>NW_027491069.1:0-2400000 GCF_021521415.1 Bidens hawaiensis | reverse complement strand
TGATCTAGATATTTATACAAATGTTAATCTCGTACTATAAGTCCGAGATAACAGATAATCAATCAGAAAGCTGAAAAACAGAAACATGAATCAGTAACCGAAACTGATTTACAAACAGGGGTCAGTAGCAGAAACTGAACAATAAACAGGAATCGATGTCAGAAATTGATTACAATCATAAAAGGTGAATACGCCCTAAACTTTTACAACTCTTTTAGAGTCTGAACTGTTTTCATGGGATTTACGAATCCTTAAAACTTTATGTTACAATAATAAGAAACGGACATACTTAGATTAAGAGTATACATGTGTCTGGATCCATACATACATGGTGACTCGGAGTTCCCCGAGGCCATGCGTATTATCAACCACGCCTCTAGAAGTCTACGGACTGTTCAGAGAAATGATATTGTGTATATGATTAATTGTACATGTACTTAGGGTAATTTTAACCCAATTGAGCTGGGTGCCTAATGAGTATTGTCACAAAAGTATTATTATTTGTTTTCACAATGATATTTGAGTCAGCGTCATTCACCAGCTATGTGCTGACGTATTTTCACCACATTTCAGGGAAACTGTAAAGATAAAACTGACAGGAAAGACAGACTAGAAGATTGGAGACATAGTCATTAGAGGTGATCTGATGTCTCAGATATTTTATTCAGAAAATTATAAAGAATTATATTAAAAAAAACAGGTATTTAAATTATCAAACGGGTATTCAAATCCCGAGGTTTCAATATAATAATATTTTTCTAAAAAGACTTCCGCTGATATTTTATTATACAATATTCAACGGGTATTTTGACCCGACATTTTTATAAATGAATATTATATTTTAAAGACTTCCGCTAATAACCCGCAACTCTGATATATTTTCAAAATGGATACCAACTAAGGGGTGTCACACCTAGGCCCTAAGTCGGGTGTGACAGGTTGGTATCAGAGCCATCAGTCTTAGCGAATTAGGTATACTTATTACCTAGGCTTTGACTAGAAATAGGGATATGCTGAAAACATTGGCATTCAATATCAACTGATATCATCATTGAATGATTAAACATGATATGGATATGATTTAATCCTACGGGTACTGATTCAAACAAAATAGGTACTTAATGAAAGCATCAAAAATGTAATCACTGAATAAATAAAACTGTTACGGATAAGATAGGAACACAAATCCTATACCCAATCTAACATCATATAGATGTCTGGCCGTTAATCCAGCCAAGGATCATTTCGACCTCCGTCAGGTAAAGGAAAAGGGTGTATAGGGACAGCCTTACTTCCAATCCCTATATCTAGTAGTGAAGACTCATATCAGACCTCAATAGAGGAAAATTCATATTCTTTCGATTCCAACATCCCACTAGCCCATACCATTGAAGAATCTAGTGGCTAAAGGTGGTTGCCGGTAAACAGGGAAGGACAGTGGGGAGCTTGGAGAGGATTTTCGGGCGAGGGTTCCGATGGCAACGTAAGAGAAACCATTAATTCCAACGAGCTAGAGGTCAATCGATTTTCCGGCGAGGCTTCTGATGACGACTTAGGAGAAACCATTCCAACAAACTAATTCGTTACCCCACCCCAGACTCATGCTCAAATTGATTTCAGGCAAGATCTAATCGGTTCTAGCCACCACATAATTTCGATAAACAATTGTTCATGTTTCCGATTATTCAAAGTGCTCCAAGGTGATATATCTGTTTATGGTTGTGGTGGTGTGCGGTGTTGTGATGATGGTGGTTGAGCTGAAATAAGATAGGGGTTCAAATTGCATGTTAAAAGACAACAAGGTAAGAGAGAGGTTCAAATTGCATGTTAAAAGACAACAAGGTTGTAAATTGCAAGGGTATAATGGTCTTTTTACACGATTTTCAAATTTGGGACTAACGGAGGGTTCCAATTACAAAAAAAGGACCACCACATGGCCCATATCTACGAAAATGGCACTACGGGATTGTAACATGCGTTTTGGATTCTACTACTAGACCATATTTGCAATTAACTCTTAGTTAAAAGTTTAAGCTGAAGCACTAGGGTTCTAGACTTCTAGTAGGTCAAGAAATTAATGAATCTGTAAATTGTTAAACGTAAACAATATTTGTTTGACATTCAAGGGCGGTTCAGTTTTGATCTCATGGGGTGGCTTGGAGGAGATCGGGATAACAATTAAATTAAATGGTATCATTATCTTATTTATCTGTTTATGTTTAAGTTAATTATTTTTGGCCTATCTTTTTGGTTTCGAGATAAGGCAGTAGCCAAAGTCCTAGTTTGTTTAGGAGTCAATTTGTATGGGTATATGTATAGCCCACGTTCATTGTTTATTTTTTTTGTGTTTTACTTTCTGTTTTTCGTTTATCGAGTTAATAAGACAAAGAGTCACTTGTTGAGCACAAACCTTTTTGTTTCTGTTTGAGTGTGATTCCAGATCCACTTGTGAAAGTGTAACATAAATGACCACGTGTAAAGAAATAATAATTCTAAAAAAAAAGGATGTAGTAATTTCCACCACTAGTTTTAACAAACACCCTATTCACTTTTACAATTGTTTGTTCCAACTTTGCACACAACTATTATGCATATTGTACAAGCATATAAAAGCCAGCAACTCTGGGAATTAAACATACTATTAACAAATAAACGACCAACAACCCAGTTGTATATATATGAATCATCCACCCAGAACAACTCAAACCATCCCCAAAACAAAACCTGAACTTAGAAACCAGTTCATCGGAAATGGCAGATGAGGTGAAGTTGCTGTCGCTTCTAGGAAGTCCAAACGTTTGCAGAGTGGAAATTGCTTTAAAACTCAAGGGAATCAACTACGAATCCATCCCACAAGATTTAGTCAACAAGAGTGCCGACCTTCTCAAATACAACCCTGTTCATAAAAAGGTCCCAGTGCTCCTACACAACGGGAAACCGATCTCGGAGTCACTTGTGATCATTGAGTACATCGATGATGTCTGGAAAGGGGTTCCAGTTTTGCCTCAGGATCCTTACGAGAAGGCTCAAGCTCGATTCTGGGCCAAATTCATTGATGATAAGGTAATTGTTATTTTGGCATCCATGGTCTTTGGCAATTATTATTGCTAACTCATATTTCTTATTATTTTATTTTTATTTAGTTTTCTATTTTCTAAGGAAATAAAAAAATGAACTAGAGATTATTTTGTTATGTTTCGGCGTATGTTTGAGTTAACGAATATATATGTTTCTGGTAATCAGGCCGGGTATCTTCAAATACCATACTCTTCTCAGTTCTCATACCTATGAAATATTTTTTAAAACCAATTCCACACCCGAATACTGAATGCTTCAGGTTTCAAGGTTAAATGAGTGTCGTTAACTATTGTCGATAACTGATGTTACATCATATGGCCGGTGTGTTCAGTGCACTCCTGCAATATTGAAGGCTTTTGGCATGGAAGGAGAACAAGATGCTACAGAAGCTAATGGGCAGCTGCAATATCTAGAAAATGAATTGAATGTCAAAGGCAAGAAGTTTTTTGGAGGTGATAGCATCAACCTGGTTGATATTTCTGCTTCTTTCTTAGCCTTTTGGGTTGGAGCAATTGAAGAAGCATCAGGAATACAACTAGTGACCAAAGATAAGTTCCCAAAGTTAACAAAATGGTGTGATGACTTTGTTAACTGTCAAGCTGTCAAGGATAGCTTGCCTCCAAGAGAAGCCCTAGTTGCTTTCTTCAAAGGAAGGTTTGGTAATTAACAAGCAATAAATAGCGTGCGGCGGTTATAAATATGTGTTTATGAAGTTGAAGTTTGTGTGTAGAACATCCATCTATGTTCCAATAAGCAGCTCATAAATGCTGATTGTATTGTATGTGCTATGTTGTATCACTGTATGCAAATTGCATGCAACAATTATAAATGTGTTTACGAAGTTGACGTTTGTGTGCAAAACATCCATCGATGTTTCAATAAGCAGCTCGTAAATTAATGCTGTTTGTCTTGTAGAATATTGTACTCTTTTTTTTATGTTGTTCATTTTGTGGGAGCTGATATGCAAGATTCACTTTGTTTTGGATGAACCCTTGTCTTCTTTAATCATGTCTTTCGATATATGGTACATGAAACTTGTTCATTATTTGATATGTACCTGACTGGGTCAGACAGCCAAAATTTCATGAAAATAGAAGCCAATATAGGTTTTTGGGATCTAAATAACAATTAAGGTAGTTGGTAAAAAAAGAACAAGCATGTTCACTTACTTATTTACGTTCGTACAAACCATCCAAACTATTAGCCACGCACAAAAAGGGCAATGGCCAAGCAAACAACCAAAAGCCCAGTAATTCTGCCGATTGTTCCTTTGACTACGGTTTCGTTGAATAGTAAACATGATTCGTTGAATAGTAAACATGATCGTTTGAATTTTATCAGTTCTATAATTAATTTATTGCTTACAGATAACATCTTGTGCTCTTATGGTTAGTGGTATATTGCTAGACGTTGGCACTAGTTATGTATGGACATGATAAATCTTGTGCAAGTGAACGATTATCGGCTACAAGTCCTCAATGTGCAACATATGTCGAATTAAACTAATAACTCATAATCCTATATGGTAAATAAAAAAGTAAGTTGACCTCTCTAACTATGGATAAAGCCTTAAAAAAGTTATCCCAAACAATGATTATTTGGAATGCTTCAAAAAATAAATCTTCGATAACAAGGTGATTCGTCCATCCAGGGTGCTAGAAAAAACAAAAGTGAACATGTTCCTTTAGATTAAAAATAAGTCGAAATCGAAAAACGAAATCGAAAAACCAACCTTGATTTGTAAATTACAAAGTCAACATGGCTTATTGGTGTGGTTTGTTTGTATCCACTCTTGTTCATAATATGGGGTTGTATCAAATATATATTAAAAGATAACTCTTAAGGTGACATAATTTAACCCATTTTTTAAACGACATTATTAACACCTTCGTATAATTTTTCTAAGAAGAAATGATAATAATATACTTTATACCAGAAGTGACATCAATTTTTCCAAGCCCCTTTAATCATAGAATGACCATGTTCAAATTTTGAAGTTGTCAACTCCAACCATGTCAAAGGTAACATTTATATGATGATGGTCCTATTTAATGGAATTCACAACTTTACTCGGATTAATCTGTTTTGTTAGTTAGCGGAAATCACTAACAACACTTAGATCTTGGATATTAGTTTGCAAACACACAAAGAGAGAAAAAGACGAAGTTTAGTAAGAAGTTATATATGTGGAGAAATGGGTTAAAGTGACCATTTTATAGGGTCCCAATTTCTCCAATGTTTTCATTCATGAGCCCAAGTGGGCTTGCCCAATGGGCTTTTACCGTACAAAAAAACGTACCGACTGTAAGCAAACAGAAAGACATACACAATCCTTGTAATAATATAGAATATTAGTCCTACAATCTCCCTCTAGGATTGAGTACGTATATCGAGGCGCCTTCATCAAGTTCTTTGCTTCGTCTTTATTTCTTGAAATTTAGTACCTGTCTTTATCCAAGAGCTTGAACGAGATTGGATTTTGGACAATTCTTTATTTTCCATTCTTGTAGACTTAAATTTCAATCTTATTTTCTAGGAATGATCAGTAACAGCAAATTTTAGAAACATCAAATGCGGGAGGCTCGACATCTAATTTCTTTTGTTGCCTTTCTTGAGTCGACTGGTTTCTTTCCTTGTCTTCAGACACGATCAGTTCATTTTTAGAGTCCCCATGTCTCCAATGTTTTCATTTCATGGGCCCAAATGGGCTTGCCCAATGGGCTTATACCTTACAAAATAAACGTACAGAGTACGTAATACACCGACTGTAAACAAATAAAAATACATACACAATCCTTATATAATATAGAATATTAGTCTTACATATGAACAGGCCACAGAACTACCAAAGATCTCAAAACAGTTGATCCGAAATACTAATTGAACCAGGTCATTCGAAAATGGCAGATGCAGTGAAGTTGTACTCCTTTAAAGGAAGTCCATATGGTTCCAGAGTGGAAATTTATTTAAATCTCAAGGGAATCAACTATGAATTCGTCATGGGATATATAAGCAACAAGAGTGCCGACCTTCTCAAATACAATCCTGTTCATAAAAAGGTATCGGTGCTCATACACAACAGAAATCCCATCTCGGAGTCTCTTGTGATTGTTGAGTACATTGATGATGCCTGGAAAGGAGTTCCGATTATGCCCCAGGATGTTTACGAGAAGGCCTAGGCTTGATTTTGGGCCAGGGTCATTGATGATAGGGTAATGGTTTTTATACTTTTTACATATTATCTTAGATTATCCTTGGAAATTGTTAGCTCAATTTTTATGGGCAAAAGCTGATTTTATATTATATGGTATGTTCGGTGCATTCCTGCAATATTCAGGGCTCTTAGCAGTCATGGACAGGAGCAAGCTGTTGCGGAAGCTAATGAGCAGCTGCGATTTCTTGTATAAACCCATGTTCTCTTTCAAAATACCAGTCTTAATTCTTTACTTGGTAATTATCGAATCAGAAGGTGTACATACTATATTTCATCGAAACTTCGGTGGTACATGAAAGTTGTTCAATATATGAAAATGAACCTAATTGTGGAACATATATATGCAACTGCAATTTCATGAAGTCAATATGGGTTTTCGGTTTCTAAAAACAACAAACATTGTCCATTACTTAATTACATTCCCAAAAACCACCAAACTAATAGACATACACCGAGCACAAAAGTCAAGCAAGCATACAAAAGCTAGTTTGGCCTCTACAATACCGTTGATTCTACTAAGCTCGTTACTAGTTTCATTGAAGAGTAGAGAGAGAGAGTGCGGAACTTTTTATTCCATTCACGAGTCACGAGTTAGATGCAAGACTTTAGTGTATTGAACAATGAACACTATAGCAAGCCAAGTTCTACTACAAAGCATTTCTTCTGTTACTATAAAACAATCTTGTTTATCCATTCATGTCTGTCGTTTTGTTATCACAGTTTAAAAGGAAATCATTATAATTACTCAAGTTTGAATCTACACGATTAAGGTACGAATTCCTAACAATTTTATTTGTATGAATTTGGGGGCAGAATATCCAAATTCGTTATTATGCATCATAGAACGTGATACAAAATCTGATACTGAAACTGATACCAAATTTGATACTGAACGTGTTTTAAATGTGGCAGTGAACTTGGTACTACAAGTAATACTAAAATTGTTATGTTGAATGTGATATTATTTTTGTTATTTTTAGTTCGATCTATGTTTATGCATATGATGTAACTGTTAATGTTCACTAGACATTAATTAATTAGCCTTCGCATATTGTTTTCTTGTACATTAACTAATTACATGGCTAATATGGGAAGACATAGAACAACATCAGGGAGCTTAAAAAGGATATTTTAGTATAGGTCCTAAATACGGAATCAAACAACTAACTTTTTGGATCAATCTTAACAACTAGCTACCAGAAATCACTAGTGTTGAACCGAGATCTCAGATATTATGGTGTTTGGATTATTTTTGGTTGAGGTAAGAAAGAGAGAGAATAGAGAGAGTTGGTGAGCGGATAAGATAGAGAATTTTTCAAAAGGTCAGTGTGTGCATGAAAGGATGCACTATTTATAGTGCATCTCCATGCACATGTCTTTCATTATGTTCGATCCAATGGGCTTACCATTACAAAGCCTCGTGCCCAAACATTATTACACCAAACCGAAAGCTAAATAAATTACATCGTGATTAGTATGAAATAATACAGAAGACTATAATAACAAAACGGGGCCCTAAAATCTCCCTCTAGTCTTTTTGCAATATCATCAGCTGTCATCTTCAATTGGTCTCGTATTCGAGGGGATACACATAATCAAATAGTTGATTTTTAACAAGATAATGAACGAACTTGTTGAACTTTTCAACTATTTTGTCAGTGTTGTTCCTCCGAACATCTTCAACTATGCACAAAGGAGAATTGTAAAGCTTCAACAAATCTTCTTTGTCAAGACCCGCAAGCTCATGCTCATTAAATAAACGAAGTGCGTGCATGGTCTCACAGCGAATGACCACCTCCCCAGTACTGGTGTCGAACTCCCATGCAACAAAGTCATAAAGCATGTTGGGAGTGAACGACTCACCATGATAGATCGACTCTCCATGATCTTTGGGCATCTTGTACCTCCAAGCCTTCCTTCTCTTGCCGGTGCAGGGATCAACTTCGTTAGACATGATCTACCCTTGTTGAGTGTGAAGTTAGGTAATCATCATTCCATTCTCTGCTCAAGAAGCGCTTGAGCCATCCTTCCAAGTTTTCGTCATACGCACCCCTGCCCACAATTCTTCTGAAATAGTTCATGTCAAATTGTGACAATGAATGCATATCTGAATAGCTCAAGTATGTGAGATCCCCGTTTGCACGCCTGATTGCCATCTTTTGCTTTCGGTGTGCCACTTGCAGTAAAGCATGGGTGAATCATCATGGTACTGATAGTTTCGGCATCTAAGACTGGCAGATCTGCCGATGGTGTACCACTTCTTCTTTCTTTGTTTTGGTAATTGAGAAGTTGCTGCACCGGTTGCTGCAAGTGCCACCACAGTAATTGGCTCTTGAACAGATTCTTCAACAGCATGAACCGGAGTGTCCGGATTCGGGTAGTAGTTTATGCCATCATCATCAATGTCTTCTTGCCTTGGAGACTTGGTACCTGCACATTGATCGACATTAAAAATGGCTAAGAAATGTTTCTCCACAGCAGCGTCCGTGTCTCTTATTTTCTTTGCAAGATCGGTGGACGAAGGCTCGACCCTTGGAACATCATTATGTGAAGCTATTTGTTCCCCAGCTCCACTGCCACCACCATCACCGCCATTATTTTCATCCGAGCCATCATCGTTGCTTGGATCCTCATCAAAAGTATCATGAGGATCATCATCATCTTCATCAGATTCATCCTCCTCATCATCATACGTCTCATCATTACTCTCTTCTTCATTCATTCCAATGTCCGGAGCTATATCAGCTTCTGTACCAACAATGCTAGCATGCACTGTTGTGGTAACCACAGTCTCCACACCACTTTCCACCATCACATCAACACCACTACCCCTGTAGGACCATCCGTAGCATGCTGTCCTTCCTTTCTTTTATCATTCTTTGCTCCTCTTCTGGGATTCACTTAACTCCCAAAGACAATGTTTAGACGACCCTCGAGATCCTCAATGTCTTGATCTGTCATACTCATGATCTCAGGGTGCTTTCTAGTCTCATACATATATCTATGTGTTATAGCAGTCTCATTCATTTATATTAATTTATTATAATATGATTCTCGGAGTATTAAAAGTCCTAAGATGTTATCCTAATACTCAGTTTTTCTAACAGATAGCAAAATTGTGTGACGAGTGGCATCCACGTGGTGAAACACAGTAACTAAAAGAACATATGTTGTATAACACATTTTACAACTTAATTTATATATGTAAAATGGGATGTTACAACTATCCCCTACTTATTTATGTTTTCGTCCCTGAAACTAGGTGACATACAAATAAATGAGGATAGTATTCATTTCATTCTTTGACTCCCACGTGGCGTTAGAACCTTTTCTATGTTTCCATAGGACTTTGACTTGATTCATAACTTTGTTACGCAGTTGTTTTATTTTTCTATCAAGTATAGCAACCGGCTCCCCAACGTAGTTCAATTTATCATCCATCTCTATGTCATTTAGTGGCACCTAAGTTGTCTCATCTGCTAATCATTTACGTAAATGCGACACGTGAAATGCATTGTGTATTTTATTCAACTCATTGGGCAACTATATACGATAAGCCACATTTCCAACTTGAGCTATAATCTTAAGAGGACTAATAAACCGCGGGCTTGATTTTCCTCATTTATGAAAATGAATTACACCTTTCCATGAGGAGACTTTTACATAATTCAGTCGGTCGTCTTCGTTTATCAGCATAAGACTTTTGTTTATCCTGCATAGCTTTAAGATAAGTTCGAATCAAATCTATCTTTTCAGTTGTAGCTACTACAATTTCTTTACTACCAAGCGACCTCTCCCTAACATATTGGAGTTCAACGTTTTCTACCATATAGCATTTCATAAGGAGGCATTCTTATGCTCGAATGATAGCTATTATTATAGTAAAATTCTGCCAGTGGTAAATATATTTCCCAACTTCCCCCGAAGTCTATTATACAAGCCCTTAATATATCTTCATGGGTTTGTATTGTCCACTCCTTTTGACCATCAGTTTGCCGGTGATACGCTGTACTAATTAGTAACCGCGTGCCTAATTCCTCTTAAATTTTCTCCAAAACCGGTAAGTAAACGGCATGTCTCTATCGGACACGATCGACACTGGCACCCTATGTCGTGACACCACTTCCTTCATACACACCTCGGCCATACGTTTGGAAGAATATGATTCCTGTATAGTTAGAAAATGAGCATTATTTTTCAATCGATCTACAATCACCCAAATTGAATTAAAACCCTTTGACGTCTTTGGCAATTTGATTACTAGATCCATTGTAATATGTTCACATTTCCACTTGGGAATTTCTAATTGTTGAATCTTCCCATAAGGTTTTTGATGTTCCGCCTTTACTTGTAAACACGTGAAACATTTTTCAACATATTTAACAATATCACGTTTTATACTGGGCCACCAATAGTCAACACGTAAATCATGATACATCTTGGTTACACCGGAATGAATCGAAGATTTTGATTTATGAGCTTCATCAAGAAGTAATATCTTTACGTCACATGTATTTGGAATTCATACTCGACCATATCAAGTCTACACACCATTTTCAAATTTAAATCTTTTACATGCCCCACTATTCTTTCTCATTTAAGGTTCTCTTCCTTCAAGGCTTCTATCTGAGTTGCCTTGATCCTTTCAAATAAGTTCGAAGTTACCGCCATTTTCAAATATTTAGTCTGAGTAGATTGATGTCCCTCTTTTCGACTAAGAGCATCTACAACAACGTTTGCTTTTCCTGGTTGGTAAATGATTTCACAATCATAATCTTTAACCAATTCCAACCATCTTCTTTGTCTAATGTTTAAATCTTTCCGATCAAAGAAATATTTGAGACATTTATGGTCGGCATAGATAGTACATTTCACCCCATATATATAATGTCTCCATATCTTCAAAGTGAATATCACTGCGCTAATTCCAGATCATGAGTAGGATAATTTAATTCACTGGATTTTAATTGTCTAGATGCATATTCAATAACTTTACCTCTCTACATAAGTACACACCCCAAACCATATGAAGGATCACAACAAACCACTAGAACTTCTGTTCCTTCTTGTAACACCAACACTGGTGCTTGTGTCAATTTATTCTTTAAGGTTTGAAATGCTTCATAATGTTCACTTCCCCAATTAAATTTAATATCTTTTCGAGTTAGTTTCATCAATGGTGAAGCTATTTTAGAGAAATCTTTAATAAAACGGCAGTAGTATCCGGCTAAACCTAGAAAACTACGAACTTCTGTCGGAGTTTTGGGTGGCGACCATTTCATCACTGCTTCCACTTTGGTGGGATCAACTAGAATACCATTCGAATTTATTACATGGCCCAATAATTGCACCTCTTGAAGCCAAAAAGCACATTTGGATAATTTAGCGTAAAGCTTCTCCTTTCTTAGAACTTAAAGTACTTCACGGAGATGGCGAGCATGATCTACCTCATTTTGTGAGATACCATGATATCATCAATGAAGACAATAACAGATCGGTCTAACATGGGTCTACATACCCGATTCATGAGATCCATAAATGCAGCTGATGCATTGGTTTGGCCAAATGGCATCACCACAAATTCATAATGACCGTACCTTGTACGAAAGGCGGTCTTAGGAATATCTTCATCCTTTACCTTTAACTGATGATAACCGAACCTCAGATCAATTTTAGAAAACCAACTAGCCCCTTGGAGCTGGTTAAATAAATCATCAATCCTAGGTAATGGATACCTAGGATTTGGATGCACAAAGTCAATAGAATAAACTTCTCCTTCAACCTCAAGATGACAATTTGGATGCACATCTAACACTAGAAAGCCTTTGCTATCAGCAATTTCTATCTCCAAAGGATTTATTAGTTTAGTAGTAGGGTGAGTAAAAGATTTACTAAACTTCATAGAGACAAACGAATAGCTAGCTCCGGAATCAAATAACACATGTGCGGGCATAGAGTTGATTAAGAAAGTACCTGTCACCACATCTGGTGTGAGTTTAGCTTCTTCTGCCGTAATTTGAAAAGCTCTTCCACGCACTCTAGATGTTTCACCCTTCTTGTCACCACCCATTGCCCATGCCTGCCTTGTATCTACTCCCTTCCCTTCATCCCCGTGTAATTTTCGGCATTCACTTTTGATGTGCCACGGCATATTACAATCGTAACACACATTTATCAGGCATGAACATTGTGGACTTATATGACCTAACTTTCCACATTTATAGCAAATGTCTGCTTAAGACGACATTCACCTTGATGGTTCTTCCCAAAATTGTTGCAATGATGAGTTCCCATGTGTGACTCCATTTTCTTTGAAAAACTCGTCTTTAATTTTTTTAAAGGAGCACTAAAAGTCTCTATCTTTCTCTTTTCACCACTAGCTTTTTGTCGATTTAATTTGGTTTCTCTTTCTTGTGCCTAATTTATAATTTCTTCTAAAGTTTCACACTTCGACGGATTTATGAATTCACGAATATCTGTTTTCAACATTCCATGATATCGATTAATCCATATCTTTTCATCTGCCATAAAGAACATAATTGGAGTTTATCAAAAAAATCTTCAGTAATTTCTTCTACAGTTTGATGAGTTTGAATTATGTGGATAAATTCATCAGCAATCCTTTCAACTGATGCTTGCGGGTAGAAATGTTTTAGAAAGATTACTTTAAATTCTTCCCGTGTCATTTTCATGATTCCTGCATGGCCTCTTTCTTTCTTTAATACTTCCCACCAGTCCCTTGCTCGACCTCATAGTGAATTTGATGCATAGATCACTTTATCCCACAATGACTTGTGTCAAACACACCTTCCATTTCTGTTATCCATCTTTGGCTTACAATTGGATTAGCTGCTCCTAGAAATTGATTAGGATTGCATGCTGAAAAATCCTTGCACAAACATTTGACTTTTTCTGATTCATGATCTAGAATTTGAGTGGTATGCCCTTCACCCGCGGACTGATCTTTAGGATCATCCTCATTCGATTTCTTCTCTACTTCCAACTCTTCTTTCACAATGGATCAAATATTAGAGCTTACTTCCGCAACGATGAAAGGAAGAGTATTCTGCATTGCTTTTGCAATCTCTTTAGAAATATATTTCTGAAATTCATCATCTTGAACCCTTGGTATCGTTACATGCGAAGGGGGGAGAATTACTTCCTATCGGTCTCTCAGTACTGCTTGCACTAGTATGCGAATGTTGACGGCGACTTCCATCACCATCGTTTACTCCTTTCTCATGACGTGAACTTGTTATTTCTTATTACTATAATGACAACAAAGATTCAGGAAAATATTTATATCATATTAACCCCACTACAAACATACATAAAAGTTTCTTATCACCTTTGCACTTTATATACCCTACCTACTCTTTGTTCATTTTTGCACTAATATGACCACTCTAAGATTACATTAGTACCATGTATTTATAATCATCACTAGCTAGGTGTGATTGTCCATACACTATACGAATATAATTTTGTCGTTGCCATATCATGCCACAAATCACAAACTTCGGTTCAAATAATCATTTTAGCACATGATCATGGTAATTAACAACTTAACGTAAAAATAACAACCACTCATGTATGTACACATCTTATCATGCATCTTTTTGCATGTTTGTAGTTTAGGGAATTTAATCAAACTCTAGTTCACTTAAACCATTTCTCTGATACCAACTTGTAACGCCTTATTTTTAAACGTCCTTTATATTATTATTATTTTAATAATATATTCCACACTGATCCCGGATGTTTTTTAACAATGGAAGCATTTTATTTAAAATGTGACAAAACAACTATCCAAAATTCACATTATATATAAATTCGATACGCTGAGTAAGTTACACCATCAAACTTAGTTAACTAACCCATAATTTATGCAACTAAACATGGTTTATAAACATAATGTTCAATCTTTGAACATACCGAGGCTTGACCAACTTTTCTGTTCATGCACCGATGATTTACCTGAAAAACATTATGTACGATAATATTAGCAAAGCTAAGTGAGTTCATTTATCGATATATAATAATGTTTTTCACATCACGATTTTAACCAACAATCAACCACCAAATTCTCCTCATGGCAAATTTATTATTTAAGATATGAATTTACCCTTGTCGCATAATAGTAATTTATTCCTCCACCACGTTACACCTGTGGCAATAATTATCATACTATGGTGATTTAACTCCCACCACATTACACCTGTTGCATATTTATCACATCATTGTGATTTAACCCCCCACCACGTTACGCACGTGACAATATTATATTCTCCAATTTACTATCATAAGATCATTTATTATCACTCATGCGAAAAAAATCATGTGTGCAAATTCTATCACCCAATTAATCTTATGGCTAAATTATATAAAATATACGGAGATTCGTATGAACTCACCAGGACGCCTAGAGAATTTCTTCGATGAACCCTTTGTCAACTTATTTTTATCTCCTCCTAATATGGATGAATCGGTTATAGGAAACTTGTTTTCACCGCTTGTTTATTCTTACAAACGGCTCGTCAAAACTATTCGATTAACACTACCTATTTCTATTATATACTGCCTCCAAAGAAACTTCCTTTAAAACAAAATATATCATGATATTTTTGAGTAAAAATGAAGGCCAGGGTGCTTTCTAGTCTCATGCATATATATCTATGTGTTATAGCCGCCTTATTCTTCTGTAAATTAATATATTATAATATTATTCTCAAGAGTATTAAAAGTCTAAAGATGCTATCCTTCTCAAGAGTATTAAAAGTCCAAAGATGCTATCATAATACTCAGTTTTTCTAACAGAGAGAAACTTTGTGTGATGAGTGGCATCCACGTGGTGAAACACAGTAACTAAAAGAACATGTGTATTTTAAATGTGAGTTCGATTGACTACTGGTGCACTTTTACATCAAATTTTGAAAGGAGTTTCACACACATATATATATAACCTAAATATAAAATGAAAACCTACTTAAGTTGTGAAAACTCTAGAAAACCCATTCTCAATCATATGTTTTTAATTAATGTTTAAATCTTGTGGTTCATAATTAAAGTGAATAAAAAATGTAAATATAAATATAACTTTTTCTCTCTCCTGAAAACATATATAAAAATTAGTAAAAAATGTTAAAAAATAGCAAAACATTTTTTTTGATGTTTCGATGTTTTGTATTAAATGTTACAACATATATTACATGTAACAAAAAAAAACGATGTTACATAGGGTTTTCGCGGATTTTCACAACTCAAGTGGGTTTTCATTTTAACCTTACCCTATATATATGATTGTTTATTAATCTTATTTTACTAAATATAGTTTGATTTGATGGGTTTTAACAAGATTATCAAAGTGATAAAACCTTACTTTTACCAAAAACGCAGCGGTATATGTTTTAAATCTTGTTAATTTTAGGTGTATAAAACCAACTTTATACATGCAAAACCCAATCCCGGATCCATATACGAAATATATACTAATAATCACATGCATGTCACTATAAGTCCATGCATGTCACTATAAGTCCATGCATGTCAAGACTACCTTTCAAATCCAAGGAAAAATGAAAGAGATGATGAAATGGTAGGCAAGAACTTCAATGGAGAAGTTCCTCAAGCTTATATACCCCAAGCCTTCCAACAAACACCTTGTTTTAGCTAGGATTTGCTTCAAAACTTTTTTTCTTCTTCCCTTTGGTCCCTTGGCCGAAATAATTAAGAGAGAAAAGGAGAGGATTAAGTTTTGTTACTTGTAAAAATGATAGTGTGAAAGAGAGAGTTTTAGTGGTCTTTCAAGGCACCACCCACTAGTCCAATGAGAGACCTTGCATGCACCCACTAACTAGTAAATAATAATAAAATAAAGACAATTGAAATCCAATTTTATTATTATTTGTTATGATATAAAACATTTTCATGTTTAATAAAAATGTTACATAACATAAGACTAGTATACATGCAAATGAACAAGTCTTACACATTGTTATTTAACCAACTTAAATAACACTATGTAATGTCCTCTCTTCAAAATATAAATCATCCATATGATCTATTCATTTCACAAGTACAATGATTTAGAAACCCCATTCCAAATAACGCAAGTGTTAATATTTATTTACATTTGATCATATCATATATAAACAAATATAATTGGTGTTTGTCTAGCTTGTTATTGGGTATGACCCGACTTGGATCATAACGTACTAGCCACATCAATTATAATATGTGTCTTGGGCAGATCGAGTCCAACAATCTCCCACTTGCACAAAATACATAGAAGATTGATGCAAGTAGCAAATACCGCCTAACTACGGTTTACTACCCCTAATACGCATGACGAAGTGTCATTCAATAACATCATCCCCTTCAAGTCCCTTACTTGAAATGATTTAGGTGAATCTATCATTTTTTCTTTTGTCTCAGATGTCATGTCAAATCCAGAGACACAGAGTGATCATTCTCTGTTGATTTAACTTAGCAGGCCTTAGACATCTTACTCTCAACGAATAAGAGGGACAAATCCCCTTTTGACTACATATGTCTCTCACAATCACCTTGTACCATACCTGATCTTAGCCTTATGTACCGTCATGTTTCAGAGCAGCGAAGAACTAAGTCAAAGCTTAATACTTGGTGAATATCAAGACCCAATATGTATCTCAGGTCAGAGGATACTATGATATTCGCCTTTCCTCAAATTTACTTATGATCAATCACAAGGATTCCATGTAGTAACATTTGAGATCGGGTCAGTCCAATATTTATATCCCATAAATATATATGAACCTTGGCAGCAACCTTTTGCTTTATATTCATACCTTATGAATATCCACCAATCTAAGTTCATAATAGTCTTACCTTCATATTCGCTCCCACAAATATGAGCGACTACGGACATTTAAAATAAGTGACTTATTCATGGATTTAAACATGCTAAAATGGAACATAACTCAAAATGTCATAATCATAAACCATAATCATATGATGAGTCAAATTACAATTTTTCCGATATCCAAATACAAAATTCGATCAAGTCTAATCACTAGAATATTGAAGTCCTAAGGCACAAGTGTTACCTTCATGCTTTAGCCTTTCAAGGAGCTTCGTGAGTGGATCCGCAATGTTTTGATCGGTGTGAACTTTGCGAATACATATCTTTCCTTTCTCAACTTCATCCCTTATGTAGTTGAACCGCCGCTCAATATGCCTCGTCTTTTGATGAGCACGAGGTTCCTTGATTTGAGCAATCGCACCCTCGTTGTCACAAAAGATTTCTAGAGGGTCCTGAATGGTACGGACCACCCCTAGATCGGCAATGAATTTCCTTATCCACGCAGCTTCTTGAGCTGCCAATGAGGCGGCGATGTATTCCGATTCTGTGGTGGACAATGCTACCACATCTTGTTTCGAGCTCTTCCAAGAGACTGCCCCACTGTTCATAACGAAAACATATCCCGATTGTGATCGAGAATCATATCGATCGGTTTGGAAACTCGCATTCGTGTACCCCTTTACAACGAGTTCCTCCTCACCCGAACCGTATATTAGAAACATGTCCTTAGTCCTTCTAAGGTATTTCAATATACTCTTGACAGCCATCCAATGGCTACTTCCCGGATTTTGTTGGAATCTACTTGTCATGCTTAAAGCGCATGACACATCCAGTCTAGTACATATCATTGCATACATGATGGATCCTATAGCTGATGCATACGGGATTCCATTCATTTTCTCTTGCTCTTCCTTTGAGCTTGGACATTGAGATGCACTCAATATCGTCCCTCTTTGAATAGGTACCAAATCTTTCTTAGAGTTCTCCATCTTGAACCTTTTCAAGATTTTGTCAATGTATGTACTTTGGTTTAAACCTATCAACCGTCTTGATCTATCCATATAGATCTTTATTCCTAAAATATAGGTGGCTTCACCAAGATCTTAATGGAAAAACAACTTCCAAGCCATGCTTTTACACCTTCCATGGTTGGAATGTCATTTCCAAATAGTAGTATGTCATCAACATACAATACTAAGAAAGTGATTATGCTCCCACTAGCTTTCTTATACACACAAGCTTCATCACCATTCTTGATGAATCCAAATTTCTTAACTTCTTCATCAAAACGGTGATTCCAACTTCTAGATGCTTGCTTCAATCCATAGATTGATTTCTTTAACTTGCATACTTTATTAGGATGTTGTGGATCGGTAAAACCTTCGGGTTGAACCATATAGACATCTTCCTCAAGATGCCCATTTAGAAAAGCGGTTTTGACACCCATTTGCCATATCTCATAGTCATAATGTGCGGCTATGGCAAACAATATCCTAATAGACTTTAGCATTGTTACGGGAGAGAAAGTTTCATCATAGTCAACCCCTTGAATTTGAGTGAAACCTTTTGCTACAAGTCTTTCTTTGTAAGTATCCAAGTTTCCATGCATATTGGTTTTCTTCTTGAAAACCCACTTACTTCCAACAGGTTTGGAATTAAGAGGTGGTACAACCAAATCCCATACTTGGTTGTCATGCATGGATTGCATCTCAACGTTCATGGCTTCAAGCCATTTGTCACAATCGAATTGTGACATTGAATCACGGTATGTGGTGGGTTCATCTGAATCTACCACATAGCATCCATCCATGAAAAATCCATATCTTTCGGGTGGATGACTAATTCGACCGGATTTGCGAACGTTTTGTGTGTCTTGATCAACCATTTGATCATTCTCAACATCCTCTTGTTGATTGCTAGTATCAACCAAACGTGTATCGGCTTGTGGTTCTCGATCCTCCTCGAGTTCCACCATTCTACTAGTACCTTCCATAAGGAACTTAGTTTCCAAGAACTCGGCCTTTCGAGCAACGAATACCTTTTGCCGGTTGGGTTGTAGAAATAATATCCCATAGAATCTTTGGGATATCCTACAAAGATACACTTAGTGGATCGACTTTCAAGTTTGTTTTGGGTGTTGTTCTTGACATAAGCCTCACAACCCCATACCTTTAAATATGATAACGATGGAGCCCTTCCATTCCATATTTCAAAAGGTGTCTTGTCCACTATCTTGGTTGGGGCCATATTTAGAATACGGGCCGCGGAGAGCAAAGCGAAACCCCAAAATGGTACAGGCAATGTGCTTCTAGCCATCATAGATCGAACCATATCTAATAGAGTTCGACTCCTACTTTTGGACACACCATTGTGTTGTGGTGTTCCGGGTGGAGTAAGTTGTGAGATAATACCACAACTTCTTAGATGATCTTGGAAAACATCACTTAGGTATTCACCTCCTCTATCCGAACGAAGTACTTTGATGGTTTTATCGAGTTGATTTTGTACTTCATTTTGGAAGATTTTGAACATTTCAAAAGCTTCATCTTTGTATCTTAACAAGTACACATACCCATAACGACTATAGTCGTCAATAAAGGTAATGAAGTATCTTTCACCATTCCTTGTCATTGCCTTAAAAGGACCACATACATCCGAATGTATGATACCTAATAAGTCTTTTGCCCTTTCATTTGTTCCACTAAAGGGGTCCTCGGTCATCTTTCCTAACATACAAGATTCGCATTTATCAAATGAATCATCACTTGATACCAAAAGACCATCCTTTTGAAGTGTGTGTATGCGATCTTTATTTATATGACCAAGGCGACAATACCAAAGATAAGTTTTACCCAAATCCATTTTGAGTCTCTTGGTGCTTGATTGGTATAATATGTTATCATAAGATGTGTTATTATGAACCAATTCATAAATGCCATTAGATGGCATTGCTTTAAAATAAAATACATCATTCATGAAAACATAAATACAGTCATCCATAAACTTAAAATCATAACCATATTGTCTTAGAAGTGAAACGGAGATAATATTCCTAGTCAAACTAAGAGCATACAAAACATTATTTAAAATAACTTCCAAACCATTTGGAAGCTTCAAAATGTAGTCCCCTCGGGCTTCGACAACAACCTTTGCTCCGTTGCCCGTGAAGAGACTAATATCTCCCTTCTTGAATCCTTCATTTCCTTTGAACCCCTGCAACAAATTGCAAATATGAGTTCCACATCCGGTATCCAGTACCCATGTGTTAGAGGAAATAATATTAAGATCAATATGAATCATGAAAGTTGTACCCGAGGTTTGCCCCGCATCCTTCTTATCTTTCAAATCTTTTAGATAGGTTGGACAATTCCTCATCCAATGCCCTACCTCCCCACATCTAAAGCACGGATCCTCCGCGCAAACCTTTGGCTTCTTTTCTTTCGGTTTGGGTGGCCCCGCTTTCGCCTTTTCCCTTGAACTTAGCCATGACTTGTCCCTTACCTTTGGCAACCTTTGCCTTAGGTTCCAGGTGATGCCTCTTCCTATTACCGCCTTCATAATTGTTAGAACGGGTAAAACCTTTTTACCCATTCCCGCCTCGGCCGTCTTGAGCATTGCGTGAAGCTCACCAATGCTCTTGTCCCACCCATTCATGTTATAATTCATAACAAATGTGTCAAATTTTTAGTTAAGCCATTTAGGATCAAATCCGTGGCTAACTCGTTTGAGACGCGACAATTAAGGTGCTCGAGACGACCAATGTGGCTTTTCATTTTAAGTACATAAGATGAGACCGATTGAGTTTCTTCCATACAACATCCATGAAGCGCTCGAACCGTTTCGAAGCATTCCACCCTAGCTTGTGTAAGGAACATTTCCGTAAGTTGGGTGATCATGTCGTATGCCCCATGAAGTTCAAAATCCTTTTGAATTTCAGGAATCATAGTTCCCAACATGAGGCAAGAAACTTGCACGGAATCCTCATGGTGCTTTACCCAATTGTTATAGTTATCGGCATCGTCAACGCTAGGTTCTTCTGGAATAGGCTCGTCTATCACGTAATATTTCTTTTCATGCTTGAGAACGATTCTCAAGTTTCGATATCAATCCATAAAGTTGGTATAGTTTAGACGATCCTTATCAAGAATAGATCTTAGTGATAGGTTGTTAACAGGTGGAATAATAACGTTAGGTGGATTGTTGATTGCGGCCATCTACAAATATAACAAAGCTCAATTTTAGTATTTTCAATATCAATAATTAATTTTAATCGTTAATACCCTTTATGTCTCCTAGACAATTAATGATTAAAATCTAGAAACCAACGTTACATTCAAATATTAGTTAGGTGACCTTTATCCTACTATTTGAATTAACAAGGTAGTCAACGCTTGACAATTGCAACCCTTTGCAACTTCTAGTTTTATGGGATCGGTTAAGCATCTTATACTTAGTTGGCATGTTTAATCCCATCAACACCATTGTATGCCATGCTTCGGTGACCCTATTCACATGGTTTCCAATTTAAGTCGTCCTACTTATACACACATGTGAGTTTACACATACAAGCAGTTAGGTGACCTTTATCCCACAAATATGGAAAACCCACCTCAAACTCACAAGTTTCCTCCAATGCGGTTAGGTGACCTTTATCCCATATCGAGTTCCCAAGTGATTCGAGTGTTGTATAAAAGGATGGTGTTCAACTTATTTTATAAAAGGGATTTTAGTTTTCTAAATTCTAGATTGGAAAACCTTTTATGTACCTTCCATTTGCATGCATTCAAATGTATGGTACTTAGTTGAAAAACCCATTTTCAAAGTTCCTATTAATAAAACCCATTTTATTATGAAATCATTAGACTTTAATAAAATCAATTTTTTTATTACCTAACGATTTCTAAGGAACCAATTTTATGCTAGTTGTTGATTTTAAGTAGTTAACAATCCAAATTGTAATAACATACACAAGAGTAAATCAACCATGCAAGCATAAAACATACAACCACAATTTCATAACCATAGCCTCCTAATGTTGACTACACTTGTTGACCGAAGACAAGTGTGCCAAAAGGTCTCTCCTAAGGGACTCAAAAGGACATGAGCTTGTGTCGGTAAACTCCCACTTGATCCCGTATCCAAATGCTCCAAGTGTTCACCCCGTGTTATGGTCTCCATCATTTTATTTGGGCTTCCTTCCTTGCATCTTCTTTTACAAAATATATCCTAATACATTTTTTCTAGTAAAAGAAAAGTATCTAATCTACTTATTATTACAAACCAAATGAATGAATAAAT
Organism: Bidens hawaiensis; assembly: GCF_021521415.1. Taxonomy (NCBI): domain Eukaryota; kingdom Viridiplantae; phylum Streptophyta; class Magnoliopsida; order Asterales; family Asteraceae; genus Bidens; species Bidens hawaiensis. The sequence goes on along the minus strand of NW_027491069.1, from coordinate 2,377,567 downwards.
AGATTACAAACCCAAATAAAATATTACAACCATATCGAATGAACAAACAACCACTTGAAAGAACAAACACATCAACACAAACATTCAACCAAACACAAGGCCATGGCTAGGTTATGAACATCCAATACACATCCAAATATGCAATAATACAAGACCAATATGGTTCCCCTTTTTCCCTCAAAACTTTCGGCCATATCTAACCAAACCGAAAGTTTTCGGGTTTTGTCCAAACAATACAATCAATCATCCAAATGACCTAGTTTTTCAAGATTACCACATGCATGTAAAGTATAACCTTGAAAAACCATGGGGAAACCAAAACCCCAAAAACTTTCGGCCATATGGTGAAACCCACCATAAAACCGAAAATTTTTTGTTCTAATGAAGCATGCATTCGTATAAGCGGCTCTTAATGCCATTGATGGGTTTTAACAAGATTCTCAAAGTGATAAAACCTTACTTTTACCAAAAACGCAGCGGATATATGTTTTAAATCTTGTTAATTTTAGGTGTATAAAACCAACTTTATACATGCAAAACCCAATCCCAGATCCATATACGAAATACATACTAATAATCACATGCATGTCACTATATGTCCATGCATGTCAAGACTACCTTTCAAATCCAAGGAAGAATGAAAGAGATGATGAAATGGTAGGCAAGAACTTCAATAGAGAAGTTCCTCAAGCTTGTATACCCCAAGCCTTCCAACAAACACCTTGTTTTAGCTAGGATTTGCTTCAAAACTTTTTTTCTTCTTCCCTTTGGTCCCTTGGCCGAAATAATTAAGAGAGAAAAGGAGAGGATTAAGTTTTGTTACTTGCAAAAATGATAGTGTGAAAGAGAGAGTTTTAGTGGTCTTTCAAGGCACCACCCACTAGTCCAATGAGAGACCTTGCATGCACCCACTAACTAGTAAATAATAATAAAATAAAGGCAATTGAAATCCAATTTTATTATTATTTGTTATGATATAAAACATTTTCATGTTTAATAAAAATGTTACATAACATAAGACTAGTATACATGCAAATGAACAAGTCTTACACATTGTTATTTAACCAACTTAAATAACACTATGTAATGTCCCCTCTTCAAAATATAAATCATCCATATGATATATTCATTTCACAAGTACAATGATTTAGAAACCCCATTCCAAATAACGCAAGTGTTAATATTTATTTACATTTGATCATATCATATATAAACAAATATAATTGGTGTTTGTCTAGCTTGTTATTGTGTATGACCCGACTTGGATCATAACGTACTAGCCACATCAATTATAATATGTGTCTTGGGCAAATCGAGTCCAACATGATTATTTTAAACCATTCTTAAACGCTTCATAACTTAAACGATCTTGTATCTTGTATAACACTTTTTATAACTTTATTTATATATGCAAAATGGGATGTTCTCATACTTGGTTTGGTTTGAAAGTGAACCGACCCGAGCGGATTGTATTTTTAAACGAGCGATATTTTTATGCTTGAACTTGGTTTGTTTTGAACTCGGTTTAGTTCGGCTTGGTTTTGCTTGGTTTTGTAAGTAATTAATTTTAAATTTTTAAAAGCAAAAAATATAATCAATTTAAGACTTTCAACTCCAAAATATCTGTACTTCCAACCGTAAAATGTCTAAAACTCAATGTTAACAAGAAATATATATAAAACTAGTAGCTATAGTTTAAAATTGAACTTTAAAATCAACAAAAAAGAGAGAAATTTTAAAAACTTCAAAAAATACATTAATTTAATATATATATATATATATAGGCTAAGTATAAAATGAAAACCCACTTGAGTTGTGAAAACTCTAGAAACCCATTCTCAACCACATGTTTTTAATTAATGTTTAAATCTTGTGGTCCACAATTAAAATGAATAAAAATTGTAAATATAAATACAACTTTTTCTCTCTCCTGAAAACATATATAAAAACTAGTAAAAATATGTTAAAAATAGCAAAACATTTTTTTTTGATGTTTCGATGTTTTGTATTAAATGTTACAACATATATTACATGTAACCAAAAAAAACGATGTTACATAGGCTTTTCGTGGGTTTTCACAACTCAAGTGGGTTTTCATTTTAACCTTACCTTATATATATATAATAAAAAATAATTCAAGCAAAAACTAACTGAATCGAACGAGGCTTTACGCATGCTTGGTTTGTTTTCAAACCGAGCAAAAACGAATCAAACCGGCCGAGCCGAATGGCTTATTTTCAAACCGAGCCGAAATCGACTGCACATTTTTCGAGCAATTATCGAGTGAGCGACGAGCAGTTTGGATAGCTCTGTCCCTGTCGTGACACAACCACCACCACAGTTGACCACACGAGCATCATCCTTTATATTGGTTATATCTTAGTCCATGCGATTTCTTTGTTTTTATTTTTTTTTTTGTATTATTCGATACGGTCTTACCAACTGACATTATGGGATTTGTATGGGGATCCGGTTGGGTGGTTGCATCTTACAACTCTAATAAAAAAGTACCATATTTTGCCACTTGTCATGCTTTCATGACTCCCTTTTTTTCTAACCCATATCCACTAGATAAAACAATTTAATTTAATTATGCATTTAATATATTAGCAATTATATTGTATTAACACTTTTAAGATTGTAACTTGTAAGTATCGAATTTGACTTAATAACAGTTCAAAAGTCAAAGCAATACTAAGACTAAAAATGTTGATCTTTTAAAATAAAGTTTATCTGTTTTAATTAAAATCTAGATTTTTTTGCTTGGAATTTTTTCTATAAGGATTTAACTTTTTGAAATTTTTTCTGTTCAATTATTTTTCACTAATGCTTGGATATCAACTTTAATTTTCAAAAACAATGATCTTTTATTTTCGTCAATAGCTTATTATTATCCTATCCTTGGTTTGCTAATTGCTTAAAAGAATTGTGAACCAACACTTTTTCAATTGATGTTTTAAACTTTCCATGGCCAATCAACACTTTTTAATGAAGAATTATTTCCAATTTCAAATCAATTGATATTTTGATTTGTATAGTCTTACTTAAATTTGTTTGTTTAATTCAGTCAATAGCATCAGGAATCTGACTCCATTACTGTTGGTGCATCCGTTGACACATTTAGTGTAAATGTATGTCACTTTTCATTTTAAGTTATTTCCTTTATTATACAACAACAATAAATTATTAAACAACATTTGCTATTTACCGCTTCCTTTTAAAATAGTAGTTGGCACATTTGTTACTAGAGGTGCACAAATCGGTTTTCGGTTTAAACCCGAACAGTTCATTGAGAGTCCGGTTCTTTACACTTTAAAGGCCTATATTTTATAAAAAAATTTTGACAGATTGTATATATCATCATATTTTTTTATAACCTTGAGAAACTGTCAACCAAAGTATTACCAAGAATCTTTTACTTACCATGTGCTACCAATAGATTTGGGTCTTCACGTACATCAACCAACACTTACGTCAATTGATATTATCCGATCAGTGTTGGAATCTATGTATTGATACTGCCATCACGGCTGGAACTAATTACCATATATTTATTTCCAATTGATATTTCCTATTTTCCTTTACAATAAATTGATTTCCAAATTTCAACCGGGTATTACATGGAATGATTAATGAGCTATAAATGAATATGATATGTGAGCTACAAATTAGTAAGCTGATGTATTATAAACAGACGGGTTTTAAACAGGGTTAAACCTATTTTTAACTAACCGGTTCCAAGATATCTTTCTTATTGTAACATAAGCAATTGTTAATATCATTATTATAATTACAATCATATTTTCCGTTACAAAAAATTGATTTTTCAATGGGGCATTAGATGGAATGGTCAATGAGCTATAAATAGATATGATATGTGAGCTATAAATTAAATTTGAGCTACAAACGGGTTTTAAACTGGATGAAACCTGTTTTTGTCTAACCGGTTCCAAAATATCGGGTTCAAACCGGTTTTAGTTAAAAAAAACTCCAAACCGGTCCTAACTCGGTGGTTTATAACTACAAACTGGTTTTTGTAATATCGGATTCAAACCGGTGTTCTTGTTATGTTCCTTAGAAATCTTAACCAGAAAGAAGGATTATGTAACGGTACTCGACTACAAATTATATCTTTAGGTACTCGTTTAGTTGAAGCAAAAATTATTTCTGGAACTAACATTGGACATAGAGTTTTGATCCTTAGATCACCACTAACTCCAACAGACAACAAAATAGCATATAAGTTTCAAAGACGACAGTTTCCCCTTGCAGTATGTTTTGCGATGACCATAAACAAAAGTCAAGGTCAATCATTATCTAGGGTTGGTTTGTATTTGAAAGAACCCGTGTTCTCACATGGACAGCTATATGTCTCCTTGTCAAGAGTTACAAGCATGTGTGGGCTAAAGAATCTAATTCTTGATAAACAAGGTGATCTGACTAATACAAACACAAATGTAGTGTACCAGGAAATCTTTTTTTTATTTGTGAAATAGTTGCATAATGTTTGTTTTGTAATTCATATAATTTTAATGTAAGTTTGTAATTGTATTAATAATATATGATAATTGTGTTATGTTTTATTGATTGTATTTTGCTTAATGTTTAAATATAATAAGTTTTATTAATTCCCCGTGTAATACACGGGTCTCAAACTAGTATAACTATATATTATGCATTTTATCTTTATTATCATGCTTTGTATTATTAATGTTTAATTGATGTGTGATACCCCATTCATACGACTGAGAGATCGAGGTTATATGCAAAATCATGAGCGTTTCACGAGTCTGTCACCCTCACACCGACATATATAGGGCTGTCAATTTTATCCAAAACCCGAAACCCAACCCGAAAAAACATGTACCCGAACCCGAACTAACCCGACCCGAAAAACCCGAACCCGATAAAAGACTAACCCGAACCAAAATAATTCGGGTTGGTTCTCGGGTTTGATTTATAAGTTTCGGGTCAACCCGAATAAACTTTTAGTTTTGAAATTAAATATAATTTTAGGTATAATAGGTCTTAGTCACTAAAGTTATCAAAATCTTATCATAATCAACTGCTGTCATTCCAACTATTATAGATCGATTGTTTATTGTTAACTTATGTTTTCTACTTATTACTAATAGCAACCGTAATTGAACAACTAAATCACGTCTGATTGAAGACGATTATGGTTCGAGTTAGTTACTTAATTTTACTCTTCTTTTGAATTGTTTTATGATTTTATCAACTTATGTTGGTTTATTATTTGATCATTTGCGTTACGAGCAAAAAAAAAATATGTTGTTTTAATTTTAGTATTGAAGGTTTAGAAATTTTTTTTGTTTCATTATCTAGGATACTCGAAACCCGATTAACCCAACCCGAAAAAACCCAAACCCGAATTACCCGAACCCGAAGAACCTGTGAGAGATTTGGATTGGGTTTCGGGTTAAGATTTAAAACTTTGAAATCTGAAGAACCCGACCCGAAAAACCCGAAACCCGAAAAACACACCTGAAGAACACCCCTAGACGTATATTATTAGGGTAGTGTGTAGTTTCAGTTCTTTTGATTTTTTTTCATTTTTTTTCATTTTATTCCTCTTTATTTTTCACATAAATAAATTAACAAAAATAAAATATAAAAAAATTTATTAGTAACTTTAAATTAATTGATAAAGGATCCAATACATTAACGCCTTATTGTACAATAGGTACGCGACTTCCTTTACCCTTGATTTTAAGAAACCCTAAATCACCTCCACTGCCCAACGATCTCCTATGTGTGAGCCATCACCGGAAAAACCGTCTGAGCTCAATCCATCTCCGTCACTCGCCGGCGCCATCAACACTCTTCGTCACCATCATCGCCGTCAGCAACGAACTCATCAAAAAAATGCAAAACTCGTCACAGGTTTGCTTAGTTGAATTGAATTTGAAATTGAAGCCTATTGATCAGTTAATCTTTGAAATCGATTCAATTAATCATCGATTTGAAGCTTCAATCGATCAATTTTGAGTTTTAAATGATGGGTTTTGACATTGAACGTCTAAGATTTGGCTTGAACGTATAAATTTTTTTGCCTAAACGTTTAAGACTTGGCTTGAACGTTTAAGATTTGGCTTAAACATATAAAGTTTTTTGCTTGAACGTTTAAGATTTTGGCTTGAACGTATAAAGTTTTTTTTCCTGAACGTTTTAGTTTTTGGCTTGAACGTATGTCGCGTACGTAATATACGTTAAGCGATCATTGTACGTTAACATTCCCCTAAATTGGTTAGTAATAAATACCAATTGAATGTTCAGAATAACTAATTTTGACTTTAAAAAGCTTACAATACCAAAAAATCATTTTCATTAAAATGTTGGTCAACTAGTTTCTTGTTAATTACAAGTTTGTCAATTATATTTGTAATTCATGGATAAGATCCATTTTCCGCATTACTCTACATAAAAGAATCGAGCATTTACATATATTCACTTATTAAGATTATTAATTACATATTTCCCCAACATAAAAAAGGTGAATTACATGTTTCCCTTCTTAAAACATATATCTATATCTATATTACATATAAAACATATTAGATGGATAATATGGTAATCTCACCAATTTAAGACTATGCTAAAAATAATTTGGGAGACGCCGTTGTATTAAATACTGCTTGTCGTCGGTGAAACATTCCGGTGAGTTCACGACGATTACTTACGCTTATTAATTATGATTTAATGCTATGAGGAACTATTCCCCTTCCTTGTGCACTCTCATTAAAAACCTATCATCTTCCATGGCGATGGTTTCATCTGTAACATGCGCTTCTTCCTTCAATTCCGTAACCGCCCTTTTTTCTTAAGTAGCAGCGCTGTTGCCTATAGCAGGTATTCTTTACACCGACTATTTTCCGTAATTCGAAAGCAGAACTCTGATCCGCTTCAATTCCCTATTTGATTTGTTGTTGGTATAGTCAATTTTGCATACCTTTTCTTTTTATTTGGTTGATTTGTTGCTGCATCAGATCCCTATTTCGAACTCTGAACATAATCGTGAAATTACCATATTGCCAGGTATGTTGTTTTGATTTTACTCAAACTTTAAAGTTGTAAAAGTTTTTACTTGGTATTTGTTATTATTGTTGTTATCTTAATAGGTCAAAGAATTTGGTGAAATATCCTTAAAACACATAGATCAAATAGCAAGAATTTGTGTACGCAACATTTCTTCCATTTGGTAACTGATAGTATACAACAACTGATTCATGCTTAATTGTTTCGATCATGATAATTTGATGAAAATTATTAACATTTTGCTTCTATTCAAAACTTTTGAATTGTGAATTGTTTTATCAATTAGGCGAAACTGCCAAATGTACATTTTAAGCTCATGGGTAGCAAAAGAGGGTTGTTGAACCCAAATCTGTCTATCATCTCCGGTTCTCCACAGATAAGTGACTTTCCAGGTGACTTTTAGTCTTTTTACCCTTCTTTATATTGATTCACATTTTTGCATATGGATGTGATTTCTGTGTGTTACTTAACACTGATGTCTAATCTAGATTATGGATTACCTAATGAGTTAAAAATTCAGTAGAACATTGTTATTGTGTGTGTTTTATGAGGATATCTACATGGAAGAATGTATTGCTATTAGCCTATTATACAACATTGTCTCTTTATAATCTAGGCTTGTAGCTACTTATTCATTACCTAAATGCTTTATTCTGTGTAGTGATGCACAACATATATGCTTGTGACTGTTTTCTTTCTAATGCCATATGTGATGTATAGGGAAGTTTCATGTTATGTGAAAACTTAGTAAGTAAGAGAAGTGACACAGGATTAAAGAGGGAATTAAGTTTTAGGAAAAGTAAAATCTGTCATAACCATACTTACAACCATCTATCTTCAGGTATTTCATGTACTAGATAAATTTTATTTCAACAGATTTTGCCATAGATACAACAGTTTTTTTTAACCAATTAGGTCAAGTTTTGTGAGTTCAATACTATATCCAACAATAAGGATTTAACAATACCCCGAAGAGCTTAAAGTTTATTTCCCCAAAGAGCTTAAAGTTTATTTTTTTATACTTTTGTACTTTGGGATAAAAATACCCAACTATTTTAAGTTATTATTACACGTGCACATTCATAAATAAGAAAATATATAAATTGGTCAAACATGTCACACCAACAAGGCCCGTTTAGCGAAGCATGTTCCCGTGTTTGACCCAAATCCATTTATACTAGCATACCGTAAACTGTTCAAATTTAACCCTGTAACAGGTTAAATTTTTGTTTCATTAACGGGTAAAACAAAGTTCTTATCGGGCCAAATTTAACTTGTTAACGGGACAACTTGTTTCATTAACGAGTAAAGTAGGTTTTTATTAACGTGTAACAGGTAAAAAAAGGTTTTTACTAACGGGACAACTTTTGTAACGGGTCAACCTTTGGTTTCATTAATGGATAAAGTAATCTTGAAAACTAAAACGCAGGACTTTTTCCTGGTAAAACAGTCTCGGTAACTTGATGACTATAATTTGTCTTACTTATCAACTCATTGGATTGGTCAAAACTTCTATTGACTCATGGATGGATATACAAAGCAATCTAATTTTAACTTTATATGCATGTGTTATTTTATTTTTACATTTTTTATTAATCTAATTATGATGTTATCTATTTGCTTCTCATTTCTATTTTTCATTTACTGAACATTTGATGTAATTTCATTTATGTGATGACTTTTTAATTCTTTGTAGGTTACTGACAAACTACTTGATGCTCTATTTAGAGCCTATGGACACATAACTTTTTACATATTTAATCGTTTTTTAACTTTATGATAAATGACTGTTGGCGCTTATATGTTTTATGTTTAATATGATAAATGAATCTACAATGTCTGCCTTTGGTATGAATATTATATGTAGTTATACTTTTGTTTTTTTATAGCTTAATTAAAGTGGTGAATTTATTCGTTTTCTTCAAGTTTTTGAACTCTGTTCAGGAACTTAGTTACAGCTTCTTTTCCTTTTCCTTTTTTTTTTTGAGCTTGTTAGGTTTTGGTTGTTTTTGTTTGGTTCATATTTTTTGGGTTTTAGGCTTTTAGCATTGGGTTGCTATTAAAAAACTAGGCCTGTTACACTCCTTTTAAAACTTGCGCTAATATATGAGAGTTTACAGTGAACAAGATAGAGAAGAGTAAAATGATCTTATTTAATGACGTTTATACCCCCTTCTTATAACTTGCATTAACAAACGAGAGCTTGGATTGAAGAAAACATAATCAATCACCTTTGATATTCTTGAGCTTGAAGATTGACTTTTCGGGAAACAGATCTTCTCTGGCAACTTAAGTTTGATTGAACTTTTTTGTACGGTCAAAGTCAAAGCGCAAGTTTAATTTACACTTTTTAATGCATTTTGCTAAGAGTTGTTTTGTAATTAGATTAGTCGTAAACATGTTAGGTAAGACTATTTGAAAAATTGCAAACGGATATTTTTGGAATTTGATTTGGACTAACATGAAGTCAAAGTTTGTTTTACATTCAAGGGTATTATTGAAGTGGCAACTTGAGTTTGATTGAGTTTTTTTGTACGGTTAAAGTCAAAGCGCAAGTTCAATTTACACTTTTTAATGCATTTTGCTATTGGTTGTTTTGAAATTATATTAGTTGTAAACAGGTTAGGTAAAACTATTTGAAAGATTGCAAACGAATAACTTTGGAATTTGATTTTGACTAACATGAAAAGTTTATTTTACATTCAATGGTATTATTGGTAGTGTCAGGTTGATTATCTTTTGTAAAAGTTGTACTATATTTTTGGTATAGAATGGTTCACTTATTAGATATGATTTAGGCTTATACGTCAATAGTCGTTCACTCAAATATTCGCATCACTTTTGCCTACGTTAACACGATATTTTTAAATCAGCTTTTTGTACATATTATTAATTATTGTGTTGCAAATTGTTTTCCGACCACTATTTTCTCTTTTTAAATAATAAATATATTTTCAATATTGTTGTCACATACTTACTTTTATTTATGTTCTGACACACATTCTATTCAGCACAGGTTTCACCCGCTGTAACGCGCGGGCTCTCCTACTAGTATTACAAATATACCTATTTCATTAAAATTAACATTTTAAATGACTATTTTAACCTTATATTTTCTAATGGATTTAATTAGTTTCATATCTTGATTATTGATTAGTTTCTACATTTCCTAATCCAAATTTCTCACCTAAAAATAAGTTGGTTAAATTTAAATTTATAATCCCCAATTTCTCACCTAAATCTTGATTTTGTAATCCCAATTTCTTATTTAATTTTTCATGGGCAAATAACATTTCAATAGAAAACAAAATAAAAACAAGTACATTGGTGTGGCTTGGTTTCTTTTACACAGCAACTAAATTCAATTGTGATAGCCTCCTTTTTCAATTGTGACTGAAGGCATGTGCAGGGAGTTTGCAATATGCTTGTGGATACACATAACAGGCAAAATACATGGAACCAAAAATTGTCGCCAAAGGCCTAACAGGTTTGACTTTGTTAGAATACCCGTTGAAATCAGATTCATCGCTTTACCAAATCAACGGAATACGCCACACCGGTCTATAGATATCTCAATGGTTGCAATGACATCCTTCTCATTGTGTCTGGCCCCGGTTGCGTCCACGATCTCGCCAGACTCTTTAACGATACCGCCAACATCTAGCCCATGATTTCCTGGCTCTGCAATTAGAAAAATATAACCTTGATCAGGTCGCCGCTTAGAAAAACCCATCGTTTAAATTTTCTGTCAAAGCAAAATATATGTTATGTTCTTAAGGTCGAACAAAGAAGAAGCTCTCGCTTGGTTTGGTTCTCAACGTGGTTTTGTATTTAACAGGGGTAAATATATGGGTAATTTCATGTGAAAAGGGGAAATATGTAAGGGGGGTTTAAGGGTTTAGGAAATATGTAAGTGATGTTTGAGAATTGGAGAAATATGTAATTAATGCTCGTAATAAAGGAAGCATGTAAAAATCCCAAAAAGAATAACAGTTTTTGATGATCTATTACGCTCACGTTAACCCTTGCAACTTATTTAATTATTAATTCAATTATTTAAATATGGTATATAATTAATACTGCATATCTGTTTTAAATATTGTATCTTTTTTATCTTTACTATTAGTAAAATACAGTTAGTTATAACTCTAATAATTAACTTTATTAACTATAATTATTTATCAATCTAATGAAAGTTTATGATAAGACCACATTTTTTGAATCAATAATATAATATTGATAGAAGACCACGCCTTAATATTGTCATTTCAATACAACGGGATAAAATGAATAAACCCATGATTTACTTCGGTAGTGTTTGGTATGAAAGAATGAAGGGTGGAATGGAATGAATTATTCCAATTGAATGAATTAAAACGTGTTTGATTGTAATGTGGTAATGGAATGAATTATTCCTTAAAGAATGAAACTCCTTTCAATTATAGGATTTTCATTCTTTCAAGAAGGGGTGTTTTTTTTCATTCCTTCAAGAAATGGAAATGACCCAATAATAATAATAATAATAATAATAATAATAAATAATTGTTATTATTATTATATTTTAATTATTGTTATATTGTCGATATTATTATAGTATATTATTATTATTAATATCATTATTCATTTGTATATTATAACTAGTATTATATTAGAATTATTATTATATTTAAATTTGGGGAGTTAACATTTCACAATGCGCATGCGTGATTCAACGTTTTTACGGTTATTTTTATTCGATTAAATAATCTCATTGTAACGCGCGGTTTATAAAAACTAGTTATTATGAATATTCATATTATTAACTGTTATTATTTTCTACTACCAATAATAATATTAATTAGTAAATAATAATAATAATAAATATTATCAATTTATTATTATTTACAATAATAATATTTACTACAAATAATAATAATAATAATAATAATAATAATAATAAAGTGAAGAATCATTTCATTCCTACATGATAACCAAACATGACAATGGAATGTAATGATCTATTTCATTCATTTGTCCATTCCATTACCAAGTCTATTCCATTCTCTTATCTATTTCATTGCTCCATACCAAACAGACCGTTATACTTTTACTTTTATTTTAGAGTTAAGTGTAGAAGTCACCTCTGCGGTGGGAGGTGTTTTCAAGAATCGACCCTGTGGTGGCAAAAACACATATATCAACCCTTTAGTGGAATTTTTTTTTTTGCAATAGACTCTAGTCGTTACTTAACCCCGATTACAACCGTTAAATCCATGGGCAAAATGGTATTTTCTTCTCACAACTAAAAACCCCATCAAACCCCGTCCATATAACTACTTCTTTCACAACGCAACCTTAGATTGTCGTCAACCTCTCGTTGACAATAATCTCCACGCCAATAAACCTATTAACACTAATGGCATGCTTGATTAACATTCTCGCGGATACCTCTATGTTCACAGTTTAGAAACGAGTTGCAATTTTGCATATCTTTATGAGTTCGGATGAAATTGGGTTCTAGTTACTAATTAAGATCTTCGCATTCATTTACCGTTTATTGAATGAAGCCAAAGAGTGGGTCGACATGTCTTGGACCCACTTGAATTTGGAAATTGTTGTTTTGGTGAAGAGATGGCCCAACCGGATCTTCACAATTAGGTTCAATGCAGGTGAACACAATCAGTTAGAGTAATTTAAACAGGTTTGTTTGGTAATATTAGTAGCCCTTAAATTGGTTATAACTTATAACATCTCATTTATTTGTTAAATAACCTTTTAATCAACAAACAATAATTTTCGCGTGTCACACCCTAACCTAAGGCGGAAATGCTGGGGCGTGAGCCGATTGTTCACAGCTTAAAGGTACTATCATAAATAAAATGATAATATCTATTAAATTAATTATTTCAAATTACACTGTACAAATATTCATAACACAAATAAATAATTTAAAACAAATAATCCAGTCAAGATTTAAATAAAGATAGTCTTCATTAAGTTTCCTATGGTCTTTTCTAGATGTCCATCATTTCCAACTTCAATTTAAATGGCAACCTGCTGTGACATTTGAGCCAAAACAAGGTACACCTCAGTACGTATTTATCGATTAAGCAAATAAACGCTTTTTGCGTAACAAACGAACGATTAACCGAACGGGTCGGATTATGACCCAGATATCCCGGGGGGCCATCTATAAGTGTTATACGTGTAATATACGCTAAAATATTAGTAATATGGTCTTAGTTTGATAGCAAACAAGTTAAACGAAAACATGCTCGTTTAACTACCCGCTATAGATTTAAACGCGAAAGATAGTTACAAACCAAGCATGGTATCATCCGTTAAGCCGAAAAAGACTTACCAAACACTTACTTGAAATGTTTTAAGCGATCCGTGAAAATATTTTTGATTTTTACAAACATATAGTATGTTTTTATAAATTTACACAAAAATAGCCGAAAAACGCTCGTTTTCGCTCCGTTTGTCACACCCGATATATTTTTGTCTCAAAAAACCGAACCCGAAATAAATTTCGACTCGGCATTTCACGTTCGGAGCACATAAATCAAGAAAAGTGGGCCAAATGGGCCCAAAAAGGGGGCCCAACAAGCCCAGCCCACCAAATTTGAAAAAAAAAACTTTAATATTATTATTAGTTAATTAATATATATATATAATAATCTAGATATTTTGTGTCCAAAATTTTCCAGAAAGTTAACTTCTTCCCTGCTGTTCTTACACCAAAAAAACCAAACCCTAAGGTAAGTAACTTATTTAAGCAACTTTTACACATGTTTAATCAAGTTTAATATCCTATAAACATGGTTTAATTGCTAAAAATCATTCCTAACCATGTAAAAATCCTAGAAATGGTCCATAAAAATTTTTTTATAAGACACATGGTAAGGAACCTGTTTTGATAGTTTTTTTGGCCATAGACACGGATTAAAGGGTTGAAACGGCGTTTTTACGGTTCAAAAGTTCGTTTTTGTGCACTAGCCGAAACCCTAAGTTAAAGGGCTGTTCTATTGATGAAACCTTCTTGGTTTATGATATAGGACCTGTACCTAGCTTATATAGAAGCACAAGAACCCGAAAATTGGATTAAGAGAGCGAAAACGAACCAAAACCGCAAAGGTAATGCCGAAACACTCCCTTACGGGCTGTTTAGGTTAAGGTTGTGATATGCATATTATTAGGCCTTGAAATTTTTCAGGGACATCAGGGACCATTTCATTGTGTCCCTGTTCAAATTTGGTAATTTTTCGACCATTCGAGAATATTTGGCGAATTTATTACCGAATTGGGACGTTTATTTGGGAAAAATAGCTAAAATACTTCAAAAATTATGAAATTTTTCTGAAAACTCAGATTTGATGTATTTTGATAACATATGAATTTTGGTATCATTTAGAGAAGTCTAAAGGTATTTTGTACATATGCGTTCGTGCGAATTTTTATAGCCGAATTTGGGCCGAAAAGAATATTGAACAAGCTTTTTACATTCTGGAATTGATACAGGTTATTTTGGGACATGATTTGAGTATTCAGGAATTTTGTGGAATTTTTGGAAATTGTTTGGGATAAACGGACGATTTTCAGGCAAAATATAGCTGATAAAATGAATTTTTATAAATTAATAAATTAGTAAATAATTTCAGAAATATTTTTATAAAAATCTGCATATTTTAATTGATAAGTGGCTAAATTTTCATAATTTAATGATTGACGGTTAATTAATAATACTAATTTGAAGATTAAACAAATTTAGTTTTTATAAAAACCGGCAAGTTCGCGACTAACGAACCTGCGGGAATATCATAACACCAAGAGTGATCAAAAATCATATTTTTGGATTAATTAAGTAAAAAATAACTTTTCTATGAGAAACCTAGACAATCCGGATAGATTGTGCGCGTTTCTTCTTAAATCAAAATGAATAGACGGAAACGGGCCCCGAGGTTAATCCGGTACCCCAGTATGTGATCCTTCTTTATAACTTAATCATTTTATTAACCAATACATTTACCCAAGCTTATTTCCCCATAACTGTTTTCTGAACGCGTAAACGAACAACTTGGCCCAGCTGGGAAAACGGGAATCTGAGCCAAGTTCGGTTTTAAGTATTAGACATTGAACAACATCACAACCTAAGCCTATTGTCACTTTCTGGGTGTTACAACCACACCCAGACTAGCTATACAGCCCAGCTTAGTATAAAAATTATAATAATATTAAAATATTAATATTATTATAATATAGACTATAGGAACTAAGTGATAACAAGGGAAACGAACCCCGAGCTGACCTCGCACTGAGTGCCTACAAAACTGTGAGTTTCATGACCCTTCTTTTCAAACTGTTTACAAACATTTGGGGTGAAAAGCGTGTTTATATACATTATCTACCAGAAAACGGTTCAGGATATAGATTATCTGAACATGTATATATGAAAAATCCCTACAACCATAATGATTAACTATGTGCTGATGAAAGGTGATTATTCTCATTGATTGGTATATTAAGTGGAGAGAGTACGAATGACAAAACATAATGAAATTACATGTGACAATATGTTTATACAAACACGTCATGTTATGTTAAACATAACTAATTTGGGAATAATGTGGTCTGTAATGGCCATGGGGCTATAGTGGGTGACAGGGAGGCCACAATAGTACTAAACTAAAGTTGAGTATGGCCTATGAGCCAAGTTCTGCTGCAACTTACTAAACTAAAGTTGAATATTGCCTATGAGCCAAGTTCTGCTGCAACTTATAAACTAAAGTTGAGTATGGTCTATTAGCCAAGTTCTGCTGCAACTTATAAACCAAAGTTGAGTATGGCCTACGAGCCAAGTTCTGCTGGAACTTATTAAAAAATAACTTGATTATGACATGAGTGTTAAGAAAATATTATGATTATATATGTTGTGGGCGGAAAGGGGGCCACAGTGATTAGTAATACGTGATAAATACTATATATATATATGTGTGTGTATTGTGTGTGTGTATATATATATACATACTATGTGTATAGGTATAGGAAATTCTATGTGTAGAAAATAATAATTGTTTGTGTGTACAATGTGTAATGTTTGAGTTACGTGAAACCATTGTGGTCAGAAGAGGGACCATAGTGGTGATTTTACGTGGAACCGTTGTTGGCGGAAAGGGGGCCACAGGGGTTGATTTTATTTGGAAAATGAAGGCACGAAGTACGAATGAGCAGTCACGATTTTATCGTAGTTTCAAACTCTATCATAAATTTATACACGTACATATCTCAGTATACAAAGACGTAGATATACATATATAAATGTAAATACATTTTCTTATATACGCGTGTACATATAAACTATGACTGTATGGTGCGTAGAACTGATTTCGTTAAAACTTACGAAACTCACCAACTATTCGTAGTTGACCTGTTTTAACATGCTTTTCAAGTAATCAGATATGAGAAGTAATTTCCTGTGCGTTACGTGTCTGATTGGTGATTGATGTCGTGGGCATTTGAGTTAGAAGTAAAGTAATTGAAGAACCGGTTTGATTGTATCACCTAGTTTGTAAAAGATGTTAGAACGATGTAATATTGTAAATTAGTTAGTAATGTTTCTTTATGAACAATGTATTTGATACCAGTTGTATCTGTTGCATTTCCGTTTTACGCTTCCGCAATTCGCTTAACGGGGTGTGACACCTGCATATGCGTAGAAAATGGAATAGAGTTTGACAACAACACATGTTAAGTGAGATGATCACCAACTTTCATGAAAATAATAATAGTATATATATATATATGATAAATATTAAATGCGCAAACAAACATATGTGAGTAACAATCAATCAAACCACAAACAAACCATAGACATGCTAGTGTGCCATTTAACCGTTGCCTTGCGAATGGGCATTGGCTACAATGACTGACAGAGATTGTCGGTTTACCATCGCCATGCGAACGGGCTTTGGTTACTACGACGGCGTATGATCTTGCTGACTTGCTAGACTTCAAATGGACCTCTCCGAGACTTGATATAATATAAACACACTTAAACAAATAGGAATTAGCATTTAATTGAATTACACACAATAATCATGTTTGCGAGTTTATTTATATATAGGATAGAAAATAATAATAGATACGCATATGTCCCCAAAACATTTAAAGACGGTAAAATAAAAGGGGAATGATCAAACTCATTGTGTTGCGAAAGCGAGTCAATATGATAAACAAATAAATGAATCGTCCTATAACTCATCGAACGAAGTAAATCAAAGAAACCTGAAACTTTAAGATAAATAAATATGAGTAAAACCGAACTGCTTTCCTCTGGAATCGTTCCAAACGGATGTGTAGAACTCCGGTTATGATAGATTAAACGCTTAAGCGAGTTGGTACTGACCATAATCCGAACAGCGAGTTGGAAGTCAAGTTTTGGTCAGTAGCCTTAAAATCTCGTTACAAAAATAAAAGTCTTCTGGACCGAATGTCGGTTCTGAGCAGAAGCATGAGAAAACGAGTAGTCAAACTTGTTGACTATTATGCCCTTTAACGGGTTTTAATCGATTTGACCGGTCAACACCCTTCAACCACGGAAATTCATTGAAGGTTATTGACTAGGGAATATGTATGAATAATTTTACAGAAGACAACTTACCCGGATAATGCTTGAATCGATGAGAAACGGAAGTCAAAGGTTAACAATGCTTGAAATTCAAACACCAAAGCTTGTTTATTCGAGTAATATGGCAAAAACAAAGAAGTTTATGAAGAATGGTGGTAGGTAATGGCTGAGAGTAACATAATTAGGGTTTAGGAAAATTGCGACAGAGGAAAATATGTCTTGTTTATATAAGATACACAAAAACGAACCATATTTATTTAGTTTACTCGTTTAAGAAACCGAATCAAGTTTTAATGACCAAATCAATGTAATATGCAGCCATAAATCAATCTTGAGGAAGGGGTAATGTATATAGACAAGTACTTAGTCTATGTTAGATTTCTTGGGGCTTAAAACATGAGATATAGTCCAAAAATAAACGATTTTGTATCAACACGAACTAGGAAATAATAATAAAACAAACGATCTGCAAGGTGAAGTAGAGGCGGCGCGCGGCGGCCACCCCCATGGTGGTCGCACGGCGCTCCAGCATCCAAGAGGAAAAGTTTGATTTTTTTCAAGTTTGGTCCTTGAACTTTCTAAAATTGCTAAATCTTGATTATTTTAAAGTTAAAACAAAGAATAAACAACTTGGAAAGTATAATGGGTATAAAATGAAACATACATTCATAAATGCTTATAAAGTTTTGATTTAATTAATAATAAGGATCCGAATAATGTTCATAAACCGATAAAATGAATATAAATACGAATATGGAAAATCCGAGATGTTACACCGCGGGTCATGAGTCTCACCAAAACCTTGATAACCCTTAAACGAGTTATAACATCTTATTTATTTGTGAAACCCCTTTTATCACCAAACATAATAGCCCTTAAACGGGCTATAACCCTCTATAAATTCTCTATCGCCGATCTGTCCCCTTCATCACCTGTTAACTACTGAGTACCACCCGCCATGGTCAACCTCCCCTCTCATGCTTCAACCACCATCTTCACCTACATCAACCACCCCCCCCCCCCACTTTTTTTTATAAAACAAATATTTGTGTTTATGTCTATTATTTTTTTTTAAAAATAACATGTTCATGTTTATTTATGTTCATTCGTTAAAATTTTAAAAAATCTACACATATCAATTGAAAGTGCCCAAACCTTAAAAAATATAATGAACGTAACAAATTAATATATAAGTTTTAAATTAAAACAAAACTACATTAAAAATAATACAAATCATTACAAATATAAAATAACAAAACCACTGAGAAAACCTAAATAAACCCTCGTAAATAAACCCTCGTAATACAGGGGACTCAAACTAGTGTGCGATGTATGTTTATGCATGTTAATGAAGATTTACTAATGTGTTTTGGTGTCTAGTAATGTTATGTTTATGCATCTTAATGAAGATCTACTAATGTGTTTTGGTGTCTAGAAATGTGTAATATATGCTTACGTTTGTTTGGTAATATTAGTAGTTATATATTAACTAAGAAGTATGGTTAATGTCAATCCTTATGTTTAAGGAACAATGTAAATTTCAATCTTTATGCCAATGTATATGTGAGTGCTGCCCCTTTCTGTGTGTCTCTCTCTATTTGTGTGCGTGTGTGTCTGTATCTGTTTGTATGTGCCTGTGTGTTTGTGTGTGTGTGTGTGCGTGTATGTGAGTGTGATTGTGTGTTTATAGATGTATAACATTCATTAGTAAAGTCAACTATTAGACTTTACTAAGCATGGGCATAATTGTATACACATGTGGCTGCAGAGGCATAATTGTATATTCACTTTATATATATATATGTATGTGTGTGTTTATGTGTGTGTGTTTATGTTTTAGTGTTTTTGTTTATGCATATATATTTATGTATGTATGTGTGTATCTCTATGTGTGTGTGTGTTTATTTGGTAGTCAAAGTGCGTTTTTTAATCTTGTAGAAGCAAACACTTTGACTTAGGATACTCAATTTTATTCATCTTATACAAACAAAAGCTTTGACTTCGGGCAGTCAACGTGTGTTTATTATGCTTTAACTATTGAAACATTTAGATAATCAAGATTAGTTTTCATCTTATGAATTTGAGTGTAATAAGAAGGGTAAATTGTAAGTCAACGGGCAATAGAAAGTCAAACAATAAAAGTCAAAATTTAGTTGACGTTAAATTTGGAGGAAAATCGTTTTACAAACATAGGGTTTATATTCCTTAAGTTAGCAGACCACATGGTTGCAACGTGCAAGAGTATTAACATCTTTTGACCAAATAAAAAAAAAAAAAATCCACGATAGGGTTGATATCTGCGCTTTTACCATAACCGGGCCAATTCCTGAAAAAACGCCTCACCACAGGAGTGATTTCTGCACTTAACTCTTTATTTTATTTTCTTCCGGTTCAATTTTCTTAAAAGTTACAAAGTTTCAAAATATCAAAGCTTTATTACCCCTCCACCTAAAACAGAACCATTGACGTGAAGTCCAAGATGGCGGCGGCACTGCCGGAGAGCCTCTATACACTTTATTACCGGAAGAGGGCTTTTCCTATGACAGTTACTCGCCGTTGATGGATTCTCTTGCGGAGAAGGCACTATTAGCAAACCACCGCTATTTCCGGCATGGTCGTCATCATCTTCTTCATCATTCACACTCTCTGATGTGCCCTCTCCGCCTTCTCTATTATGCTCATAATCTGACGTTTACTCCGACGAAACCACTTTCGTTCCGGCATTCCCAATCTCGAAACCGCTCTATAATGTCACTCACAATTGAAGTAGTATGCATAATTCAAGTAAATATACATATAGTGTACGAACACATATGTCAGAGCATCACCAATAAAGAAGTTCAAAAACACTCAAAAACATGAAATATCACCTGCCACATCATAAACAACACTAATTCTTCAAAACCGTTAAAACCTTCACAATAAACCTTAAAACCTTCACAATAAGGAAATTCAAAAACATTAATTACCACCTTTTACATTTATTTTAATTACCAATATTTTATTTTAATAAATTATATACAGGAGCAGTTATACGCTATTAGTCTTAAGAAAAAAATTTAAAATTAAGAACTTAAGGGAAATTTTTCTTTTGCTGGTGAAGGAAAATTTAAATATTTCTAATCGGAGCGGAAATTTATAATTTATATATTTTTCGTTGGTTTTGTACTTCTTTATAGAAGTAGAGTGTGGGCTTTGCCGGTAAAAAAAACAAAACATAGTATAAATAAAAGACTATTTAATTTAAAATTTAAACTATTAATTGTACTAGTTTATAACATCTAAGGTTTATAATTTATAAGTAGATTTATATTTTATAACTATTTATATTATAACTATGTTTATATATTATCCATATTCAAATAATATTTTTTTTTAGCTAGAACCCAACCCTGGCCCACCAACTCTTACTTTTCCTGTAAAACATTGTTTATTCAGGTTCTTCTACAAAAACATGAGCCCTAAAAATCTTCAAGAATTCTTGTCCAATAGTTAAATTTGTAAAAACCTCCATGTAAACTCTAAAACCCTTCAAAAATCTCCTGTTGGAGATGGTCTCATACGCGCATATTTTGTATGTGACATATGTGCATTTAGTCAAAGTACATAAATACAATATTTATAAAAAATAAATATTAAACATATGCTATATATAAAAATAACATAATATTATGTTCTATGGCCTATATCCTTAGTACCAACAATAACTAAAATTGAACAAATCTTTACTCCGTAAAGAATATATATAGTAGGCGTGATGTATAAATTATTTAACTTTTATTGTCAACATTCCGCGTGTGTGGACGAAGTCCCCCCCCCCTCCAGCGGCTCATGGTGTAGTAAATTAAACGTTCGGTTTATTGTATATCGATTATTTATTAAATATTGTATTTTTATGAATTGCCCGTGTGACACACGGGACTCAAAGTAGTATTTTTTTTATTTATAGTTTAGGTTAACTATATTGTTAATCTCATTGTAATTATTTGAATTACTAATTAAAATATTTTAATTAATTCTTATCATTATTAACACTTTATTATTAATTAATATTATTTGCATCAATACTTCAATTAAGTTAGCTTCCGATTTTTCTTATAATAAATAAACATTGTTTGATGCATGCTCGTGTTTTATGCAAATATATGCAATAATACTTGGAATATTGGTTTTAAATAATCCCAACTATGGCCTATTGGTAAATATCAGTCCCAACTTTACACTTGCCTGTTGACCATCCTAACTATTGATGTATTTGTTTTTAACGGGCCGCGACTAACGGATGTTAACTCTGTTAGTGATTTGCTGAAGTGGACCTTCTTCTCCGACGGTGTGACGATATTAGGGAGAATGGAGGCAAGTTGCAGGTTTCCGGCCGGAGAAGAAGGTTCACGTCAGCAAATCACTAACGGAGTTAACATCCGTTAGTCGCGGCCCATTAAAAACAAATACATCAATAGTTGAGACGGTCAGCAGGCAAGTGTAAAGTTGGGATTGATATTTACCAATAGGCCATAGTTGGGATTATTTAAAACCAATATTCCATAATACTTCTATTTTAAAGTAAAGATTGTTTTGAAAAAATTAACAAAGGTGATTTTGTAACCAAAATAGTGAGTGAGGCGTGGTGCTTGGTTGAAATGAATGCAAAAAGTGCTAGAACACAAGGATTTGTTGCGAGGAAAAAACCCGTTATCTTGAGGATAACAAGAAAAAGACCCCGGGCGGTGAAAACTATCACCACCAGTTTATTAATAATCGAAAAAAGGTTACAAGTGTTGGAGCTTTCTTCTTTGGATCGTGTGTTGCTATAGCTAGAGTGATTGTTGTCTGTGAAATGATCCAAGGTTTAGCTCTATTTATACAAAAATTTAGCGAACTAACATGCCTAAAAATCAGGAAAAGCTAGACTCTTTCATAACTAGCCGTTGCCTTCCATTTAACACGTTTTTTGAAGTAGTTGAGTAGTGGTTCGAGTCTTTAGGAGCACATGGAGACGTTATAAGACCTGGTAAACAACAGAAAATAGCGAATAATCCGTTAATTATACAATATATTAAGGATACCTGTTACTTTGGAGGATACCATATCCTAAAGTTATCCTGAACAAATTGTTTGCTGAGGATACTGAAAATCCAAGCCCTAACAATTGTCCCTAAAATTGACGGCTGTAAAGTGCTTTACAGTTGTTAATTTAAAATTTTCGAATCTTGCAAGTGGAATAGATTAGTCGCACGTGTCGTACATCCGTGAAACCTACCAAACCCTTGATTATCCTTATATTTACTCGGATAAATAACTCAATCCTTCATCCGATCATTATCCAGGTAATCTATTCTCTCTTTGCTCTTCATCTTCAATCACCATGAGTAAAAAACTCAAGCTTTCCGTTATCAAGTCCAGGCTAAGGTTGCTAGGTTGGAGACTCCCTTTTGGGAGGTGGCATCTTGGGAGAAGATCTTGGCGGAGCTGAGGGGGAGAATGTGGAAGTGCCGGGGCCGGGCACGGCTGATAAGGTGGCTGATGAGGCGGTGAAAGTTAGGGACTGGCGAGGCGGTGAAGGATCAACAGGGCAATGATGGCGATAAAGACAAGGCTCAGCCTAGTTTTTATGAATGCTTGTTTATGTTTATTGTGGCTGGTTGTTGGTTTGTGGTATCTTGAACAATTTGATTTTCTGTTTTGAACAATTATGCCTTAGGAGGAAATATGGGTAGAGGGATCTTGAGTTCAAGACGAAGCACATATCATCCTGAACTTTAACTATCTGACAATGCCTGAGTGGAAGGGTCTTCCTGTTTGTTGAGAACGAAGCCTGGGCATTGTTCTTAATTTCCTGCAATTTCCGTTAGTAATGACATAATCTTTTGGCTTTATATTGTGTTTTAATTGTATGATATTTTAGATAACTCATGTTGATATGTTTTATTCATAACGTGCCCGAGAAATATTTTTGAGACTTAAGTTTTTGAAACAGAACATCTTAAGGATAATGTACCCAGAAAACATATTTCTTAAACTTATTATATTTTAGAATAAAATATTTTAAGGATTATATCTCTAGAAAATATATCTTTAAGACTTATAATAAAACATCTTAAGGATAATATACCATTGAAACTTATAAAAATATGAGTTGTCACAATTAAGCTGAAAGATCGTATCTTGAAAATAAAATGTATAATACTACTAAGTGTAATGGAGTACCTTTGTAGTGCATACTTATAAACTTAATAAGCTTACATATGATGTTTCCGGCTGTTGAATCCTCGTGCATCATACCTTTTGGCATTTGTGCTATCCAAGTTAGAATTAACTAAGTAGCATCTTTTGCGCTTTAGTGACTTGGCCAACTTCGATCTATCAAAACCAAGTTATATAATTCTGGTGATTAAGCCTGCTTACTGGCCATAAAGCCTTTTTACTGGCGACAAGGCCTTTACTTGAGAGATATGAAAATGTCTAAACGTTAGATAAAACTGGGGAAAGTCCCAAACGTGAGCGACATGAAAATGCCGAAACCTTAGATAAAACTGGGGAAAGTCCCAAACATGAGCGACATGAAAATGCTGAAACCTTAGATAACATGAAAATGTTATAAACCTTAGATAACATGAAAATTTTATAAACCATATGTGTGACACGTCTGCCACTTATCTTGAGGATCCGATCTATAGCCAACAACAACCAGATTGTTACCCGGTCTGGTCCGGCTGCCTCGAACTATAGTTGAACATCGTGCGCTCCAGGAAGGGTGTTACCCAATTCGTTAAAAAGGTGAAGACCTTTAAACCTTAGAAGATATCAAGGATATTTTATTTGTGCGTTCCAGGCGGGGTGTTACCCAATTCGTTAGAAAGGTGAAGACCATTAAACCTTAGAAGATATCAAGGATATCTCATTCGTGTGGGAGGTGATCAGCCTCTAACTGTTGTCAAGATAACGTATCCTTAAGATACCTTTATCCAAAAATGTTAAGGATACGAGTATACCGGTTGAGGATACTAACAAAAATATGCCTTAAGATGGATACCGTTCCAAGCTCTTGGTAAAGGAACACCTTCAATAGTGACCAATTTGTAGGCCCTTTTACCTACTTCTGCATCGATCAAGTAAGGACCTTCCCACTTTGGTGCTAGCTTTCCATCTGCTAGATTAGTGGTATTTTGGAATGCCTTCCTTAACACCATAGCTCATACTTGGAATCTTCAAATTCGGATGTTCTTGTTGTAAGACTTAGCTATTCTTTGTTAGTAGGCCGTCATTCTGATTTTAGCTAGATCTCTGAGCTTGTCAATAGTGTCTAGGTCTTCAGAAAGGCATTGATTGTTAGACTCAGTATCTTGGATGCTGGTTCTTGCTGTGGGGATCACTATTTATGTAGGGATAACAGATTCGGCCCCAAACACCAAAGAGAAAGGTGTTTGACCCGTTGCATTTTTTGAAGTAGTTCTATCAGCCCAAAGAATGAATGGCAATTCTTCAGCCCATTTTCCCTTTTTGGACCCCAATTTTATCTTTAAGTTGTTGAAGATGATCTTATTACTTGACTCTAATTGACCATTGTCTTGAGGGTGTACTGGAGTTGAAGTCACCATCTTGATTCCCCAACTTTCACAAAAGTTGGTAGTTCTGCTACCAATGAATTGTGAACCATTATCACAAATGATCTCTGCCAGGATACCGAATCTTGTAAGGATTTTGCGCTTGATAAATGAGATCACATCCTTCTCTTTAACTTGGACAAACGCCTCAGCTTCAATCCACTTGAAGAAGTAATCTGTCATGGCCAGCATAAAGACTTTTCATCCAGGAGCCTTGGGCAACTTTCCCACAATATTCATTCTCCATTTCATAAATGGCCACGGGGATATGATAGGATGTAGTGGTTCAGCTGGTTGATGTAATATGTTGCTGTGTCTTTGACAAACATCACATTTCCTGGAGAAGTTCATTACATCCTTCTTCATTGTCGGCTAGAAGTAACCTGTACTCAGTATCTTGGATACTAAGGCTCTGCCCCCAGTATGGTTCCCACAATCACCTTCGTGTATGTCCTTGAGGACTTCTTGTGCTTCATGATGTTCCAAGCACCTCAAGTATGGACCTACAAGTGATTTTCTATACAAAACATTATTTATAATAATATACTGGGTTACCTTCATTCTGAAAGCTCTGGCATTTTCTCCTTCTGGGATCTCGTTATCCTGAAGATACCGTATTATGGGACGGGTCTAGGATACTGGATCGTCTTCGGGTTTTGAAGTCTCCATGCCTTTGTGGTTCTCCTTTGTTGCTGGAGTCAAAATATGCACGATAAGTATCTTGATGTCATTTGGCATCTTGAGAGCTGATGCTAAATTTGCTAAGGCATCTGCTTCAGCGTTCTCTTCTCTTGGTACATGTACTATATCAGACGTTTCGAAATACATAGCTAATTGCTTAACTATTTCTAAATATTTTGCTAAGTTTTCTGCATTTACTGCATAAGAGCCATTAAAATGGTTAGCTAATAATAATGAATCAACATAAACTTGAAGATACCTGACCTTCATATCCTTAGCTAATTGTAAACCAGCTATCAAGGCTTCATATTCAGCCTCATTATTAGTAGTATGAAATTCACAAGATATAGATAGAGGTATAATGTCCCCCTGTGGCGATTTTAGCAGGATACCTTGACCTGTTCCTCTTATGTTGGAGGCACCATCAATATGCAAGGTCAAACTCTCCTTGATGTCTAATTGTTGAACTTCTTTTTCAACTTCTTCAAGGATATCCTGGCTAAAATCAGCCACAAAGTCGGCAAGTGCCTGAAATTTGATGGCTGCCCTTGGTTCATAAACAATATCGTATGCACTAAGTTTTACAGCCAACTTTGCCATCCTACCTGACATTTCTGGTTTTCTCAAAACAGCCTTAATAGGATAGTTAGTTTTTACATGAATAGCATGAGTTTCAAAGTAATGTCTTAATTTAGTAGAAGCCATTATAAGTGCTAAAATTAACTTTTCAAGATAAGAATACCTGGACTCGGCGTCTAGTAGGCTTTCACCATAATATATTGGATGTTGTTGACCTTTGTGATCTTTGACCAAGACAACACTTATTGCACTCCCCGAAACGGCCAAGTACAAAGATAATGGTTCACCATCAACTGGCTTCATCAGGAGTGGTGCTGAGGATACGTATTCCTTCAAGGACGCCAACGCCCTTTCTTGCTTCTCTCCCCATTCAAATTTTTGATTATTCCTCAGGATATCATAGAAGTCTTTACACTTCTCTGAAGATCTTGGGATGAACCTATTGAGAGCTGCAATTCTTCCGGTCAATCTTTGGACATCTTTGACATTTCTTGGCGATTTGATATCCAGGATGGCCTTGATCTAATCAGGGCTTGCTTCTATTCCTCTCTTGGTGACCATATATCCTAGGAATTTTCCCGCTTTAACTCCAAAGCGGCACTTCGCAGGATTCAACTTCATGTTGTACTTGTTTTGTTCAAAAATTAATAACAATGATTTCGTAACCAAATTAGTAATCGGGACTAGGTGCTTGCATGAAATGAACGTAAAAGTACTTGAACACAAGGATTTGTTGCGAGGAAAAAACCCGTTATCCTTAGGAAAATATGCAAAAAACCCCGGGCGGTGAAAACTATCACCACCTGTTTATTAATAATAAAGGTGATTACAATTGTGGAGCTCAAACTTGATCGTGATTACAAACAATGCGAGTACTAGTAAGTTCTCGAGTGCTAGAGTGTGTGTTTGATCATTTGTTTAGAGCTCTATTTATAATAAACAAAGTCTAAAACTAATGCCTATAATTTAGGAAACTATTAGACTAAATCTAATTAGCCGTTAATCTCTCAATCAACACGTTTCCTTTTATGCCACGATCTATCAACTGAACATGCGAGTCTTCGGGTGATCAAGCAACGGTCTTTGACCTGGTAAACATGGAAAGTAGCAAATTTCATGTTAATTATATAATGTAATTAGGATACCAGTTACCTTTGAGGATACTGTATCCTGGATTCGTTCTGAATATAATCTTTGCTGAGGATACTAAAAATCCGTGCCCTAATAATTGTCCCCAAATTTTAACAGCTGTAGATTGGCATTACAATTGTAAATTTTGAATTTTGAATTTCAAATCTTTGCATGCATGGTAGATTGTTGATACATGTGTCAATCATCCGTTCTTTGGGTAAACCCTAGGCCGGCTTTATAATTACTTGGATGAATAATATTTCCATTCATCTTCTTCTTCTATCCAGGTAACTTTTCTTCTTGAATCATGAGTCCTAAACTTCGTCCTTCGGTATTGAGGATTTTGTGTCTCAGAATCTCCTCACAAGTCCTGCCAATGAGAATGTATCTTTGGCAATTCTGATATTGCGAATCTTCGGTGTCGGGGTTGTTTTCCCGCTGGAACTCTTTTCCGGCCATTTGATGCCGCCCTTTCTTCCGATTGTGTTTCAAAAACCTGGATCTGCTTTTCGTTTTTGCCGTTTAGAATCGGTTTTTCCTATCCATTTCCTGCCTTTACCACCGAGTTCTTTTCAAGAACTGGACTCAGTTATGCCCAAACCATGCCCATGGTTTGGAGGACTTTATTTGTTTTGGAGAGACTAATTGCTGACCTTGCCCTAGATCTTACCCTATCGGAGCTTGCTTCTGTATATGACCTTCGCAACCATGGGTCTTCAAGATATCTTCCCAAAATTAAATCTGGTCGATTTCCATTGGTTCTGAAAAATACCCAAAATAACGACCTGTGGAAGAGACAATATTTCTTTGTTTGGAGTGATTCTCTTCCACAGCCTGATACTCTTCCTTATCTCTGGGTTTCCAAAAGTAGGATACTGTACATTGAATATATATCGATATCTTTTGTGACTGATGTGTTTTCTTTTGTTTCTGCAACTTTGAAGTTCTTTGAGATCGCTCCTTCCACCAGAGAAACCGAGGATAAGCTTGCCTCTTTCTTTCTCATTGACTAGGAAGAGAGAACGTTTCATTTCCAGTCAAGCTTCCAAGATCCGTCTCTGTCCGTGAGCTCCGTTATGTCTGGTAAGAAATATTCGAGATTTTATTAGAATTTTTAAGGATCAGAGATACTAACCTGTGTATTTGTAGGCAAGTCTGTTTCTGCTTTTGCTCTTGAAGATATTGACAACATGGTATCCACCCGAAGCACTATCAAGAAGGAACATGTCCCCAGTTCTATCCCTCGACCCGAAGGCAGCCGCGAAAAGGGTTCTAAGAATCGGAAGAGTCAAAAGACCAGTGAATCCATTCCCGTGCACGATGTTGATTTCCACGATGCCATGAACAAGACTCAGCAGGTATCTTTTTAATTTGTCATGATTTCTTATATCTTGAGGATAATTTATATTGAGGATCCTTTATCCTTGTAGGGCCTCGAGTATCTTTCTTCCCGGTTTGCCATTATGAGCCTCGAACTCCATGAAGCCAACATTCGCATCTCCGAACTGATGAAGATAGGAGTCACAAAGACCAGTCTTCTTGATAAGAAGACCAAAGAACTAGAAGACGCGAAACTGGAGCTGTTGTTGGCCAAGAAGGAGTTGGTTCATCAAGAAGCTGTATGCTTGGTAAAGGTTTACAAGGCCATGGAAGGGGCGAAAAAGTCTGCTGCTGTTTCTGTATTTCAATCCCGGCTCAAGATGGCAAAAGAGGCGAAGGATGCTAGTCTGGATACTCCCTTCTGGGATGTAGCTGGTTGGGAGAAGATACTGGCTGGGCTGAATTGGGAAGCGGTAGAGGAGGCTGGTCCGAGCGGAGCGGAGAAGGTTGCTGAGGAGGCAGTGGATGTGGCGATCAAGGGAGCGGTGAAGGCTGTTGGTGATGAGGCACAATTGGGCAGTGATAGCGGTAAAGAAAAGGCTTGAGCCCAATTTTTAATGTGTTTATGGTTTGTGATGTTGGGTTTTAGTGATCTGTTGGACAATTTACTTTTTTCTGTCTTGAACAATAGTTTGCTTAGGATATTAGGATACATGGGTGGAGGGATCTTGACTTTCCAAGACGAAGCCCATGTTATCTTGACTTTTGAAAATCTGGCAATATTCGGGTGGAGGGATCTTGACTTTTCAAGTCGAAACCCAGGTGTTGTCTTTCTAATTTCCTGCATTTATGATTAGTAATAACATAGTCTTTTGGCCTTAAGCATTGTGTCTGTTATTTTTACATAACTTATCTGAATAAGTTCTAGTTAAAATATATATTTCATTTTTTGAGACAAGTCGCTTTGGCCATAACGTATCCCGAAATATGTTTCTCAAACATTTTGAGGATTATATATCTTTAAAATTTTTAATTAAACATTTTGAGATTAATGTATTCTAATTAAATGTTACAACGATTATATATTTTTAGAAAACATAATCAAAAGAATTATTAAGAACCGATAAAAAATATCTTAAGGATAATATATCCTTATTCTTTGTGTGAGTTATCACAATAGAACCAAAAGATCATACCTTGTAATATAAATTGTGTAATAAAACTAAGTGTAAAGAGTACCTTCGCGGAGATCGTTTATTAATCTAATAGGCTTACATGTGATGTCCCCAATCGTTGACCTTTTTTAAATATCAAGCTTCTGGGATTTTGTTAAGTTAAAAAGCAACTTAGTAACCATCTTAGATTTTGCGATCTGTCAAAACAAAGTTAGATAATTCTGGCGACGAATCCCGTTAACTGGCGATAAAGCCTTTTTACTGGCGATAAAGCCTTTACTTTAGAGACATGAAAATGTCTAAACTTGAGATAATATTGGGGAAGGTCCCAAACGCATGGGCATGATTATGCCAAGACTTTTGATAACACAGACGTGTTATAAACCTTAGATAACATGAAAATGTTATAAACCATTCGTGTGACACATCTACCACTTATCATAAGGATTTGGTATATAGCCAACAACAGACGGATTGTCAGCTGGTCTGGTCAGCCTGCCTCGAACTATACCCTCCAGGCGTCGTTTGAAAGGTGAAAACCTTTAAACCTTTTGAGATATTCGGGATATCATATTCGTGCGCCCCTGGCGTTCGTTAGAAAGGTGAAGACCTTTAAACCTTAGGGGATATCAGGGATATCATATTCGTGTGGGAGGTGATCTCAAGTATGGACCTGCAAGTGATTTTCTATATAATACATTATTTGGGATAATATACTGGGTTACCTTCATTCGGAATGCTCTGGGATTTCTCCTTCCGGGATACCGTTATCCTGAAGATACCGTATTATGGGATTGGTCCAAGATGCTGGATTATCCTTAAAATTTGAAGTTTCTAAGACTTCAAGGTTCTCCTTTGTTGCTGGAGTCAAGATATGCACGATAGGTATCTTGACATCTCCTGGTATCTTGAGAGCTGACGCCAAGTTTGCTAACGCATCTGCTTCAGTGTTCTCTTCTTTTGGTACCTGCACCATGTCAAATGTTTCGAAACACGTAGCTAATTGCTTAACTATTTCCAAATATTTCGCTAAGTTTTCTGCATTCGCTGCATAAGAGCCATTGAAAATGGTTAGCTAATAACAAAGAATCAACATAAACTTGAAGATACTTGACCTTCATATCCTTAGCTAATTGCAAACCAGCTATTAAGGCCTCATATTCAGCCTCATTATTAGTAGCCTGAAATTCACAAGATATAGATAGAGGTATTATGTCCCCCTGTGGCGATTTTAACAGGATACCTAGACCTGTTCCTCTTATGTTGGAGGCACCATCGGTATGCAAAGTCCAACTTTCCTTGACGTTCAATTGTTGAACTTCCTTTTCAACCTTTTCAAGTATATCCTGGCTAAAATCAGCCACAAAGTCGGCAAGTACCTGAGATTTGATGGCTGTTCTTGGCTCATACAAGATATCGTATGCACCAAGTTTCACAACACATTTTGCCATCCTACCTGACATTTCTGGTTTTCTCAACAGCTTTAATAGGATAGTTAGTTTTTACATGTATAGCATGAGTTTCAAAATAATGTCTTAGTTTAGTTGAAGCCATTATAAGTGCTAAAATTAACTTTTCAAGATAAGAGTACCTGGATTCAGCATCTAGTAGACTTTTACTTACATAATATATTGGATGTTGTTGACCTTCATGATCCTTGACCAAGACGACACTAATTGCACTCCCAGAAACGGCTAAGTATAGGGATAAAGGCTCACCATCAACTGGCTTCATTAGAAGTGGTGCTGAGGATAAGTATTCCTTCAGGGATACCAATGCCCTTTCTTGCTTCTCTCCCCATTTGAACTTTTGATTCTTCCCCAGGATATCATAGAAGTCTTTACACTTCTCTGAAGATCTTGAGATGAATCTGTTGAGAGCAGCTATTCTTCCGGTCAACCTTTGGACATCTTTGACATTCCTTAGTGATTTGATATCCAGGATAGCCTTGATCTGCTCTGAGCTTGCTTCTATTCCTCTTTTGGTGACCATGTATCCCAGGAATTTTCCTACTTTGACCCCTGGCTGGATTCAACTTCATGTTGTATTTATCCAGGATATCAAATGCTGTCGCCAAGTCTCTTAGATGATCCTCAGCTTTTTTTTGATTTCACAACCATGTCATATATGTAGACTTCCATCGTGTCCCCCAGTTGGTCTTTGAACATCATGTTGATGAGCCTTTGATATGTTGCACCTGCGTTTTTAAGTCCAAAAGGCATTGTAGTATAACACTATATACCTGTGGGAGTCATGAAGGCTGTATCTTCTTGATCTGAAGGCTCCATTTGAATCTGTTGAAATCCTGAGGATGCGTCCATGAATGTTAGCAGCTCGTGGCCAGCAGTTGCATCCACCATTGAGTCAATGTGTGGGAGTGGGAATGGGTCTTTTGGACATGCCTTATTCAGGTCTATGAAGTCCACACACACTCTCCATTTTCCATTTTTTTTCTGGACAACAACTAGATTGGCCAACCATCTAGGATATTGGACTTCTCTTATCATCTTGGTTTTGAGCAGCTTCTGCACTTCTTCTTGTATGATAGCGTTTCTCTCAGGAGCAAACTTCCTTCGCTTTTGATGTACTGGCCTGAAAGATTTATCCATACCGAGTTTATGAGTGACTATAGATTTAGAGATACCTGTCATATCTTCATGTTTCTAGGTGAAGGTAGAAGCTCTTTTCTTTAGAAAGGATATTAATTCCATCTTAATATATTCAGGAATACTTGATCCTAACAATACTTTGATCTCAGTATCTTGAGGATCTAAAGATACTTCCTTTACATCCTGCTCTCTTGCTTGCAGGATCTTCCCTGGCTGTTTCTGTAATTGCTATGCTTGAGTAGGCTTTATAGTCCATTTCATGGATGAGGCATAGCATTCCTTGGCATCTTGTTGATCACTCTCAATTTTGATGACTCCCCAAGGACTTGGGAGTTTCACACACTGATTGTAGCTTGAGGGTACTGCCTTCATGCTGTGGATCCAGGGCCTGCCTAAAATTACATTACAACAAGACAGAGAGTCAATAACGCAAAACTTTTGTAGGGAGTTAGTTCCCTCAATATATATTGGAAGTTTGATTTCTCCCAAGGTGTTCTTGGTTTTGCCACTGAATCCGACAAGGACTGAGGATTTCGGGATAATTTCTGTTTCTGGGATATCCATTTTCTTCAAGGCATCCATCTAGATAATGTTTACAGAGCTTCCTCCATCAACTAGTATCCTGCACACAAAACAGTTAGCTATACATAAAGTGATTACCAAACTGTCATGGTTGGGATCCACAAGGCCACATCTATCCTCCTCATCGAAGGATATGATCCTCTGAGTTGTCAATGTGGAAGTACGGAGAGATCTTTCTCCGTTGTCCATCTTCGTTTCTCTGGAATGTTTCTTGCCTGCTGAATAAGAGGTCCCGCAGATGTCAGATCCTCCAGAGATAAAGGATACCACCTTAGCTCCGGGGGTGGAGAAGGTGCCCTTTCAGGTATCTTGACATGATCCTGACTCTTGTTCTTATTTCTTCCAAATAGTTCCTTCAGGTGTCCCTTACTGAGAAGGTATCCTATCTCCTTCCGGAGTGCCATACAATCGTCAATCGTCTGTCCGATGGCCAAAGTCTTCATGGAATGCACACCATTTCGACTTGTCTTTGTTTGATCCGGGCTTGTCATTCTTTTTAGGCCATCTAGCCTTGTCACTTAAGTCCTGCATGGCACAAATTATACCACCAATATCTAAGTTAAAGCAATATTATGATATTTTAGGATATTCTTCGTCATCTCCGTCTTCTTCCACTGCGTTGATCTTGGGATTATCCTGCGTGGAATAAGGCTTTGGCCTAAAGAACTTTTGGGGAGAGTCTGATTTCCTGTTGGTTGACTCGTACTTTGGGATAACCAAACCTCCATGAGCCTTCTTATCATCTTCCAGCCGAATGTATCTCAACGCCCTGTTTCTAACTTCATCTAGATTCCTGCATGGAGTCATGACGAGGTCGTCGTAGAAAGGAGAATCCTTCCTAAGTCTCATCTTGAAGGCTTCAACAGCAGCTGCCATATCAAGGTTGGGGATTTCCAAAGCTTCCCTGCTAAATCTGATCATGTAATCCCTTAGGGATTCATTGTTATGCTGAACAATTCTATATAAATCACATGTCATTTTCTCAAAAGATCTACTACAAGAAAATTGATTATTAAACAAGTTAATTAAATGAGCAAAGGAAGTGATAGTATTGGAAGGAATACTTAATAACCATTTGAGGGCCGGCCCTATTAGTGTTGAACCAAACCCTTTACATAGACAGGCTTTTTTGATTTCTGCGGGGATAGGGTTGACCTCCATCCTTTCTCTGTATTGAGCTACATGCTCCTCATGATCCGTAGTGTCGTCATAAAGTTTCATGTTGGGCGTCTGGAATTTCCTGGGAATTTCCACGTCGCATATGGGCCAAGTGAACCTGGATAATCTGTGACTACCTACCAGAACTTCAGCTATGGGACGGATTATTCCCGGGATACTGGAAATCATATCCTTCATTTTCTGTAATTCCCTAGCTATGTCGGGGGATATCCCCTTATCTTGCACAGATCCATGGTTAGTGTATAAATTAGAATTAAGTAAACTGTTACCAAGAGCTTGGGTGGTTAATTCCTCCATTGATGGTATCCCCAGGATAAGGCAGTGCCTGCATAGAGATGTCATCTCCAACATGCACTTCCGAGGACACCATAGGGGATCCTGATGAGAATATGCCGGCTGGCACGGTGGAGCGAGGCTGCATGCTGATGGACCCTGGTCTTGTTGGTCCGGGTAACTCCGAGGATACCGAAGGAAAAGCTCCCCAGTATCCTGATTGGTGCTGCGATGGAATCCTTGCTGATTGTGTCCACAAGGATCTGGGATTCTGAAGGATAGATGATCCTGGAGAATCAAAATCAAGGACCCTGGGCATGATTGGAGTGGCCTCCTGCCCTGGTTTCTTTTTGATTCCTTCAATCTCCTTGAATAGCCTTAAGTTGGTTTTCTCTTGCTGCTCCATGTGCGTTTTGACCTGTTTTATCAAAGCAAAAATATCATTGTTAGAAATGACCGGGTCTACCCGTGTAGAGGATCCCCGCGAATGGTGGAAGTTCTCCTCTGGGTTGAGTATTTTTCTTCGGTAGTGGTGGAGGTCCTGGGTTAACACTTAGAAGCAGTAGTGACCACCGGAGCAAAGACTGAACTGGCTTTTGGTTGTGAGGCCATTTTCAAGAGAATGAAGGTGAGTGAAATAAACGGATTTAATGGATTAAAGCACCGTTAGCCCTACGTTGGGCACCAAATTGTTTTGGTAAAAAATTAATAACAATGATTTCGTAACCAAATTAGTAATCGGGACTAGGTGCTTGCATGAAATGAACGTAAAAGTACTTGAACTCAAGAATTTGTTGCGAGGAAAAAGCCCGTTATCCTTTGGAAAATAAGCAAAAAACCCCGGGCGGTGAAAACTATCACCACCGGTTTATTAATAATAAAGGTGATTACAATTGTGGAGCTCAAACTTGATCGTGATTACAAACAATGCGAGTACTAGTAAGTTCTCGAGTGCTAGAGTGTGTGTTTGATCATTTGTTTAGAGTTCTATTTATAATAAACAAAGTCTAAAACTAATACCTATAATTTAGGAAACTATTAGACTAAATCTAATTAGCCGTTAATCTCTCAATCAACACGTTTCCTTTTATGCCACGATCTATCAACTGAAAATGCGAGTCTTCGGGTGATCAAGCAACGGTCTTTGACCTGATAAACATGGAAAGTAGAAAATTTCGTGTTAATTATATAATGTAATTAGGATACCAGTTACCTTTGAGGATAGTGTATCCTGGATTCGTCCTGAATATAATCTTTGCTGAGGATACTGAAAATCCGTGCCCTAACAGTACTCATTCAGGATATCAAATGTTGTTGCCAAGTCTTTGAGATGATCCTCAGCTCTTCTTGACTTTACCACCATGTCGTCTATGTAGACTTCCATCGTGTCCCCCAGTTGGTTTTTGAACATCATGTTGACTAGCCTTTGGTATGTTGCACATGCTTTTTTTAGTCCAAAAGGCATTGCAATATAACAGTATATACCTGTGGGAGTCATGAAGGCGGTGTCTTCTTGATCTGAAGGCTCCATTTGAATTTGTTGAAATCCTGAGGATGCATCCATGAAGGTTAATAGTTCCTGACTAGCAGTTGCATCCACCATTGAATCGATGTGTGGGAGTGGAAATGGGTCTTTTGGACAGGCCCTATTCATGTCTGTGAAGTCCACACACACCCTCTATTTTCTATTCTTCTTCTGGACTACAACTAGATTGGCCAACCATATAGGATAGTGGACCCCTCTTATCATCTTGGTTTTGAGTAGCTTCTGCACTTCTTCTTGTATGATGATGTTTCTTTCAGGAGCAAACTTCCTTCGCTTTTTATGCACCGCCCTGAAAGAATTATCTATAACAAGTTTATGAGTAATTATAGATTTAGAGATACCTGTCATATCATCATGTTTCCAGGCGAAGGTAGAAGCTCTTTTCTTTAAGAAGGATACCAATCCTTGTTCGATATTCTCAGACATACCCGATCCTAACAAAACTTTGATCTCGGTATCCTAAGGATCCAAGTATACTTCCTTCACATCTTGATCCCTAGCTTGCAAGGCCTCCCCTGGTTGCTTCTGGAATTGCTATGCTTGAGTAGGCTTTGCAGTCCATTTCATTGATGATGTGTAACAATATTTGGCGTCTTGCTGATCGCTTTCGATCTTGATAACTCCCCAAGGACTTGGAAGTTTCACACATTGATGATAAGTTGAGGGTACTGCCTTCATGTCATGGATCCAAGTCATGCCTAAGATCACATTACAACAAGATAATGAGTCAATAACACAATATTTTTGTAGGGAGTTTATTCCCTCTATGTATACTGGAAGTTTGATTTCTCCCTACGTATCCTTGGTCTTGCCACTGAAACCTACGAGAACTGAGAATTTTGAGATAATCTCAGTTTCAGGGATATCTATTTTCTTTAACGCATCCAGTTGGATGATTTTCATAGAACTGCCTCCATCAACGAGTATCCTGTGCACAAAACAGTTAGCTATACATAAAGTAATTACCAAACCGTCATGATTGGGATCCACAAGATCACATCAGTCCCCCTCATCGAAGGATATGACTCTTTGGGTTGTCAACGTGGAATTATGGAGAGATCATTCTCCGTTGTCCATCTTTGTTTCCTTGGAACGCTTCTTGGCTGCCGAGTATGAGGTTCCACAAATGTCCGATCCTCCCGAGATAAAGGAAATAACCTTAGCTCCGGGTGGTGGAGAAGGTGCCCTTTCAGGTATCTTGACAGGATCCTGGACCTTGTTCTTGTTTCTTCCGAAAAGTTCCTTTAGGTACCCTTTACTGAGAAGGTATCCTACCTCCTTCCGAAGTGCTATACAATCGTCATTGCGATGGCCAAAGTCTTCATGGAATGCACACCATTTGGACTTGTCTTTGCTGGATCCGGACTTTTCATTTTTCTTGGGCCATCTAGCCTTGTCACCTTAATCCTGCATGGCACATATCACACCACCAATATCAATGTTAAAACAATATTCGGAGATTTTAGGATACTCTTCGTCATCTTCGTCTTCTTCCACGACGTTTATCCTGAAACCATCTAGTTTGGAGTAAGGCTTTGGCCTGGAGAACTTCTGTGGAGAATCTAACTTTCTGTTGGTAGATTCATACTTCGGGATAATCAGATTTCCATGAGCCTTCTTGTCATCCTCTAGCCAGATGTATCTTAGTGCCCTGTTTCTGACTTCGTCAAGATTCTTGCATGGGGTCATAACAAGATCGTCGTAGAAAGGAGAATCCTTCTTCAACCCCATCTTGAGAGCTTCAACAGCAGCTACCATATCAAGGTTGGGGATATCTGATGTGGTCTAAAAATATATAAATATTCCTATACTTTCAAGTAGTTTGAGCCAGGTTTTTATTATATATACTCCTAATTGGTTCATATGTGGGTTTTTAAGGTTCTAAGAGACAATGAGCCAAATTAGAGAATTTTTACTAAACATAATAAACCCAAGTTTGCATAATGTTAATAATTCATGCTTTCAAGTAATTAAAATAAAGTATAAAAAAAAGCTAATAATTGTAAGTACGATGAGAAAGAGAAAGAAAGAAAGGAAGGAAAGTAACCTAAACCTAAGTTATTTTGAATCAATACGATTTACTTATTTTCTTATCTGGTTGGACTTGTAGACGGATGGAGCTAACATGAATTACTCTTGGGCTGCTAACTAGTTCGTGGGCCGTAGGCTTTATTGTGGGCTAAAAGAAAAAAAAAACCCTAGAAGATTAATATGATTATTATAAAAAGAAAAAAAAAAAATAAAGACATCATACAGAGGATTTTGGGTGGTGGCTGCAGAAGGAATAACTCGAAGAAAAAAAAATTAAAACAGTGAACGAAGGTGCTCCAAAAAGTCCAAGGCAGAAGACAACTCAAACAAAAGAAATCATCGTCACATTGGTTAATTATTTATTCAAACTCCTTCACATATTTTGTCATGAACTCATTTATTTTTATTTTTGTTTCGTATCTTTTTATGAGTAGCTAAATACTTTACACTACCTAGGTTTTGGTTGAGCACTATGTTATATTGATGGTTTGACGAATTTTTATTTGACGTTGGTTGATTTAGTGTTATGGTAAAGTTTTTAATTGGTTTGTTCACGATATATATGCGTAATTGAATCCGATTTTTGCTTTAATAATTATTCCACTTGTGTTTGATAGTCATTGGTGATTTTTAAATGCATGATTAGGTTGTCTACTTTGAGTTTTCAACTTGTTTGCGATTTATGATCGAAAAAATCATAGGAGTAATTATAGAGAGCGGATTAGATTTTATTATTCTATCCCTAGAGAGGCCGGGAGGCAATTTAGTGTTGTGTCATCTTTGTCTTTTGCGGGTTTGGGTACTAATTGCACGGGAGTGAGTTAGCCTAGGTCCCTTTAGATTATTGTTGTACAAGTCGTGTTCAAATTAATTAAAAATACCCCCTTTATATTAATATATATTGTATTCAAAGAGACCGGGAGGTGATTTGGGTTTTGGGGTACCATAGTATTATTAGGTAAGGTGAGACCGGGAGGTGATCCAAACCTTTAACAATTGAGCTTCACATGTCATTAGAGTTCTAGGGTGCTATTGGTGAGGCCGGGAGGCGATCTAGCGTACTTTAATTGTCTTTAGTGTCATATTTTTTAGATATTGTTTTTCAATCAAGTCAAGTTCGTTAACTATTAATTTAACTAGTATGACTCCATTACCTAGGTAGTCGTTTCTCGCATTTGGTTAAAACCCAATTTTTATAAAGTTTCATTTTTAGTTTAGTATTTAATTAGTTAAGTGATATTAGTTTAATTAATATTTAAAAAAAATCTAAAAAAAATCAAAAGAGAGTCTAGATAAGTAATTAATTAGGTTTAATAATTAGAGTTTACCCATAGTGTCCTAGGTTCGATATCCGTTCTTACTTGTTAGCTACATAACGACCGGTACGCTTGCCGATTGTGTGGTTTTTAGGTGAATTCGGTAAAACTTGGTATTTAATATTATATACATACTTTTCACACATCAATATTTTGGCGCCGTTGCCGGGGACACTAGTAAATTCTTTGTATAAACCGAGTTGATTATTTGATCTGTTTATTTGTTCATTTGCTTTTTAGTTGCCTTTAGATGCCTTTACTTGCTATTTGTGCCTTTAGGTTTGGTTTCTTTTTAAAAAAATAAAATAAAATTAAATAAAAATAATAATAAAAATAAATAAATAAATAATCAATTTTTTTTAATAATTTCTAGTTTATGCACCATACTCGTTCACAAGGACCACCTCCGTATTCTGCATCAGAAGAACCCGAGAGAGATCTTAGCAAGAGGCTTAAGGAGCTTAGAGTAAGCGTGAGTTCTATACCCGACATCCAGGTACGCGTCCCTGCTCCTAAAATAGATATGGGTGACGCCGTTCCACCACCACCACCGAGACAGACCGTTCATGCTAAAGCCAACGATGGCATCGTGGGAGCCCGATCTGCAATCGTCCGACCAGCTCCGACTAATAACCAAAACTGGCAAATTCCCTCTCACGTCATGAATTCCATCACCAATTCTGCTCGGTTCCATGGCCTGGATGACGAAGATGCTCCGGGACACCTGTCCCGATTCGTTCGGATCTGCGAAACTTTTCATATTAATAATATCTCATCCGACGTCATTCATCTTAAGTTGTTTCCATTCTCACTTTCCGGTCGTGCTTCTTCATGGTTCGAATCGTTGCCAAACGCCTCAATCGCCACATGGGCCTACTTTTAATCCAAGTTCCTAAGAAAATATGTCCCTCCGTCGAAGGCCGGACGTCTCCGCGAGCAAATCCATTCATTCCACATGGACCCCGATGAGTCCTATTTTTCTGCGTGGGAGCGTTTCCAAACTCTTCTAAACCGTTGTCCTCAACATGGCCTATCCGATTGGGCTGTGGTTGAAAAATTCTATAATGGTCTTACCCCCGAAACTCAACAGCGGTTTAATAGCACCACTGGAGGAAGCATGCTCGATAAGCTCACCATAGAGGAGGCTGAAGAAATGTTCGAGAGCATAGCGTTAGCAGACCAGCATACACTGAGTAGAAGGTCCATTTCGGCTGCCAAGGCCGCTGCCATCGCATCATCCCGTGGAGTGCATCATGTTGATCAGAATGCGAAAGTGCGAGATTTGACGAAGGAGGTTAGAGATTTAATGATGCAACAAAAGTGCGAGATTTGTCACAAAAATCACGAGACAGCCGATTGTCCCGTTGATTCTCAGGAGGAGGTAGATTTTCTTACTAATCAAAATCATTCCGTCAATTCCGGGTGGCGAAACAATAACTCTAATTGGCGAGCAGGTAACTCTAGTTATCAGCAACGCCAAAATCTGTTCCAAGAACCCGCCCCAGAACCTGCTCCTGTGCTACATAATACTTCCAAGATCGAGGAGCTATTGGCTAACCAATCTCAATTGTTAAATCAGCTTTTACAGAATCAGGCCAACACAAAATCCACTCTTTTGCAGCATGAGACGTTTATGAAGGGGCAACAGGTCGCATTTCAGAATCCGGAGGCCGAGTTTGGTGAGTTGTCCGCAAAGATTGATTAACGACCCTCGAGGAGTCTTCCTAGTGACACCGTCCCTAATCCCGGTCCTACCTATTCTAAACCATTTCCAAATTCTCATGCCAAGGCAGTGACCACCCGAAGTGGGAGAGGGGTTGTTAGCAGCGCACCAAGAGAGGAGGAGGAATTCGATGAGGAGTTGGAGTTAGAGACGCCACCTGACAAGGTGAACCGAAGGCGAGACCAAGAAAGTACCTCACAATCAGGTGGTGCGTCAGTTGAGAAGGAGAAGCAGGTTGAGCAGGAACCGATGCGCGTCTATAAGCCAAAACCGCCATACCCCGGTCTTCTGGTGAGGAAGAATGATTTGGAGCAGTACTCTAGATTTCTCGACATGCTTAAGAAGCTCAATGTGAACATTCCGTTTATCGAAGCTCTTGCGAACATGCCAAAACATTCCAAGTTTCTTAAAGAGTTGCTCACTAATAAGAAGAAACTTGAGGAGCTTTCGACTGTTACTCTTAGTGAGGAATGTTCTGCCGCCGTACAGAACAAGCTTCCTAGGAAGATGACAGATCCGGGTAGCTTTACCATTCCTTGCTAGATTGGTAATCTTAATGTTAGCAATGCTTTGGCCAAGGTGCAAGCATTAACCTCATGCCCTACTCTGTGTTTGCCAAATTTAACGTGGGAGAGCTGCTTCCCACCCGAATGAGCATCCAGCTGGCATACCGATCTGTGAAGTTCCCAAGGGGCATTGTGGAGAACATGTTGGTGTAGGTGGACAAATTCATCTTCCCGGTCGATTTTGCCATTCTCGATATGGATGAGGACTCGAATGTCCCGCTCATCCTCAGTCGTCCATTCTTAGCCACCGCACGTGCTCTCATTAATGTTGCCGATGGCAAATTGACTCTTCGAGTTCATGATGACATGGTCACATTCGACGTGATCCATGAGACATACTCAGCAGCAGGATGACACTCTCTACTTCATTGATACTTTCATGACGCATGTAGGCGATTATCTTACGAAGTTCTACGAGAGAGATGCATCCGACACTCAGATCATCGATGTGGAGAATCAATTAGTCGAGATGACAGTATTCGATTTTGATATGGAGCAGTAGGAGGAGCAGCAGTTGCCTGAGTTAGGAGGAGACAAGCCAATCGTGAGTTCCCATATTTTTTCTGATGTCCAAGCAGTCGAAGAGTGAGGGTTTCCGATCGAGAAACCATCTGTTGAGAACCCTCTATCTTTAGAGCTGAAAGAATTACCATCTCATCTCGAGTATGTGTTTTTAGGGGAGGGGTCTCAACTTCCCGTCATCATCTCTTCGAGTTTGGAGATGGAGGAGAAGGAGAAGTTCATGGTTGTTCCCTTGAAGGCTTTTCCAGTTATTTCCATATCCTCATCACCCCGGGAGATCAGGAGAAGACCACATTTACATGTCCCTTTGGTACATTCGCGTACCGACGCATGCCATTTGGATTGTGTAATGCTCCTGCTACATTTCAGCGGTGCATGGTGGCCATTTTCCATGAGTTGATCGAGGATTCCATGGAGGTATTTATGGATGATTTTTCTGTCTTTGGGAATTCCTTCAATGATTGTCTACGTAACTTAGATCGAGTGCTCGCTAGGTGTGAAGAGACGAACCTTATGCTTAATTGGGAGAAATGTCATTTTATGGTTCATGAGGGTATTGTTTTAGGTCATAAGATTTCTAGTGCGGGGATTGAGGTCGATAGAGCTAAGGTAGACACCATTTTCAAACTTCCACCGCCCACTTCTGTGAAGTCTATTCGTAGTTTCTTAGGTCATGCGGTGTTCTATAGCCGATTTAT
The DNA here is from genome assembly GCF_021521415.1 of Bidens hawaiensis. Classification (NCBI taxonomy): domain Eukaryota; kingdom Viridiplantae; phylum Streptophyta; class Magnoliopsida; order Asterales; family Asteraceae; genus Bidens; species Bidens hawaiensis. The sequence continues at coordinate 2,334,370 of NW_027491069.1, read as the reverse complement.
TAAAGACTTTTCGAAGATTTCCCGTCCGATGACCCAACTTCTAGAGAAAGATAGGCCGTTTAATTTTAGTGAGGAGTGTTTGAGGGCCTTTGAGTTGATTAAGGAGAGGTTAGTGAGTGCTCCTATTCTTGTTGCTCCTAATTGGACTCTTCCGTTTGAGATCATGTGCGATGCGAGCGACTTTGCTGTTGGAGCCGTGTTAGGACAGCGTCGAGAGAAGCATTTCCATCCCATATATTATGCTAGCAAGATCCTTAATGATGCTCAGGAGAATTACACTATGACAGAGAAGGAACTTCTTGCGGTTGTTTTTGCGTGCGATAAATTCCGTTCATATCTCGTGCTTTCTAAGACTACCATATTCTCTGATCATGCGGCTCTGCGTTACCTGTTCGCTAAGAAAGATGCGAAGCCCCGACTCCTTCGTTGTATCCTTTTGCTTCAAGAGTTTGATATAGAAATTAAAGACAAAAGAGGAGCTGAAAATGTCGCCGCTGACCACTTATCGCGGCTAGAAAATCCCTACATGGATGAGACCCGGGAACAGGGGACTGGTGATGATTTCTCGGGTGAGACTCTGCTATACTTAAAAGCGAGTGAAGAGGGGTTTCCATGGTTTGCTGATCTTGCTAATTATCTATCCCCTGGTGAGTTAGTGCCCGGACTGACATATCAGCAAAAGAAGAAGTTCTTTGCAGATATCAAGTTCTACATTTGGGAGGATCCGTACTTATTCCGTATTGGTGCAGATTAGGTGATTCATTGATGTGTTTTTGGTGATGAGGCTCGCAGTATTCTTCGACATTGTCATGAGGGCCCCACTGTTGGCCATTTCGGTGCGACTTATACCGCCAAACGCGTGTTTGATGCGGGATTCTATTGGCCGACTCTTTTTCGAGATGCACATGAGTTTGTTCGTTCGTGTGACGCGTGTCAGAGAGCCGGTAACATCTCATCCTGAAATGAGATACCCCAAAACCCCATCCAGGTGGTTGAGATCTTAGATATATGGGGCATTGATTTTATGGGTCCGTTCCCTATGTCTAGAGGGAACAGATACATCCTTGTTGCTGTTGACTACGTGTCGAAATGGGTGGAGGCTCAGGCCGTACCCAGAAATGACGCACGGGTTGTAGTGGGATTCCTTCGGAAACTCTTTGCTCGATTCGGTACTCCTAAGGCCCTGATCAGTGATCGGGGTACCCACTTTTGTAACGCTCAGATGGATAAGGTTCTGAAACGTTATGGGGTCACCCATCGACTTTCTACAGCCTACCATCCTCAGACTAGCGGTCAAGCGGAAAACACCAATCATGGCATTAAGAGGATTTTAGAGAAAACAGCGGGGAACAGTCAAGCGGACTGGGCTGAAAAGTTAGATAATGCACTCTGGGCCTTTCGTACTGCATTTAAAACGCCTATCGGGACCACTCCCTTTCGGCTAGTTTATGGAAAGGCATGCCATCTTCCTGTTGAATTAGAGCATCGTGCGTATTGGGCTTTAAGAGCCGTAAATCTTGATTTATCTGCGGCGGGAAAGAGTCGTTATTTTCAAATTCATGAGGTAGAGGAGCTACGGAATGAAGCATATGAAAGAAGTTGGGGGTATAAGGAGCGGACAAAGGAACTTCATGATAAGCATATTAAGGGGCCCAAAGAGTTTAAGTGTGGGGATAAGGTTCTTCTATATAATTCCCGGTTGAAGTTGTTTCTGGGTAAATTGAAATCCCGATGGGCTGGTCCGTTCGTTGTGAAGGAGGTATTTCCGTATGGAGCGGTCGAGATAGAGGCTGACGATGGACATTCTTGGAAAGTGAATGGGCATAGACTAAAGCATTATGTTGGAGGTCCACTTGGAGATCGCGAGGAGGAGGCGATTTACCTTGATCCGCCTGGAGAGTAGAGGATGAGAGCACACTCGGGACTTTGCCTGAGTTGTAGAGTTTGTATAAAACTTAGTTGCACTTTTTACTTTTATTTTTATTCTTATTTATTTTATTTTATTTTTCTTTGAGTCTGTTTTAGTCCTTAGAGTCTGTTTGATGTCTGCTTTGGGTTGTTTTGAGTTTTATTTTGTAGGATTGGATTTTCTCGTTCGTACTCAATCTTCATTCGCATGAGGATTTTTCTGAGCCTATCATATTGTAGAGGACACCCAGAAGCTACGGCCACAAATGAAATGCTATACGATCGCCTAGGAACAAGACTTGTGAAGAGAATTACATCATTACCAGTGGAGTCTGTTCCACTTTACTTGTTTTAGATTTTAATTCTATTTTATTTTTGTGTCATTTTCTATTCCTACATTGGGGACAATGTAGATTTTAAGTGTGGGGATGGGAAACTGACGTTTTTATTGTTTAAAAAAAATTAAAAAATATATATATATAATAATAAAAAAAATTAAATAAAAAATTAAAAAAAATTAAATAAAAAAAAAATGTCCCTGCAAATTGTTTTTCTACATTAAACAGGAGATGATATTAATTTACCGATGATTTTGACAACACTCTTGAAAATTTTTATGAAAAAAAAGAAAAAGAAGTTTTTAGATCAACACATATACTGGAATGTAACTGAACAGGTAGACTATGTATTTGATGTGTCAGTAGGCTCAGCCCCTTAAGAATGAAAGGACAGTATGATTGTAGATTTAATTGAACTTAAATTGCTTGATTTTTAGTGGGATACATATTAGACTATAGAAAATGGGATGAAAGGTCGGGCCATACTCAAGCCTTATGTTAAATTTGATCGTAAAAATTAAAAATTTTATACAAATCTGAATAGACTAATCATACGATGCTTGGGTAGGTTTAACGTTAGGGTATGCCTAAGTAGCCTGTGATATAAACATAAATTTCATACTTCTAGTTTTAGTGGTTAACACTTCATAGGCGTATGGTTTTATAACCTTAAATCCTGTATTGATGGGATGCTCTGGGGTTCGGACACCATGGGTCTTTATGCGGTATATCATCTGGGTATTCATATCTCCTAAGTTGATTTATGAATATTAAAAGAGCTCAAAGAGAAAACGCGCAGTTTTTCTACCATATATAAGTCATTAAACATGATTATCTCGTACTTCAAAGTACAAATACACTACTAACTTGATCATCCACGCTGTTAGTCATATGGGGTCCCCTTGCTCGCGTCCTAATACCATTAAGAAACCGACCACAAGGGACACGTCATATGTAAGCCTTACAGATGAATTCGTGCATACTCACCCATGGAGATGGACTTTGGGGTGTTGCTTGATAACGAGGGTATGTCATGTAGTAGGGAACGCTTACTAGTTAGTTACTTAATACATACCTTAATTGTATCTAATGGCTACCAGGTAGACCTTAATGCTTAAGCTTAGGTGGATAAACAATATCCTTGATCGTCTTTAGCTATTCTTATATTGGCATAACATGTTTTGATAAACTAGATATAAGGTTTAAGTCAAGTTGGGGTGGCTCGGGTCCGGTAAAACTGTGTGAAATTGTTTTTAATTGTGAGTCCCACTAGATCATATAAACTAATAAACTTGACGCATCTTACTTGTCTTGGTAAGTATTAAAGGGCATGGGTTTAGGTGGACAACAATACTGGCAATTGACCAGATTTATCTTATTAGGTGAATTCCATGGATAAGTATATCAGAAATCATGATTAATGTGTTTGATAGTTTTAAATATTAAAAAAAAAAAACTTCAAGAGTTGTGGATTATATTGTATATCTCGGTTATGATCCTGTGCAGACTACCTTTTCAAGGACGAAAAAGGTTTACGTGTGGGGATGTTTGATGTGGTCTAAAAATATATATAATATTATATAAATATTCCTATACTTTCAAGTAGTTTGAGCCAGGTTTTTATTATATATACTCCTAATTGGTTCATATGTGGGTTTTTAAGGTTCTAAGAGACAATGAGCCAAATTAGAGAATTTTTTACTAAACAAAATAAACCCAAGTTTGTATAATGTTAATAATTCATGCTTTCAAGTAATTAAAATAAAGTATAAAAAAAGAAGCTAATAATTGTAAGTACGATGAGAAAGAGAAAGAAAGAAAGGAAGGAAAGTAACCTAAACCTAAGTTATTTTGAATCAATACGATTTACTTATTTTCTTATCTGGTTGGACTTGTAAACGGATGGAGCTAACATGAATTACTCTTGGGCTGCTAACTAGTTCGTGGGCCGTAGGCTTTATTGTGGGCTAAAAGAAAAAAAAACACTAGAAGATTAATATGATTATTATAAAAAGAAAGAAAAAAAAATAAAGACATCATACAGAGGATTTTGGGTGGTGGCTGCAGAAGGAATAACTCGAAGAAAAAAAAATTAAAACAGTGAACGAAGGTGCTCCAAAAAGTCCAAGGCAGAAGACAACTCAAACAAAAGAAATCATCGTCACATTGGTTAATTATTTATTCAAACTCCTTCACATATTTTGTCATGAACTCATTTATTTTTATTTTTGTTTCGTATCTTTTTATGAGTAGCTAAATACTTTACACTACCTAGGTTTTGGTTGAGCACTATGTTATATTGATGGTTTGACGAATTTTTATTTGACGTTGGTTGATTTAGTGTTATGGTAAAGTTTTTAATTGGTTTGTTCACGATATATATGCGTAATTGAATCCGATTTTTGCTTTAATAATTATTCCACTTGTGTTTGATAGTCATTGGTGATTTTTAAATGCATGATTAGGTTGTCTACTTTGTGTTTTCAACTTGTTTGCGATTTATGGTCGAAAAAATCGTAGGAGTAATTATAGAGAGCGGATTAGATTTTATTATTCTATCCCTAGAGAGGCCGGGAGGCAATTTAGTGTTGTGTCATCTTTGTCTTTTGCAGGTTTGGGTACTAATTGCATGGGAGTGAGTTAGCCTAGGTCCCTTTAGATTATTGTTGTACAAGTCGTGTTCAAATTAATTAAAAATACCCCCTTTATATTAATATATATTGTATTCAAAGAGACCGGGAGGTGATTTGGGTTTTGGGGTACCATAGTATTATTAGGTAAGGTGAGACCGGGAGGTGATCCAAACCTTTAACAATTGAGCTTCACATGTCATTAGAGTTCTAGGGTGCTATTGGTGAGGCCGGGAGGCGATCTAGCGTACTTTAGTTGTCTTTAGTGTCATATTTTTTAGATATTGTTTTTCAACCAAGTCAAGTTCGTTAACTATTAATTTAACTAGTATGATTCCATTACCTAGGTAGTCGTTTCTCGCATTTGGTTAAAACCCAATTTTTATGAAGTTTTATTTTTAGTTTAGTTTTTAATTAGTTAAGTGATATTAGTTTAATTAATATTTAAAAAAAATCTAAAAAAATCAAATGAGAGTCTAGATAAGTAATTAATTAGGTTTAATAATTAGAGTTTACCCATAGTGTCCTAGGTTCGATATCCGTTCTTACTTGCTAGCTACATAACGACCGGTACGCTTGCCGATTGTGTGGTTTTTAGGTGAATTCGATAAAACTTGGTATTTAATATTAATATCCAAAGCTTCCTTGCTAAATATAGTTATGTAATCCCTTAGAGATTCATTATTATGCTGAATTATTCTATATTAGTTACCTGTCATTTTCTCAAAAGATCTACTACAAGAAAATTGATTATTGAATAAATTAATCAAATGAGCAAATGAAGTAATAGTATTGGGAGGAATACTTAATAACCATTTGAGGGACGGTCCCGTCAATGTTGAATCGAATGCCTTGCATAGGCAAGCTTCTTTGATGTCAATGGGGATGAGGTTGATCTCCATCCTTTCTCTATACTGAGCAATGTGTTCCTCGAGATCCGTAGTGCCATCGTACAGCTTCATGCTGGGCATCTGGAACTTCTTGGGGATTTCCACGTCGCATATAGGCCAATTGAACCTGAATATCCTGTGACTGCCTGCAGGAACTTCTGCTATGGGGTGTATTATCCCGGGGATATTGAAAATCATATCCTTCATTTACTGCAATTCCCTGGCTATTTCAGGGGATATCCTCTTATCCTGAACAGATCTACGGTTAGTGTATAAATTTGCATTAAGTAAATTGTTACCGAGATCGTGGTTAGGCCTCTGGTATCCTGAGCCTTGAATACTAGTATCTCCATTGAGGGTATATTCAGGATAAGGTGACGTCTTCACAGGGATATCATCCCTGACATGCACTTCAGAGGACACCATAGGAGATCCTGACGAGAATATGCCAGCGGGCATGGTTGAACGAGACTGCATGTTGATGGAGTCTGGCCTCGTAGGTCTGGGTAACTCCAAGGATACCGGAGGGTAAATTCCCCAGTATCCTGACTGCTACTGAGATAGAGTCCTTGTTGGTTGTGCCCCCAAGGATCTGGGATTCTGAAGGATAGATGATCCTGGAGAATTAAAATCAAGAACCCTAGGCATGATCGGAGTAGCCTCCTGCCCTGGCTTCTTTTTGATCCCTTCAATTTCCTTGAACAGCCTTGAGTTGGTCTTTTCTTGCTGCTCCATGTAAGTTTTGACCTGTTTCATCAAGCAAAAATGTCACTGTTAGAGATAACCGAATCTACCCGTATAGAGGATCCCGCGTATGGTGGAAGTTCTCCTCTAGGCTAAGTGTTCTTCTTCGGGACCGGTGGAGGTCCAAGGTTGACACTTGAAGAAGTGGTGACCACCGGAGCAAAAATAGAACTGGTTTTTGGTTGTGAGGCCATAATGAAGGGAATGAAAGTGACTGAGAACAAAGTAAATGGTTTTAAAGGATTGAAGCACCGAGAGCCCGACGGTGGGCGCCAAATTGTTTTGGTCAAAAATTAACAAAGGTGATTTTGTAACCAAATTAGTGAGTGAGGCGTGGTGCTTGGTTCATGAAATGAATGCAAAAAGTGCTAGAACACAAGGATTTGTTGCGAGGAAAAAACCCGTTATCCTGAGGATAACAAGAAAAAACCCCGGACGGTGAAAACTATCACCACCAGTTTATTAATAATCGAAAAAAAGGTTACAAGTATTGGAGCTTTCTTCTTTGGATCGTATTTACAAAGTGTTGCTATAGCTAGAGTGATTGTTGTGTGTGAAATGATCCAAGGTTTAGCTCTATTTATACCAAAATTCAGCTAACTAACATGCCTAAAAATTAGGAAAAGCTGGACTCTTTCATAACTAGCCGTTGCCTTCCATTTAACACAGTTTTTGAAGTAGTTGAGTAGTGGTCCGAGTCTTTAGGAGCACATGGAGACGTTATAAGACCTGGTAAACAACAGAAAATAGCGAATAATCCGTTAATTATACAATATATTATGGATACCTACTACTTTGGAGGATACCATATCCTGAAGTTATCCTGAACATATCGTTTGCTGAGGATACTGAAAATGAGCCCTAATAAAGATATTTAGAATTTATAATATAGATGTACTAGCTTTAAAACCCGTGTGATGCATGGGATGCTTAAAAGAGATACAATTAAGCTACAAAAATTAAATGATTAAATTTGAAAAACAAACCTATATATTTTTTAAACTAAATGATTTTATAAGTTCAAAATTTATATTTTCTAATGGAATATTCATACGAATACGTGGTGTGTGCTCACACAATTTCTTCATAATCATGAAAAATATGCACATAGTGATTTTATAAGTTGTAATCACATATTTTTTTAACGAAATAACGAATTCTAACAAAAGATGATAAGATACTTCATTATAAATAACATAAAAAAGATCATATATAAAATTAGCATGAATAAAACACGTTTTTGTATTATAGTTTCGAAAGAAAAAGATAAAAACTCTATGGATCCATGGAGGTTGATAAATATGTGAGAATAAAATTGATATTCATTTATAATTTCTTCTTATCTTTATCATCTTAGACATATAAATATAGTTCATTGTATTTTACCATATTTATCTTTTACACTCAAAAGTGTATATATATTGCTTTAACTAAAAAGATAGATCTGATTTCATTTAAGATAAAATATTTTATTTATATTAACATAGGGGATAAGATCTAGAGAGAATTCCTTTTAAAGAGAGAACTAGAGAACTAATAAAAACTATTTTTAACTTTTTTTAAAAAAATATTTTTGTGAATTTTTTTATTTCCTCCTAATAAGATGATATTGTTTCTTAAAAAAAACAGTCGATGTAGTGCATATGTGCACTAATGTGTATTGCATATATACAATAGTGTTTTATTACATATAATACAACACAATTGCATTATACAACGCAATTGCATCATACGTACAGTACACATTATTGAATATATGCAAAATACAAACACTAATAATTGTACTCAAAACAAACAATCGCATATACGTAATACAACAATAATACACATACGCACTATATTGTTTTTTTGGTATTTTTGTATAAATATAACACTATTGCACTAATACAATACAAAAAATTGCATATATGCTATTCAACATTATTGCACATATCAAAATACACATTAGTACACATATGGAATAAAAAAAAGTCGATGTATTGCATATGTGCACTACAACGAGTTTTTTTTATTATTATTTTTATTACTTTTTATTTTTTTTATATTTTTCGAGTGAATGGTAACAAAATATAAGAATATTGGCAAAAATGGAAATTTAAAAATATTTTTTTTAATTAAATTAAAAATATTTCTTTATTAGTTCTCTAGTTCTCTCTTTAAAAAGGAGTTCTCTCTTGATTCTCTCCCATTAACATAGATACCTGCATATTTTGAATCTCCTATAATTTAGGTAATTAGTTATTTGATTATTGGATAAATTTATATATTTTGATTACACTGACATAAATATGCTTTCATTAAATATAGAAAATAGTTTGGCAAGAAATTTAGATTATGAATGAATTTTCAAGTGACATGTGCCCACGTTTATTTTCTTTATTAGAATAGGCAGATTTTAGTTTTTATATACAAATACTTTACATTTAAACGTATACGTATGCATACGTTTAAAGGAACACCGGTCACCAAACCCTAGGGCAATGATGTTTAGCTTTAGCAGATGAAGTCATAAAGACGGCTTGAGTTTGGAAAAAATGTGTAGTATGTAGACGGTGTTTAGGCTAAGGTTATAATTGGGCCAAGTGATCCGTGAGTGTGCAAAACAAACCCAGGTAGGATGTCTATTATTGTATTTTGTTTCTAATTCTATTAGCTTAACATATTTAGGTGGTTTGCTGCTAATCAACAAAAGGCCGAGGAAAGTAGTAAGATAATGGTAAAGAGTTGATCCTTTTCCATTTGATATAAGGTTACATTATATATAGATATACCGGAAAACAATACATATAAAAATCAGACGCTTCGACTGGAAAACAATACATATAAAAAACATAAAAGAAAGAACAATAATGATAATAATTATAGCTGTTCTTGATCTTGATTCTTGACTTATGGATCCGACACCCTGTCATAAAATCCACAAGCTGCTTGATTTGCCAAAAGATTAATCCATATTCTAAAAGGTAGTGATTTTGACGTTCCCTGGTTTTGTTTCAGAAAGTATAAACACGATTGTTATCCAATAATACAAGAAAAAAAAAAGAACAAATGAACACCACGCGACCTTGGTCATGCGACATTGTGTCAAACCAAAGGCCGTGACCATGCCAGACGACTTTCTTCGGTGGCAGCGGAACGTGGTCCTACAAGAACAAAAGAAAGAAATAAAAAATGATTGGACACCAGTGACCGTGGTAATGCGGCGGTGTGTCAAATCGAAAGGCCGGAGACCATGGTCAAGCGCCGTTCTTCGATAGCAACGGACTGTAGTCCGGCGAGAACAAAAGAATGAATAGGGAAGAAATAGGTAAGATGAGAAATAAGATCTGAACGACAGACACAATCCAACAAGAAGACTGGTCCCAAGTCGATCAAGACTGAAACGTGGGAAGCAAAATTCCGGTTAAAAATTGAAAATTCAAAAATCAATTTGTTAATAACGAGTATAACAAAAACAATTGTTAATGCAATATGAAAATTCAATTCAATTCTTGGAATCACGTGAGTGCTGACAGTGAAAGAGTGCTCAAAAAAGGATTATCTTGGCTTTGAACATTGGCTGGAATGTTGAACCGAGACCTTTATTAGAATAAGAAATAAGAACGGAAAATAGATAAACTAAAATAAATGAATGAGAATGGACAGGCGGCGGCGGGGGTGACGCTGTCCGGCCTGTCTGGGGTTTGAACATGACAGTGGCTAGGGGTTGTATGTGTGAGGAAGAAGAAGGGTCTAGAACCTTAACGCTTTGATACCATGAAAGATGATGGTAAAGAGTTGATCCAATTCCAATCAATTTAGGGTTACATTATATAGAGATAAACTGGCCTGAGGCTCGATACTAAACCCTAATATTATAGCTTCAATAAAAGTGTAGGCATAAGGTTAAAGTTGTAAATACCTTACACAAAGCCCATCTGGTATAATAAGTCAGAATCCATGTCCTCACGATTAACCGGGGCAACAGTTGAGGCCGATGAGGCATTCATAGAAGCCGAGCGATTATAAAAAGTAGTGCATAGTTTTTGTTTTTAGATTTAAAGTAATGCCCTTTGTTTGACCAGAGACTTTTCTAATTTTTTTTCGGGAGGAAGTTTTGTAGTACGTTTGGTTGATTTTAGTTTTAGAAACCTAGATTGGGACGGATAGAAAAACTAGTTATATTAGTTAGAAAGTTAATTATTATGGTTTGTTTAAAATATATATTAGAGGCCCATTTTTTCTACTCGCATTCCCCAGAATTTTTTAGGGACGGTCATGCCCCCTGTCAAAATGACGGGGTCCGAGTCTCACTTGAGGTGGTGCTGTAGAGTAATTTAGCTGTTAAAAAAACAACAATTTATAGATAAGAAAATAAAACTGCAAAAGAGAATCTTAGCATCTTGCTCATCTGCTTCACCAAAACGACAAAACATCGAAAATTCAAGTTACATACTACATAGTACGAAAGATAACAGCAATCTAAGAGCTGATTATTCAAACATGCATGAATGGAAACACACCATCCTGCTTATTCCAAACTTCATTGTGAAAATAAACTACTGCGCCTTACCAAACATCTTCTTAAAGAAACTAACTAGATAATCTCTTGGGGGTAAGCAATCCTTAACAACTTGACTGTTAATGTAGTTACCACACCATTCTGTTAGTTTTGGGAACTTGTCTTTGGCCACCACCTCTATTCCTAATGCTTCTTCGGCTGCTCCAAGCCAATAGGCTATGAAAGTAGCAGCAATATCAACCAGGTTGATATTATCACCTCCAAAAAACTTCTTACCTTTCACATTCAATTCATTTTCCAGAAACTGGAGACTTTCTTGAGCTTCAGCAAGATCTTGCTCCTGTCCATGGCTGCCAATGGCCTTGAATAGTGCAGGAGTCAACTGAATGTATCATATATAATGAATGCAAAAGAAATCAATTTAGCAATAATAAAACTCAAATATTAAATTTGACTGTCAAATATATGAAAACATTTATACCTTGTCATCAATGAATTTGGCCCAGAATCGAGCCTGAGCCTTCTCATGCACATCCTTGGGCAGAATCGGAACTCCTTTCCAAGCATCATTGATGTACTCAAGGATCACAAGTGACTCCGAGATCGGATTTCTGTTGTGTACAAACACAGGCACCTTTTTATAGACAGGATTGTATTTGAGAAGATTGGCACTCTTGTTGGTCAGATCTTCTACAACGAACTGGTAGTCGATTCTCTTGAGATTCAAAGAAATTTTCACTCTGCAAACGAACGGACTTCCGTCAACTCCGTGCAACTTCACCTCGTCGGCCATGTTCCTATTAACTTGTTTAACCTGTGATTGTAGTTTCAACTTTGGATTGGAAGATGGAGTTCTTCTGTGAACGGTTTATATAGTGCTACCACTTAGTTGGGTGGTATTTATTACTATTTAATGTAATAATGTATAATTAATTCCGAGAGTTTTTCTATTGTAAATATAACATTATCATATACAAATAACTAGGTTAGAGCCCGTGTTTCACACGGGTGAAAATATAATAAAAATAATAATCATCATCATCGTACTCAGTATATCCTATCAATAGCAGAGCTATGGTAGGGTCTGAGGAGGGTAAGATGTAGACAGCCTTACCTCTACCCCGTAGGAATAGAGAGGCTGCTTCTAGTGAGACTCACGGCTCGAAAGTAGTTTTGCATCAAGCCTTGGACATAAGGCACATAACACTCAACCATCGGCACACCGGTAAATTGGTGCATGTACCTTGTCTTTCGGCTATCAACGCCACCACATGATGCCTGATTAACCTTCCGTCACTTTTAACGTTATTTTCACGAGATTAGTAAAATAATGTCAAAATTAGTGCAATTTCACTTTTGCCCACCCGAGGGTTCACACATATATACATTATATGCGCGCACCGCAAACAGGGCGTAATATAATAAAAATAAAAAACTATTATATGTAATACGTAAATTCAATTGTTTTATATAATAATTTTTATTTATGACTTTTGTTATTAAGTTTTTGATATATTGTGCACTATAATTTTAAGTTGAAAACCAAATCTTAATGTTTGATTTATTCCAAATAAAACAAATCATACTGATATTTTTATATTAAATACTGTGTGTATAAAAATGATATTCAAAATAAATTGTTGTCACAGATTTAAGAACTAAATTTACAACTGCTAAAATTTTGTTATAAAAGAAAGTAAATAAAAATATATTATATTTTAAAATAAAGAGAAAAATGATTAACAATCTTAAATTGTTGTGTTAAAGAGATAAGAGAAGACAATGTCATATTGTAAATTATGAAAATGTTAACAATTAAATATAATTTTGGTTTTATTCTTGAACAGAAATCACATTTATATATGCTAAGGCAAGAAATCAAACACAATTACCGTTTTAGTGGAGTTGGTAATCACATTTGGTTTAAAACATGAGGTCTTAGGTTCAAAACCGATATCACACAATAATATATTTTTCAAAATTTTATAAAGACTTACGGGTCATGGGTTATATCAGGAAAACGGGTCATGGATCCTAATATAATAGGAAATGGTGACATGGCATCCTATGTGGAGTGTCTAGTTAAATGTCATGTGAACAACTTGTATTACTTTAATAGTATAGTTAGATAGATATGATACATTTGAAATAATATTAAAAATAATATTATACAACAAAATTGCTTTATTACATATATGCAATATCGTTCTATTAAATATACGTAATAGTGTTGCATTAAATGTATGCAATATGATAAAATTCCTCAATTATATGTATATATATACTAGCTTTTATTCCTCGTATTACGGGGTTGTTTTACATTATTCGTTTCTAATATTTATACATTTTTTTATTTTAATTTTATTTATTGTAAGGAAGTTAATAATATACTTGGGATTTGATGATAAAAAGGTTTCACAAATAAATGGGATGTTATAAGCCGGTTTAAAAGCTATTTGGGTTTGGTGAGACCCATAACTCGCTTATTATTATTTTTTTACTATATAATGGTTTCTTAATTACAAATAATATCTTTTTTTTTTAAATCGGATATTAATTTTTAGTATATCTATATTTTATAAGATTTTCATACCAAATATTTGGTTAGATTAATTTTTAATTTAATGAGATGTTATAACCCGTTTAAGAGCTGGTTTGGTGAGACTCATACCCGTGAATTCAGGTCAAATAAATTAGAAGCCTTAATTCACTAATAAAAAAATATGGTGGCTTGAGAGAATGCACGAAACAACCAAAAATCTTTTAAAGGTTTCACTTATATATATTTAAGATTAAGATATAATATAATATAATACTATTACATATATGTAATGTGTCAAATATCAAGATTTAATGAAGAACTGGTATTTTATTAAAATGATATTTGATTGACAATACTTTTGATTAAAAATAAAATTAATAAAAACAAAATTTTAAAATAATTTACTTTTAACTTTGAATTAATTAGTCATAAATACTAATGAAATGTTATTAACTCATTTTGATTTTAAAAATCTTATAAGATAACAAAAAGTTTTTCAATTAAATGTTGGTCAATTAGTTTTTGTTAATTACAAGTTTTTTATTTTTATTTTGGACAATTAATTACATATTATCAATGCCTAAGGTTCACTGTCCGCAATTCTCGATATAAACTTTTGCATTAAATTCATTTGAGAACTCTTTTGAGTTTTAAGCAATGTTTTAAAAACTGGAATTTTACTCGTACTTGAATTAATTAAGAAATGGTATAACTGATTGAACCAGAAAATACCGTAAGGTTCAACCGGGATGAATAATTTATCTTGTAATTCCATATAAATAAGATTTCAACACAAAAAATAACCCAAAAGTAAATTAATAAACATCAAACTTGAACCAAATATCACACATGAAAAATGGTCGAGTCAGATAGAAAGTTTGTACTCTGTATATGAAATTAGTCAATTACAAAAGATGTAAATAAAATAAAATTTGATTTGCATGTGTGACCTTCGTGACAAAATCGAGTATGCCTTAGTATTTGTTTATCGAATAAGCGGTTAACTGCTTATTGCGTAGCGACAAATGATTAACCGAACGAGTCTAGTTATAACCCAGATATCCCGAGGGGCCTTCTATAAGTTTTGTATGTCTATTATAAGCCAACATATTTATATTAAGGCCTTAGTATGATAGCAAATTAGTTAAACAAAAACATGCTCGTTTAACTACTCGCTATGTATTTAAACGTGAAAGATAGTTACGAAACAAGCATTATATCATCCGTTAAGCCGAAAAAGACTTGCCAAACACTTTTTGGGAATCTTTTAAGCGATCTGTGAAAATATTTTTGATTTTTACAAACAAATACTATATTTTTATAAATTTACACAAAATAAGCCGAAAAACGCTCGCTTTCGCGCTGTTCGTCGTACCTGATAAATTTTTCCCGCGAAAAACCGAACCCGAAATAAATTTGAACTCAAGATTTAACGCCCGGACGCGCAAAACAAGGCAGTGGGCCAGAAAATTGGGCCCAAGGGGGCCCAAATACCTCCTGTACGCTAGTTGGGGGGGGGAGGCAATGCACATCCTTTATTTTGTTTATTATTTAACCTTCTAAAATTACAAAATATCTGCATATTGAGCTAATCCATTTTTTTCTTCAAACCTTTTATCAAAAACACAAGGAAACTTTCAATTTTTGATCATTAGAACTTGAAGTAAACATGGTTCTTGCATAAACTTGATCTTTAATTATCAAAAACTACTTCTAACCATGCAAAAATCCTAAAAGTTGTCCAAAAACATATTTTTATCATACACATGATTGATAACCAGGTTTGATAAGTTTTTTTTTGCCATAAACACGGATTAGAGGGTTTAAATGAAGTTTGTACGGTTCAAAAGTTCGGTTTAAAGCCCTAACCGAAACCCTAAGTTACAAGGCTAATTTGTTGATGATACATGCTTGGTTTGTGATATAGTACCTGCACCTATCTTACCTAGAAGCACACGAAACCCAGAAATTGGATTAATAGAGCGAACACGGATGAAAACCGCCAAGGTAATGCCGAATTGCTCGATTACGGGCTGTTTAGCATTCGATTGTGATGTGCATATTTTTAACTTATAAAATTTTTCAGGGACATCAAGGACCATATGAATGAGTCCCTGTCCAAATTTGGTAATTTTTTAACCATCCGAGAATATTTCGCGAATTTACTACCGAATACGGACGTCTATTTGGGAAAAATACTTGAAATGCTTGAAACATTATGAAATTTTGAGGGGAACTCAACTTTTATATAATATAATCACCTGTAAAATTTGGGGTCATTTGGAAAAACCTATATATGTTTTGTGGATTCGCGTTTATTCGAGTTTTTATAGTTGCTTTTGGCTCGAAAAGGTAATTTGGCAAAAGTGTTAGATTCTGAAAATTTTACAAATTGTTTTGGGAAGTGTTTTGATCACTCAGGAATTTTGGCGGATTTTTCAAAATTTTTTTGGTATAAACGGACGATTTTCGGGCTAAATATAACATATAAAATGAATTTTTATAAATTAATAAATATGTAAATAATTTCATAAATATTTTTACAAAAATATACATAATTTAATTGATAATTTTCTAAATTTTCAGAATTTAATGATAAATGGATCATTAATTGTGATAATTTGAATGTTAAGCAAATTCAATTTTTATAAAAACCGAAGGGTTTGCGTTTAACGAACCTGTTAGACTATTAGAACATCATGAGTGATCAAAAAGCATATTTTTGGATTAGTTAAGTACAAACAAATTTTTTGTGAGAAATCCAGACAATTTGGATAGATTGTACGTGTTTTTCTCCAAACAAAACTGAATAAATGGAAATGAGTCCCGTACCGAATCCAGACCCTTAATTCGTGATCTTTCTTTATAGCTTAATCATTTTATCAACCAACACGTTTACCCAAGTTTACATCCCCATAACTGTTTTCCAAACATATAAACGAGCAACTTGGCCCAACTGGTGAGACGGGGAAACTGAGCCAAGTTCAATTTTAAACATTAGACATTGAACAATATCACAATCTAAGCCTACTGACACTTTCTGGGTGTTACAGCCACACTCAGACTAGCTATACAGCCCAGCTTAGTATAAAGATTATAATAATATTGAAATATTAATATTATTATAATATTGATTATAGGGACTAAGTGATAGCAAGGGAAACGAACCCTGAGATGACCTCGCACTAAGTGCCTACAAAACTGTGAGTTTCTCGACCCCACTTTTAAACTGTTTTTACGAACTTTTGGGGTGAAAAACATGTTTATATACGCTCTCTATCTGAAAACGGTTCAGGATATAAATTATCAGAACATTTATATATGAAAAGTCCCTACAAACATAATGATTGACTATGTGCTGATAAAAGGTGATTAATATTATTGATTGATATATTAAATGGAGATAGTACGAATGACAAAACATAATGAAATTACACGTGACAACAAGTTTATACAAACACGTTATGTAATGTTAAACATAACTAATTTGGAAACAACGTGGTCTGTAATGGCCATGGAGATAACGTGGTCTGTAATGGCCATGGGGATAACGTGGTTTGTAATGGCCATAGGGATAATGTGGTTTGTGATGATCATGGGGCTATTGTGGGCTGAACAATAGTAACAAACTAAAGTTGAGTATGGCCTATGATGTAACACCCCGACCAAAGGCGGATTATACATCGGGGCGCCACATATTGTTTCATTACTCGTGACACTATTGGGTGTCAATATTTAATAAATATATTCATTCGCGCATGCACAACATAAACACAAGATAACATAAATCAACATAAATCATTATATTATAAGGCAAAATATTCGAACAACAATAACTTGTCTTGTTACATTTTAATCTAGGTCCAAAAGTAAAAACGTCCTACGTGTCCACAAGCTCCAAATGTAGCTACAGCAAACCTGAACATGTGTTAAAATAAAACGTCAAACACTTGCGTGTTGGTGAGAAATCAAGTTTAATATCATACATAGTTAACAATAAATCTGCGCGCAACACGTGTATGTCTGGTGTTTAACAAGGGTGTAATCAGATTGTGATCAAGCCTAAATAGATCATAGCTCATAGTTCAATCCGTGCTCCCAAATGAGCACAAAAACAAGAAAACATCTGTGCAAGTGTAAACAAAGAAAACCGTAAACGATAGGTCTCCCGTGTTCATCCAATGGATCCATGAAAACTTCGGAATAGGCCGAACAAAGCGGTTAATGATACACACATACAAATAAACAGCCAAGTAAACGTCCTCAACACATGGGATACTGCGCGACTAAAGTTCATAAATAAGTTTAAGACTCTAAGTTTGTATGAACACATGAACATCCCAAAACATTAAAAATAAAAAGGGATTAGGTACGAGATTACTCACTTGATAAACGATGCGGTGAAAGATAAAGCAAGAACCAACTTTAAACAAGCACAAGTTAACCTATAATTAAAGATTATTGTTTTAACGATTGGTTTTAAGTCTTAATTATAAGTTAGCATAATTAATAAGTAACTTAAACAAATTATTATATATTATAGATTACCGGAAAACAGGGCAGAACAGGAGAGAGGACGGAGGCAGAGAGGGAGGCGACAGAGGACAACGGCAGAGAGCAAAGGAAGAGAAAGATAAAAAGTATTTGTGTGTGCAGTGTTAAGAAAATAACATTATTATTTATAGGGAAACCCTAGGGAACACAATCCCTAGAAAAGGGGAAAAGATCTCCAAAAAGTAAAAGATTCCAAAAGCAAAAGATATCAAATGATATGGCAGCTGCAGGGGGCAAGGAAAAGCTGACAGGGAACAGTAACAGGCATGGGAGGGTCAGATAAAGGTACTGGTCAAGCATGGAAAAGCAGATCTCAAAAGATAATGTCAGTCACTTTTTCTGTCAACCAATGGGGTTGGTGCGCATGCTGCGCCAAAAGTGGCTTTTCAGACATAAGATAGGTCAAGTCAAAAGCTCAGAAGATAAGACATCACAAAAGTAAACGGCTGGATTAAACAGAAGAAAAGACTCAAAGGGGTTTAGCGCGAGAAGGCATCGAGCGCACGCGCGAGGGCGAAGGCAGACAGAGAACAGTCCACAGCGCGCCGCGGGAAGAACTAAAATCCTTAGCGCGTCGCGGGAAGAACTACCATTCTTAGCGCGCTGCGAGAAGAACTACAATTCTTAGCGCGTCGCGGGAAGAACTACCATTCTTAGCGCGCTGCGAGAAGAACTACAATTCTTAGCGCGTCGCGGGAAGAACTACCGTTCTTAGCGCGCTGCGAGAAGAACTACAATTCTTAGCGCGCTGCGAGAACAGTTCGCCTCGCGTAACGCAGGAACAACTGGTCTTCGCGCAGGCTTCCTTGTAAGGAGTCTGGCGCGTGGAGCTGCGCAGACAACCTTAGGCGGGAAGGAACAAAGGACAAGCAAAGAGTTAAGAGAAAAAGGAGGTTCAAGGCGTAAGGGCGGAACGACGACAAGAGAGAGAAAGAGGCGGGACGGCGACAAGAGAGAAGAAGAGGGACGGGAAGGAAAATATATTATTATTATTAAAAGTAAAGTATAAGTATAAATAAATATTAAATCATAAAAGAAAGAGATCGGATCGGAAAACGGGTACCTGGGTCGGGTCGGATCGGGGCAGATGTCACAGTCTCCCCTACTTTAAGAAATTTCGTCCCGAAATTTATCTCGAAGTAGGTTGCGCAGAGAACAGGTGCGGGTACTTGATCTTCATTTGATCTTCCCTTTCCCATGTAAACTCGGCTCCGCGCTTGGACTCCCAGCGAACTTTCACGATAGGGATACGACTGCGCTTGGTTTGCTTAACCTCGCGATCCATAATCTCAACAGGCTTCTCAACGAAATGCATAGATTCATCAACTTGAACTTCATCGAGTGGAATGTGAAGGTTCTCGTCAGCTAAACATTTCTTGAGATTGGATACATGGAACGTTGGATGCACATTACCGAGCGCGGGCGGTAGGTCAAGTCTGTATGCAACTTTTCCCACACGCGCGAGAATCTCGAATGGACCAACATATCGAGGAGCAAGCTTACCTTTCTTCCCAAAGCGGACAACACCTTTCCAAGGCGACACTTTGAGGAGAACAAGATCACCAACTTGAAATTCGAGAGGCTTTCGCCTGCGATCTGCGTAACTCTTCTGTCGGCTTCTGGCAGTCAGCAGATGATCACGGATCTTGGCGATTTTATCGGTTGTCTCTTGAACAAGTTCGGGTCCTGTGATTTGAGCTTCACCCACTTCGCTCCAACAAATCGGGGAGCGGCACTTACGACCGTAAAGTGCTTCAAATGGGGCCATACCAATACTGGAATGATAGCTGTTATTATAAGAGAACTCGATCAAAGGCAGGTGCGAATCCCAATTACCTCCAAAATCAAGAACACAAGATCGGAGCATATCCTCAAGAGTTTGAATAGTTCGCTCAGACTGACCGTCAGTCTGAGGATGATATGCCGTACTCATGTCCAAGCGAGTTCCTAGCGCAGATTGGAGAGATTTCCAAAAGCGAGATATAAAACGGCCATCGCGATCGGATATGATGCTCAAAGGAGTACCATGGCGGCAGACAATTTCCTTGACATAAAGCTGCGCGAGTTGCTCAACACGGTAGTTTTCACGAATGGGCAGAAAGTGAGCAGACTTAGTCAATCGATCCACTATTACCCAAATGCTATCATGTTTGCTTGCTGTCAAAGGTAACTTGGTAATAAAGTCCATCGCTATACCTTCCCATTTCCACGTAGGAATTTCTGGTTGTTCGAGCAAACCAGATGGGCGTTGATGTTCAGCTTTTACCTTAGAACAAGTCAGGCATTTAGCTACGAACATAGCAATATCCTTTTTCATACCGGGCCACCAATAAGTAATGCGCAAATCTTTGTACATTTTATCAGCGCCGGGATGAATAGAATATCGAGATTTATGCGCTTCACTCAGGATATCAGCGCGAAGATTCTCATCAAAGGGAATCCAGATGCGATTGAGATAGCAGAGAATTCCACTCAGATTAGGGACAAAGTGCGCTTCCGCGCCACACGCTAACTCGGCGCGAAGGTTACCATTACTGATGGATGCGTGCTGCGCGTCGCGAATGCGTGATTCAAGATTGCTCTGAATCGGCGCAAAGTGAAGCTGCGTGCGCGGCAAGATACAGTTAAGCTGGCTGGGCTTGCGGCTGAGCGCATCGGCTACCACATTAGCCTTACCAGGATGATACCGGATCTCACAATCGTAATCGCTGATGAGTTCGTTCCATCGGCGTTGCCTCATGTTGAGTTCCTTTTGATCAAAGATATGCTGAAGGCTTTTATGGTCAGTGTAGAGGATACACTTAGTACCATAAAGGTAGTGTCTCCAGATCTTCAAGGCGAATACAACTGCGCCTAGTTCGAGGTCGTGAGTTGTATAATTCTTTTCGTGAACCTTGAGTTGCCTTGATGCGTAAGCGATAACCTTGCCTCGTTGCATAAGAACACAACCGAGACCTTGGTTGGATGCATCACAATAAACGACAAAATCTTCATTACCCTCAGGTAGCGCAAGAACAGGAGCTTCACACAACAAACGCTTGAGCGTTAGAAAGGCTTCTTCTTGCTTCGAGCCCCAAATATACGGTTTACCTTTGTGCGTTAGAGCTGTTAAAGGCAAAGCGATCTTCGAGAAGTTCGAAATGAAGCGCCGGTAATAACCAGCTAAGCCCAGAAAGGAACGGATCTCGGTAGGAGTGGATGGCGTAATCCAGTTCTTGATTGCTTCAATTTTGGATGGGTCGACATGAATACCCATCTTGTTCACAACATGGCCAAGAAACTGTACTTCATCAGACCAGAATTCACACTTGGAGAGCTTGGCAAAGAGCTGCTCGGCTCTAAGCTTTTGCAATACCAACCGAAGATGTTGCTCATGCTCGGCCTTGGTCTTAGAATAAATCAGAACGTCATCGATAAACACAATCACGAATTTATCCAAGAAAGGCCTACACACCCGATTCATTAGATCCATGAAAACGGCGGGTGCGTTGGTTAAACCGAAGGACATGACCAAGAATTCAAAATGGCCATAACGAGTTCGAAAAGCAGTCTTCGGAACATCTTCATCGCGGATGCGCAACTGGTGATAGCCAGAGCGGAGATCAATCTTGGAGAAACAAGAGGCACCTTGGAGTTGATCAAAGAGGTCGTCAATACGCGGTAAGGGATACCGGTTCTTAATGGTGAGTTTGTTCAACTCTCGGTAATCGATACACATGCGAAACGTACCATCCTTCTTTTTAACGAACAACACCGGAGCACCCCAGGGCGAAGAGCTAGGGCGAATGAATCCTTTAGCGGTCAACTCTTGAAGTTGGCTTGCCAATTCTTGCATCTCAGCGGGCGCAAGACGGTAAGGAGATTTAGCTACGGGGGAAGCACCAGGGACAAGATCAATACGGAACTCGACTTCACGAGCGGGAGGGATACCAGGAAGATCATCAGGAAAAACTTCAGGGAAATCACGCACAACAGGGATATCGCGAAGGTTCTTCTTTCCTTCATCGGGTTTAACCACATGGGCTAAAAATGCAATACACTTCTTTCGCATGAGTCTTTGGGCTTCGGCGCAAGACATAAGCTTAAGACCACTGGAGGGTTTCTCGCCATAGATGTGAAGATCACCGTTTTCTCGAGGAATGCGAATCAACTTCTTGGCGCAAATAACTTCGGCGCGATTCTTCGAGAGCCAGTCCATACCAATAATAACATCAAAACTTCCAAGAGGCATGGGAATGAGGTCGATCAGAAAATCGTTTTCGTTAAGGTTAAGCGTGCAATTTTTAATCACGGAGTTAATTAAAACAGTTTCACCATTAGCCAATTCAACTGAAAAATTTTCTTTTAAGTCGTTGCGCGGTCGCGCAAGCTTCTGCTCAAACGCGCGAGAAATAAAACTTCGATCGGCGCCAGTATCAAAAAGTACAGAAGCATAAAATCCGTTAAGCAAAAATGTACCATTAACTACGTCATTATTCGCTTGCGCTTGGTGCGCGGTTATGTTAAAAGCTCGGCCACGCGCTACTTGGTTCGAAATTTGGTTCACCGGATTCGCTTGTGTGATTTGCACTTGTAGTCTCGGGCACGCGTTCCGGAAATGACTGGGATCACCGCAGTTAAAGCACGTCCTGGGTCGTGGATTAGGGTATGTTGGTTGTGGGTTCTGCGGGTAGACTGGTGGTGTTGGCGCCATTGGATTGGCGGAAGGGACTCTACAGAACTCGGCAGAGTGACCAACGCGGCCACATCGGTTACATTGTCGACACGGGGTTTGGGTTGGGTGGTGAAGTCTACAGGTTGGGCAAAAGGGTTGGGTTCCTGTGTAAGGTTTCTTAGGTGGCGGGGCAGGGAGTGCGGGATTGGTTAAGGCATAGTTATGGACTACAGGAGGTGTTGGGTAGGTTGACAGTGGGTTAGGCGCGTAAACTGGAGGTTGGTAGATGGGTTGCTGGACAATGGGCGGGTTGGTAAGCGCATAGGCTTTGCGCCTGCGCTTGAGGTTGTTACGGTTTGAGGGTTCTGGTTTGGTTTCTGTTGGTTCAGGGGCAGTCTTGGTGGGTTTGGTCTTCTCAGTTCCCCGCAGGAACAGGGTTCCTGCTCTGACATGGTTGTCGCTGAGCACAGCGGCCAACTCGATAGCGTCAGAGAGGGTTGCTGGGTTTCTGGCCCATACAGAATCTTGAATTTCCATGGGGAGACCCCCAAGGAATTTCTCTATGGCTCGGCGGGAAGGGGTAACAAGGTGAGGGACAAGCAGGCTTAGTTCATGGAAGCGCGTCGCGTACTCGCGCGCTTCACCGCTGTATTGCTTAAGATTCCAAAATTCCTCCTCCAGGCGCTTAACTTCGTTGGGAGGGCAGAATTCTCGCGTCAAGAGATCCTTAAATTCTTCCCAGAGCATGCTGGAAGCAGCCTCTGCGCCACGCGCATGAGCTACTCCATTCCACCATGTAAGCGCTCTAGATTCCAGGACACTGGAAGCATATAGGGTTCGTCTGTCTGAGGGGCATTGGGTGTGGAGGAAAGTGTTTTCTATTTTCTCAAGCCACTGGAGCATCACGGTGGCTCCTTCAAGACCTGTGAACTTTGGAGGGTTACCCGCGTTAAAGGACTTAATGTTATAACTGGAGGTATTGTTTTGGCTCAAAGCTTGGGCTATTGCGGCGGCCATTTCCTGGGAACGTTGCTGCGAACGTCTGCGCGGGGCTTCTCTCCTCTGATGACGGCGAGATAGCGGAGGCATCCTATAAAAGTTTTAATTTTTAGTTAATATCTTGGTTTCAGCGCAAAGTATAACCTCGAAAAGCTTGGTTTCGCGGAGTCAGTTACTGTCAAAAGTTAAAGTAAAATAAATGACCCTAGATGCAAACTTAATAAAGGTAACAAATTCGAATCAAGAATCGACAATTCATGTATCACCATGACTTTCTGAATTCCCAATTTAAAATATACGAATAAACGAGTATTGGAGATTGACGATTCATGTATCACCATGACTTTTCAATCCTCTATAAAATATACAAGAAAATGAGTATTGGAGGTTGACAATTCATGTATCACCATGACTTTTCAAGTCTCCAACCTCAGAACATAATCGTAAATGGAAATTGAAAATCAACTATTCATGTATCACCATGACTTTTCGGATTTTCAATCCCAACAAACGAATATGCAAGAAAAATCAATAAAAATTGAAATTCAGCAAAAATCGAAATATCGCGAAATAAAACATAAAACCATACGCTGCGTCTGCGCAAGCATATTTATAAATAACGAGTAATTAACAATAAGCGCGCAAACATGAGATTTCTCTCATGCGCGAGAAGGGACTCTTAGGTATTCTAGGCCGTTACGTCTAACCACCTATCCTAAAGTCAGCGAGCTCTGATACCAATCTGTAACACCCCGACCAAAGGCGGATTATACATCGGGGCGCCACATATTGTTTCATTACTCGTGACACTATTGGGTGTCAATATTTAATAAATATATTCATTCGCGCATGCGCAACATAAACACAAGATAACATAAATCAACATAAATCATTATATTATAAGGCAAAATATTCGAACAACAATAACTTGTCTTGTTACATTTTAATCTAGGTCCAAAAGTAAAAACGTCCTACGTGTCCACAAGCTCCAAATGTAGCTACAGCAAACCTGAACATGTGTTAAAATAAAACGTCAAACACTTGCGTGTTGGTGAGAAATCAAGTTTAATATCATACATAGTTAACAATAAATCTGCGCGCAACACGTGTATGTCTGGTGTTTAACAAGGGTGTAATCAGATTGTGATCAAGCCTAAATAGATCATAGCTCATAGTTCAATCCGTGCTCCCAAATGAGCACAAAAACAAGAAAACATCTGTGCAAGTGTAAACAAAGAAAACCGTAAACGATAGGTCTCCCGTGTTCATCCAATGGATCCATGAAAACTTCGGAATAGGCCGAACAAAGCGGTTAATGATACACACATACAAATAAACAGCCAAGTAAACGTCCTCAACACATGGGATACTGCGCGACTAAAGTTCATAAATAAGTTTAAGACTCTAAGTTTGTATGAACACATGAACATCCCAAAACATTAAAAATAAAAAGGGATTAGGTACGAGATTACTCACTTGATAAACGGTGCGGTGAAAGATAAAGCAAGAACCAACTTTAAACAAGCACAAGTTAACCTATAATTAAAGATTATTGTTTTAACGATTGGTTTTAAGTCTTAATTATAAGTTAGCATAATTAATAAGTAACTTAAACAAATTATTATATATTATAGATTACCGGAAAACAGGGCAGAACAGGAGAGAGGACGGAGGCAGAGAGGGAGGCGACAGAAGACAACGGCAGAGAGCAAAGGAAGAGAAAGATAATAAGTATTTGTGTGTGCAGTGTTAAGAAAATAACATTATTATTTATAGGGAAACACTGGGGAACACAATCCCTAGAAAAGGGGAAAAGATCTCCAAAAAGTAAAAGATTCCAAAAGCAAAAGATATCAAAAGATATGGCAGCTGCAGGGGGCAAGGAAAAGCTGACAGGGAACAGTAACAGGCATGGGAGGGTCAGATAAAGGTACTGGTCAAGCATGGAAAAGCAGATCTCAAAAGATAATGTCAGTCACTTTTTCTGTCAACCAATGGGGTTGGTGCGCATGCTGCGCCAAAAGTGGCTTTTCAGACATAAGATAGGTCAGGTCAAAAGCTCAGAAGATAAGACATCACAAAAGTAAACGGCTGGATTAAACAGAAGAAAAGACTCAAAGGGGTTTAGCGCGAGAAGGCATCGAGCGCACGCGCGAGGGCGAAGGCAGACAGAGAACAGTCCACAGCGCGCCGCGGGAAGAACTAAAATCCTTAGCGCGTCGCGGGAAGAACTACCATTCTTAGCGCGCTGCGAGAAGAACTACAATTCTTAGCGCGTCGCGGGAAGAACTACCATTCTTAGCGCGCTGCGAGAAGAACTACAATTCTTAGCGCGCTGCGAGAACAGTTCGCCTCGCGTAACGCAGGAACAACTGGTCTTCGCGCAGGCTTCCTTGTAAGGAGTCTGGCGCGTGGAGCTGCGCAGACAACCTTAGGCGGGAAGGAACAAAGGACAAGCAAAGAGTTAAGAGAAAAAGGAGGTTCAAGGCGTAAGGGCGGAACGACGACAAGAGAGAGAAAGAGGCGGGACGGCGACAAGAGAGAAGAAGAGGGACGGGAAGGAAAATATATTATTATTATTAAAAGTAAAGTATAAGTATAAATAAATATTAAATCATAAAAGAAAGAGATCGGATCGGAAAACGGGTACCTGGGTCGGGTCGGATCGGGGCAGATGTCACATATGAGCCAAGTTCTGCTGCAACTTACTAAACTAAAGTTGAGTATGGCCTATGAACCAAGTTCTGTTGCAACTTACTAAACTAAACTTGAGTATGGCCTATAAGCCAAGTTCTGTTGTAACTTACTAAACTAAAGTTGAGTATGGCCTATGAGCCAAGTTCTGCTGCAACTAAATGGACTAACTTGATTATGACATGAATGCCAAGAAAATAATGTGATTATGCATATTGTGGGCGGAAGGGGAGCCACAGTGATTGATCATACGTGAGATATACTATACGTGCATATGTATGTGTTTTAATTGTAATACCCCGTTAACCAAATATTTACAACTTTTTCAATCCCGTTAGTTAGACTTCATTTTTGTTTTAATTGTAGCTCGAGAAGTTCAATCATTCGAATTCTTTAACGCACTTTTGGTTGCTTTGGTTTCGTTATCATGCTTTCGGTTTTTATTGCAATGTTTATCTACAATTTCAATGTGAGTTTCTCGCAACCCATTTTTAAACATTTTCATATTTTGGGGTGGCATATGTATCCTACAAAACTTCAAGTATTTATGATTTCGATTACAAACTACAATTCACTATATGGATTTGTGTGTTACTTGATTACTTGCTCAGAATTAGTTGCTCAGTGGTTGCCTCAATAAGTATGATCATACGCTTCCGTTTGCACTCAGGTCCATTGTATCGAGTGGAAAAAGGCCTCATTATCCGAGTACGTTGGTTGTTACCAACTGGAAAGGACCTTACTTGCGCGATTACCCGAGTACGTTGGTTGATACCAACTGGAAAGAACTTTACTTGCTCGTTTATCACTTATCCATGAATTGTATGATTTTTTTACGTATTATATCAAACTGTGGGAATCCCACCAGCTATGTTCACAGCTGACTTTATTTTTTACATATGTTACAGGTGAAAAGATACAAGGATGAAAGTTAGAAGACACATAGCATGCCTATAGGATATTCAAAGAACAATTTATCATGGAAAATTGATTTTTATTAGTCCAAACTATTCCATTTTGGTCAGCGCTGGTCCCAACTTTCATTTTGGCTGGCAACGGTCCCAACTTTCACATAGGTTTCTTCCACCAGTCCGCGACTAACGGAGTACTAACTTCGTTATGTCATTGCTGACGTGTCCATCCAACTTGTCAAAAACATATGACATGTTAACCTATGTGGATATTATGTCCGTGTATGTTGATTATACTTAAGCCCTAATCTCTCTCCACAACTTTCATTCACTCTCAAGCCCTAATTCTCAAAATCCCTAAATTGATCACACATCAATAAAGATTCTCCTTGATTATACAAGCTTCGTCCGCCGGGCACTCCTATACCCATTCTCCTTAAGCTCAGCCTATGTCACCGCATCCACATCAATTGAACCCGAATTAGTGGTAATTGTGATAAGTTTGGTTCCGTTGTTGATTATGTGATTCGTGGTTAAGCAAGAGGCTCCCCGGTTGTTGTCGGATGCTGCGAAGACTAGAAGGAGTGGTTTTGATGTGGGTTTGGTGATGGAGAGCGAAGAGGGGTTTGGGATGTGGGTTTGGTGTATTAGTGGTGTGTGAGGTCAGGTGAGTGGGAGGTTGATGATACGGTGAAGTTGAGAGAGTGAGCCATTGATAGTGGTTCATGGAAAAGAACAGTGGAGAGCTGACGAAGACACTAAGGAGGTTGGATATTGTTTGTTGCCAGAGAGGTTGAGTTTGACAAGTAGGCTGCCATATCATATTTTTTTGACAAGTAGGATGGGCACGTCAGCAATGACATAACGGAGTTAGTACTCCGTTAGTCGCGGACTGGTGGAAGAAAAATAGGTGAAAGTTGGGACCGTTGCCAGCCAAAATGAAAGTTGGGACTAGCACTAACAAAAATGGAATATTTGGGACCGATAAAAACCAATTTTCCATTTATCATTTGTTTATTTATTTGTTACAACTTGTATTATTTGATAAACTTGTGTTACATAAAGATTTAAATGAAATAATGTTATTATCTTCACATAATAGTGTCACATGTGTTTGAGCAATCTGTACGCCACACTCAGGCGTTTCCACTATAGCCGGGGTGTTACAGATTGGTATCAGAGCCGTGGCTATAAGATAGGACATTAGACGTAGTGTTCTAGGTAGTTATAGCTTATTTGTTAACTGTTTAGGTTGCATGAAAAAATTACGTGAGCCTTTACTTGATTGTTTAAACGCACTTACTATTACTGTATTACTATACTGCTGATTTCACTGACACCTCATGAACACAAGTACACACACACACACAAGTCCAAGGCTTAGGCCTAAATCAAGTTTTCGCAAAAGCAATTTCAAAAGTAATTTTCAAATTTGGTTTTCCGATATTTCTTCACATAAAGATGGTTCTACGTGGCGGGTATGTAGTAACTAGAAGGGGGACGTGCTTTTTTTCCGAACTCTTGGCACCAAGGTTATTGAAATTTAAGGATAAGCAATGCGCATATATCCAATCAGACGTCGGACCTGGTTGCTGTAACACCCTGAACTCTTCGTTAATCGGCTTAAGTGTCTATAAAAGTTTGTTTAATTGATGGGATTTATTCTTTCATGTTAAGGGGTCTCGGAGTAAATTCTGAAAGTTATTTTACTAGCTTTAGGAATAATTTAGAACTATAGTTAATAGAGGGACTGCTTATGTAAATTGCCAAAAGATGATTTAGCTTTGGCCGCCCTATCTTCTTTTGGAGATCGGCATTGTGACCAGCCCCTCCCACCGATTTTTCTCACCATTCAAGCCAACGTATATTCATCTACTTCCATGTCGGTTCTAGGTCTAGGAACATCTTTTTCATCATTAATCCGCTTAGTATGCTCATTATTTGACCGAATGATTCATTTATGCAAAATCCGGCCACTCTTTGCTTTTTCCGGCTACTTTTTCGGTGGTTCCTAGCAACAGAGATGGTACAGGGTCGTAATGCTCGGCGACGCGGTCGCGTAAATATATGATTCACCCAAAACGGAGTTGGTTTGATAGGGTTTCGAATTACTTGACTGTTAACGTGAATTACTCGACTGTTTCATGAATTTGCGTTCGATTGCGATCAATTACAAAGTAATATTTATGAAAGAACAACAAGGCTTTAGTTTCATGAACTTAGGTTATTATGTTAGTCATAACAATCCATTTTAATCCGGTTCGATGTTAAAAAGGTTCGTTTGTGTCAAAACTTGTTCCAAAAGGGGCGATTTTTGTAATTATTGATAAATATAATATTAATAAAAAAAAACCTAGCCCTAATCACCCCAACTAGCATCGATAGCTGCTCTCCCTCCCCCTCTCATGATTTCAAGCAACAAACCCTAATTCATCTTCAATTCAACGTTAATTCTTGCAATTGGTGGTGTCTTTGATCGATCCTCATGATTTCTAACGTTAATTGGTAAGTTTTATATATCAATTTTATGTTTTTATGATTTCTTGATAAAACCTAAATGTGCAAAATTCTATAATATTGATGATTGTGATGTTAATTGATGATTTAAAACCCTATAGATGTCATAAACATGTTAGGGTTGGAGTATTTTTTATAATAATTTGCTGATAGTTTCGTACTCGTTTATTGTTTGGTCTGTAACTCGATAATAATTTATTGTTTTTGATCGATTCTTGTTTCCATGATGTTCTGCTTTGAGTCTGGTTTCCAAAAAGGTATAATTTGTAATTTTTGGACGAGATTTGAATAGTTTTTATGATTTTATAAAATTGTGTGTCAAAGCTGATGCGGGATGACGGATTCTGGTCTGTCTTCTCGACATCATAACTTTGTTTTTGATAAGTCAAAATTGGTTGGTTCTACTCTAGAAATTCATATTTTGAGTTAATATTACAACCCAATTGGAATCGCTTGATTTGGTTTGGTAATGATTTTTAAACAAATAAAACAATTTTGTTACGCATTGAAATAGCTGCACGTACCTTTCTGTCTTGGAGAAATTTTTATGATTTTTGTGTCCACTAGAAAAATTAATAAAAATATTTTTATAAACCTAAGACATTTATGAAACTTTGGTAAAAATTTCATAATATATTTAAATGATTTTCCTATATAATAAAATACATCTTTGCATGCTAAAATCTGCATGTTATACTCGTTATGGATAGATACGTTCGTTTTAGGCTTAACCGGTGGCCGTCCAATTGTGTTCTTGTCGGGGCTGTTTAAAGTGAGGTTTTGCCCCGTCATCTTCCTAGGTATGTCATATGTGTTATATTTTAGCATCGTGAGCATTGAAGCTCGTTTGGTTTGTTAATTGTCGATAGATTGAAAACTAAGATTTCGGTTGTCTAGTTTGTTGATTGATGTGTTTAGCGCGTTGTTTGAGGGGATTAACAACCAATTCATATTGTGTAGCCTCAATATGTTATACGGGCTGTGAAAACTTAATTTTTATGTTAATGTGGCTGAATTGGTTGTCGGTTGCTCAAACGGGTTAGTACAACACAAATTCATGTTTAATTGGTAGTTTATGTGTTGTACAAGCGATTTGCCCACCCATTCAAATCGTGTTGTGTTGTGTGGACTTGTTGGCTATAATTATACTTAATTTGGTCCACACGGGGCTGAGTCGGTTGCTAAGTGCATAAACAACTTGTTAACGTGCTTATTCGATACAATTAGCAACTTCAGGGGGTAATTTGGGAATTCTTTGTCTCCGTAATTATCTAAGGGTGGTTTTGGTTAATACAAGGCCTCTGGGGCTGTTGTAATTGAAATTGGTGAGGTCGAGGCTTTAGGTCAATCAAATCATGTTAGAACGCCTCACAAGATAAATGAGTCGGTAGGTTTAGTTAGTAATCTTTGTGTGCAATCCGACAGGTTGTGAATTGTGGATTTGATTAGAGATTCTCTAGCTCGTTGTTGATTGTGTGCCTCATGCCAGGTGAGCTCACGATGCCCCTTTTAACTCTTTTTACGTTTTGGGCTAGCATACACACTCAATTACAAATTTTACCCGATTTTAATCGTTTAAAACTATTTGATGGATATTGTATAGCCTTACTATTATTTGTGCATTTATGAAACAAGGTATGGATTAAATTCTAGGCAAGGGGGAGGCTTGTGTGGCATTATCATCATTATAGCGGGTTCTTAAAATCCCGTATCATGTGCTTAGGTCGTACCGTGTGCGGGTCAAATATACTACTCGGGTTCTTAAATCCCGTGGCGGGGGGGGGGGGGGAGACTCGTACGCGTGTTCGACTGTGTTTATATTATTTGGCTATTATATATATATTTACTTATCATTTATCCATGTGCCTATTATTTCATATACTGTTTTATATTTATTATCTTGAATGATTTATACATGTCATTTATTAAAACTTGAACTCACTCAGTCCAAGCTGACTTTTTGTGTATGTTAGTTTGATTTGCAGGGTAAGGATTTAGGATTGTTGCTTGGACGTGCTAGAGAGTACTCGGACGGTTGAAGGCATTCCTAGTCGAAACCTTATAACAAAAAGAACATCTTACCTTATATTTGGTCATGGGATTTTAATACTTAACTTTTTCCATTGTTTATCATTTGGTATTTTTCTCGGTTTTTGGGAATTTTTGATACTTATGAATTTTCCGCTGTTTATTTACTCTGAACTTGTTTTAAGTAATACGA
This sequence comes from Bidens hawaiensis, assembly GCF_021521415.1. Lineage (NCBI taxonomy): Eukaryota > Viridiplantae > Streptophyta > Magnoliopsida > Asterales > Asteraceae > Bidens > Bidens hawaiensis. Next base: position 2,302,267 of record NW_027491069.1, on the reverse strand, counting down.
ATTGTTTTGGGTTTTAAATTTTTATGAATTTTGGGTATGATTACCAACTTTAGGATTCCTGGGATTTCGGGGTCTTACAAGTTGGTATCAGAGCTATGGTTTGAGGGATCCAAGCATTCCTGAATGTAACGCCCGCTAATTCCGGTTTCAAGAATTAAAGCTTGTAGAGTATGTATAATTCTCGGAATTTATTCGACGTTTCTCGGGATCCTTCTCGTCACCCCGGTACGTTATAATCACTTAACTTTCTCCATAAAAGTTGCTACACACTTCATACTGGAGGGACTAGGGTGTAATATATTTTATATCATAATATATAAAAAAAAACCTAACCCTAATGTTATTCAGCGCCGATCGCAGCCAAGACCCCCCTGCTCGAATTTCTTCTGTCCAGTCAAGTTTCATCCGTAAAAACTTCAATTCAAGGTCGGTTTTATGATTCTCCATGTCTTTTACACCTTAATTGATCATATTAACGCGCTTATTGGTCGTTAAGGTCGAGTTTTGATGATAACAGTTTGCTGACAGACTCGTATACGTTTATTGTAGGGTCTGTAACATGATGATAATCCATTGTTTTTGATCGATTCTTGTTTCCATGATGTTCTACTTTGAGTCTAGTTTCCAGAAAGGTATAATACGTAATTTTTGGACGAGATTTGAATACTTTTTTTGAATTTATAAAATCGAGTGACAAAGCTGATGCGGGATGACGGATTCTGGTCTGTCTTCCTGACGTTATAACCTTTTTTCGACAGGTCCAAATTGGTTGGTTCCACTTCTGAAAGTTATTATTTTGAGTTAGGAACCAAAATCAATTGGAATCGTTTAATTTGGTTCGGTAATGAATTTTATAAAAATAAAACCATTTTGTTGCGCACTGAAATAGCTGCACGTACCTTGCTGTGTTGGAGGAATTTTTATAATTTTTGTGTCCAAATAGAAAAATATTTTTATAAACCTAAGATATTAATTAAAGTCTGGTAAAAATTTAATAATTTATTTCAAAGGTTATCCTATGTAATTAAATGCATCTTCGCATGCTAAAATCTACACGTTTTACTCGTTATTGATCGATAAGTTCGTTTTAGGCTTAACCGGTGGATGTTCAATTGTGTTCTTTTCGGGGCTGTTTGAAGTGAGTTTTTGCACCACAATCTTCCTAGGTATGTCCCGTATATCATACTTAAAGATCATGTTCATAGGTGTTCGTTAAGTTGATCAACTAGTTATAGTTTGATTGTTATGTTCGGTTGTCTAGAATTGTAGTTTGGCGCGTTTAACGCGAGAGTTGAAGTGATTAATGACCAATTCAGCTCGGGACACTTGGTTTGATGTACGGGCTGTTCAAAATTCATTTTTATAAGTTATGGGGCTGAATTGGTTGTCGGTTACTCCAACGGGTCGGTACAACGCGCAATTGTGTTTATTGAATAGTTGGTGCGTTGTACTTGCGGGTTACCGACCCATTTGAGTCGTGTGGTGTCGTGTGGACTTGTTGGCTGTGATTTTATCATAATGGGTCCACACGGGGCTGAGTTGGATGTTAACGGCCTAAACGACTCCTAAATGCGCATGTTAGTGTCACCTAGTGCTCCCGGTGGCAAATTGGGAATTCTTTATTCCCGCCAGTACCTAAGGGTCATTTTGGTGAATGTGAGACCTCGGGGGCTGTTGTGATTAAGTTTGATGAGGTCGAGGGTTTAGGTAACTCGAACCATGTTAGAACGTCTCGTAGGATAAACGAGTCATCTTGATGTCATTAGTATTGATTGAATGGAAACCGACAGCTGTTTGAGTTTTGGGATTTCTTAGGGATTCTCTAGCTCATGGTTAATCCGTGTCTTGTGTCAGGTGAGTTCTTGATGCCCCGTTTAACTCTTTTTAAGTTTTGGGCTAGCATGCACACCTAAATGATTTTGCTTGATGAAATGCTTTAAACTATTTTGCATAGGCTTGCTAGTATTGGTAGGCCTTGGAATGTTATAGAATGTGTGTATGTATGTATGTATATATATATATATATATATATTAGAATGGCCAATATTTGGCGAATGTTGTAGTCGTCTCGACTACTGAATGTTACGTATGCCTACTTTGTGTTTGCATGCGCTGAATGTTACGTGTTTGGGTTGTACGTTTTCTCGGCCTTGAATGTTATTATTGAATGTTATATATATATAGGAATGTACGTATAGAGATGTTCATACTTAAGGATGATTATTTATTGAATGTGATGACCTAACTGATGTAATTCGGTTTACATTTTTAAAACCGTTGGAATGATTATTAAGACTTTTGTTACTTATTTAAAACTTGAACTCACTCAGCTTAAGCTGACTTTGTGTGCATGTTAGTGTGAGTTTCAGGTTAAGAAGAGGATGCCTTATCGCTTGGACGTGCACGAAGCTACTTGGACGGTGAAGGGCATACGGGATTTGAAGATTTTATTATTAAACATTTATTTTTTAAAAAAAATTTTATTAAAGATAATTATGTTGGTTTTGGGCAAAATTCCCGGGTTTTGGGAACTTATTTTGTTATTTACGTTTTCCGCCGAATTATACTCTGTGATGCTTATTTTAATGAAAAGAATTGTTTTTAAGTTTAATTATTTTTACGAGTGTTTTGAATGATTACCAACTGTGGGGTTCCCGGGGTTCGGGGCCTTACACTGAATGCTTGGACTCGAACTGTAAAAGAAAAGACTAGAAATGCCAACCGTGAGTAGCTGCACGCCAAGAGGTAATTTTAATGGTTTAGTCATTCTTATAAGTTTTAAAATTTCATTGTGTGAATAATTGCTTAAGTGTTAAATGGAATGCTAATATGGTTAGGGGTAGGGGGTGCTTAGGACGGGCGGGTAAAGTAAACGACTAATTACACTTGATCAACATCATTAGCAGTTTACCCTTACCTTCCATGTTCTAAATACTACTTTTGCTTGACTGTGTTAGGGTTCTGTCTTTGTAGGGATAGGATATGGCTAATGCTCGTGTTGTTAGTGTTAAAGTTCCTCTCATTCCATAAATTCTCCCGTTTTATTTCCCATACTTTCGAAGACCTATGAATAATTGTTTAGCTAAGAAGTAGCGCACTACCATTCTAGATACCTTTTTGTTTGTAGAACTTTAGGCTTGCGTCCCGTTTGACTCGGGTGCCAATAGAGGTGTAAGGCCCGTTCCCGGTAACCCTACTTTAATGTTGGATTTACTCATAAACACAATTCTAAAATCAGAGTTAATTAAAACTTTTGCGGAATAACTAAAACTTCGTGCATTACATTACAAAACGTCGAATCTTGTCTTAACAAAAGTTAACTTGTCTTAAAACATAACATAATAATTCAAAAAATTTCTTCCCAAGATGCCAGTCTTCCAGTCCTTGCCACGTGCCATCCTCAAGCCAGCTCCTTCAATCTATTTACTTGCGTGCATACTAAAAGTCAGCTACGCTGAGTGAGTTATAGTTTATCAAGTTATAGGATTATTCTTACACGTCCTCTATTTACGTACAAATGTTATTTGGTACTATTCTTAAATAGCATACAACTATTCTTACATTCTTGCACAGATATCATAAGGGTCTGCCACCCAACCTCTTGCACAGATATTATAAGGGTCTACCACCCAAACCTCTTGCACATATATTATAAGGGTCTGCCACCCAACCTCTTGCACCGATATCATAGAGTCGGCCACTCTATTCTTGCCCAGGTATTAGAAGGGCCTGCCACCCTGACTCTTTCATTATACTCTATTTGACTCTTACAATTATATTTAGTTATCAAACTAAGCACATACACATTCTTACCACATTCTTTTGTTCTTCCATTAGTTATTCTCTTTCAACATATAGGTATATAATTGTATACTTCTAGTCTTACAAGTGTGCACATAGCCCCAAAAATATTTCAAAGAGAAATGGGGCTAGAACTTACCTGTAGTCGGTTTCTCTCTGAGTTATTGGTAATGCCCTTCCTTAGCTGTGCACGGCTAACTGTGTAACAAGTTACGAGTATCAATTATCCATTACTACTACTTCTTACATCTAAGTAAATGAAACCCTCAACTAACAGGGGTCCAGGGGTAGCACCCCTGGTAACGGGGTCTAGGGGTGGCAGCCCCTAGCAGGGTCCAAGGGGCAGAGCCCTTGGCTGGGTTCGAGCAGCCAGGTATTTATTTTCCTTAATAGTCCTTTATCAAAAATGCATCAGAAAATTGAATCGGGTCACGCTTTACAATGATTTTGAAAGAATTCGCATGAGAGAATTCGCATGGAAGAAGTTGCATGAGAATTCGCTTCGCATGGGAAGTTCGCTTCACTTGACTGAGCGATGCGAATTCATGGATTCGCATTGTTTGTGCAATGCGAAGTCGTTTTATGCGAATATAACCTCCCTTTCTTCATTTTTACCATTTTGAAGCCATTTTCCTCCGTGACTCTTCTTTAGGACTCAATTTTACCCTTTTTATTGGTTTTGGGTCGTACCAACTTTGTATACCGATGTTTTATGAGGTTCGGATATCACCTTTTTGTCCTATAACAAAACCATTAACGCTCAGCCCATCAAGTTTACTTTTTTCTAACTTCTTACAACCTGATCTACTAAAATATCAGGTTGCATGTAACACCCGTTAATTTTTCGGTTCAAAAGGTTTAAGCTTGTAGAGTATGTATATTCCTCGGGATTTAACCGACATTTCTCGGAAACCTTTTCGTCATACCGGTACGCTAAGTTATTTAAACTTTCCTTTCATGTTGCCATATCTCTCAAATTAGAAGGGCTAGAGTGTAACTTATTGTTTTATATCATAAGACTAAAAACCCTAGCCTCCTCCCTTCCCTATTCCCGATCGGACAAGAGAGCAGCCAAGGAGCTGCGATTTTTCTTTTTTTTGCAGCCAAGGTGTGATCATAAAACTTCAATTGAAGGTTCGTACTATGTCCCAGAAATCTTTTACACCTTAATTGATCATATTAACGAGCTTATTGGTCGTTAGGGTTGAGTTTTGGTTATAACGATTTTTGACAGATTCGTACTTGATTATTGTTCGGTCTGTAACTCGATGAATATATATTGTTTTTGATTGATTCTTATTTCTATGATGTTCTACTTTGAGTCTAGTTTCCAGAAAGGTATAATATGTAATTTTTGGACGAGATTTGAATGCTTTTTATGATTTTATAAGATCGAGTGTCAAAGCAGATGCGGGATGATTGATTCTAGTCTGTCTTCCCGATGTCATAACCCTTTTTCGACAAGTCCAAATTGGTTTGGTTCCACTTCTGGAAGTTAGTATTTTGAGTTAGGAACCATACCCAACTGGAATCATTTAATTTGTCTAGGTAATGATTTTTATAAAAATAAAACCATTTTGTTGCACACTGAAATAGCTGCACATACCTTTCTGTGTTGGAGGAATTTTTATGATTTTTGTGTCCACTAGAAAGATATAATAAAAATACTTTTATAAACCTGAGACATTTATTAAAGTCTGGTAAAAATTTAATAATTTATTTCAAAGGTTATCCTATGTAATTAAATGCATCTTCGCATGCTAAAATCTGCATGTTTTACTTGTTATTGATCGATAAGTTCGTTTAGGCTTAACCGGTGGATGTTCTATTGTGTTCTTGTAGGGGCTGTTTGAAGTGAGTTTTTGCACCGAAATCTTCCTAGGTATGTCCCATATATCATACTTTAAAATCATGTTCATTGGTGATCGTTAGATTGGTCAACTAGTTGTAGTTTGATTGTTAGTGTTCGACTGACTAGAATTGTAGTTTTATGCGTTTAACGTGAGGGTCGAAGTGATTAACGACCTATTCAGCTCGGGGGAACTTGGTTTGATGTACGGGCTGTTGGAAAATAATTTTTATAAGTTATAGGGCTGAATTGGATGTCGGTTGATCAAACGGGTTGCGTTTATTGAATAGTTGGTAAGTTGTACTTGCGAGTTACCGACCCATTTGACTCGTGTAGCGTCGTGTGGACTTGTTGGCTGCAATTTTATCATGTTGGGTCCACACGGGGCTGAGTTGGATGTTAATAGCCTAAACGAATCTTAGACGCGCATGTTAGTGTCACCTAGTGCTTCCGGGGGTAAATTGGGAATTCTTTATTCTCGGGAGTATCTAAGGGTCGTGTTGGTGAATGTAAGGCTCCGGGGGCTGTTATGATTGAGTTTGATGAGGTCGAGATTTTAGGTAACTCGAACCATGTTAAAACATCTCGTAGGATAAACGAGTCCGTTCGATTTCGTTTGTAATGTTTGTATGTAAACCGATCGGTGTTTGAGTTTTGGGATTACTTAGGGATTATCTAGCTCGTGGTGAATACGTGTCTTGTGTCAGATGAGTTCATGATGCCCCCTTTTTACTCTTTTAAGATTTTGGGCTAGCATGCACACCTAAGCGATTTTGCTTGATGAATTGTTTAAAATTATTTTGGATGGGCTTACTTGTATAGGGTAGGCCTTGAGATGATATTATCGTATGTATGTATGTATTATTGTATGGACAATATTTGGCGATGTTAGTAGTTTGTAACGCCCGTAAATTTCGTTAATCGGCTCAATCGTTTATAAATGTTGGTCAAAAAGCTGGGGTTTCATCTCTCTAATTTAGAGCCTTGTAATACGTTTTAAAAGTCCGTTTGTCCATCATTTTTCCCAAAACATCCCCTATTACGACTTAAAGTATTATATTAGTATGTAGCACCCGACATTTTTGTTTATCGGCATGCACGTTGTAGAGTTTGTATATTTATCAGGTTTGAACCGGCTTACTTCGGCGACCTCCTTGTCATACCCGTAAGTTGAATTAATTGACTTTCCACCCAAGTTGCTACACACTTCATACTGGAGGGACTAGAGTGTAATTTATTTTAAATCATAATATTAAAAAAAGAAGGAAAAATGGTTTTTATTGGTCCCAACTTTTTCATTTTTGCCGGCGCTAGTCCTAACTTTCATTTTGGCTGGCAACGGTCCCAACTTCAACATTCGTTGCTTCCACCAGTCCGCGACTGACGGAGCACTAACTCCGTTATGTTTTTGCTTACGTGTCAATCTGAGTTGTCAAAAACAAATTACGTGGCAGCCACCGTGGATTATTGGTTTATTACGTGGCAGCCACCAGAACCCTAACTCTTCAACGCTCACTCAAAACCACCGGATCCGCCCTCTCCGTCTTCGCTTCCGGCGAACCCCTCGCTGTCGCCGACCAAACTCCCGCTGTCCTCCTTCCCACCCCTTCCTCCACCTCCACCAAACCCCCTTCATTCCACCGCCTCCAACCCCCACCACCGCCCGCGCAGTCGACCCGGTAGACCCGGTCTCCATCGGACGGTGGGGAGGAGGACGGCGGGAGGAGGACAACAAGGAGTTCGCCGGAAGCGAAGACGGAGAGGGCGGATCCGGTGGTTTTGAGTGAGCGTTGAAGAATTAGGGTTCTGGTGGCTACCACGTAATAAACCAATAATCCACGGTGGCTGCCACGTAATATGTTTTTGACAACTCAGATTGACACGTAAGCAAAAACATAACGGAGTTAGTGCTCCGTTAGTCGCGGACTGGTGGAAGCAACGAATGTTGAAGTTGGGACCGTTTCCAGCCAAAATGAAAGATGGGACCAGCGCCTGCAAAAATGAATAAGTTGGGACCAATAAAAACCATTTTTCCAAAAAAGAAACACCCTAGCCCTAACTCTATGCGCAGCCGATCGGCCTCAAGACCCCCCTGCTCGTTTTTCTTCTACACAGCCAAGTTTCAGCTGTGAAAACTTCAATTCAAGGTCGGTTTTATGATTCCCCATGTCTTTTACACCTTAATTGATCATATCAACGCGCTTATTGGTCGTTAAGGTTGAGTTTTGATGATAACAGTTTGATGACAGATTCATATACGTTTATTGTAGGGTCTGTAACGCGATGATAATCCATTTTTTTATCGATTCTTGATTCCATAATGTTCTAATTTGAGTCAAGTTTCTGGATATGTATAATACGTAATTTTTGGACGATATTTGAATGGTTTTTATGAATTTATAAAATCGAGTGTCAAAGCTGATGCGGGATGACGGATTCTGGTATGTCTTCCCGACGTCATAACCTTTTTTCGACAGGTCCAAATTGGTTGGTTCCACTTCTGGAAGTTAGTATTTTGAGTTAGGAACCAAAACCAATTGGAATTATTTAAATTGGTTTGGTAATAAATTTTATAAAAATAAAACCATTTTGTTGCGCACTGAAATAGCTGCACGTACCTTGCTGTGTTGGAGGAATTTTTATAATTTTTGTGTCCAATAGAAAAATATAATAAAATTTTTTTTATAAACCTAAGACATTTATTAAAGTCTGGTAAAAATTTAATAATTTATTTCCAAGGTTATCCTATGTAATTAAATGCATCTCGCATGCTAAAATCTGCACATTTTACTTGTTATTAATCGATAAGTTCATTTTAGGCTTAACTGGTGGATTTGGTTAGTTGAAAGGTTTTAGGGGCTGAGGTAAAGTAATTGGGTATGGTTTGGGCCTTGGGCCAAGTGTTGGGCCTTGGGCCAAAGTGTTGGGCTTGAACGGCCCATTAGGCAAGAGTGTTCTTACGGTCTAGTTTAGTAACGCGTTGTGTATAATTTACAGGCTCTTGCTTGTGATTGTGCACTTAGGGATTTCCTAGCTCGTTGCAGGTGTTCAATTGATTTCAGGTGAGTTCATGATGCCCTTTTTAATCTTTTTACGTTTTGGGCTAGCATACACACCGTATTACAATTTTACCCGATTTTACTTGTTACAACTATTTGGATGGTATTACATAGTCTCTTTCGTATATGTGGATTTATGAAAATATGTGTGATTTATATTTTATGCCTTAGGATATTTTAGACTCGTTTATGGTCTTATATTCCTTAAGGTTATATATATTATTTATGGTCTAGGCTCGAGGATACTATTAGGCCTAGTATTAATTCCTAGATTATCCATTATTTATGGATTGAATGTGATGATATTGTTGGTTGGATGTTTGAATTGGATGTTTATATGTGCATATGTGAATGTGTATGTAAATGAGTATGTGATGGTAAACTGTGACCGGGTCAAATATATTACTCGGGGAGGACCCGAGGTGAAGAGGCCCGTGTTGCATGTTTATGATGCGGCTGGGTCAAATATATTACTTGGGGAAGACCCGGGGTGAGGAGGCCCGCCGTTCTATAAACCATGGTCGGGTCAAATATATACTTAGGGAAGACCCCTCGTGAGGATGCCCGTATCACGTGTTTGGATGTTAAACCGCGACCGAGTCAAATATATTACTTGGGATGACCCAGGGTGAGGAGGCTCGTGTTGCGTGATTTTGTTTTATTAAACTGTGACCGAGTCAAATATATTACTTGGGGATGACCCGGGGTGAGGAGGCTCGTGATGCATGATTTTAACGGTTTTGTTAAACCGCGGCTGGGTCAAATATATTACTCGGGGAAGACCCGGGGTGAGGAGGCCCGTGCTGCGTGAAAAGATGTTTAATGTTTTATTCACTTATGATTTGGTTAAGAAAAGCTATTTATGATTTTATGGTCTCATGATTTTCCACTACATTTCATATTTATGGAATTTAAATTTTTAATGAATGTCGTTTACGAAAACTTGAACTCACTCAGCTCAAGCTGACTTTGTGTGTATGTTAGATTGACTTTCAGGTTAAGAAGTGGATGCTACCGCTTGGACGTGCTGGATGCTACTCGGGAGGTTGAAGGCATTTCTGGTCGAGGAATTCAAATAAAACAAATATTTTATTTACATTTGATTTTGGACACCTGTACCCGTGTTTGGGATTTTTAAATACTTACACTTTTCCGCTGTTATTTACTCTGAACTTGTTTTAAATAAAACGAATCGATTGGTTTTAAATTTTTGTGAATTTGTGGACGTCATTACCAACTGTAGGATTCCCGGGATTTGGGGTCTTACATAGTTGTTATCGACTACGGATGTTACGTATGCCTACTTTGTGTTTGCATACGTTGGATGAGATGTTACGTGTTTGGGTTGTACGTGTGCTCGACCCTGATGTTATTACTTGGATGAGATGTTACGTGTTTGGGTTAACCGTGTGCTCGACCCTGATGCTATTACTTGGATGAAGTATATGTAGGTATATAATTATAAGGATGTTTATATATAATTATAAGGATGTTTATATATACTTACAAGGATGTTTATATATAATTATAAGTATTTTCATATATACTTATAAGGATGTTTATATATAATTATAAGGATGTTTATATATAATTATAAGTATGTTCATATATACTTACAAGAATGTTTATATATAATTATAAGGATGTTCATATATGATTATAAGGATGTTTATATACATATACAAGGATGATTACTTATTATTGATGATGGCCTAACTGTTGTAACCCATTTTATTTTTAAAACTCTTGGAATGATTATGACTATTATTATTTTAGATGTCAATTATTAAAACTTGAACTCACTCAGCTCAAGCTGACTTTGTGTGCATGTTAGTGTGAGTTTCAGGTTAAGAGGAGTTTGCGTTTCTGCTTGGACGTGCACGAGGCTATTTGGACGGTGGAGGGCATACTTAGTCGGAAGTTTTAATGATGAACACTTTTCTTTTAAAGTTTTATTAAATACATTGAAGTTTGGTTTTGGGCATAATTCCCGGGTTTTGGGAACTTGTTTTAATAATTATGATTTTCCGCTGGATTATACTCTGAAATGGTTTTCGAAATGAAATGAATTGTTTTGGGTTTAAGAATTTTGTAAGTTTCGTGTATGATCACCAACTATAGAATTCCCGGGATTCGGGGTCTCACAAGTTGGTATCAGAGCGATGGTTCGAGGGATCCGAGCATCCCCGAATGCTTGGACTCGAACTGTAAGATAAAAGACTAGTATGCCCACCGCGAGTAGCTGCACGCCAAGAGGTAACTTTAAATTGTTTAGTCATTCCTTTGAATTTTAAAGTTCCAGTATGTGATTAATTGTTTAAGTGTTAGATAGAATGCTAATGTGGTTAGGGGCAGGGGGTGCTTAGGACGGCCCGGTGAAGTAAACGACTAATACACTTGATCAACGTTATTAGCAGTTTACCCTTACCTTCCATGTTCTAAATACAACTTGTGTCTGACTATGTTAGGGTTCCGTCTTTGTAGGGATAGGATTTGGCTAACTCTCGAGTCGTTAGCGCTAAAGTTCATCTTATTCCCTAAATTCTCCTGTTCGTTTCCCATCCTCTCGAACGCTTTGCGCGTAATTGTTTAGCTGAGGCGTAGCGTGCTATCACTCTGGGTTCCTTGGTACTTGACCGCTTAAATTCCTCGCTCCTTCAAGAATGTATGTGCAACTGTTTAGCTAAGTAGGAGCGTAATGTTATCCCAGATACCTTTTTACTTGATGGATTACAAGCTTCGGTCTTATTTGATTCGGGTGCCAGTAGAAGTTTTGTGTCTACCGCTTTCTGTCACTCGTTGAATAAATCACCCGAGCGCGTAGTCGATGTGTTTAAGGTTGAGGTCGCCGTAGGAAAGTCCGTTGTGTCTAGGGCTATTCAGGGTTGTTCCATCGAGTTGTCTGGGTATAGGTTTCTGGTGCGGTTGTACTTGATGCCACTTCGCAGTTTCGATGTGGTGCTTGGGATGGATTGGCTCACAAGGGTTGATGCTCAGATCGTTTGTGGTCGGAAACTTGTACGTCTAAGGGCCCCGGATGGGACCCAAATTACGATCTTTGGTGATCAGAATGGTGCGACGCCACATATCATATCTATGCTAAGGCGGGAAAACTGATGCAGCGGGGGTGCGGGGCGTATCTGGCTATGGTATAAACGTGAAAACCGCGGTGGCTACCGTCGATGATGTTCCCATTGTTCGGGATTTCCCAGATGTATTTCCAGATGATTTGTCAGATGTGCCGCCGGATCGGGAGGTTGAGTTCCAGATAGACCTTGTACTGGGCGCAAAACCCGTTGCTCGAGCCCCTTACCGTCTAGCCCCGAATGAAATGAAAGAACTTATGGCTCAATTGGAAGACTTGCTCGACAAGGGCTTCATTCGACCAAGCATCTCACCTTGGGGTGGCCCGGTCCTGTTCGTTAGGAAGAAGGACTGTAGCGTGCGGATGTGCATTGACTACCATGAATTGAATAAACTCACTGTCAAAAATCAGTATCCTCTACCAAGGATCGACAACTTATTTGATCAGCTCCAAGGAGCTAGTTGGTTCTCGAAGATTGACCTTAGGTCCGGGTATCATCAGTTGAAAATTCAGGAGGAAGAAATCCCTAAGACTGCCTTCCGCACTCGTTATGGGCATTATGAATTCCTCATAATGTCTTTCGGTTTGACCAACGCACCGGCTGCGTTCATGGATCTTATAAACCGGGTGTGTAGGCCGATGCTCGATCGTTCAGTTATTGTGTTCATCGACGACATTCTTGTGTATTCTAAAAGTGAATACGATCATGCCGGTCAACTCACGGAAGTTTTGGAAGCTCTGCGAAAGAACAAGTTGTATGCGAAATTTTCTAAGTGTTCTTTTTGGTTACGCGAGGTTCAGTTCTTGGGTCATGTTATTAACCCGAGTGGTATTTTGGTTGACCCTGCAAAGGTGTAAGCCGTAAACAAATGGGAATCTCCCAAGTCTCCTTCCGAAATTCATAGCTTTCTGGGCTTGGTGGGTATTACCACCGCTTCATTCCCGACTTTTCGAAAATTACTTCATGATTGACCAAGTTGACCAAGAAGAGTGTTATGTTTGTTTGGGGTACCAAGCAGGAGGAGGCTTTTCTCGAATTAAATAACAGGTTGACGCATGCCCCGATTTTATCGTTACCCGATGGCACTAATGATCTGGTTGTTTATTCTGATGCCTCTTACCAGGGGCTTGGGTGTGTTTTGATGCAGCGGGGCCGAGTCATGGCTTATGCCTCGCGGCAGTTAAAGCCTCACGAGGTGAATTATCCTACTCATGATTTGGAGCTGGCGGTGGTTATGTTTGTACTTAAATTGTGGTGACATTATCTGTACGGTGTCCCTTGTGTTATCTATACAGATCATAAGAGCTTAAAGTATTTCTTCGAGCAAAAGGAATTGAATATGCGTCAGCATCGTGGCTGGAGTTGATTAAGGATTACGATTTGGAGATTATGCACCATCCCGGTAAGGCTAACGTGGTAGCCAACGCGTTGAGCCGGAAGGAGAGACCGAAACCTATTCGTGTGAAATCTTACTAGCTTATTCTTAAACCCGATATTTTGAAACAGATAGCCAACGTTCAGAACGAAGCCTTACAGGTGGAATGGATTATGTCAGAGCGTAATTGGGGAACCTATTTTGTTTGAGGCTGGGGATCGGGTTATGTTGAAAGTTTCTCCTTGGAAGGGTATTATTCGTTTTCGTAAGAGAGGGAAGCTTAGTCCGAGGTTTATTGGTCCGTTCCGTATATTGTCCCGTGTTGGTGAGGTAGCGTCTAGGTTGGAATTGCCTGAGGAGCTTGCAGGGATTCATCCTATTTTTCACGTGTCCCATTTGAGGAAATGTTTAGCATATGAGGAGGCCCATGTGCCTCTTGATGACATTGAGCTTGATAGTAAATTGAACTACGTTGAAGAACCGGTTGCTATACTTGATCGTCAGGAAAGGCGTTTGAGGAATAAGGTGGTTAGGCAGGTGAAGGTGCAGTGGAGGCACCGTAGGGGTTGCGAGGCTACTTGGGAGTCCGAAAACGAGATGATGAAACTTTATCCGCAGTTGTTCCTGTCGTGTCGGGATTCAGTGACGAATCCCATTGTAAGGGGGTGGACTTGTAACACCCGTTAATTTTTCGGTTCAAAGGGTTTAAGCTTGTAGAGTATGTATATTCCTCGGGATTTAACCGACATTTCTCGGAAACCTTTTCGTCATACCGGTACGTTAAGTTATTTAAACTTTCCTTTCATGATGTCATATCTCTCAAATTAGAAGGGCTAGAGTGTAACTTGTTGTTTTATATCATAAAACTAAACACCCTAGCCCCCTCCCTTCCCTATTCCCGATCGGACAAGAGAGCAGCCAAGGAGCTGCGATTTTTCTTTTTTTGCAGCCAAGGTGTGATCATAAAACTTCAATTGAAGGTTCATACTACGTCCCTACAAGTCTTTTACACCTTAATTGATCATATTAACGCGCTTATTGGTCGTTAAGGTTGAGTTTTGGTTATAACGATTTCTGACATATTCGTACTTGATTATTGTTCGGTCTGTAACTCATTGAAAATATATTGTTTTTGACTGATTCTTGATTCTATGATGTTCTACTTTGAGTCTAGTTTCCAGAAAGGTATAATATGTAATTTTTGGACAAGATTTGAATGCTTTTTATGATTTTACAAGATCGAGTGTCAAAGCTGATGCGGGATAACGGATTCTGGTCTGTCTTCCCAACATCATAACCCTTTTTTGACAAATCGAAATTGGTTGATTCCACTTCTGGAAGTTAGTATTTTGAGTTAGGAACCAAACCCAATTGGAATCATTTAATTTGGCTAGGTAATGATTTTTATAAAAATAAAACCATTTTGTTGCACACTGAAATAGCTGCACATACCTTTCTGTGTTGGAGGAATTTTTATGATTTTTGTGTCCACTAGAAAGATATAATAAAAATATTTTTATAAACCTAAGACATTTATTAAATTGTGGTAAAAATTTAATAATTTATTTCAAAGGTTATCCTATGTAATTAACTACATCTTCACATGCTAAAATCTGCACGTTTTACTTGTTATTGATCGATAAGTTCGTTTTAGGCTTAACCGGTGGATGTTCTATTGTGTTCTTATCGGGGATGTTTGAAGTGAGTTTTTGCACCGTAATCTTCCTAGGTATGTCCCATATATCATACTTTAAAATCATGTTCATTGGTGTTCGTTAGACTGGTCAACTAGTTGTAGTTTGATTGTTAGTGTACGGTTGACTAAAATTGTAGTTTTATGCGTTTAACGCGAGGGTCGAAGTGATTAACGACCAATTCAACTCGGGGGAACTTGGTTTGATGTCGGGCTGTTGGAAAATCATTTTTATAAGTTATGGGGCTGAATTGGTTGTCGGTTGGTCAAAAGGGTCGGTACAACGCGCAATTGTGTTTATTGAATAGTTGGTGCGTTGTACTTGCGAGTTACCGACCCATTTGACTCGTGTAGCGTTGCGTGGACTTGTTGGCTGCGATTTTATCATGTTGGGTCCACACGGGGCTGAGTTAGATGTTAATGGCCTAAACGACTCTTAGACGCGCGTGTTAGTGTCACCTAGCGCTTCTGGGGTAAATTGGGAATTCTTTATTCCCAGGAGTATCTAAGGGTCGTGCTGGTGAACGTAAGGCCCCGGGGGATGTTATGATTGAGTTTGATGAAGTCGAGATTTTAGATAACTCGAACCATGTTATAACATCACGTAGGATAAACGAGTCCGTTCGATGTCGTTTGTAATGTTTGTATGTAAACCGACAGGTGTTGAGTTTTGGGATTACTTAGGGATTATCTAGCTCGTGGTGAATACGTGTCTTGTGTCAGGTGAGTTCATGATGCCCCCTTTTTACTCTTTTAAGATTTTGGGCTTGCATGCACACCTAAGCGATTTTGCTTGATGAATTGTTTAAAATTATTTTGGATGGGCTTACTTGTATAGGGTAGGCCTTGAGATGATATTATCGTATGTATGTATGTATTATTGTATGGCCAATATTTGGCGATGTTAGTAGTCGTTATCGACTACGGATGTTACGTATGCCTACTTTGTGTTTGCATACGTTGGATGAGATGTTACGTGTTTGGGTTGTACGTGTGCTCGACCCTGATGTTATTACTTGGATGAAGTATATGTAGGTATATAATTATAAGGATGTTTATATGTAATTATAAGGATGTTTATATATAATTATAAGTATGTTCATATATACTTACAAGGATGTTTATATATAATTATAAGTATGTTCATATATACTTATAAGGATGTTTATATATAATTATAAGGATGTTTATATATAATTATAAGTATATTCATATATACTTACAAGGATGTTTATATATAATTATAAGGATGTTCATATATGATTATAAGGATGTTTATATACATATACAAGGATGATTACTTATTATTGATGAAGGCCTAACTGTTGTAACCCGTTTTATTTTTAAAACTCTTGGAATGATTATGACTATTATTATTTTAGATGTCAATTATTAAAACTTGAACTCACTCAGCTCAAGCTGACTTTGTGTGCATGCTAGTGTGAGTTTTAGGTTAGGAGGAGTATGCGTTTCCGCTTGGACGTGCACGAGGCTACTTGGACGGTGGAGGACATACTTAGTCGAAAGTTTTAATGATGAACACTTTTCTTTTAAAGTTTTATTAAATACATTGAAGTTTGGTTTTTGGCATAATTCTCGGGTTTTGGGAACTTTTTTTAATAATTATGATTTTCCGCTTTATTATACTCTAAAAGGATTTTAGAAATGAAATGAATTGTTTTGGGTTTAAGAATTTTGTACGTTTCGTGTATGATCACCAACTATAGGATTCCCGGGATTCGGGGTCTTACATTGCATGTAGAATCCGACCATAAAACTTAACCTTTTTGTCGAAACTCACCTTCTTGGTCTCGGGTTCCGGTTCGGATTCTGAACAACCCGAGGATCTAATGGTGTTTCTTGTTGTTTGATGACGTTAAACACGAGATTCGTCCTTTCTTTTTGCTCAGATTAGATCTAGAATGCTAGAGAGAGAAGTGTGTGTGAAAGAAATGAAATGGAGAAATGGGGAGGGGTTGGGGTTTATATATGGGGTCCATGGGCCCTATGGCCCATAACCCATTCGCAAGCCCAATCCTATTCATAATCCAACACCAACACACAATTAAATTAACAACACGCAGTTAAGAATAAAAACTTCCTGCTATTTATTATTCACAAAAATGCAGATATTACAAGAGGTTTTGTCTATACCATCCTCTTGTGTGATTAAATGATTAAGTTTCGTCTCTATCTGCGTCCGTTCCTATTACAACAGGATTCGGGGACGAATCCCTTTGTAAGGAAGGTGGACTTGTAACACCCGAAATCTTCGTTAATCGGCTTAAGCGTCTATAAAAGTTTGTTTAATTGATGGGATTTATTCTTTCATGTTATGGGGTCTCGGAGTAAATTCTGAATGTTATTTTAATTAGCTTTAAGAATAAGTTAGAACTATAGTTAATAGAGGGACTGCTTATTTAAATTGCCAAAAGATGATTTAGCTTTGGCCGCCCTAGCTTCTTTTGCGATCGGCATTGTGACCAGCCCCTCCCACCGATTTTTCTCACCTTTCAAACCAAGGTATATTCATCTACTTCCATGTAGTTTCTAGGCCTAGGAACGTCTTTTTCATCATTAATCCGCTTAGTATGCTCGTTATTTGACCGAATGATTCATTTATGTAAAATCCGGCCACTGTTTGCTTTTTCTGGCTACTTTTCTGGCGGTGCCTGGCAACAGAGATGGTACAGGGTTGTAATGCTCGGAGACGCGGTCGTGTGGATATATGATTCACCCAAAACAGAGTTGGTTTGATAGGGTTTCGAATTACTCGACTGTTAACGCAAATTACGCGACTGTTTCATGAATTTGCGTTTGATTGCGCTCAATTACAAAGTAATATTTATGAAAGAACAACGAGGCTTTAGTTTCATGAACTTAGGTTATTATGTTAGTCATAACGACCCATTATAATCCGGTTCGATGTTAAATAAGTTCGTTTGTGTCAAAACTTGTTCCAAAAGGGACGATTTTTGTACTTATTGATAAATATAATATTAATAAAAAAACCCCAGCCCTAATACCTCCCCCCAACAAGCGTCGACATCTGCTCTCCCCACCCCCTCTCATGATTTCATGCAACAAACCCTAATTCATCTTCTATTCAACGTTAATTCTTGCAATTGGTGGTGTTTTGATCGATCCTCATGATTCCTAACATTAATTGACAGGTTTTATGTAACAATGTTATGTTTTGATGATTTCTTGATAAAACCTAAATGTCCAAACTTCTATAATATTGATGATTATGATGTTAATTGATCATTTAAAACCCTATAGATGTCATAAACATGTCAGGGTTTGAGTTTTGTTGATAACAGTTTGCTGACAGATTCGTACTCGTTTATTGTTTGGTCTGTAACTTGGTGATGATTCATTATTTTTGATCGATTCTTGCTTCCATGATGTTCTACTTTGAGTCTAGTTTCCAGAAAGGTATAATTTGTAATTTTTGGTCGATATTTGAATAGTTTTTATGATTTTATAAAATTGTGTGTCAAAGTTGATGCGGGGTGACGGATTCTGATCTGTCTTCCCAACATCATAAATTTTTTTTTTGATAAGTCAAAATTGGTTGATTCTACTTATGGAACTTCATATTTTGAGTTAATATACAACCCAATTGGAATTGATTAATTTGGTTTGGTAATGATTTTTAAACAAATAAAACAATTTTGTTGCGCACTAAAATAGCTGCACGTACTTTTCTGTCTTGGAGAAATTTTTATGATTTTTGTGTCCACTAGAAAAATTTATAAAAATATTTTTATAACCTAATACATTTATGAAAATTTGGTAAAAATTTCATAATTTATTTATATTATTTTCCTATGTAATAAAATAAATCTTTGCATGCTAAAATCTGCATGTTATACTCGTTATGGATAGATACGTTCGTTTTAGGCTTAACCGGTGGCAGTCCAATTGAGTTCTTGTCGAGGCTGTTTAAAGTGAGGTTTTTCTCCGTCATCTTCCTAGGTATGTCATATGTGTTATATTTTAGTATCGTGAGCATTGAAGCTCGTTTGGTTAGTCAATTGTCGATAGATTGAAAACTAAGATTTCGGTTGTCTAGTTTGTTGATTGTTGTGTTTAGCGCGTTGTTTGAGGGGATTAACAACCAATTCATATTGTGTAGCCTCTATATGTTATACGGGCTATGAAATCTAAATTTTTATGTTAATGGGGCTGAATTGGTTGTCGGTTGCTCAAACGGGTCGGTACAACGCAAATTCGCGTTTAATTGGTAGTTTATGCGTTGTACAAGCGATTTTCCGACCCATTCAACTCGTGTTTTGTCGTGTGGACTTGTTGGCTATAATTATACTTAATTTGGTCCACACGAGGCTGAGTCGGTTGCTAAGTGCATAGAAAACTTGTTAACGCGCTTATTCGATACAATTAGCAACTTTCGGGGGTAATTTGGGAATTCTTTATCCCAGGAATTATCTAAGGGTGGTTTCGGTTAATACAAGGCCCCGGGGGCTGTTTTAATTGAAATTTGTGAGGTTGAGACTTTAGGTCAATCAAATCATGTTAGAGCGCCTCGTAGGATAAACGAGTCGGTACGGTTTAGTTAGTAATCTTTGTGTGCAATCCGACAGGTTGTGAATTGTGGATTTGATTAGAAATTCTCTAGCTCGTTGTTGATTGTGTGCCTCGTGTCAGGTGAGGTCATGATGCCCCTTTTAACTCTTTTTACGTTTTAGGCCTTAGGATATTTTAGACTTGTCTTAAATTCCTTAAGGTTATATATATTACGTATGGTCTAGGCTCGAGGATGTCATTACTCCTAGTATTAACTGAATACGTGTAGTCCTGCTTATATTAGTTCATATTTTGGACTGACTTATATATATGTGTTCTCCATGGCCTACGATTGGTTTTATTAATTAGCTCTTTGTGTGTATCGTGATTTTGGTCGGGCCAAACTATACGACTTGGGTTCTAAAAATCCCGTGGTGGGTTCTTAAATCCCGTGGGGGAGGCTCATGTGGCATAATCATCATTATAATTAGTTCTTTGTGTGCATGGTGATCTTGGCCGGGCCAAATTATACGACTCGGGTTCTTAAATCCCGTGGGGGGGGAGGCTAGTGTGGTATTAGCATCATTATAACGGGTTCTTAAAATCCTGTATCATGTGCTTAGGTCATACCGTGTGCGGGTCAACTATACTACTCGGGTTCTTAAATCCCGTGGCAGGTTCTTAAATCCCGTGGGGGGAGACTCGTACACGTGTTCGACCGTGTTTATATTGTTTGGCTATTGTACATATATTTACTTATCATTTATCCATGTGCCTATTATTTCATATACTGTTTTATACTTATAATCTTGTTATGATTTATACATGTCATTTATTAAAAATTGAACTCACTAAGCCCAAGCTGACTTTGTGTGTATGCTAGTTTGATTTGCAGGGTAAGGATTTAGGATTATCACGTGCTAGACACTACTCGGACGGTTAAAGGCATTCCTAGTCGAGACCTTATAATAAAAAGAACATGTTACCTTATATTTGATCATGGGATTTTAGTGCTTAACTTTTTCCATTGTTTATCGTTTGGTATTTTTCCCGGTTTTGGGGAATTTTTGACACTTATGAATTTTCCGCTGTTTATTTACTCTGAACTTGTTTTAAGTAAAATGAATTGTTTTGGGTTTAAAATTTTTATGAATTGTGGGTATGATTACCAACTTTATGATTCCCGGGATTTCGGGGTCTTACAATTGCTTACCTGGAGAATTCGGGAAGGGCATGAAACTTATTAGGCCAAAACATACCACACCAAACGCCATACGAATCACAACTTTATGTTTTCATCCGTGATCATGTCCTCTTTGTGATAAGAATATAGTTGCACTCCTAAGGATGTCACACAAGTCATGGTGGTTCATGCGACGTGTGACTTCGAGCCTCAATGTTTTACAATGTGTTTTAACTAAAAGTTTGACAAGTCGTGGTGATACGCGAATAACGAACTTTTGGTTCGATTTGATTACGCATTTTGATTTATAGGTTTTAACTGAAAATTTTGTCAAGTCGTAGTGATACACGAATACCCAACTTTCGGTTCGATTTGATTACACTTTTTTTTTAAACATACAAATTGTGGTGATTCATACAATGTGTGATTCCGAATACTCAATCGTTTATATTGTGGTTTTGACAAGTCATTGATACTCGAGTTTCAATTCGTTTTCTGTGTTTATATTTATTGAAATTTCTAAAAGTCATGCTAGTACATAAATTGTTGAATTTCAACCCATTTTCTTAATTTATAAATCAATTATTATTATAATTTGAAAAATTTGAAAAATCATGGTGATACATGAATAGTCGAGTTTTAATTCGTTTTCTGAGTTTATATACTCATAGAAATTTCTAAAAGTTGTGCTATTACAGGAATTATCGAGTTTCAACCTGTTTCCTTTATTTATTTTAAACCGAAAGGTCATGGTGATACATGAATCGTCGAATTTCAATTCATTTCCTTTATTTATATATTCATTTACTGTTTTGGGTTAAAAATTGAAAATTCGAAAATCATGGTGAAACATAAATAGTCGATTTTCAATGCTCATTTTCTCGTGTGTTTTAAAATTGAGAATTCAAAAAGTCATGGTGAAGCATGAATTGTCGATTTTCAATTCGCTTTCTTTATATAATTCGCTTATTATTATAGTTTTAATTGAAATTTTGAAAAGTTATGGTGGTACACAAACACTCGATTTTCAATTCGATTTCATTACTTATATTATGTTTGTATTAATTCTATGTTTTTATTTCAAAACTTGATATATTTTACTTACGAGATTAGTATTATCAAAATGCGAAAACTCATAATAACTCATGAGCACTTTGATTTCAATTTCAAATTTGTTTCATGTGATTGTACTTCTTATTTATTTTCATATTTATAGATGGATTTGGATTTTAGGAATCTCTCATGTAACATTTTTGATATGAATTTTGTATTTACATCCAATGTCACGCGAATTATTCACACTTCATGCCTTCTCGTTTTTCCTCGACGTTATCCTCGAAACGCAATCCACAAAACTACAACCCAAATCTCGACCATCACAAAACCAAGATTCATTACCCACCACAACAGTTAATTCAACCGCAAAGCTATACCTAAGTAAATCCAAACCCAACCTAACTCTTGGATACTCAAACCCAACCCAACCAAGATATTTACACGAGAACCCACCCTTTGTAAGACACGTACGATTCCCCCACTTCGCTACCGCAATGTCGAAATGTCCCAAATAGTGTTAAATTCGGCCAACTCATCAACTTTTGTCTCATAACTGTAAATACCTTTATTCCCACGACCTGCTACCCAACCATTTATCCCCCACCTTCTGCCTTACCTCATCTCGCTACTATTGCAGTAACTCGAGCACACCCGTTATAAGGCTTAACTTGCTTCCCCCATACAAAGCCTTACCCCGCTTCCCTTGACCTCTCACGGGTTTAGTTGATTTTCGACTTCAATACTTCACCTTTCCAAACCTGTTATTAATTCTTGCACTCTTTTCAACATTTAGTCCTTTTACAAACATTTTTTTTTTGTTTTTTTCTTTTGTGAAATTTCAAATCTTTATTATTAAAAAAAATCATTAATAAATGTATATTACGTTATACGAAATATATTCAAGTAGTTTTTGAATCAAAAGAACTTTACGAAAATTCAATGGTTCATTTTTATCACTATTATTATTGCTGCTACTATTATTACTATCAATACCTTATTATTATTATTATTATTATTATTATTATTATTCCAATAAAACTATTAAAAGCAAATAAAATATTTCATTTTAAACAATTCTTAAGCCATAAGGCTATTAAATTACCATCAACGAGTTATTTTATCTAACGACCTCTATTTTTCCTAAAACGTCACCCAACTAGGAAATCCTTTACATCGAAAGTTTTCTAACTAGCTAAGTATATACGCAAGATTATTATCATAAATTTCCTTTGAGTTTTAAACATCGTGTCCCTACAAACAATTATTACAAACAATGTCGTCAAACATTTCTGTTTCCCCCTTTTGTTAATGCCAATGAATTTCGGATTAGTAAATCATACCACCGCCTCATAATAACCTTCATACCGCAAAACCTATTTCGAGAAGACAGGCATAGCAAGTTACCTTTTTGTGTTACTTCTTTCATATGTTATAGATATTTTTCTGTTTTGGCATTTCCATGAAGATCTATGTAGCAAGTTCTTTTCAAAGGTTGTCTACGAAGTTAATATCGAGCTTGATTATTCGTAAATTAGTGAACTATTCTCATTCATAAATACATTCTGAAGCGGTTTACCTTTTTATTTCAATCTCGTGGTCTGTAACCAATTTCCCATAAACATAATTGTTTAGTGGAAGTTGGAGACCATGAGCATGTTTATACACATGTTGAGTTTATTTTGATTACACGAAAATTTGGTCATATGGTTCTATTTTCGCTCAACGTTTTGTTCGTATGATTTTGTTATTCATAATCCCAATGTTATACAATTTTGAGATCAATATCTTAATTCAATCTTGAAGTTTCAATTATTTTGTTCTCAATGTTTTATCAATTTGGGACGAATGTTTCACTTTGATCTCGAAATTCAATTTTTTATTTTGCGATTATTAATCTCAATTTGGTCTTTCTTCACATTGATATTTTATTGAAAAGAACTTAATCTACTTTGTTATTGTATTTAAGTTTCGTTTATCCTATTCTCGAACCCAATGCTTTACCGACTTATGTGTTTATATTTTGTTGGCTCAATCCCACGTTTACTTGCTCTGTTATTCTCGACTTCAATGTTCGTTTAATTATGTTGATGTTCATGACTTTAACAATTTCATTTGTTATTATTATTCTAGGTTACTCTAGAATCTTGCTTATTTCATTATAACTTCAATGACATTTTTATTTTCCTTAAACTTTAACGATTTCATTTATTTGGACCTAATGTTTTGCTTATCCTTGACCTCAAGGACTTGTTTATAAATTTTTGTTATTTTTCAATCCTTATAGTTTATTATTCTAGATTTAAAAGCTTTTATATAAGAATTTATTTTACCTTAACCCACACAATGGGACGGATTATGTGGACCATCCAACGATAAAGGTAATTACGGGTCGACACGTAATTATCCAAGTCCTCGCGTGGAAGACATAAGAAGTACGTTGTGTGCAATAACTCGAAACCTGGGATGATTTTGAAAGACGAGACAAATGAAATATGATAAAGGCATGGTGGATATGCCGCTGGTACATCCTATAGATAAGTGTCCTTGCCATATTCTCATTTGTGGCGTCTTCCGGGCCATTCAAAGATCGATGTTATTGTTCTTATTTAATTATGCATTTATAAAATTATTAAAACCTTTTAACAACTACTTTTATTGGTTGTTTTCTTTTAAAATTTATTTTTATTTTAATTTCGGGACGAAATTTCTAAAAGTTGTTAATCCTGTAACATTCGTTACTTTTCAAACCCGAAAACCCGACCCATTTCAAATTCTCGGTTTTGTTTATATATATATATATATATATATATATATATATATATATATAGGGGATGGTTCCATTGAGAACCAAGGTTTTCTTGAAAACCAATTAAGTTAATTTGAACCCTTGATCTAATAAATCAATGGTTGATATATGCAATAACATTTAGGTAAATTAATTTAAATGAAAGGTTATTACTTTACTAGGATAAGGGCAAATTAGGTAGAAAAAAAAATTGTTTTAGAAACCACCGTTCTAATTGATAAAATCCCTATATTTACTCTTCTTTCTCCTCTCTCCTAATTAAGAGTAACTATAAATAATTATAAGAAGTCGTCATTTTTAACTTACTTTAGCAATAAAGTAGCATTACATCTAACAATAAAAGAAAAAATTTTATAAGTAATCGTTGAAGTTCATATATGTAATGGTCGAATTATAACTCAACAATTGAACTAGATTTTTATTAAACTGAGGTACATATATGTAATAATGGTCAAATATAACTCAAATTAAGTTAGATACATATATGTTATAAACACAACGACATAACCAGTCATACCATTTGGTTAGTGTTACATATATGTATAACACTATTTCGAATCAAATTAAGTTAGATACATATGTTATAAACAGTCATACCATCTCGTAGTGTTTCATATATGTATAACACTAATTCGAATCAAATTAAATTGGATACATATATGTTATAAAAAGTCATATATGTATAACACTTTGAATTAGGTATTGAACAAAATATATATATGTAAAGAAGGGGTGGTGCATATATTTAACCGAAGTCATTATCATCATTGCTTCTTTTTACTTGTCATCTTCTTACTTTATTGATCATTTGTGACACCTTCATACGTATATGTAATTCGTTCACCATTATCTCCATCTTCACCTTGATTGCATATATGTAAAAGTTTGCCCATACGTTGTAAAGATTTAATTTGAGGTCAACAAACTGGAAGATGGAGTGCCAGATGAAAGTGAATTTATTGGTCAATAAATGAAAAGGGAAAAAGATTTGAACTAAAATCTTTGTTATTTTCGCACTACAATCTAGGGATCCATAGAGCTCGGTACTGGACTGGTACCGGTACTGAAAGTGCCGATCCCGAAAATCATAAATTCTTGGTACCGGTATCGGTACCGAAATATTCGGTTCGGTACCGGGACGGTACCGATATTGAAGGTAAAAATTCGGGAAATACCGGTACCGTACCGAACCATACCGGTACCAGTACCGATCCTGAAACTCAAAACTTTTGTACCGATTTGATACCTACCAAATCGGTACCGAATTCGATCATCTCTATTACAATCTAACAAGACATAAATTGATTTTAATATAAGAAAACATTAAAATATTGAAATCTAATGAAAAACAACTACAGGTTACAATTGAAAATCAAACCAAAAATTTTGAATGAAAACTTAATCTCAGTTTCTTCCTTGCGTTCTTCACAATTTCAAATTAATATACTTACCTACGACACTTGCAAACTCCCTATATGTGACAAGCTTTTTACTTTTGTTGTCTTCTTTAAACTGCTACTTTTGTCTTGAGCTCGATTAAAATCACAGAGCATTTATATCAGCCGATGCTTGATCTTCTTTCGTTCTTGATTTTGGTTAAAGTGAAATCTGTAGGTTTTGTGAAGATAAGCTCGTTTATATATATATATATATACACACACATCTCAAGTTTGATTTAATGTATTTTATATTAGACGATTTTTATTGAACTCAATAAATCAACCTGATTTATCGGTTATGCATATTCTTGTTAATTATTTATCATTAATATTATATTGACGATGAATTACGTTTATCATTCGGTCGATTCCTTTTCATTTCATTCAATTCACAAAACTTCGGGATTTAAAGTGTTTAATAAACTTAATCTATTCGCAAACTATCGGGTATAATACGAAAATAATCCAAGTATATTAAATTTTATTAACTTTACAAAATATTCCAATGTTTAAGGTTTAATGTATAAAAGCTCTTTATATTATGATTTAAAGGATTATGAAACTCCAGGGACTAAACTGAAACATTTAATCAAATTATGTTAAATTAATATAATTACCCAGCCCCCCACCCTCGTCCCGACGTTTTTCGGCAGCAGGCCGGCTGCAGCAGCTGTTTTCCGGCGAGCCTCCAATCAACGCCGTAATCTCCGCGTTTGACCAAATAAATTAGTATAACCATCTTCATCTTCGATAATAAACGTTAATAAAAAGATTAATTACATCATAACATCTCGTAATCACCGGCAAAATCCGTAATCATCGCCGTACAACAAGCTCAATCAAAATTAATACCACTGACTCATAATCAATCCAATTGCTAGTATAAATAGGTCCATAATCTTCAATTGAACGTGCACCAATCTTCTTTTCTCTCTATAACATTCTCTACTGCATTCAATTGATTCATTGTAAACCGGATTCCGGTCACCGTCTTTAAATCACTTTCCGGCGACCATCAAGGTAATGGTTATATGAATTATAGTTGTTTTCAGCCATATACTAAAACCCCCAACCTAATTTAACCATTCTTAGAACATAATTAAAGAATTAAAACCCTAGGTTCGTGAAGTAGAATGTGACATCCCACATCGGTTGGGGAGGAGAACTAAGTCTTCTTTATAAGGAGGTGAATACCTTCCCTATCATAACGCGTTTTGGGCACTTATCAGTAGTGGATGAGAGGAGAACTCCATAGTTAAGCGTGCTTAGGTGGAAGTAGTATCAGGATGGGTGACCTCCTGGGAAGTCTTTACCTGGGCAACCAAAAGCAAATCCGTGAGGCGATGATGGTACTCCCCGGCTAAAGCGGACAATATTATGGTGCGGCGATAGCTGGGCTGTTACAGATGGTATCAGATCCAGGGCCGGACCGGTGGTGCCAGGTCCCACGAAGACGTTAGACCCCTTAACTGGGGTGGATTGTGACATCCCACATCGATTGGGGAGGAGAACTTAGCCTTCTACATAAGAAGGTGGATACCTTCCCTATCATAACACGTTTTGGGCACTTAATGGTAGTGAATGAGAGAAGAACTCCACAGTTAAGCGTGCTCAGGTGGAAGTAGTATCAGGATTGGTGACCTCCTAGGAAGTTTTCACCTAGGCAACCAAAAGCAAATCCGTGAGGCGATGGTGGTACGCCCCGACCAAAGTGGAAAGTATTATGGTGCGACGGTAGCTGGGCTGTTACATAGAAGATGAATTGATAAATACTATATAATTATTTCTGTTTTTATACCATTTCCAAACAAACAAAATAGCCCAATGGTTGTGTTCGCATTATGTGAATTGGAGGACCCGGGTTCAAACCCGGGTCATCCATTGTAATTGTTTTTTTTTAACATTATTCTTCTCACATTAAATCAAACAAATTATTATAAATTAAATAAAAATCATTTTTAAATTAAATAAAATTACTTATAAATCATATTTTATCTTTTTCACCTAAAAACTAAAATTTCATATTCGTTAAACTTGATAATATTATTCCATTTTGTTAACTTTAAATTCCTTTTTCGTTATCGTTAATATTTATAACACTAACATAACCATATTCGGGAATAAATTACATCATTAAAACCCGTGCTTCGTAAATATAATAAAATTTCTCATATTAATAATAAGTTATTAAATGAAATAATATTTACACTAATATTATAATTCTTTCTCGTTAAATCGTTAATATTAATTCCGTAAACTTTAATTCGTTAATGCTAGTTTCGTTAACCTTAAATGGTTAATTCATTTGTTAAACTTTACTTTGTCCGCTTTTAATTCGATAAACTTTAATTTGGTAATATTAATTCGTTAAACTTTATTTCGCTAAACATTAATTCGTTAGCTTGTAATTCATTAAATCATTACAAATAACTTTATATTTCGTTAGTTTTTATTTTCTTTAACTTTAATTCGTTAACATAAATATTCTTCGAGATATATTTATCATTAGAAAAATCCTTTAAGACTTAAAAATAATATTATAAAATTCCTTAGCATAATAAAATATATTAAAATAATGTAATACCCCGTTAACCAAATATTTACAACTTTTTCAATCCCGATAGTTAGACTTCGTTTTTGTTTTAATTGTAGCTCGAGAAGTTCAATCATTCGGATTCTTTAACGCACTTTTGGTTGCTTTGGTTTCGTTATCATGCTTTCGATTTTTATTGCAATGTTTATCTTCAACTTCAAGGTGAGTTTCTCGCAACCCCTTTTTAAACATTTTCATATTTTGGGGTGGCATATGTATTCTACAAAACTTCAAGTATTTATGATTTCGATTACAAGCTACAATTCACTATATGGACTTGTGTGTTACATGATTACTTGCTCAGAATTACTTGCAAATAGATTTATTGTCAAATTGGTTATAGGCTCAAAAGGTTGACTTGAAAATCTCAAACGGGTGAAAGCTGGAATTTTTAACATGATTCGAGTTTCAAATTTATTTTCAAGGGCATTTTTGGAAATATTCAAAAGGTCCGGAATTTGCCAAATTGACTAATTTTCCCTTAACTATTAAAATTTAAGAAAAGATTACGAACACTTTTGACATGCCACCCCCCATGCCTATAAATGCTTCTAACTTTTATCAAATTTGAAATATTTATGTCAGCATTAATTTTTTCTTTGATGGTGAGCATAACGTTATATAGGAAGCATGTCATGCAAAACTATGCTCAAATGAAACAAAATAATCACAAAATTGAATGAGTTGACATGTTATTTTTTATGTTGTCATTATGACAAAGTTGAGAAGCTCCCCCTCCCCCGGAAACTTACCAAAATATTTTTTATGGTGTAGCTCAGAAAAACATAGTTCTTGAAGAACATCAGTCATTACAATTTAATGTTCTCCTTTCCTTCGATGGGTGGTAAATTGCTAAATATGTCAATAAAGGCAATGCTCCTTCTGTATTTAGGCTGATTGGTTACAACTACTATCGTACGAGAAGTCTTATTTTTAAAATTGGTTCATAACCAAAATTCTTAACAATCATCCAATGATCAACAATAATCAATAACAATTCAATCTCTCAATCAATTGCAAAACAAATCAACAATTAAACAAGAAAATCAAAGTGTATGAACAATGAAAAAGATGTAAGGATATGGATGTTTCCGGGGCTGTTCTTGCTGTCAAAAACGATGGGGATTCAATCCCGAGGCTTGGTTCTTGTGTCTTCTTCCTTCCCTAGCCGCCACAACCTTCAAAACCTAGCAGAAAAAACTTTTTTTTCTTTTTTTCTCCCCTGCTGCTGCTGCTACTCGGCTGCTGTCCAGCAGCTCTAGGGTTTTTAAATTCTTTATATTATAATATTATAATAGTATTTGGGCCTCCATGATGCATACGGGTCGGGCCTTGAGCTTTGTCTTGAACTTGTATGCGTAAAAGGCTCATAGAATGCTCGAAAAGTCCCGGTTTTTACCTTTCTTTTACCCAAAACCTACAAGATTAATAAATCTACGTAAAACCTATCTAAAACGAGTTAAAACATATAAAATATAATATAATACGTAGATAAAACGTGCGGAAAATACGAGTGTTTTACAACACATCATGGGCCCGTTCCCAAATTCTTTTGGTAATTTGAATATCTGGTGGCGATCGATTATGTGTCTAAGTGGGTAGAAGCAATCGCCACCAACATAAACGACCATACCATTGTTTATAAATTTGTCCAATCAAATATATTTTCACGATTTGGTGTTCCCCGTATTATAATTAGCGATAGGGATTCACATTTTGAAAACTTTAACTTTGGCAAATTACATAAACGGTATGGCGTAATCCACCAAATTGCTATTCCATATCACCCTCAAACGAGTAGTCAAGTGGACGTTTCGGATAGGCAAATAAAAGAGATTTTACAAAAAACGGTAAGACCTGATCGTAAAGATTGGTTAAGCAAACTAAATGATGATTTATGGGCTTACTGTACCGCTTATAAAACGCCTATTGAAACCACCCCTTATCGGTTGGTTTACGGAAAAGGGTGTCATTTACCTGTTGAACTTGCCCATCGTGCGTTATGGGCGGTTAAGAATATAAATCTAGATTATGAGTGTGCAAGTAAACAGAGGAAGTTGAACATCTGTGAGTTGGAAGAGTTGAGAGATGAATCATAAGAGTGTGCATCTGCCTACAAAGACAAGATGAAGAGGGTTCATGATGACAAGTTATGGAGAAAGACATTTGATGAAGGGAAACGAGTTTGGCTATATAACTTGTAAGTGAAATTTTTTCTGGGAAAGCTGAAGAGAAAATGGACGGGACCGTATCAAGTGAAGCAAGTTGGCAAGTTTGGAGAGGTCGAGATTGAATATTTCGATGATCATTTGAGGCAAGTGGTGAATGGGCCGCGCTTGAAGCCGTACTTGGAAGATGTGGATTTGAACAAGGAGATACATGAATCGGAAGTTTGTTTCATGGAGGACAAACTGACGTATTCGGTTAACCGAAAGAACCAAGGAATGTCGAGCTGTAGACATTAAATTCAGCGCTAACTGGGTGGCAACCTGACATTTGTAAGTTATATTTTTGTAATTTGAGTCTTGTATGTTTAATTGTTTTCTTCGAATGCGCAGCATTAAGCAAAGATCGAGTGTGGGGACACAGCATTGTTGATTGTCATCACGAGGTCCTGGTAAGCGATATTGTTGCTAGAGGGAGTGCCTGGTAAGTACCCGATGTATGTTGGTTGATAAAAGTTGGTTATGGGGGAAAATGACTAAGAAAACGTGAAAGATAGAAAATTTTTGATCATTCAAAATCGTCATTTTCCTCTGTCAAATGTGTCATTCCCTCCCCACGAACCAATTGTTAAGAAGGTCCTTAGCGCTACGCGAAGGGCAAATATTTCAAACAGTTTCATCCTCCTTCGCGCTACACGAAGGGAATGTTATTCAGTTGCTTGCGTGACGTGAACTACCAAAACCCTAGATTTTCCTATTATCCTTCGCGATACGCGAACTGTAATAATTAATCTCCTTCGCGTCGCGCAAAGGAGAACAAAGCTACAGAAAAAAAATTAAGGCCACAGCCTTATCTATTTCAGATTAGAAAATAGATTTTTATAATCTTCTTCACATTTTCACCACCATAACCAGTTCACACACCACCGCCACCACCATCTACCGCCGGCACCACCGTGTGCCGCAACCGCTACCACCATTCTCATTACATCTACATAATTTTAATTTCGATTGAAGGTATGCTGGTTATTTAAATTTGAATTTGGTCTTGTTGTGGTAAGTATTATATTATTCTGATTTGTGCTTGTTTGGGATGTTTTATTTTAGTTGACGAGTTTGACGGATTGAGTTTGTGAGTTAAGAAAGTTTGTTGAGATTTTCTGGTAGCCATGGTTGTTAATAGATTGTTTATCGTGAGTTGGGTCCGGATTTTGAATGGTGGGTGGCTGCGTTTAAGTTTTGGATCACCGGAATTATTTTCCGGCTATGTTTTTGTGGGTATATTGACAATTTTGGTGAAAAACATTGATGTGTTTTCGGTGTTGTTTTGTCGGGTAGTTGAACTCAAGTTGAAATCCAGTTTTGGGTTGGTTGTCGTATGAGGTTTATGTTAAAATCATAGTTAATCGTGTTTTCTAAGATTGTGGTTTGAAGTTTTTCGATAGAGACGGTTTGAGGTGACACCGATATTGTTTTTGTGAAACGGGTTTTACACGTAAATTGTTTTGAACGTGCGATTTTGAGGAAAACAAATTTGAGTTTTCGATTAAAAAAACCTTTGAAAAAATTACAAAAAATATTTTTATTTGCTTTTGTGTCGTTCGGGATTGTCCATTACTTTGCGGTCCCGAAATTTTTAGTTTGTTCGTCTTTTGTTTTGTTTATTTTCTTTTAAGTTTTGTATATTTTATTTTACTAGTGGGGACAATCGCGAACGAAATGTTATACGGTTGTCACCCAAGGTTATTAGTGGCACGAATTGATTATATGAATTTAATTGTAGATGTCACAGGATCCAGGAGGTGCAGGGCCTACTCGAAGGAAGAGGCCAAAGCATCAGCAAGGCTTTGATTTTACTACTCAGCAGTATTCAAGGATTCCTATCCACTATGAGGTGCCCGAGATACCAATCGAGGGGGCAGCTGTTGAGGCTATTACTAGCGGTGAGGATTTCCCGCATATCATTCTGAGGTTTAGTATGAATATACCTTAGCGGGAGATCTATGATCGTATTGCTGATGTGGGGTTGTTGCGTCATAGAACTTTTGACTGGGAGTTGTTAGACACGCTTAGGCAGGTTGAGTGGATTCAGGATTATTTGGGTCCGCGTTGGATGATTTGTTACAGTTCGAGCATATTCAGAATGAGGAGTTGGTGCATGAGTTTAAGCTACTTTTCAACCTAAGATTGGTGATTTTGATGAGCCACATGCAGTCTCTTTTCCTCTTCATAGGAAGATTTTTGAGATAGCTGTGCCTCATTTTGCTATTGTGACTGGGTTTTATGCTGAGGCGGAAGTTCATACACAGGCTTTTCATGAGAGTACATGGGGAGTTACTTCTAATACCCGTAGATATTGGATTTAATCAGCTGATCTGGGATAGTTCTGGAGTACCATTGCTGAGGGCCCACATTCGTGTAATGTTGTTTCATCTGCTATTCGTGACCCTGTCCACAAGTATATTCATAGAGTTATCGCATCCACTTTCATTGGCCGGCAGTTGGGCCATGATAAGTGTAGTCTTGATCTGTTGTGTTTGCTTAGGATGATTGGTGGGGTTGATGTGAATATGGCCACGTTACTGATATCTTCGATGGGTCGAGGTGGTCGTCACGCTGAGACTGCTGCGACGAGGTTGGATTTGGGGGCGGTGATTACTAGGATGGCCCAGGTTTTGGGTGTGTTTGGAAAACATCCGGTGGATTATCTGACAGAGGGACCTAATAGTGGAGTGGTGAATGTGGATGATGCCTAAAAGGCGGGCATTTGTTCTTATGATGTTCCACCGCAGTGGGTTGCGGTGAGGGTTTCGGGACAAGCTGCAAGCTCTCATAGGCAGCGTGTGGAGAGGCCACTTGCTCAGCCACATCCACGTCAGCCGAGACAGCCACCACCTCCGACACAGCGACAACCATTAACTTTAGAGTATGTTTTTGAGAGGCAGTTAGCGACGCATGATGAGTTATAGGGCTATCATGATAAGTGCCGAGGTTATCAGGATGAGACGAGAGGGTATTTTCGGACGATGTTTGATCATTGACAGATTCCTGTAACATCCTAAAATTTATAATGTTGAATAAAGAAAGTTACGTTTAGTGATATCGCGTTATTAATTAATTAATATCGAGTAAAGAACGGATCATGGACTTAGATTACTTGAGATGGGTTAAATGAGAATGGGCCTTAGGTCCATGGGCTTTAAGGGATATAAATATCCCCTAAACCAAGCTAAAACCCTAAACCCTCATTTCATTTCCATCATAATCTCTACACACTCCAAACACACACACACACCATAAACGAGCAAGACCCGAGAGAGAGTAAACGTTAGTTGGTATTAGATCTTATTACACGAGATCTAGAGTGCATAAACAAGCTAACCAAGATCGAACGAGCGCTAAAGGTATGTTCTTGACCTTTAAAGTTTACGTTTTATTGAACGTTTAGCCTTTTGAATGTCCTTAAGCTTAAAGATCCAAGCTTTATAGTATATACGGGATATATATACGACCGAAAATGGTTAGGGAACGTTAGTGGGTGATGTCGAACCATAACAAGGGTATTAAAATCGCCAAAATGCTTAATAAAAACCAAACCCGTAGCTGAACTGGGCAACTTCGCCTGCGAACTGGGCAACTTCGCCTGCAAACTGATAACTTCGCCTTCAAAGCTTAACTTCGCCTACGGCCAAGTTCGCCTAACTGGTAACTTCGCCTAAGGCCAAGTTCGCCTAATTGATAACTTCGCCTACGGCCAAGTTCGCCTAACTGGTAACTTCGCCTAAGGCCAAGTTCGCCTAACTGATAACTTCGCCTAAAGCTAAGTTCGCTTAAGGTTTAACTTCGCCTAAAGTTAAGTTCGATTAGAAAATAAATTAAAAACCTAATGAAAAATGTGTTAAGACAGTTAATGGAAATAAAATTTTTCCAAGCTGACCTAGCAGCTCGACCCCAGCCAGGGGCTCTGCCCCTTGGACCCTGCTAGGGGCTGCCGCCCCTAGACCCCGCTGCCAGGGGCGCTGCCCCCGGACCCCCGTTCGTTGTGGGTCATATAAAGATAGAAATACAACATGAGTAGTAGTAGTAGTTAATTGATACGTGTAAATATTATACAGTTAGCCGTGCACAGCTCAAGAAGGGAATAACTATTAACGGAGAGCATAACAGGATTCAGGTGAGTTTCTAGCCCCATTTATGTGTTATGTTTTCGGGGCTGTGTGCATACTCGATATGTTTGTTAATACGCTTATCCTAAGAGATAAGTGTATGCCTTATGTGAATAATGTGATATGTATGAATGATGGCTTGACGATACGTGAACGATCTTCGGATATTGCACGTACTGTCAGGTTGTAACGCTAAGTATAAGGTAAGTATGATATGTATGCTTATGTGTATGAATGTGATAAAGTTAATAAAAAA
This sequence comes from Bidens hawaiensis, assembly GCF_021521415.1. NCBI lineage: Eukaryota > Viridiplantae > Streptophyta > Magnoliopsida > Asterales > Asteraceae > Bidens > Bidens hawaiensis. The sequence goes on along the minus strand of NW_027491069.1, from coordinate 2,267,210 downwards.
AGGAAAGGATGGTTGTATGGCTACGAAGAGGGTACCGGGCCCTAATAATTCTCGAGGTATGATGTATGGTTGTATGGTAACGAAGAGGGAATCGAACCCTACTAATATTCGAGAACTAGGGAACCGAACCCTACTAATATTCGAGGAAAGAGGGTACCGAGCCCTAATAATACTCGAGGTATGATGTATGGTTGTATGGTAACGAAGAGGGAATCGAACCCTACTAATATTCGAGAACTAGGGAACCGAACCCTACTAATATTCGAGGAAAGAGGGTACCGAGCCCTAATAATACTCGAGGAAAGAGGGTACCAAGCCCTAATAATACTCGAGGAAGGAGGGTACCGAGCCCTAATAATACTCGAGGAATGTAGGGCGTAATGCTCTTTATAACGTAAGATATGAAAGTAAGTTAATACAAAAGAAAGTATGAAAGTATGAAAGTATGAATGAAAGAAAATAAGTTTATGTGTATTGTATAATGTATGATTAACTAGAACTCACTCAGCGTAGCAGACTTTTAGTATGCACGCAGGTGAGTAGGATGAGGCAGCTCCCTTGAGGAGACACGTGGCACTGAATAAGAGGCTGGCATCGGAAGACTCAAGACGTTTAAGTTTAATGTTTCGTTTATTTTGAAAGACAAAATGATGTTTTAAGACAAGACGTGTTTTGTTATGAAATGTTTTATGAAAGCTTTTATATTCCGCGAATGTTTTAATTAACTCTGATATTTAGAACTGCGTTTATGAGTAAATCCAACATGAAAGTAGGGCTACCGGTAACGGGGCCTTACAATTCCGTTGCCAGATTCGTTGAGGCCACCTTATGAAGAGGGTGGTTCAGGTGATGTTCGTCCAGGTTACTACGAAGCTAGAGGTTCTTGAGCCGGCAAGGCTGGTGATGATGACTAGATGGAGATGGTAGCAGTCGCAACCAATATTTTGGGTTTATCTTTCATTTTTTTCCCTTAATTTTGTTTTTATCATCTTATGATCTGTACTGATATTATTATTATGTTATTAGAAAAGAAAATAAATGGGTGGTTCGGTTAGGTAATTTATATGACTTTAATATCTGATGTTGGTTGCTTGTGTATTTGTGTTGTATTTGATCTTTGTGGTTGTAGTTCACTATAAACCCTCACGAGACCATACTCGTTCACCCGGGCTACGGGGTGTTTAAAGGGCTTGTTGCATACGCTAAATGCAATCATGATTCCTATGAAAGTGAGTTAGGTCTTTTAACATTTTTACTCGTTTAACAAAATTTTATTATGAATTTATTTTACTCGGGTTGGTAATTAAAATTAACAATTCCGCAAACGGTTTAAAAGACCTATTCTAATATTTGTGGGAAGCATGCTTCTACATTTTTGAGAGTTTGCAGATAGTGTTTTGAGAGTCGAGGAGACAGGTTCAATGAGAGCATGAGAGTTGCACATGAGAGTTTTATTTTTTTATCAGGTGATTTTGTTTTCGTAATCGTATTTGTTTTTCTAGTTTTTGTGTTAAGAATGCAATTGTATAAGTGTATATTAAGATAGGGCCATCACATTAAGCCCGCGTTTTAAAACTAATCAGAAAAAATTTTAACCCCGTCCCTATAATTTTGTTCTTTTAATGCTAAAATTTTAAACATTGAGGACAATGTTTGCCTCAAGTGTGGGGATGGGGAAGAAACTGAAAAATAAATGTTTAAAATATCCCTTGAATTAAGATTTTTTCAAAATAACGGAAAATGATAGAAAAATTGGAGATTGTTTTACAAAATTATTATATATATTAGATAATAAAAAAAATAGGAAGGCACTTAATTTGGGATGTGTCGGTAAGCCCAGCCGAGAGTGAAAGGCTTCTGAGAATTTACTAATATACCGATAATTAATATCATTTAGCTTGTGGTTTCTCATCTTAGGAAAATAGAGAAACTAAAATGTCTAATGTAATGAATAAGCACCAATGTAGGTTAAAGCCTTGTAAATCTTAAAATGTAATTTTATTGGCATATTAAGCAATGAGCATGAAAAATAAAGCAGAAAACGATCCAATAATTTAATTTGTCTCCCTCTGGGATAGTGACTTGGAGATGACATCTATGGATGAGGATAAAAATCATAATTAAAATCCAACAACCTATGCGTTTTACTTTGAGTTGGCAGCTTGACTGATAGGCCTCCAGGTGAGGATTAATGAACGCTCATGAATAAAGATCAACAGCTTACATGCTTCACACTGGGCTAGCAACCACTGTGAGAACATCCATGGGTGAGGTCTAAATTATGGTGAAAATACAAGATGCTCAATTAATTCATATGTTGGTCCATTATGAAGATTAAATTTTGATAGTTACAGGTTTTTAGGCTGCACTGGTAGAAATAGTCTTTATGTGTGACACCCGGTAATTTCCCAATCCCATAAACCAAGTAATCAACCTAATTATTAGGTAATTATGTTATATGCGCCCTGCGCGAGCGCGCCATGTTAGAATCAGCGCGTGCATGTTATATGCGCCCTGCGCGAGCGCGCCATGTTAGAATCAGCGCGTGCATGTTATATGCGCCCCGCGCAAGCGCGCCATGTTAGAATCAGCGCGTGCACGTTATATGCGCCCCGCGCAAGCGCGCCATGTTAGGATCAGCGCGGGCATATGTTATATGCGCCATGCGCGGATGTTTTGGCTTTATGTTTTCATATAACTTAACTTTATGTCGTGTCTAATGGATTGACCGCCCTGCTTGATGCTAAGGCGGGTGCATCCCAAATCATTTATGCGCGTGCGGAAAGGGGGCTAACCTCCCCGCATGGCGGGAACATTGAGAGCTAGTTTGTCTGAAGCTCCAGGATGGAATTGACTTCAACATAACTGATCACTATGTTGAAATACCAAGACCTCATGGAAAATCTACAAATGAAACTCAACGTCCCTGACTGCGAGAAGGTTATGCACCTACCCGCAGCAAAGAAACAGCCTACACACAGAAGGCTATACGCGCAAGGCTACACGCACAAAACACTTAAGTCTATTTCTCAAATGTAAGGGGATTTCCCCCGCCCAGAAGGGACCAGTAGCGTGTTTCAGATATTTTTACCTTTTGACTACACACTGACAACAGTACCAGGAAAAGTATACTGTAACACGAAATGTCAGCTGTCAGCCGTACCTACTCCCACCAACCACAGTCCTGCATGTCCTGTCAAAAAAATCAATCAGAATCTTTCTAACCACTCCCTAGGACTATCACCCCCATCCCTAAATAAATAATAATAAATCCCATACTTTGTCATCATTACACCTAGTTATGATAAGATTTTAATCCCCTAAATCAAGGGATTGTGTTCCCTTGAATTTGCCTATAAATATGTATCAATCCTTGAATAAAACATCACACAAACAAACTCTCTTAAATCTGTAATTCTCTCCCAAGCATCCGTTTCCATTTCCGTTTCCATCACTAGGTAAGCCGAAACCTTAGTCTTGAGATTTCTTTTCTAACCAGCCCTTATATTCTTCGATTTCTTGATCTTAATATACATATTTCTTGTTATTTAATCATATTCTAGACTCCCAATTTCAAGGCTAACATCAAGGAACCCGAATCTCGTTTAATCTAAACCATATTTAGCAAGAATCACAGGTGAGTCTCGCAGCCCCTATTTTCACTGTTTTTAAAACTGTTTTTGGGGCGAGAGACACGTGTTTAAATTATGTTTTATCATGGTATATTTACGAGCAATGCAAACGGTTATCTTTGTTTATCTTGGTTTTCGATGTGAGTGCGCAAGATACGAGTAAGTGATCACTTTACCATTGGAACTCTAAGGGTAGGGACTACTGTGTTTGATCAACCCACTCGTAGGGGTCGCACCCCTTGCATAGACGAGTGCCTAGTATGTCACGGGGTAGTACTATGGGATTGAGCCCGCTCGTAGAGGTCGCACCTCTTACAAAGACGAGCGCCTTGTTTTCCGGCACAACGTCCGCGCGTAACCCGCGGGACGGTATATCTAAATTGTTGTAGTGGCAGCGCCACGGTTTCCAGGAATGTCTGCGCGTGACCCGCGGGACGGTTCTATCAAGCATATGTTTAAACAATGTTATCAGAAATATGTTTCAATATGGCTTTATCAAAGATTATGTTGCAATAAAATTTATCAAGTCACCAAAACTTGTGAACTCACTCAGTTTATACTGATTCAAATGTTTTTACGTGTCTTTCAGGAGATAGCTAGGTAGCGCAAGGAGTCACACATAGAGCACTTCACGCAGAACATCTATAAAATTAGCTTTTTGGAAGATTTTAGTTCTATCCCTTCCACACGCGCGGTTGTCCCCGCCGTGCGAGGGGATATGGCGCGGAAATCTTCAATGATTTTCATACTTGGATGTTTTTATGTAATTCTAAACAATGTAATGTATTTTGTACTAGACATTTCATGCGCAATGGAAATTCCATGTTTCTTGAATGTTTGCAATGACCCGTGCTTGACTATCAATCCCCACTCGCGCGCGCCCGGCTGTTTCCGCCGTTTAGGGCCGGGTGTGACATTATGGTTTTATCTTTTCCTTAACATGCCTGAAACAAATTAGAAGGATTTGTGATTCTAGGTGTGAGACCCTTAGATTCAATGTTAACTTGAATTAAATTCTAAACACGATTAGAGGTCTGAATTGTCGGCGGTTGGGTTTAAGTGGACAATAATATCGGCCATCACGGTTTTTATGTTCTTTGTAATTAATTAAGATTATCTAAAAGTATTTTGTAAAGACAACCTCTGATTCTGATTCCATTGTAAATTATTTTTCGGGATGAAAAAGGATAAGTGTGGGGATGTGAAGGTTGGGTAAAAGATATGTATTATATTATATTAATTAGTTATAATTAGTTAAATAAATGAATGAACATTGGTACTTCAAGCATATTTATGTGTTTCAGGGCATTTGATGTATGGATGCTTATTGGGTTGATTTACGTGCATGGAATGAAGGCTTAGAAGTGCAATTGGGATGGCACGCTTCATGATACAGAAATAAAGAAAAGAAAAGAATTTTATTATTTCCGTTGCCCTTCGCGTGGCGCGAAGGGGTATGGAGTCGTTGGTTCTCGCGACACGAACCAACCAAAATCAGGTCGCAACTATTTTGTCCTTCGCGCTATGCGAAGGACATGCCCATTACCCATTCGCGTGTTGCGAACCGCCTTAAAATGAAGAAAATTAACCCTAATCATTATATAAATGATTTTAAGCCCTCATTTGTCTTACCACTTGTTCCAGAGGCTGAAGAAGAACTCTTAGACGATTTTCCATCATCCCGAAGCTTCCGGTTCAGCCATTGATTGTATACTCTCAAAGATAAGTGTTTTAAACGATATGTCGATGCCCGGCTATGTTTCTGTGTTCATTCTAGACTAGGGTTTGTGTATTAAACTTCTAACCAAATTCATTGTGCCTTATATTTTAAGAGTTTGATTAAGTTTTTGGTTTGATCATGCTCGATAATTGCTTTGATTGTTTAAACAATTTGTGTGATTGATTATTGATTATCGCATCACTTGTTTGGTAGTGTTCGTCAACATTTAAGGTTAGTCTCTTGTGCCATTGAACTAATAATCATCGGTTATTGAAATCTAATTGATTTTCATAACATAAACTGGTAATTAAGTAGACTAAGTTCAATATTCGGTTAAGTATCGTTTGTCATTACAATCCAACTAATAGGTCTAGTAATTACTACGCAATCAAATCAGTTGAATATGCAATTAAGTTGAATATCACATTACCCGAACTTAGAGTGAATACCTTTTATTATTATTATTATTATTATTATTATTATTATTATTATTATTATTATTATTATTATTATTATTATTATTATTATTATTATTATTATTTTGTTTACAAATTCAAAAGTAATCATGTTGCTTTAATATTAATCTTTCATATCGCTTGACATTGTCTATCCACTTAGGTTAATTTAATTAGTTAAAAATCATAAAAACTAGTTGCACTTTCCTTGATTCCTTGTGCAGACGACCTTACTTACTTGTACTCATATAGGTATTTAAGTCTTTAAAATAATAGTTTTTGAGTAGACCATGACAATCTACATCAGTTCTCATTTTAGGAAAACAAAGACACTGAAATGTTTAATGTAAGGAATGAGCACCATTGTAGGTTAAAACCTTGTAAATTTTAAATTTTGATTTCACTTAATTAACACACAAGTGTGGCGCCCCATTAATCCATAATAAATGAGCATTAAAAATGAGATTATTGAAAAAGATCCAACAATTTAATGTGTCTCCCGTTGGGATAGAACTTGGAGATGAAATCTAGAGATGAGAATAGATAAATAATGGCATAATTAATATCCAGCAACCTATGTGTTTTCCCTCGAGTTAGCAGCTTGGCAGATAGGCCTTTGGGTGAGGATCAATGAACGTTCATGAATGAGGACCAACATCTTATATGCTTCTCACTGGGCTAGCAACCACGATGAGAACATCCATATGTGAGGTTCAAAATGTATTTAAATGCAAATGCTCAAATAATTCATTCATCTATTTGTCCATATGTGAAGTTAAATTTTAACATGTACAAGTTTTTGTGTTGCACCGGTAGAAAAATCTTTATGGTTTTATCTTTGCTTTAACATATATGAAACAAATTAGTTCGACTCGTGATTCTAGGTGTGAGACCCTTAGAGTGAATGTTAACTTGAACTTAAGAGCTAAGCATGATTAGAGGTATGAATTGTCGACGGTTGGTTTTAAGTAAACAACAATACTGGAAATCATAGTTTTTATGTTATTTGTAATTAATTAAGTAACCTAAATGTTTTGGAAGTCAGTTACTAATTATGATTCCATTGCAAATTCATTTTCAAGACGAAAAAGGATAAGAGTGGGGATGTGATGACTGGGTATATTTAATGTACATTATTATAGTAATATGTTCGTGAGCATTAAAGATACTAATTGGAGACTTTTACATGCTTGCTTTGAAGTTTGTGGGAGTTCGGAAGTGATCCGCGGACGTTTAGAAGTAAAACGAGCATATCCTGGGCTAGAAAATGAATTATGGGATCCATAATATATGAAATTTGGGTTTCTCGATGAGACAAATCTGAATATGTGGTTATATTAGCTCGCGAGACGCCAAAAAAGGGAGAAAAAATGCGAGGGATCTAAAAAACAGGAAAAAACCCTAGTTGAGATTATAATAAGTTTTCGGCCTCCATTAGAGGGAGCCTCCATTCCAACAAATCTAGGGTGAATTCCAAAGCTTCTCCACCATTTCCAACCCCATCCCAAGCAACAATTCATCCATGGAGACCCGAACCAACATTAGGTTTAGCGATTCCCTCATGGTTCTTGGCTAAAACCATTGTGTCTACTTTAGGCTAGGATTTTATGTAAACTTACTTTGATCAGATTCTATAAGCTTTAATGATTAAAAACATGATTGAAATTTTTATTTGATCTTGTCTTACTTTATCAATTGATTGTTTAAACAGTTTGTGTTTTTGGTTATCAAATCTTGCATCAACTATTCGGTTGTGTTCATTAACATTTAGACTACGTTCATTCACAAGCAAACCCAACCCAACTTTTCATTAAAAACTAATTTCTCATTCCTCCACATACACAATTCAACCAAACTCAATTTTTCACTCTTATTAACAACCCAACCTATTTTTTAACTAAATTAATATTAATAAGCTTTATGGTTATTTTTAATTCTCTAAATTTTATTACAAATAAAAAATTTATTTTATATCGAAGTTGATAAATGGTTTATTTTAATTATAATAGTTTATTCTAGATTTAAAAAAATCGAAATGAGATTAGAAATAGAGTCGGAAACAGATATTGATCATGTTAATACTTAATATTATCCATTGCAAAAAGGCATTCTTGTGTTATTGAACAATAATCGTTAGTCATTGCTTAATACTTGATTTTCATAATACAAAACTGGTAATTAGGTAGATCGCGTTCAGTTGTGTAAACAATTCGGATAGGGTTTCGTTTGTCATCACAACCAAACTACCAGGTCTAGTAATTACTGCGCAATCAACTTAAATGAATATGTGATTAGTTTGTTATCACAATACCTGAACCTGAAGTGAATCATCTTTCTCATAATTGTTTACAGCTTTAAAAGTAATCGTTTTGCATTCAAACCATATTTCTAAATTGCTTGACATTGACTGTCCGCCTAATAATTAATTTTAAGTCATGAGTCAAACTTGCACTTTCCACTGATTCCCTGTGGAGACGATTTTACTTCCCCATACTAGTTATAGGTATTTAAGTCTTATAAATACTTGTTTTTTATTAGAGCACGACATCTACATCACATACCAAACCTCTTTTATTACATAAGCCTCCTACAAAAGACGACTGATTGATTTATTTTCAAGAAAAATCTACAGGAATACGGTTCGTATTCTATGGTCAGGTATAGACTTATTAATTATCAAGATTCTTCTGAAAAGCTACTAGCATACGATTAGTATTCTTTCTTATACGGTTCATATGGTCAGGTATAGACTTACAGACTGATCCTCTTTGTTTACATAAGTTTCCTACAAAAGGGGACTGATTGATTAATTTTCAAGATTCTTTTGAAAATGTACAACATATGTTTCATTTTCTTTCTTACACAGTTCGTATGATCATGTTAGACTTACAAGCTTCATATGAAATGTCATATGCTTCATCTGGCACATGTCCTTTGACATCTCCTTTTGACGCATGAGATTAAAAAGGCACAAGAGAATTGGTGCTAAAGGAAAGGACGGCGTAAGAAAATATTACCTTTGTTGTGGGTTTTTTAAAATGGTGAAGGAGAAAATGGGACAGGAGATGATGCGTTGCGCCATATGACGATGCAGAAGAAAATAGTATTTGTTTTGCTTTTTCGAAATGACGTTGGAATTGATTGGTTAGTGCAGATGAATAATTTGCGTAGGAGATAGAAGTCAAAAGATATCTTGATAATTCACAAACGTCAATGGCTATTTTGCTGGTAATTCCTTCGTCCATGCTTCACCAGGCTATTTTGGTGATCTTCCCATTGTAACAAAATAATCCACTTATCAACTTTATATTAAATACACAAACGAATGGTTAGAGCATTCACAGTAAAATCTCCATCCATATCATTTAACTAAAATACATGTTTATCTATAAATTTTTTTCACTTTTTTTAAAGCTCTTATCTATAAAATACATGTTTATCTACTCACTACCACACTAAAAAAATAGGATGAGCGATGAATACCCAAATATGACGGATTACTTTAAATTCCCAGATTAAAAATAATTATGGTGTTCTTGAATAAGAAATAAACAGAAACATGCGTTATTTTTTATTATTTATGTTTAGAGGAGCGCAAAGCTCAGCAAATAGGAAGGACGTGAATATGATTCTAGAGATAAATTAAATTGAAGCGCATTGAAAGTTTTAATCTTTATTGTGGGTTAATGAAGGGTTTTAAGTTATTCTCCTTACAAATTCTACAAGCTATTTTGTTTTTATGATTTTCTTTGTCAAATCATTTTGTATTCTAGATTCTAGTGCTATAAGTATGTAGCAAGAATGTAGTAGTGAATGGAAGTTCAATAAAATACTTTGAGTAATCTTTTTTTTTTTGCCAATTGTTTCTCTCCAACAATTGGTATCAGAGCAAAGATCCATACGTTAGAAGGATACATGGTGTGCAAAACAATTGTCAGAAGGTCACTATGGGTTGTCGACTTTATTGTGAAGAATCAAGCAAGTAAAGTATCGCTGATGGGGGTACTAGCGGTGCTCCACCAGAAAATCAAGTCATTGTACATCAAAGGAAACCAAATACGTCACCCTTGACAGTTCCAAAATTACCTGGTTCCAAAATTATCCAATTACAATTATAACATATGGATGATTATGATGGAGGTTGTATTCGATGCACAAGATCTATAGGAAGTGGTTGATCCCAATAATGAAGATGAAGTCGATGACAAGAAAAATAAGATCGCTCAAGCCATGATTCATCAATCCTTGCCAAAATATATTTTGGCTCACGTAGCCACAAACCGTAGTGCTCGAGAGATTTGGTAGGCACTTCGGGTTAGGTATGTGGGTGCCGAACGTGTGTAGCAAGCAAAGTTGCAGACCCTTAAGTGTGAGTTTGGCGAGTTAAAGATGGGGTCAAGAGAGTCGGTTTAAGATTTGGCGGGTCAGTTATCCGAGATTATTAAAAGGTTTAATAGTCTTGGATAAACTTTGGAGGAAGCTACAGCTGTTCAAAATACTACTCGATTCCATGACATCTAGATTTATTGGAAACATGGCCACCATTGAGCACGGAATTGATTTAGTAACAATGACTTTTGAAGACTGTTTGGCAAGGTTAAAGGCATTGGAGGAGAGGAAAAAAGGAAATGAAGAGATTAAGAAAGCTGATTTGGATCAAGTATGCAAGTGTTCTTATTGAGTCAATCGCTTAACTTTGTGTAGTATGTGTGTGTGTGTGTACGGAAAGTATCGGACAGATTAACGATGTCTAGAGTGGATAATCATAATGACAACTTGCATTCACTAATGTTAAATTACACACACACACACATATATAGGCAATGAATCTCATTCACTGACATAACCAGCGAATGAGCCTTCATTCACCTCATGAAACACCTCATCCGCTAACAAACCAACGTTTGAGCTCTTCTACCTAGCGAATGTGACTCATACGCCAACTACATAGGCGTATAAGTACTCAAAACATATGTAAAAGCCTTATTTCCTTAACAAACTAAGCGAATGGGCTTTACATAATTACAACAATGCCCCTAAGCAAGTTCTAAACCAAATCAAACATTTACAACAAGACAGAAAAAATAATGCATCAACAAACTTTCCCTTGCCTTTTGCTTCGCATTGAACTTTCAATACATCCATTTTGTATTCAAGTTTCCCCTACATAAACTCCAAAAACATAGAAAACACGAACATCTCTTTGAAACTGCAAAGCCAATTCATTATCCGGGCTGTTCTTCCATCTGACTTGATTTTTATACAAAGTGTTGATATCTTTGTTTGAACAGTTTATCAACCACATTGAATCAAACACTCTGATGAATCTCTTATGCAAACCTTTCCCCGGAACAATTACCGCTTCCCCGGCCAACTCATCATAATGTGATAGGTGAAATTCTTGAGAGAAATCTTGTTCCATTATCTTCAACGGTATCTTCTTTAGTACTCCAGGAGCTTTGAATTTAAGCATGGCCTTCCTATGTCTGTTACAAGGATATATCTCTGGAATTGTATAACAAATAGGAATCTGAGGTTGGAAGAACTTGAATCAATGATCAACTTCATGAACTAAATGGTAATAAGACCAGTCAACCAACTCCATATTTCCTCTGTTCAAAAATAGTCGATAGGCCAAGGTTCTAATATCCCAACGAGACAATGTCAGAATATCATCAAGATTTTTAAAGTATTGCATGCCATTCTCCCACTTGACTATACAAACATGAAGATCAGGCACATACAGACAAGTTATGATATCACCTTTCACATAGTTAACATTCAAAAACTTGAATATCTGGCCTTGACTCAATTTTGTTCAAAACACTTCTTCTGAGTCTGTCTCAACAACACAAATAACCATATAATCTTCTAGAAAACATCTTCAATTTGATCAATCAGATAAAACCGATGGATAGAGGATAAAACTCCAATGAATTAAGCTTCCTTGCTTACCACTTATCAGAATCACTTCTAACTCATTCTATCAAGTTGCAGAATCAATTAATTAGATTGGTTATTTGTAGACCTGATCTAATAACACGAACATGATCATATAATTTCGCTCAATCTTTAATTTATGAGAACTTCATCTTCCAAGATAACACGCAAATGGGAACAAGTTTATTTGAATCTTATGATGTAGTTCGAGTTAAGTTAACTCGAACCTTTACAGAATAATCCGAATCAACCGTCAATCAAATCTTTGATTGTGTTATCCTCAATTTGGAAGAACACACTGAAGAGCCTACCCATGAGATGGGCCTTATAAGTAGGCTTTGACCCAACAAGACAATAAGAGCCCAATACAGAAGGCCCAAAAAGGAGAACATTCTAGAAAGCCACTTGGAGGGAAACCGTGGAACCGGAGGAAGACGGGATAGGCCAGTGGATATGTGAGATATGGATGTGACCACTAGTTATGTTATGTAATACCTCTCCTCTTTATAAGGGGAGGAAAGAATCATGTAAAGGGACATTACACACTCACTAATACTTACAAATACAACATTGATCAGCATTCTCTCTACATCTTGTTAGGAACCTTACCCCCTCATGGGAATAGGTTCCAACATTGGCGCCATCCGTGGGACCTCTTGATCACGGGTCTCATTTAAACCTCTAAAAAATGGTCGATCAATTCCGCCGCTACCACCGTTGTCTCACCGGCAAAATGTTTTGGTTTGCCCGTCCACTATTTCGGTAAACAAGCGCCAACCTAGTTCAGGGTCTCTGCTGTTATTTACGTAGCCGGAATATTTTTCCCGACTCTTCGGAATATTCCGTGAAGTCAAGGATCTGGAAATATCCTCCAGCGGGTCTTAAAAAGTCGGACATGACGACTGCTTTCAGCCAACATGGCACATGCTCGTTTTCTTGTACTAGTTATAACCACTACAGTGACATGCCACCGCAACCACCACCCCCAGTTCCATCAGAACCAGCAACGTCACTAAGTCCAAAGTACCCATAAGTGCCCATACCGGGAAGATATAAAGAACACATGTGGTCAGTTTGTTCATAAATGAAGACGATATGGAGGTTGAAGACATTACGGCCGAAAGGCCCAAGATAAACTCGGTGTTAATACGAACTCACAAAGACGCTTTAAGAACAAGCATCGAAGAGCAAGAATGGGAAGAAAACTTCAAGTGTCTACAGAAAATTTAGATCCACATAAGTTTGGTAAAAAAATAGGAAAGTAAGAGGCTTGGTTTTGAGCCTATTCTGCCCAGGTTTGCACCGTTTCAACTTAGTTTGGAGTCCCCTTCCGCTCACGTTCAAGCCCATTTAGTTCAATACAGCAAGACTTCTAGTGGGATCCCATCCAACGGAACAACAAAATCTTGCCGATATATTACGGTTGACTCTCGGAGATTTCGACGGTACCTTCACTCTTAATGAAAATAATCGGTTTGTTCTCTTCATCATGTTTACATTACTTTAGCACACCATACAGGTTATAAGAATTGTTTCACATCACCATTGAGGTTTGAAGTTCCAGAAAACACATCAAAGTATGAGTTTCTATTGAAAATAATATACATATAAAAATAAAAAGTAAATGAAATAGAATAAGAGAAAATCAGGGTAAAACCCTACATTAGCCTACTCTTATTCTAAGGCCACAATCTATTTTATGTATAAAAAATGGTTTGAAAAGAATCTTGGTAAAAGTATGGATTTAATATTGATTTGTTACAAAAAAAGGGAGACATGGTCATATGAAAAGGTGATGTAAAGTTTTGCTTTTAAAAAAAGGTGATGTGACCATACATGTCCACATGCACCATTCTTTAAAAAAGGTGATATGACCTTACATGCATGAGTCCTACATTATTTAAATGCTGCTTTTGTACTACATGTTATAAAGAAAGTCTTTAAGGTGACACATCTCTCAAGGAGTCCCTTCCTGGTCAAGTCAACAACGAGTCCCTTATTGATGAATCCTTGGATAGTGAAGTCCCTTACTAAATAATCCCCTTAGAATAAATCCCCTGTTAAGAAATTGCTTTAGAAGGAAGTTCCCTACTTAACAATTCCTTCAGAATGAAGCCTCCCCCCTGCTAAAAAATTGCTTCAGAAGGAAGTTTTCTACTTAACAATTCCTTTAGAATGAAGCTCCCTGCTAAACAATTGCTTAAGAAAGAAGTTCCCTACTTAACAATTCCTTCAGAATGAAGTTCCCTACTTAACAATTCCTTCAGAATGAAGCCCCTTACTGAAAAATCTCTCCTGAACGCCCCCCCCCCCCCAACTAAACCATCTCTCTGGAGCACCCCCCCCCCCTTAAAAATTAATTCATTTAGAACGAGGTCATTCACTAAAAAAATCTCCTAGAACGAAGCCCCTTACTGAAAAATACCTTTAGAACAAAGCCTCTTACAAAATAATTCCTTCAAAACAAGGTCCCTTACTAAACATTCCTTCATAACAAAGCCCCTTCTAAGAAAAGCAAGTCATAACGGAGCCCCTTCCAAGAAGGAAGCCTCCTTTCAAGACAATCCATTCATAATGATGCCCCTTCCAAAACAATCCCTTCACTACAAACACTCTTCCCAGACAATCCTACTGAAGCGCATTTTCATATTACAAGAATCTTTTTCAAAGAAGGAGATTCCCTTTCCAAGGGATGAGGTGTTTAAAACTTCCTTTCATGAAGAAAAAATATCATTGGGGCAAAATTTATCAGCAAAGGAAAACAACCTTTTCCAGATTCTCCTTTTCAAGAAGAATAATCCTGTTCCAATGAAGGAGGTATTTGAAAAGTTCCTTCCATAAGGAAGGAGTGACTTCCATAACAACTTTTTACATTACAATAATTTTATATGAAGGAGAAGAATCCCCCTCCAAGGGATGGAATGTTCAAAGGTCTTCTTTCCGTCAAATATCCTTGCTACATCACAACATCCCATACCACAAGATTTTTCTAGAAAGAAGAGAAATCCCTGTCCAGGGGATGGCACATGCGAAAGGTCAATCTCATTCAGAAGAAACCCCCTCTCTACACCAACATGGAGCTGGGGGGACTAATTTTACATTGCACCATTGTGCCATGGGTTTTCGTCATTAAAGTCTCTTTACTAAGTCAAGGGGACCCTATTCATCAGCTTTTATGCATGAAGACGTATCTCATAAAGAAATCGTCATCTTAAAGTGACTTCCAAGAAAAAAATAGTTCCTTTCCAATGAAGGAGGTATTGGAAAGTCCCTTCCAAGAAGAATAAAAGCCTTCTACAGCAGCACCTCATGTTTCAAGAGTTTTCATTTTAAAGAAGAAGATTCTTATTCTAAAGAGTGACAAAGTCTCTATGGAAGGAAAAAAGCCTCATGTAGCAGCACTTTAGATTCCAAGAATTTTTCAAGGAGAAGAAGCCTCCATTTCCATATTAACTTTTATCATAAGGGAATGGACCCCTCCCATTAGCCCCTTTCATCATCCTTCATGTGTAAGATTTCTAAAATGTATTAAAAATGCTTTTATATTTATGACTAACCAATATAATTGGTCGATCATTGCTTATAATTCCCCCATTTGGGATAAAGCCCTATTTAAGAGGCACAATACTTATAATTCTCCCATGTGGGATAAAGCCCTCTTAAGCCCTCTTTAAGAGGCACAATACTTAAAATTTTCCCATGTGGGATAAAGCCCTTTTTAAGAGGCACAATACTTATAATTCCCCAAAAATGGGATGAAGCCCTCTTTAAGAGGCATAATACATACAATTCCTCCTAATGGGAAAATGACATAAATTCTTCTTCACGAGTGTGAAAGAAAGGCCCAGCTGAGGGCTTGGATCCATATACAAAAATAGTCCCATCTATGAGGCTCAATACTTGTAATTTCCATCGTGAAAAATAGCCCCATGCATGAGGCTCGATAATTATAATTTCCCTAGAGAAAAATATCTTCTTCTATAAGGTTTGAAACTTACACCCCTTCCCCCAAGCAGGAGGTATAGCCCAAAATGTGCTAAAATGCACCGTTGAGTCGAAATGCAATATCCACTCAAATCTTTAACATGATTTATTTATCTTAACCGGCAAGAACTTGCAGGAGAAACATATAGAAAGATTAAAATCACCATGACTAATACTAGTGGTTTGATACATTTTTATCATTTATTATCACATTGGAAATTCTCTACGCCTTAGTTTCTATGTCCAATACTAGTAAAGCAAGAATAGCATGATCATTATTAGAGCCTGTTAATCGGTTACTAACAACTTTGATAGGGTTATTCAACAAGAAGAAAGAGATTACATGAAATCAACATAGTTACCCAAGAAAGAAAGCTTAGCACTGTCTTGGTTATGATAAAGAAACTTGGGTTTAAAAGGCCCCTATCCCAATCATAAATAATTAGCATAAGGGACTGGGGACTTGAAGAGGTAATTCCAGGATTGGGCCCATTGTATGGGTATGAGTTTAGAGATGTGTAATCTTTGCCTCATCCATGACTTCTCCATCTCAACTATACTGGTTCCAAATTTGATAAGTCAAAATAGAAGAAGGACCACGTATTTCTATCAAGCCAAAAGATCAAAAGAGGATCTAGTCCGAAACTGGTCCAATGAGTGGGTTTAAAAGGGATGAACCTATCCTATATAGATGATCTAGGACTACATTAGTCTCTTGTCAATATCAGAATAAGGACAAGGGGACTTGCAAAGCATGCTGTGAAAATGGGTCTCCGTCCCATGATGAGATCCAAGTCAAGAAAGCCCAGAAGAAACCAAAATACTTGGGGAGTTCTAGTTACTCTAACCAAACATACTACCAACCAGGTAAGAAGGAGATAGGAAATACAACTTTGAAAGTAAGAAAAAGGAAGAAGCAGTTATGAGAAAGGCTGGCGAGTCGAAAGGTGTCATCACATCTTTAGGGAAGCGTGAGAAGCTTTTTCAGAACTATCGCCAGTTTAGGTATGGGCCTAGCGATAGGCTGAAAAGATAAAAGGGATTGGATAATTTAATTCAAGGAAAAGTCTGAGTTGGTTCATCACCCTTACCACAGACGAGGGAAACTTGATGGAGCTACCCTAGAAAGGAACCCAACAATATCATTCTTACTTTAACAACCGGTAAGGTGATGGTGATGTCGATAAAGGATACCGGCACTAACCTTATGAAGAAAGTGCGAAGATGGGTAAATGTCTTTAGAAAATATATAGATAAGTGTTTAGCCGTTTAAGATAACACAAAAATCGGGTCAACAGAGGAAACAACATAAGCAGACACTTCCGGAGGATAAAGAAAGCATCGAGATAAAATTATAGCGGAGAACTGATATAAGTCCATTATACTCATCATAAATAATGAGCACAATGGACTGGGAAACTTGAAGAGATTACCCATTAAACGGGCTCATCGAGCGATAATAGAAATAGGCCTAACACATGCTCAAAGTAAGGGTGGCTAAAGAAAGGAAGCCCCAAAAGAGAGTAACCAAAAGATCTCCCAAAGTAACTAAATGAAATCAAAGGTTCCAGAAGGATTAAGGGCATGTTCAATCAATCTAAACTAGTGGTTGTATCAACCCAAAAGAAAGGATTAGAATAACACATGTTGCTAGAATGGATGGGCCTAAGTCAAAGAAAACAATGGCTCAGTGGAAAGCTCGTAGGTCAAGAACCAGCATATAATAGTTCTATTGATATTCTTTTTGTATCAAAGATACCCCCGGCCATATAAAGGTTAACCGGAGAGTAAGGAGGATCACATAAGAGATCACGACGGAGGAAGAACGTACAGAGACTTGCTGTATAACGAGCACAATGGACTGGGGGAATTGAAGAGCCTACCTCGGAATGGGGTGTGAAATTTTTGCCAAAACAAGGTACACCTCAGTACGTATTTACCGATTAAGCAAATAAACGCCTTTTGCGTAGCAAACGAACGATTAACCGAACGGGTCGGGTTATGACCCTGATATCTCGGGGGGCCATTTATAAGTGATATACGATCTATGCAAGCTAAAATGTCAGAAATATGGTCTTAGTTTGATAGCAAACAAGTTAAACGAAAACATGCTCGTTTAACCACCCGCTATAGATTTAAACGCGAAAGATAGTTACAAACCAAGCATTGTATCATCCATTAAGCCGGAAAAGACTTACCAAACACTTATTTGAAATGTTTTAAGCGATCCGTGAAAATATTTTTGATTTTTACAAACGTATAGTATGTTTTTATAATTTTACACAAAACTAGCCGAAAAACACTCGTTTTCGCGTTCTTTAACGCACCCGCTAAGTTTTTCGCGCCAAAAACCGAACCCGAACTAAATTTGGACCGGGCTTTTCGTGTTTGGGCTTGAGAAATCAGAAACTTGGGCCAAAATGGGCCCAAAGTGGGCCCATGATGGTCCGATCGCAACAACAGGCCCCCCCCTTTTTTCTTTCACATTTAAACTAGATACAAGATATTTTCAACATTATTTCTTGAAAATTCTGGACATAAACTTCTTCTCCAGCCAAAAACTCAAGAAACCCTAAGGTAAACAACTTAAATAAGCTACTTTTACACTTGTTTAAACTTGTTTAATACCATAAAAACATGTCTTGATTACTAAAAATCATTCCTAACCGTGTAAAAATCCTAAATATGGTCCATAAATATGTTTTGATCATACACGTGGTAAGGAACCTGTTTTGATAGTTTTTTTTGGCCATAAACACGGATTAAAGGGTTGAAACGACGTT
Source organism: Bidens hawaiensis (assembly GCF_021521415.1). Lineage (NCBI taxonomy): Eukaryota > Viridiplantae > Streptophyta > Magnoliopsida > Asterales > Asteraceae > Bidens > Bidens hawaiensis. Next base: position 2,248,696 of record NW_027491069.1, on the reverse strand, counting down.
TTTACGGTTCAAAAGTTCGTTTTTGTGCACTAGCCGAAACCCTAAGTTAAGGGCTGTTATGTTGATGAAATATTGCTTTTTTTGTAATATAGGACTTGTACCTAGCTTTCTTAGAAGCACAAGAACCTGAAAACTTGATTAAAAGGTCGGAAACGAGCCAAACCCGCTAAGGTAATGCCGAAACACTCGCTTACGGGCTATTTAGGTTAAGGTTGTGATGTGCATATTGTTAGGACTTGAAATTTTTCAGGGACATCAGAGACCATGTCAATAAGTCCATGTTCAAATTTGATAATTTTTCGACCATCCGAAAATATTTGGCAAATTTATTACCGAATTGGGACGTTTATTTGGGAAAAATAGCTAAACTACTTCAAAAATTATGAAATTTTTCTGGGAACTCAGATTTGATGTATTTTGATCACATATGAATTTTGGGATCATTTAGAAAAGTTTAAAGATGTTTTGTTTATTTGCGTTCGTGTGAATTTTTACAGCCGAATTTGGGCCGAAAAGAATATCGCACGAGCTTTTTACATTATGGAATTGTACAGGTTGTTTTGGGACATGATTTGAGTATTCAGGAAATTTTGTGGAATTTTTGGAAATTGTTTGGGGTAAACGGACGATTTTCAGGCGAAATATAGCTGATAAAATAAATTTTTATAAATTAATAAATCAGTAAATAAATTCCAGAAATATTTTTATAAAAATCTACATATTTTAATTGATAAGTGGTTAAATTTTCATAATTTAATGATTAACGGTTAATTAATTATACTAATTTGAATATTAAACAAATTCAGTTTTTATAAAAACCGGCAAGTTCGCGACTAGTGAATCTGCGGGAATATCAAAACACCAAGAGTGATAAAAAATCATATTTTTGGGCTAATTAAGTAAAAAATGAACTTTTCTATGAGAAACCTGGACAATCCGGGTGGATTATGCGCGTTTCTTCTCAAATTAAACTGTATAAACAGAAATGGGCCCCGTGGCTAATCCGGGACCCTAGTATGTGATCCTTCTTTATAACTTAATCATGTTATTAACCAATACATTTACCCAAGCTTATTTTCCCATAACTGTTTTCTAAACGCGTAAACGAACAACTTGGCCCAGCTGGGAAAACGGGAACCTAAGCCAAGTTCAGTTTTAAGTATTAGACATTGAACAACATCACAACCTAAGCCTACTGCCACTTTCTGAGCGTTCCAGCTACACCCAGATTAGTTATACAGCCTAGTTTAGTATTGAGATTATAATAATATTAAAATATTAATATTATTATAATATTGATTATAGGAACTACTGATAGCGGACCGAACAAACCACGAGCTGATACAGTACTGAATATCTACTAAACCGTGAGTTTCATGACCCCACTTTTAAACTGTTTTACGAACTTTTGGGGTGAAAAACATGTTTGCTTATATCTATATACATACCTGAAACATGTACTGATGTGAATTATCTAAGTGCTAACACACGAAAGTCCCCACGATCACAGTGATTAACTTCGAGCCGGTGGCTTGTGAATAGTACTATTGGTTTGACAAACCCAAACGGAGCCGGCACGGTTTGCCGAGACACAAAACCGTTTGCACATGTCCATATATAATTTTTACGAACCAGCTATGTAGTGTTAGACATAGCTACCGGGGCATGTTGTGGGCGGAAAGGGGCCACAGTGGTTGATTGAGCGTGGGAAATGGAGGCACGCAGCACGAACAGTCCAGGCTTCACTATAGCTTAGCATAATTACATCACATACATCATTTACATACATACATACTTATTTCATGATTACAAGTGTTGACTTATGAATACTCAATACTGATCTCTTGAAACTCGTGAAACTCACCAACTCTAGTAGTTGACCCGTTTTAAACTGCTTTTCAGGTGTACCTAAATCGGAGTAATTTGGTGATCTGTTACTTGCCTGAAGTGTGTGGTCGATGCTATGTGAATAGAAGCAAGGGTGTTAGTAGTAAGAATGTATAGTTAACGAATTAATTTTGTTTGTACCACCTAGACTGTAAAACAATGATAAAACAAAGAAGTGTAATATATTGTAAATTAGTTTGTAATGTTCTTTATAAACAATTTGTTGATACCAGAGGTGTCTGTTACATTCCCGTTTTACGCTTCCGCATTGTGCTAGTCGGGGTGTGACATGGGGCTCCGGAGGTAAGCTAAAACCCATTAAAAAATAAAGAAGGCCCAACGCTGAAGGGAGAAAAGGAATACAAGCCCCAAGAAAACAAACCAAAAAAATTTAGGAATACACAACGGGCCAGATACCAAAAGCCCAAAAAGAAGAAAGTGAAAAAAGACACGAGCGACAATAGTTATTGAGTCTATTACCCTTCAAAAATAACAAGGGCAATAGACTGGGGGACTTGAAGAGCCTACCCATGAGACGGGCCTCATAAGTAGGCTCTGACCCAACAAGACTAAGTCATAACGACTGGAGCGCAACCACCGCCACTGTCACTGGCAACGAGCGACGAGCACCATCACCAAAGTCAACGACCGTCAAAGACCAAGTTAACACTAGCTTCAGCCATTCATGAATTATAAGTTTGTTTATGAGATCCGATCCGCCCACATCTCTGGTAAATCGTTAATCATTGATTGTATTTGGTAAATTGATATAGCTTAATTGTTAATTTTTTAGCCTTTCGTTGTGTAGCTGGAGTTAGGGCTGTAAACGAACCGAACGAACATGAACAAGGCCTTGTTCATGCTCGTTCGTTAAGAAAATAATGTGTTCGCGAACGGTTCACGAACACTACCGAAGAAGATTTTTTGTTCGTGTTCGTTCATTAAGGAAATTAATGTGTTCACGAACACAAATAAAATTGGCAGAGCCTAGAGATTTAGAGCGATGTATTCATCAATGCGAATAATGAAAGCCTTTAAACGAATCGAATGAACATCAACAAAGGCATGTTCTCGTTCGTTCATTTAACTTTAAAAGAACACAGACACTTAATCAAACAAATATTTATGTTCATGTTCGTTTATTTTAAAATGGGCACTTATGTTCGTTTGTCTAAAATCAAAACGGACATAATTGAACAAAGATAAACGAACATGTATGGACGAACAAAAATATAAAAACACTTAAATGAACACAAATTAACAAATATAAAACCTTTAAGCAGATGACCTATCCAGATAATATTTAATTATTTTCTATTAATACAATAATACATATATAAACAGACATAAGCGAATATAAACGAACGTTCACGAACATAAATGAACGAACGGAACATGTGTTCATGTTTGTTCGTTTAATTAAACGAACACAAATTTTTTGTTCATGTTCGTTCGTTTATTAAATAAACGAACATAAATGAACTTCCCGCCGAACGGTTCACAAATAGTTCACCGAATGTTCGGTTCATTTACAGGCCTAGCCGGAGTGCAGGTGAAGGTTGAACCGACACGTGTTTGAGTTTGAATATTTTTTGGAGTGGGTGTTCTCCCCCGTTCATGGACGGACTACCATTTAGAGTGGCCTCTGCATGCTTAGTTAGGGTGTCGTTTATTAATACTAGGTTTTATTATGTCGATTTAGTATTAAATTATATAATATTAGTATTATCCCCCACTTGTAGCCTAGTAGTAGGAAGACCTGGTTTCTCCAACGGAGACCCAAGTTCAATCCCCACCTGTGTCACTTTGGGTGGATACTTGCAATGAAGGGTTTGTGCTAGACCTTGTTTAAGGTTGTCAATTCGAATTCCAAGCCCACCCGGGTTTTTGTTCCACCGTGTGTTACGTCAGAGAGTTTTGCTCTTGTGGTGCCACAACGATTGTCAAGTGGCAGCCGGCGATATTGTTTTCTGGGGAAACACCCAAGGCAAACTCTGAAGCCAGCGTGGTCCCGGTTAAGACAACATAGTTGGGCCAGAGTGGGGGATCAGGGCTCTCCAAATTTGGAGAATGCGGAAGCCTAAATAAAAGAAAGTCGTTGTTCTAAAAAAATATAAGCTGGGTTTTTTTTTTTAAATCACATTTTGGATTTATTCCGGTGTTTTTTGTAATCTTTGGATGCTATATTATTATATTATATTGGATGTTTAATATTGTTTTGGTTGAAATTTTGATATAACTTTGTTGGAAAAAAAAACTAGTTTCGGGTTGAAGTTTTGGTCTCATTTGATTCAAAAGTTTGTTTGTTTGTTTTTTTTAATAAGTTTCGAGTTGAAATTTTAATATAATCATGAAAAGTAAAAAAAAAATAAAAAAATAAAAAACCTAGTTTCGTCTTGAAGTTTTGATCTCATTTGGTTCAAAAGTTAAAAAAAATTAAATAAAAAATAAACAAGTTTTTATTATAATTTTCGGGTTGAAGTTTAGATATAATTTGGTTTAAAAAAAAAAACTAGTTTCTGGTTGAAGTTTTGATCTCATTTGGTTCAAAAGTTAAAAAGCAAAAAAAAAAACAAATTTCATAAATTTCGGCTTGAAATTTTGATATAATTTGGTTGGAAAAAAAACTAGTTTCGAGTTGAAGTTTTGGTCTCGTCTGTTTCAAAAGTTTGTTTTTTTAATAAGTTTCGGGTTAAATTTTTTATCATGAAAAGTAAAAAAAAATAAACTAGTTTCGAGTAGAAGTTTTGATCTCATTTGGTTCAAAAGTTCAAAAACATGTTTTTATAAGTTTAGATATAATTTGGTTGAAAAGCAAAATAATAATAAAAAAATAAAAAAAAGAGAGATTCGGGTTGAAGTTTTGATCCCATTTGGTTCAAGAGTTTAAAAAAAAACAAATTTCCTAAGTTTTGCGTTGAAGTTCTAATATAACTAGTATCTTCAACCCCAAGCGTTGCAAGGGGAGGGGGGGGGGGGGGGGGGGGTTGCAGGAAACCATTTTGATATGAGAATAAAACTATGTACAACATATTTACTCATTTTTCGTTTTTTTATTCTTTGAATGATGGGTTATCCATCATAATCTAACTTTTACAAGTTCCAACAAAGCAATCAAATGGCAGCATATAAAAAGCATATAAAAGATACATACACAGCAAAAATATAAGAAGAATACAACCATAAAAAAAAATAAAAAAGAGGTTAATCCTCCAAAACTTGTGATGAAAATCCTAATACACATCTCACATTAAACAAACTTTACAACATCAGCCACAACATAGTTTAAAGTTACATGATAAATTCAAACAAACCTCAATCAAATGTAAACTAGCTCGCTCGAATCATCATCATTGCCGTCCATATATGTAGAATCATCATCATTGCCGTCCATATATGTAGCTCAACCACGACGTCTTATTGCATATAGGCAACAAATCTTTGAACTGCTTCAGTTACCTATCCTATAGCAATGCAGAAAGATTATCATAAGCAACATGAAAAAATTATTTATTTCCCATATGAAATTGTTCAAATAACAACAATGGTATAAGACACAATAAACATTACAAATCCACTAATTTGGAGTTAAAATTCGTAGAATCTAACCTCAAAATCAGACCATATTTGATTTGAGTCCTAGGCATTATGATCGAAATCTGGCCGAGCCATATGGCCTGCATTGAAAGCGGTTCAAAATATAAAATGCACGGTTTGAAGAACACCAATATCAACAGCTGAAAATCTGATGGTTTACCCATGTTTGCAGCAGCACTCAGCTGCACCAATCAAAAAAAAATTATTTAAAGCAACCTACAAAAAAGAATTATTGAAAGCGACAGCATGATGGTAAAACAAAAATTACCTCTTCAAACAGATAAGGCTCAGAAAACCATCACAACCTTTCTAGAGCCCAAACGGACGGACATGCACTTCATCAAACACCCTTTGTGCACTGCATCTAAGGATTGAAAAACGCATTTCATTTTAACCAAAAGAGTAGCAGTTTGCATCAGATACACTGATAGATTGTTTAACATGTTAAATCCCAAACAACCTAATTACTATTAGCAAAACAATAATAGTTCCCACCACTATTATTGTAAAACGGTAAAATAACCATAACAGTAAAATAACCATAACATAAGTTACCTCTGACAGCATGAATGAGGAAGAGCTAACCAACGGATCTAAACACAGTGTCCTAAATACCTGCACTTTATAAGCAGTTAGGAAAGCTGATAATTAATAAATACATAACAACAGATCAATGTATTGATTAACAATAGCTTCATGAATCCACACAGTAATTTAAAAAAAAACAACATTAGTTGATTGATATGAATGAGAGTAAACAATTTAAAATCAAACGAAAATATTAATAAGAATAAAGTTCAAAGATGTTCAGATTTGTTAATAATATTCGAAACAAAGTCAAACAAAACCGCCATGGGCCACCCATGGCTACAAATATCACGGCTGCTTCAGTTGTAAAAACACCAATTTGGTAATTTCTACCACGAAACCTCTGGATATACGGTAAGTCTCAAGCTTTGTTCGATTCACTCGGAAGACAAACTCATCATCATCATCATTGCCTCTAAACATTGCTTGTTTGTCTCGTAAGCTACGACAAAGTCGCAGGGCCATTGAACAGCGAGGCAAGGCACTGCAAATGTCAACCGCCACCATAGACGGTCGCAACTCCCCATTTTGCCTTTGTTTCTAAAAAACAATGTTTAAAAGAACTCAGGTGTAAAACCATCACAGTTCGAAAATGCTAGCAAACATGTTCACACAAAATCAAAACATCAGGCGTTAACACGGACAGCAAAGCCGCCAGCAACAACCGGCATCAGGCCACAATCGAACACCAAGCAAACCCCCACCGGCCTGCTAGCCACCATCCATGGCAGACAACACGCGACCATAAGGAACGCCGCCGCCTAGGGTTCCAAAAAGGAACCCGACAACAGCCGTAATAAACAACAAAGAAAACCACAGGGTTCGATCGATGACAGAGACTCCACACCAGTGCACAACGACGACGACTCTACTGCCACCTAGGGTTTCAAAATGAAACCTGGCAACAGTAGGCGGGGTTAATGACGTTGTACCGGAGCTCGAAGGTCATCTGGCGATGGTAGCGTAACAGACGAAAGAAATGGTGCCACACCGATCCCTTCAAACAGACAAAAGTAAGAGAAAGAAGGCAGACATGATAAAGAACATATTTCCTGTACTCGATTAAGCTGAAAGACATGGAAGGAGGAGGTGGCAGTGGCGACGGGTAGGGGGGAGTTTGATCGGGAAACAGTAACGAACACAATGAGGTTGGTGATGTGATGTCTCTCTTCTCTGATATCTCAGGGTGGAAAATATTAGGGTTGACACGTGTAAAGAAGTGATGATAAGAAATGTACAGCGTGCTAAACTAAATGACACGTTTAAGGGCAAATTAAAGATACAACACAAGAAGCACAATGTACATGTAAGTGAAGCTGTTACAACTATTGAGGCGTCAAGTACTGGTGATAATGCGTCAAGAAGTTCAAAATTAAATATATGTACAATTTACATGAAAAGCTTAAAGAAAAACTAGTTTCGTGTTAAAGTTTTGGTCTCATTATATTCAAAAGGTTAAAAAAATTACAAGTTTTTATAAGCTTCGGGTTGAAGTTTTTATAAAATTTAGTTGAAAAGTTAAAAAAAAAAAAACCTAGTTTGGGGTTGAAGTTTTTGTCTCATTTCGTTCAAAGCTTTTTTAAAAAATACAAGTTTTTATAAGTTTCGAGTAGCAGCTTTGATATAATTTAGTTGAAAGTTTTAAAAAACACAAGTTTTGGGTTAAATTTTTTGTCTCATTTCGTTCAAAAGTTTTTTATATTATTTGGTTGAAAACTTACAAAAAAAAATTTATATTATGACAATTTTTATCACTTCTATGACTAATTTTTTCTTCACTTTTATAAATAATTAAAAAAATACATATATTTGAATTTACTTTTATAATTTTATAAAAAAACATTTTGGGCGGTAAAAATGATTTTTTTTAACTTTTAACTTTGAAGGGACAAATTAAAAAAAAATAGTTAATTTAAATATTGGAAGCAAATTAAGTAAGAGGGTCAAAAAATAAATCTTTTGATAGGATAAGGGTAGGAACAGGTCATCAGAAAGGGGCATAATAGTCATTACAATATCATAATGGACGGAGTTATGACGAAATTAAATTGACAGTGTGCTCGCCGGAAAACTACGATGACACATATCACTCAAATTAAGAATTAGACCTGTATAGTGCCCCTGCATCCTTGCCCATTAATCATAGGGGCACACATGATAATTTTCTCTCATACTATTTACTAGATATATTTTTATAATTCAATATTTTTTTCTTGAACGTTTGTTTACTGCAAACATATTTCTTAATAAAGGAACACGGTCAACAAAATAAGTTGGTTTTAGTATTCTTGTTCTTTTTTGTATTTTTTGTATTTAGTTAAGCGTCAACAAATTAACATGTACAACTACCGTTAGTCTTCAACCGTATTACGTACAAAAATGGTCACAAAATTACAAAAATAACGACCAAAATTGTTCCGTTCGCAAATACAAGCATACTTTAAAAGTAGTTTAAAATATGAAATAAAAGTAGTCACACCTTTTATTTTTTTTAATAGTAGTTGATTCTAATTAATCACATGTCCATTTGCAATTTTTACTTCCACGAAAAACTAAGAAATATAGGTGTTAAATATTTCCAACTATGTTTTATGACAAATAGCAGTTTTAAACTTGTCCGGTGGCAGTCCCAACTAAAGGGATACTTGTTTTTAACAGATCATGACTAACGGATGTTAACTTCGTTAGTGATTTGCTGACATGGACCTTTTTTTCTAGCCGCATCATGCTAGAAACCTATCGGAAACCTGCAACTCGCCTCCATTCTCCCTAATATCGTTAAACTGTCTCTTTTTCTTTCCCCTCTTTCAAAACCTAACTGACGTGCTTCCGTCGTTTTCTCCAGTGAAGTCCACCCTCGTCAATCGTGCACCATTCGAGGTAATTGACACATCATTCGACTCATTTTGATTCCCTTAATAAAAGCCCTATGTTTATTTTTTAAATCGTGTAACGTTGATTTCAAATTTTCGAAAATAAGATTGGGTTTGATATCTAGGGATTGGTGATGAAAGAAAATAAAATATGATTCATTTACTAATTTCCGGTGTGTTTTTGAAAAGGGAGGGAGACGATGCAACGATATTAGGGAGAATGGAGGAGAGTTGCAGGTTTCCGGCGTTATGTGGCTGGAGGAGAAGGCTCATGTAGCAAGTCGCTAAGAAAGTTAACATCCGTTAGTCGCGGTCCGTTAAAAACAAACACCCCGCCACCAGCCAAATTTGAAGTTGGGACTGTTATTTGCCAATAGGACATCGTTGAGATTATTTAAAACCAATATTCCAAAAACTATGATACCGTCACAAATAGTTCTCATAAAAAAAATAGAGAGTGGTAATCATGTGTCGAGCATATATTATTAGCGTAAAGTAGTTATCGGGTCAGAGTAGTTTTAATCAGCAATAATTAGGTTTAATGATGATCAAATAGAGGCCACTAATCACCAGTTAGTATTAGTTTGAAGCAACGTTTCAAGATAAGTTTTATATCAATTAACTCCTTTCATGTTTTAAACTAGAGAGCCGTCATCATGTGTTAAATTAAGTGTTGGGAAAAACTACCACCTAGCCACGAACGGTAAACAAAAATTGCAGAATTAATCTTTGTTTGACTAAACTTTTTTCCGACCCGAATAAACCAATGAGGATGCAAACAAATAGGGCAATATAAAAGTAAATAAGTGACACAAAAATTTTAGCGTGAAAAACCTCTCAAGGCAAGAGTAAAAACCACGGAACTACTAGAGCCGCTTCAAATCCACTATCACCAATAATGAGCAATACAAAGTCTTCTCTAGGTAAAACTAGAGGCATACACAAATCATCATATACTTGGTACAAACAATCTTCAAGTATATGGAATCAAAAACTACAAAAGAGTAAACGAGTAAGAGGAATCACTAACGAAAGAATGAATCAATCTCTGACACGTCCCTTATCTATAAAAACACCAAAAAACTGGAGCACTATTTTTCTTCTCTTCTTAATCAGTTGTCGACAGAAGAACAAAAACTCAATTCCTTTTTCCGAATGCTTGACGACAGAATTGGAATAAATTGTGAGAACCAAATATATATATATATATATATATATAGGTATTGGTTCTTTTCAGAAGTTTTTTTACAGCGAGAAGTGCGAGAAGAAATATCATCCAATCATATTTTTTCTTTTAATATTTTCTTTTAAATAATTAGAAGGTTAGAATGGTCTTTTTATTTTATTAATAAAATAGGTAAATCCTGTTATCTTGCAACCGTTTCAAAATCTGTACATCAATGGCGATCATCTGATATCACATCCATCATCCTCATCTTTCAAATAAAACATCTGATTTCAGAATTCCAGAGAAATAGCACCCAAATAATCTAAGCGATTTTCAATCATGATTTTCATATATACTTCGATTTTGACAATCACCCAGCTAAAGTCATGCGTAATATTATTATGCTCCAGATATAGCTACATTCAAATCACGATGATTCGGCAATTCGACATCAGCAAATCTAGGTATATATCAATTTCGATTCCCCCCTTCCACCCTCCTCCCGCAATTTTGGCTGTATGATCATATTAATTTTTAGGGTTTGGTAATTTAATATCAAGTTATCAAAGTACATGGAATTTTACTATGAAATCAACTAATTGTTTGATAAATGATTCTCAATTGCTCAACGTTTGTTGTTAGATGTATATAATTTTATTGGATGATGATTTTCTTCATTTTTTTATGTATCCCAACATGTGTTGGTTTTTTGTTTTTTGTTTATGAAAGATCAATTTCATTAACCTGTAGATGTCTTATTTAATATATAGCCATAAATGTCCATTTATCATTATAAAACTGTTTATTTTCCTTTACTTATTCTACTCAATTGTTTCATTGCTCAACACATTATTCCACAAAACATATAACCAATATCCTGGTACAATTATTCCTATTAATTTGGTTTTTAAATTCAGTTGGTTTTCTGAAATTCTATATCTAAACAGGTGCAATGGATAATGAGTCAACTACACATAAAGTTCAGCCAAGCAGTATACCGATTAACGAGTATGACGATTAGTTATACATGTTCCTTCTTTTATCTTTTTTTCAACTTTAATCTTTACTCAGAAATTGTAATGATCATGACAAATATGCGTGTACGTTTCTCACCTGTGCAGCATTGTCAAATGTGTATGTATGTGCATAAATAACTGATATGCGTGCGTGGCTATCACGTGTGTGTGTCTGTTCAAACATTTGTCTGAACGGATCTGCATAAATGCATGTATGTTTGTCACCTGTGTAGCTTCGTCACCTGTGTATGTAGGTTCATGCATAACTAATATGCGTGTGTGTTTGTCACCATTGTATGTATGTTCATACATTTGTATGCACGGATCCTGACAAATATTCGTGTACATTTTTCACCCGTGTAGCTTTGCATTTTATTGTTTGGTTTTCTTTTTTTTTCCAAACAGATACAATCTTACGTTCACTGTCCCGTTTGTCTGTTAATATATATTATTTTTACATTATTACATGTACCTTTGTAACTAACTAAAGGAATGTCATTCAACAAATTAGGAGTTACTTTTCTCTAGTCGGAAGCACCAACACCTTCTGGAAATTTTATTTATTTTCGTGTCTTTGGATCTTCATTTTATTGAAAGACAGTTTTTTTTAAGACGTATGAATGTTGGGAATTTTTTCAGTCTTCGGTTATTGGCTATCTTGTTTTTGTTAATCCATTTACGCTGTTATGTTATTGCTGTCATTTGTTAATGCAGTATACTTTGTAGGTCTGACAGTTGTATTCTTTTTCGTCGGATGTGTAGCTGTGTTTATGGTGTAGTATACTTTTGTTACTTTTATTTGACTACCTATTTTCATATACTTTTTCTAGCTAGTCAACATTTTTCACATTATCTAGCCATTATAATCAGATCCAAACTGCTTTGTTCCAGGAAACCATGCTCTTGCACAGATACAAACGAGTGATCCAGAAAACAGTGAGTTGTTACTCGGACAGTCGAGTGTTCCACGCGTTATCAGCCACGAGCGTAAGAGTTAGAAAGTTTAATTTACTTCTATTTTCTTTCATTAACACTTCCTTATTACTATCCCAACATTAGTAGGTAGATTGAATTTTATCAATTAACATTATATGCAGAGAATGACGAACCAATTTGCTTATACTCGTCTGGTGGGTCAAATGTTGGATCCCAAATGTCCCGTCACATGAAAAACCTTCGATTGGTATTCAATTTAAAACTTGGGATGACGCGGTGCGAATGTACAAGGCGTACGCAGCCAAAGCCGGTTTCGATGTGAGGATGTCAACCATAACATGGACCAAAGGTGCCATATCTCATAGGTATATGGTGTGCAGCAAAGCCGGTACCACCGCGTTGCAAAGATGTGGATACCATGGACAAGTCATCGTCCTCTTCCAAGCGACCCCATACGAATATAAAGGTTATAGGTTGCAATGCGTGTATAAAACTTAAAGTTCCATCGAAGTCAGTCGATTTTGAGATATATGATTTCATAGAGGCTCACAATCATGGCCTTGTTAGTGATTACATTATGGACCTAACACGCAGGAGAAGACAGTTATAGTTTTCAGACAAGGAATTTATTCAAAATCTTCAAACTACAGGCTTTGGTCCAGTCGTTGCTCACCGTGTTCAGTCATCTTTGAAGGGTGGACAACGTTTGGTCACAGGTTCAAAGACTGATTTTAAGAACCATGCTCGTAATGTCAGGTATTGTGTAGCTGATGCAGATGCTCAAATGATTGGCAATAGGTTTACCCACAACATGAGTCATTTAGAGGATTTTTTTTTCCAATTCAAAGCTGTTGACGGTGTGCTAAGGTCTATATTTTGGTCTGACAGCATATCTAGATGCAACTACAGTATGTTTGGTGAAGTGCTAGCTTTTGATGCAACATACTCAACAAACAGGTAACAAATATCGCGATACGTTTCTTGGCAACAACTTCTAATTCTAGTTTACCAGACTTTATTTTTAATTCAGGCGTGACATGATTTTTGTTCCTTTCACGGGCGTTGACTGCCACAAGAAATGTGTTACCTTCGGTGCCGGCTTAATACATTCTGAAACGATTGACTCATACCAGTGGTTACTACATGCGTTCCTATCAGCTCATGGCAAGCAACCCAGGTTGGTGTTGACAGATCAAGATCCAGCAATGAAACAAGCCGTTTCATCTGTTTTGAATGAATCTACACATAGACTGTGCATGTGGCAGATTACAAACAAAATACCTGTTAAGGTATGTATCGCCTTTCAAGATGAATGTTCTATTCCAGTTTTTAATTATTTTGGTATGCGTCGGTCATTTTAAGTTATTTATTGGCTCTATTGCACGTTCAACAATACTAGTTACTTTTGTTTTGTTTTATAGCTGAAGGGTGAGATTCAGGTTAATGAAGAAATTAGATGTCATGTTAACAAGCTGGTTTGGAATGTATTCATCAAGCCCGAGACGTTTGAATCCATATGGCATGATTTGATTGACGAATTTAATTTAAGTGAAAACAAATGGTTAAAAGACATGTTTGCTATTAGGGAAAGTTGGGTTCCGGCTTACTTTAGAGATATTCCAATGTGTTGTTTGATGAAGACTACCTCACGTTCTGAGAGTTGCAACTCACAGTTCAAAGTATATTCTATCCCTGGCAACAATCTTGTTCAATTCATGAACTGCTTTGAAATGGCATTGAATGCCCAACGGCACGTGCAGCGCAAATTGAAAATGATACCACAACAAAGACACCGCCGTTAGAGACCCGTTTGCCAATCGAGCGTCACGCCTCCTACGTCTACACTATAACAATTTTCAAAGAAGTTCAGAAAGAGATTGCAAAGGGATTGTATCATTGTGCGCGTACACGTGTTGACTCCGCAGATGGACTGAACATTCATCTTATCAATCACAAAGACAAACGCAATGGGTTTGTTGGCGAATTTAAGGTACATCTCCTGTCATGTAACAAAATATCTTACATTTGTCGCTTACCTGCTGTCATATCACTAACTACTCACCCTGATCGAACGTATGCTGCAGGTGACTCACAATCCCAAATGACAACACATTTTCATGTTCCTGTAAGAGTTTCACTCACATCGGCTACCTGTGTAGACACATCTTCAACGTCTTCCAAATCGAGCTAATTGATGAAATCCCTGACAAATACATTCCATCTCGATGGAGGAGTGACGTCCTACCCTCATCACTGTTCAAGATTGAAACTAGATACAGCGTTCCCCTTGATGAAAGATTTAAACTAAGGCAACAGTTTTTGTCTTTGATCAATCAGTGCGCCGACCGTGCAAGAGAAAACATAGAACTTCTCCAATCGTTGGTCGATAAGATGCATCAGATCAAGGACAAAATATGGGAAACAATTCCTATAGAACCTTCCTATAATAGCAACTCCGCCATAATACAAGATTTGATTGGCTACAAGCTCCCTGAGCAAATCACAATAAAGCCACCAACAGGGATTAAAAATAAGGGTTCAGGATCTCCCAAGCGCAAGATTGGTCCAGGCGAGAAGGCTAAGAAGAAAAGCAAAAAACCAAAATGTTTTTGTGCAAAATGTAACAAACGGGTTCGTGGTCATGACTCGCGTAACCATAAGAAAGTTATGGAAGAGAAGGAACGTAGGCGAAAAGAAAGGGAACAACGCCGAAAGGAAAGGCAACAAAAGAGAAAAGACAAAATGGCAACGATGGATAACCAACCGGCGGATGATGCTGAAACCGATGAGACCGTTGACACATCTGAAATGAATTCTTCTGAAGATTCGGATGACACGAGCGATACCGACTACAATACTGAATAAATTCTTTTCTTTTATTTTTTATTTTGTGTTTTTTGCATACGAGACATTATCATCTACTATTACACCTTAACATTTTCAATACACATCACATTTCAATTTCATACACCTCTATTCACATCACTCTTTTGTAACATACGATTATTTTTTTTCGTTTACATCCATATGAAATGTTATCTTCAGTTATTTCATGTGAAATACATGCATGTCTATCTGCCAACCGATTGTTGAACATGGATTTGATGCCTTAACACAAATCATGTTGTACGCTTACATGTATAAGACATGTTATTCGCTTATGTACACTTTTAGACTTGCATACGCTTGTGTAACTTACATTGATTTATTTATATAAGTAGCTATACAAACAGCTGTCATCATCCCCTTCATGTCAACTACGCGCCTCTCTGTGTGTCAACCAATAAGTGAGCATGGATTTTTGCTGTGGTCGAACAACTCATTTGGTACGGCACTTTGTTCACAAAGTTATGGTATGTGAATATCTTTTAAAAACCTACATACACAACATGTTATATTCTATAATTACCAATTTCTGGATAAACGGGTGTTTACGTGACGGTTGTACCTAGATATAGGCCCGTATGTGGTTACCAATTGGACAACTATGATTGTGTACTATCATTCAGATGCACCAAATGGTGTTCACGTACGTGTCATTCTCTTAGTGCGCTTCTCCAGTCTACTCAACTCAGTAGTATCCCAATGTTTTTATGTAGTCAAACTTTATGTCTATGTAACTATAATCACATGTATTCCAGTGTGTACTAACATCGTCTAGCATCCAGGTACGTGCGCTTGTCTACGTCACCCGGTAGGTACTCACGTTTGCTGAGTCCAACGTCTGCCCAACTCGTTTGTTCGTATATACTTTGATGTTTGACATCTTATTTCTGTTGCAACCAACATTATCTTCCTCTTGAACACACCAAATGTCAGTTTGGTCCACACTACCCTACAACATAACCACCGTATCTCAACAATGGAGCATTACACTAACTAATTTGACACATTGAACCTTTGAGGTGCAATGAACTAACACACATAATGGTTACCTTTGGCAGCCAACATATAAACCAAAAAAATAGTCACATACTTTGCGTGTAACGAAAAACACATCGCAATGACCTCAGTCAACAACTGTTACCTTTCCCAACACATCAATTATCCACGCATATACTGCATCCGAAAAAACATACACATTTGATTAACAAACCAACTTCATTAACATACTAAAACCCAGTTACATTTAAAAATCCTCAAAATTCGGTCATCAAAACCCAGCTTTCATACATAGCTGATACATCATAATCAAAAGCACATCGACATACCAGAAGGTTTTATCAATAATAAATAAAACATACTAATGTCTTAACATAAGGGAGTTTTGGCCCGAAGCCCATGAAACATAATTCAGAAAACCATAAAACATTAAACACTAAAACCATGTTACTAGACTTCACGCATGCATCCATCACTCGCTTACCAGCGCTTCATCGATCTTCTCTTTCTTCTTGTTGACGGAGGAAAGCAGAATCTTCGCCGTGTACTTTACCCTTAAGCTGATCAACACTTTTTTATTCTTCATCGAAGCCTCGCTAAGCCCACAGCAGCAGTTACTACCCCCTTAAACGTCTCCATATGCCTCATCGTGAACAACCTGGACTCTTCATATTCCTTTCTAGTGCACTTTAACTTCAGCCACTTCTGTTCTACCCCTTCCATTGGAATTGCTTTTGGATGATCCACGATTCGGAGGTAACTCACAAAAAACTCCTTCTGCAACAACAGCTCATCATTAACCGTTACACATCCTTGTCATTAATCATCATACAATAAACAAAAAAATGGATTTTTACTAAAACCATACTAACCAGTTTCATCACCGTACGTGAGCATACGCCACTGTACTCGTCATCCAAATCCTTTTCTGATTTCGATCGCCTTTTGTTTATGGCCTTATCAACATTGTCTAACACCTCAATTGCCAGATTTTTCACATCAAAGCACACCAAATAACAGTGATCACCTGTCATAATCGGTATTACAAACATGTCATACGCCCGTATTCGTAATTTTATCACATCGTTGTTAACCGCCCGCCTTAGATTATCCTTTATCAATCCAACGCCCTCTGTGAAGGTCACATCTTTTGACTCGATCATGCTTCCATTCTGTTAATTTCAAACACATTAATCAACACAAGAAGCAAAAAAACAGATCCATTAATCAACATATGCCAGACCACTGTATCCAACCAACCTTAAAGTCTGAGCATTATGTTAATGGCATAAAACAATAACATACGGACTGTTGAAAAAGTTTACAACTACACAACACACATAAATCACCCACACAACATCTCACTAATACCTACATATCTACCTACAGCGATCGTTAGACCATCGCATTCCAACACACATAACAAAACAAACATCCACCTTCGCATACTAACCACATCAACTTTCTACCCAGCTAGCATCACGAGACCAACACGAAACAGTAATACACACAGCCAGTTGAACATGTTCACGCAACCGTATCCGATCAACAATAAATCTACGCAGTCTCTTAACCTAATAAACAATAATACACACAGACGGTTGAAAAAGTGTACACTACCTCATCTGATGAACCCGTAAAACGCAAGCCCATGTTACAATTTCTCTTTATCTACTACGCTGCATGTCGAAAAAATAACAACTAACAAACTACCTACACACCATGTTGACGACATAACCATGTCTTTCTAACGCATGGTCCCCTCCCATATTTGTCCACAACCCAAAACTAAGGTTTCAATTTTAAAAAATTATCCCCTAATAAGCAGTAAACACCATCCCAATACACTCGACTACTTAACATTTACTTTAACATACATGAAAAGCAATTACAACAAAACTTACAAGCTCGATTGGTCCGAGAAACAACCGATACGGTGACGAATCGCTCCGAGCTGCCTCCCCTTCATTCAATACCATTGAGAAACATGAGATGATGTTGCTACTTATTGTCATGTTTGGCTGCAGCGTCTCGAATGCACCACGTAAACCTAACAGTCCACCTTCAGTCGAAAACAAAGTTTCCCTACAATGAAACACAATATTGTTACTAGTATTCACACTAACATATGAACTTAGCGTTATGTATGTCAAACGACTTACGTTTCTGGACCACCAGTCCGATGTATGTACCTCCATACAAGAGTCTCATCTTTCTCTTCTTTGCTAGTGACATCCACCGGCCTATACATATACGGCGATCTAAGCTGGTAGCTTTGACGGATTTCCCTTTTCTCCCTTTCGATACCTTTACCTTTATCGACCATACGTCTTGACACTTCACTCAACGGAACGTGCTCCGTATCACTATCAATCATTTTTTTCCCTTGATTCTCAACCGTCATCAACTCAACATCCAAACCAAGTGTATCAACTGCTATCTTTGCTGTCGTTGGTGTCTTCAGCACTACTTCATCACCAATCTGTGTCATTCCCAAACTAAACGACGGCTCAACCAAAATCGGGTTACTTTCCTGTGTTACACCCTTCATTGCCCTAGCTCTACCAATTCCAATGTCACTACCACTCCCGCTTCCTTTCCTACCAGCACTCACCTTGTCTGCACTGTCGCACAACTCTTTCACAACCTCCGGATCACTCCAAAATGGTGAGAAATTAGGATCTTGATCATCTAACCCATAAACTTCACGTACCTGTTCTCCCTTTTCTTCTACCGCTTTCCTTACACTAATGCTCAACGCTCTTTTCGTTACTACCCTTTGCTACACATGCTGCCATTGGTAACTGCTTTCCTACATGCACGTACACCATTTTCTTACCTCTGTTGTTACTACCAGAATCCCCTAAATAACTCTTCCAGTCGTCTTCATATTGAACAATCTCATTGTACTTCTCAGCAAGTTCTTTCAGCTCAAGCTTCCCAGGATACGCATCATACACCTCATTCATTAACTTTTCAAATTCCTCCTTGCATCTAGAAAGCATGTCTAACACTTTCGACATGCGTTGCACCTTTGCCTGCATACACAACAGTCAGCAGTATTACAAACTCGACCATACTTTCAACCATGTAAACAATAATCAGGTGTGACATAAAACGCCTAAACGACTATTACCTGCAACTCAGATTCTTCTATTGCCCGACTATCCTCCCTAATAACTTTCTCCTTACCACTTCTCTTTTTCGATGATCCAATCATTTTAACATTCATGCGTCTACCGAACCCACCACCAACTATTTCAAGATGTTGCCTTTCCTTCAACTTATCCAACGTCCAGCCTGATAGATCGAGATTTGATAGTGAGGCTGGTACTCCATCCACCCTTACTTTGTCAACATAATACAACTGCAAGCACAACAAAGATAATTATTTACAATAATTTTTATGGCATAAATGTTCATAACAACGACTACGTTAATGTTTATATTATCAACAGTTATATCAGTGTCAATTACGTCTACTTACCTACACCCTATCCACATGAAAAACAACTTCAAACATAGCAAACATCAATATTTAATTTCATAACAAATAACCAAAAAAAATACTATACCTTTAAATTTTATTTCATCAATGTTCACACCAACGAGTACTATATTCTAAACAGTTATATCAGTTACTACTACGTGTAACTACCTACACCATATCCACATGTAAAACAGAAACGAATTGCAGCTACTATCACGGAACCAATACGACATTGTACAAATAATGATAAATACATTAGGTTACATCACTTACAGCTAGTATTGTTAGCGGCCCCACATAGTAATTCTTACGATCGTCATTCTTCCATTTATCCGTGCACTCTCTTATACTCCGGTATATAACCTCACACCAATCAATGTCCTTCACATCACACTCCTTATTAAAGAACGGTAGAAAAGCCTTCAGACATCTACCGTTCCCAGAACACTCTACCATTGTCGATATGAAAAGCATAAGAAAGTCAACCTTAAACATCCAGTCAGCTTGGTCATATGTTCCAAGCCTGCTATCTATATCTGGAGGGCTCAAATCACTTTTACCATGGACCGCTTTCCATGCCTTACTTACATTTAAAATGAATTTGAATCCTCACACTTAACAACTACTTGACCTACTTTTGGTAACCCCGTCAACGAATGAATACCATCCTTTGTTAGCCTTAAACCACCTTCACACAATTCCAGAGTCATTGTTGACGTATCAAGCTTGTCCACCACATAATATCCTTCACTCTCTTATATCCGTGCACTCTCTTATACTCCGTCAACGATCGTCATTCTTCCATTTATCCGTGCACTCTCTTATACTCTGGTATATAACCTCACACCAATCAATGTCCTTCACATCACACTCCTTATTAAAGAACGGTAGAAAAGCCTTCAGACATCTACCGTTCCCAGAACACTCTACCATTGTCGATATGAAAAGCATAAGAAAGTCAACCTTAAACATCCAGTCAGCTTGGTCATATGTTCCAAGCCTGCTATCTATATCCGGAGGGCTCAAATCACTTTTACCATGGACCGCTTTCCATGCCTTACTTACATTTAAAATGAATTTGAATCCTCACACTTAACAACTACTTGACCTACTTTTGGTAACCCCGTCAACGAATGAATACCATCCTTTGTTAGCCTTAAACCACCTTCACACAATTCCAGAGTCATTGTTGACGTATCAAGCTTGTCCACCACATAATATCCCAAGTTACCTGGGATACCATCAATAGTCATCGATATGAATTTACCAAAACCCATATCCTTTACACACTTCCGCTGTGCATTAGAAAGTTTCTTCAACGCACTACATAGCGAGTGTGGCGAAGATCTGGTCCTTATGCTTGGTACGTCATACTTATCATACTTTGGCTTCCGTTTCAAGTTCTCTTGCTTTGGTACGTCTAACTCAGTGTTATGGACGACCAAAGACGGTTGCTCTTTCACAAATTCGTCATCAATATCTATTAGCTCCGTCAACGAACCGACCACAACAACAGATCCACCTTCATCGTATGATACATCACCTACATTTTGGAAAACAGTTGTCAACCATAAACCCACATATCTACAACAAGAAGCCTCTAACAACATTTATGCTACAAGATTATATTAGAAAACACAGTTACCTATATGTATCTTCTTAGCCGGTGTCAGATGCCCTTTCTACTCCTTATCAACTGATTGTGTGCTACCGAGGTACACTACACCCACAAACACATATAAAAAAATTTAACATACAACATAAAGTACATTTACAACATCAATATCTACCAAACTAACGCAATCACTTCTATTAAAACCCCACAGAATCTGTTTGGAAACAAACACATACCTTTTTTCTTGATCTTACTTCCCCCTTGCCCACCGTAATCTACATTCCCTACATTCACATCACCCGGTGTTAACAGTAACTCCAGATATATAACAAAACATGTGTCTATAAACATTATGCTACATGATTATGATACAAAACATACTTACCTATATGTTTCTTCCTAGCCGCTGACTGATGTGCTTTCTGTACCTTCTTAGTTTCATCTCGTATCTCGAGTTCCGCTACACGCAAAAACACGGATTAGAAAACCAATAAACTATAATATCAAGAATCAACAACATCGATAGATACGAACAAAAGTCGAGCTTATTTATTTTAAAAACCACCTATAAAAGTTTTAACAACACACACGTACCTTTTTCCTTACTCTTACTCTCCGCTTCCCCAACGTATGCTACATCCCCTACATTTACATCAATAGTTTCTAACATTCTATGTAAACAACTCCTCATACAAAGACAATGATACATTATTATCATACATAACAAACTTACCAATGTGTTTCCTCTTAGCAGCTGACTTTTGTCCTTTATGTAACTCCTCAGTTTCATCTCGGCTCTCGAATTGCACTACACGGACAATCACGGTTTAGAAAACCCGCCATACTATACTACCGATCATCTACACATCGATAGCTGGCAGCTGACAACATCAATGTAGCCTATTCTTTTTTACAGCCCCTTAAGAAAACTTTTAACACATAAACATATACCTTTTCCCTTACTCTTACTCCCAGCTTGTTCACCGTATGCTACATCCCCTACATTCATACAACCGTTGCAAACCATTAGTCCATCTCTATAAATATATCCTTCCTACACACAACACTGCTACACGATTCTCATACGCACCATCCATACCTCTACGTTTCTTCTTAGCAGGTGACTGCTGTGCTTTCGGTACCTTACCTGTTTCATGTGTGCTCGCGCGGTCTGCTACACGCATAACACAAACATTAGCAACCACAACATAATATACTATAGCCTTTCACAACTGTGCCCCTAACATTTTAAAACACTAGCAAATACCTTTTTCCGTATACATGTCCCTCTTGCGCGTCAACATCCACCGGGTTCGCACTATCGTTTACAAACCTAGAAAAACTAATTCTCTTGGAAATCCTTTCACTTTTCCTCTCTACACAATACACAACCGAAACTATAAAACACCAAACCACATAACTGAAACACCGTTAACGATGTCCAACTTAAAAACCCAATATAATAACAATTCAACACTTAGGATAACTTACTGGTCGACATCGTTAACGTACGCTCCGTCCGGCTAGGACCTGCACAACATACACAAACGTCAGCATCCACATAATCCGTACCTATAGATAAACACTCCTACACATATACATCACGAGACCAACAAGAAACATCATACGTACCAACACAAAACCACTCCTACACGTACACATCACGAGACCAACACGAAACATAATCCGTACCTACACAAAACCACTCCCTCACGTCTACAACACGAGACCAACACGACACAGATTCCGTACCTACACGAAACCACTCCTACACATACACATCACGAGACCAACACGAAACATACCCCCATCAACAACTAGTTAAAGCTGCAGTTAACTACACAATCCCAAATCTAAGCTAATTACACACAGATAACCAACACAAAAAACATAAAACATTAACCAACGCACACAAAAACAACCCCAAATCTAACCTACTTACACACAGATAACCAACACAAAAACCATAAAACAGTAACCGTAACGCTACAAAAACCTTTATTATGCCACAACCTAGGGTTCGTCTACCAGAACACACATAAAAACTACAACAAAAGAACATCTACAACTAAAACGGCTGTACATACCTTTGAAACCCCCTTACTCTTTTAATCGAACTAGCAGACCCCAAACCCCCAAATCGATTGTAATCCGACAGCGGCACAACTAGACGCCACGGAAATTGCGTCTTATAGTACACAAAATAGGATCCACCTCATTTAATTAACCGGATTTTTGTGTTCGTCGGTTTCGTATAACAGGAGGATTTTGTGCGATGATGACAGTGTAAGTGAACTAACGTTTTGATTGTGTGTATCATCTGGAAACTAATAATATATTCGTTCATAGAAGAACGTGAAACCATATGGAAGGAAGCGTGACAACCGGGAAAAATAATTGATGAACCAGCCGTTCCCCCTAACCAGCTACACATATATTACAAACTTACCCTTTCAACCAAATATATCTGGTTACAAGTTAAAAAAAATTACCAAACTGCCACTAACTAACCTACACCATAGATCTTTTGAATCAACGGCTGACATTCACTTCTCGCACTTCTCATTCTAACAACACTTCTCGCAAGATCCATCCCCTATATATATATATATAGGGGAAAGTTAACATACAAATGAAATTAACGTGCTAAACGTGAGAATCAAGTAGAGTAATTTTATATACATGTAGAGTAATTATGTAATTACTATATGATGTAATTACATAATTACTCTACTTGATTCTCACGTTTAGCACGTTAATTTTATTTGTAGTTGATCCAAACCATGTGTGTGTGTGTGTGTGTGTGTGTGTATAGGATAATGATCCTAAGAGAACCCTTGACAAAATGAGAACTTTGAGAACCATTTTTGACTACTAAAAAAATGTTTAAAAAAATATAAAACAAAAATTTTTAAAAAGTAAAAAAACCAAAATTCTTATATTTCATTCCGGTTTCATTAAAAAAAACCAAATTTTTTTTATTCGTATTATACCTATACACATATGTATACTTTCATTTAATCTCTAGTTTACGTAATGTACACATATGTACATTATCATTTACCTTAAATTATAAATATGTGTATAAAAAAACATATGTGTACATATATGTGAATATTATATATATATGTATAATTTAGCTAAACCGAGAAAAAAAATTTTCGTTTTTTTTCTAATTCATACTATACCTATACATAATGTATACTTTCATTTAATCTCTAGTTTACATAATATACACATATGTACATTATCATTTACCTTAAATTATACATATGCATATAAAAAAACATGTGTACATATATGTGAATATTATACATATATGTATAATTTAGCTAAAGCGAGAAATTTTTTTTTTCGTTTTTTTTCTATTTCATAATATACCTATACACATATGTATACTTTCATTTAATCTCTAGTTTACATTATGTACACATATGTATATTATCATTTACCTTAAATTATAAATATGTGTATAAAAAAACACATGTGTACATATATGTACATGTTATATATATATGTATAATTTAGCTAAACCGATAAATTTTTTTCGGTTTTATTTTATTTTATTTTTTATAGAAACCGGGATGATAAATAAGAATTTTGGTTTTTTTACTTTTTTTTATTTTTGTGTTTTTTTTTGTTTTATGATTTTTTATATTTTTGGGTTTTTTGTTGTCTAAAATGGTTCTCATAGTTCTCAATTCACAAAAAGTTCTCACATGATCCTGATCCTATGTGTGTGTGTGTGTGTGTGTATTCTTAAATTCTCCCACTTGGCCGAATAATCATTTATTATAAGCAGTAGATTAGTCTATATATTGTAACACTCATTTTAGCTTTAAACTCAAACTGGAGCAGAAAAATACAGTCATTTAATTGAATATCAGCTCAAGACCCCCGTTAATCATACTGCAGTCCTTGTTTAAAACATAAGTAGTTATGATCAAAATTTACATGTAAGCCCTTCAAATATTTGATTTATACACTAATTTGTTTATATGTCATTACGCATGCAGAACATATTAAAAGACATACAAAATCAAAACTGTGGAAATTTATTAAATAAAATGTAAACAAGTACAATATACAATTAAATAAGGTCTTCAGTAAATCCCATATTAGAAACATGTTCTTCAAAAACTTTAAGTGGGAGACCTTTAGTTATTGGATCCCGCTAGCATATTATTTGTACCAATAACCTGTCATTTAAGTAAAATACCTAGGATTGAAACAATTTTAAAAGTTTAGGGACTTGATTGAAATAAATTATTATATCAGTGATTTGATTGAAACAATTCTAAAACTTGATTACTATTTTATAGATTAATCTATATTATATAAATAATAATGGCCACTTATACTATGTTCTTCAAAAACTTTAAGTGGGAGACCTTTAGTCATCGGATCCGCTAGCATATTATTTGTACCAATAACCTGTCATTTAAGTAAAATACTTAGGATTTGAACAATTTTAAAAGTTTAGGGACTTGATTGAAACAAATTATTATATCAGTGATTTGATTGAAATAATTCTAAAACTTGATTACTATTTTATAGATTAATCCATATTATATAAATAATAATAATGGCCACACACACACACACATATATACATATATATATATATATATATATATATATATATATATCAATATAGAGAAAATTATTGTTTGCGTCTCTATGGTTTTAAGGCGGAGGCACAATGAGTCCCTGAAAATTTTTTTGAACTGGTTGAGTCCCCGTGGTTTCAGAAACGAACCATTTGAGTCCCTACCGCTACTTAACTTTCTGGATAAACTTTTATTTTACTGAAACCACGAGGACTCAAATTGTTCGTTTTTAAAACCACAGGGACTCAAATTGTTTGTTTCTGAAACCACGGGGACTCAACCAGTTCAAAAATTATTTTGGGGACTCATTGTGTCTCATTCCTGAAACCACGGGGACTCAACCAGTTCAAAAATTATTTTGGGGACACAAACATTAATTTTCTCATCAATATATTTATTCCTACACCATAAACCCAATTATCTCAAATTTTTTTTCTCTCTCTCTCTCTAGTGTACACACACATAATACCGTCTTAATTTTGAAATAAGGATATATACACACACCAATTAATTCTCCATGCATTAGCCAATGTAAAAGCCAATAAGTCCTGACTTAAGTGGTTGTGATGAGATCCTTAAAAACTTTAATTAACAAAGTGATTTTAGAAACCGAGTTAGACCAGTGGTTTCTCACATATGATGGTTTCCTTTTGAGAATTGTAAGAAGATGATCGAGGGTCCGTTAAAAAAATTAAATAAAGTAAAGGTCAATTCGCTATTTTTCTGAAAAATAAATTGCATCAGATAAGGTTTATGGAGGAAATAAAAAGAAATTTAAAAACAAGCACGTGGGCCCAATATTATAACACACCAAACAATTTCACACTTTCACCAGGCCCAATTTTCTAGCATTTGACAGACCGTCATGTGACTATAAAAACGGAACAGGTTCAGCAGAGCACACCTCCCGCGAGAAAGGAAAATGGATGAGCTGCTGAAGGATTTTGATGTTCCGGCGAAGCATCCGTCGGAAGCGGCTTTGAAGAAGTGGCGTGACGCCGTCTCCCTCGTCAAAAACCACCGCCGGCGGTTCCGTCATGTGGCCGACCTCGACAACCGGTCTGTTAACCAGAACCGGCTTTCCAAAATCAAGGTGCGAATATTCCTTCACTTCACTTCACTTCACTTCACTTCACTTCGATTCCTACTGTTATTGCTTAATATTTTGCTTCTTCCTCGTCGATTCGGTGAAAATGGAACACGACGGTTTCGAATATGTACTGTCAGCCATTAATTACCTAATTCTGTGCAATATCTTTAACTTTTTAGATTGAAATAATAATAATAATAATAATAATAATAATAATAATAATAATAATAATAATTAACATAACGGATTTTGAATTTACGCGCAGTTATTTTCTTGCGTTTTGGTTTAATATAATTTATAATAATTGGTTGATTAATTTGGCTGGTATGTTAAAGTCAAAATATGATGATGAAGATAATAAAATTTGTTGCTAACTTTTGGTAGAATTTATTGCGTTTGATAAAGACGAAGATTTTGTTTTCAACTTTCAATTCAATATTTTCGGTTTGAATCTTAATAATCTTGTTTAGAATTAGATATGACTGAAATCATAGTAGCTAGTAGTTACTCATTTTTTACGACCCAAATATTTTGCCATCAAATATTTACCTAAAATAATTTTTTCCGGTTTAGCGATTTTAATATTTTTAAAACTGTCCTCATTTTGGGGCCGTTTTGTGGATAGCTATTTACATTTTTTTTGGAGCTGTAAGTTTCATAAACACAACAAAACCAAGTAGTTGAGAGGGGTGTTGTATGTGATTAAGTTGTTTTAGGACAGTTAAGAGTTGAAATGGCATATTAAGATTGATAGAAGTTGAGGTGCATTAAGTGTATACTAGAGGAGTGACACGTTTATTCGGTAAACGACATACACACTCCCCTTGGTATTTCCTCATAATCGTGGGTACCAAGGTTGCCTTGTTACAATTTGTTTTATTAATATTTATTTTATATTTTATATATCCAACCTTTTGTCAAATAAAGTCATTGGATCGAATTCTTTTATTATGAGAGTTAAAATATAAATACAAATAAAAAATGTAATTTTCGATTTTCATTTTTACGAATCCCACGTTACTATTCAAAAAGCATCAAATTTTAAAACTTGATTTGAAAAATATGCACCCATCAATGCGCAAACCCTGAGAGGAAGGTAATGGGCGGCACCACCCGTTGTTCTCGATTTCTATAAATAATATAGATTAAATAAGAAAAGTACGCTTTTAGTACATGAACATGTTGGAGTTTGTTAATGGCATTCTCAACCGATTCTCTATCCTTATTTCTATAATTATACTAAAAAACACTATATTTAAATAATATTTTTGTGTACTTTAATCATTATAGTTTTCGCTCTCCATCCTATAATTTACAAACTCTTCTCACAAACTTTTGGGGAACAGGATGTAATAAAAGATTCTCAAAAGAATATTAACGGTAGAACACCCGGTGTATCTACGTCATGCACTTGTTTCAGTCATGATTATGCAAGTATGCAACCATATGCACTATTTCATATATTGCTTGAGTTGGCGTTTAAATTATACATTTGTTGTCATAAGTTACAACTTAAAAATCTACTTCCTAACCATAATAAAGCTTATATCGAGCATAAATAAATATAAATATGTTAAACAACATATTCAAATTTATACTAAACCTTAATATATTTTACAATAGGACTTTATATATTTTAAATATAAACATAAAATCTACATCTCTTTTTATCGTTACAGTTACAAGTATCACCATCGACACTGCTTCTGCCATGCAATACACATATACAATTCATTCAACGTTATTGAGGCAAATAGTATTTCTCCTCACTTTCTTAGCCATCACGTCGTTTTGATTGCTTAGGGTTGTAGGATAAAGTGATTAGAGACCAAGACTTTTGTAGTGTGAGGCGTTAAGTCTCCACTGACATGTGAATGAATAAATTCTAAGGTAAATTAGCGTTGCATTAGATGTAAAATCTATATACATACTTGTATTTTTAACATCAAAGGACCTTTTGCATTGTGGTATCAAGGTGTTAGAACAAACAATTTCTTTTTACGTTGTCAAATCCTTGCCTTACAAAGAATAAAAACTTGTTTTTATTAACATTTAAGTTAGGTTCTTTCAAAGGTTAATCCAAAATAGTCCATTTGTAGGTGGTGCCGGGTCTAGCCTATAGATTTATACGCCGTCCAATACGTGCAACAGGCCAGACCTTGCAATCTTCCAGAAATAGAAAGGTGGCGACCCTTGTATTTGTCGAAAGGGTCAACCTTCATCTTTACGGTTATTGACAAATCAACACCTTCACACAATACAATACGTGTCTTATGGGATGCTTAATTTGTGATTATCATGTTGACACACTTGATGACTTTTATTTAGAGAATCTTACCAAAGAGATTGTCTAAATGCCTAACCATCTATGATAGCTATATTTTGATTTGATTTTTATTTTCTTTTAAGAAATGGGGTTGATTTAGATAATTTTGTTTGCTTGCTAAATTCATTTCAATGTAGTAAAATTATACGTTGAATTAAAATATGTTGCTTTTATAAAACTAATGTTGAACTTGTCCTAATTAGACAACTATCCGCTATAGAAACAAATATAGCGGTGAACAGTAAACTAAATCTGTCTTAATCGGTTTTGAGTTGTATCAAGTTAACTTGCTTTTAAAGTTATTAGTTTCTTATCTGAATTTGCTTCCACTTTAGTAAGACGCGTTTTCCCCCTCATAAGTCTAACAACAATAAAGGTGATATGATATGTTACAACTTCCCATGATTGGTATATGTCTAAAGTAAAGTGAACGTGATACCATGGTCCCAACTCTCAAAAGTAGCTTTAACTATTAAAAGATAGCAGTTAAGGCTTAGATTGAGGATGTCTACAAACTTCAAGGGTATTTTAGCAATTATGCCTAGATTTTGGAAAACAGTTTTAGATGCAGACATATATCTGGATAACAAGGAAATTTCTTCGAACTTTCATCCCACCCAAAGATGGGCCCCACTAATTGTCCCATTAGTACGGCGTGGCAGGACTAAATAATTAGTTTTCTGGTTTTTTAGGGACACCGCTCAATTGCTAAAACACCGGCTTATACGTCACGTATAGGTCTATACGCGGCGTTTAGGCCGGTGTTCCTAGAAAATCCAACCAATTTTGTCTTATTATGTTTTTTTTTATTTTTTTTTCTTTGTTATTTTGTTATTATTATTATTATATATTAATTAATTAATTATTTATTTATTATTTAATATCCTTTCGGTGAAAAACAGTTAACATATATATATATATATATATATATATATATCAAAAATCATTGTTAAATCTGTACAAATAAAATAAAATACAACTAAAACATAAAATCTACGTGAAGTCCCCCATGTCCATGCCCATGTCATCGTCGTGGCCCACGAGCTCCCCGAACGCGTCGCCAACGTCGGCGTCGTCCTCTCCCCTGCGCCTCGGCCTCGAACCGTCCGGGGCATCCACGTCGTCGCCCCGTCCGCGTCTCACGCCAGACGTGCTCACCTCGTGGTCAAAACTGGGGGTGGTGGCGGTGGTAGTGGCGGTGGCACGGTGTATTGCTGTCCAGACAGCTCCGCTACCCGACTGGCAACAAGCCAGTCGATCTGGCGCGACATCTGGCTCATCCGCCAGTCCGTCTGGCGCGACATCCGCCTCATCTCCAACTCTAGGGCCTCCAACCTAGCGTCGGTGGCGGGACCCAGACGCACCGCGCGATATGTGTGTGGAACGTGTTGCGTTGGCCCCTAACAACAAAACCACAGAAATACGTTTAATACGAAGTCGAATTAAAAGAAACGATAATATATTAAAACGTACCTGAGATGCACCCGGATCCTCACGTCCGGCACCACCGTCGTCAGGATCCCCGCCGGCCCCCTCCCCCGCGTAGATAGGCTCATGGACAAGCTCCACCTCCGGTGCCGCGATCGGGGGAGGCTCGACTAAAGGCACCGAGACATAAGGCGCACGTGCCCAGCCCAGGCCACCAGTCGGTCCCTGGGGCGCGGGGAACGAACGCACAATGTGCATGCCGCCGCAACACTGGCGGTTCAGCGGGCAGGGAGGGGTCGGAGTGATACGCAGGCCGTCCACCAAGTCTCCATGGCCCAGAGATATCGCAAGCTGGGTGACGTACCCGCCACCCATCAAGGACCCTCGTCCCTGCCTGAACTGGTAGGCGACAAAATAGTCTGCAAACCCCCTAGCGAGGTTGCAGTGCCTGTGAGTCAACACACCTCAAAAAAACAGGTCGCGTAGGCTGCAGTGATCCGCGCCCTGATTGCGACCCGCAATGGACATCGCAATCAGCCTGTGAAGGTACCTGTGTAATATAAGATAATATAATTTATTAACAATAATAATAATATAATGTTATATTATATTATATTATAATATATATTATATTATTAATATATATTACGTTATACTAAACAATAGAATACATTTTATGAACGTACCTGTGCAGCGGGTCCCTAATAGATGAGACCTTGGAACTGGTGCCCAAGGTCCTATCCCCGAAGTCGTGATCGCTGATGGCCCGCCACCATACCCGCAGCTCGTCCTCCGGCATCTGGTGGATGCTCTCCGTATATATCGGGCTGCGTACCTCCTGCGCGGTGTATAAGCCCAGAGCAACCGCGAACTCCTCTATCGAGAGATGGACGTCATGCTCGAACATGCGGAAGTAAATCTCCGACTGTGTCGTATCGGCGTCTGGCACCCTCATCTCAATCTCTGGCGTACCAGGCGCGCGGGGCCTGCAATAATATAATATAATATAATATAATATAATATAATATAATATAATATAATATAATATAATATAATATAAATATTATATTATATTATATTATATTATATTATATTAAAAACATAACAATGTGGAGTAAACTTACGTAACGCGTGTCGTGGAGTAAACCTCCAGTGTCAGCTCCCGGTGAGCTGATAATGACATATTGAAGCATCGGCTCCAGGGCGTATCCTGTCCAATGTACTCAGCCGCCCGCTAGTGCGCGTCATAGGACTCCAAAAACGACCAGGAAATAATCGTGCTGGGAGACGGGTGCATCTAGCGTAGGCGAATGTATCGTGTGTGGGCGTCCGAACCCTTAGCGAACTGCACATGAGGGTAGGTGAGCAACACGTTGTTGCCCTCGGGGGGTCCGCGGCCGCGGCCTCGCCCCTGGCCCTGGGCCCCGCGGCCCCGCCCCTCGCCCTGCCCGAGCTGCTCGAGCTTGTGCTCAATCTCGTCGTCCACAAACTATAATAATAAAAAATAATAATAATTAAAACAATAACAATTACAATAATAATAATAAATAGTAATAATAAATATTAATAATAATAATTACAACAAGTAATAATAATAATTATAATAAAAATATTAATAATAACAATAAATACAAATAATAAATATTATTAATAATATTTATAACAAATAATAATAATTATAATAAAAACATTAATAATAATAATAAATACTAGTAATAAATATTAATAATAAAATTTATAATAATATTAATAATAATATTAATATTAATAATATTATTATTATTAATAAAAATAAACAGAAAAAAAAATATATCAGACGTGGCGTATAGAGCTATACGCCGCGTCTGACAGTCCAGGTAAACCGACGGCCGACTCCAGCCATTTTACGGCCGGACTCCGGCCGATAGTTTTATCCATCCAAACAACATAATCAACATCATCACATCATCAACAACACATATTAATCATCATGTTAACCTAATCATCATCACTAATATAATATTAAAAAATTACCTCCATATCGTGTCGGTGTCGGTGTCGGGTGAAATCTCGTCGGCTCGTTTGGTATTCCGGTCGCCGTCCGATATAGGCTCGTGTGTGGATGCTCGATTGTTCGCGCGGGAGTTTTGAAATTTGAAAGTGTGCGTCTGAGCAGGCGTCTGCTGATAATAAGGGGTCCTAGACGCCACGTATAGGCCTATACGTGGCATCTTAGGCCTAAGTCTGGTAGTTGAGCAGACGTCTGCTGATATAAGGGGTCCTAGACGCCACGTATAGGACTATACGTTGCGTCTTAGGCCTATTATTTTTATTTAATTCTCATTATTTATTAGTATTTATTATTTATTAGTTATTAATATTAATTTGTTATTTAGTTATTATTATTTATTATTATCATTATTATTTTTATTATTTTTTTATATTATTTAGTTATTAATGTTAATATTAGTTTGTTATTTAATTATTGGTATTTATTATTTATTATTTATTATTTATTATTATAGACTTTTTTATCCATTGATACTATACGTGGCGTCTTAGCCCTATATTTTTTATTTAATTATCATTATTTATTAGTATTTATTATTTATTAGTTATTAATATTAATATTAATTTGTTATTTAGTTATTATTATTTATTATTTATTATTATTATTATTATTGTTATTGTTATTATTATTATTTTTATTATTTTTTTATATTATTTAGTTATTTATATTAATATTAGTTTGTCATTTAATTATTGTTATTTATTATTATTAAAATTATTGTTATTTATTATTTATTATTATTATTATAGACTTTTTGTCCATTGATACAATGTCTTCTATAAGTTGTGTAGATCTACGTTAGAGGATTCCCTTCGCCAACCCTGGCGTATGTCTTCGTACTCCTTCAAACGTTGTCCGAACCGTGTTTTCCATTCGAGCGCTGCCGGTACGGCGCTTCTTTCCCAATTAGGGTTTGGCCTAGGCATTGGGAACCTACCAGGTTTATATATATCCAGTGATCACCTCCCCAGTTAGCGATGCCTATAACCTGTGGATCCGGAACCAAGTCAGGACCGATTCTCAATGGGAAGTAAGATTCGGTCTGATTGCCAACTAGGTTGACTAACACACACGCGTATGTCTAAGCAGCCACATGCCCGTGACCGGGTAAGCTGAAACAACGACTCGGCGGCGCCGGTTTGACCGTGTTGTAGTACGGAATGCTGGAATGAACCCAGCCGTACAATCTGTCATCCTCTTTGTTGAACATCACCCTCCACCACCCTTCGTTCGTTTCCAGCTTGTTCTGCATCGCCTGCCTAATATCCGGCCAAACTTTCTCATGTATCCCCAAACCCACTGCAATTGATCGAAAACCGTAGTTACCGTCTGGGTGTACGTTTTTGATGTCTGCGACGAACGGCTGGGCCCAGCTAGGAATGACGCTCCTAAACGTTTCTATCGCCGGTACTTGCGCAGGCGAAACCATCAAAGAAAACCCGAGGTGAGCTCCCGTAGGTCGTCCACGAGGAGTTTTAAACCGCGACGCTGACTGGGACAACGAACGATTCAGCGGGGATGGGGTGGGGTTTTCTTGGCTGGGCCCTGTGACGAGGATGGGTTGTAGGAGCTGTGTCTGGGGAGATCTGGAGCGGGGGTGTATGCGCTGTGCCTTGGGGGATCTGGTATTTTGGGACGCCCCCGAGGATCTTCTCTTTTTTCTGGCTCCTTTTTAGATCTCCCTGGAATAGCAGACAAGAGCCTGGCGAAAAAACTTTTCTTTTGATTAGGGTCATCTATAGACGATAGCGTATCTGTGATGTCCCGTAGACCTGCTGTGTAGTCTGGCTCTTCGTTCGGCGGACAGGCTGGATCAAAATTAAGCCGCCTCCAGAACAGGTCAACATCCTCTATTTGGATACACGTGTCGTTAACTATGTATCCCTCAATCCGACAGGCACATGGTAGCTCCGAAGACGAATACAAATGGTGGTCGCATGAAGCGCCGCCGTCACGCATCTTGTGTATCAACCCATACTCGTTCACAAGTAGACCCAGAGCGTGAATCGACACCTTGTTTATTAGCTTCTTCAACCAGACGTGCTGTCGATGTCCTTCCATGACCTTCGAACGGGAGGCTTTAAAAGATTTACCGATTTCTTTCATCTGCGAGTTGACCATTTTAAGGATTTGCCTGGCAATTGTGTCGAGTGAGTTGTTGCTTCCATTGAGGTACCTTTTCAGATTTGCGTGCTGGCTCTCAACTCAGTTCGTCATAGTTTCGCCGTAGTTTCGGCGTTCGTCGATCCAGCGGGCTACAAACTTGTGTTTGTATGGATCCAGCCAGCTCTTGCGAATGTATTGCCAGACCTCTGAAAAATAAAAGGAAACGTTATTAACACGTATGTTTAGGCTATTAAAAACTGTCAGGTGATACGAAGGACTCACCGGCTCTATCGTCCCGTATCAAATGACTCTCCATGTTGAGGCGACGGTGGTCGTACTCCTGAATCGTCGGCGACTGATACAGGACCTTCCACCAGTACGCAAAGTCCGTCCCCATTTCCGTGCTATATAGGCCCTTAAATTTTCTCCTTATATTCTCGGATATGTGCCACCTGCATAAATTTTTGGTGGCATTAGGGAAGACCACGTCGCATGCGTTCATGAGGGCCTGGTCCGCATCAGTCAGGATCACGCGTGGCTTCATGCAGTCGTAGAGCATTTGTTTAAGTTTCTCCAGAGCCCAGCCGAAGTTCCTCTGTCGTTCCCTGATCACAAACGCGGCAGCGATACAAAACGACTGTGATGTTGAGGTCACACCGATAAACTGAACCAACGGCCAGTCGTACATGTTGGTGTTGTACGTCGTGTCAACCATCAGCACCTCGGGGAACGCACGCCACATCTTATGCGACTTACTATGACAGAAGGAAATTTCCTCCATCCTGTCGTCGGTATCACTCTCCCGGGTATAGAACGTGAAACCGTTGCCTGCGAGAAAGTTTTCCAATGCCTACATTGGATGAAATAAAACTTTGCTAAATATTACAAGCACGGCAAGTACACATTAAAACTACAAGTGTTTTGAACTACCCTCATAGAGGTGTCGCCTAGTAGCCCATCCCTCCTAATCTTGGCGGTGTGGTTGTATATATCTTTTAATACAGGTTGCACACCGGGAAACTTTTCGCGGAGGGCTGCTTCGATTTCTTGCGGCTTCACGCCGGCCTTGTGTAAACTCTCAACCATATCCAGCTGGTCGGTGTTCATTTTTCTAAAAGACACACACCCATCCTCAAATTCAACGGGATCGTGGTTGTGAGTCTCGTTTACCACTTGAACCCTCCAACATGCACCCCTCGAGTCGTATCTGCCCAGGATCTTAAACGGACAACATTTTTTATGCTGCCGGTACGTTTCACTGTTGCCTTTATTTTGGGTTCGCCTCCACGATTGCATGCAAGGTCCACGGCGTTTTTCCTTGACCGCTGGACCACAACAACAAACCCATGCTCTCGTCCTCTAACTTTTACCCATTTCTCCAGCTCCTCGCGGCTCTCAAAAATCTGAAACAGTTTTACGCTAATTCTTAAGCCGTTTATTAAATAACATACAAACAAATAATATTAACTCACACGGTGTCTTACAGCATCTGTTTTATACGAAACCTTCACCTCGCGTATGTAGTCGTCATCGTACCCATCTTCGTTATTTAGGTTTGGCCCGGCATAATCATTTCGTCCGTGGTGCGATGAAGACTCGGTTCCATAAAATGGATCATTTGCTACTGGTGGCTGGTACGATGACGTAGCCTGACCTCCGTAATCCGACCAGACGACAGATGACGGGTACGAAAGCTGCCTACCGTAATCCGACACAAAGTACTCCAACCATACATAAATTAGAAATTCAAACAACAGTGCCAGTGGTAATAATTAATAATAATAATAATATAATACCTATAATAATATAAAATATAATATTTTAATAATAAATAAGAATATTAAAATCATAATAAGATAACCGTATATTTACAAAAAGACTGTATAACGAAACCTGGTTCAAGTTTGGCAAGCCCTGTGAGCCAGTGTTACCATAAAACTGTTCGGGCCGGGTATCATACCCGACATACTCCTAACAAAACGTAATGCAGCATGTGTTAGTAAAAAAAAACTACCAAATTCATACTAAATAAATATATAACGAAACCTGGTTCAAGTCGGGTAACCAC
Source organism: Bidens hawaiensis (assembly GCF_021521415.1). Classification (NCBI taxonomy): domain Eukaryota; kingdom Viridiplantae; phylum Streptophyta; class Magnoliopsida; order Asterales; family Asteraceae; genus Bidens; species Bidens hawaiensis. The sequence goes on along the minus strand of NW_027491069.1, from coordinate 2,211,966 downwards.
GACGTGCCAGGCTGATCGTTAGCGGAGTAACCCAGGTCCTCCTCTGGAAATAAATGGTTAAACCAAGACATTCTGGGTATATATAGTATAAATTTTGTGTTGTTTTTCGTTGAACGATGATACAGAGTGTCCAACACAACATTTATAATAAAGAAAAGAAAGGAGGGAAAAGAGGGGAGCCGGCCTCCAATAATTCAGCAACATCAAGACGCCACGTATAGACCTATACGTGGCGTCTAAGGTACGAGTTGACAACCTAGCCCAGCTTTTGCTGGGCAAGTTGTAATCCAACTAAGACGCCGCGTATAGGCCTATACGTGGCGTCTTAGTCATAAAAAGACGCCACGGAAAGGTCTATACGCTGCCGATAAGGGAGCTTTTCTAGAAAAACCCACCCGCTTGTCTTGTTATGTTTTTTTTTTCTTTTCTTTTTTCTTCTTTTTTGTTATTTATAATAATTGTTATTAATATTATTTTAATTATGAATAATATGTTATTATTCACAATTCGGCAAAGCGTGTTCGGTAGCAGGCCTTATATGGGAAAATTGACATTGCAAAACGACCCTTCAATTTATTGGCTGCTATCGTTATGGACATCTTGAATCAGTTACGGTGATTACCTTGGGAAAAACTGACAGTGCCAAACGAACCCTTTCTTGGATGCTCTCGGTATCGGCACCTCAAATCCGCCTCTTCGATATCTTCAAACTCCAACGGTCTTGACCGCCGGTCACCACTGACAACCGTAGTTGTGTTCACTCGAACACATATCAGTCGTCACTAAGCTTAAGCTTAGGCTTGTTATTAGTTTTATTTTTAGTTGGGGGTATTCTAAGTTGTTCATGTTGCGTATATTAAAGAATTATCGGCTTTTATATATACGTATATATAGTAGATGTGCGGTATAAGAATTCATTGCGTCGAGATAACCAGCACCAGATCGAGACGCTAGTTTGATGAGTTTCAATCTCTCGGATCCACGGTATACGTTAACGGTAGCGAGAACGTGAGCCCATACTTTGGACAGATAAGTGGAAATTCGGTCATTGCTCCAGCTCAACGAGCACCAGACTGAGATATTAGCCGGGACCTACCTGAACCGGTTGACACGTATGCTGACGTGGATTTAGGCTTCGTGCTGGCGCTGATATTAACACGTTTGCATAATACACAATGAAAGCACAAACTCAAACAACAATCCATACAATAGCAATTCTCTTCAACGACTAGTCAAACAAGAAGAAGAGAAAAATAACAAAGACAATATGCGCCGGAGAAAGCCAGGTGCCGTAGGTAAGCTCTATTCGGCCCGGAGCATTGATTCCCCATAACGAATAGGCTAGCTCTATCTCTCAATTACCTATCCTGTGCTCGAGAAGGCCCCTCAGTTCCTCGGCAGCACCTCGAGGTGCATTTAGTTGTCTTACATGATACTCGGGATATTACCCACTCCATGGCATGACACCTTTCGCTCATCCATTCCGCCCGCCCGCCCAGACGCGGCGCCTTTTCTCATTATCATCTACCGCCCTTTCTTTCCTCCCCGCTATTCATAATTGCTATTGTATGGATTGTTGTTTGAGTTTGTGCTTTTATTGTGTATTATGCAAACGTGTCAACGAATGCTGTAAACATACGTGTTAATATCCGGGTCAGCACCGAACCTAAACCCACGTCTGCATACGTGTCAACCGGTTCAAAGTGCGAACTAATATCTCAATCTGGTGCTCGTTATGTTGGAGCAATGACCGAATTTCCACCTATCTGTCCAAAGTAGGGGCTCCAGTTCTCGCTGCCGTTAGCGGATCCGAGAGATTCAAACTCATCAAACTAGCGTCTCGATCTGGTGCTGGTTATCTCGACGCAATGAATTCTTATACCACACATCTACTATATATATATACGTATATATAAAAGCCGATAATTCTTTAATATACGCAACATGAACAACTTAGAATACCCCCAACTAAAAATAAAACTAAAAGCCTAAGCTTAGTGACGACTGATATGTGTTCGAGTGAACACAACTACGATTGTCAGTGGTGACCGACGGTCAAGACCGTTGGAGTTCGAATAAATCGAAGAGCCAGATTTGAGATGTCAATAACGAAAGCAGCCAAGAAATTGAAAGTTCGTTTGGAAATGCCAGTTTTCCCAAGTAAGCCACTGTAACTGATTGAAGATGCCCATAATGAAAGCAGCCAATAATTTAAAAGTTCGTTTCGCACTGTCAATTTTCCCAAATAAGTCCTGCTACTAAACGCCCTTTATCGAATTTCCAATAATAATATGTTATTGATAATTAAATATTATTAATAATAATCATAAATAACATTAATAATAACAAAAGAAAAGAAATAAAAAAAAGGAAAAAAAACCATAATAAGACAACACTGGTGGGCTTTTCTTGAAAAACTCACTAACATAAATATAACATAATATAATATAATATAATAATATTATATTATACAATACGCTATACAAACGTACCTCCGAAAGTCTTGCGTCGCCGTCTAACCCCGACATCTGACTCTCTGTCGTACATCAGGTACCTAATAATAATAATATTTTAGTACTAATAATAATAGAAAACTAAATGCTTTAATACTAATAATTATATGTTTAGAATAAAAATAATAATAATTAATATTTTAATAGTATTTTACTATAATTATTTTAATAATAATAAAAATATAATAATTTATATTTAAATAGTATTTAAATATTATTATTTTAATAATAATAATACTATTTTAATAAATATTTTATTTTACTAACAATAATATTTTCATAACAACAATATCTTAATAATAATGTTAATATTTTAATAGTAATAATATAGTAAAAATTTTAGCGCTAACGGTAACAATACGGGAAATCTATTTTAAGTTTAGGAGGCCCGGCGAACTAGGGTTACCGTAAAACGGTCGGTGCCTAGACAAATTTCTTAAGTAAACCATTCACCAAATTTCTGTCCTAACATCTACAACTATGTCCTAACATGTAAAAAATAAAGATAAAACGAAACCTGGTTTAACTCCGACTGACTGTTAGCGCCGTCTGGCATCTCCTCGTCCGACTCCGGGAACATACATGGTTTAACTCCGACTGACCGTTACCCGTCTGGCATCTCCTCGTCCGACTCCGGAAACATATATGGTTGTTGGTGTTGGTTGAATGAAGAGGGTGAGGGTTAAGAAAAAAAAAATAAAGGAAAAAAGAAATGGTTAAGAGGGAGGGGAGGGAGCCGGGCTCTAAAAATATACAAAAGTCAATACGCCGCGTATAGGGCTATACGCGGCGTATAGCCCGTACGATCCGACAACCTTATGACAGGCCAGGCTAGGACGTCAAATCGTACTCTAAAACGTCACGTATAGGCCTATACGCGACGCCTAGGGTGGTGGTGGGGCGGTGTCCCTAGCAGGGCCCTTATTTTTTCTTTAAACGAATATACATCGTCTAGTGTCACTATTTATTAATAAAATAGTATACGTGTGGTGCTACTTTCCTCCATGGTTTCGTGTGTTTTGGTTTTTCCTCCTACAGTATCTTTACCACAAAGAAGTTATGGTAATATATATACATATAGCATGTTCAATACATAAAATTAATTCTAAGTAAAAACTATAAGAACCGCATAAATATTTATACCTTTTGCTTTAACTGTGATAGTTTAACAATTATGTAACGGTTTACCTCTAATTTTTCTAACTAGCATATTATGTGGTTCTAATAGTTTTCTACATAGAATTGGTTTGTGCTAAACATGTCGCTGTATATATTTTGTATATGCTGGTTTTAGATGACAGATAATTTTAATATCAAAGAAAACAACTTTAATATGGGGACCTATGATGTGAGTTATTCATTTAGTCCTAAATTGATGATGCTTTGATAGTTATTGATTATAACAAGCTTTTTTGTCAGTTTAACACAATAATGTTCATAATAATAATTATCTAATGTCTTACAAGTAATTCACTTGTTAACATTGAAAAGAATATGCATGAATGCAATATAGCATCAAAGTTTGAACTGTGCATATGCTAACATACTTCAAAAGTAGTTTATTTTAGACCATAAAATGAGCCTATTAACGCTAACACATCACTTGATTATATAGTTTTGTTAGGAAGTGACAAAATATGGGGTCGGGTGGGTTGGGTAAAGTACCCAACCCACCGACCTTGGGTAAACTAGTAAAGTACCCAACCCACCCAACGTTATATTCTGATCACTTTGTTTTTTTCTTTGGCAGGAAGATCTCCGTGTTACTTTTATTGCCATGAGGGCAGCGTTGCGATTTATGGATGGTATGCTGTTTTAAACCACAAACATATTTGATCCTTAAACATCTACATACATTTTTCATTCAGTAATCATGCTTAAATCCTATATCAACAGCTGGTATTCAGCATCGAAATGCTCGTGAACATCACCAACCAAGTGACGTAAACATCTCAGAATTCAGCAAAAACCCAGATAAACTTGCATCAATGGTTCGCAACTACGACATGAAAACCTTGCGGGCCCTTAATGGGCCTGATGGAATAGCACAAGCACTAAACGTGTCGATTAATGAAGGAGTCAAATCAAGTGAAATATCCACCAGACAAGAAACTTATGGCGTCAACAAGTACACAGAAAAACCTTCCAAGAGCTTTTTAATGTTCGTATGGGATGCGCTTCATGACCTGACACTCATCATCCTTATCGTTTGCGCCATTGTTTCAATCGGTGTGGGCCTCGCAACTGAGGGCTGGCCTGATGGACTATATGACGGGCTGGGAATTTTACTAAGTATATTATTAGTAGTCACTGTTACTGCTGTGAGTGACTACAAACAATCGTTACAGTTTAGAGATCTTGATAAAGAGAAAAAGAAAATTTCATCACATGTAACGAGAGATGCGTGTAGAAAAAAGGTATCAATTTATGATTTGGTTGTTGGAGATATTGTGCACCTCTCGATTGGTGATCAAGTACCGGCTGATGGGATATTTATATCCGGATACAACTTGTTAATTGATGAATCAAGCTTAACGGGTGAAAGTGATTATGTTCATATAGACGAGAATAAACCGTTCCTACTTGCTGGTACTAAAGTGCAAGACGGGTCAGCTAAAATGCTTGTTACAGCTGTTGGGATGAAAACCGAGTGGGGACAGTTAATGGAAACGTTAAGTGAAGAAGGCGAAGACGAGACCCCATTACAAGTCAAGCTAAACGGTGTTGCTACCATCATTGGTAAAATTGGGTTATTGTTTGCAGTGTTGACTTTTCTCGTGTTGGTCGTGAGGTTTCTTGTTGAAAAAGCAATGCGTAACGAGTTTTCTAGCTGGTCATCAACTGATGCTCTAAATATGTTGGATTATTTTGCAACCGCAGTAACTATTATAGTAGTTGCAGTCCCTGAAGGATTACCATTGGCGGTTACATTAAGTCTTGCGTTTGCAATGAAGAAGTTGATGAATGATAAAGCACTCGTTAGACACCTTTCGGCTTGCGAAACAATGGGTTCATCAACTTGCATATGTACCGATAAAACCGGGACTTTAACCACGAATCATATGGTTGTTGATAAAATATGGGTATCGGGTGAAACAAAAGACGTTCGAGATAGTGCAGGTCATGTTATATCATCCAAATTGTCAGAACGTGTGTCAACGGTTCTGTTACAAGGTATATTCGAATGCACGGGCTCCGAGGTTGTCAAGGACAAAGATGGAAAAACTAGTATTTTAGGTACTCCTACAGAATCAGCAATATTACAATACGGGCTGGATATGGGTGGTGATTTTGACGCCATACGAAATGAGATTGAGATAGTAAAAATGGAGCCTTTTAATTCTGCCAAGAAGAAAATGTCGGTAGTTGTCACTCTCCCCAATGGTCAAACGCGTGCGTTTTGCAAAGGCGCGTCTGAAATCGTGTTGGGATTATGTGACAAGGTTATTGATGAAAGTGGAGAAACGGTACCATTAACGAAAGAGAAAACCGAAGTTGTTAATGATGTTATTGAGGACTTTGCAAGGGATGCTTTGAGGACTCTTTGTTTGGCTTATATGGATGTTGAAGGCGGTTTTGATGGTGGAAAAGACATACCTGAAAGTGGGTATACGTTGATTGCGGTTGTGGGTATTAAGGATCCACTTAGACCTGGGGTTAAGGAGGCGGTTGAGACTTGTTTGGCTGCCGGTATAACTGTTCGTATGGTTACTGGTGATAATATTAACACAGCTAAAGCTATTGCAAAGGAATGTGGTATACTTACTGACGATGGTTTAGCCATTGAAGGCCCAGAATTTAGAACCAAAACTGCTGAAGAATTGAACGTAATTGCTCCTAGAATTCGGGTATTGCATTACAACTCCGTTATTCTGCGTAACATAAAACTGAATTAAATAACAAAATTTGAATTAACTAAAGTTATGATAACAAAAGATTAATTATATTAGTATAAAAAATTTGGAGTTAGGGATTTTGAAACATACAGTTGTGAAAAAACTTGTGAAGTACATTTCCTTTAAAAACTATTATGGATATTTGGTTAATTGGTTAATACGTGTTTTTGGTTTTGGTCCAGTTCCGATTTCGGTTTCAAACCAAATAACGAGTAGACATGTAAATTTTAAATATTGGTTGAAATGAATTTGCTAAAGCTTTTGATTTGACACGTTTGAGACAGAACACAACCCGCTCATAAGTAATTGCTTTTCCATGGTACAGGTAATGGCTAGATCATCACCAACAGACAAGTATGATCTTGTAAAGCATCTAAGAGGCATGTCGGAAGTTGTTGCAGTTACAGGTGATGGTACAAATGATGCCCCGGCTTTGCACGAATCGGATATTGGATTTGCAATGGGGATAGCAGGAACCGAGGTTTGTATAGGGGCATTTTTGTACTTTAAACCCAAATCTTAAAATATATATCGCGTGCTATTATTGCAGGTTGCAAAAGAACAAGCTGATGTTATTGTGATGGATGATGATTTCTCGACCATTGTAAAAGTCGCCAAGTGGGGACGTGCGGTCTATATTAATATCCAAAAGTTTGTGCAGTTTCAGTTGACTGTTAATATTGTCGCTCTTATGATCAACTTTGTTTCTGCATGCATCACAGGTTTGTTGACTGTGGTCTTGGTCTTAACAATATACTTATGGGAACATTTTAAAATGTTGACTTCATTATTTTAAAACCGCAGGGTCGGCCCCGCTTACGGCTGTGCAACTGCTGTGGGTCAACCTGATCATGGACACTCTGGGAGCACTAGCATTGGCTACTGAACCACCACATGATGGTTTGATGAAACGGCCTCCGGTTAAGCGGACCGACAGTTTCATTACCAAGACGATGTGGCGGAACATCATTGGTCAAAGTATCTACCAAATGGCGGTCCTGTTTGTTCTTAATTTTGCCGGGAAGCCGATTTTGAAGTTACATGGGGAGAATGCGACCGCAATCCTGAATACTTTCATTTTCAACACTTTTGTGTTCTGTCAGGTTCGTTACACAACTTTTAATCATTTTTTTTGGTCATTTTCGCATACATGTAGGTCTGCAACGAACATGGGAAGTTCGTTTATTTAATATGAACAAACAATTTTGTTCATTTAGCTAAATTAATGAACATGAACATATGGCTCGCTCGTTCATTTATGTTCGTGAAAGTTTATATGTCCGTTCGTTTATGTTCATTAGTATACACTTTCATTTATATAATCGTTTAAATTTTTTAGGCCCATTACAACTTAATATAGTTTTATTAGACTTTTAGGCCCAAAAAATTGATTTTCATGTTTACTTTTAGTTGGTGTTCGCTCACTTATGTTCATTCATCTATGTTCCATTATGTTCGTTCGTTTATGTTAATTTATGCTATCAACAAATAAACGAAAACGGACACGAATAGCAACACACTAATTTTCTTCATGAACTGACACGAACAAGAAAACCCTGTTCGTTTAAATGCTTGTGTTTGATTTTTTTCCGGTTAAAGCTAAAAGAAGGAACACGAACATGGCTCTTTCATATATGTTTGCTCCTTTTACATCCTACATACTCGAATGTTTTAGTGAACATGTATCTATTTTTGCAGGTTTTTAATGAAATAAACAGCCGTGACATTGACAGGATAAACATATTTCGTGGCATGTTCAGCAGTTGGATCTTCATGGGTGTCATGGTTGCAACGGTTGTGTTTCAAGTAATCATAGTTGAGTTTCTTGGCACTTTTGCAAGCACCGTGCCTCTAGACTGGCAACTATGGTCGTTAAGCATTGTGATTGGATTGGTGAGCATGCCAATTGCCGCTGTTTTGAAGTGCATTCCTGTTGAGAAGACTGCTGACAAGGAACATGCTGTCAAGGAACAACATGATGGTTATGATAGACTGCTCGAAACCCCCGACGAGCATGTTTGAAAGAAAAGTAAAAAGAGTAAACATATTTTGGAAGCTGCTTCGATTTTATATTCGCTTTCTTTTTGCTCATGCTGAAAGTTGACAAGAGATGTTGGTAATAATTGAAACTTAAAACGGTATTAGTTTATTCAACTTGCTTATACTGGTGCTCAATTCTTGATGATTTGGGAGTTTTGCTATTATACTGTTATTGAAATGGAACTTGCTTGTTCTGTTTTGTTCAAATAACGTTTAAAGTTCTTCTATTGTTATGAAGGATTTGGATTCTGTTCATGATGTGTTTTTGTTATCTTTTGGTGATTGATATAAGCTCTTATTTTGTCAATTATGGCCGATACAACGCTCAGTTGGACATAAGGTTTAGTTTTAAATGGTTTGGTCGGTTTCAGGCCGAACCTGCAACCAAGTTTAACTAAAACGGACCACCGGACCACCTACGGGTCGACCTGATAGGTTAATAGATTGGTGGTTTATTTTATTTTAACATATAAAATATATAGATGCTATATAAAATTTTGGTGTGCATTTTATATTAAAGTTTAAAAGATAAAAAAAGAGTTGACGACAATTTTATAGTTTAAATGTAACAAGTAGGCGTACCCGCGCGTTGCTACGGGCCAAGTTGGTACTATGTTCCTTTTATGTTAGACATACTGATAAGATAATTTGATTTGTAGAGCAGCCATAGATGACCAGTAAAAGAAATTTTAACTTGCTTCATCCCAAAAGATAAAAACATAGTAGTACAGTTGCTATCATCCAAAATGATAAAAATAGCGTATGTGTTACAGTTAATTCATTGAAAAAAAGAATTTAGGCATTTTAACCTGTTTCAACAAACTACAACATCCCATGCTGCTGTTTTTAAGTGGTCTTTCACAATCTATAGTTCTGCAAAATGATATAGTTCAAACTTTGGCTCAGAGCAATTCAGTAAGCTTGACATTTGAGAGAGAATATTTTCTGCTTAATGCGAAAAAAAAAAGAAAAAGAAAAGTTCAATTAAAAATAATTGATGCTTTAATCCCTAACCAAAATGGGACTGATTCACCATTTACTTTCGAGCCGAGGGTCTCTCTGGAAGCAACCTCTTTATCTTTTGGGATGGAGGTACGGTTTGCCTACATCCCACCCTCCCCAGACCCTGCTAACAGCTTTGCTATTGGTGGGATTTATACTGGGTATGGTTGTTGTTGTCGTATCATAAGAAGCTAATTTGATCGGGTGAGCAACGTCGTTTGGCGTAACCGTTGAGAACCTTTTTAGCGACATCACTCGATGCCTACATGGTTACTTCAAAGAAGATAAATTAGTTCGTATAATTAGAAAAAGAACTAAAATCTAGTGTTGTATTACAATCACCTTTTTATTAGCTTTTCAGATAAAGTTAACAGTAAGTTCTAAAAGCCCAGCTGTTGTAAATTGTTAAATATGACAATTTACCTACACAATGAAAACAAATAGTGTTAGATTCGAAAGACAAACATGAGTGAACTCAATTGTTCAAAGCTTCCTAAGCTTACAATGAATTGCTTTATAGATTTTGGTAACTAATCGACTAAATTCAGTTTTAACAACCCCCCCCCCCCAACCATAATATGCAACAATTTGAGCCAAAAATGAAATTTGATAACATATTAACATTACCTGTACAAAACTGGAGATAGAAAGAAGTGGCTTGTCTTTGATCTTTTGATTTGTGGCCTGAAAATTAAGAAAGAATTGCATGTTAATGACAAAGCCCATTCTCAAAGCAATGGCCAAGGTGGTGAAAAAAGTCCTTGCCAACCTACCATCTCTTTTTCTTTTTGGGTCCAGTACCATTCTCAACGCATAAAAGAAACAACTTATTCATCTTTATTGATTCTTACTGTTAGGTGGGCTAGCCAGTGTTGAACCATTACCTGATTCAGCCACTTTTGACCTGTTATGGTTGACAACAACCTTTAAGCCGGTAAGCAACCCAAGAAGCTTTGACCCTTTAACCAAACCGGACAGTTTGGACCTGTTAACCAACCCAAGCAGCTTTGACCCTTTAACCAAACCGGGCAGTTTGGACCCGTTGACCCAACTGCACATAGAAAGCCCATTTTGCAGACCTAATCTGCCGAAAAATAAACATGCCTTTGAAAACTAATTGCCCCTTTTAAATTAATCAAAAACATGCAAATCCCAAACCAACCAGGTATGAAACTGGGATATAACAAAACGTACTAATACAAAGTCTACCAACAGTTGTCTAGCTTTTTGTTCTTCCTACTTTTACAGTATATAACAAAAAAAGAAAAAAAACATAAAGCTGATAAGTGAAATCAATCAAGGTAATGGAAAAAACCCAAGAAAATCTAATACGAGTTTGGATGAGTTCATAGTTCCACTTTCGATTGTTACGAATTAGGCATCCTCCGATCAGAACAAATTGAAACGTTCTCGAGTCCAGCACGCGAATCGAACAGATGATACACTGACCAATCGATTAAGATTCTATGAAGTGATAAACTGATTTAGGGTTTTATAGCTTGCCTCCCTAATTTAATTAGTACAATACGTGAAATCAAACACGTCAGACTCACTCAGTAAACTTACTCTGAATTTCCAAATGAAGCAAAACATTACCGTTAGGCGACTTCCTGATTATCGAACGGAATAATAATCGGAAAGTGATAAAGAGTGACGCAGTCGTTGAAGAAAAGACGGCCATGTACATCATTTTAAAATGATTTTAAACAAGCTACTTATCATAATGCGACACCAGCTTTTTTAAAAACCACAATTTTACTCTAATATTATACATTCTCAGACCATTTTATATTTCCACATCATTACTTACTTTTACATTTACTTAAATAAGAATTTTGTAATACTATTAAATATTTAATTTTATAATTTTTATTTAAATTAATGGTGAAACACGGGTTATATGAGTAGGACTTCTTGTAACGGTTTTTTTTGTTAGGACTTCTTGTAACGTTTTTTTTTCTAGGATTTTTTGTAATGTCTAGGACTTCTTGTAACCTTTTTCTAGGACTTCTTGTAACGTGTTTTTTTCTAGTACTTTCTGTCATGTTTTTTTATTCGAATTAAGTGTTGTAAAATAGATAATAAATCGTTAAAAAACTAGGCGTTTTTAAAAAACTAGTCATTAAATAATTTAACCGTTAAACTAGCCGTTACATAAAAAATAAACAAACAAAAAAATACATTATTTTTTAAATAAATATAAAAATATGTATATGCATAATATTTTAATATATTTTATAAATATAAATATGGATCTATATATATATGTGTGTGTATGTGTGGTGAAAGATGTGTGGGACCCATAATAGGTGGTTTTTGATGGTTTGATTTTTCAAACCTTAAAACTTGGATTGTGGTTTGAATCAACCACTTCAATGGTTTAGGTTGGTTTGAACCAACAAAAACCAACCATTAGAGATGGTCTAAGAAAGGGAAGCTGTGGGGGGACGCATGGGTGAAAATTATTATGCACAAACAGATCAAACAACACGTTGAAGAAAAGCAACTTCAGAAAAGAATGATGTTATCAATTGTACACCCGGCTTCAAAATTTGTAAATAACCTGTAACTACCCATGTGAAAAAACGAATTATGTTAGACACGTGTTGACAGCTTATTGGTTTATCTTGTTAACTGTTGATGAACATTAATTGATGTGAGATAACCGCTTGATGCCTTTTAATATATATATATATATATATATATATATATATATATATATATATAATGGTTACATTTGCATTTTTGGTTCTAAATTTATAAGCATTAATTAAGCAATAAAATACAAAACAAAATACAAAACAAGGACTCGTGGTACTTCAAAATACAAAACAAAATATACTTGCCTTCAAGGCATTTGTAATCACATTGAAGAACTAGCCACTCAATTTCTAACATATCCAGTTCAAGCACCCGCCCACCCCATATTATTGGTGTTACTCCTTGGCTTCTCCATAAACAAGCACCCGCCCACCCATATTATTGGTGTTACGCCTTGGCTTCACCATAAACAAGCACCCGCCCACCCCATAACCGTCGTCGAGTAACCGGCTATGCCTGCAAATGCCACCGGGTTTCCGAAAAGCAGTATTAAAATGACAACAGCTACGTCCCTTTTTCATTCCTGGGTACCTGATCATTATTTATCAAGTTCATTTAGTTCCAAGACAAATATGAAGTTTTGGTAAACTGTTTTGACTTTTTAGGTCAAACAAACTAACTATTCAATCTCAACTCGAATATATGAGAGAACTCCTGTTTTGGTTCATGTGATTTGTTGTTTTTAACTATTTTGGTCCAATAGATAAACCTTTAACAATACGAGTCATTAAAGTTTCATCCAGATGAGGGGTATTTTCATCAATTTATAATTCTTTAAATCCCCTTTCCCTTTTAAGGTGATAAAAACTATAATAATTGTTAATTAGTATTATCTATAATATATATAAACGAAGACACAAAAATCCTACGTGTCACGAGATGATCGCTCCCCCATTTATGGAAGCCACCAGATTGCTTAATTTCAAAACGGTGAACTCTCGTTGATTTTACCTGGTTTGACCCAGATAACTCCCCATTAACTTTACACGGGTCATAATACCTCCTTATCCCTTTCCCTTCTCCTCAAACCTGCGTTCTTTGGCCTTCTCCAACAGACCTAGGGTTTGTTTCTCAAATACAATTCACCATTTTCTTCACAATCCAACGGTTACACTCACCTAATTCTTCAAATTTCATTATACATAATATACTACTCTTATGTATTCATATATTATGAGCGCCTATCTCAGCTAGCTATTCAGTTTGAACAATTAGGGATGTTATATTATGTGAAAATCTACAATTAATATTGTTAAAGCTTGACTAATTTCTTTCTTCAATGGATTATTTTGAATGTTCATGGGTTGTTACCCTTCCTTACCACCACCAAACCTTAAACATTGTTCATCGACATTTTTCCCCAACAGACTCCTTTTGTTGTCATAGTTTCTATCAAATCTTCTTTTAATCCTACCTTCAATTAACCTTTTGCAGTCACAGTTTCTATCAAATCGATGTATCATTGACGCAGGAAAAATCCGAAAGAACCCGTCTGTCAGTTCTCTGTTATCGCGAATATGCTGAAGAATATCGATCCGTTGGATAGGTCGGTGATCTCGAAAGGCGTTTCGGATGCCGCGAAGGATTCAATGAAGCAGACGATTTCCACGATGCTTGGATTGCTTCCGTCGGATCAGCTTACGGTTATGGTTAGGGTTTCCAAACGGCCGCTTCAGCGGTTGCTGTCGTCGTCGTTTATCACAGGGTAATGCGTGTTTTATTTGTATAGGGTCCACAGTTTATGAAAATTGCTTTACTGGTGAATTTTGTCATGATATTCTTCATAATTTAAGTGGCATTCGGCTTCATTTATTTTTTTTTATTTTAACGAATTAATTGAGTGATGTTACCAAAAAGACTGTTAAGCCTGTTAATGGCATGAATTGCTCGAAAGTTGCTATTATGTCAAATTGAACTATATGCTCTAATTTAGTTATGATTTAAACATAGCTAGATCAACCAAAACACGATATGTTTATTATACATGACTGCAGAACATATACATGATTGCTTTTATGTCGTGTTTGGGGTCATTGTAGCAAAATAGTTTAAAATTTTGTTTATTTTTCGCAGGCTTTTGAGGCAAGTATTCTGTGGGTCAACTGCTCACAACTATGCTTCTCTCAAGCTCCATGGGGTGGGAAAAAACTTAGTGGTCAAGGCTGTGAACTCGGAGAATGGTAATTATTCTATAAAATCTTTATTTGTATTTTATAATTTGTAAATCTGTTTGGGGATATATAAAATCTTAATTTGTATTTCCAAGCTATTAAATTTAATTTGTAGCTGCATATAATTTAAATAATTAATATTCCTTCAACAACAATAATAATTTAATTCAAATCCCTATTTAATCCTTCTACATACAGTATGTTAGATTTTTATTATAGTTAAATTAGTTGATGTTATAACTGAAGAAGCCTCATATATACATATATACTTTTAATATTCCCTTTGAAAAGAAACTCTGCTTTAATCTCCACTATCTCCCCCGGCTCCTTTGTATGTCATCCCTCAATTATGTTTTCAACTTGTGTTTTAAATAATCAACTTCTTTTTCTTTGATGGAGATTTAGAAACAAACAACTTCTATACTTCATATTTCATTATAATCGATATGACAACTTTGTTTGCCATGTGCAAACAATAATACTAAAACAAGTTATACATTAATTTTAATACTAAAGCAAGAAGATATAATGTATAACTTGGTGATGCTAATATATTGATTTAACAAACGTTCATTTAAATAATGCCTATGTACGTGTTCGGGTCGGGATGGGTTCGTGTGTTGGACCGGTTTATGTTTTAAAAACATAGATGAGCTGATCTTGTGAGGGAGTTAATGATACATAGTCACTGTACGTTTATACCTATGTACGTGTTCGGGTCGTGACGGGTTCGTGTTAACTGTACGTTTATGTCTATGTACGTGTTCGGGTCGGGATGGGTTCGTGTGTTGGACCGGTTTATGTTTTCAAAACATAGATGAGCTGATATGGGTAAAGTTTTATTTCTGACCCAAACGAACTAATTTGAACGGGTCGAAACGGGGTTGGTTCGAAGTTATATATACTCATCCGAGTAACTTGCAGGTTGAAATTAATTGAACCGGTCGAAACGGGTTTGGTTCGAAGTTATATATACTCATCCGAGTAACTTGCAGCTATTAATTAATGGTATTTTGACTTTATAAAGTCAAATTATGTTATTTATTCACTTTTTTAACTATTATTAGTTTAAATTTTAAACATAAATTTGATAAATTTGGTGATATAGGTATGATTATGTTAATTAATAGATATTATTATTTTAGTCTTAGTCATATCCTCGTAATATATATGATTTGGAAACAATTTCTAATAAGATTTAGGAGATGTATTAAATTTAATTTGTAGCTGAATATAATTTAAATAATTTATATTCCTTAATAATAATTTAATTCAAATCCCTATTTAATCTAGGGTGTATATTTATCTATTATAAGTATAATACAACTCATATACGGTAATCATTATAAATATACAGCCATCGCAACCTCTGTTACAGCCATCGATACCTTTGTTTCTTCAGCATCCACCAATACAAGTTGCAAGTTCAAAGCAAATCGTTCAATCCAGCTACATACGGTATGTTAGATTTTTATTATAGTTAAATTAGTTGATGTACGGAGTTTGTGAACAATTGAAAGAAGCTGTTGATTAATTGTTGTAATATGTGATATGATATGATGTTGATGCATAAATGTGATGTTATATGCTTAGGTGTCTGAATTCATAGTTTATTAGTTAGGTTTGGATATTATATATTCTGATGAATTTGTATTACTTATATGGGTTTTGTACTGTACGGAGTTTGTGAACAGTTGAAATAAGCTGTTGATTAATTGTTGGAATATTATGATGTATGATTATCTGTGTCAATTAAAAATTGGAATAAGTGTGTATATACCTCAAAACAACTCAATTTTTTTATAGGGGAATTTTGAAACATAGACATAACTAATCCCTATCATGTTTACGAAATTTTGATTTTTTTAAAACAGGTAAAACTAATTTGTTTATGTATTTAATTTTACTGTTTGATTTAATAACCTTTTAAGTTTGATTTGGTTATTATTTTGAAGTGTTGGAAACTAATTGTGTATAACTTACATGTATGCCAGTATATCTTTGTTGCACCAATATTTTTTTAGAATGTAACTTGGATTAATATTTTTTTAGAATGTAACTCGATTGAGCATTTGAGAAAAATATATCTTTAAACCAGATTTAATGATTTGCACTCCATTACTAATTTGTTATTCCCAATTTTTTTTCCTTCCCGACTTGAAATTGTTGAACTCAGTTTTTAGAAGCTAATTATGTATAACTTTTAAATGATAATAATTATTTTTTTATTAGTGATCTGCTTTTGATTGATTATTTTTGGATTGATTAGTTTTCTTTATTTTAGGTTTTTTTATATGTATAACTTTTAAATGATTATTTATAGAATGGATACCAAAAACTTAAAGATGTTGAATGATCTTGGTGATGCTAATGACAAATCAGTTATGTTAGTAAGGGTGATAAGGAAGTGGATAAACCATGTACTTGACAAACCTTTTATTGTTATTTCTTTGGATTTGATATTACAAGACGAAGAGGTAAGTCTTGATTATAACTATAATAATTACATTATGTTTTGTACCAAATAAATGATAATATGTGTTACTTTTTGTTTCTTTAAGAGAAATAAAGTTCATGCTTCTATTCCAAAGCAACTTATAAACTCCTTTGATAACAAGATAAAAGAATCTAGTTGGTATAAAATATCAAAAGCAAGTTTTGTACCTTATGCTGATCTGTACAAGTATGTGAAAAACTCACATAGAGTAAATTTTTCCAAGACGACTGATGTAAAAACTATGTGATGATTTTGTCGGCAAAATTAACGCATTCAACTTTACACCCATTGACACGCTGCTTTCTGGAACAATCGCTGCTGATACATGTACTGGTTAGTACATTTACATACCAAGTTTTAATGTTAGATTTGTATTGACTCTCACATTGACCTAATAATAATAATAATAATAATTAATGTTTTGTTCATAGTTATCAAAAGCGATTGAATTTTCCTCATGAATTTAAAAACAAGTTTTAATAAATTCCACAAAGTTTAAATAAATTAGATATTATTTTTAGTGTACTTTAAAACCAATACATAGCTAAGTTTGGATCTTGTGTTATTTTTATTCCTTTTGATTTTGTTGATATCTTTTGATTTATCACTTAGCGCATTTAATAACTACATTTATTATTTTGTTTATGTTGTGAACAGATGTTATTGGAATTATTCAAGATGACAAATTTAGAGATATCATAAAGAAAAACGGTGTCCTTGCCAAACTATTAGATATCGACTTATATGGAAGCAAGTAAGTATTTTCATACTAAAAGAATTATGCATTGAAAACTTGTTAGTAACATTTTTTATATATTTATTTCAGTGGCAATAAAATCGGTATCACTTTATGGAATTCGTATGCAACACAAATTCTATCTTACATTGAACAAAATCCACAAGAAGCAGCGATGGTTGTATTTTACGCTTTGCTGTATACAAACCTTTTTATGGTTAGTTAATAAAATTTATTTTTTACTATTAGCGTGTTAATTTGTATTAAAAATATTTATAACAGTTTGGATTACATATTCATATCAATGTTGTTATCGTTTTTCAGGTAAACCTTGTATCTCTAACGCAAACGGTGTTGCGAAGTTAATCCTTAATCAAGAAATCCCAGAGATTGTTGATTTTAAGAACAGGTAAAACAGCTTTAAATAACTTTTAAAATAAAATCCATATTTTAAATTCAAGCATATGTCGTTTAGCTAACATTTTAATGTTTATTTTTAGCTTGGTTCAAATGCTTGCCTCTGAACCGTCTTCAAGCGCTTTGCTAAGCCCACCAACTATTCGGGATTCGTTTCTTGCTGAATTTGTTAATGACACGGAGTTCAGTCATAATGGAGAAGTTGAAAATATAAGAACAGTAATGTTTAACCGTTATCTTTATATATATTATAGATGCAATTTTATTATAACCATTCTAAATTATAAATTCTGTTTATGTGTTTTAGACCAAAAAAGTTGTCGTCTGTGGAACCATAATGCCAGCATCTAACTATAGTCGTTGGTACTATATTGGCTGTAAAGTGTGTGCTACAACGCTGAACACCGAAAACAAGGTAAGCCATGAAGATGAGATCGATGGGGAGACATCGTTGAATCAATTCAAAGGAACATATAAATGCGGCAGCCAAAAATGCAACAATGCTATTGTAGATGCAGTTGCCAGGTTTGTGAACAATAACGTTTGATGATAGACATAAATACTGTTTACGCTTATAATAAGATAATATAGTTATTGTCTAACAACGTTAATCACCATTAATGCAGGTATCGAGTCCCCTTTGATGTTCAAGACTCAACTGGATCACTGTCGTTAACTTTATGGGAAGGACAAGCGTTTCCCATGTTCAAGATTACTACTATGGATCTGTTTAAGAGATTGGTAGAGGTAAGTTTTGTTATACTATAAAATAGCATTTCAATATATGGTATAACTTTGCAATTAAATGATAATTATAGTATCAATATTTTAAATTTTTGCACAGAGTGGTGCTAATACTGAAGAAATTCCTAAAGAGACACGATATTGAGGGTCAAATTTTCGCTTTTAAGATCAACATTCAACAATACAATCTACTGAATGAAGGGTCTTCCTACAATATTTTTAGACTTACCAAAGATCCAAACATAATAAATGAGCTGCAAAAGAAGCATGAATTGAATCTGGTAAGATATTTCTTAATTAAGTTATTGGTTTTGGTTTGTACATGTTTAAGATTTCTGATATCTACTACATACCGTATTTCATAACATAAACAATATGATTATTTGTGTTCAAAATTCTCAGGAACCAACTTTAGATTCAAGTAATGAAGATTCCGTTGGACATCCTGATATAAACCTATCTGATAAGGTATGCAGTATAGATTAACTTTGTTAGAACGAGTACAAGTATACACATAATTTATAAAGCTTTTTATGAAACTTTAAATTTTGTTATTAGGATTCTGTTATTATTGAAGATGATGATGTCACGCCTTTGGAAAGAAAGACATCAAA
Organism: Bidens hawaiensis; assembly: GCF_021521415.1. NCBI lineage: Eukaryota > Viridiplantae > Streptophyta > Magnoliopsida > Asterales > Asteraceae > Bidens > Bidens hawaiensis. The sequence continues at coordinate 2,192,735 of NW_027491069.1, read as the reverse complement.
GGCATCAGCTGTCAACTAACAAAACAAGGACAAGAATGCTGAAACCGCAAAGAGGAAGGTCCAAGATGTGTATGATGTTGATAGCGTACCTCAACAGTCAACTTCGAAACAAAAAAGATCATCAAAAGTTCAAGATTCTGGCAAGAACCACCTCTTAACACCTAAAAAGGAGAAATAAATTATCGTCTTTATTTTTTAATAACTATGTAAAACTTTGGATTGGTTTTTATTTGGTTATTTCAAGCTTCTTTAAGTACTTTTTATTTTTCGTTCATGGACAATTTTGCATTGCAATTGACTTGACATTATTTCCTATATATCTTGTAGAAATTACTACCCGAAGAATATTCAACACTCAAACTTGTAATTCTACTAATGGTAATACAATTCAACTTAAAAAATAAGATTAATAACAATGCTATGTTTTGCTCTAAGTTATATCAACAAATAATTTAATATTACCTTTAGGAACTCAAATAAAGAAGATGAATCGTTTTAAAAGGAAGTTGCTTTTGGATGCAAAAAGAGGAAAGGTTAATTCTACCAATGTAGCAAAAGTAAATCGTATGAGAAGAAAATTAATTTTGGATTTCAGGAGAGGAAAACATGTTTCAATGTCCAATACGGCCACATCATCGAAGTAAAACGCTATGATTAGTACCGGAACTTCTGCAATTACTCATTCAAACATAGGTATCTTAAACTTTAAACTTTATTACCTTTTGTTGATTTAACTACTAACACGTTTTTCCAATACATTTTTAGGCATTGAAACAGACATCTCCGCGACTAAACAGAAACGTATAACTAGGAAAATAAAAATGGATGGCAAGCGAAGAGGGGAACGTTGTATGCCCGAGAATAACGAATTTAATGGAATTTTCAAAGGTTGGTTCACTTATGCGATGCTTTTACATTAATTAACACACATTTAGTATTAATTATCATTTTTAAATTTTTAACTACAGATTACTTAGATCATGGAGACCAGTCTGTTGTGTGTGAGATGTGTCACGCTAAACTCTGGGACGACAAGGCTAGAAGAGGCAAACGAAAAGAAATAAAAGAGACTTATAGTTTGTGTTGTCATAATGGCGCTGTTGAGCTACTGGGACCCAGAGTATGAAGAACTATTTAAATCAAATAATTCTAAAAGCAAGTTCTTCCTGAAAAACATTAGTCGCTACAAATCCATGTTCTCTTTTACTTCTATGGGAGGGAAGGTTGACTCGTCAATTAATAAAGGAAAAGCTCCTTACGTGTTCAAAATGAGCGGTCAAAACTATCATGCTATTAGCAGTCTGTTACCCAAGGATGGGACGAAGCCAAAGTTCTCACAGCTTTACATATATGATACAGAAAACGAAATTCAAAACAGACAAACCATTTTCAGGTAAACATATCATCTAACCATTTTCAGTTTTTAAATCAAACCAAGGATTACGTTTATATTTATCTGTGTATACTAATACTAATAGATGTAATTTCATCAGAGACACCAATGCCAATACATTAGCTGCCGAAAAGATGCTGGATACTAAGATTATTATATGGTTGAAAGAAATGCTTGATCGCCAAAATGTTTTAGTACAAACTTATAGAATGGCAAGAGATGTTTATAAGCAACAGCCTGTTACGGATCTTAAGCTACGCCTTATATGTAACAGGCAACAAGATGGCAGAACTTACAATCTTCCTACAACTTCAGAAGTTGCAGCACTAATTGTAGGAGACATCGAGGAGTTGTACAAGCCACGTGATATTGTTGTTAACAAAGTGGGAGGCAAATTAGAATATATGAATGAGCTACATCCTTCGTACGTTCCTCTTCAGTACCCGCTGCTACATCCTAATGGTGAAGATGGTTACCGAACTCAAATCAAGCATAGAGGAGTTGAAAACAACGACAGTAGCAAACGACCTTATACTACAATGAGAGAATGGTTTGCGTATATGATTCAAGACAGGGTCGGCCAGTTCTCAAAAACTCTATACTCAAGAAGGCTATTCCAACAATTACTGGTTGATGGTTACACGATGATTGAAAGCGAAAGGCTTTGTTTTATAAGAAGTAAACAAAAAGAACGGAGGTCCGTAACATTTGAGAACCTAAAATCTCTAAAGGAACAGGGACGTTCGGATGTCACAAACGTAGGACAACGTATCATATTACCCTCTTCATTTACAGGAGGAGCTCGGTACATGATGCAAAATTATTTAGATGCCATTACAATAACATGCAATCCTAAATGGCCAGAAGTCAAAAGATTCCTTCAAGACAAAAATCTTAATGCAGATGACAGGCCAGACATATTGTGCAGGCTATTTAAAATAAAACTTGACTCCTTGATGAAAGACCTGAAGCATGGAGATATCCTTGGAAAAGTTCAAGCAGGTACAAATACAATACATCTTAATAAAACAAAAAGAATTAATCATATGCTAATATATTATTCGTATTTCTACGGCTGTTTATACGGTGGAGTTTCAAAAGCGCGGTTTGCCTCACACCCATATTTGTCTGTTTATGCAAAAAGAAGACATACTACCAAACGTGGAGCATGTCGATCCGTACATCAGCGCCGAGATTCCTGATAAGAACGAAGATCCTGAATTATACAACCTTGTGGTTGAGTTGATGATGCATGGTCCTTGCGCACATTATAACAAGCCATGCTTGTGCGTTATAGACAACAAGTGTTCCAAAAACTTCCCAAAGAAGTTTCAAGATGAAACGTCAATAGATATAGATGGCTTTCCTTTATACAGAAGACGCGATTCAGGCGTAGTTGTCGAAAAATCAGACGTCAATCTTGATAACCAAAGCGTCGTACCATACAACAAGAAACTTTTGAAACAATACCAGGCTCACATAAACATCGAATGGTGCAATCAGGGGTCGTCTATCAAGTACCTATTCAAATACATAAACAAAGGCCCTGATCGTGCGACTGTGTACTTCTCTAACAGTGGAGAGGGTGAAAAGAACACGGATAGTAATGTTTACGAGATTAAAGAGTTCTATGACTGTCGATATATTTCAGCGTGTGAGGCGTCGTGGCGTATTTTCGGATTCGATGTCCATTATAGAATACCTGCGGTTATGAGACTGCCTTTCCACCTTCCTGGTAAACAACAGGTGATTTACGGTACCGACCACGATATTGATAATGTGTTGGAAAAAACAGGTACCGTTGCATCTTCAATGTTCGAATTGTGGATGAAATGCAACATTGTTGATCGGGAAGCACGTAAACTAACTTATTCAAAATTCCCGACGAAATTCGTTTGGCACGACAAACCGCGCGGCTGGTAACGAAGAAAGAAGGGATTTTCTATTGGTAGAATCCATGCAGTATCACCCGCCCTTGGAGAAGCGTACTTTTTACGGGTCCTTTTAAACAGAGTGAAAGGACCAAAAACATTTGAAGATATACGTACCGTTAACCCTACTTTCAGAGATGTATGTTATTCCCTTGGATTATTAGACGATGACACTGAATACATTGAGGGAATTGAAGAGGCAAGCATTGCCGGAATAGGTGCTTACCTGTGTTCATTGTTTGCTACAATGTTGTCCACCGATAGCCTCTCTAGGCCCGAGCACGTATGGAACAGCACCTGGAAACTTCTGTCTGACGACATCCTCAACAGGCAAAGAAAGCTAATAAAATCACCGAGTATATGCTACTTTTTTAACAAATCATAATTAAAAAACAATATTTATGGAATTACATGATGTTTTATTAAACTATCCAAAACACATACCAATAACAACCAAATAAAACAGCGCAATATCATTAGTGTTTAATCAATATATGTTACCTTCTAATTATTTTTAAGCGTCATACTCTAAAAAAAACTAACAACCTTTTACAGATTTACAGTTAACTAAAGACCAAATCAAGAATCTTACGTTACTCAAAATCCAGAAAATCCTACAACAAAACAACTCAAGTTTAACAAGGTATGAGACAATGCCTTTCCCTGATGAAGAGTCCTTATCTGTTATCAATAATTGCCTTGTTCTAGACGAGCAATCATACGATCAACAAACTGAGAGAATAGAATTTGAAAACCTATTTACATTGATAACCTCAGAGCAGAAAACTATTTTTGACATCATAACGAAAGCCGTACAGCAGAATAAAGGTGGCGTCTTTTTTGTTTACGGTCACGGTGGGACAGGGAAAACATATTTATGGAAGACATTGTCTTCAGCCATACGATCCCAAGGTAATATTGTTTTAAACGTTGCATCAATTGGAATCGCATCATTATTGCTATCTGGAGGTAGGACGGCACATTCCAGATTTCATTTTTCGATTAACCTAAACGAGGACTCATCTTGCGTAATGGAACAAGGTTTGGATGAGGCCGAATTATTAGAGAAAACAAAGCTAATAATCTGGGATGAAGCCCAAATGACCCACAAACACCCATTTCAGGCTGGACAAATCTTGCAAAGATGTCTTAAAGTCAAATTCGCTATTTGGAGGAAAGGTAGTTTGTTGGTGCATGAATGTCAGTAGTTCATAGTCTAGTGTCTGTAATCGAGTCTGTAATGTTATTTATGTTTTTGTTTAAGCGAAGTTGTTAACAAGTTCGCCTAGGCGAACTTGTTGAACAAGCGAAGTTATGGACAACTTCGCCTGAACATATCAGGCGAAGTTGTCGTGTATTTATATACCAGCTTACGGCTAAGTTAGTCAGTTAGTCGTTTAAGTTAATCGAGTTGATCTAAGTTCATTGTAACGTGAGGACGAGAGTCTGTATCAGTGATTCATATCACGTGAGTTCGGTTATTAATATATAACGTGTTTCGGTTTATTCGTGTGTTTGTTTGGTTTGCTTTCTACGCTCGTAACGATCTACGCAGGGATTCCGCACCTGAGTAGACCGAGATATCTCGTGTGATCCGTCCAGGGAACCTACAATTGGTATCAGAGCATTTGCTCGATTGTGTGGTTCGGGATATTCACGCGGGTGTAGAAATCGTCCCGTTTCGACTATTCGCGGGACGTGTTTTCTGTGTTTTTGATCATTCTTACCTCCTACCATCGTGTTCAAGCCTTTACACCGTCAAAAACCTCGTTAAAATCCGATTTACAGATCTGCAAATCTTCCGTGTTCATCAGGCGAAGTTGCCGTCACTGTGCGTAGGGTTTCGGCGAAGATATAAGGTTAAGCGAAGTTATCCACAACTTCGCCTACCTTCTCAAGTTCGCCTAACTCAAGCGAAGTTCTCTACAACTTCGCCTACCTCTTAAGTTCGCTTACCTCAAGCGAAGTTAAGAATCAGCGAAGTTAATCAGCAGTGTTATCAGCGAAGTTCTTCAGCGAAGTTCTCTACATCTTCGCCTACTTCAAGCGAAGTTATCAGTAACTTCGCCTACAGTACTTTAATATAAAAAAAAAAAAAAAAAATTCTTAATTTTTCAGGTTTCTTACTTTTCGGGAAAGATGTCGTCGATCAACATCTCTGAGTTAGTGAAGATGGAAGTTGAAGCAGGGTTAGCTACCAAGGCCCCAAGATTGCTGAAGGGAACCGATTTCGTTGCATGGAAGGATCGGTTCATATAGTACGTCAAATACCAGGATGCGAAGATGTGGGTATGCATCCAGGATGGTTATATTCCACCAGTTATGGAGTATGAAGGTCGTGATCAAATTAAAAAGTATAGTAAAATGGAAGAAGAAGAGAAAAAGATGTATGAGGCCGAGAGCAAGGCTCATGCTGCTATTACTATGGATCTTCCTCAAGAGATCCTTCATACGTTCAGAAAGTATACGTCAGCAAGAGAGCTTTGGGAAGCTCTTGAGAACAGATTTGAAGGGAATGTAGGAATTCGTGCTTCAAAGATAAAATTGCTCAAAACCCAGTTCTCAGTCTTCAAGTATTTGAAGAATGAATCCTTAGATGATATTATCACTCGATATTACCATCTGATGACTGAATTGAGCAACTATTCAATTTCCTACCGAGAAGAAGAAATAGTCGAGAAGCTTCTAGATGCTCTCCCACCAAAATGGGAGATGTACACTGTGCTGATGAGGGAAGACAATGACTTTCCCACATATGATCTTGAAACGGCAGTCAACAAGCTCAGAACCTTTGAGCTTAACATGGTCAGAAAAGAGACACCTATGGATCAGGTTCAAGATCCAGGTATGTATGGAGCTAAAGTCAACACTAGCTCAGGATCGAAGACTGAATCTGCTGCCTACTACACAAAGGGAGAGTCGGGCCCCAACTCATCACATGAGGGGCATATGTCAGTTAACACAAATGGGGATGTTTGCTATGTAGCAGCTGGATCGAGTGGTTCTCAACCCCAGGTAAGCAAGAGTAGTTGCTCTCCAAGTTCTCCCAGCAACAACTACTCCAAGATGCCTATGAGTGTCAAGTCTGCTGAAGAGCAGTTTGGTCTCTATGCTTCTTTCATTGCTTCCTATGAGAACTACATTCAAGGGAAGATTGTTGATCCAGCTATGTTGGATGAAGATTACGATCAGATTAATGCTGACGATATGGAAGAAATGGATTTACAATGGCAAATGGCCATGATCGTGAGAAGAGTAAAAAGGTTTATGAGAAAGACGGGAAGGAAGTTTGTCGGTGGAAAGCCGGGGTTTGACAAGGCAAAGGTGAGATGCTACAATTGTCAACAAAACGGTCACTTTGCAAAGGAATGCAGGAATGAGCGTGTGGAACGAAGTCAGGGTAGGTCTCCACAGCAAAGTGAGGGTAGAAAAGATTATAGTGCCATGATGTCCAGAGAAGATGGTGAATACAACTGGAACCTGCTGTCTAAAGAAACTTTTGAGCAGGCAAATTTGGCGAAGGTTGAAACTGAAGAAAGTGAGAAGGTTACCGGAGAAGAAAAAGCTTTCATGGCAGATGTTAAAGATCAGCTCTCCGAGGTATGTTCTAAACCAACTTGTTCAAAATGTGAGAACTTGTCTGAGCAACTAGCAACCATAACTGATCAGTATGTTAGTTTGGATGCTGAGTTTAAAACTTTAAAAGAAGATCATCACTTTATTAAATCAAGAGAAAATAATTATAAAATTAAAATAAAAGCTTGTGAAAAAGATGTTAAAAGTCTAAAAACAAAACTTGCTGAAAAAATTGAAGTGTTTGATTTAAGCTATGAAGTTTTAGAAGAAAAGACCAAACTAATTGCTGAGAGAGAAAAACAGATTGCTGACCACCAGGTGAAAGTGGTGGAACTGAATCGAAAACTGGAGCAGTTCAGAAATTCCTCTGCTATTCTTGATCACCTTGTTAGTGATCAAGGTTCCTCTGTCAAGAGGGGAGGAATCGGTTATCATGAGGTTCCACCACCGTACAATCACAATTACACTTTTAACCCTAGTGTTCAGAAATCTGTTGACTTTGAGGTTGCTCAGACAGTGCCAATTAAAGTAACTGTTAAAGAACCAAATGTTAGTAGAGGCGAAACAAGTTCGCCTGTTTCAAGTGTTGAAATTTCTGATCAAAGTCCAGTCTCGTCAGATTCGGATAAGTCATCCGAGTCTGGTAAGGCAAAAGAGGAGGTTGTGTTACCCAAGAGTGGAGAAAAAGATAAGACGAATAAAAAGAGTACTCCACTAAACCCGTACGTCCCACCATATGTGAGACGAATGGGCGGTAATATAGCCTCGACATCTAAAACACCGGTTGATAAAAAAGTTGAGCATAGGTGTTGTTTTAGATGTAATCAATTAGGACATCTTGTTGCAAATTGCCCTCTGAAGCAGCGATTCAGAGGTGTAAGGCCTACTAAAGCTGAGAATAAGCCTAATAGTTATTATCATGCTGCTAAAAATGAAAACCATTTAAAATTCAAAAATGTGACTAATTCAGGTTTTCATAGAAACAAATCTCAGTTTTACACTGCTAATAACCAAACTACAAACTATAATTCTTTCAATTCACTAAGGTTTGGTAGGCCTCACAATCAATCTTCAAGGAGGTTTCCTAATAGGACTTACAGGAATTTTCGAGATACTAACTTTGGAAAGCCAAAGTTTGGGATGTATAGATCCAAGACCAATTGGTCTTGGGTCCCTAAATTCTAATCTTTTGCTTTATTATGCAGGAACAGTTGAACAGGGCTGCCAACAATCTTTGGGTTGTAGATAGCGGCTGTTCCCGGCACATGACGGGTAACAAATACTTGTTACACGATTTGAAACCTGTTCAAGGAGGGAGAGTGAGCTTTGCCGGTGAAAGTGGTGGCAAGATTACTGGAATGGGAACGGTGTCAAACGGAAAGATGACTTTGGAGAAGGTTAACTTTGTAGAAGAATTGAAGCACAATCTGCTGAGTGTGTCGCAGATCTGTGATAAGGAGTACACCGTTCATTTTACAAAGAATGAGGCGATTGTGTTGAAACCTGGTTTTCAGATACCAGAGGAGTGGATTTTGATGAAGGCTCCACGTGAAAGAAATACATATATTATGGATATGAGATCAACTGAAATGGCCACGGCAGAATCATGCCTTATGACAAAAGCGAGTGAATCAGAGTCCGAATTGTGGCATAGGAGAATGGGGCACATTCATCTTCGGAAGATGAACCACATTGTCAGGAATGGACTTGTGCTGGGCGTTCCCTTGAAGAATTTCAATTTTGAAGATAAATGTATAGCGTGCAAGAAGGGAAAGCAGCACAAGAAATCCCATCTCACCAAGAAAGTCAATTCAATTGCCAGTACTCTGGAGTTGCTTCACATGGATCTCTTCGGTCCCGTGAATGCAAAAAGTCTAGGAGGAACTTCTTATTGCTTGGTGATCACTGCTGACTACTCACGATATTCGTGGGTGTATTTCCTGAAATCAAAAGACGAAACGGCTCAGATGGTGAAGAATTTGATTACCAAAGTTGAGAACGTTATGGATAAAAGGGTTAAGTTCATCAGGAGTGACAATGGAACGGAGTTCAAGAATTTTGAGATGGAGATCTTCTGCCTTCAGAGAGGGATTGAACACCAATACAGCGCTCCGTATACACCGCAACAGAATGGAGTGGCTGAAAGGAAGAATAGAACATTAATTGAAGGAGCCAGAACTATGCTGGCTGATTCGAAGCTTCCTGTGGTGTTTTGGGCTGAAGCTGTTGCTACAGCCTGTTATGTTCTGAATAGAGTCTTAACTGTTAAAAGACTTGGTAAAACGTGCTATGAGCTTATGCATGGGAGAAAGCCCAACTTGAGTGGTCTTGAACCATTCGGGTCCCCTTGTTCGATTTTGAAGACAAATTCTAAATTTGGTGAAGTAGCCGATGAAGGAATCTTAGTCGGTTATGTTGTTGGGACTCCCAACAGACGTGTCTTCAATACATCGACCAGCAAGGTTGAGGTGGTGTGTAACACCGATATCACAAGTTACCAACCGCCAAAACCAAGCAACGGACCTGCTGAGTTTTTCGACTATGTTAAACTTTTTAAGTCTTTTAACATACCGTATTTGGATATTGCTGAAGAAGAAGAGAGAGTTGCTACGAAGATGATCCTTGATGAGGAAGAAAACCTATTGCAAAGACAGCTGATCGATAAATGTCAACCTTCCTCATCAAATGCTGTCGATACCCCTGCTACCTCGACTGAAGAAGAATTTTTCAATCCATTTCACTCTCAGCATGAAACAACCATTGACGAGCTCTCTTTTAACTTGGAAGACAATTTGCAAGTCGGTTCTGTTCCGACCACGAGAATTCATAAAGATCACCCTTTGGAGAATGTGATTGGTGATGTGTCCTCCGGTGTACAAACAAGACGTAGCTTGAATGAGCACACCTGTGTTTACACAAGCATCAAGGAGACAGGGATAATCAACGAATGCTTGTACACCTACTTTATCAGCCAGATTGAACCGAAGAATTATCAAATGGCTCTCAAGGACAGCTCGTGGGTCGAAGCTATGCAAGAAGAGTTGGCTCAATTCAAGAAAATGGAAGTTTGGACTTTGGTTGAAAAACCGAAGCATGTGCATGCGATAGGCACAAAATGGGTGTTTAAGTACAAGAGAGATGAGAAAGGGATTATCATAAGAAACAAGGCGAGGCTAGTCGTTAAAGGTTTTAATCAACAAGAGGGGATTGATTATAATGAAGTGTTCGCTCCTGTCGCAAGGTTGGAAGCCATTAGATTGTTTTTGGCGTTCGCTGCTTATAAGAAGATGAAGGTATTTCAGTTGGATGTGAAGAGTGCGTTTCTGAATGGGAAAGTTGATGAGGTAGTGTATGTTGAGCAACCTCCGGGTTTTCCTGACCCAGACTTTCCTGATCACGTGTACAAGTTAAGCAAGGCATTGTATGGACTACATCAGGCACCTCGTGCCTGGTATTCAACTTTATCAGATTACTTGCTTGAAAATGGGTTTGAAAGAGGGAAGATTGATAGCACGTTGTTCGTTTAGAGAGAAGGAAGCGACTTCCTGCTGGTGCAAGTCTACGTGGATGACATTATCTTTGCTGCATCTAAAGTCTCCATGTGTCAGGAGTTTGAGGCCGTCATGAAGAAAAGGTTTGAAATGAGTGCTATGGGTGAACTAACTTTCTTTTTAGGATTGCAGGTTGATCAGAAGAAGGATGGGATGTTCATTCATCAGACCAAGTATGTCCATGATGTGCTCAAACGCTTCAAGATGGAGGACAGCACTCCATTCGACACTCCAATCTGCGTCAATCACAAATTGGGTGCTGAGTCAGACGGTGATGCAGATGTGGACCCAACTTAGTATCGGGCTATTATAGGTTCTTTAATGTACTTAACTGCTTCTAGGCCTGATATAATGTTTGCTGTTTGTCTTTGTGCACGCTTTCAGGCAAACCCAAAAGAATCTCATCTGAAGGGTGTGAAGAGGATACTGAGGTATCTCAAGGGCAAACCGAAGCTGGGGTTGTTGTACCCGAGAGGAGGAGACTTGGAGCTAGTCGCTTACACAGATTCTGATTATGGAGGGTGCAATCAGAGTCGGAAGTCAACAACTGGAGGATGTCAGTTTCTTGGTGGCAGATTGGTGTCGTGGCAATGCAAGAAACAGACTTCGGTCGCAATTTCAACCTGTGAAGCATAATACATGGCAGCATCCAACTGCTGCTCCCAGGTTCTTTGGATTCAACAACAGTTGCGCAACTATGGTCTGAATTTCTTACTTACTCCTATTTGCATTGACAACACAGCTGCTATCTCAGTAACTAACAATCCCGTGAAGCACAGTAAAACTAAACATATTGACATACGTCATCATTTTATACGGGATTGTGCTGAGAAGAAACTGATTGTGCTTGAAAAGGTGGATACGCTTGATAATTTCGCTAATCTTTATACTAAAGCGTTTGACAAAACAAGATTTCAAAACCTTATCGAGCTGAATGGGATGATCAATCCCGAGTAACCATGCTTTTCATGTTTTATTAAAAAAAAAAAACGTCACTATCGCTTAAAATATGTCGGTTACCTCAGTTTGAAGGACTTGTCTTCGGATATGTTTTGGTCCTTATTTTCTACTTGTAGATTTTGAGGATAGCCATTAACCAGATGACTGAAAGTGACCGGGGCGGTTTATGATGAGTTTTCATTCTTTCGCTGAAAATTAGTCGATCGTACTTAGTTAGAAGGACACATACTAGTATGTGGTCGGTCCAGCTGATCCATTGGATCTTCGGGATAGCCGTTAACCTGACGACTTGACTTGATCGGGGCGATTGAAGTCAAAAATTTTTTCTTTAAGGGAAATGAAATTATTTTTCAAGTCTACTACTTCGTAAGAAGTTCGTTAGCTATGTTTAACAGAAAATTGATCCAACCTTGGAAAATGATAGATATACTGATTCTGTGTGCTTAACTAGTGAAGTTATTAGGCTTAAAATGCTTTAGGACAGTCATTGTATGTCATGGTAACTTTTTATGGTGCGTAAAAGTAGATGTGATACAAACTAAAACTACTTGATTTTACGTGGAAACTCCTTATGAGTTTTGCATGTCTTCATATATATCTTTCCGAATGATAGGCAGAAAAGCGATTACCCAGTCATACACGAGCCCGTAAGTGTTCTGATTCCCGTGAAGATAGCGTTTCAAGAAACTGCAGTGATCCAGATTCCGGACTTGCAGTTGTTTACTACTCTGAAGTCTATATGAATGTTTAAAAAAAAAAAAAAAAAAAAAAAAAAAAAAAAAAAAAAAAACTTAAACATTCTAGAGTTCAAAATATCAAGACTTCTTAATCATGGAGTAAGAAAGGGAACGGGAAGGAGATGCAGAGTAATTACAAACTTAATCAGACACTAAGGGTCGAAGTCAATTCGGGGTGACTTGGGGAAAGCCAAATACGCTTTGAGAATAGATAGGAGGCATCATAATCTCTGAGTTGTTGCCCACTTAATTTTTGAGCTTAATTGAACCTAACTCGTATCACAGAAACGATGAAAACCATCTTAAGTATATTACCTGCTTACACCCTGTTTCTTTATGTCATAATACAGCTAAACACGAATCTATGTGACAGTCACGTAATTAGTATGATTCCTGTTCGGATCTTTTCTAAAACGTAGTAGTCCCTATCGAGACTGAAATTTGATCCCTTATACTTTAATTTTTAAAAGTTTCTTGTACTTAGGTAGTTTTATAATTTTATAACTGGTTACTTGGACTTGATCGTGTTATTTAATTCTTAAAGGGAAGTTTTAAAAGTAAATTGCAAAATGTTCAAATTATAAGGGTTGATTTTATAAATATAGGCGATGTTGTTAAACAGGCGAACTTGTGTGTAACTTCGCCTAAGCGAAGTTAACCGTAACTTCGCCTGTATAACTTCGCCCCTATATAAGGATTTTCAAGAGTCAAAACTGTTCATAATTTCTAAATCTCAGCGAACTTATTATCGTTTTTCACAGCGAACTTATCTCCGATTTTCATACGTTTATCTGTTTTCGATTTCAATCAGTATTCAAGGTGTGTTTGGGTTCTATATCTTATACTCGATGTTCGATGTTGTTAATCCTAGGTTGTTTCGACACCCGGTTAACGACCTCGGACGTTCGAAACCTATACCCGATTTCAAAACCTTGTTTTCACGTGGTCATGTACAACCTGGTCGTCTAGTTATCCTTAAAAACTTGTGTTTCCGAGTCCTTAATCTCCACAATCGTTAAATTAGCCAACGGCACGTCGTTCGAAATCCTTACTGTCGCCGATTCAGATTCAGGCGAACTTAAGGTTTAGGCGAAGTTATCCGTAACTTCGCCTGAGTCTAAACTTCGCCTGAGGCGATGTTGTGGTGAGGCGAAGTTAACATTAACTTCGCCTGGACCTTTTTAAATTTGTTAATTATTAGACGAACTTAAAGATGAAGCGAAGTTGTCCCCAACTTCGCCCCAACTTTAACTTCGCCTATACAGAAGTTATCACAACTTCGCTCATGGTAATAAGCGAACTTGTGTTAAACCTTAACGTGTATCTAACTTGGTTCGTTTGTTGCAGATATGGCTGCAGTAGCAGGTGCTGGAGGTGCTGGAGGCGATGACGGAGATAATCAGAGACAATTCTTCCCGGGTCACAACATGTTCATCACCTTAGACCCGGAAGCGAGTGGTGTGGAGGATTACCGGGAGATAATCACATTCCTCCTTCGCTCGAGGATATTCCACGCAATCACTACGACTCTGCCGATATCCTTACCCAATATCGAGGATTTCTGGCAGACGGTGGAATACGATTGCCGTGTTGAGCCCCCGGTTATGAGAGCAACCATCAATAATCAAGAAGTTCAGTTCTCTTCTGAACAAATACGGGTGGCGTTACGATTTGGAGAGGAGACTAGGGATGACCCTACGGAGTTTGTGGCTCCGTTCCGTGATGGAGCGTTTCTCCGAATGGGCTATTCTGGTCCATTAGGTGATACCCAGAGACGGAAGGGGTTCCTGCTCGATCAGTGCCGCTTCCTCATGCACGTCATGATTGTGTGTATGTCTGGGAGGAAGGCGGGTACTGACGGAATGGGTGCGACCATGCAGTCAGCAATGACTGCTCTGACTTATAACAAACGTTATAGCTTTAGTCAGATGGTCTTTTATGAGATCGACAGACAGAGGAGGGCGATGGCTCGTGAGCGGTTCATAATGTATCCAAGATTCATCCAGATGATCTTGAACCATGTGGCTCCAAATTTGCCTCAACGACGCCTAATACGATACGTGGAGAGTGTGAGCAAACGTATCTTTGCTCAATGCCGTACTTCGAGTGCGAGGAGCAAGCCTGAACGTCGTCCAAGGCATACTCTACTCTTTGGGTTCTTAATAAACCCGGGGTATGTGCCAGCTCGGGGGGATGAGTTCAGAGACCCTCAACCACAACAGGCAGGAGCAACTCGAGATGTACCTACTGTGCCTGTGGTGTCGGCTGAGGAGGATGTAGACCTTGATGCTGCATTTGGCGGCCAAGGATTCTTCGACATGGACCGTTTTGATCCACAAGAAGAGGTGCAGGTCTCTGCTGCACAGGTTCGGGAAGTGCGTGTTACTAGAGCAGCTACGACGGTGGCTGACTCAGATCTTGATGACGTTATGGATGAGGCGAGAAGGATGTTGGTGAGACGAGAAAGGACGATTGGGAAGAGGAAGAGGACAGTTGATGATACTGAGTCAGAAGAAGGAGAGGATATTCACAAGCTGATTAGACGATCAAGACGTGAAAGGACAGGTGCAGGTATGGGAGCTGGAGAGACTTCAAGAGTTATACGGTTCGCTCCATCCGCACTGTCAGGTATGTCAATTGTTCCTACTTCTGTACAGGTTACAAGCGCCGCGGATGTTCCCGTGGTGGCTACTTCAGCTGTCGGCATCCCATCCATCACACTACAGACGACGACTCCGGAGATTGTGTCGTTACCACCTCCAACGCTTACTCCTTCAGAGGTGGTGGCACAATTTGTAGAGTCTACCGTCGTTGCAACTGCAGGGTTGTCGGTCACGATACCACCTGCGGTTACGTCCACAACTGCTTTTGATGTCCCGGTTACATTCGAGATCCCTGCTGAGTATACTCAAGACACGTCTAACATTAGGTTTGATTTCGATGCAACCCTCTCAGACTCGGAGAGAATAGCTGCACTTGAACGGGTCGTGGCAGAGCAATCGAGGATAAACTTTATCCAGACCCAGGCTATTCAGCGCCTTGTAGCAGAGAATCAACTACAGTCGTCCCTCCTGGTTGAACATGGGCGAATTATAGATGCTATGAAGGAGTTCTTGGCATCTCAGGGGGAGACAGGCTGTAGAGGCGACGAGTTAAGGACAAAGAAGAGAAATGATAGAGACGATGATCCCAATGCATCGAAAGATGCAGGTGGTGAGTTGCCAAGAACTACTCAAGCTCTTGGGACTTCCACAGCTCAGGGGGAGTCTGCGGGTGCAGTTGGTGGTGATGAGGTGGTGATGGTTGATGATGATGATGTGATCGATGCGTTGAAAGAATTGGATGATGATACGCTAGAGGATGATGTGACGTTTGATGATGATGTGCTGTCTATTGAGGAGATTGAGAAGATTGGAGCACAGATTGTGATTGAAAATGAGATTGAAGAAGGCGAAATAATTGAAGAAAATGTTGAACACGAGATCCCAGATGTTGAGAAAGCCGATATGGGTACTGAGATGGAAAATGATGAGACTGAGTGGGAGGAGCAGCCTAGGTGGAAGGAAGGCTGTGCTCATTGGTTTATTAAAACTAAGAAGCCTGCTGTTCCAACCATGTTCAAGAAGAGTTATAATATCAAAGGCTATGCTGAGTCGAAGAAAGGAATTATTTGTTGGCTATATGATGAACAGATAAAGTTGTTTGTGGTGAAACGTTTTGATGGGGTTCAGTACTTTAAAAGAATGTTAAGGTCGTTGAATACACTGCCGGAATGTGAAGTGAAAGACTTAGCCAGATTGGGGTTAATCAATCGAAATGACGATAATATGGCTAGAGTCATTGAGAAAATTGTATGGAGAGAGAGTATAAAAGAAAAGAAGTTTGAGCTGTTGAAACCACAGAAGAGAAAACTTGTTGAAGACAAGGATAGAGGTTTGAGAGCTGATGGAAAACCTTGGATGGTCATGAAGTATAAACCGATCCGGTGCCTTAAAGAAGTACCGATGAAGCTAATGCCCAAGGATGTGCTTAAAGACCTACAGTGGTGGTATGTGGATTGTGAGACAGCAGAGGCGGTGATGGAAGACGAGGATGAACAAGAGCTCCTAAGAGTTTACGATCCGATGCATTTAGTAAACTTATCGCAAGCTGATCTGAAGGTGCTTAATGAGAAGAAAATCTTTTATATTCCTGCTTGGAAGGACGAAGCGAGGAAGTATCAAAGAGTTGTGTCAGTTTGTGTTAGAGAAGGAGTGCATGCGTGAAGAGACAAGATTGAAGATTACGAGACAAGTGCTTAAAGATCAAGATATGAAGCTACTGCCAAGGGGGAGTCTGTTGGTGCATGAATGTCAGTAGTTCATAGTCTAGTGTCTGTAATCGAGTCTGTAATGTTATTTATGTTTTTGTTTAAGCGAAGTTGTTAACAAGTTCGCCTTGGCGAACTTGTTGAACAAGCGAAGTTATGGACAACTTCGCCTGAACATATCAGGCGAAGTTGTCGTGTATTTATATACCAGCTTACGGCTAAGTTAGTCAGTTAGTCGTTTAAGTTAATCGAGTTGATCTAAGTTCATTGTAACGTGAGGACGAGAGTCTGTATCAGTGATTCATATCACGTGAGTTCGGTTATTAATATATAACGTGTTTCGGTTTATTCGTGTGTTTGTTTGGTTTGCTTTCTACGCTCGTAACGATCTACGCAGGGATTCCGCACCTGAGTAGACCGAGATATCTCGTGTGATCCGTCCAGGGAACCTACATAGTTGTATTTGGAGGAGATTCCAGACAGATTCTGTCGGTAGTAAAGAAAGGAAGCAGGCAACAGATAGTAAACGCCTCTCTGTGTTCGTCATATATTTGGCATCATTGTCGTGTTCTTAAATTAACAAGAAACCAAAGGTTAACAATTGGTCAGCCATCGGCTGACATAGAAGAGACCAAAAAATTTTCTAAATGGCTACTAGACATTGGAGAAGGTAAAGTCGGCGGACCTAATGAGCGTACGGCAAAAATAGAGATACCAGATGATTTATTTATTGAACAATGCGACGACCCTATCATAAAGCTTATTCAGTTTGTCTATCCGGACATTCTAAACAGCAGCCAAGACCCTACATACTTTCAACAGAGGGGGTTGCTTGCACCAACAAACGAGGTTGTTCATGAGATTAATGATCGTCTGCTTGAATTATTTCCTGGTGATCCGGTCGAGTACTTAAGCTCAGATTCTGTAGCTAAGTCCGACTACATAGATGGAAATGTCGATCCGACTTTATACTCTACTGAAATACTTGACGGTCTTAAAATATCCGGACTGCCAAAACATAAGCTTATGCTAAAAGTCGGCGTACCTGTGATGCTTCTAAGAAATATCGATCAAAAAAGGGATTATGCAACGACACTAGGCTTCAGGTTGTTTCTTTGGGTACGCATGTAATCGAAGTGAAAATTCTTTCGGGGAATAATACTGGTGTGAGGATCTCTATTCCAAGAATCGCCATGACACCTTCCGATAAGAGCATAGCATTCACGTTTACAAGACGGTAATATCCTTTATCAGTTTGCTTCGCTATGACAATAAACAAAAGTCAGGGACAGTTATTAAGTAGGGTGGGGTTGTACTTGAAGAACGATGTCTTCTCACATGGTCAGCTGTACGTCGCACTATCAAGAGTTACGAGCAAAAAGGGTTAGAAGATACTGATTCTTGACAAAAATGGCAATCAGGCTAACAAAACGACAAATGTCGTTTTCAAGGAAATTTTTTCTTATTTGAAATAAAGTTAATTGTTACCAATTATAATATTGTGATTTCTCAATTTAGTACAATTTCTTATTTGAAATAAAGTTAATTTTTATCACTTACAATATTATGATTTCTAAATTTAGTACAATTTTATAAATAAAATTTTATGAATTCATATATTTTTTACTAACAAACGTATTATAAGGTAACGACTCAAACTGGGCTAAATCAATAGCTAAAAAAACTTAAAAGTAACCCGCATAACACGCGGGCAAAAAGCTAGTAATGTTATATAGTATGTTAATAGTTGTTATATATAATGACAATTGTTAAAAAATAGTAAACGGGCTGAGCCCAAGTCAAGCTCGAGCTTGAAAAACTACTCACGAGCCGAGCTCAAACTTTAGAAATAGAGATCGAAACACGTCAAGCTCGAGCTCAAAAAGTTAAACGAATCGAGCTTGGGCTCGGCTTGTTTGCACCCAATGCAGACCTGTTATATTGTTTATAATACATTAAGGGTGCAAATGTGTAACACCCGTCAACTTCCGGTTTAATGATTTAGCGCGTGTAAAGTATGTATAACTCTCGGGACTTAACCGACGTTTCTCGGAAGCCTTTACGTCATCCCGGTACGTTAAAGGACTTAACTTTTCCTTCCATTTTTCCTTACACTTCAATTGGGAGGGGCCTGGATGTAAAATTTTTATATTATAATAATTAACAAAAAAAAATCCTAACCCTAACTCTATTCTCCATCCCGATCGGCCAAGAGCAGCCCCCCTTGCGAAAATCTTCTGTGCAGCCAAGTTTGATCCGTAAAAACTTCAATTCAAGGTCGGTTTTATGATTCCCCATATCTTTTACACCTTAATTGATCATATTAAATCGCTTATTGGTCGTTAAGGTTGAGTTTTGATGATAACAGTTTGCTGACAAATTCGTATACGTTTATTGTAGGGTCTGTAACGCGATGATAATCCATTGTTTTTGATCTATTATTAATTCCATGATGTTTTACTTTGATTCTAGTTTCCAGAAAGGTATAATACGTAATTTTTGGACGAGATTTGAATGGTTTTTATGAATTTATAAATCGAGTGTCAAAGCTGATGCGGGATGACGGATTCTGGTCTGTCTTCCCGACGTCATAACTTTTTTTTGACAGGTCCAAATTGGTTGGTTCCACTTCTGGAAGTTAGTATTTTGAGTTAGGAACCAAACCCAATTGGAATCGTTTAATTTTGTTTGGTAATGAATTTTATAAAAATAAAACCATTTTGTTGCGCACTGAAATAGCTGCACGTACCTTGCTGTGTTGGAGGAATTTTTATAATTTTTGTGTCCAATATAAAAATATAATAAAAATATTTTTATAAACCTAAGAAATTTATTAAAGTATGGTAAAAATTTAATAATTTATTTCAAAGGTTATCCTATGTAATTAAATGCATCTTCGCATGCTAAAATCTACACGTTTTACTCGTTATTGATCGATAAGTTCGTTTTAGGCTTAACCGGTGGATGTTCAATTGTGTTCTTGTCGGGGCTGTTTGAAGTGAGTTTTTGCACCAAAATCTTCCTAGGTATGTCCCGTATATCATACTTAAAGATCATGTTCATTGGTGTTCGTTAAGTTGACCAACTAGTTGTAGTTTGATTGTTATGTTCGGTTGTCTAGAATTGTAGTTTGGCGCGTTTAACATGAGGGTTGAAGTGATTAACGACCAATTCAGCTCGGGGACACTTGGTTTAATGTACGGGCTGTTCAAAATTCATTTTTATAAGTTGTGGGACTGAATTGGTTGTCGGTTACTCCAATGGGTCGGTACAACGCGCAATTGTGTTTATTGAATAGTTGGTGCGTTGTACTTGCGGGTTACCGACCCATTTGACTCGTGTGGCGTCGTGTGAACTTGTTGGCTGTGATTTTATCATAATGGGTCCACACGGGGCTGAGTTGGATGATAACGGTCTAAACGACTCCTAAACGCGCTTGTTAGTGTCACCTAGTGCTCCCGGGGGCAAATTGGGAATTCTTTATTCCCGAGAGTACCTAAGGGTCGTTTTGGTGAATGTGAGACCTCGGGGGCTGTTGTGATTAAGTTTGATGAGGTCGAAGGTTTAGGTAACTCGAACCATGTTGGAACGTCTCGTAGGATAAACGAGTCATCTTGACGTCATCAGTATTGATTGAATGTAAACCGACAGGTGTTTGAGTTTTGGGATTTCTTAGGGATTCTCTAGCTCGTGATGAATCCGCGTCTTGTGTCAGGTGAGTTCTTGATGCCCTGTTTAACTCTTTTTAAGTTTTGGGCTAGCATGCACACCTAAGCGATTTTGCTTGATGAAATGTTTTAAACGATTTTACATAGGTTTGCTAGTATTGGTAGGCCTTGGAATGTTAAAGAATGCGTGTATGTATATATATATATATATATATATATATTAGAATGGCCAATATTTGGCGAATGTTGTAGTCGTCTCGACTACTGAATGTTGCGTATGCCTACTTTGTGTTTGCATGCGCTGAATGTTACGTGTTTGGGTTGTACGTTTTCTCGACCCTGGATGTTATTATTGAATGTGATATATATATATATATAGGAATGCACGTATAGAGATGCTCATACGTAAGGATGATTATTTATTGAATGTGGTGACCTAACCGATATATTTCCGTTTACAGTTTTAAAACCGTTGGAATGATTATTAAGACTTTTGTTACTTATTTAAAACTTGAACTCACTCAGCTTAAGCTGACTTTGTGTGCATGTTAGTGTGAGTTTCAGGTTAGAAAGAGGATGCCTTATCGCTTGGACGTGCACGATGCTACTTGGACGGTGAAGGGCATACGGGATTTGAAGATTTTATTATTAAACATTTATTTTTAAAATTTTTTATTAAAGATAATTATGTTGGTTTTGGGAAAAATTCCCGGGTTTTGGGAACTTATTTTATTATTTACATTTTTCACTGAATTTTACTCTTAAATTGGTTGCTTAATGGAATGCTTGAATTCTTTTGTTTAAATATTTTATAAGTGTTTTATATGATTACCAACTGTGGGGTTCCCAGGGTTCGGGGCCTTACAAAACGAGTCGCGCCCGATCTAACTTACACGGCTCCCGAGCTCGGTTCGTTTTGATCTCTATTCGAAAGCTTGAGCTCTACTCGTAAGTAGTTTTTCAAGCTAGAACTTGACTTGGCTCGGCTCGGCTCATTTACTATTTGCTAATAATTATTATAACATTAATATAATATGTAACAATTATTAACATAATATATAACAATTACTACTATTCGTTTGCAATCAGCTAACATAATATATAAAATTATAATATTAATTAACAATTATTATAGTTTTTATTAAGTCGGAAAGGAAAGGGAGTAAAAAAGGGGATTTAAAAGAGTTATGAGTTGATAAAAATACCCTCGCATGGTGGGTTTAATGGAGAACTATGACTCCATTAATCAATTGGACTGAAACTATTATAATGTGAAACTTTAATGACTTAACTTGTTAAAGGTTTGTTGATTGGATAAAAAGTCAAAATCAACAAACCACCGGGATTAAAACAAGAGTTTTCTCTTCTCACTTTTTGATAGAAAATTTTGAAAAGGCTTGAAGCTTTATAACAAAAGTTGTAGGTAAAACTTGTTACCTAGGAGCATCCACAATCAATTCCCTATCCATATCCATAAAGTTACATTAATAATCACTATGTTTTTTTTTAATTTTTAATTAAATAATAATTTTTATATATTTATCATCACTTTTTCTCTCTTATCCACTTACAACCACTTTCAGAAGATATTGAAAAAGTTATATGATGTAAACCATGTATTCCCAAATTTACTGATGAATAGTAACATTTTTTTTTCATTCATAAATCACAACTACTCGTAACCACATCCTTATAACTACCATGTTTGCCCACCAAAATTCAAAATGCATCTTGTTTCCTTTTGAGCTAATGGGGTTTCTAAGTTTCATGTTTTGAGAAAATAATATGGAATGCCAATTCAAATTGCAATTATTAGGCTGCTCACGATGGAGAACCCCCCCCCCGGTCATCGTCATGCAAGAAATGGGGCTTCGAAGCCCTTCTCTATAACGCCCCGCTGTGGTTTAAAGCCCCTTGTGTTAGGTCCCTTTTTGTGTATTTAGTCTTTTGTATTGGTTCGTGTTGGTGCATAGATGTCAGTAGTTCATATGTATAAAGTCTGTAATCGAGTCTGTAATATTGATTATGTAATTGTTTGTGTAACAGCGAAGTTGTTGACAAGTTCGCTTAGGCGAACTTGTTAACCTAGCGAAGTTGTTGACAAGTTCGCCTAGGCGAACTTGTTCAACGAGCGAATTTATTGACAACTTCGCCTGAGGCGAAGTTGTCGTGTATTTAAGTAAACCTACGGGTTACTGTTTATGTAGTTGGTCATTTTAGGTTTTGGTTGATCGAGTTCAGTTACGTGTGAGTCTATTGACGTGAGTCTGTAAGCATCTCGGTTTGAGTTATCAATATAACGTGTGGTTGTTCGTATTGTGTGTACGTGTGTTCGTGAGCTAATATTCTACGTCCGTAACGATCTACACAGGGATTCCGCACCTGTGTATATCGGGATATCTCGTGAAAGATCCGTCAGGAACCTACAATTGGTATCAGAGCTTTTGCTCGATTGTGTGGTTCGGGATATTCATGCGGGTGTAGAATTAGTTTCATTTCGGGTGTTACCGGGACGAGTTTGTGGTGTTTTTGCTCATTCTAGCTTCCTACCAGTGTGTTTAAGCCTTCAAATCGTCAAAATCGTCGTTAAAATCCGTTTTTCAGATCTGCAGAAAGTTCAAGTTCGTCAGGCGAAGTTGTTGTTCATCAGGCGAAGTTGCCGTCAGGATTCGTAGGGTTTCAGCGAAGATATAAGGAGAAGCGAAGTTATTCATAACTTCGCCTACCTCCTCAACTTCGCCTAACTCAGCGAAGTTCTTCTCAAGTTCGCCTCATTCAGCGAAGTTCTCTTCAAGTTCGCTTACTTTCTAAGTTCGCTTATCCTAAGCGAAGTTATTCTCAACTTCGCCCATTTACGCGAATTTACAAAGGATCCAGCAAAGTTTTTTTTCCTTAAGCGAAGTTATACTTAACTTCGCCTACAGTACTGTTTCGAAGAAATTTTCCTAACTTCGCCCATTTCAGAATTTTTCGGGTTTCTTAGTCTTCAAGAAGGATGTCGTCAATCAATATCTCAGAGCTTGTCAAGATGGAAGTTGAAGCGGGGTCAGCCACAAAGGCCCCAAGATTGCTAAAAGGAACCGACTTTGTTGCGTGGAAGGATCGATTCATACAGTATGTTAAGTACCAGGATGCAAAAATGTGGGTATGCATCCAAGATGGATATATTCCACCAATCATGCAGTATGAGGGTAGAGACCAAATAAAGAAATACAGTAAAATGGAAGAGGAGGAGAAGAAGATGTACGAAGCCGAAAGCAAGGCTCATGCGGCAATCACAATGGCTCTTCCGCAGGAGATCCTACATACATTCAGAAAGTATACATCGGCTAGAGAGCTTTGGGAAGCTCTTGAGAGCAGATTCGAAGGAAATGTAGGCATTCGGGCCTCAAAGATAAAGCTGCTTAAAACTCAATTTTCAGTCTTTAAGTACTTAAAGAACGAATCTCTTGATGATATTATCACTCGATATTATCATCTCATGACTGAATTGAGTAACTACTCCATCTCCTACCGAGAAGAAGAGATTGTAGAAAAACTTCTCGATGCTCTCCCACCAAAATGGGAGATGTATACTGTATTAATGAGAGAAGACAAGGACTTCTCTACTTATGATCTTGAAACCGCTGTCAACAAGCTCAGAACTTTTGAGCTTAATATGGTGAGGAAAGAAACATCTATGGATCAGGTTCAAGATCCAAGCATGTATGGTGCGAAAGTGAACTCCAATACAAGTTCTAAAACTGACTCTGCCGCCTACTACTCGAAAAGTGAGTCGGGTGCCAATTCTTCACAGGAGGGGCATGTGTCAGTAAATTCAAATGGGGATGTTTGCTTTGTTGCGGGTGGATTAAGTGGTACTCAACAGACAGCAAGCCAGAGTGGTGGATCTTCAAATTCCGCAAGCAATAATTACTCAAAGATGCCAATGAGCGTCAAATCTGCTGAAGAGCAGTTTGGCCTCTATGCTTCATTTATTGCTTCTTATGAAAATTATATTCAAGGAAAGGTAGTTGATCCGGCCAAGCTAGATGAAGACTACGACCAGATCGATGCTGATGATCTGGAGGAGATGGATTTACAATGGCAGATGGCCATGATAGTGAGACGAGTGAAGAAGTTCATGAGGAAGACGGGGAGAAAGTTTGTTGGTGGCAGACCAGGGTTCGACAAGTCCAAGGTAAGGTGCTATAACTGTCAACAAAACGGGCACTTTGCCAAAGATTGCAGAAACGAGAGAGTTGAGCGTGGTCAGGGCCGGTCCCCACAGCACACTGGAAGTACTAAAGAAGTCAATGCCATGCTGTCCAGAGAAGCAGGTGAATATAACTGGAACCTGCATTTGAATGAAAATAATGAACAGGCAAATATGGCTAAGGTTGAGAATGAAGAACGTGAGAAGACTACCGGAGAAGAGAAAGCTGCTGGTAAGGAAAAAGCTTTCATGGCAGATAACGATGATCAACGCTCCGAGGTAAGTTCTAAATCTATTTGTACTAATTGTGAGAATTTGTCTGAGCAACTTGCTACCATGACTGATCAGTATGTTCGTTTAGATGCTGAATTTAAAACTCTTAAAGAAGATCATCACTACACAAAAGCAAGAGAAAACAGTTACAAAGTTAAAATTAAAGCATGTGAAAAAGATGTTAAAAGCTTAAAAACTAAACTTGCTGAGAAAATTGAAGTTATTGATCTTAGTTATGAGGTTTTAGAAGAAAAGACTAAACTGATTGCTGAACGTGAAAAGCAGATTGCTGACCACCAGGTGAAAGTGGTGGAACTGAACCGAAAACTGGAGCAGTTCCGAAATTCCTCAGCTATTCTTGATCACCTTGTTAGTGATCAAGGTACCTCTACAAAGAGAGGAGGAATTGGTTATCACGAGGTTCCACCACCGTATAACCATAATTACACTTTTAACCCTAGTGTACAGAAATCTGCTGATTTTGAAGTTCCTCAAACAGTTCCTATCAAGGTTAAAAGTAAAGATTCAAGTGTTAGTAGTGGCGAAACGAGTTCGCCTGTTTCAAGTGTAAATATTTCTGTTATGAGTCCGGTCTCATCGGATTCGGATAAGTTGTCCGAATCTGGTAAGACAAAAGAGAAGGTAGGGTTACCCACTGGTGGAGATAAAGATAAAACTTCTAAAAAGAGTACTCCACTCAATCCGTACGTCCCACCTTATGTGAGACGAAAGGCTGGTAACACTGCCTCTACATCCAAAACAACATTTGAAAAGAAAATGGAGTATAGGTGTTGTTTTCGATGTAATAAGGTAGGACACCTTGTTGCAGATTGTCCTCTGACGCCGAAATTCAGAGGCGTGAGGCCTATTAAAACTGAGCATAAGTCTACTGGTAACTTTAATACTGTTAAAAATGAAAACCCTTTAAAGTTTCAAAATGTAACTAATTCAGGTTTTCACAGAAACAAACCTCAGTTTTACAATGCTAATCACCAAACAGTAAGATATAATACTTTCAATACACATAGGTTTGGAAGGCCTCACATTCAATCTCCAATGAGATTTCCTACTAGGACTGACAGGAATTATTCAAATGCTAACTTCGGAAAGCAGAAGTACGGGATGTATAGATCCAAGACCAATTGGTCTTGGTTCCCTAGATTCTAATCATTTGCTTTATTGTGCAGGAACAGTTGAACAGGGCTGCCCACAGTCTTTGGATTGTAGATAGCGGCTGTTCCCGGCACATGACGGGCAACAAATACTTGTTGCACGACTTAAAACCTGTTCAGGGAGCCAGAGTTAGTTTTGCTGGTGAAAGTGGAGGAAGAATTACTGGGAAAGGTACGGTGTCCAATGGGAAGATGACACTTGAGAATGTGAATTTTGTGGAAGAGCTGAAGCACAATCTGCTGAGTGTGTCGCAGATTTGTGATAAGGAATATACTGTTCACTTCACGAAGAATGAGGCGATAGTGTTGAAGCCTGGTTTTCAGATACCAGAAGAGTGGATAGTGATGACAGCTCCACGTGATACAAATACGTATGTGATGGATATGAGGTCTACTGAAATGGCCTTGGGAGAATCATGTTTGTTGACGAAAGCAAGCGAATCAGAATCCGAACTATGGCACAGGAGAATGGGGCACATTCATCTTCGAAAGATGAACCACATTGTCAAAAATGGGCTTGTGATGGGCGTTCCCTTGAAAAGTTTTAACTTTGAAGACAAATGTATTGCATGCAAGAAGGGAAAGCAACACAAGAAATCCCATCTCACCAAGAAGGTCAACTCAATTGCCAGTACTCTAGAACTGCTTCACATGGATCTCTTCGGTCCAGTGAATGTAAAAAGTCTAGGAGGTACTTCTTACTGCTTGGTGATCACTGATGACTACTCGCGATACTCGTGGGTATATTTTCTGAAATCGAAAGATGAGACGGCTCAAATGGTGAAGAGTTTGATTACTAAAGTTGAGAACGTCATGAGTAAAACAGTTAAGTTCATCAGAAGTGACAATGGGACAGAATTCAAGAATTTTGAAATGGAGATCTTCTGTCTTCAGAAAGGAATTGAACATCAATACAGCGCTCCGTATACTCCGCAACAGAATGGAGTGGCTGAAAGGAAGAACCGAACTTTAATTGAAGGAGCCAGGACTATGCTGGCAGATTCGAAGCTTCCTGTGATGTTCTGGGCTGAAGCAGTCGCTACAGCCTGCTATGTTCTGAATAGAGTGTTAACCGTTAAGAGACTTGGTAAAACTTGCTACGAGCTTATGCATGGAAGGAAGCCCAACTTGTGTGGTCTTGAACCATTCGGGTCTCCTTGTTCGATCTTGAAGACAAATTCGAAATTTGGAGAAGTAGCCGATGAAGGAATCTTAGTCGGTTATGTTGTTGGGACTCCCAACAGGCGTGTCTTCAATACTTCGACTTGCAAGGTGGAGGTGGTATGTAACACTGACATCACAAGTTACCAACCGCCAAAACCAAGCAATGGACCTGCTGAGCTTTTCGACTATGTTAAGCTTTTTAAGTCGTTTAACGTACCGGATTTGGAGATTTCTGAAGAAGAAGAAAGAGCTGCGACGAAGATGATGCTCGATGAGGAAGAAAATCTATTGCAAAGACAGCTGATTGAAAAATGTCAACCTTCCTCATCAAACACTATTGATACCCCTGCTGCCTCAACTGAAGAAGAATTTATCAATCCTTTTCACTCTCAGCATGAGACAACCATTGATGAGATCTCTTCTAATTTGGAAGATAATTTGCATGTCGGTTCTGTTCCGACCACGAGAATTCATAAAAATCACCCTTTGGATAATGTGATTGGTGATGTGTCCTCAGGTGTACAAACAAGAAGCAGCTTGAATGAACACACCTGTGTTTATACAAGCATTAAGGAGACAGGAATAATCGATGAATGCCTGTATACCTGCTTTATAAGCCAGATTGAACCGAAAAATTATCAAATGGCTTTAAAGGATAGCTCGTGGGTCGAGGCCATGCAAGAAGAGTTGGCTCAATTCGAGAAGATGGAAGTTTGGACTTTGGTTGAAAAACCAAAGAATGTGCATGCGATAGGCACAAAATGGGTGTTCAAGTGCAAGAGAGATGAAAAGGGGATCATTATAAGAAACAAGGCGAGGCTTGTCGTGAAAGGTTTTAATCAACAAGAGGGGATTGATTATAACGAAGTGTTTGCTCCTGTCGCCAGATTGGAAGCCATAAGATTGTTTCTGGCGTTTGCTGCTCATGAAAAGATGAAGGTGT
Source organism: Bidens hawaiensis (assembly GCF_021521415.1). NCBI lineage: Eukaryota > Viridiplantae > Streptophyta > Magnoliopsida > Asterales > Asteraceae > Bidens > Bidens hawaiensis. The sequence continues at coordinate 2,164,863 of NW_027491069.1, read as the reverse complement.
TTCAGCTAGATGTGAAGAGTGCGTTTTTGAATGGGATAGTTGATGAGGTTGTGTATGTTGAGCAACCTCCGGGTTTTCCTGACCCAGACTATCCAGATCATGTGTACAGGTTGAGCAAGGCGTTGTATGGATTACATCAGGCACCTCGTGCCTGGTATTCAACGTTATCGGACTACTTGCTAGAAAATGATTTTGAAAGGGGTTACAGTACTTTGTTTGTGAAGAGAGAAGGAAGTGACATCCTGCTGGTTCAAGTCTACGTGGATGACATAATATTTGCTGCATCAAAAGTCTCCATGTGACAGGAATTTGAAGCCGTCATGAAGAAAAGGTTTGAAATGAGTGCTATGGGTGAACTAACTTTCTTTCTAGGATTGCAGGTTGATCAGAGGAAGGACGGGATGTTCATTCATCAAACGAAGTATGTTCATGATGTGCTCAAGCGCTTCAAGATGGAGGACAGTTCTCCATATGATACTCCAATCTGCGTCAATCACAAATTGGGTGCTGAAGTAGACGGTGATGCAGATGTGGACCCAACTCAATATCGGGCGATAATAGGTTCTTTAATGTACTTAACTGCATCTAGGCCTGATATAATGTTTGCTGTTTGTCTTTGTGCACGTTTTCAGGCAAATCCAAAAGAATCTCATTTGAAAGGTGCAAAGAGGATACTGCGGTATCTCAAGGGCAAGCCGAAGCTGGGGTTGTGGTACCCGAAAGGAGGTGACTTGGAGCTGGTCGCTTACACGGACTCTGATTATGGAGGGTGCAATCAGAGTCGGAAGTCAACAACTGGAGGTTGTCAGTTTCTTGGTGGAAGATTAGTTTCATGGCAGTGCAAGAAACAGACGTCAGTCGCAATCTCAACGTGCAAAGCTGAATATATGGCAGCATCCAACTGCTGTTCTCAGGTTTTGTGAATTCAGCAACAATTGCGCGACTATGGTCTGAATTTCTTACTCACTCCTATTTTAATTGATAACACTGCTGCCATCTCAGTAATTAACAATCCCGTGAAGCATAGTAAAACTAAACATATTGACATTCGTCATCACTTCATACGGGATTGTGCTGAGAAGAAACTGATCAAGGTCGAAAAGGTCGATACGCTGGAAAATTTCGCTGATTTATTTACAAAAGCGTTTGATAAATCCAGATTTCAAAACCTAATTGAGCTGAACGGGATGATCAATCCCGAGTAACCATGTTTTTGTGATTATTTAAAAAAAAAAAAAACATCACTATTGCTTAAAATTAGTCGGTTACCTCAGTTTGATGGACATATCCTCGGATATGTTTTGGTCCTTGTTTCTACTTAGAGAATGAGGGTCGCCATTAACCAGATGACTGAAAGTGACCGGGGCAGTTATGATGTGTTTTCTTTCTGTCGCTGAAAATTAGTCGGTCATACATAGTTAGAAGGACACATACTTGTATGTGGTCGGTCCAGTCGATCCATTGGATCTTCAGGATTGCCGTTTACCTGAAGACTTTGACGTGATCGGGGTGACTGAAGTCAAAATTTTTTTTGGGGAAATGAAATTACTTTTCAAGTCTAATACTTCGTAAAGAAGTTCTTTGCTATGTTTAACAGAAAATTGATCCAACCTTGGAAAATGATATATATACTAACTTTGTGTGCTTAACTAGTGAAGTTATTAGGCTTAAAAGGCTTTAGGACAATCATTGTATGTCATGGTGACTTTTTATGGTGCGTAAAAGTAGATGTGATACAAACTAATTTTACTTGATTTTACGTGGAAACTCCTCAAGAGTTTTGCGTGTCTTCATATATATCTTTTCGAATGATAGGCAGAAAAGCGATTACCCAGTCATACACGAGCCCATGTGTGTTCTGATTCCCGTGAAGAAAGCGTTTCAAGACACTGCAGTGATCCAGATTCGGGACTTGCAGTTAATTTCTAACTTGAAATCTATGTTGTTTAAAAAAAAAAATAAAAATAAAAATTTGGAGTTATTGTACGTATTAGTAATCATAAAATCAAGACTTCTCTATCTTAGAGCAAGAAGAAGAACGGGAACCAGAAGGAGAATACTTATAAGTTTAATCAGACACTATGGGTCGAAGTCAATTCGGGGTGACTTGGGGAAAGCCAAATACGCTTTGAGGATAGATAGGAGGCATCAATATTTCAGAGTTGTTGCCCACTTAAATTTTAAGGTTTAATTGAACCTAACTCGTATCACAGAAACGATGAAAACCATCTTAAGTATATTACCTGCTTACAACCTGTCTCTATATGTCATAATACAGCTAAACACGGATCTATGTGACAGTCACGTAGTTAGTATGATTCCTGTTAGGATCTTTTCTGAAACGTGGTGTCCCTGACTAGACTGAAATTTGATCCCTTATTTGTTAAATTTTTATAAGTTTTTTTTTTCTATTTTTGTAGTTGTATTATTTTATAACTGGTTATTTAGACATGATCATATTTGTTTAACTCTTTTTGGAAGTTTCAAATGTTAATTGCAAAATGTTCATACTTAAAGGTTTGATTTTGAAATTATAGGCGAAGTTCTTGAATCAGGCGAACTTGTGCTTAACTTCGCCTAGGCGAAGTTATCCGTAACTTCGCCTGAACTATACTGACCCTATATAAGGTTTTTCAAACAGTGATTTTCATTATTTTCAAAATTCTCAGCGAACTTAAGCTCCGAATTTTCCGGCGAACTTAAGATTTTTCCGGCGAACTTGTTTCCTTTCCGATTTCGATCTTCGTTTCCAGATTCGATTATCACTTGAGGGTACGTGTTGTCGTTATACCTCACAAACATGTTCTTTCATGGTCGTTTTTACCCGGTTCGAGACATCGGGTCGTCGGACCTTCAAAATCGAAACTTTCAAAACTTGTGTTAACGTGTGCATGGACATGCTTCTCACCTAAACATCCTTAATATCATGCGTTTTGATGTCCTTGATCGTCAAATCGTGCGAAATCATCGGATTATTGGCCGTTTGAATCTGAACAATCGCCGATTCAGATGAAGGCGAAGTTAGGGTTTAGGCGAAGTTATCCGCAACTTCGCCTGGGGCTTAATTTCGCTTGAGGCGAAGTTATCCACAACTTCGCCTGAAGCTTAATTTCGCCTAACTCTTATCTTCGCCTAGGCGATGTTGTGATAAGGCGAAGTTAACATCAACTTCGCCTTGATCATTTTACTTAAATTTTATTAGACGAACTTACAGATGAAGCGAAGTTTTCCCAACTTCGCCTCATCTTTAACTTCGCCTATACTTGGTTGATCACAACTTCGCTCATGGTATAAAGCGAACTTGTGCATTGCTTAACAGTTATCTAACTTAGTTCGTTTAGTGCAGATATGGTTGCTGTTGGAGGAGCTGGTGGTGATGACGGTGACGATCAGAGGCAATTCTTTCTAGCTCATAATCAGTTCATCACTCTAGATCCAGATGCAAAAGGCGTGGAAGACTACAGGGAGATTATTACCTTTCTACTGCGCTCAAGAATATTTCACGCTATCACAACTACACTGCCTATTTCACTGCCGAATATTGAAGACTTTTGGCAGACGGTAGAGTATGACTGCCGGGTTGAGCCCCCGGTGATGCGAGCCACCGTTAATGGTCAAGTTGTTCAGTTTTCCTCTGAACACATACGGGTGGCGTTGCAATTTGGAGAAGAAACAAGAGATGACCCCACGGAGTTTGTTGCTCCTTTTCGTGATGGCGCGTTCCTAAGGATGGGGTATTCAGGTCTCTTAGGGGATACACAGCGAAGGAAAGGATTCTTATTAGATCAGTGGCGCTTCCTAATGCATGTCATGATAGTCTGTATGTCGGGACGGAAGGCGGGCACTGATGGAATGGGTGTGACGATGCAGTCTGCTATGACTGCCCTGACTTACAATAAAAGATATTCTTTTAGTCAGATGATCTTTTACGAGATCGATCGTCAGAGGAGGGCTGTGGCGCGTGAGCGGTTTACTATGTATCCACGGTTCCTACAAATGATTTTAAATCATGTGGCTCCGTCGCTACCTCAAAGACGCCCTATTCGATACGTGGAATGTGTGACGAAACGTATCTTTGCTCAGTGTCGCACTTCCAGCGCACGAAGCAAGCCTGAGCTGCGTCCCAGGCATACTCCGCTTTTTGGGTATCTTATTAACCCGGAGTATGTGCCTGCGGCAGGGGACGAGTTTAGGGATCCAAGACAACAACAGGCGGCAGCACCCCAGGCTGTATCAGCTGCGCCTGCTGTATCTACTGCTGTATCTACTGCTGTATCTGCTGCTGTGCCAGCTTCTGAGATTGATCTTGACGCCATGTTCGGCGGGCAAGGGTTGTTTGATATGGACCGGTTTGATCCACATGAGAACATTCAAGTTCACGGTCCACAAGCAGATTTTGATGAGGTGATGGAAGAGGCCAGACAGATGATGGTGAGACATGAGAGAACGGTGGGTAAGCAGAAGAGAATCGTTGATGACGATGATGAGGATGATGATGAAGAGGAGGCTGTGCAGCTGGTGCGTAAGCGCTCAAGAAGGGAAACGACAGGTATGGGTGTTGGAGCCAGAGAGACTTCAAGGTTTGCACGTTTTGCTCCACCTGCCTTGTCTGGTATGTCCCTTGTTCCTACCTCTGTGCTGGTATCGAGTACAAGCGCTACGGTTGTTCCCGTAGTGGCTATATCGTCGGCTGACACTCCATCGGTCATGGCCGTTCAGACGTCGGCTCCAGAAATTGTGTCTCTACCACCTCAAACGCGTACTCCACCGGTGGTAGTAGCACGATTTGTTGAGTCTACGGTCACCACTTCTGCAGGAGTATCGGGTACGGTACCACCTGCGGACACGCCCAGTTCTGACTCAGAACGGATAGCTTCACTAGAGCGGATTGTAGCTGAGCAGTCAAAGACCATTCAAAGCCTAGTGGAAGCAAATCAACTGCAGGCATCCCTCCTGGCTGAGCACGAGAAAGTCATAGATGACTTGAAAGCGTTCTTGGCATCTCAGGGGGAGATGAGCTGTAGAGGAGATGAGTTGAGGACAAAGCGTCGAGAAGACCGAGACGATGATCCCAATGCACCGGAAGGTGCAGGTGGTGAGCTGCCAAGAACCTCACAAGCTCTTGGGGCTTCCACAACTGAGGGGGAGTCTACTGAAGCGGCTGGTGGTGATGATGACGTGATCGATGGGCTGAAGGAACTTGATGATGACATGTTCAGCGACGATGTATTATTTGATGAAGATGTTCTGCCAATCAGTGAGATTGAAAAGATTGGTGCAGAAATTATTGTTGAAGATGTGATAGAGGAAGGAGAGATTGTGGATGAAAATGTCGAGCACGAGATCCCTGAGGTTGAGAAAGCTGATGTGAGGGCTGAGATGGATGAGACTACTGAGTGGGAGGAGCAGCCTAGGTGGAAGGAAGGCTGTGCTCATTGGTTTATCAAGACCAAGAAGCCTGCTGTTCCAACCATGTTCAAGAAAAGCTATAACATTAAAGGCTATGCTGAGGCGAAGAAGGGGATAATCTGTTGGATTTATGATGAACAGATCAAGTTATTTGTGGTAAGACGTTATGATGGCATTCAATACTTCAGGAGAATGTTGAGATCTCTCAACACGTTGCCAGAATGCGAGGTGAAAGATTTGGGCAGGTTGGGCCTGATAAACAGAAGTAACAACAATATGGCAAGAATGATTGAGAAGATTGTGTGGAAAGAAGGCGTAAAAGAAAAGAAGTTTGAACTATTAAAGCCACAGAAGGGAAAGCTCGTGGAGGATAAAGAGAGGGGATTGAGAGCAGATGGCAAGCCATGGATGGTGATGAAGTACAAGCCGATCCGATGCATCAAGGAGGTTCCGATGAAGATTATGCCTCAAGATGTGTTGAAGAATCTAAAATGGTGGTACGTTGATTGCCAGACTGCTGAAGCTGTGATGGAAGATGAGGATGAACAAGAGATACTTAGAATTTACGATCCGATGCATCTTGTCAACTTATCGCAAGCTGATCTGAAGATGCTCAACGAGAAAAAGATCTTTTATATTCCAGCTTGGAAGGATGAAGCAAGAAAGTATCAACGAGTTGTGACGGTGTGTGTGAGAGAAGGAGTGCACGCATGAAGATACAGGATTACAAGACAAGAGCTGAAAGATCAAGATATGAAGCTACTGCCAAGGGGGAGTCTGTTGGTGCATAGATGTCAGTAGTTCATATGTATAAAGTCTGTAATCGAGTCTGTAATATTGATTATGTAATTGTTTGTGTAACAGCGAAGTTGTTGACAAGTTCGCTTAGGCGAACTTGTTAACCTAGCGAAGTTGTTGACAAGTTCGCGTAGGCGAACTTGTTCAACGAGCGAAGTTATTGACAACTTCGCCTGAGGCGAAGTTGTCGTGTATTTAAGTAAACCTACGGGTTACTGTTTATGTAGTTGGTCATTTTAGGTTTTGGTTGATCGAGTTCAGTTACGTGTGAGTCTATTGACGTGAGTCTGTAAGCATCTCGGTTTGAGTTATCAATATAACGTGTGGTTGTTCGTATTGTGTGTACGTGTGTTCGTGAGCTAATATTCTACCTCCGTAACGATCTACACAGGGATTCCGCACCTGTGTATATCGGGATATCTCGAATAAAATCCGTCAGGAACCTACAGTTCGTTTATGTAATTGGGCCGTTTGGCAACTTTTGTATGTATTTGGGCATTAGATGTTATTTTGTATGTATTAGGCCCAAGGGAAATGGCCCAAGGGAAACTATGTAAACAAGCCCATTGGGCATTGATGATAATGACATGCTTCTCATGCATGCTCCTCTATAAATAAGGAGCATGCCATGAAAAAGAAAAACCTTTTGCTAAAATCTCCAACACACACATACTTACTCTTTCTCACTTGTTCTTTCTCTCTCTCTCTCTCTATACCCGAAATAAACATTCTCAAGATCCGAGACCTGTTAGGTGACTTAGTGTGATTTCCGCTAGCACTAAGTTCGGTTGATCCAAGACACGTTGTTAGATCCACCCGCCTTGGGACCTACAATTAGTATCAGAGCTTCGGCTCACTAGTTGAGGGTTTTTGGATCACAACCTTGGGTTTTGATCTTGAAGAAAAGAAAGATAAGCTTCTTGCAAAGAAAACCACAAAAACAAGAAAAATAACAAAAATACAAATAGAATCGGTTTCAAGTTAATAATCATGTCTTAGAGTGTGTTCTTGGTGAAAATAACAAGTGTACTAGCCTTAGATCTAAAAGTTGTGGGTTTAAAAGTGTTAAAATTAATGTTACGGGTTTGAAAAAGGGTTAAAAATGATAAGTAAGAATTTCACTTCGCTTGGCATGAGAGTTTGTGTACCTACTTTTGACCAGAACTGACAGATTAGTTGAACAGATCCCAAGAAAGATTGTTTCTAGAAGAAAAATGAACTTTTTCGCATCAGAAAGTTTTTCGCTTCGCTTGAAATTGTGTTTCGCTTCGCATCACTGTTTCGCTTCGCACGAAACAGTTTCGCTTCGCATAGCACAGTTCGCTTCGCATCACTGTTCATCTAAGTTTTTCGCTTCGCTTGGAACTACTTTTTCGCTTCGCATACGCCTGTTTCGCGCGAAATTCTGACTGTTTTAGAATTCAAGACTGTTTGAAGACTGTTAAGTGTTTGAGACTGTTTTAACCATGGCAAGTACAGACTCTGAGTTGTTGAAGGGTTACTTTTTGCTTGAGAACCAAGTGGGAACACCTACAAAGCCTCCAAAGTATATGACCCTAGATGATAACTTTGCCCATTTTAAATGGAAGTTCATGAACTTTATCTCGTTGACTGACTCTGACTTGATGAGATGCTTTGAACAAGGTCCTCATGTTCCTGTGACTGTCACTCAAGCCGGGGAACAACTAAAGACTCCTGAAAACTATGATGATAATGATAGGACCTTGTTAGAGCAAGACAAGAAAGCATATCTCACTTTAACTGTTTGTCTTTTAAATGAGATCACTGAGACTCTACGTGAACACAAAAGTGCCAAGGGTTTGTGGGATGAACTGGTTGAGAAGGTTGAGGGCAATGCTGAAATTAGGGAAAACAAGAAAGCCCTATTAAAAGAAGAATTCAATATGTTCAACCATCGTCAAGGTGAAGCTGTGTTAGACTTGGTGAAGAGATTTGAGAAGCTAATAGTAAGAATCAGAGCTGCAAGTGTCAACATCTTGAACTCTGAAATCAACCACAAGTTGATGAATTCTTTGCCATATAGTTGGAGCACCAATACTGTGACAATCAAGAGAACCACAAATTTGAATGCCATGACAAACACTTGATCTCAACTATCAAGTCATTTGAAATGGATGAGCAAATGAGAATGAATAATTATCCGAGTTCTTTGAATCAAGCTGGGGTGTGTACTGCTGCATCCATACCCACTGTGTTCATTAGCAAAACCCAACAAAACACGTATCCTGTGACCACTCCAAAGTACTCCTCAAGTGTGCCACCACAGTCAACTGCATTTATTTCAACCGGCAATCAGTCTGCTTCATCTGGTTCAAGTTCGTTTCAAAAGGTCATTGACAGTACGGTTGAACAATCATTGAAAGCTCATGGGATTTCCTCATCATCAAAGCCTCAACCTAGAAAAAAGTCAAGCTACTGTGAAGCTCTTCCTCTGTTGAATGACTCAAATGTTGCACTCGTCCATGTTTTTCTTTCAAGTCATGAAGAGCTAATGCAAGGAAATATGTTGCCACCATAATTTGAGATAGGTGATCTCAGAGACATCAACAACAAGGATCTCGAGAAGATGGATATCAAATATCATATGGCAATGGCAGTCCACAGAGCTACAAACTTCATGAAGATGTATGGGAAAGACAGTTCAAGGATTCTAACAGGAAGAGGATTGAATTTGACAAATCAAAGCTGAGATGTTACAACTGCGGTGAAATGGGTCACTTTGCGAGGGAGTGCACAAACCCTCCTAAACCAGCAAATGACATTCGGGTGGCTGAAGTAACTAAAGAAGAGAACAGCAAGACAGCTGGAAAGAAGCCCGAAGTGCACAAGCCAAGCAGCTCTGCTCAAAGAATTGGAGGTCATCCACACAAGGGCAACTCAAGCTCAAACACCAGAGCCTTTTTCTCTCAATCGGAGGTCTAGACCGTGGATTGGGATGATCAATTTCAGGAGCTGAACAATCCTCTCAACATGGCAGGAATGGCTTTCTCTTCCAACAATGAAGCTTCTTCATCCTCAGTTGCAAGCTCTGATGCATCACCACTTGATGAGGTAAATCAAAATCTTTGTTCTAAGGCTTGCATTGATAAGGTTACATATTATAGGTAAATCAAACACCAGAGCCCTTTTCTCTCAATCGGAGGTCTAGACCGTGGATTGGGATGATCAATTTCAGGAGCTGAACAATCCTCTCAACATGGCAGGAATGGCTTTCTCTTCCAACAATGAAGCTTCTTCATCCTCAGTTGCAAGCTCTGATGCATCACCACTTGATGAGGTAAATCAAAATCTTTGTTCTAAGGCTTGCATTGATAAGGTTACATATTATAGATATCTTCAAGACGAAGTTTTGAAAGAAAATGCAAAACTTCGACAATTAAATGCTGAATATGTAAAGGCTGACAAGATTTACGTTGAGAAGATTGATACTCATCGTAATGATGTGGCAAATCTTAAACTTAAAATTTTTCAAAAGGAGCATGATGTTATATATTATAAAAATATAATTAATGAATTAAAAGAGGAAATTGAAAAGTTGAAAATTGATGCTTCCGATAAAAGGGAAAAAGAAAAACAAGTTGAAAGATTTGAGGCATCATCTGAGAAATTGGATGATCTTATTGGAGCCCAGAGAAGTAGTAAAGTTAAAGCAGGCCTAGGATATGATTATTCGGCGGTACCTCCACCGATGAACGAAAATTATACTAGCTTGCCCCACTTTAGCTATAATACTTCTCCTGAGGAAGAAATGGCATATGAAATTGGTAGAATACCAAAACCAGTGAATTTTGTTCCTGCAGCATCAAAAACTGCTGCTCCAATTCAATCATTTGATAAGTCTAACGTAAATGTGTCTTGTGGAGCAGGTGATATAATCAATGGTGATTGTGGGAAGGTTAACTAGGGTTGTAAGCAAAATGGAGAGTTAGAACCCCGTTTTGAGTCCTGTGTAGGTCTAACAAAGTCAATTAACAATCCTGGTTTTAATAAAGTCTGTGAATCCATTTTGGGAAGTCTTATGTTAGGATCAAAAACTGTATTTTGTGAAACTTCTAGTGATGAAAGTTGTAAAAATGTGTGTAATGAAAGTGAATGTTCTTCTTCTGATTCAGAATGTGAAACTGTTATTGACGAAACCATTGAAGCCAAGGTTGATGAACAGATCAGTCCAGTTGCTCATCAATTGATCATGATATTGAGAACTTGAGAAAACAAGAATCAAATTTTGAAAAAGAAAAACCAAGTACTTCCTGTAAATATGTGCCACCAAGGAAAACCTCGTTTTCTCAAAATACAAATTGTAAAAATAGTTCTCAATTTTATGATCAATTTGATAGTGTCTATTACTACTCTCGACAGAAACCTAGGCAATCAAATTATTTTGCAACTCATCATTCAAATGTTTACAATTATAAGTCAGATAGAGGTTACCAACATTTTAACCAGTCCACCTCACCCAATCCCACATATCTCAATGATTATGATGTCTATATGTGTAACCAACGAAAGTGTTGCTTCGTTTGTGAAAATCCATCTCATCTTGCGATACATTGCAAGAACTGGCACAAGCAACAAAGAGAACTTAACAGTGCGTTTGGTCAGATATTTCCTAAATCAATCTCAAAGCTAAGAAAATGTCTAACCAAATCACTCCACTGCCGGTGAGACAGATTTCAAACCCAAAAGTGAGAAGAAAATAAAGAAACCATTTTAGCTAACTCAAAGAGAAAGAAAAAGGTTAGCAAAGGGTTCAGAAGCTGAAAAGCCGAGGGGCCCTTCAAATGTTTTCAACAAGAAACACACCAATGATTTTACTGTTAAGCCCAAAACCCAAGAGAAGGCAATCCATAAAACAGTTTCAAAACCGAGGAAATCATGATCCAAGTTCCTTGAAGGATTGCTCTTCTAATTCTGATTCTCCAAAAGATTATATTTTTAAGAATCATAAAATTTAATTGGTTGATTTTCTGTTTAATTTCCCGAGACAAGTAAGTCTCGGGAAACCCTCCACTAACTTGCTGTTCATGTGTGTAGGGTCAGCCTGGAAGGCCTGTCTATAGTATTTGATACTTGGACAGTGGCTGCACTCGACATATGACAAGAGATGAGTCCCTATTGTTTGACATCAAATCATTCAACGGAGGGCATGTCTCTTTCGTCGGTGATGTTAGAGGAGAGATAACAAAGCAAGGCAAGGTCTCCAATGGTACATTGACCTTTGATGAAGTCAACCTGGTCGAACAGCTCAATCATAACCTTCTCAGCGTGTCACAAATCTGTGATAAGCATTACTCTATCCTTTTCACAGAAAATGAGTGTCTTATTCTTAAACCTGGTTTTAAAGTCCCTGAAGAGTGGATTCTATTGCGTACTCCGAGGCACAATGATGCTTATATTCTGGACATGAGATGTAATTATTCCATGTGTACTGCTTCTTTTCTGATGTCCAAGGCCTCGGAGAACGATTCATCCTTATGGCATCGACGTTTGGGTCACGTTAACTTTAAAATCTTGAATAAGTTAGTTAAAGGTGACCATGTGAGAGGTTTTCTCGTAAAATCTTTTCATTGTGCTGAAAAATGTTTATCTTGCTCAAAATGCAAACAGCACAAACTCCCTCATAGACCCAAGACTGTCAATTCCATAAGCTCCACTCTTCAACTGTTACATATGGATCTCTTTGGTCCCATTCAACCAATGGCAATAGGACGAAAAGCCTATTGTATGGTTATTACTGATGATTTCTTGCATTTCAGTTGGACTTTTCTACTAGGAAACAAGAATGAGACAGCTCAGTTTCTACTTAGGTTCATCATCTTAGTTGAGAATCAAACCGATAAAAGAGTGAAGTGCATAGGAATGTGACAACGGAATAAAATTCTGCAACAAGACCATCAATGACTTCTGTCACAACAAAGGGATCCTTTGTTAGTTCAGTGCACCTTACACTCCCGAACAAAATGGGGTGGCTGAAAGACGAAATCGTACATTGGTTGAAGCTGCAAGAACAATGTTGTCATACTCCAAACTTCCTTTGTTTTTCTGGGGTGAAGCCATTAATACAGCCTGCTTTACCCAGAATCGTGTGTTGCTGAATAAGAGACTGAATAAGACCCCTTATGAAGTCTTTTATGAAACCAAGCCAAGGGTTAACTTCTTTAGAACGTTTGGATGCCCCTGCACCATGCTCCAAACAAATTTTGCAACAACCTCCAAGTTTGCTGAGAAAGCGGATGAGTGCTACTTTGTAGGCTATTCAGCTAACAAAAGTGCTTATCATGTCTTCATCAAGAAATCAAAAGTGATCTTGGAATCTTTCAACATTGATTGGCAAGAATTGAACCCTACCGATGCACAAACCGGTCGAAATTGGATGTTCGACTATGAAGGATTGTTCAGGCAATTTCGAGGAATGTACACAGCACCGGTTGTTCCTCCCGTCCCCACTGTTGTGACAACACCAGCTCAGGCTGAAGCTGATCAGTCTATATTGATGCATGCCGTAGTAAAAGTTCTGATAGATGTTCAAATAGTTGCACCCTCACCAGTTCTAAATGCACCTGCAGCAGTTAATCAACAAGCTGAAATCAATGCAGTACAACCTTCTGCAGTTTCTACTGAGATGCCCACTGTCGAAGACGCCTCTGATTCAGATACCGATTCATATGTGTCTGCTGGCAATGTGGAAGATCATGTAGAGAACGTTCAGACAGATCAAGCGGTAAATCCTCCATATGTAGATCCAAGTGTAGTCGAATCAGTTCCTACATCTCCTTCGGACGAAGATAATCATGAATCAGCTGAGGAAACCGTTCAAGCAAATGTGCAGAATGAACCAATTCTGAATGGAGCTTCTGGCAGCACCGACTCAACCTCTGTTCCAGCCATCGTTGTGCCTTTCTATGACAACCTATGGGAGGTTCCCATTGCACAAGAACATGTGGTTGATCAACAAGAAGGCCCCACTGATCATCAATGATGTGCTAAAAGTAGTTATTAATTTATTAACTAAATAAACGCTAATCTAGACACTAAGTAATAAATTCTAGACTCTTAAACTTAACTAAACTACTAACCGGCAAGTGAACCGATCGACTCTAATACACCTAAGTAAGTCCGGATATCGAACCCACGAGACTCTTTAATTTATATAAACCAGCTAAAGTAGACTCAACTACAGACACGACTATTTATTTATTATTTGCCTAAGGGGGTTTTACTAATAAACTAATTTTTAACTAATTAAGAAAACTAAAGACGACTAAACTTATAACTTAGACTTAATTCAGATGATAATGAACAACCACCTAGGCTAGAATCCCCTAAGTTTCAGTTATCAATTAACCGGGAGACTATTTAGTTATGGAACTGGGATCATAAAATAGACGCTTAAGATAAAACCCGAACAGAACCCCTGACCCTTCTCAAGAGACACGTATGGGTTTCTAATAAGTTTTAACGCACACCAGTATTAAAAATCAAGTTTCCTTATGGTCACCTAATTAGTTACAAACTAGTTCCTTTATACTAAATCCTACCTTACAGCGCGGAAATCAAAGGCAGTATAATATATTCAATTGACTCGATAGACAAAGGTAATCAATTAAAAATAGACGGACTCCTTACGAAGAACTAAATCTAGCAATCCTGATCAACAAAGACCTATCAATAACCTAGCACCTTACAGCTATTTAGGTCAGCAGCACACTTAGGTTTATTTGATTAACTAATATTATTCCTATGATCTTATTGCGAAATCAATCATAAAATAGTCAAAAACACAAAGTAGATGACCTAATAGAAACCTATCATAATGAAAAACAATAATCAAGGCAACTATGGAATAATAAAACTTAATTAAACAACCTCAAGCACACATATGCATCAATTAAATATAATTAAACATTTTAACTAGTTCATAAAAACCATAACGATAAATAAATCCAAGTCAAAATCAAACGTCAACAAAGGTTCATCATAAGCCTAGGCAGTTTATAAATTTTAGTCTAACATCATAAAAGCAAACAAAACGATAATAAAGGAAATCATGGCGAAAATAAATAAGAACGGAAGAATAAAGGCGATAAAACCCGGAGTCTTCATCCTTGATCGATAAGCACGTTGCTGGCTAATTCCTCGACTCCAAAGTTGCCAAAAGCTGATCTCGGACGCCTCGGAACTCACCAAAATCGTTTGGAACTTTAGGGTATGCTTAAGGGTGAGTTTAGGGGTCTTTAAATAGGCAACAGGGAGCCAAAAATACCAAAGTCGGCTAACAAATGGAAAGTACTAGAAGCAGCCACCACCGCCGCGTCGCGCGGCGGGCCTAGCCTTCCCTGTCACGCGGTGCTCCGGCCAGGTCCGGCTTGGTCTGGTCTGGTTCACTCCTGGTTCGGTCCGATTCGTTTCCTGATGCTCCGGTTAGCCGGTTTAGCTCGTTTTTGATCGTTTTTCGCCCTCTTTAACCACGAACAAATCCCGGGACCTACATTATTCAAATAAGTTAGTAGTATACAAATCCTAACAAAAACTAAACATAAACGATAAAAATATTATATAAAATATACAAGGGATTACTATATATTTAGCCTTATATCAATCAACCACATGCTCCTGTCAATGTGTCCACTGTTTTTCATCCCATAGAAAGCTTATCCATTGAGCTTGAAGCAACACCAGTCGAGCATGTCGAGGAAATTCCTCAGTTACCAATCCATCTACGACATCCAACTGAGAACATAATTGGAGATCCGTCCGCTGGAATCCAAACACGCAGCACCTCTGTTAATATAAACAGATGTCTTTTTGCTTGTTTTATTTCACAGGTGGAGCCCAAGGATTACAAAGTTGCATTGAAAGAGAACTCCTGGGTTGAAGCAATGCAACAAGAGCTGTTACAGTTCAAGAAGCTGAATGTTTGGAGGCTAGTGAAGAAACCAGAACATAAGAAACCGATTGGAATGAAATGGGTGTTCAGAAATAAGAAAGATGACAAGGGGTGATCATTAGAAATAAAACCCGGCTTGTTGTGCAAGGCTTTTGGCAACGTGAGGGTCTTGATTACGATGAAGTATATGCATCGGTAGCCAGATTCGAAGCAATTTGTATCTTTCTGGCATACGCCTCGTACATGAACTTCAAAGTGTATCAAATGGATGTAAAGACTGCTTTCTTGTATGGGAAAGTAAAGAAAGAAATCTATGTTACTCAGCCTCCATGTTTTTGAAGACCCAGATCATCCTGATCATGTTTACCAGCTTGACAAGGCACTTTATGGTCTCCACCAAGCACCTCGTGCCTGGTATGCCACACCGGCTGATCATTTGGTGAAGAATGGTTACAAAAGAGGAATCGTCGATCAAACTCTTTTTGTCAAGAATGTCAACGGGTGATCTGATTCTGGTCCAAGTGTATGTTGATGATATTATCTTCGGGTCCACGAATGAGAATCTGTGTAAGGAGTTTTCGGAGGTAATGCAACAACGATTTGAAATGAGTTTGTTGGGAGAAATGACTTTCTTCCTGGGTCTTCAAGTTGAGCAAAAGACGGACGGTACTTTGATTCATCAAGAGAAGTACGTTCACGACATTGTTCAGAAGTTTGGGTTTAAGGACTCAACTGCTTTCATGACTCCAATCACTACGCGACCTGTTCTCGCTCCTGATCCATCGGGAAAACCAGTCGATCAACACCTATATAGGTCCGTATACACCGCAACAAAATGGAGTGGCTGAGAGGAAGAACAGAACCTTAATTGAAGGAGCCAGAACCATGCTGGCTGATTCGAAACTTCCCGTGGTGTTCTGGGCTGAAGCTGTTGCAACAGCCTGTTATATCCTTAATAGAGTGTTAACTGTTAAAAGATTAAATAAACCTGTTATGAACTTATGCATGGGAGAAAGCCCAACTTGAGTGGTCTTGAACCATTCGGGTCCCCATGTTCGATATAAAAGACCAACTCTAAATTTGGTGAAGTAGCCGACGAAGGAATCTTAGTGATACGTTGTTGGAACTCCCAACAGACGGGTCTTTAATACATCGACCAGCAAGGTTGAGGTGGTGTGTAACACTGATATCACAAGTTACAAATCACCAAAACCAAGCACGGGACCCGCTGGGGTTTTCGACTATGATAGACTTTTTAAATCTTTTAACATACCTTATTTGGATTGTGCAGAAGTTGAAGAAAGACTTGCTACGAAGATGATTTGCGATGAGGAAGACACCTTGGTGCAACGACCACAGTATGATGAATGTCAGCCTTCCTCGTGAAATGCTGTCAATACCCCTGCTGCCTCTACTGAAGAGGAATTCATCAATCCGTTTCACTCTCAACATCAATCACCCATTGATGAGCTATCTTCGAACTTGGAAGATAATTTGAATGTCAGTTCGGTTCCGAGTACGAGAATTCACAAAGATCATCCTTTGGAGAATGTGATAGGTGATCTGTCCGATGGTGTACAAACAAGAAAAAGCTTGAATGAGCACACCTGTGTTTACACAAGCATTAAAGAATCAGGCATAATCAACGAGTGCTTGTACACCTGCTTTATCAGCCAGATTGAACCAAAGAACTATCAAATGGCTCTTAAGGACAGCTCGTGGGTCGAAGCCATGCAAGAAGAGTTAGCTCTGTTTAAGAAAATGGAAGTATGGAATTTGGTTGAAAAACCGAAGAATGTGCATGCGATAGGCACGAAATGGGTCTTCAAATGTAAGAGAGATGAGAAAGGGATTGTTATCAGGAACAAGGCGAGGCTGGTTGTTAAAGGCTTTAAACAGCAAGAGGGGATTGATTACAATGAGGTGTTTGCTCCTGTGGCAAGATTGGAAGCCATTCGGCTGTTTTTAGCATTTGCTGCTCATAAGGAGATGAAGGTTTTTCAGTTGGATGTGAAGAGTGCGTTCCTAAATGGTAAAGTCGATGAGGTTGTGTACGTTGAGCAACCTCCGGGTTTTCCTGACCCTGACTTTCCCGATCACGTGTACAAGCTAAGTAAAGCGCTGTATGGACTACATCAGGCACCTCGTGCCTGGTATTCAACCTTATCAGATTACTTGCTTGAGAATGAGTTTGAAAGAGGTAAGATTGATAGCACATTGTTCTTGAAGAGAAAAGGGAGTGACTTTCTACTGGTGCAAGTCTACGTGGACGACATTATCTTTGCTGCATCAAAGGTCGCCATGTGTCAGGAGTTTGAGGCCGTCATGAAGAAGAGATTTGAAATGAATGCTATGGGGGAACTAACTTTCTTTTTAGGATTGCAGGTTGATCAGAAGAAAGACGGGATGTTCATTCATCAGACGAAGTATGTCCATGATGTTCTCAAACGCTTCAAGATGGAGGACAGCACTCCATATGATACTCCAGTCTGCATCAATCACAAATTGGGTGCTGATTCAGACAACGATGCAGACGTGGACCCAACCCAATATCGGGCTATTATAGGTTCTTTAATGTACTTAACTGCTTCTAGGCCTGATATAATGTTTGCTGTTTGTCTTTGTACACGCTTTCAACCCAAAAGAATCTTATTTGAAGGGTGCGAAGAGGATACTGCGGTATCTCAAAGGCAAGCCGAAGCTGGGGTTGTGGTACTCGAGAGGAGGAGACTTGGAGCTAGTCGCTTACACAGATTCTGATTATGGAGGGTGCAATCAGAGTCGGAAGTCTACAACTGGTGGATGTCAGTTTCTTGGTGGCAGACTAGTGTCGTGGCAATGCAAGAAGCAGACCTCAGTCGCAATTTCAACCTGTGAAGCAGAATACATGGCAGCATCCAACTGCTGCTCCCAGGTTCATTGGATTCAACAACAGTTGCACGATTATGGTCTGAATTTCTCACTTACTCCTATTTGCATTGATAACACTGTGCTATCTCAGTAACTAACAATCCCGTAAAGCACAGTAAAACTAAACATATTGACATTCGTCATCATTTTATACGGGATTGTGCTGAGAAGAAACTGATTGTGCTCGAAAAGGTTGACACGTTAGATAATTTTGCTGACTTGTTCACGAAAGCGTTTGACAAAACTAGATTTCAAAACCATGTTGAGCTGAATGGGATGATCATTCCCGAGTAACCATGTCGTGTGTTTTTGTTTAAAAAAAATAAATAAAAAAAATAAAATAAAATAAATAAAAAAAAAACGTCACTATCGCTTAGAATTATGTCGGTTGCCTCAGTTTGAAGGACATATCTTCGGATATGTTTGGTCCTCATTTCTACTTGTAGAATATGAGGATAGCCATTAACCAGATGACTGAAAGTGACCGGGGCGGTTTATGATGTGTTTTCATTCTTTCGCTGAAAATTAGTCGATCACACTTAGTTAGAAGGACACATACTAGTATGTGGTCGGTCCAGCTGATCCATTGGATCTTCGGGATAGCCCTTTCCCTGAAGACTTTGATTTAGTCGGGGCGATTGAAGTTAAATTTTTTCTTTCCGGGAGATGAAATTATTTTTCAAGTCTACTACTTCGTAAGAAGTTTCTTTACTATGTTAACAGAAAATTGATCCAACCTTGGAAAGTGATAGATATACTGATTCTGTGTGCTTAACTAGAAAAGTTATTAGGCTTAAAAGACTTTAGAACAGTCATTGTATATCATGGTAGCTTTTTATGGTGCGTAAAAGTAGAAGTGATACTAACTAAATCTACTCGATTTTACGTGGAAACTCCTTAAGAGTTGTGCATGTCTTCATATATATCTTTCCGAATGATAGGCAGAAAAGCGATTACCCAGTCATACACGAGCCCGTGAGTGTTCTGATTCCCGTGAAGATAGCGTGTCAAGACACTGCAGTGATCCAGATTCGGGACTTGCAGTTGTTTTCTACGTGAAGTTGTGTATATACAGATTAAAAAAAAATTATTTCTAGAGTTCATAATGTTAATGATTCTCAATCAAGACGCAAGAAGGTGAACGGGAAGCAGAGTCTAAGATCGAAGAGTAATTGTTACTTAATCAGACACTACGGGTCGAGGTCAATTCGGGGTGACTTGGGGAAAGCCAAATACGTTTTGAGAATAGATAGAAGATATCATAATCTCTGAGTTGTTGCCCACTTAAGTTTTGAGCTTAATTGAACCTAACCCGTATCACATAAACAATGAAAACCATTTTAAGTAGATTACCTGCTTACAACCTGTTTCTTTATGTCATAATACAGCTGAACACGGATCTGTGTGACAGTCATGTAATTAGTATGATTCCTGTTCGGATCTTTTCTAAAACATGGTAATCCCTGTCGAGACTGAAATTTGATCCCGTGTACTTTATTTTTTCAAATTTTCGTTACTTATGTAGTTGTATGATTTTATACGTGGTTACTTGGTCTTGATCGTATCATTTAACGCTTTAAAGGAAGTTTTTTAAAACTTTATTGAAAATTGTTCAAAGTATAGGGGTTTGTTACCGGCGAACTTGTTCATAACTTCGCCTGGAATAGGCGAAGTTATCGATAACTTCGCCTGTACTAACTTTGACCCTATATAAAGAAGTTTTTAGGTCAAACAGTTTCATTATTTCAAAACCAGCGAACTTATCCTCTCCGAGACCTAGGCGAACTTATCGAGCATTTCTCTTCGATCATCTGTGTTTTTCTTACTTCGATTCTAATCAAATTCAAGGTGTGTATGGTTCGATTATCATATTATCATTGTCTATTGAGGTTAATCATCGGTCGTTTCGACTCGATTCACGACCTCGTTCTTTCGAACCTTAAACACCCGATTTAAAACTTGTTATTACGTGATAGTAATTTACTTGAACGTCTAAAACTTCATAAAATCATGTGTTACGGAGTCCTCGATCTCAAATTTCATCATCTACACGTCGTTCGATAAACCTATCTGTTGCCGATTCGAATTCGGCGAAGTTACAGTTTAGGCGAAGTTATCCGTAACTTCGCCTGAGGTCTAACTTCGCCTGATAATTAATTTTGAAACAGTTTAGGAAGCGATGTTGTAGTTAGGCAAAGTTCTCATTAACTTCGCCTGAACCTTTGTACTTAACAGTTAACAGACGAAGTTCAAGTTGAAGCGAAGTTGTTTCCCAACTTCGCCCCACCTTTAACTTCGCCTGTACAGAATAGATCACAACTTCGCTCATGGAACAGGCGAACTTGTGATTTGCTTTGACGTTTATCTAACTTAGCCTGTTTGTTGCAGATATGGCTGCTGTAGCTGGAGCAGGTGGTGCAGGCGGTGATGACGGAGGTGATAACCAGAGACAGTTCTTCCCGGGTCACAACATGTATATAACATTAGACCCGGAGGCGAGCGGAGTTGATGATTTCCGCGAGATCATCACATTTCTGTTACGCTCGCGGATATTCCACGCGATTACAACAACTCTGCCGATATCCTTGCCCAACATTGAGGATTTTTGGCAGACCGTGGAATATGATTGTAGAGTCGAACCCCCGGTGATGCGCGCAACAGTCAACAATCAGATTGTTCAGTTCTCTTCTGAACAAATCCGGGCGGCTTTACGGTTTGGAAATGAGACAAGGGATGACCCGACAGTGTTTGTAGCTTCTTTCCGTGATGGAGCGTTTTTGAGAATGGGATACTCTGGTCCCTTGGGGGATACGCAGAGGAGGAAAGGATTTTTACTTGACCAGTGGCGCTTTCTCATGCATGTTATGATTGTTTGCATGTCAGGGAGAAAGGCGGGCACTGATGGCATGGGCGCGACCATGCAGTCGACGATGACTGCTCTGACTTACAACAAGCGATACAGCTTTAGTCAGATGGTCTTTTATGAGATTGATCGTCAAAGAAGAGCGATGGCGCGTGAGCGATTTATCATGTATCCAAGATTTCTTCAAATGATATTGAATCATGTTGCTCCAACGCTTCCTCAGCGCCGTCCGATCCGATACGTTGAGAGTGTGAATAAACGGATCTTCGCCCAATGTAGATCCTCCAGTGCGAGGAGCAAACCTGAGCTCCGTCCTCGACATACTCCACTTTTTGGGTACTTGATCAACCCGGGGTATGTGCCTGCTCGTGGGGACGAGTTTAGAGACCCGGCACCACAACAGGCAGGAGCACCTCAAGCTATACCTGCTGCTTCTGTTGTGTCACCGGAGGAGAACGTTGACCTTGACGCAGCGTTTGGCGGTCAGGGATTTTTTGACATGGATCGGGTGGATCCAGAGGAGAACGTACAGGTCCCGGTTGAACGTGCTTCGGGTGTGAATGTTACTTGGACAGCTGCTACGGTGGCTGGTTCTGATTCTAATGATGAAGTGGCAGAGGCAAGAAGGATTATGGTAACTCGAGAAAGACTACATGGGAAAAAAAGAGAACAGATGATGACAGCGAGTCAGATTATGAGGAAGAGGTACAACAGTTGATCCGGAGGTCAAGAAGGGAACGGATAGGTGCAGGATCGGGAGTCGGTGAGAGCTCTAGGGTGGTACGTTTCACTCCACCAGCACTATCCGGTATGACAATGGTTCCCTCAACATCACAGGTTACAAGGCCAAGCGCTACGGTTGTTCCCGTGGTGGCTACCTCATCTACATTTGGCCTCCCACCCACTACTTTCCAACTTTCAGCTCCTGAGATCGTTTCGTTGCCGCCTCCGACTGTTACTCCAACGGAGGCCGTGGCACAATTTATCGAGTCGACTGTTGTGGCCACTGCAGGGTTATCGGTGACGATACCACCTGCGGTTACGTCTATTTCTACTTCTGAGGTCCCGGTGACATCGGAAATCCCTCCTCAGTACACTCAAGATATATCACATATGAGGTTCGATTTCGATGCAACCTTATCCGACTCAGAACGAATAGCAGCACTTGAACGGGTCGTGGCAGAGCAGTCAAGGATTAATCTTATCCAGACCCAGGCTATTCAACGCCTAGTTGCAGAGAATCAGATGCAGTCATCCCTGCTGGTAGAACATGGAAAAATCATAGATGCTTTCAAGGAGTTCTTGGCATCTCAGGGGGAGACGAGCTGTAAAGGCGATGAGTTGAGGACCAAGAGACGAAATGATAGAGACGATGATCCCAATGCATCGAAAGATGCAGGTGGTGAGTTTCCAAGAACTGATCAAGCTCTTGGAACTTCCACAACTCAGGGGGAGTCGACAACTGCAGCTGGTGGTGATGATGTGATGGTAGTGGACGTAGAGGAGATGGATGATGGTTTGGTTGGTGATGATGATGTACTACCGAGTGATGAGATAGAGAAGATTGGAGAAGAGATTGTGATTGATACAGAAATAGAAGAGGGAGAGATAGTTGAGGAAAATATTGAGCATGACATACCAGATGTTGAGAAAGCAGAAATGAGTAAAGAGATGGCAAGTGATGAAACTGAATGGGAAGAGCAGCCTAGATGGAAAGAAGGCTATGCTCAGTGGTTCGTCAAAACGAAGAAACCAGCGGTTCCTACAATGTTTAAGAAGAGTTACAACATTAAAGGTTATGCTGAAGCGAAGAAAGGAATTATTTGATGGATATATGATGAGCAGTTGAGGCTCTTCGTGATTAAAAGGTATGACGGTGTTCAGTACTTTAGAAGGATGTTGAGATCGTTGAATACACTGCCAGAATGTGAAGTGGAAGACTTAGCCAGATTGGGATTGATAAACAGAAATGACGATAATATAGCTAGAGTCATTGGGAAAATTGTGTGGAAAGAGAGTATAAAAGAGAAGAAATTTGAGCTGTTGAAACCACAAAAGGG
This sequence comes from Bidens hawaiensis, assembly GCF_021521415.1. Lineage (NCBI taxonomy): Eukaryota > Viridiplantae > Streptophyta > Magnoliopsida > Asterales > Asteraceae > Bidens > Bidens hawaiensis. The sequence goes on along the minus strand of NW_027491069.1, from coordinate 2,141,915 downwards.
AAAACTTGTTGAAGACAAGGATAGAAGTTTAAGAGCTGATGGAAAACCTTGGATGATTATGAAGTATAAACCGATCCGGTGTTTGAAAGAAGTACCGATGAAATTAATGCCCAAGGATGTGCTTAAAGACCTGAAGTGGTGGTATGTAGATTGTGAGACAGCTGAGGCAGTGATGGAAGACGAGGATGAACAAGAGGTGCTAAGAGTTTATGATCCGATGCACTTGGTAAACTTATCGCAAGCTGATTTGCAGGTGTTGAATGATAAGAAGATATTTTATATTCCTGCTTGGAAAGACGAAGCGAGGAAATATCAAAGAGTTGTCTCGGTTTGTGTTCGAGAAGGAGTGCATGCTTGAAGATAGAAGATTGAAGATTACTAGACACGTGTTTGAAGCTAAAGAGATGAAGCTACTGCCAAGGGGGAGTCTGTTGGTGCATGATGTCAGTAGTTCAGTGTCGAGTGTCTGTAATCGTGTTAGTTAGATTTGAGTTTTGTATGTAAGCGAAGTTGCTAACAAGTTCGCTGATATGGGCGAACTTGTTAGACAAGCGAAGTTAGGGACAACTTCGCCTGAACATGCCAGGCGAAGTTGTCGTGTCTATATAAGCTGTTTTGTTTACGGGGACAACTTCGCCTGAACATGCCAGGCGAAGTTGTCGTGTCTATATAAGCTGTTTTGTTTACGGCTTATTCATAGAATTCCAGTTTATTCGTGTATTCGAGTCAGAGAGTTTGTATTCAGTGATCATAGTATCACGTGTTTACGGTTGGAATACAACGTGTGTTTGATTATCGTATCGTGTGTTAGCTCGTATTGTTTTCTATACTCGTAACGTCTTACGTAGGGATTCCGCACCTACATAGAACGCGATATCTCGTGTAGATCCGGCTGGGAACCTACACATAGTTTCTTCGTTCATGTGTTCAAGCTTCATAACATCAGCTTGATCGTTCTCCAAGTCTGGCACCAAGTCGTTGATCATCATTTGCAGAAAACGAGGATACATTATGAATTTGTGTCTTCTGGTGATATTCTCCTTCAGATGATAGTAAACCAATTCAGAGAAATTGAATGGTTTATTCAGCACTAGGGCCACGAAAGCAGATTGTAACATCACCCTACACTCGTCGAAACCTCATTTCCGACCATCCAGGTAATGTATAAGAACATGAAGCAGATACTTGTATTGTTCACACAAGTTCGCTTTGTTGTACATTGATTTACCTAAATCTCCATTATACTTTACTCGGACGAATAATCCTCTTATCAACACTCGATCGAACTCACACCTATCATCAATAGTACCATGAAAACCCAGTGAGTCTCGAATAACTCCAACATCTATCACAACCCGCTTATTCTGAACAACTGCTTCAATCTGATTTTCTGCTTCATTAAAGCTGGCAGTATTCCAGAATTCCCTAATAATCTTCTGATATACAACTGTTCGGGTAGAGATGGCCTTGTAGATTCTCGAGCGGATGAGAAAACTAGTCATACCCCCAAAGATAGGAGTATCTTCAAAGTTCGGCTTTACAAATGCACATATGTTGTGGCTTTTATTCCAAGACAGTGCCATATCTGTTTAGAACAAACATACATTAGTAAAATATTTCAAAATAAACAAACTGTTTAACAAATGACAATCACATTCGTTAAACACTGTAAACGAATGGGACATTCGTTAAACATGAAAAGGTTTATTCGTTATCTTTAACAAATTATCCTTAATCGTTAACCTATTCGTTACAAGTAAAGAATCAAATATAACGAATCACTCTTAACAAAACCAATCTGATTCGTTATGACTTTAAACTATCCATTCGTTACTTTAACGAATCATACAGTCATTCATTAACTGTCTTAACGAATCAAGCTACATTCGTTATAAAGATAACGAATCATGCTTCATTCGTTATAAAACTAACGATTCAGTTTAGAGTGTCTGTTTGACTAATCTGAAAGTCAAAATACAAACAATTTTGACTAATATTAGTCAAAATCATCGTGTTCATGTTAGAACCTGTTGAAATTCCAAACAATCTATACGATTAACCATTGAGTTTGTGTTCGGAAACTAAAAGCATGTAATCATCCATCAATTATCAATGCAAAAGTAATCTCATGTTTGAATATAATCGATTTCTTTATTCAATTATTTAATGAATCAGTTTAACACTTAAACCACCGATGAATCTTCATGAAATACATATAGTTATGATCGCCATTACCTGCTGATCACAAAGATAACAACCAATTAGGCAAATATGCAAGTAATAGATTTTGAGAAAATTTTGGCAGAGGTTTGCTAGAGAAGACAATGTAATAGGAATTAGGCGAATGAACCGTCATTCGTCTAACCTTGGGATTATATCCAATAATTTCACGCGAATCAAGGTCATTCGTTCAAAATTTGAACTAACGAATGAATTCATTCGTTAACTGTGAATCTCATTCGTTAAAATTTTTTTAACGAATCTTCTCTCATTCGTTAAATTGTTAACGAATAACTAAGTCATTCGTTAATCTTTAACGAATAATACATTAACCATTCTTATTCGTTAAGTGTTTAAACGAATGTCTTCCATTCGTTATGCACAACGGAAGCGAATGTCTTTATAACGAATGAGAAACTCATTCGTTATGTTTAAATAACGAATGGCTTTACATTCGCTAAACATGTTAACGAATCACCAAGTTCCTTAGCGAATGAGACAAAATTCTCATTTTAAGGAATTAAATAATCATTAAAACCAATTAGGGTTTTAATCAATGAATTAGATAATCAATTAAATCCAAGTTAGGTTTTAATTGCATACATTAAATTACCCGATCACCGTGGATCGGTAATACTTAACTTAAACGGATTTTTACATTAAAATCATCAATTGTTACCAATTGAAAATACGTTAAGCACGATTTAACTTAAACTTTTGTTCCTGGGTTTAACTCTTTTTCCTTTTCTCAATGATTAATTCGCTAGCTTGGCAAATCGAAACTAAAGAAGAAGAGAAGAAAAAAAAATATATATATAAAAAGAATATAAAATCTTTTTGTATATTTAGAAAATTTTCAAATTGCAGTAAATGAAAAGCAGTACATATTTTTGTGAGTTGAGCAGGGAATCATATTGAATAATAACGTCCTAGACTACACTTCAATTTTGACATTATTATGCACGTAACCCAAAGATGATTGCAGATATAATTGTCCACTTTAAACTTTAAACAGATCCCTCCGTAACTTTACAATACATTTTAAGGTTCAATTAAGCACAAATCTTATGTGGAAACCACCTGTCGGACACAGTTTCATATCTCTTATACATTGAATTTCACATGTACATTTTTCTTCTTTGAATTGATTAGCTGTGACTCATACAAAAATAACAAAAAGAAAATAAAGCAGAAAGTTAAAATTTCCTCTTAAGATCGGTATTACTACACGCAGATAAGGTTCTATCTTAACAAAAATAAAAAGATAACAAATAAGCAGAAGTTGCATAAAATCTTAACTCTCAATTCGGATAATCCCGTATTATCGCGGGGAGAAAGTCCAAGATTTTATACGAAACACCAAGAAAATAAAACAGAATATCCAAATCTTAACCCTCAGGTCAGATAATCTTATCGCGCATGAGAGGATCCAAGATTTGAATAAAAATAAAGAAAAAATGAAATTGAATTTCTTTGCAAAATTAAAAATAAACTAAAGCAGAATTTTCTTCAAAAATGAACGTATGCACACACAGCAATCTTAAAATCTTTTGATACTTAATACAGATATTAACTATGCATCAAGATGTAACACCACAAGATTTGCAAACATTTAGGTTTATATCTTTTCAGCACTTATGCGATCTGTTAAGCCTATCATACACATCATGCAATTGATCTTACGGCACTTTTTAGTCTAGTTTATTCATGTGTTAGGTCCGCTAAGTCAATGTACTATCATTTTCCCTTTTTGCTTCAAAACTCAATTTTGAGGAGCATTTTTCAATGTTTTTGGATTTTTCAATATTTGAATGTTTTTGGATTTTATAGAATTTTTCTGTACAAACGAAACCACACTATTTTTGTATTTTTCTATTTTCTCCCCCTAAAAACAGTAAAAAATGAAATAACAAACAAAACAAAAAATGATCTAACCAAGCTTTTGAATTTCTATGAAAGATTTTAAACCATTTATACCAAACAAGTATTGAAAACACGTTTTGTCAAAAGCTTTAGTATAAAGGTCAGCCTTTTGAAAATCCGTATGAATTTTATCAATTGATATTAATTTCTTTTCATAACAATCACGAATAAAGTGATAACGGATTTCAATATGTTTTGTTTTTTAATGTTGAACCGGATTTTTGGTGATAGAAATTTCAGCAGAATTATCAATAAAAATAGGAGTAGTAAGAAACTTCAAACCGTAATCCCGCAAATGTTGCTAGATCCAGAGAACCTGTGAACAGCAACTCGAGGCCGCCACATACTCCGCTTCGGCTATTGAAGTTGAGACCGTTGTATGCTTCTTACACTGCCAGGAAACAAGCCGGTTTACTAAGAATTGACATCACACCGTTGTCGATTTGAAATTGATCTTGCAACCTCCATAGTCCGAGTCAGTAAAGGCAGTGAGATCAAAGTTGTCGTCTTTGGGGTACCATAACCCGATGTCTGGAGTTCCCCGCAGATAATGTAAGATACGCCTTACTGCTGCCAGGTGAGTCACTCGGGGACTCGATACCTAGCACACAAACAGACAGCAAACATAATGTCCGGTCGAGAAGCAGTCAAATACATGAGTGATCCAATCATAGCTCGATATAGGGTCGGATCTACAGTATCCTCCAATTCATCCGGTGATAAATTGTGACTCACGGGAAGAGGAGTAGAGGGAATTTTGCCATCGGATATCTTGAATCGTCTCAAGACATCGTTCACATATTTTGTCTGATGGATAAAGATTGTAGGTTCCCTGGACGGATCACACGAGATATCCCGATATACACAGGTGCGGAATCCCTGTGTAGATCGTTACGGACGTAGAATATTAGCTCACGAACACACGTACACACAATACGAACAACCACACGTTATATTGATAACTCAAACCGAGATGCTTACAGACTCACGTCAATAGACTTACACGTAACTGAACTCTCTAACAACTGATTAAACGATTCACTGATTGATTAACCTCAAACCGTAAACAGTAAACTACTTAAATAAACGACAACTTTGCCTCAGGCGAAGTTGTCCTTAACTTCGCTCGTTCAACAAGTTCGCCTAGGCGAACTTGTCAACAACTTCGCTTGGTTAACAAGTTCGCCTAAGCGAACTTGTCAACAACTTCGCTTCTAAACAAACAATTACATAAACAATATTACAGACTCGATTACAGACTTTATACATATGAACTACTGACAACTATGCACCAACTCTCTCGTTTCTGCAATCTTTGGCAAAGTGCCCTTTTTGTTGACAGTTATAGCACCTCACCTTGGATTTGTCGAACCCTGGCCTGCCACCAACAAACTTTCTCCCCGTCTTTCTCATGAACTTCTTCACTCTCCTCACTATCATGGCCATCTGCCATTGTAAATCCATCTCCTCCAGATCATCAGCATCGATCTAGTCGTAGTCTTCATCTAGCATCGCAGGATCAACCACCTTTCCTTGAATATAGTTTTCATAAGAAGCAATAAATGAAGCATAGAGGCCAAACTGCTCTTCAGCAGATTTGACGCTCATTGGCATCTTAGAGTAATTATTGCTTGCGGAACTTGAAGATCCACTACTCTGGCTTGCTGTATGTTGAGTACCACTTGATCCACCCGCAACAAAGCAAACATCCCCATTTGTGTTTACTGACACATGCCCCTCCTGTGAAGAATTTGCACCCGACTCACTTTTCGAGTAGTAGGCGGCAGAATCAGTCTTAGAACTTGTATTGGAGTTTACTTTGGCACCGTACATGCCTGGATCTTGAACCTGATCCATAGATGTTTCTTTTCTTACCATATTAAGCTCAAAAGTTCTGAGCTTGTTGACAGCTGTTTCAAGATCATAAGTAGGGAAGTCCTTGTCTTCCCTCATCAATACAGTATACATCTCCCATTTTGGTGGGAGAGCATCGAGAAGTTTTTCCACAATCTCTTCTTCTCGGTAGGAAATGGAGTAGTTACTCAATTCAGTCATTAGATGATAATATCGAGTGATAATATCATCAAGAGATTCGTTCTTTAAGTATTTAAAGACTGAAAATTGAGTTTTAAGCAGCTTTATCTTTGAGGCCCGAATGCCTACATTTCCTTCGAATCTGCTCTCAAGAGCTTCCCAAAGCTCTCTAGCTGATGTATACTTTCTGAAAGTATGGAGGATCTCCTGTGGAAGAGCCATTGTGATTGCAGCATGAGCCTTGCTTTCGGCTTCATACATCTTCTTCTCCTCCTCTTCCATTTTACTGTATTTCTTTATTTGGTCTCGACCCTCATACTCCATGATCGGTGGAATATATCCATCTTGGATGCATACCCACATTTTTGCATCCTGGTACTTAACATACTGTATGAACCGATCCTTCCACGCGACAAAATCGGTTTCTTTCAGCAACCTTGGGGCCTTTGTAGCTGACCCCGCTTCAACTTCCATCTTGACAAGCTCTGAAATGTTGATTGACGACATCCTTCTTGAAGACTAAGAAACCCGAAAAATTCTGAAAAGGGCGAAGTTAGAAAAATTTCTTCGAAACAGTACTGTAGGCGAAGTCAAGGATAACTTCGCTTAAGTAATAACTTCGCTGGATCCTTCGTAAATTCGCGTATATGGGCGAAGTTGAGAATAACTTCGCTTAGGATAAGCGAACTTAGAAAGTAAGCGAACTTGAAGAGAACTTCGCTGAACGAGGCGAACTTAATGAGAACTTCGCTGAGTTAGGCGAAGTTGAGGAGGTAGGCGAAGTTGTGAATAACTTCGCTTCTCCTTATATCTTCGCTGAAACCCTACGAATCCTGACGGCAACTTCGCCTGATGAACAGCAACTTCGCCTGACGAACTGAAACTTTCTGCAGATCTGAAAAACGGATTTTAACGACGATTTTGACGGTTTAAAAGCTTAAACACACTGGTAGGAAGCTAGAATGAGCAAAAACACCACAAACTCGTCCCGGTAATACCCGAAATGGAACGAATTCTACACCCGCGTGAATATCCCGAACCACACAATCGAGCAAAAGCTTTGATACCAATTGTAGGTTCCCTGGACGGATCACACGAGATATCCCGATATACACAGGTGCGGAATCCCTGTGTAGATCGTTACGGACGTAGAATATTAGCTCACGAACACACGTACACACAATACGAACAACCACACGTTATATTGATAACTCAAACCGAGATGCTTACAGACTCACGTCAATAGACTTACACGTAACTGAACTCTCTAACAACTGATTAAACGATTCACTGATTGATTAACCTCAAACCGTAAACAGTAAACTACTTAAATACACGACAACTTCGCCTCAGGCGAAGTTGTCAATAAATTCGCTCGTTGAACAAGTTCGCCTAGGCGAACTTGTCAACAACTTCGCTTGGTTAACAAGTTCGCCTAAGCGAACTTGTCAACAACTTCGCTTCTAAACAAACAATTACATAAACAATATTACAGACTCGATTACAGACATTAAACATATGAACTACTGACATCTATGTACCATCAAAGATCCCGGCGTCAGACTGGTGAACTTGCATACCCAGAAAGAAACTCATTTCTCCCATCGAAAACTCATCTCGAATTTTGTCTGCATTGTTTTCTCGAAGTCTTTGCATAAACTATCGTTTGTCGAACCAAAAATAATATCGTCCACGTAAATTTGGACGAGGAGCAGATCATCACCCATATTCTTGTAAAATAACGTACAATCCACAGTTCCCCTCTTGAATCCACTTTCAATCAGATGATCAGCCAACGTACTGTACCAGGCTCTCGGGGCCTGATGCAAACCATACAGAGCTTTGTTTAAACGGTAAACACGCTCAGGAAAGTCTGGATCCTCGAAGCCAGGAGGCTGATTCACGTACACTTCTTCATGAATTGCTCCGTTCAAGAATGCCGATTTTACATCCATTTGATAAATTTTGAAGTTTTTGTAGGCTGCATAGGCAAGAAATATTCATATAGCCTCCAGTCGTGCCACCGGAGCATACACTTCTGTATAATCTATGCCTTCCTGTTGATTGTAACCAAGAACGACCAAACGCGCCTTATTTCGCACGATAACCCCACGATCGTCCTTCTTGCACTTAAAAACCCATTTTGTAGGAATCACCTTTTTAACGCGATCGGGTTTGTCGATTAAGTCCCATACACCCAGTCTAACAAACTGTTGCAGCTCCTCCTGCATAGCTTCAACCCATGATGGTTCCTTGAGTGCCATTGCGACACTTGTTGGTTCTATCTGTGATAAAAAGCAGGTGTATTGTGTGATACTAAGGATACCCGAAGAGTGCAAATCCGCATAAGCACAAACAATCAAATCCTCAGTAGGAGATACATTATGATCAGATTGATCATCACATATGTTAGCCAATTGGTGCCTTGTGCGAACCCCATCGTTCACATCACCAATTATCCGATCTTGTGGATGTTGCGAATGAATCCGTAAAATAGGATTCGCAGGAACAGATACATTATTATCCAAATTAGTAATATTCTCCTCCGCAGTGTCTAAAGAGACAGATGATGAATCATCACTGATTAGAATAGGCTCGGTAGGTTCTTGAGCGTCATCTACCAGTACAGACGATGAATCAACAAACTCAGCATCATCGGAAAATTCAGAAACATCGTTTGACGTTTCAGATACATTAGGAGAGTCACTTGCATCAACCGAGGAAAACCTTGGACTTGGAAGACATTGATCCTCCAAATACGATCTAACGAGATCTTCAGGTATATCAGTAACTGTTGATGTAAATGAATTAAATAATCATTCGTAATCGAACATCCAATCGGGTCCTGTACCAGTTGGTGGAGTAGTATAACTTTGACAATCAACGTGATACCATTCCTCTACGCAACCAGAAGAAAGATTGAAAATCCGTTTTTTCGGAGAATTTTAACCCAAGAAATAACCTTCAAAAGCTTTCTCATCGAACTTTCCAACATCTTTCTTCAACACAGTACATGGACACCCAAATGGTTCCAAATACTTTAAGTTCGGTTTACAATTATGTAGAAGCTCGTAACTAGTCTTCTTGAGCTTCTTTACCGTTAGTACGCGATTCAATGTGTAGCAAGCAGTATTCACAGCTTCGTTCCAGAATTGAACAGGTAGCTTAGAATCAGCCAGCATTGTACGTGCAGCTTCAATAAACGTACGATTCTTTCGCTCAGACACACCATTCTGTTGAGGAACATAAGGTGCACTGAATTCCCGATGAATTCCTTTCTGAATACTGAAGAAATCCAATACATTATTCCTGAACTCAGTTCCATTGTTACTACGAATTCGTCTCACTTTCAGGTTGTAAAGTAATTTGATCTTTGTAATAAGGTTTTGAATCAGCACAGGAGTTTGATCTTTCGATCCCATAAATAACACCCACGAGTAACGAGAGAAATCATCCGTCACAACCAAACAATAAAAATCTCCAGCAATGCTAGCACGGTTCACTGGACCAAAGAGATCCATATGAAGTCGTTCCAGAGGAGTAACGATATCGTTTAGTGATTTGGTCGGGTGAGATTTCTTCTTTTGTTTGCCCTTCTTGCATGCGACGCAATGATCATTAAATTTAAAGTTCTTGAGGGACACTCCATTCACTAAATCATTTGTCATCAAAAAGTTCATTTTTCTTAAGTGAATGTGTCCCATGCGTCTATGCCAAAGAATAGAGTCTTTCTCTGTTGCTTTAGACACGAAGCAAGTAGATGAGGGCGAAACTTTGACATCGTAACTCATGTCAAGTACGTAAATATCATTTGATCGAGGTGATCGCATGACAACCATGTCTTCTGGGATTGTGAATCCTGGTTGAAGAATAACACATTCCTTGTCGGTAAAAATGGTGGTAAACTTCTTATCGCAAATCTGTGAAACACTCAACAGATTGTGATCCACCTTTTCACAATAATTAACCTTTTCAAACGTAATTCTACCGTTTGAAACTTCTCCTTCTTTTGTAATCATCCCTCCTTGATTACCAGCAAACGCCACATAACCCCCTTGAATATCTTTAATGTTGTGCAGAAGGTCTATGTTACCGGTTATATGCTGAGAACATCCGCTATCCAATATCCATTTTTGAGTTGATACGGACCTAGATGTACCCTGCATAATCAAGTAAAATGATTAGTTCAAAAAGGCAGCCCAAGCCTCAGTCTTGGGCTCTCCCTTTAAAACCTTTGGAGAACTTAATAAATTAACACACATATTCGGTAATTGAGAATAAGTGGTAGTTTTCTTAGATTTCTTTTTAAGATAACCATCACGGATTCTTCCCGAATCTGTGTTTGAACAAATGGGTTGAGCACGGTCAACACATGTGTTCAATACATTAAGTGCATCAATCCGAATAACTTTCCTTGGATTGATGTTCGAATATATTATCAAAGAATCATCAACTTGATTTTCTTTTATGTTAGAAAAATCATTCGTTTGGCAAGTTGAATAATTTTTTATATTATCGATCTTTGCTTTGCATCGTCTTGAAACGTGACCCGGTTCACCACACTTGAAACATAGTCGAGAGTCTAAACTTCGTTGTGATGATGTATCGGTCGGTTGTGATAACAAAGTTTTCAGATTATCAGATTTAGGTGTCTCAAAAGTGACCTTCTTTGATGACTCATGTTTTAAACCCTTCTTCATTTTGTAAAATTCAAGATTTGTCAAATTCGATAAATTTTCCAAACCTGACGATCTGATGAATTTTATAGGTTTAAAAACATTTGTGTTTTGTTTTTGAACATTACTAGTTTTTGATTGAAGAAATTTCCCCTCAAGTTTAGTCATTTGAGTAGTTTCATCTTGAAATACACTTTCAATCAATTCTGGTTTAAGAAGATTCAATGGAACTTCTTTGTCTGAGAACACTTTTGAGAGACCTTTTAATTTAAATACTTTTCCAGTTGAAGTTTTCAGTGGAGGATTAATAAATTGCATTAATTCCTCATCAGATACTGAAAGCTTGTCTATGGAAGTTACATTAACTTGTTCCTTTGGAATTACTTTAGGAAGCTCGTTAGGAACACTTTAATTGTTTAAAGAAACATTTGAAGATTTTGCATCATAAACAACTTTTTCAAAATCTACTGGTTCACATAGAATGTGATTATCAATTGGAATGTCCTTATTTTTAACAATCACATATGTTTCAGTCAACTCTTCAATTGAACCGTCCATTTCATTTTTGGTAAACACCTCTTTGCTTTCAATAATAGCTTGTTCACGAGTCGGTTCACATGACTCAACATTTTCAGGTTTAACAGGTTGCATATTTAAAGAATTTTCTGCCTTAGGAATGCTACTGTAATCCTGATTAAATGGAGGAGGAATTTCGACGTATCCCAAACCTGCTTTTCCGTTCTTTTTGTGTGAATGATTAACCTCTATTATCTCATTCAAAAGAAAAGAGGAATCTCTGAATTTACTAATTTTATGATTTAATTCCATTTTTTCTTGTTCGAGTTTGGAAATGCAAGTTCGAAGACGAAGAATCTCCTTTAAATGTTGATCCACTTCAATAATTTTACAATGAACCTTTGCTTTAAGATCATGATTATTATCTGATAATTTCTGAATTTTCAGATTAGCTTGTTCAAGCAATTTTGTTTTCTGCTTATAGCATTCCTTGATCGTAAAGTAATCATTAGTAAATGTATTGTTTCGAGTTAATGCTGTTTCAAGTTTGGCTTTTAACACAGCACACTCAGAACAATCCACCATTATTGATGCAGATTCATTTATATTACTTTGAGGTGTAAGACATACCTCATTAATCTTAGCCATGCAGGCATAAGATGCAGTTTCTTCAGGAGATGATTCTTGTGAAGATGACAGAGATTGATCACTGTCAGTTTCCGAGTCAGAAGAATCACTACCTTCTAATACATTATCGCTACTTGCATCCTCAAAATTCTCCACAGGGTCAACGATAGCAACGTTTGCCTGGTTTCCCAATAAACGTTGAGACCAATCAACTCCATCATTTACCAATAAAGCTTGAGTAACTGGAGATTTTTCTTGATCACCAGAGCTAGTAGTGTTACTTTTATCTCCTCCAGATGAAGACTTTGTAGAAGAACGGTCAGAATTGCGTGAGCCAGAAAAATCTTTCTTCGGCTTGTCACACTCTTTGGCAAAATGGCCAAATTCACTGCAATTATAACATTTGACTTTTAATTTATCAAATCCAACCCTTTTGTTCAACGTGGGAAGATCTTTTCCCGTTCGTTGCATGAATCTTTTAACCTTTCGAACAATCATGGCCATGTTCCACTTCAAATCCATAAGCTCAAGATCATCTGGGTCGATTTGATCATAGTCCTCATCTGTGAGATCACTCGTAGCAATCTTACTTCCCACCAGTTATTCATATGAAGTCATGAACGCACATACAAAAGTGAACTGTTGTTCAGCTTCTTGTAAATTAACCTTGGGTAGGCTTGAAGTATGAGCATTTGAGTTTCCAGTTGCACCACTCTCCATGAAACATACATTAGGAGAATTGTTTACGTTAGGACCCTCTTGAGATTGAGCAAAGAATGCATTAATAGGCACTGAACTTGTCGCATTGTTTGCCAGTAATGCACCACCATAAAGTAACGGATTCTGAGTTGATGACTGCTGATTTTGATTTTCTTTCAAGGTAGATTGACATTTAAGATCAAATTCCCTTTCTTCGATATTGTTAATGAATTGTACAGCAGTCAGTTCAGGTTTCTGAAAGAAACCGTTCTCTTTAAGCACGAACAAAAAAGTTGAATAATCTGTAGGTAAAGCATTCTTTAAAGTATCAATCTTATCTTGTTCAGTTGGCTCAAGATCAACATATGACATTTCAACAATCAAATGGCTGAAACGGTTGATCATTTCTTCTACAGTTTCATTTTTCATCAGGATAAAATTTCTGAATTGAAATTTTACCAAAGTCTTCTTGCTTTCGAGAGTATTTCCCAAACTTCTCGTTTTCAAGGTAGTAAACAGTGAAGCACAGACTTTGATCGTACAATATTGATGAAAACTATGTTCCGGTAAAGCCATAGTGAGTGTACAATATGCTTTCATTTCACTTTCAAAGTCCTTCAACTCATGTGTCTCATAATCCTTAAAAGGTTTCGGAGTCCAACTTGTATTGTCATTACCAATCAGTGGTGCAGCATAAACATCATCAAGAAAACGAACACTGCTAGGATGCACGGATCCCAGATGTGCACGGAATCTTGGTTCCCAACGGGAAAAGTCCGATAGTTTCAACAGCTTAGGACACTTATTATGACTGCCAATCTCGTTATCCATCGTCAGCATCTATTGTAATAAGACATTCTGTGATGCTAACGCATAATAAGATGAATTCTGAGCAGCCATGATAAACTTCAGGGATTAAAATTGTCAAAATTTCAAAGGTTATTCGTTTACTGTTCACACGAATGAACCAGTAACGAATGGGATATTCGTTAATACTTTAACGAATGGGATATTCGTTAAAAATTGATTACTTTAACGAATGGGTTGTTCGTTAAAATTTTTCTAACGAATGACAGTTAACGTATGTGGCTTAACGAATCATGCTTAACGAATAAGATTGAACGAATGAGTTTTGACCTTGACGAATGAGATTGAAATTGTAACGAATGAGTGGTTAGGTCTTAGCGAATGAGTGTAAACAGTGTAACGAATCAGGCTTCATCCTAACGAATAAGACTTCATCATAACGAATAAGTATTCAATGATTCAAACTTCCAATTTCAACTTCCAACTCGTCCGAATCTTACTGAAACTACTCAAAACTTATATCAAAACAAGCCAAAACTAAATCCGAACCTTAATTGCCTAGTCCGAACTCACAATCACAGAACAAACTGGTTATGTTTCTAAAATTATCAATTTACCTTAAAACTCAATCAATTCATCATGAAACGAATCAATTGAATACGATTAAAACTCGATTATGTATCGTAGATCAGATCCAAGGCTCTGATACCACTTGAAGGAACCTGGATACAGATCTAGATCTTGATAACAACGATACACATGTTGATTGATATACGATTAAGTTTGACAGAGTAACGAGAGAGAATGATCACTGAACTAAAAACTTTTTTATTAATGAATAATTTACAGACTATATATAGGGGATGACCACATTCGTTAACTTAACAGTTTAACGAATGTGTCATTCGTTACATTAAACCATACGAATGAACTCCTCATTCGTTAATACTTTAACCTATAACGAATAGCTCTCATTCGTTATCTCATTCGTTAATCTGGGTTAACGAATGAGCTTACAATTAGAAGAATGTGTTACATTCGTTACGGGGTAACGAATGTAACATTACATTAGAGCGAATGGCCCATTTAGCCATATTTACATTAAGACCCCTATACTTTCTACTAAATACATTAATGCCCTGATAAAGACTGAGACGTACAAAACGAGTATCAACAAAAGAAAAACAAAAGAGTCAAGAAAAGAAAAAGAAAAACAGAAAAGAAAAAGGAAAAACCAAGAAAAAGAGTCATAGGAATTTTAATTTCTGCTTTATTTCTTCATTTATTTTGACTCAAGCCTTGGACTTTCTCTGTTTGTAGTCATACAAGATCTGATTGTTAAGGCCCCGAATTTTCTGCTTTATTTTAATCTTTTTAGATTGAGTCAAGTGTGCAAAGCACAAAGTGTTGAGTGTACAAAGTACAAAGTGTCATGTGTGTTAATAAGGGATCTGTGATTAACTAAGAAATGTTTCAGTCAAGTTGAGGTGATATGTCAAGACAAACTAGGCCCGAGATATGATGGAATCAGTAACATGTCTGATTAAGTGGGGACCACATAAGTATCATGCCTAATTGTACTTTAAACGTATCACTTTGGCATCAAAACACTTGTCAAGTTAAAAAGGTGGGCAATATCTGCAATCGATGATGAACTTGTGTCATAATAATTTCAAAATGGAAACGCAATCTAGGACTTTGCAAATTAATATGATTCCATGCCGCGATCGTTCTTTGTAAATTAATCAAAGAAAAGATCTATGTAAATTAATTCAATATTATATTTAACTTAAAAGATGTTTTAATTTTCTCTTATTTTGTTTTATTTTGTTTTTATTTTCTAAAATATTAAGTACTTGTATAGTTTAATATTTAAAGTTTTATTTTATTTTTATTTTTATTTCATTTTTTTTTATTTTTATTTTTTTGTTCTTACTTTAAATTTTTAATCAAATTTTATTTTATTTTAGTTTGTTTTGCTAAAGAGATCATCAGTGCAAACGTTATACAATTTCGAACCAACAAAAGAAAACTAAGAAAAACAAACAAGTGCTTGGATTCGGTGGTAAATGTTTTTCGGATTGGAAAATTCAAATGTTTTTATAGACCGAGGACTGAGAGAGTATTTTTCGGTGAATACTCGCGAGGTTTTGACCTATCGCGAGATAGGCTGACCCTATATATAAGGCAACCTAACTTCTCTTTCACTATTCACCAAAACATTTCACATATACTCTCTCTTCTCTCTCTTACCTTTACTCTCAAACCCTAATCTATTCACCAAAAACTTCAAGATCCGGCCACCTTATTATCACGATTTGATGATGAATCTAGAATACACTCCTTCGGTATAACATCATACACACCTTGAATCATCAGTTCATCCTTTCATCTTTATATTTCTGGGTTCATGCAGATCAAGGCGGCGGTTCCAATGAACCGTCGGCTAGATCTAGAGATAGATCTCTTTTATATTTGTTGTCTTCATGATTATAATATGTTATTAGACACTTCGTACCTGTTAATCATCATTAATTGTTAGTCTTAGGTTTGTTTGAAAAGTTTGTAGATCTAGGAATAGTTCATAGGATCTGGAGTTCAATTGACAATGTAAAACAAAGGGTTTTTGGTTCAAACTCTCCAGATCAGTAATTAAGGCCTGTGCGACCATGAGGAAAGGAAAAAGGAACAAAAAGAAGCAAAGTCCAAGTTTTTCGCATATAAAGCCTTTTTCGCTTCACATAAGGTATGCGAAGCGAAACAAATTTCTATTTCACTTCACTTGGATTCATGCGAAGCGAATTAGATTTCTGTTTCGCTTCGCTTAGGGTCATGCGAAGCGAATTAGATTTCTGTTTCGCTTCGCTTAGGTTCATGCGAAGCAAATGAACTTTCTGTTTTGCTTCGCTTGATCTCACGCGAAGCGAATGGATTGTCTGTTTTGCTTCGCTTGGACCCATGCGAAGCGAAACCATATCCATGAGAAAATGTCCATGCGAAAATTTCACACTTGGCAAATTTTCAGAAACTTGGACTGATTATCTTCTGGACTTAATGCTACTGGACTGTTTGGACATCATTGAACTATTTTGCCCTTGGACTATTTTGGACATATAAGAATTGTACATTATGGACTAATTGACTTGTTAAAAGACTAAAATCAGCTTAACAACTTATTAAAACTTGTAACATTTCGGTTTTTTGTTCATTTCATGTTTTGTACCCGACTCGGTTCGTGTTCAGGTGAGTTATTAATAAAAGATTTCTTTTAGTTGATTGTTTCTTTTATATAACTATCAAAGAATGGCAAAAACAAACCCTAACTAAACTTTAAACGTGTTTTGTACCCAACTCAATAGACTGAGGACCAAACTACAATTACCATTCAAAATTATAATAATAAAATATTCCTTTCTTCCTTCCTTCTTCACCATCCATCCGTCAGCCGTATACCCCCCTTCCTTTGCTTGATCCTTAATTCTCGGGTGTAATCGCAAAATTGATATTACCAAATCCTTTCTTGATTACAAACGCCTCACACCGACACTTTAATTATAGAAAACGAATCAAAAATCATAACTAATTGTGATTATAAACCGCGGCTGACCTAGGTAATTAAACTACTATATAAGCACAATGAAAACTCAATTAAACTCGCTCACACCTTCCTTACAATCTTGCGACCTAAAGCCCTAACTCAATTGCAAACTACGTAGCCGTCAGGACCTGCTTTCAACCCAAGCTCAGGCCGCGACTGTTTGTTGTTCGTTAACCTGCAATCCGCAACGATAAACGGTAATTGATACATGGTTTATACTCGTTTCTAACCCTAAATCAATTTCGACTAACATTGAACGTTTGATGTGAATTCGAAGTTAGGGTTTATATTTGTAATTGAATTTGGTTACTGGTAGTATCTGGTTATATACTTTAAGATCTGATAAAACACACCAAACTAACACACAGCAGAGTGGCTGGTGTGTGAAAGGTTAAAACACAAGAACCGGTCCAGGGCGCGGGTTCGAACCCCCCTAGACCCGGTTTTTCATATTTAATTTATTTTTGCTTAATTCTTGGTTTTATTTTTATTATAATCATAATATAATATTAAATAAACTTTGTTTTAACGGAACCGAACCCCAAAAGTATTATTTTGCCCGGAATTTTCGCGTCATAGTTTTCTATCTATAAATGTATATAGTTTATATATTTTTATATAAATATATTTATGCATAAGTAATTAATAAAAGGATAAATAATATGAAACTTCTTTTATATAATTAATGTTTTATTTATATATATATATAATGTTTATTAATACTTAATATCGGTTATTATTTATTTAAGATCTATTTACTTGAAAATATAAGTATGGATAAAATATATATCGCCTACCAAATAATAGTATTAACACAAATAATAATAATAATAATAATAATAATAATAATAATAATCTTAATTATAATAACCACAAATAATGCATCTCCTAAAAACCCTAAACAACTTCCATTTATCAAACCGATTAAATCGCAATAATGACTAATAATATCTCATCGAATCTCAAATCGTTATTAGTTCCTTTCCTCATTTATTAATGCTATCGTTAAAAAAATAGGGCATTTTTGTTGACGTGTCTCGAAGGCTTCAACGTGATTCATCCTCATTTTTCTTTTATTATTATCTCATCCTCACTAATCCACTCACTAAAGGTAAGTAATTCACATCCCCCTTTTTACCGTTTCATATTTTGGGGGCGTTATGCGTTAATCAATTTTTCACTACAATTCCATTATTTGCATTATATGATGTTGCTCAATTAGTTATACGTGCAAATGTGACTATGTGTTTATTTTATGTTTTGGTGGTTGGTATCTCATCCTCATCCTCATTAGTATGATCATACGCCGTTGGAGTAGCTCGTTATCCATGGGATTCGAGTGAAAAGACAACTTTTATATTATTGTTATATTGGTGTTATGCTAGTTGTAATATTTCATATTATCGCAAGGAATTGGCATTTTTATATTATATGTATTCAAAAACCGTGATTACTTGCTCAACTTTTATGTTGACAAACTATGTATTTTCCCGCATGGCGCAGGTAGCTATATTGGATGAAGAATCAAGGGATTAAAGAGTAGTTGGACCTTAGGATGCATGATGAATAATTAAAGACTATTTATTTCTTTTTATTTAATTGTTATGTTTATTTTTATGAGACAATGTTTGTGCCTTTGTGTACTTGAATAATATGAATTTAATAATTTAGATATTGACACGTGGATTTATTTTAGTGTCTTTTGAGCTATGATACAATTATGTCACGCCCCGGCATATTCCGCCGTAGGTTGGGTTGTGACAAAACTAAATTACACATAATTAATCAACTATAAGTAATTAATTTAATTAAGTTAACTAATAGGTAAATACTTAGGTATCTTGTATGTTACTTATAATATATTGATTAGATTTGTTTAATGATGATTCTCATGATCTAAATGATTGATTTCATGGTCACAATCAATTATGTGCTCTCGGGCTTCCCAAAGCCAAGGCAGACAAGGTTTTCACCTCTTTGGTCAAGGGGCTAAATCAGTCACCCCTTGTGCATGCTATCACTACCAACCCAGCAATTTACTCCAAGTGGGTGTTGGATTTCTAGGCGTTTGCAAAGGTTGCTGATGATGCTTTGTCATTTACTACAAAAGTGGCTGGGAAAGAACTGACCATTACTGAAGGGGATATTAGACGGGTTTTAAAGATCACAGACGAGCCAGATTACAAGTATGAGAAGGGAGACAGGGCTAAGTTGGAAGATTTTGTAACCCAGATGGGTTATGACACTGAGTGGAGAAGTCTGGAAAAGAAGCACCTCCCGCCATATTGGAGGTTTCTTTTTCACATCGTCACTCACTGTTTTGCTGACATTCGTGGAGGTTATGACAGCATGAGGGTTGACTGGGTGCGGATTATGTTTGCCTTGACCACTATGGAGAAGTTCAATTATTCAAGGAGATTGTTTCTATGCATGATAGCCAACGCAAATACTGACTCTAAATGGCTAATGTACCCGAGGTTTGTGCAGATGTTGCTGGATGACATGATACCCGACGTTCCCCGGCCACCATCAAAGAAGGCTAAAGACAAAAAGTCGCTTCTCGTGCCATATCATGTGAATGAAATCAAGTCGTCGATTTTTGGTGTTTTGTTGAGCACCAAAGGCAAGGGACATCAGTACATGGGACCAAGACCAGGTCCTAAGTTCGGGTTGTTTGAAGAAACAGAGCCTGCTGGGGATGAGGCTTCCGTTGAAAGTGGTGAGATTGCTGAACCGGAGCCTGAGGTTGATGCTGAGCATGCTGACTCATCTGATGAGCCAGCTGAAGAAAGAACGAAAGCCAAGCATGATTTGAAAAGGAAGGCTACTAACAAGCCTTCTGTTGGTGCCTCTTCTGGTAAGGGCAAGGCAATGGAAGAAGAGGAGGAGGAGGAGCAGCCACTTTTGAAGCATATCAGGAGACTTGGGGACTCCAAGAAGGCTCCCAAGCTCATTGTCAAGCTTCCCTCTACAGGTACACCCTCTGACCCACCTGTAGTTACACAAGAAACCATAGCCAAAGCCCTTAGGGACCTAGACGTGGCCAAGATCCAAATTCCAGCCTATAGGAAACCCAATTCTAGAAAGAAAGCCAAGGCCAAGAAAGCCAAAACCATGCTTCATGATTCACCCGACTCCTCACCAGAACCTTCACCAATAGACCAACCTATCTCAACCTTCCTACCACAAATACCACCCTCACCACCTCAAGACCAACCACAAACCTCCCCACCACAATCTCAACCACAACCAACTACACCTCCCGAACAACCAACTCAAACTGAGCCTGAGCCATCCCAAACTACAACACCACCCACACAACCAACCACTGAACCCACATCCTCCTCAATATTCACATCATCCATATTTATCTCACCAATACAAACCACTAGCCTTTGGAGTCAAACCGTTATCACCTCCCCACCTACAAAACCTCCACCAGCCTTAAACTTAGAACCTATACCATACACACCTCTTCTCTCAATACCTCTCACCTCAACACCACCCACATCCACAACCTCACCTCAACCAACCCAATCCATTGTTCTACCTACCCAGACAACCTTGCCACCCACCCTGTCCATGACCCCACCATCCACAATCTTCTCACCAAAACCCATAACCAAGGGGAAGTCTTTGACGCCTCCAGTCTACGCCGGTCCTATCCTCGATAGGATCGTCGCACTGGAGGAATCAAACGCAAAAAGGGCCAAACGTGAAATGGTGCTCCTCCACATTCATCAAAGATATGAAGAAAACGGAGATTAAGGATGAAAAGGAGAAACAGCAGTTAAGGGCAAGGGTTCGGGAGTTGGAGGAGCAGAAAGAATTAAACGAGGCTAAATTTGAAAGTCAACGCCTCCTTATCAACACACTCCACACCCGAGTGCAGAATCAACATTTACTGATGGACCATGAAGCCACTAAAAATGCTAACCTGAGGGCAGATCACTCGAAGCCTGATGATAGAGTGGCTACACTTGATATAAATCTACCCTCTTCCACTGCTCTTCAGAAAAGCTTGTTCAAGAAGATTGATGATACGGTGACAAAGTGGGATGTCGAAAAAGAGGCCATCAACTCCAGGGTCTCTGCTCTTGAAGGTCAGCCGAACTCATCTGAATCTGTCAACGCACTTACTGCTGAGAATACACAATTTAGAGCTCAGATTGAGACCATTCAAGCAAAACTGGTTGAGCAAGAGTGTATCAATAAACACCAGTCAAAACTCAACGAAGAATTCACAAGCAAGCATCAAGCAGCCTCTGATCTGATGGGTATACATGATAATGACTTCCATGGGCTGGAAGACAGGCTGGATGCTAGATTCAAGAACTGGAGAAGGTCTAGTGAGACCTCTGGAATTGGAGGATCACAACCTACCGCGGGACCAAGTGTGGCCCTGCGAGGAGTTCAAGTTGTTGGATTGGAGGGCGAGGCAACTGTTGGTCATATTGTACAACAGGTTGGCCAAGCCGTAAGTGGAGTGAGTACCAGCTTGGGTCCTGCACAACAGGTAACCCCTCAGGCTCAAGCTGGTGATGAAGATGAAGGTAATGATGGTGAAGATGATGAAGACGAGGACGAAGGTGACAACGTCCATGATAGCTTTGATGAGGATGATGATGATGATGAAAATGATGGTGGTGGTAATGGCCGAGACAGAGGAGCCAGTGCAGCAGGAGGTGGAGGTGGAGATAACACTCAATCACATCCACATGATCAAGAACACGTACAAGACCCTGCTGCACATGACTCGGCCAGCAAAGTCAGGGAGGCAGACTCAAAGATTGCTGATATGTATGAAGAGTTGTTTCCTAAAGACGTTTTTGCAGGTAATGTTGCAGGGATGATGGATGATTTTATTGAAGCTGGGAAAAGCTTGGGAGACTTAATAGCAGGAACAGAGGAGGCAGTAGACACAACTGACGACTACATCAACTACTTGCCGAATCCTGACACGCCACCAGCTCAAGCTTCAGAAGCTCCTGCAACAGATCCCGTATCCGATCCAGCCACAGACTTGACACACGAACCACCAAAGAAGAAGAGAAAGACTCACATTGTGTCAAGTCGTGCATGTGCCCGCTTGCTCAACTACCCTTATCATGACGACTCGCTGACTGTCTATGCGAAGTACAATAAGAGGAACAGCGTTTGGGCCATTCGTAGATACAATGGAGATCTCATTTACCTAACCCATCATGAGCTGAAGCCATTGCCAGAACTTGACATCAATTATCTGAGAAAAGCTATGGGCCGAGGAGAGTATGATGATACGTTGGAAGGCTGGGTCAAAACTCATCTTCATCAGTAATCAAAAGTGGGATACAAAGATTTTGAAGTGAATAAGGGTCGCCAGTACAAGAACCCAAGAGAGATCGACCCAGCCACCGGAGAGCCACGAACCATGTGGAGATACAAGGTGCCAAAAGACTATCACAAGATATACCATGGTGAGCCCTATGTTCCCAACACTCTCCGAGATTTTATTGGTTGGGAATTTGATAATACAACCGGTGAGGCCGTCATCCACTGCCATGACATGCACGAGATACGGGTGTTTGATGAGCATTAGCTGATGGGACTACACATTGAGGATGTGAAGAAGCTCTACAACTCACCGCTGGGAACCGTCGAGGATATCGGTCGTTAGAACACCGACGGGATAGTTGAAGCCTTCAACAAGTTCGTCCGAAGACTTGTTGAGCTTCCACTAACCAAGGATGAATGTTTTGTTTACGACACCGACGGGTTCCAATACTAAAGACTATAGGGAGATTGTTAGGTCCCTTTTTGTGTATTTAGTCTTTTATATTGGTTCGTTTATGTAATTGGGCCGTTTGGCAACTTTTGTATGTATTTGGGCATTAGATGTTATTTTGTATGTATTATGCCCAAGGGAAATGGCCCAAAGGAAACTATGTAAATAAGCCCATTGCGCATTGATGATAATGACATGCTTCTCATGCATGCTCCTCTATAAATAGGGAACATGCCATGAGAAAGAAAAACCTTTTGCTAAAATCTCCAACACACACATACTTACTCTTTCTCACTTGTTCTTACTCTCTCTCTCTATACCCGAAATAAACATTCTCAAGATCCGAGACCTCTTAGGTGACTTAGTGTGATTTCCGCTAGCACTAAGTTCGGTTGATCCAAGACACGTTGTTAGATCCACCCGCTTTGGGGCCTACACCTTGAACGCCTCAATACACACACACACACACACACACACACACACATATATATATATATATGTATGTGTGTGTGTGTATGAGAGGGAGGGAGGGAGGGAGAGAGAGAAAAACATATGGCCCACCATTTATACCCAAAGGCGCCGGTCGTTCCAAAGCTGCCCCCTTCTCCCCGTGCCTTAGCGGTGTGCCGTGCCTTCCGCCACAAGGCCACCCCATGGCGGACCGCCAAGTTGAATTGCCAAATCTCAACTCAATCATACTGAAAATTGGTTATTTTGAGATTTTGACTTGTTGACAATGGCTAAACATGTAAAATATAAAGAACATCTATATAGCTACAGAGGGAACATGTCAAGGGAGAAAAAAAATCCGCTTAAAGCGTATTTAACCTAATCATTTTCTTTAGAAAATTAGATTATTATCTAAGAGTATATGCTTTGTAATCATATATTTTAATATGCAATTATAAGAGATAATGGCACTTGTTCTTGGTGCAAACATCTTGAAACATCTAGCATCATGTGTCGTCATCTTTAAATGGTTGTATCCATCAAGTATTTTCTTATCTCATGAATTTGTTGAACTTTGTTTAATATTGTTAAAATATGTACTGCATTCTTTCAATTGGTATCCAAAAGGTATGTGGGCTTATAAATGTTTATTTTGTATATTGTGTATGGGCTTATGCTAATTAACGGGCCTGATGGAACTATGAGAGATATGGGCTTAAGTTTGATGTTTATAGCTGGTGCACCTAAAAAGGGAAATAAAAAGAAAGAACAGGGTTTACATCTGATCTGAGTCTCCATTATTCATCAATGAAGGGTTCTATCACTCAATATCAATATTGAAGGGTCAATCTACATCAAATCTACTAGAGCGATCATCAGATGTTCGACATTCGGGTTTTATATCAAAACGGTTATCTTTCATACTCGTCCGGATTAGGTCTTGTTTCGGTTTTACGATCTAAGGTTTCCAATTGTATTATTGATCGTCTCTTTCGTGTTCTTGAGCGATTATAATCATTCATCACAATGAAGATTGATGTTATTGTTTGTTAGTTGTTGCCTAGATCGTTTAGTTGATTCCATTTGTATTATGGGTTTATCCTTGCAAGTAACAAGAAGATTTTAAGTTTGTGACATGGTATCAGAGCGATAGTGTGACATTCGTCAATTTTCGATTCTTGTTCGTATTGTAAACCCGACCCGTTGGGTCGTTTCGATGTATTAAATATTTTAATAAAGTGATTTCCGACATTTAATGTTCTTTATTCGTTGTTCGTTGTTATGTTATAAATTCCCAAACCTTAACTTTAATCGAGCCACACGAGTAAAACGCATAAATAATCCAAAACCGAAGACTTTATAATATAAAGTTTGGGCAAAAAGTGTAAACTCTAAAAACTTATTATAGCTTTAAATGTATTAAACTTCATTTAAAATGTTTATGAAACTGCAGGGTCCAAAGTGTAAATAATATTTAAATTATATTATTAAATTAACCCAAACCCTACCCGCCCCCCCCCCCCTCCTTCCTACCCCGTTTTTCCAGCCGGCCACCGGTGGCGGCGCCGGCAAATCCCAAACAACCTCTAAACTCTAAAAATTGACCCGAAAAAGTTGTTTAACGCGTTTCATCATCAATATTACACGGTAATCAGCATATTAATTACCTCATAACAAACTTATTCGCGAATCAAATCCCACGACACTCGCCGGATTTTACGGGAATCAAAATTAATACAATTAACGCGTATACACTCCTATGACTAGTATAAATACACCACTAACCTGTAACTAAACTCGCTCACACCTCTCAATCACTCTCAATTCTCTTTATTCTGGTCGCGTTCTTAAACCCAAGTTCGGCTCCGGCGAGTCCTTGTGCTCCGTCAATTCAACACGTATTAAGGTATTTGTTATATGTATTTGATTAGTTTTGATCCAATAAAAAAAACCTTATACTAATTTAAACACACATGAAACAGAAACTGAGATTGAATTCTTAAGGTTTTGAGATGAAGATGATGAAGTTAACAAGTTTTTATATATAACTTTTCTTATGTCAAAACTGAAATGTTCTCATGGTTCAACCGATTAAACTTGTTACATCATAACCATGAGACCCGGGTTCGAAACCCGGGTCATGCTTTTTTGTTATTAAGGAACCTGTGTACTATTGTTATTCTTATTAACAAAATCTATATGAAACAGTTATTATATTTAAATGTCAAGAACCAAAATATAAACGAATATGCAGTCTAGCTCAGCTGGTTAACACATGATATTACATCACCAAGACCCGAGTTCGAAACACATTTTTTTATATATTATTTAATTTCATATTATTAATATTAATTAACCTTTTAATCAAGTAAAAATCAAAATATATTTATAAAAACCTTTTTAAAATAAATAAAAATTATGTAAACTAACTATAAAATATACCTCACCATTTCACACTTAAAAACCGAGTTTTTCGTTTTCGTAAACCGTAACTAAAAATCCTTTAATAAACGTAAGGTAAACTTTAAATTCCTAGAAATCGTTCCGTTAACGCAATAATTATAATTATGACTTATAAACAATAGTTCAAATATATCGAACGTTAAACTTCATTTTTCCGCCATTAGAATACTTAAATTATGTTAATAACCGATCTTCTGTTAAGACATAAATAATAATATTATAATCAAAGAATAGAAATAATATAAAATGTTCATTACAAGTTTTACAATAAATACAATCCCGTAAGGTTATCGATTGAGTCTTGTTTCTATCTATTTTAGTTGGTATTGATCACATGCTTCGGTTTTCGTGACATATTCGGTTGTTGCATTCTTCAACGCTTTCAAGCTTCTTTTATTACCTTAGTCATAAGGTGAGTTTCTCACAACCCCCTTTTAAACGTTTTTATATTTTGGGGTAGCATATGTATCTTATTACAAATTCAATGTATTACGATTTCGCTTACAAACTACAATTCACTATATGGACTTGTGTGTTACTTGATTACTTGCTCGAATATTACTTGCACGATTGGGAAGCCTCATTAAGTATGATCATACGCCCCCCCTTTGCACTCCGGTCCATTTGTATCGAGTGGAAAAGTGCCTCATTATCCAAGTACGTTGGTTGTTACCAATTGGAAAGGACCTTACTTGCGCGATTATCCAAGTACGTTAGTTGTACCAACTGGAAAGGAGTTACTTGCTCGTTTATCACATGTCTATGAATTGTATGGTTTTTATGTACGTATTTAAACTGTGGAAACTCACCAGCTATATTTATAGCTGACCATATTTTATACATATGTTAGAGGTACCATGGTTAGAGGTTGAAGTATTGAAGACACTTAGGTTACTTAGGGTATTTCAATAAAAGAATTATTGTTATGGTTATGTTTTGGTTGAACACTCGGGCGTTTCCGCTTAAGCCGGGTGTTACAGATAGGCTCTTGATTTACCAATGTCTCTTGATTCTGGTCTAATTGTCAATTAGGGTTCATCATGTGAGAAGCCCTAATTCTTCAATTGCACTCTGATTTTAAAATTAGTATTATGAAGTCGACGGTGCTGGTTTTCTGAGAAGATGAATGTGCTTATTATTGGCTGATCGATCTTGTTTATGATTATTCCGCTGCAATTTCATTTGGTTCTTATTGATAAGTCGAACAACAAGATTGTTTTGTATGTTGGGGCTTTCATTGTACATTCTGTTCTTGACGAAAAATAAAGTCATCTTCATCTTTAGAATTCGTGTACATTTGTTTTGTCTCTCTCAGTCCCTCACAAATTTGTGTTTGATCATCTTTGATTCGAGTATCTATGAGAGTATAGGTTACATTTTCTAAAGGTTTGGTTGTATATTGTTGTTTCTTCGAGAGTTTTTTTTATACCAAGTATATTTGTTTGTTGGTTAAAAAAGACATAGGCTGAAGACTGATATGAGAAACTTTGGAGTAAATTAACTTGTACTCTTTGGTCTAGGTTTGTAGCACCTAGTGTATATTAAACCGGGCCAGGCACACTTCATGGTTGTTAATGAGACACAATTATAGTCGTTTTGACCTACTTAGACTGGATTCTTGTATTCATTGGGTCTCTTGATCCACAAGTGGTTCTATAGAAGATGCTGTTCATGTGATGGTGAATTGTTTTTTGTGTGTATCGAGTTGAAAGTGCCCTTGCAGCTAATCTCATCAATCTGAAGTCTCGGGTCAATTACACGATGCATATGCCATCTAAGCGCAGTGCATTAAGGGTGTGTCTATAATGCAAGTACTACGCATTTTTCCTGGTCCAACCCAACTTGTATTGGGATGGTAATGGATTATTGCAAATTCTACCAGTGAAGGTTTGCGGATAGTCTTCCAGCACTGCATTATGGTTTCATGAATCATCAGCAGTTGTGTGATGGAAGGGATGGTCTCTAGCAACTGAGTACTTCTCGGGTGTACTCTGAACAGATTCTTGCTTTGTTTCCATGAATTTCCTTTATTCCACCACACAAATCAATTGATATTAAAGAATTAAGAGGGAGGGTTTATAGTATGGCCAAGTCTTTGATATCTCAATGGTATTTTCTTAAAGAATCTAAACGTCTTCTTCCTGGTTCACAATGGCATTTAAGGTGTAAGCCGGAGTTCAGGATTACACTATAAGTGGTTTTTTTTATCCTCCTGATCTATTTGTTAATTTTTTGTGCTTTGTTGGTTAACTTGGCTATCAAATTGTTCTTATATTTTTTGTTCATTGAACTAGTTTACTACTTTACTGTTATGTTTTTAATTGTTGCTGAAAGTTTTGTAATTGCAGATGAGAAACTGCAGTAATGTTACTGTTTTACCAAAATGATAGGTTTCTAAATCAAAGTTGAATATATTCTGTTGTTTAAGGATGAAAAAAGGTTGACTTATGTTGTGTTTTTTTCTTAATTGTGCAAATCTTGATGTGTCTGTGTGTTAATAATATAATTATAATATGTTCCTTTTGTCTGATCTGTGTTGTATTTGTTTCATCTATTTGATGGAACAAAAGATTTGAGGTCTGTTTTGTTTTTCATCGTGATCAGCCGAACCTGTTCAGATATTAAGCTTTTTTGGTTCAGTATGATTGTCAAAAGTTTAGCAAAGAAATAAAAAAGGTTTTTTACCAAAGAAAACAAAATTTTACGTTTTTCCATTATTCATAAAATAGCTCATAATGTCTTGATTGTTTTTTATGAGAGTCTTCATTTTTTTGCTGACCCTTGAATCAATAACTCTAGTTAAGACTAGGATGAGCATGCTATCATCTGTTTTGGTTAGATTGATCCTTATTTTCTTCATGCTAGTTTTTATTCTTCAAATAAGATTTCTAAATAAAATAAGTAATAATAATAATAATAATAATAATAATAATTTTTCGTATGTGATCTTAATATGGTTTAGATTGTCTTATTTATTCTTAATTGGGGTTTTGTATTAGTTTCTCTCTTTAGTGGGTCCTTTATTGAGTTTTTCTTTTTTTGGTTGACTGAGTCTTTAAAAAAAAAAGTAAATAAAAAAATTCTTAACTTGTTTAATAAAATCATGTTTATTCTTGTAATTTTAGCACATTAAGTTTTGCATAAGTGTTTTCTTGGTATTCATGTTTTGTTATCATGTTTTGCATAAAAGTTCTTACGTTTTTGGTCAAAGTTGTTAATTTGATTGAATATTGGTTCTTGTTAATTGAAATGTGGTTTGTTTTTTAACTATATGCATTTTCGAGTTATTCTTGAATGTTGTCACAACCTTGTGTCATTCTTGTATGTGAGAAATGCTTTATATCTAGAATGTGAAATCTTAAATTTTATATCCAAAGTTTGTTAAAAGGTCCAGTTTGTAAGCTGTAAGTTTTTTTTAATGAAATTGTGGCTGGAATTGCCGCCATGATCGGTTCTCATTGTTGATTGCATGGTCTTCATGACTATGTGTCATGGTTGTAGGATCTTGTAAACTTTGTTCTTTGGTTGGATGAACTGTGTGGTTCATATATTTTAACCAGTTATATCTTCAAGATTGTTCTTGATTTTTATGGCCTTGTTGTTTTTCTCGTGTGAGATGTTTTATGTTGTAAAATCTTGTGATTTTTTGTATAATCAGAAGTTAGTTTTTTTGCTGTAAAATTGTTGTCAGATTAAGGGTCGTGTGATTATTATTATCAGACTTGTTTTTGAATCTTATGATTCGGTATTTCTTGTGAAGTTGTAAAAGTTTTTGCTTGATTCGAATTAGTCTTTACGTTCTTTTCAAGTTCTCTTCTTATATGCTTGTAAAGTTGTAAAAGTTTTTGATCATGTCAAATTAGTCTTTAAGTTCTTCACATATCTTGTTTTCAGACACAATTCTGAGTTCTTTAAAAGCTGTGTGGCTTTTATTTTCTTATCAGATATGTTTCTGGTAATTTTGTGGAAACATATGATATTTTTTTTGGTTGTTCAGAGTTTTTTAAAAGCTGTGTGGCTTTTATTTTCTTATCGGATATGTTTCTGATAATTTTGTGGAAACACATGATGTTCTTTCTGTCTTAATGAGACTTTGTTCTTTTTTCTCTTTCTGTAGTGTTACAGAAAGTTTGTATATGTCTTATGACATGTCTTTTGTTTGGTCAGAATTGAGTCTGATGTGTCACATATTTGTTATACAATCATATAATTCTGTGATAATTTGAATTTTGTGTATGATTGTATTTTTCATGTAGTGTTTACTGCATGTTATGGTATATCATGTGGTATTATTTGTATTTGCTATTTTTTCAATGGTGAATACAAAGTTCATTGTTGATAAAAGATTTATTTGGAATGATTGAATGACTATGTTTGGTGAAAAATTCTATTATTAAAGGTGTTAATAAGTTGTTTTGTGATTGTTGGGATTGAAGCTAACTCGTGAAATTGGAGCTGAATTCCATGGGTTCACGTCTTGGCTTAGGCTTCTCACACCCGCCACACGTATCCAGGTGTTCTGATTTATATGTAAGTTCATTACCAATACCAAGTTGTAATTTTTCAACTTATCATCATAGTTTGATTAAAATTTTTTCTCAAACGTTGTTAGTCATGTTATTTTTTGTTTTAAAAGTTGTGTTGAAAATAAATAAACCAATTTTTAGAAGTATTTTTTCTTTAAAGGTATAGGTACGTTTCCACTGTTTTTGTGTGTATCATATTTTTACCTTTGATTTCTTTGATTTAAAGGCTTGTGTCTTTTTTTGTTAAAATTGGACTTAACTGATATCTTGTAACACCAAATATATTGGTCTTAACTATATTTGTTAGTTGAATCTATACTGGTTTGTTACAAAATTAGTTCTATGTATTATGAAGAAATTTCTAAAAGTTTTCTTTTGTTTTTCAAAAGAATAAAGTGTTTTAATTGTTGATAAAGGAATATCTTTGTTGAATATTCAATTGTTTATTAAAAAAGGTTTCTAGATTTTTTGGAAATTGTTTGAAATATAAATACTTTAGTTCAAAAGATACCTAATATGCTTTTCTTATAATTGATTGCTTATAAGTCAAATGTGCATTTAAATCAACATGCTGTCATGTAAAGATTGCTACTTTTTTTTTTTGATTATTTGGATATCAAATTGAGGAGGGGTGTTAAAATATGTAGTGTATTTAAATTTGTATCCAAAAGGTATGTGGGCTTATAAATGTTTATTTTGTATATTGTGTATGGGCTTATGCTGATTAACGGGCCTGATGGAATTATGAGAGATATGGGTTTAAGTTTGAGGGCCTGATGGAATTATGAGAGATATGGGTTTAAGTTTGATGTTTATAGCTGGTGCACCTAAAAAGGGAAATAAAAAGAAAGAACGGGGTTTACATCTGATCTGAGTCTCCATTATTCATCAATGAAGGGTTCTATCACTCAATATCAATATTGAAGGGTCAATCTACATCAAATCTACTAGAGCGATCATCATCTGTTCGACATTTGGGTTTTATATCAAAACGGTTATCTTTCATACTCGTCCGGATTAGGTCTTGTTTCGGTTTTACGATCTAAGGTTTGCAATTGTATTATTGATCGTCTCTTTCGTGTTCTTGAGCGATTATAATCATTCATCACAATGATGATTGATGTTATTGTTTGTTAGTTGTTGCCTAGATCGTTTTGTTGATTCCATTTGTATTATGGGTTTATCCTTGCAAGTAATAAGAAGATTTTAAGTTTGTGACATTAATATTAGCAATATATTTTCAGTTAATTGATGAGTTTATCCCTTACTAATTCTGGACTTATTTATCCTTTAATCTTGGCTAATTAAATAAACTAATAATAACTTTAACCTTAATAAAATATTGTAGAATCTTAGGCTAGTTTCTCGTATCGAGTCAAATCGTGCAACAGGCTTTTGGTAGCAAACTAGATCCTTCCCGGGGCTTCTGAAACCACAAGCCAGATCCGACATAGGCTTTTGGTATAGAACCCGATCCGTATGACAAGTTACCAGTAATGCTCCAGATCTGGTGAAAGGGCTTCTAAGTTTTAGCTAGATCCTTAGGGAAGCTTTTGGTATCTTGCTAGATTCAACGGAGATTAAGGGTTAATTTATTAAAATAAACAAATTAGAAAAACCAAATGACCGTTATTATTTACTTGATCACTAAATAACTTAAGTATGGTCGGTAACATCGCTGAGTTACGGATCTCGTAATAAATGGTCTATGTTATAGCTATGATGTGCTGAGAAATATACTTTAAGAGATTTATAAAAGAACTATTAACAGAATATGGACTTAACCAATCAACGATACAAAACCGTTAAATAATAGAGACTCCAACTAATCTTTAGATAGGGGGTGTTTACTATGCAAAATGTTTTCGAAAAGAATTGGAATTTAAATGGAATTCATTGTAATTCAATGCGATGTTTGGTTGATAAATTTATTTAAGGAATTGGAGTGCTAATAAATGTAAATTATAATATTAGACTTATCATCAAATCTCCACACCCTCCCTTGTATCGTTATTCCCATATTATGTAAATTACTAGATTAGAATTTCCTTTTATATATTATGGCAAAGCTTTGGTAAAGAAAAAAAACATGGTTTCAATATCTTACTGAATTTGATCGGCTTGAAGTCTAGAACCATATGGTTGAAGCACCAAAGTAGCAAAAACCAAGGTTATTTTAGTAAACTTGAAACATCCCAATGGAATCAGTGTTTTGAAACCCGGTCGGACCGGGACCCGGTCCCTATACCGGGCCGGGTCAGTGTATTTTGGATGTTTCTAAAAACCAGGCCGGGTTTTACGGGTGGCGGTCGGCCCGGACCGGTCGGACCGGTTGACCCGGCGGGTGGACCGGTAAAACCCATTTTTATTAAATCCAAAATGAAATGTGCATGTCAGGATTCAAATTTGGGTCATCTCAGAGATAGAAACTTTAATAATTACCTCATAGGCCAACCAACCAAGCTTCATTGATGTCTCTGTTGATCAAACATAAGTCAAATATATTTAAAAAACAATGTATAAAACATAAATAAACATTAAAGGTTGTTATTATTATTATTTTTGGTTATTATTATTTTTTATATGTATATGAATTATATATATATGTAAATATATATTTAAATTATTTATGACGTCATCCGGGTCAAACACCGGTTCGCCCACCCGGGTCGGTCCGACCTTTGACCAGATAAGGTGTCCGGGTCGATGTCCGGGCCGGGTCTGAAAACATTGAATGGAATGTTTTTAGTTCCATGATTAAGTGTTTGGAATGTTGAAATCCATTTAATGGTGGAGTTAAATCCAAATCCAATTCCATTTTTGCTAATCAAACATAGATTTCTCATTGAATTAATTCCAATTCCATACTCAATTCCCACGACTTCCACAAACCACACAGACCTTAAGTAAAACTGAGGGACTGAGAAGTATCCTTGATGGGAGCTCCCTTTCACTTTATTACAAAAAGATAAATAAGAAAACCATGCTTAAAAGAGTAGTTTTGCGGTGATTGGGATTTGTTTGCAACACCCCATTCTATGCCAATACCGTCTAGTGGGATTGTAATTTAAGAACTTTGGACTTTATTCAAATATAATGGATGGCTTACTTTAATTTCAACTCTCGTGATAGTGACACATCAGCCCTAACTAGGTTGGGGTGCTACACGATTAACTCTACTCAAAGCGATAACTGTTTCACAAGTTTATTCAAGATGACTACTTCACAAGTTCAAGCAACCACCACACAATTAAGTTACACAAATTTCAGGTGATGATCAACTTTCAGACACCTTAACGCCAAACCACTACCATAACCACGTTTTCATAATCTTTTGTTAAAAATTGGTTCTCTCACGGTCGTCCATCTCGCAGAGAGATATTAGTGATAAAACCAATTTCCCTCCCAAACAAATAAAGTATCTTGTACTTTCAATTATGTTATTTTTTGATAGAATAATGTAGTTACTATTCCTCCTATATTGTTGTGGTCAACTCTCCGCTATAGGCAAGTGTATGTATTTATTCTCCTAATTGTTGAATGAGAAAATCAAACGGTTGAATTTCTTCATGCTGGCACGGTCTCTGGGTGACCATAATCTATGCATGACGTATAGTAATCTTATACTTTAATATGTTTTAAAAATAAATACAAAAGACCAACTAGCTACTCTAGAAAAAGTAAAAGAAAAACATGAAAAGTTATACCTTACCGATCAGTGTGCAATCTTGTTATCTATAAATAGCATTTATATATTTTGCACTCGTTCATAACTTTTGCATATTATGAAAGGCATGCAAGTTAATTACCCAATTTTATTTCTAACCGGAGGATCTTTGGCCCCCCTCTTGTTTGCATTAATATTATCATTCTCTTATTTGTGCGTCCCTTCACTTGCAACCACTCGACCGACAAATGAAGCATCTGCTCTTTTGAAATGGAAAGCCAGTCTTGATAAACAAAGCCAATTATTTCTTTCATCATGGGTTGGAAGCAACCCGTGCCATGATAATTGGATCAGAATTGGTTGCAGTAACAGTACTCCAAGTGTTGTAATAAGCATTAAAATTCAATTCTCAAACCTATCGGGTACACTTGACGATCTTGATGTGTGGCCATTACGGAATCTTGAATCTTTTGTTCTTTCTTTTAATTCTCTCTATGGCCACATTCCTTCTAACATTGGGAACATGTCTAAACTCAAATATCTTGACCTTTCCAATAATAACTTCACAGGGGTGATTCCATCAGAGATAGGAATGCTAACATCTTTGCGTGGGCTTTATTTAAACGTAAACCTTCTTACTGGCCATATCCCAGATGGCATAGGTAACATCACAAACTTAACTGATCTTTATTTGCATGATAACCACCTTACTGGTATTATCCCAAATAGTATCGGTGCCCTCAAAAACTTAAAATTGCTTCTTTTACAAGACAATGATCTCACCGGACCCATCCCTCCAGAAATAGGGACAGTGGGTTCGTTCAAGATCGGAACACTTGACCTCTCTTCTAATAATCTAATTGGAGTCATTCCTTCATCAATAGGAAATTTAACTAGTCTGTCTTACCTTTATCTGTATGGTAATAACCTTTCTGGATCCATCCCACCAGAACTTGTTGGGGCTAAGGATCTACTAGATCTTGAGATCGGCAAGAACCTTATCACCGGTACCATTCCAATTACCTTCCGAAATTTCAGTAGGCTGGAAAGGATCTACTTTAGTGATAACCGCATCTCGGGGTCCATTCCCGATTATTTTACAAATTACACTCAGCTTAGAGACTTAAACTTAGCTGATAACAATTTCAATGGCTATATACTGTTGGAAGATTAAGCAAAGTGTGTGTGAATGAATGTCTCAAAATAATAGTGGTGAAACTTTGTCCCACATCGGTTAAGAACAAAATTGAGAATGGTTTATAAGATGCCATTCTGACTTTACATTTGAAAATTTGTGATGTGTTTCACTACAACTCCTACCCGCTCATAGAGGAGGGTGGTGCAAATTTGGGTTTCCTGACTAAAAATATATCTAACTCGTGTGTGCACGCATGAATGCAGCTTTGAAAACCAATGACCATTATTGTGATTTTTTATTATTATTATTTTCAGT
Source organism: Bidens hawaiensis (assembly GCF_021521415.1). Lineage (NCBI taxonomy): Eukaryota > Viridiplantae > Streptophyta > Magnoliopsida > Asterales > Asteraceae > Bidens > Bidens hawaiensis. The sequence continues at coordinate 2,106,492 of NW_027491069.1, read as the reverse complement.
TTTTTTCGGTTTCATATTCTGCACTAATGACCATTATTGCATTTTAATGGTCATTATTGAGTTGAATACAGTTATGGGTTTTATCATTATAAAACCAGGCCATATGCAGTAGTTTTAGACGCACCGAAAACACACAGCTCTATCTTCTCTTCTCTCTGCAGCACACCACGGCTGTTTTCGAACCGGTGTACCCTGGGAACAGACCGCGAATCTGTTTAAGGGAATTGTGTCAAACACAAGCCCGGTTCAATCTTTCACGTTTATTAATTCTGGTTTACTGTTACAGGTTAATACAGGATTACCAACATATACCACCTGAATTGGGTAAGAGAACAGCCCTTGTTCAATTGAACTTGTTCATGAATAATCTTATAGGTCCTATTCCTCAAAATATTAATTAATCTAACTAAGATGGAAGTGTTCTCTGTGGCTTTGAACATGTTCTCTGGTCATTTACCAAACATCTTCTGTCTTTCCGGACTTCTTAAACAGTTTGGTGTCGCCAACAACTTCTTCTCGGGTCCTGTACCAAAGAGCTTTAAAAATTGTAGCAGCTTAAAAAGAGTTCGGCTTGACGGAAACCAGCTGACTGGAAACATCTCGGAAGATTTTGGGATATATCCGGAGTTGGTTTATATGGATTTGAGCAACAATAATTTCTATGTTGAAGTGTCTAGTAAGTGGGGGCATTGCCCTAATTTAACTAGCTTACATATATCTAACAACAATTTGTCTGGAAAAATATCTTCAGAGCTAGGAGGAGCAACACAATTAGTCGAGCTTTATCTCTCATCAAATCACTTAGTTGGTGAAATCCCAAAGAGCTTTGAGAGATTAAGCTCATTGACAAAGTTGTACCTAGATGGCAACCAACTATCCAGTACAATTCCTTCAGAATTGGGAAATTTGCACAACTTAGAAGCTCTTAACTTAGCAAACAATTCTCTTATCGGCCCAATAAATGAGAATATAGGAAAATTATTAAAGTTGAGGAGCTTGAACTTAAGCAGCAACAAATTTGAGGGAGTTATTCCAGTACATGTTTCCAACTTGGAAAAGCTAGAATCTCTTGACCTTAGTGAAAATAATTTGATTGGAAGCATACCTTCACCGCTTGGGGGTCTACAGATTTTGCAAACATTAAACCTCTCATAATAACCTCACAGGCTCCATTCCTTCAAGTTTCACTGAAATGTTAAGCTTAACCACAGTCGATGTGTCTTTTAATCAGCTGGAGGGACCACTTCCGAAGATGTGAGCTTTTGAAGAGGCTCCAACGGAGGCACTTGGACGCAACAAGCGGTTATGTGGTAATAATACTGGTTTAGACTATCCCACCCAAGCAAGAAATCAAGGTAATAAAAAGAAGGTTTCAAAGGTGATTCTAATCATTTTTCCTACTTTGGGATGCATGTTGCTGTTGTTTTTTATTGGCTTCATTTTCTTTTATCTCCATAAAAGAAACCCAAATGACACGGCCGTCTCCGAGGATTTAAATACCTCAGTCGAGCCGGAAAAAAAAGGCCCATAGCCTTAACGTGTAACGAAATATATAATATAATTTTTTTAAACGAGGCTTAATGTTATAACAATAAACATAGAAAAATATATTATTAAAATTAGATACCATAATAATTAACGATTAACCAATGATTCATGAAACTCTCCTAAGTCCTAACATTGGAAAAAAAATAGCTTGGTCATTGGTGGCTAGCTTGGTCAACCGTGGAGGAGCCTGGTGATTAACAATGAACCACAGTGGTGGTCGGCTAGGTTGGTCGTTGTTCAGCATTCGCAAAGAAGGAAAGAACCAAAGAGAAATTTCATCGATCGCTATTTCTTTTATTTTGCATCGGGTTTTTATTTATTTTTTTTTTTAGTTTTTAGTTTTAGTTTGGGCCCAATAATTTAAACTTAATTAAATGGATTGTGGATAAAAAATAATTTCGGGCCCAATAATTATAAGATGATAAAAAGCAATTCATATTTTATAAGTTTTATATTTTTAAATGTATATATAAAAAATATAGATAAAAAAATTTTGGCCCTAAAAATTACGTGCCCCAGCCGGCGGTCCAACCGGCGCCACCCTCCAGCTGGCCGGCAAATGATACTAATAGGACACAAGTGACAGAAACAAACCTGTTTACCATTTGGAGTTATGATGGGAAAATGGTGTATGAGAGTATCATTGAAGCCTTAGAGGACTTTGACTCGAACCATATTGTTGGAGTTGGTGGACATGGTACCGTTTATAAGGCAGAACTGTCAACAGAAGTTTTGGTGGTGAAAAAAATTCATGCCTCAGAAGATGGCGAGATACAAAATCTCAAGAGTTTTGAAAATGAGATTCGAGCACTTACAGAAATACGTCATCAAAACATTGTCAAGCTTTATGGATTTTGTTCACATTCAAGACACTCATTTTTGGTCCATGAGTTCTTGTCAGGAGGGAGCTTAAGGAATGTACTGACCAACATGGAACTAGCTGTTGAATTTGATTGGGAAAAGAGGATGATGGCTGTTAAAGGTATTGCAAAGGCCTTATCCTATATGCACCATGATTGTTCACAACCAAACATCCACAGAGACTTATCGAGCAACAATGTTTTATTTGATTCGGATTGGGTTGCTCATATATCTGACTTTGGCACAGCTAGATTATTAAAGCCAGACTCCTCGAACTGGACTTCATTTGCCGGAACATTTGGTTATGTGGCCCCAGGTACATATACCCTAAAATACGTATCGAGTGACACGGTTCAAAATCAATATTGAATCAAATTGTATTTGTTAGTTCTTGACTTGACTTTTTTTTTGGTGTGTGTGTGTGCAGAACTTGCATACACGAAGGAAGTGAATGAAAAGTGTGATGTATACAGCTTTGGGGTACTAACGCTAGAAATAATAATGGGAAAGCATCCAGGAGATTTCCTCACTTCGTCACAAAACATGGAAGGCGTATCTTGGACTGACATTCCGGATCAGCGCCTTGCTCCACCTGATGAACAAGTTGCTGATCAAGTACAAAAAGTTCTTGAGATAGCATTCTCTTGCGTGCATCAGAGCCCTCACTCTAGGCTATCAATGAGGGATATTGCTCTTGGTTTCTGCTGATAAAAGGATCAGCCGCGGAAATAACTCAAGCTTTTATCGAGCTACTTAAGGACCATAGTACTTTTATTTTCATAGTGCTCTATTGTCATATACTCATATTGTGCGTGCAGTTGTCGAAAAAAAAAATTTGATATCAACCACAAGAACATTCATGGGTCAATATTTAGGAAGATTATAAATATAACCAGTATCTTTTGAAAGCATTACTTGAAACGGCACCGTTTAATTCCCCTATGTATACAACAGATATCGTTTCATACTTCCGTTCCCATTTGTATACAACTAATATTCACGCAACTAAACCTAAACCCAATCACATGTAGCATCCGGCCCATATTAACATAAAGTTTAGACCAATAAACATTCAAATATGTATTGTCTTTTGACCTAATAAGCAATAACATAAACGAGCCCAAACATAATGGATTAGTAACTAATAGTAGAATTAGAGGTGCACAAATCGGGTATTTTCAGGAACTTGTTTCGGGTATGGTCAACAAAAGTCAAAACCGGGCCGGGAAGGAACCGGCTCCGAGTATAGTCGGGTATTTGATCAGACCGGGTTTCGGGTAGGGTCGGGTTTTGAGCGGGTATTTCTGGTTCGGGGTACGGCTCCAAGGAGAAATCATATACCAGGTCGCACCCGCGGGTTGGGTAAGGGCAGGAACCAATTCCAGACCGGGTCCAGAACAGGTTATTTTGTGCACCTCTAGGTAGAATAATTTGTATAACTTATCCACATAAATTTTAATTAATGCAATATAAGTAGAACTAGGTAGGGTTGTTCATGAGCCAAACCAAACCGACCAAGGGCTTGCTCATGTTTGAAACTGATATTGAACAACATTTTCGAGTATTTCTCGATTGGGCGTCAAGCGAGTATCCGAGCATTTTTTATTATTTTTCACTTCAAAAATTTATATAAGAAACAAGTTTAAAGTTAGATAAAATATAACTGAAAACAAATTTGCATATTTTAGACAAACTTGAAGGAGCTTTCAAGTTTCTATAAGAAAAAGAAGTTTAATGGTGGATATAATATATATTAAAAATAATGTTTTCAGACCCGGACCGAACATTGACCCGGACGTCTTACCGGGCCAAAGGTTGGACCGACCCAGGAGGTCAGACCGGACATTGACCCGGATGGCGTCATAAATTATATATATATAGAGAGAGAGAGAGAGAGAGTAAGGTTAGAATAAAAAGACAAAGTTTTGTAAGAAGTGTAAGAAAAGATTTAGACATTAGATTAAATATAACACACAAGGTTATTTTAGCCCATATTTGTTTTATTATTTTGGAAAATTGCTTTAAATCATATGTATTATTACATTCTATTTAAATTGAAAATAATTAATCCTAAGGTATATGCCAAATCATCAATGATGCTCATATTATTATACTTCTTTTATTATTTTTGAAAATTACATTGACCACCGCCTATTTCCATCCATTCCTTCATAGGCATCTCATCTCTTCAATTTCCTTATGTAAATTTTGTTTCACATCTCACTAATTCACCATTGACGTTGTCCATTTTGAACATACAATAAGTTTTTTCACATTTGTAAATCTGGATCAAGTTTCCCTAATTCGATATTGATATCAATAATTTCACGCTACATTTGGATGAATCTTCACTAATTTACTAATGATTTTGAATATAAACAGTCAATTACGAAGCAATGCATGCTAGATTTGGTCGAAACTTCACTAGTTCGCCATTGAATTTAGGAATTTGATGAACTGGATTCGGCAAAGAGCGATGGCGTTGGAGTGATGGCGGGGGTATGATGAAAGTGGTATTGGTGATGATGTTGATTCTGCCGGTGGTTATGGATGTTAAATTGGAAAATAATAGTGTAGATGGTGGGTCAAGAATCACGAACACTGTGTTTTGTTCGTGTACATAGTGTGTTTTTATTTATGATAACATGTTTTAGTTCTTCGTATTCTTGGTGTTGTGTTTTAAATTTGGATTAAAATTTGGTGTTATTTTTAAATTTTGATTATTATTTAATTTAAAAACACACTATGGTATATTATGTTCATTAATGTTGGTTATGATGTTCAAGCTAGTGTTTTTTAGTTTTTGGTGTTGTGTTTTAAATTTGAATTAAAATCTGGTGTATTTTTAAATTTTGATTATTTTAATTTAAAACACATTGTTATATATCTTCTGATACTCTTGGTGTTGTGTTTTAAATTTGGATTAAAAAATGATAAAAATATATTGATAATGTTTCCATATATAATATAACACCTTGGATGATTATGCCCCTATAGTGTTATAAAACAAGTATTATAATAAAACACAAAACCTACAAAACACATTTTCCATCTAGACCATCATATCACCTAATCTAACGCACCAGATTACTTCTTACACTTTTTAGACACACTCCACTTCTTATTATAATTCCACCCTATATATATGTATATGTGTATATATATATATATGGAAAAGTTAACGTAAACACTAAAAAACATCCTAATTATGAGAATTAAGAGCATTCCTAGCCCGTTCCCTAGCCTATATCTATCCACACACACACACACACACACACATATATATATCATATAATTACACTAAAAAACACTGTATTTTCTCTCTCTTTCACTCACAACTACTTTATGAAAATATTAAAAAAATTATACAGTATCTATAGTAAAACATCATATTTAACTTTCCCATATAAATTTTCTATCTCCTCTACTCATAACCACTCATAACCATACCATATCATTTGTAAATCCCCTCACATAATTTTTGGGAACGGATTGAGAATGCTCTAAGTAGTGTAATAATATATAAAATTTGTGTAATTATAATATGCTATAATTAAAGTATAATTACAATATGATATATATATATATATATATATATATAATTACATACTTGTTTCTCATAGTTATCGCGTTAATCTAAGATTGTGATTGTGTGAGAACCATTTGGAAATTGAAAACTTTGAGAACAATTCTGGACCACTCAAAAACCCCTAAAAATAAATAAAATTTAAAAAAAATACAAAAAGGAAAATAAAACGCAAAAATAAAAAACTAAAAAAACCAAAACGTTTATCTAACATATGGACAAATATCGTGGCTTTGGATCCTTTAGTACGTACACATATGTATATTAATTTTTAATCTCCAGTCACATAATGTACACATATGTGCAGGGCCGTCTCCGAGGATTTAAATACCTCGATCGAGCTAAAATAAAAAGACCCGTATGCCCTAACGAGTAACGAAATATAAAAGCTAATTTTTTTAACGATATTTAATGTTATAACAATAAACATAACAAACTCATAGTATTAGTTTACAGGTTTTAATGCTTTATAGAGAGAGCCCAACAAGTTTCTCGATTTTATATTTTGAAATACATATATATTTAGCGCTGGTGACGGAAGAAAAAACTTTTAGTTGAAGGGCCGGTGTGTCTATATGTATGTATGTATGTATGTATAATAATAGTTATATGAAAATGTTCTAAGAAATAAAAATATGGTAAATACACAAATAAAATTGGAAAACTGATCAAAATGGCCTATTAGACCTAGGGATGTGATTTTTTCCCCAAATACCCGTACCCGTACCTATATCTGTACATGTCTATTGGGTACGGGTACGATACCCAAATTTACAAATTTTTGGTACGAGTGCTTTCGGCTACAAGTACGGGTATTACCGGTACCGGTACACGTTTAGAATATGTAGGGGCATTTATTAGGTTTCCAACGCTTATGACTTAACTTTCAAGCGGGATTTTCAAAACTTAATATATATGTCAGTTGAATTAGTTCCTTCTTGATCTATATATGTATATTTTTATTTCATGTATATTCATATATTGTGTATTCATTATATTTTTATTTCATGTATGTGTAATTATGTATATCATTAAATAACATGTATTAACTTTCTCTCTTGTTTTTCTATATAAATTGAGGAAGTAATAAACAAAGAAAATGAAAAGGAAAAATGGAAAGATGACTAACCAAGATTGAACGAATGTTAACTTTCTTTGTATAAGTTAATTTTGCTTTAAACATTTTGATAACAAATTTTTAGGAGACTTTGTATGTTTTGAAATTCATTCCTTGATTATGAATGGATTTTATATTATGGTTTATTTCATTTTTAGTTTTAGTATTATGTTTTGGTTGTGTTATTACAGTTTCGGTTGTGGTATTCTATATAACTGTTTATCGGTACTGCACGGTAGCGATATCAAGTTTAGTGGGAGATTTTTTTGAAAAAGAACAAAGTGGTACCAAAGTGAGTACCGTATCCGAACGTACCTGTATACGTACTTGCACCATAAAATTGGGTACGGGTACCAGATTTACTGATTTTAGGTACGCGTACTTTCGGGTACAGGTACGGGTATGGTACCGCTCATCCCTAATTTGACCAACCACATTCCTAAACTAGCCCCCTTAATTCTACAAATACCCATGATATAACGTTTACTATTCATTAAATCCTGTGTATATTTTATCTATTATTTTATTAGTTTTGGTCGGTTTCTCGTAAGATTTGTATACTACTAACATATTGTTATGTCCTAGGTTTCGGGATTTAATTTCGGTGAAAAGAGGGCGAAAAAGGAGCAAAAACAAGCCGAACCGGAGAACCAACGCGTCAGGAAACGAACCGGACCGAACCAGGAGTGAACCGGACCAGCAGGATGAACCAGACCCCCCTAGAGATGGTGCGCCGCACGACAAGGGAGGGGGAGCCCGCCGCGCGGCACGGCGGGTGATGCCGGTGCCCAGATTTCCAGAATGTTCGTTCGTAGGCCGACTTAACCTATTTTTGGACCCCTGTTGCCTATAAAAAGACCCCTAAACTCACCATTAACCATACCTTGAAGTCCAGACGAATTTGGTGAGTTCCGAGGCGACCGAGACGAGCTTTCAGCAGCTGCGGAGTCGGAGAATCAGCTGGTGTTGCGCATAGTGGTTGAAGGCGAAGAACACGGGTTCTATCTGTTATTTCTTTCATTTTCATTTATTTTACACCATGAATTCTTACTTGTTTGTTTCATTTAATTTTAAGATGCTAGGCTAAACGTTATAGACTGCCTAGGCTTATGATGAACTTATCTTGATGTTTTGATTTGATTTGGGATTATTTACGTTATGGTTTTTATGATTTAGTAAAAGATTGTCTATAATTAATTGATGCGTATGGATGCTTAGGATTGTTTGATGAGTTTTGTTTCACAGTTTTCCTTGATTATTGTTTGTTATATGATAGGATTGCTATTAGGTCAATTACTTTGTGTTCTTGATTACTTTATGATTTGATTTCGCGATAAGATCATAGGAATAATATTGTTAAATAAACCTAAGTGTGTTGTTAATCTAAAATCTGTAAAGTGCTAGATTATTGATAAGTCTTTACTATTTAATCTTGCAAAATTTAGTTCTTCGTAAGGAGTCCGTCTAGGGTTGAATATTTATTATTGTTTATCAAATCAATTAAGTATAGTAAATTGTTTTTGATTTCCGCGTTGTAAGGTAGGATTTCGTATAAAGGAACTAAATTATAAACAATTGGGTGACCGTAAGCGAACTTGATTTTTAATACTGGTGTGCGTTAAAACTTGTTAGAAATACATAGGTTTTCTTTTGAGAAGGGTCAGGGGTCCTATTTGGGTTTTTTTTAAGTGTCTATTTTATGACCCCAGTCCATAACTAAATATTTTCCCGAGTCAATTCATTACTAAAATTTAAGGGAGTCTAGCCTAGGTAGTCTTCTCATCATCATCGTATTTTAATAACAAACTTTGCTTTCGTTTAAATTACTTGTTTTCTTAATTAGTTTTTTAATTATAGTATTAAATTAATATTTTAATTAAAAATCCCTCAAACAAATATAATTAATAAGTCGTGTTTTGTAGTCGAATCTAATTAGCTAATAAACGTAATTTAAAGAGTCTCGTGGGTTCGATATCCGGACTTACGTAGCTTTACTAGAGTCGATCGGTTCACTTGCCTGTTAGTAGTTTAGTCGAGTTTTAGAGAGTCTAGAGTATTACTTAGTGTCTATTTTTAGTTAAACTAGTTAATAATTATTAAACTACTTCAAGCACATTTCAAGAATGGTCAGACCAACGTTTATATTTGCCATCCGATGAACCAACAAGATCTTGACACGTGTCCTTAAAACAACAAGTTATGTCATCCTTCTGATCTATCAGCCTCGGAATCTAATCCGTGAGCCGACTAATCTATTCGGTCAAGTATTTTAGAACATGATTAATTTTTAAAACAAAGGGTTGACCGATAGATTAGCCGGTCTCAGAGTCGGCTCAACTTAGATGGAGGCCTAAAGCTATCTAAAATGTTGAGTCATTTTTTTATGCTTATGGTATTACTGCATTAAAGAGTATCCAAGAATTATTGAATATGGATAGGGATCATAGATAAATTAGCTTATAGCAATCACTTAATTGTTAATTCTAAAAAAAATCTACTATCAAAAACCCAAAATACATAACCGCTCTTTTAAATAGAGCCCTTATAAAACTGGAGGTCTTAAAAGAGCCCTTATAAAACTGGAGGTCTAAAGCAATGGCCTGATTTGGCTTACCCACGAGACGGCCTTGGTCAGCCTACAGAATAGATCAGGAAATCGACATAATAGATCAGTAGAATGGAAGATGTTGTTTTGTGGACATTTGTTAAGATCTTGTTGGTTTCAAAAATCGTCAGATGACAGATTTAAACGGTATGTCCGACCGTTTTTGGAATGGTCATTTTGGGTATTTGTAGAATTGGAGGGCTAGTTTAAAAATGTGGTTGGTCAAATAGACCATTTTGGTCATTTTTTCAATAAAAATCCATTACTCATATACTATTATAAAATAAATAGATAAATTAACAAAATAAAGAAATTTCAAAATATGGTAAACATACAAAGTAAAAGTCAATAAAATAATAGTTAAATACTAGAATTTCTTTTGAAGTTCTATTATTACTTTCACAACAACAATAAAGTTGATAATGACCATATACTATTGTACTTTTCTTTTTTCATTGGCATACTTAATTACAAAATGACTCTATAACCTACTTGTATTTACAATTCTATCTGCCATCTACCTCAAGACCTTCTTCTTTCTATTACAATAGTTGCATTGATAAAAAAAAAAATCTGTCAAAACCTTTTATCCGTATTTTCTTCTTTTACTCAAGTTCATCTTCGCTAAACTATTGTTCAGCTAACAATCAAGAGGTCAAAGCTTCATCGAACAGTGCCCCTAGAAAAAAGTACCCCAGCCGGGTGTCCAACTCGTCCATGCCTAGCCGCCTAGGTCGGCCCTACATATATACATTATCATGTCTCTTAATTCTACGCATATGTACCAATGTACATTATCATTTTCTTCTCCATTTACATAATTTGTTCATTTATATGCATACATACATTATTATCATTTTTCATACCCAGTCACATGTCACATAATTTGTTACTATTGTTAATTTATATATATATATATATATATATATATATATTACTTATTTTTCAATTTTAAACACGTATGTACATATATATACATACATGTTAGTCTTTATACACATACGCACATCATCGTTTTCTTCTCAATTTACATAATTTATTAATCTACATACATACATGCATGCATACATACATTATCATTTCCCTATTCAATCACATAATATGTTACTTTTTAATTTGTATATGTATGTATAATACGAAACATGATCAAATATATTTTATTCTTAACATGAAAACAGTGAGAACCAATTTACTGTTATTATTAGGTTTATTTTTGTAAATGTTTGCTGTTATTTTTTGTTCGTATTTGCTAATTTTCGATTATGAGACATTATAAGTATTTGCTAATTTATATTTTGTTGTTATTATTAGATTTTTTCTTTTTGCTGATATAAGTATTTGCTGACATTTGCTGTTATTATTTTGTTTTTGATTTTGATTCTTTTGTTGTAATTTTTAGATTTTTTTTCTTTGTTATTATAAATAATTGTCATGTAGATTGGTATTGTTTCTTACATTCTCAATTTTTTAATAAATTGGTATTATTTCCTACGTTCTCATGTTAAGACTAAAATGCACACGAACCTTCCCCTGTATAATATTCGTTTTTCCATTTTTAACATGTTTGTATAACAAATTATGTAAATCGAGAGGAAAATAATAACAAACATATATGTACAATTAAGATAAATGATAATGTACGTATGTATACATTATGTATCAAAAGATTAAATGATAACATACATATATCTACATACTAAAACCAATGGCTACATCGAACTTTTTTTTTAAACGGGAGATGCTAGATAAACATTTTGATTTTTAAAATTTTTAGTTTTTCGCTTACTTTTGTTTTTAATTTTTTTAAATATTTTTTTGAATAAGATTTTTTCAATAGTCCAAAATGGTTTTCTAAGTTTTCAATTTCAAAAAGTTCTCTTACAATACTTACCATATAATATATATATATTATATTATATATATATATATATATATATATATATAATTATGTCAAAATATTGTCTTACAACAAAATGTTTTGGTTCTGACATCGTAAGCATTTATGTATGTCGGCCCATGTCTCTTCAATTAAAATTCTTCAATGCCCTAAGATTGGCCGATTTGCGAGTTATTTCTACAACTAACATATTAAATTTTCTTTAGAGAAAATTACTGTTTGTGTTCCTGTGCTTTTAGGACGGAGGTACAATGAGTCCCTGAAATTTTTTTTGAACTAGTTGAGTCCTTGTGGTTTCAAAAACGAACAATTGAGTCCCTATGGTTTCAGAAACGAACAATTTGAGTCCCTGTGGTTTCAGAAAAATGAAAGTTTACCCTGAAAGTTAAGTAACGGCAGGGATTCAAATGGTTCATTTTTGAAACCACATGGACTCAACCAGCTCAAAAAAATTTTCGGGGACTCATTGTGCCTCTGTCTTAAAACCATAGGGAACAAACAGTAATTTTCTCTTTTCTTTATAACTTATAGGACCCATTAGGCCATGTAGTTTTTATTACATTTCCAAATCATAGAAAGGTCAGACTGTCTAAGGTCATCCGTTATTTTTCTTGTCAGAGAAACGACTTTTCAAATATGTCTTTATAACTTATAGGACCCATTAGGCCATGTAGTTTTTATTACATTTCCAAATCATAGAAAGGTCAGACTGTCTAAGGTCATTCGTTATTTTTCTTTTCAGAGAAACGACTTTTCAAATATGTCTTTATAACTTATAGGACCCATTAGGCCATGTAGTTTTTATTACATTTCCAAATCATAAAAAGGTCAGACTGTCTAAGGTCATCCGTTATTTTTCTTGTCAGAGAAACGACTTTTCAAATATGTCTTTATAACTTATAGGACCCATTAGGCCATGTAGTTTTTATTACATTTCCAAATCATAGAAAGGTCAGACTGTCTAAGGTCATCCGTTATTTTTCTTTTCAGAGAAACGACTTTTCAAATATGTCTTTATAACTTATAGGACCCATTAGGCCATGTAGTTTTTATTACATTTCCAAATCATAGAAAGGTCAGACTGTCTAAGGTCATCCGTTATTTTTCTTGTCAGAGAAACGACTTTTCAAATATGTCTTTATAACTTATAGGACCCATTAGGCCATGTAGTTTTTATTACATTTCCAAATCATAGAAAGGTCAGACTGTCTAAGGTCATCCGTTATTTTTCTTGTCAGATAAACGACTTTTCAAATATGAGTCAAATATCAAATAATAAGAGCATGCGTAGTAGGCGCTTTGAAGGGGTGAAAGCATCCCAAAGGGCCCCAAACACCGCCAGGTGATTTTTGAGTGGCTTTTTGGGTTGGGGCTCTTTATACATAGCATCCCTCCTTTAAATCATTCAACCAATAAAATTTATTTCCACAAACTCCAATAATAACATATTTATCTTATTTATATTTAATTTAAATTATAATAACTGAGTAATGATTATAGGAGCTCCATTCACTACACCATTTTCAAAAAAAAAACCCAATGTGACATGGCACCATATGGGCTCTACACTACGCATGGTCTAAGGGAAATTCCCAGTTTGTCCCCTATGTTGAGAGAGATTCAAGAAAAAAAAATCCTTCAAATGAAGTTAATTCCCCCAAATGTCCACTCCTAATCGTTAGCCACGAGTACATTGAAAAGCAAAGTGAGTAGATTAAATAGCCACTTCGGAGAAGACATGTGGCACCAATCTACTTTTCCCTACAAATTTGATAACAAAGTTTATTCATCTCTATTAGATTCCACACCAATCTACTCGTTTATATGATTTTTGCGACAACTGGCTCGTCCCCATGCTTTCTTCCCTTCTTGTATGGAACCTGCAAATCAATGGAGAAAATTGATAATATTGTAGTTTGTTACAGTGGAACATGGGATGATACAAAAGGATCTTCTAAGTATGTTTCATTTGATTGTGGACGGCATGGTGTATCTTTATCTTCGAGCCAATTTGATGTTCTAAATGTGGTCTATGAAAACTTAACATAACCTAGACACTCTAGTGTTACCTTTATAAATCTAGGCTCTCCTAATGCTAGACCACTAGACAGGTAAGTATACTTATCGAATGTTGTAAAGCCTACTGAAGTCCGAATATCAAACATGAGACACTGGCGACACTGAAACTAGACTCTGACTCAACTAAACTGGACTGACTTATCGCGATTGAGAGGTTTTTTAAGAACGAATGTGAATGATTACGACTTAAGAATCAACTAACCATAAAAACACTTAGAACACTAGGTTAAAATCAACGATAGGGAAACACTACTCAGGATTGGAATCCTACTTGAGACACTCAGCTTTCGCTCGGTAATGGAAACTACGATGGAAACCACTTATAAAGGTATGACCAACTAGGGAACACTAACTGATGCTAGATCTCCTCCCGGTCTCAACTAATACGATGTAGGACAATCTAGAAGTTAGTTTTAATATCGGTGGTTATAAGTATAGATCTCCTCCCGGTCTCACTGATATAACGTTTATTATATATAAATCCCGTGTATATTTTATTTATTATTTTATTAGTTTTGTTCGGTTTCTTGTAATATTTGTATACTACTAACATGGTTTTGTATTTTTAGGTTTCGGGTTTTAATTCCGGTGAAAAGAGGGCGAAAAAGGAGCAAAAACAAGCCGAACCGGAGAACCGACGCGTCAGGAAACGAACCGGACCAAACCAGGAGTGAACCGGACCAGCAAAGTGGACTAGACCCCCCCCCCCCTTAGGCCGGTGCGCCGCGCGACGGGGGAGGGAGATCCCGCCGCGCGGCTCGGCAGGTGATTGCGGTGCCAGATTTTCCAGAATGTTCGTTTCGTAACCGTCTTAACCTATTTTTGGACCCCTGTTGCCTATAAAAAGACCCCTAAACTCACCATTAATCATACCTTGAAGTCCAGACGAATTTGGTGAGTTCTAAGGCAACCGAGAGCAGTTTCCGGCAGCTTTGGAGTCGAAGAATCAGCTGGTGTTGCGCATATTGGTTGAAGACGAAGAACACGGGTTTTATCTTTTGTTTCTTTCGTTTTCGTTTATTTTACGCCATGAATTCTTATTTGTTTGTTTGGCTTAAACCTAAGATGCTAGGCTAAATTGCATGAACTGCCTAGGTTATGATGAACTTATTTTGATGTTTTGATTTGACTTTGGGATTGTTTATCGTTATGGTTTTTATGATTTAGTAAAAGATTTATCTATAATTGATTGATGCATATGGATACTTAGGATATTTTGATGAGTTTTATTCCATAGTTTTCCTTGATTAATGTTTGTCATATGATAGGATTGCTATTAGGTCAATTACTTTGTGTTTTTGATTATTTTATGATTGATGTCATGATAAGATCATAGGAATAATATTGTCAAATAAACCTAAGTGTGCTGCTAACCTAAAATCTGTAAAGTGCTAGGTTATTGATAAGTCTTTACTATTTAATCTTGCTAGATTTAGTTCTTCGTAAGGAGTCCGTCTAGGGTTGATTATTTATTATTGTTTATCAAATCAATTAAGTATAGTAAATTGCCTTTGATTTCCGCGTTGTAAGATAGGATTTTGTATAAAGGAACTAAATTATAAACAATTGGGTGACCGTAAGCGAACTTGATTTTTAATACTGGTGTGCGTTAAAACTTGTTAGAAATCCATAGGTTTCTCTTGAAAAGGGTCAAGGGTCCTGTTCGGGTTCTCTTTTAAGTGTCTGTTTTACGATCCCAGTCCATAACTAAATATTTTCCCGAGTCAATTCATTACTAAAATTTAGGGGAGTCTAGCATAGGTAGTTTTCTCATCATCATCTTATTTTAAATAAACAAACTTTGCTTTCGTTTAAATTACTTGTTTTCTTAATTAGTTTTTAATTATAGTATTAAATTAATATTTTAATTAAAAATCCCCCAAACAAATATAATTAATAAGTCGTGTTTTGTAGTCGAGTCTAATTAGCTAATAAACGTAATTTAGAGAGTCTCGTGAGTTCGATATCCGGACTTACTTAGCTTTACTAGAGTCGATCGGTTCACTTGCCGGTTTGTAGTTTAGTCGAGTTTTAGAGAGTCTAGAGTATTACTTAGTGTTTATTTTTAGTTAATTTAGTTAATAAATATTAAACTACTTCAAGCACATCACTCACCAACCTATGAGATGTGAAGTACTCTAAAAGCTCAGATCTAAAAGCTTAGATCTCCTCTTAGCCTCACTTCACTCAACACACCCGAAAGTATAAAGGAGTAACCTAAAAGCAATTTAACTTGACTTGGGATAACCGATAATATCAGGAAACTTAGGAGAATCTCCCTCCGCTCTCTTCCCGCCTAAAGCTTAACACCAAAGACTATCCAAACTACCTATCCCCTTCTGGTCTCAAGAATAGGTTGAATACCTAGATCATCTAAGCTCTCAAATATTGTTGCTATGGAATACGTCGACATAAACCATAAACTAGCTATAAACACAAATTACATAACATATTATGCATCTATACGTTGAAGACATCCATAAAGAAAAAGAAGGAGCAAATATCTAATCACAAATCAGTTCTAAATATGTGTACGCATCAATTCAAGTGTAATTAGATCTTTACTTAAACATCAATCCATCAAAGTAACCAAAACCAATAAATTACCAAATAATCAACAAGTATTCATCACAACCCAAGTAGTAAACAAGTTTAGTCGATCATAATCATTGTAAACAGAAAACAAGTCAAATTCGTAAAGGAAAACATATCTAAACATATCAAAAACACAAAGTATTCTAAAAAGTGTAAACTAACGAGTTGCAATAAGCATGTAACTTGAATCCTAGCCAAAACTTGTTCCTACACCTCAAAATCGCTCAAAGTGGCTCCAAAATACTCCTTTTGTCTAGGGTCGAAATATTAGAGTTGGTTACGAACCGTAGGGGAACCCCCCGGCGGTCCCCAACGCCTCTTTTTTAATTATTTTTCAGCATTCACTTCATTGTGGACTGCAACCATATTTTCATTTGGCCTGGAGAGCATTCAAACCCTCATTTTCTTGTTTTTGTTGCGGTCCTCTAGCATTATTTATTTCGGCCCTCGATGAACACTTTTGTAGATTTTATTCCTCGTTTTCTGACTTCCTACTTTCACCAAATCTTCGTGTTTTTGCTATAATTGCACACAAATACCTATGGGAAAACCAAAAATACATAAATAACTAAATATTAAATAAAAACTACTAAATTTAACTAATAACGAAGAATAATATTACTAAAGTATATAAAATTATGTATGAAAAGAGATGTATTTTGCATCACATCACAAGTATTATGTATATAAAAGCATACTCGCCACTAACAAGATATGGACTCTACTCGCCGGTGACGAAAGCAAGGTTGCAGTTTGTCGTTGGTGAGTCGTTCGATGATTGGATTCAAATCGGTAGGGGTAATTATTTTGGATTCGAATATACTAGTGGCGCCTAATTTTGTGCCATGCGCTCTTATCTAAGTGGCTGCTAAATCTACTCATTCTGCTAAATAATTTACATGGGCCGAGCAAAAGGGGAGGACATTTATGAAATTAAAATGATTTAAGGGATTACTTTTGAATCTCTCTCTCTCTCTCTCTCTCTCTCTCTCTCTCTCTCTCTTCAAAAAGGACAATATGGGAGTTTTCCTAATAATAAGTAGCATAAGTCGATTCATTCTTAGATAACTTTTTGCAACTAAATAGTGTAACATGTTTTTAGCTATTATTTTTGTAAGCATTGAAATTATCTTTTAACCAAAATTTGAGAAAGTTCTAAAACATGCTAAAATTTCTAAATATTATATATTTTATGAAATGCGTCTAATAGCATTAAAATATTAGATCGAGATGTAGGAAAAAAGAAGGATTTTTATTGATATGTTTGTATTAGAATGGGGTATAATATATATATATATATATATATATATATGGTTCAAAGTGTTTCTAAGTGCGAGAAATCACTACAACCAATCATAAATTTATTTATTTATTTAATTATTAAATAGAAGGTCATATTAATCCAGTAAACAATATTCTTTTTTGATAACTATTAAACTACTATTAGTAAGTTATAAATTAAAGTACTATTACTTCAATTTTATTTTGCTATTAACCTATAGTTACAAAATCAAAGTTTATGTTTATCTAACAGTTAACTGGAAATCAAAAGCGAAATCATTCCTAATTATTATTTTTTATATTCTAAATATTTTAATCAATATTTTGTGTGTATGAAAATATGAGTTATGTATAGGTGAATATTAGTTAGGTGTATGTGAAAATAAAATTAATTAACAAACCGTGTAAGTGAATATGAGTTATGTGTATGCGGATATTATTTATGTGTTGGTGAAAAGAAAGGAACTAACAATCCCTACACATTGAAATAATCCCTACATAGTAAAATATATGAACCTACACAATACACAATTTGAAATACCAAATACACAGTACTGTGCACGTATATGAACTTACACAATATATAATAAACTCTTTTTTTTTTACATTAAACTACATATAATAAATAATAGATCATGCTAATAACCTACAATTGTAAATTTTTCACATAAATATTCGTGATACCACCTACACATGTGATATATGAACTTACATAATATAGAATAAACTTTACGCAAGCTACCTACTATAGTGTAGGGTGTTCTCTTTAGTGTAGGCAACTTCCATAGGTAACGAATATAAAGCTACACAAATCCTACACAGTATTTAACCTATTCCCCATATTTAAACTAACAAAGAATGTTAAAACGTAAAGAAGCATATAAAATGCAGGAATCCCGCTCCATACACTACTATACAAATATATATGCCGCCCACACATACAAATTTGAATTCAACAGGTAACTACACTTTCACAAAACCGCTACAAAGATCTATATGTTCGTAGTATATGAAACAAATCCATAATATATAACGTATATTGAAAAATTTATGTGCTTTATTAACAAATCCTGAAAACAAATAAACAACTTACACAACCGAAAATTCACCTAAAATATCATAATTTTATTTACAAAATTTTAATGAAAAAAATTAGTATTAATGATCTATGAGCGTTGATTAGGCATAAAAAATAAAATAGTTGAATGCATTAATGTCTGGATTAAGAAAGCTACACCACAAAAGATAGGCTACACTACAGAAGACGTATATACCAATTTTAATTCAAAACATGCCATAAATATGTGTTTCTAATTATGAATTTGTCATTTATATGGTAGGTCATTGATTACACACAATCAATGGTTTAGATTCGTTTCTTACGCTTTTCGCTATAATATCACTTCTCACGTAAACCACCCCCTGGACCCCAGGGGATGGTCAGGTGAGAAATCATATTACTGCAAGAAATGAATATGGACCACTAGTTTTATTTTAGGTTTTAAATGCTTAAAGATAAATGAACAAAAGTACAAGGGTCTATTCGGTATGGGGTAATGGAATGGGCGATGGAATTGAATGAACAAGGTAATGGAATGGCGAGGTAATGGAATAGATAATTACCATTCCATTGACATGTTTGGTTACCATGTGGGAATGAAATGAATTATTATTCTTTATTTTCTGATAAGTTAGAAAAGCTGGAACAAAATAAAAACGGTAGTGAGTGGCGGTGGGATGGTGGTGGTCGGCGGCGGTAGCAGTGGGCGGCGAGTAGTAATGGTGGTGGGAGGCGGGTGGCGATGGGGCGGGAGCAAGGAGCGATTGTTGGTGGTGGCAGGTGGTGCTAATAGTGAGTGGTGGTGGCGGCGGTGACGGTGGTGGGCGGTGGTGGTGATGGCGGGAGCGATGGTTGGTGGTGGCGGTGGTGAGCGGCGATGGTAGGTGGTGGTGGGTGGTGGCGGCGGAGGTGGGTGTGGTGGTGACGGGCGACGGAGGAGGGTGGTGGTGGTGGCGGTGGCGGTGGTGGGTGGTGGCGGGTGGTGGTATGGGTGGTGAGAGGGCAATGGGTAATGGTGATGGGAGGGTGGTGGAGGTGACATAGTGTGAAAGTGGGATGGAATGAAAAAAAAAACAAGGGAGGTGGATGAAATGAATTTGAGATGTTTTAGGGGGAATGGAATGAACATGGTAATGGGTGATTCCATTCCATTGACCAACCAAACACATGTTTTTTCATTCCATCATAATGGTCTATTCTATTCCGCATTTCATTCATGCATACCAAACGCTACCTAAATGTATTATCTCTTCAATTAATATAACTAATAATAAACCATAATAGTTATCTATTCAATTAATATAACTAATCAAATTATTATAATTAGAAAATATTAAGAATTCATTTATTTTTATAACTTATTTTTTCTCTCTTAAATTTTTATCTTATACAAGTACAATTTATTCATACATTAAATTTTTTTTCTATCCAAAACCAATTTCTTTCAACTCAATATATTAATATCCATCAACACGTAGTTACATTATGATGAATAGTACAAAACTATCTTACACGTGTTTGCATTAAATATCAACAAAAAAATATACAATCTACACAAAAAACATATAACCTACACACGTATAGGATATGTGTATCTTTGTGTAATTTATATAATTGTTGATGTCGAATAACATATGTAAGTTGTATGCTTTTTTGTATGTTGTACGTTTTTATTGCTCAAAACAAGTGTAGTTTATATAATTTTGTGTAGGTTGTATATTATTGTATGAAAATTTTTTATTATTATTTATCACAATAATTTTTTTAGGTATATCAATTGAAAAAAAATTATGTTTTGATATTTATTGTTAAAAATTACGCGTTGATATATGCTAATAAATTGAGTGAAAAAAAATTGTTTTTTTAATATAAAAAATAGTATTATATGAATAAATTATATTTTTATTAGATAAAATGAAGAGGGGGTAAATAAATTATAAAACTAAATTTGTGTTTTTATCTTTTTAATTCTTATAGTTAAATTAGTTAGGTATATTAGTTAGAGAGATATTTACTATGATTATATTAGTTGTATTAATTGAAGAGAGAGGGTGAGCATTTATTGTTGCATTTACATCTTTTTCACTTATTTTTAAACATTTAAAACCAAAAATAAAACTACCGGCCAATATTCATTTGTTGTCTGAACTTAAACATATATACACACACACACACACGCACAAACACACATTAGCTTTTATCCCCCCGTATTACAGGGTTGTTTTACATTATTCGTTTATAATATTTATATATTTTTTTTAGTTTTAGTTTTATTTATTGTAAGGAAGTTAATAATATATTTAGGATTTGATAATGAAAGGTTTCACAAATAAATGATATGTTATAACCTGGTTTAAAAGTTATCTGGGTCTAGTAAGACCCATGACCCGCTTATTTTTTACCATAAAATTGTTTCTTATATATATATATATATGAGAAAAATGATAAAGATCTATTCTATCAAAATGACGTAAAGACTATCATGTTCCTTATGTTCCATCTTCACCAACACTAATGAATGTTGATCCTCCTGGAATGCGTCCATCCAATCCTATTCTAACATTCGTCAATTTTTATTCGTATTTGTATTCATTAAATCGATCCGGTTTATCGTTTTGATGTATTTTATTTATTGTTTATCAATAATATAATTGATTTTCGGCGACAGTAATTAGAGAATTATCGCCACCAGTACTACCACCACTGGCGATGAGTTCAACGAAATTAACTTTAGGACTTGCCGACGATGAGTTCAACTATGAGAAACGGTCATCGAGGGTGTGGTGCCTGGCCGTCATGGCTTTGGGTTGTGACAAGAAAAAAGAATGTTAATGGCTAATATAATTTTGTTTTATGTTTTGATAGATTATGTGTCAATATATTTATAAAAAGAAAAAATAGAAAACTAAATGCCACGTAGGCATGGTAACCTGTTATACAGGTTAAATATCTAGAATTACAACATTAACTAATATTTGAGTCACTTAATTGAAACAAAAAGAATAATAAGTAACTTAATTGAAACAATCCAGAAAGTTGGTTAGTATTATATTAAATAATCCGTTTTCGATAATCACTTCAAGATATCACTTTTCAAGATACCACTGATATCCAAATGCATAATATTAATAGGTGTATTGAACCTCTAAAATATATTATTTTAATGAACCAAACACACTTATCTCTTATTGATTTGGATATACCCTATTAGTGAAACCCTTAAAATACAATGAAACAACCTCTAATTCTTTAAATAAGGCCGCGGTAGTCATATAAGAACAAGAAATATAATACAAACAAATTTCAAAGTCAAGGATTACCACAAAGTCAAGATCTACTTTTGTGAAACCAATAAACAATTTTTATACGGCATATTAAAATTATATGTTTAATAATTTATTTATAAAAGCCATATTTAAAATAGTTAATGTTAACATATAATAGTTTCAAAATGGTTTATCCATTTACCATATATTAATTTACAAATATCCTTTTACTCATTCTGGTCACCATTTATTTATACCTCTAGAGTCTAGATGTTTATGGTTTGTTTACGTTTGTCACAAACACGGTGTAGCACGAGGGTTATAAAAACTACTTGTTACTACAAAATAAATCACATCTTTAGAAATAAAAATTTCTACCCTTAACCTAATGAACCAAATCTGTAATTTTCACAAGACAGAATTACAGAAATTATCCTTTATCTTTCACCCAAATTTCACTCGTTATCTTTGATCTTCAAAATTGATCTTTTTTATCCTTTAAGTTTCAAAATCCTTCAGCGTTTATCATTTTCGCCTAACTCAGTTAAAAATCTTCGTTAAGTCAAGTCGCACATTAAATTAAAAAAGTATTTTAATAAATAAAGAAAACAATAAAAAAACTGAAAACAAATATTTAATTCTCTCTCTCTCTCCTCCTCCTTCTTCCTCCTTCGCCTCCTCCTCCACTACCAATCTCCGGCAGCCACCACCGCCACCGTCTTCTCCGACAAAGATCAAACACAATGCACATTCATAACTACAACAATTAATGAAATCAACACATAAAAAATGATCAGTTTACCTGCAAACCTCTGGTACAAGTATCTCCAAGTATCATAATAGTAGTTGTGGCGGTGCCCGTTTGGCCACCGGACCAACACTCGCCCAAATTAGGGCACTTAGCCTCCTCATAAACCGTATGCAGCTTCAATTCCCTAAGCTTCTTCATTATATGCGTGTACTTCTCACCACCTGGAATAGACTCCTTCATCCATTTAGGCTTCGGCAACGGCTTCTTCGTGCCGACCTCGACAGAATACTCCTCATCGGATGACAGGCCGATGAAGTCGTTCAGAGTGGGTGATTCGGCGGCCAGACGGTTCCGGAGGTCCGCTAGGTTTTGAGGGTGGTGAGTTTGGGAAGAGAAGGTGGTTCAAGATGAGATTGAGCAGAGGAGATTGGAGGTGGTTAGGGTTTTTCAGGGCTGGGGTCGGTGGCGACGGGTCAGGTGGTGGTGACGGGTCGGTGGCGATGGGTCAGGTGGTGGCGATGTTAGGGTTGGTGGTGGCAGGTCCGGCGGGGTTGTGGTAGTTGCAGGTCCGGTGGTGCTTGTTTGTGGTGGTTGATTCGTGGTGGATGTGTGTGTGTGCGTGAGAGAGAGAGAGAGAGGTTTGATCTTTGTTGGAGAAGATGGTGGTGGTGGTGGTTGCCGGAGATTGGGAAGACGGTGACAGTGGTGGCTGCCGGAGATTGGTAGTGGAGGAGGAAAAAAGAGGAAGAAGAAGAAGGAGGAGGAGAGAGAGAGAAAGAATTAAATATTTGTTTTTAGTTTTTTTTATTGTTTTCATTATTTATTAAAATATTTTTTTAATTTAATAGGTAAAATGATTAATTTGTCCTAATGTGTAAGGCATATGACTTGACTTAACGAAAGATTTTTAACTGAGTTAGATGAAAATGACAAACGCTAAAAGATTTTTAAAGCGTAAAGGACAAAAAAGATCAATTTTAAAAATTAAAAATAACGAGTGAAATTTAGATGAAAGATAAAAAACAATTTCTGTAATTTTTCATGATCGTTTTATTTCTTTGGTTTTAAATTTATCATTCTTTTAAATTTCTTTTTTTTATTTTTTATTCAATTCTATCACTTTAAATTTACAAACTATTCTAAAACTAATTAATTAGTTTTTAATTTTGTATGTACATATGTAATTTTCATGACAGATGACGTTTGTTTTTTTTATGTTTCTTTTAGTTATTTACGTTTCTTTTTTTTTAATTCAAAACAAATTTAATACTTATTTTATAAGGATTTAAACAGGCCGCTTGAGCCGGGTCTAAGCTCGCCTAAGCTTCATCTCTGGCCTAAGCTCACCTAACCCGTGATGAACTTAGGTGAGCATGGGCTCGACTCCGATCATTTACACCTGTAAAATAAGTATTTAGTGTGTTTTGAATATAAAAAAGAATATAAAATTAAATAGCTCAAATTAATAAACAAACAAAATAAAAATAAATATACAATAAAATAAAAATCTATAACAATAATTCTATTTTTATTAAAAGAAATCTATTAGCTAATTAATAATAATAATAATATCTAAATTAATTTATAAAATGGAAGTGATGAAAAGAAAAGAAATGTAAAATAGAAAAAAAGTTTCAAAAGAAAAGAAAAGGAAAACAATTATATAAATTATACAGTTCGTCCACTTAGGTCACCGCCTAACTCACTCAGGTCAAATTCATCACCTAGTGCGGAAATTTGATAAATTTCTATCATGGCTACTGTTGTGGAGATCAATAAGACGAATCAGAGTGATCGTGACATAATTTAATTTTGTAAGTCCAAATTCTTTTGATGGGGACGAAGATGGTTGGAAATATGGTGGTAGCTTCCATGAGATGGTCTGTAATTGTAGATTTTAATAATAAAAATAGATTAAAAACATGAAAATTATATCCAACCAATCAGTGTGTAATTTTCTTTTCTTTTCTATATATAAGTAGCAATTATTTGAGGTTGTTCAAGCAAGTCTTGAGTTTTACAAATAATCTTCATTCCTCATTAACTTTATTGCTCTTGTAATTCATAAAAATAATGAGAGGCATACAATTTCATCACCCAATTTTATATCAAACCAAAGTGTCTTTCATGCTCCTCTCGTTTGCAATAATATTATTATTCTCTTATTCGTGCGTCACTTCACTTGCAACTACTGGACCAACAAGTGAAGCATCTGCTCTTTTGAAATGGAAAGCCAGTCTTGATAAACGAAGCCAATCATTTCTTTCATCATGGGTTGGAAGCAACCCGTGCCATGATAACTGGACCGGAATCGGTTGCAGTAACAGTACTCCAAGTGTTGTAATAAGCATTAAAATTCAATTCTCAAACCTATCGGGTACACTTGACGATCTTGATGTGTGGCCATTACGGAATCTTGAATCTTTTGTTCTTTCTTTTAATTCTCTCTATGGCCACATTCCTTCTAACATTGGGAACATGTCTAAACTCAAATATCTTGACCTTTCCAATAATAACTTCGCAGGGGTGATTCCATCAGAGATAGGAATGCTAACATCTTTGTGTGGGCTTTATTTAAACGTAAACCTTCTTACTGGCCATATCCCAGATGGCATAGGTAACATCACAAACTTAACTGATCTTTATTTGCATGATAACCACCTTAATGGTATTATCCCAAATAGTATCGGTGCCCTCAAAAACTTAAAATTGCTTCTTTTACAAGACAATGATCTCACCGGACCCATCCCTCCAGAAATAGGGACGGTGGGTTCGTTCAAGATCGGATTACTTGACCTCTTTTCTAATAATCTAATTGGAGTCATTCCTTCATCAATAGGAAATTTAACTAGTCTGTCTTACCTTTATCTGTATGGTAATAACCTTTCTGGATCCATCCCACCAGAACTTGTTGGGGCTAAGGATCTACTAGATCTTGAGATCGGCAAGAACCTTATCACTGGTACAATTCCAGTTACCTTCCGAAATTTCAGTAGGCTAGAAAGAATAAACTTTAGTGAAAACCGTGTGTCTGGCCCCATTCCGGATTATTTTGTGAATTACACCAATTTGAAATTGTTGGACTTAAGTATGAACCAATTCAGTGGCTTCATACCATCTGAATTAGGAACAAGAACAGCTTTCGTTACATTGAACTTGCTCATGAATAATTTTGTTGGTTCAATTCCTCAACGTATGAATCTAACCAAGATGGAACACTTCCAAGTAGCTGAAAACATGTTGTCTGGTCATTTACCAAATGAAATCTGTGTTTCTGGACTTCTTAAAACGTTTGGTGTGACCAGCAATTTCTTCTCCGGCCCTGTGCCAAAGAGCATAAAAAATTGTAGCAGCTTAAAAAGAGCTCGGCTTGATGGAAACCAACTGACCGGAAACATCTCGGAAGATTTTGGAATATATCCGGAGTTGGTTTATATGGATTTGAGAAACAATAATTTCTATGGCGAGGTATCTAGTAACTGGGGGAATTGTCCTAATTTAACTAGCTTACATATATCCAACACCAATTTGTCCGGAAAAATATCTATAGAGCTAGGAGGAGCAACACAATTAGTCGAGCTTTATCTCTCATCAAATCTCTTAGTTGGTGAAATCCCAAAGAGCTTAGAAAGATTAAGTTCACTGACGGACTTGTACTTGGATGACAATAAGTTATCAGGTACAATTCCTCCAGAATTGGGAAACCTTCACAACTTAGAAGAGCTTAACTTAGCAAGAAATTCTCTTACCGGCCCAATCAATAAGAATATAGCAAAATTCTTGAAGTTAAGGAGCTTGAACTTAGGCAGCAACAATTTTGGGGGAGTTATTCCGGTACATATTTCCAACTTGGAAAAGTTAGAATCTCTTGACCTTAGTGAAAATAATTTGACTGGGAGTTTACCTTCACAGCTTGGGGCTCTAAAGTTTCTACAAACATTAAACCTCTCCCATAATAACCTCACAGGCTCCATTCCTTCAAGTTTCACTGAAATGTTAAGTTTAACCACAATCGATATATCTTTCAATCAGCTAGAGGGACCAATTCCGAAGACGCGAGCTTTTGAAGAGGCTCGGGCAGAGGCACTTGGACATAACAAGCGGCTATGTGGAAATAACACCGGTTTAGACTGTCCCGTCCAAGTAAGAAATCAAGGTAATTAAAAGAAGGTTTCAATGGTGATTCTAATCATATTTCCTGCTTTGGGATGCGCTGTTGCTTTTTATTGGTGGCATATTCTTTTATCTCCATAGAAGAAATCCAAATGACACTAATAGTACACAAGTGACAGAAACAAACCCTTTTACCATCTGGAGCTATGATGGGAAAATGGTGTATGAGAGTATCATTGATGCCTTAGAAGACTTTGACTCAAAGCATATTGTTGGGGTTGGTGGGCATGGTACCGTTTATAAAGTGGAATTGTCGACAGAAGTTTTGGCGTGAAAAAAATCCATGCACAAGAAGATGGTGAGACCCAAAATCTCAAGAGTTTCGAAAATGAGATCCGAGCACTGACAGAAATACGTCATCAAAACATTGTCAAGCTTTATGGATTTTGTTCACATTCAAGACACTCATTTTTGGTCTATGAGTTCTTGTCAGGAGGAAGCTTAAGAAACGTTCTGACCAACTTGGAAGTAGCTGTTAAATTTGATTGGGAAAAGAGGGTGATGGCTGTTAAAGGGATTGCAAAGGCCTTATCCTATATGCACCATGATTGTTCACAACCAATCATCCACAGGGACTTATCTAGCAACAACATTTTATTCGATTCAGATTGGGTTGCTCATATATCTGATTTTGGCACGGCCAGGCTCTTAAAGCCAGACTCGTCGAATTGGACTTCATTTGCTGGAACATTTGGCTATACTGCCCCAGGTATACATACTCTAAAATAAGCATGAGTGACTCTGTATTATATCAATCTAACAAATTTTATTTGCAAGATGTTTACTTGATTATTTTATGATCATGTATTGACTTGGTCTCTAGAGTCCTCTCTTTGCCTACAATATTCTTGGCCTTAGGCTATGTGTAGTGAGAGGCTACAAATTGTAATTTTTGTTTTAGGGGTGCAATGCATGGTATTGTAGGGGTGATTTTCACACGTGGAGCAGAGGGCTACCAATGGTCACATTATTATTTTATTATTATTTCCGTTCATCACTAGGCACAAATATTGCCCCCCATCCCCCCTTGTCGCCCCACATATCGCCCGGGGGTTCCGTGCCTTTGTCGCCCGGTATGCCGCCCCACTACACGTACACTTATAGCCTTAGCCTTAGTTTTACCTTGGTGTATAGATAGATATTAGGGGGGTCCTATTGTTATTTCCAAGGTATGTGGTTAGTGCTACGTTTTCTTTTCTCTATACTTTTGTTTATTGGTAGTCTATTAGTGTTATTAGTAATCTTAGTAGTTAGTTATGTTCTTTTGTTAATATCCTTAGACACGCTATATGTTAATTGTATTGTATTGCTATTGTGTAAAAAAAAAGTTGAGTCGGAGTATTTGCGGTAGAAGCCTCTCTATCCGCTGGAAAACAAGTAAGATCCACCGTCATCACACTCTGGCTGGTGTGATTTTTACTAGATGCATGTGTTTGTTTGTATGATTTGATAATTTTATGCAGAACTTGCATACACGATGGAAGTGAATGAAAAGTGTGATGTGTACAGCTTTGGGGTCCTAACACTAGAAATTATAATGGGAAAGCATCCAGGAGATTTCCTCACTGTATCATAAGACATGGTATCTTGGACTGAAATTATGGACCAACGCCTTGCTTCACCCAAAGACCAAATTGCTGAGCAAGTACAATCACTTGTCAAGACAGCATTTTCTTGCCTGAATCAGAGCCCTCAGTCTAGGCCAACTATGAGGGATATTGCTCTTGGTTTCTCTGATACTGTTAAAAGAACCAAAGAATGGAAATGATCTAAGGTTTCTCTGGTACTTCTATCGTACGTTTATTTTCATTTTATAAACTACATTACGTGAGTTCTTGTTGTTCTATGTATATTTCTCTTACGTTATGGCCATCGTGTACCAACAGTTGTTGATAACTAAATTTGATATCAATCACAAGAACATTCATGGGATAATATCTAGGGAAACTGCAACCAACATCTTTAGAATGAATTTACAGATTAGTAACTATTTAAATTATGTAGAATATATACTACAAATTATATACATTAATTAAATTCCAATGCAATGCTTATATTAGAGAAAATACGTTGTCATATACATAACGTTTTGTGTAAACACGCAGCAAGATTCATATTCATAAAGATACATTAAGATCGAGTTCTTTCGTTACCATTCAAAATATACTGTTGCAATCTTTTCTTGATTATTCATATTCATAAAAATAATTACTAACCAGCAAAATTATATAAAAAAATTTAACTATATATTATCTACTAGATATTTAAACTTATCCTTTAAAATTTATTAGTTAATTATGTAACTAATTCAATAATGTGACATAACATAAGTTTAGTTAGTTAGGGTGGCTCAGTGGCTTGTGCCAGAAAGTTAATGTGTGATACACCAAGCTAAGGGGTGTGTCCCTTCCTTGGTGTCGGTTCAAGACATTTATAGAGCCATGATCTAAAAAAAAAATTGAAAATGATCAGTATGATTTCGTTACTTCCGGATTACACGCTCAAATTCTCTGCACATAAATTCACATTATCACTGCACATGCGCGCACGACTATGCAAACTTGTTACCGATGATTGCATTACACGTTGCCACCTACCCAGCCCATTACGCAGATTCAGCGTCCTTCATCCAAGCTTCTCAGTTAATCTCCACCCATTCTCTCTCAAAGGTCCGAATAGCCATTTCAACAATCAAGAAAAATTTTGTTTCAATGTGACACCCCACTAACTTCTCTTCACATTCTGTTGGTCCTTTACTTTGCGATTAACGAGCACAACACTCTGTCGATTTTAGATGACTTCACGATTATCAGATAGTAGATACACCAGAAAACTTCGAACACACTTCGCTCTCTTCTTTTATTTGATCACAGCCGATTAAATAGGATCACCCGATCTTAGGGTCTTTACTAACTGATCCTGATAGTAACACAGTCACCCTGATTGTTTGGATTGAATAAATTTGCATGTCTTGAGAACGCCCACAAAGACCATGTTTGGCTGCAGTTCCTCCCGGTAGACTGATGTTTCTCACCATCTCAACTACTTCAACAACATCAAACGTAGAGTGGGCTATTGATTGTGGCTTCTGTTAACCCCTTTGATTTCCTTTTAATCGCTCAATCTTATCAACAAGCCTTGAATCGTTCTCGATCAGCCCCACCTGACCCTTGAGACCTGATTGCATCAATCCCTCATTCTCTCAACCAAATCAACTGTTGTCATCGGTATTCTGAAACCTCGACCTTCAAAACTGATAATCACAAAACCACCGTTGGATTTGCTTGCCTGGGTGTTGTGAAGCTTCTAAAAGAAATGAGAACGATTCGACGTTTCAATCTCTGGGAAACTGCCAATCTTTGCTACTAGGCCACCCAAAAACGGGATTGCTCAACTTTCTCTCCTTTTCTCTTCTCTTTTCGACTAGGATCAATCGTTCCATATGTTTCCTCTTCAGATGATCGAGCTATTGTTTCCTCAGCTCTTATACCAATTGAAGTCATTCAAATGGTATAAGAACGCATAACACACAAGATTTGCTACCACACCAATAATCACGACTCGTTTTCTGATAAACTGAATCAAAACGAACTTGAACGAACTTACAAATAGGATCACCCTATGTAATATCCTAATTAAATATTAAACTATAATCAAGTCTAAAGATAAACCAAAGTAAACTATTAAATGCTAAACTGATAAATACTAGTTCAAGTAAGACTATAACTAATTAGGGAATTAAACTCTTGGGTAATCTAGATCTTTGAATAATAATTATTTCCTTATTTTTTAAATATTTTCTCCTTTCAGAATTATTGCCAACAGTTATCTCTAATGATTGTCTGTCTCTAGCATTGCAGGCTTCAATATGATCATTGAAAGTAGTGTTAATTTGGACAAGTGTTATATACTTACAGTGAGACTATACTCATAACTTGCTGTAATTCATTTTATTTTATTTTATTTTCTGGAAAGAGTTATAGATGCTGCTTGGATTGCCTTTTAATTATTGTAAAGTCATGTTTATTCATGTGTTCAACTTCATATTCTCTAAAATTTATTGGCATTCATTTTTAGCAATACATAGCAAAAAAAATTATCAGAATAAAAACCGATGCTTGCCAAGTGATATATCTCCATTGGGAATTCTAATCTGTGGAAATCATGTTACAGAGAATGAAAAAGTTTAGTCATCTGTGTTTACAAATCAAATCAAATCGAATCCCTAATACACAATGCATAATTATTCCTAACCGGAGGGAATATGTCATCACTTCAGCTTGAAAAGGCACGTCCATCCTGCAATGGTTGAACTGGAACTGCATATGGAGAATCCTAGTCAGCATCAAATATCTGCTGAAGCTGCAACACAATTGCTGGATTATACGTCCCGAAACTAACACCAACCGTTGCATAAAAGTAATCCCACATCAGATAACTGGTCCCAATATGTGCTCGTTTGTCACTAACTGCATATTTTCCATGGTTGACTCGGGTGAAACCAGGATACTTGTATCCTGTACTTGACCCATTACTTATAGCAGGCCCAGTTAAATTAAAACCCGGAACCATATAATATTTAACCTCTATTTTACCAGAACAGTTATTGTCGGGTGAAGAAGAGCATAAATTATTAGAGTACAGAAGTGACTTCAAATATTGATCTGTGTTGCTGATAAAATGTGCCCAGTAAGCGACCAGTATCTTTACTTTAGCATGCTTCGAGAAAATGACCTGCAGAGTTTAAAAGTTAATCGAATTTTTCTAGGTACATAGCATATTTCAGGTTCCGTCCTTAAACTAAAGAAATAACAGGAACTTACTCTGAGTTAAAATTGAATCAAAAAACAAGCAAACGCGTGTCTGTAAACTAATTTCAAAAGTTACCTCTGAAATTGCTGTGGATAAAGATGACCAGTAAACTGTCTGTGTTGAATACTCAGATTGACCGAGCCAATCCATGGTACTGATTCTCACAGTTTCCCCATCTGTTACGGATTTAATAGTTTCAATCCACGCCTGTTCATCTGTTTGGTACTTCCCAAATGAGATCTGCAATTTATTAATCATGAAATTCAAAAAAATAGATATTTACATACAAAACAGGATTGATGAGTTAGAATAAAAATACTGACCTCTGGAGGAGCAAAGGATAAATAGCTTAAAAGAGGCTGTGAATTTGAATAGTTTAATCCAGGGGTCTGAATTGATATTTTAAAAGTTGAAGGGTCTGTGAGCAATGGATAGCCAGCTGTGTGAGGAATCTCTATATAATCCGGAAGAGGAGATCTGCAGCAATATTGTTAACTGTGAGATGCTAAATGAATATGAACAAATTACACTTTTCGTAATATAGCAAATTTCAGGTTTTGTCCTTAAACTAACGAAATAACAGAAATTGTTATTTATGTTTACATTTTGTCATAGTAAACGCCCTTTTCACTAACGGACGTTAATTTTGTCCGTTAATTCGGTAATGTGACTTGCACATGAGGGGCAAAATTAACTTCTGTTTGTGGAAAGGATATATGCTGTGACAAAATGTGAGCATAAAGAACAATTTCTGTTATTTCCTAGTTTAAGAAAGAATCCCGAAACTTGCTATACACCAAAAGGACGAAAAGTGTAATTTGTTCTAAGGAATTATCATATTCATTGAAATTAGAATCCACCATTTTTGTTAACATACCTGCACCTTCCTTTAGCTGGTATAAAATGTGACCAACAAGGTACTGTTCTACTAATCTGCCATTGCTGATCCCATATCTTTGTTGTGTAATCCTTGTAATTTAGCGAGCCAAGTTTCCATAAATTATTATAAAATGTCTCAACTTTTGTTGCTATAGTTGGACAATTAACAAGATAGATTCCCAATTCCTTCACCTATAATTAAAGATCAACACTTATATTATTATTATAATTAAAATGAGGCATGTGAAAACTCTAGTAATAAATCTCAATAGACAAGTGTACAATGACTGTCCTACAAATATAGGATAATGAATGGAATTCATACATAAAAATACCTCTAACAAACTATGCAACAAATTCAATACAAAATGACAGTAATACCCCTACAAAACTAACTGTCTGATAGATATAAACCTGCGCAGACGCGCAGAGTAGCGTCCCAAATGTAAAAACATTGACTTGAAATTACCTGAGTAAGAGATTTCCAGTCATTATTAGTCGATCCAATATACACGTCACGAGAATCAGAAATCCAGACTTCAGCATGTAACACCCCTGATTCAAACCAATCACTAATCAATAAGGTCACATTCTTTACGTTCGCCCTCCCTGCAGCAAGATTAGACGGTTCTTCAGTGTAATCAGGATATGCTCCCGAATGCTGCAAAAGCCTGAGAAAAAATATAGCCGTTTAGGCATTCATTAAATTTCTATAAAAGAATTATAAGATGCCGACTGCACCTAATATTGATACCACGATCAGCAGCATCTTCAATGGATTTATATACACTGGAACCAACACCAGAACCAAATCTCCGCATATCCTCTTTCGAGTATCCATAATCTCCAGACCGAGGGTCATCGGGATGCGCTATTAACTGCCAGTACTGTGCCATTATGTCCAGATTGTGGGAAGAATTTCCAGCTAACCATCTAAGCACATCCCCTAATAATAATAATTATTATATGCATAAAGTTTAACAATACTTGCATCACTTATTATAATAATGATTCAAACATTAGCATCCGAGTCCTTTGACTTTCCTTTTGGTCAAACAAATCAATCTTGTTTCAATACCCCTCTGACTGAAATTAAATTAGTTAACGAAGTGAACAGTTTACCAGAGGCGAGAACGCCGGAAACGAGAGTGAGATCAGGCATGTCGGTAGGAATGGATTGGACATGCCATGCCTTGCACTCTTCATCATCGGACTTTGCTTCTGCTGATAATAACAAAATTGAAATTAATATGATACGCATTTGCTTCATTATGGATTGGAAGTTGGAATTGTGTTCAGTTCTCCCACGGTGAAATGAAATATATCGTTGACTTTTCATTCTAGCGTTCGAACCGGAACTAATCGTTCTTAGATTTTATTTCTTCTTTCTTTTTTTTTAAAGCCGGCTACCGGGTAAGTTGATGGAAAACAGGAAAATTCGCAATCAAAGACACTGTCGGGTAGTCCAAGCCTTGTTTCGGAAAAAACTCTCGTTGTCAGAAAGCCCACCTCGGTAAAACTTGATGGGATCATATTCGAACTTGAGATATAGCAGCCTGTAATCCAAATCTCCACTTCCTCTTTAATGCCAGCAAAGCAAAAACCCATTGATGAATTGCTCTTTGATATTCTTAAAAAAATAGCCTAAAAAGTATATTAATAAACATCACAAATGAATCAAACATTACACATATATAATGATCGAGTCAAATAGGAAGTTTATACTTTCTATACAAAATTAATCAATTGCAAAGATGTAAATAAACCATCCTTGAATTTGCAGGATACAAAATTGGTTGATTAATGAATTGTTATATACTGTGCTTACTCATTTCAAATTTATCTGCTAGGTTAAAAGTCATTTTAAAAAATATGGGCCTTAAAAAATATTAAAAATCTATTGGTTTTAAAACTGGTTTGTCGGTTTAAATTGGTAATTTTAAGAAAACCGGTGATACGATATTCTAGCAAATCGCCCAAAAGTATCGGGCTTTAAATACCGATCACCTTCCCAAAATCCGGCATAACCGGTTCAACCGGCCGGTATCAACCGATTTTTAAAACATTGTTTAAAACTATTTCATACTTAAAATTAAAATTCCTGTAATATGACATGTTTAATTTGTTAATTTAATTGCTTCAAACGATTAGAGGGCACTATTCAAGAGGTAAACGTGAATCAGGTTGGTTAGTTAAAAAAATGGACTAAGTCATAAGCATGTTAATGTATAATTAAATGGGTTAAAATGTATAACTAGATTGTGGATCCCAGTATAGGGTTGAATTATTCTACAAAGACCAACAGAAATAAAAAGTGTGAGAAGTGATAATTAATTGTTATGTGTTAAGAGGGGAGTGGGAACCAAAAGGAAAAAAGGTATAAAAGTAATATTACATATATTCTCTCTCCATATTTTAAAACGCATATAACTTTTTCATATTATGTTTTTTTTAAAAAGCACAATAATAACAAGCGTTTTTTAATCTTTAATATGAGTATGACTTTGTAATATAAAAATTAAAACAAAAATTACATCATTGTGTCTTTTTGTTTGTCCTTGTGTCTTTTTTCGTCATTATGTCTTTCTACTTGTCATTATATCTTTCAAATCATCATTGTGTTTTTAGTTTTTAAATGTTAATAATACCGTTGTGTAATAATAATATGTAAATATAATGATAAAATAACAGAAAATTATCTAATACATAAAACACAATGATGAATGCATATTACACAATAACCTGAAGCGTAAAACACAATGATGAATACATATAACACAATGACCTGAAACGTAAAACACAATGGTGAATGCATATAGCACAATGACCTGAAACTTAAAACACAATGACCTGAAACGTAAAACACAATGGTGAATGCATATAACACAATGTCCTGAAACTTAAAACACAATGAAACTACATATTACACAATGACATGAGTATAATACAAATAAACGTTATACTTTTTTTTCTCAAACTAAGTGAATGTCGCATGCCAATCCTAAACAAAAGACAATGAGCGTATTACACAATGACTAAAACGCAATGATAAGTCGAAAGCCAAATGATGAGCACAAAGACAAAATGAAAAACAAAAAAAAACACAATGCCGTAATCTTTGTTTTAATTTTTATCTTTAATATGAGTACCAATTGATAACACAATGACCAAAATCTATAACACAGTGCGTAGAAAAACCCAATTAAAAAACAGAATAACCAATAATAATACAATGCAAAAAACTCACTATTTTTTTTATTTTTAATATAGCAATATGATGCTCATATTAAAGATAAAGAACGCTTGTTATTATGGTGAATTTTTATAAAAATGTTGCATGAAAAAATTATTGACGTTTTAAAATGATAGGGGAATTGGCATGTGTCTTTCATGTGGAAAAAGAAAGTTAACAAAAGTGGGCTATTACCTTTATGCCCTTCTCATCAGCTTATTATTAAATTAATCTCCACAATTCAAATCTAAGATCAATGAATTATATTCCTTCTC
Organism: Bidens hawaiensis; assembly: GCF_021521415.1. Lineage (NCBI taxonomy): Eukaryota > Viridiplantae > Streptophyta > Magnoliopsida > Asterales > Asteraceae > Bidens > Bidens hawaiensis. Next base: position 2,070,475 of record NW_027491069.1, on the reverse strand, counting down.
ACTCTTCTCATTTTTGTTGTCCTTTATATTTTAACTTTCCCCTCCTAATGTAACTTACAATTAATATATTTATTATATATTAAAAGGCAAGTGGCAAACTTTCTTTCTTAGACTTTTGCCCTGAGCTTTCACATTTATACTTTTATGGCCCCTCAACTGTATTTATAAAGTTTTGTTTATTAGACTTTTGCCCTAAAAGTTTTACACATATACTTTTAGGCCTCAGCTTTTGTGATAAAACCTTTTCCCTTTCAACTTACAGCTTTACCTTTGATCCCCTCAACTTTTGTAATCAAACTTCTGCTACACAACTTTTACCGTAACGAATCAAATCGAAACCAACCGAATTCCCGCCACAGCACGCGATAACTTTCGAACATATAATGCATTTAACTCGCTCTGCCGCAACGAGCGGGTAAAATATTTTTTTACATTAAGATATAGGTTACAAATTAAAATTACTTAAACTGCTCAATCGATTTTTTTTTGTTTATGATCCAAAACCTGGTAAAGGTTGAAATGAGAAGCCCGTCTCGTTTAAGCTCAACTTCATTTGAGATTTCATCTCTTACATGCGACTCGCTCGTTTACACCCCTACTTAACAAGATTTGCTAATAGGCGTTGGACGAAAATTTATCTAGAATCCTTATCCTTTAAATCTATCACATATCACTGATGTAACACCCTTGATTTTCACACAAGAAAAATCCATTATCTTGATTGTAACATGTAAAATATATGTCCGGTATCTACAGTTAAATATTTTGTAATAAGTTTCAAACTTTAAAACTCCTTCGATAGACAGAAACAAGGAAGTGCAGTTGTTTTTTAAGTCCAAATAACACCAAAACTATTGAGATATTTACAAAAATGTTAACACTAAGAGAAGGGTTATTCTTGTATACTCCGAAGTACTTGATCACCACCCACAATCCTATTTATAAGCTTTATCTAAGGCATTTATAACGCAACAAAGTTAGTATTGTAGATATGTAAGTCCTTAATTATCAAGAATTCCAAAGCAAATGATTCAAAACTTAAAGGTTTCCAAGCCCAACATATCAGGCCTACATGACCATGATTGGGCCCATGACACTCATTAGGCCTAATTGACCTTCATTGGGCCTACTACACCAACGTTGCGCCTAATATACCAACATTTGACCTAATTGACTGTCATTGGGCGTGAATGATTATCGTGGGCTCTATTTGAACATTATTGTCCCTAACTGACCATCAATGGTACTAGCTAACAATCATTAGGTCTAATTGGTCATCATCGGGCCTGATTAATCATGGTTGGGCCTAATTGATCATCATTGGGCTAAATGACTAGATGTAACATATCAGAAAAATCCCATATTTATTTTGGACTAAAAATGCGAACTTTGAAAAATGAGGGATTAAAAATAATCTCAAGACATGTAATGGGAAAAATGAGATAAGAAAAACAAGACATCTCATTTTTAAGGAAATGAGAAAACTTTCATCCCACATGGAAAGAGGGAAGAAAATGGAAGCTCTTTATAAGGAAGAGGGTTTCCATAGTAATATTCTTATGTGGCTAACCACTATCTCTAGTTCTAGCGGGGGTGCGAAGCACTCGACGCGCACGGGCACGGTCTCGGGCGATGGGCGTAATGTGGAGTTTGATGGCGCACTTTGCACTTCGCACTCTCGCATCGCCGCGAGCCGCATAAGGGCCACTTTTGTATTTTTGAAAGTAGAATGACAAAAATAGTAAAATACTGACATTGAATGACTTCGCGCTACGTGAAGTACCAAGTTATGATTCCTTTGCACTACGTGAAGTACCCATTCTACATGTGTGACACGTGGCAAAACGCCTGATGATGCAACAATCATTATGGCGGTTCGCGTCGCATGAACGGCCAGGACATTTGTCCTTCGCGCTACACGAAGGAGTCGAAAATCAGCTATAAATAGGAGGGTTCACTACACTTCACAACTCACACCAAAACATTTTACTTTCACACGTTTTGCCTCGGGAAGCATGCCGATCTCGTAGTACGTGCCAAGCTCCGAAGCTCTGACAATCTAAGCTCTAATACGCGATAGAGAATAGAAGTGTTGCTTGAACAGTTATAGGCATTTAACTCCAAATACCCATGTGAGGTAGGGTGAAACATCCAACTTCTGTTAAATAATAAATAACATAAAGTTTATTGTTAACTGTGTGTCGTTAGTTTAACTGTGTGCGTGTTTAGGTTTGGAATAAGATTTTGGTTGGAATGGGAAGTGGGTGGTGGGGCCCTTAGACCCCCTATATATCATATCTTCTTCTCCATTCTATTTCTTTACACAACACCCACACTCAAGAAACACACACACTTTCTCTCTAACACCCAAAACCAATCCCGAACTAAAAGAAGAAAGGACCTCGTGTGTGAACGTCATCAAACCCCAAGAATCACGTCCAGATCCTCGAGTCGTCTCAGATCCGAACCGAACCCGAGAAAAAAAGGTAAGCTTCGGCCAAAGGGTTAAGTTTATGGATAGAATCGACATGCAAATAGATATAATGATAGATCGGGTTGTAAGATGTAAGAAAAACATAAACTTGGTGAGTTATAACCTCACGGGTATGATATAGGACAAAAATGTGATGTTCGGACCTCATAAAACACGGGTATGCAAAGTTGGTGCAACCCAAAACCCATAAAAAGGGTAAAATCGGGTCTTAAGGAAGAGTCACAGAGTAATTTGGCTTAAAATGGCAAAAAATGAAGAAAATGAGGTATTTTCGCATAAGTCGATTTCGCATCGCACAGCTATGCGAAGCGAAATCAATATTTCGCATCGCACAGCCATGCGAAGCGAAAAAGTTATGCGAAGCGAAATCGCATGCGAAGCGAAATTCTCATGCGAAATTCCATGCGAAATGGCCATGCGAAATTTCATGAAATCCATTTTCTGATGCATTTTTGTTAAAGAACTATTAATGAAAATAAAATTTTTCCGAGCTGACTCGCCAACTCAACCCCAGCCAGGGGCTTTGCCCCTTAGACTCTGCTAGGGGCTGCCGCCCCTAGACCCCGCTACCAGGGGCGCTGCCCCCCGGACCCCCGTTAGTTGAGGGTTTCATTAACTTAGATGTAGGAAGTAGCAGTAATAGATAATTGACACACGTAATGTATTGTACAGTTAGCCGTGCACAACTAAAGAAGGGCATTACCATTAATGGTGAGAGAAACCGACTCCAGGTGAGTTCTAGCCCTTTTATCTGTTATGTTTTCGGGGCTGTGTGCATACTCCTATGTGTTAGATAATACACTTACTTGATTGGTAAGTGTATGATACGTGTATGATTGTGTATTGAATGTATTGTTACATAATGATTGTATGAATGAGTATGTATATATATTTATAACTAGAAGATATGTAAAGTATGCACGTATGGTAAAGGTATGGTTATTCGAGACAGAAGGGACCAGACCCTTATAATATCTGTGATGTTAGGGACCAGACCCTTATAATATCTGTGACGTTTAAGATAGAATAGCTTATGGTATACAATAGGGTTTTATGAAAGAAAGTGTGTAGGTACGTATGCATGTATGTAGGCATCAACGATAAAGCGTCATGACTGTCTTAATTAACGTTTATGAAAAGACAATTTGTATGTTAAGACAAAAACGAATGTTTTGTAATGTGACGTTTGAAGTTTTAAATTATTCCGCGAAAGTTTTTATTAACTATGATTTTAGAACTGTGTTTATGAGTAAATCCAATACCAAAGTAGGGTTATCGGGAACGGGGCCTTACATAGGGGTTCTGATTAAGTTATTATTTTATTATAATGGCTTAGACCATAGTCAGGGGTATAGCCCGAACCTTGATCACAGTTAAGCATAATATAACTTTTCATAAGCAAAGGTTATAGTTAAAATAATATTTCTTTATGATTAAGAAATATAATATTCCTATACAGAGGTCATAGCTAAAATATTGTTTCTTCAAAATTAAGAAACATACAGTTTTATATACAAGGAACATAGTTAAATTAATGTTTCTTCATTAAGAAACATCAAATTTTTTATTCTGAGATTATAGCCAAATTAACGTTTCTTCTTAAAAAAGAAACATGTTATAGATGTTTCTTCATAAAGAAGAAATTCAGCACATGATTTGTAAATAAACAGAAAGACTACAGTTTTTAAATATTTATTTAAACAAATGGTCAGTCAAGGTTTAAAGGTATCAAAACCAAAGTCTGCCGATTTATAAAGAAACACCGTCAAGGTATTTATGGAAACCTATTACAAATATAGGTTAACAGCATACTTAAAGGAAAGGTTCTAAAACGACACCGAACTGACAACAACAGATGAATTCGTTAAACCTTTTGCCGACTGAACTGATTTTACTCTTGTAATAAACATGTTGTTTATTGCAAAGAGTTTGATAAATGTTTGCATGAGATTACTTTTCTCTAAACTTGTTATAATACAAAATAGACAATAAAAAGCAACTTAGACCGAATACACATGCGTCTGGATCCATACATAACTGACCATTTGGCATACAAAAACAAGTCAATCGTAACCAGTTCTCCAACAGGGTCACATATCCTAGGGGAAGAATGTCTTTAAATAGGGGCTATGTAACTCGGGGAACCTTTGAATTGTGTGTGTAGGGCAGTTGTACAAATCTCGGGAATGACAGACGTTCCTGCTGAGATTGTGAACAGAAAACTATGTTTGTATTTAACGACTGTTATAAATTATTTTATCGAGTCAACGTTTCACCGGCTGTGTGCTGATGTATTTTTCCCCCACATTTCAGGGAAACAGTAAAGAATAAAACAGACAGGAACGACAGACTAGAATATTGGAGATATAGTCATTAGACGTTATCTGATGGCTTAGATATTTCAGAATAATATAAAGAATCATATTTTCGAAAGACGGGTATTTGAAATATTAAACGGGTATTCAAATCCCGATTTTTTAGTATAATAATATTTTATTAAAAGACTAAAACGGGTATTCTAACTTGACATTTTTATGAAATAATATTTTATTTTAAGATTCCGCTAAAACAAACCCGCAACTCTGATATATTTACAAAACAGATAACAAATAACGGGTGTCTCGCCTAGGCCCTAAGTCGGGGTGTGACACTAGTGTTGGGTGTAATCGACGATAGTTTGGCCTACTTGACCGTTAATGTATCTTAACCATCATAATGCGTATGTGATATCCATTAGACCATCATTTGGCTAAATTCACCGTCATTAGGCCTAACTATTTGCAATTACGTCCATCTGAACATCATTGAGCATAACATTATATTAATAGGTCTAACTGACCGACATTGGACCTTACTGACCATCATTATGACCAAACTGACCATCATTGAGCCTAAATGATCATCATTGAACGTTATTGGCCATCATTATGCTTAACTGACTATAATTCGCCCTAAATGAACGTCATTAGATGTTACTAACCATCATTATCCATCATAGGACCTTATTCACTTTAACTAGACTATAATGACCATCACTGTGATTAAGTAACCATTATTGAACCTTATTGGGCACATCATAAGTGACCTTCATTTGTACTAATTGATCGTTAAGTGGCTTATTGACTGTAATTAGGCGTATTTCACTGTCATTGAGCTTAAATTATCATCATTTGGCGAAATAGACCATCATTGGGTGTATTTGAACTCCGTGATCCTAATTGACTGTGATTGGACCTAATGAACCATCATTAGGTCTAACGGACTTTGATAGGGCCTAATTGACCGTCATTGGACCTTACTGAGCATCATTGGCCCTAACCCTAAGTGTGACATTCGTCAAAATTAGTGTTTGTATTTGTATTCGTTTAGACGATCATTTTGTCATTCGAATCCTCATTTTTAATAAAGGGGAGTATTTAGTGAGTATTTATACTAGCTATGTTGTTACGATGCTAGTTATCCTTGGCAAGTAGTATTTTATGTAGTTTGAGCCTTTATTGCTTTTAAATCAATTCTAGGGGCTATTTCTGCCCAATTTCAAAGTCTGGTTATCCTCAGCCGCGCCACGCATCACGGAGGATGTCCCTCTAGTCCCCAGGACGCGTGAAGGACCTGGTCAACTGTAGAAGCCACTATCCCTTGCGCATCCCCAGGGATAGACCCAGCTCCTCCACGACGCGCGGAGGAGCATGTTATTACGGATTTTTGTGGTAAGCTCGTTTCAACTCTTCTTTACACCATTTAAAACATTGTCCAACTTGTTTTATTGATAATAAACATACTGTGACTTTCAAATCTTTATTTCAACTTCATTGAGTCAATTGGTAAATTCAAAGGCTTAATGAGCCCGTTAACATTTTTAACCAAATGCAATTCAATTTCAAACACATTTTTATATAGTCAAACCGACCAAGTGTTCAAGTTTTCTTTTATTATCCAGTTTCATTTCCCGGGGTAATTTTTTTGTTGAATTTCTGCATGTTCATATAATTCAGAACTTCATGCTAAGTTAAAAGTAATTTAACAATAGTGTTAGTTCATCAAAAATGAACTTGATGCGCTTATGCGACCATTCGGTTAGAGTTTGGAAATTTTCATACGCGTACTTATAAAACAGCGTTTCTTCTCATAAATTCTAAAATAATATTTTTGTTATGTCGGAACCAAATTTGAGATAACTCAAGGATGTGGCCAACCGAACACAAACCACTCGTTTAAACTCGTTTTCATACTTTTTAGGCCCGTTTTGGATTTTCTCGAAACGAGTCCAACATATTAACATGACTAAGCATTATTATAACCCAAAATTTCCTAAACAAATAAAATTATCTACTTAAAAGTTTTACGACGAAAAGAATAAAATTCATTTTTAAGTGAAATATATATTTTTGATTCAAAGGCTTTAAAATTCAAAACAATTAACCGAATCTCATGTATTTCTACTTGTTTCTTCATTCTTTTGTACTTCTCAGTGACCCTACAAATATTTTGTGATTTCTAGGATCCCACGTCGGTTCACTTTCTTAAGCGCTCGTTTTTGCATTCTACTCGTTTAACTCAACAAGTGAGTTTCATAACCCCCTTATTATGCTTTACAATTATTTGGGGTTGTAGGCTTGCAGCACATTACAATACTTTTCTCGTTAGTTCATGCCTTTGTTTACAAACCGGTTTCAACTTATGTCATGCATGTTAATAATTTACCTTTCATATTGTTTATGATGATTATATGTGATATATGTACAATGTGTTTATCGTTTTATGGTGATTGGTACTCAAACGCATATGCAAACACGATTTCATAGTGGGAGGGTCCGATGGGACGTACCCTGCCGCTTATTCTTTAACTTATGTTGGAACGCATGGTGGTTCTTATTCCACTAGTGTTTCAACTTCGGTCGGTAGAACGAGACGATTTATTTGTTTTTCCATTGACTTTATGCTCGAGAATTATTACAATGATTATATGTGATATATGTACAATGTGTTTATCGTTTTATGGTGATTGGTACTCAAACGCATATGCAAACACGATTTCATAGTGGGAGGGTCCGATGGGACGTACCCTGTCGCTTATTCTTTAACTTATGTTGGAACGCATGGTGGTTCTTATTCCACTAGTGTTTCAACTTCGGTCGGTAGAACGAGACGATTTATTTGTTTTTCCATTGACTTTATGCTCGAGAATTATTACATTATCGCATGTGAATCATTTAGTATTTCCATATTATACATATAAAAAACTAATGAAAACTAAATGTTGATATATTATCTTTAACGTGCTATAGGATACTTTAATGAAGTGCTAAGGATAAAGACAATTAGTTGACCTTATGATTTATTAATTCGAATTATATTTGTTTCCCTATGTTTTGTTATTTGTTCTGCTGAGACTATTGTGTACATGCAACATTTGAAATGTAATATATATAATTATTTTCACTTTAATTAATAGTGTTACGAGCTAGTGAACAATTTAAAAACCGCCTTGGCGTATACTCCGCCAAGGTCCTTGTGTTACACTAAGTGACCATCATTTGGCCTAACCGGCTGTCATTGGGCCTATCTGACCAACTTTGGGCATAATGGGGTAACTAACTACTATTACTTATATATTCTTATGAATAACAATCAACTTAGGAGATCGATTGTTTTAGTCTCAGTAGGGGCGGGCGGTGATTCCTGAGGCGACCCGAAACACGACACGAAAAAATTATAGGTTTTGGGTCAGCTTATATGACCCGTTTTCGTAAATAGGTCAACCCAAACACCACCCTTTAAAAATGGGTTGATTTGTTAACCTTTTTAGTAATTTTAGAGAAGTTAATTGATTGTTTAAATTTTTACAAAGTCCCTAGATGTTACTCATATTTTTAAATGAACGTATAATTGATTGCCCGATACATGACCTGAACACAACACGAATTTAAATGAGTCCTCATGACACGACACGAGTAAATATATGGGTTGGGTTAGGGTTGAATAATCTCATCACGCCAACCTGAAATCCACCAACCCACCAACCCGACACGATTGACACCCCTAGATCTCGGTGATATGACGAATTATTTTCATGTTTATTTTTGTTTAATCGGAGACTAAACTAAAAGACGCAGTTAGTTGACAACTTATATCAGTTGTTACCTGACTATTCCAAACACTTAAGCGAAAAAGCTCGAGGTATCGTTTTTGTGTCGGATTTGAGATCTGACTACACCAAATAATAAAACCGAGCTAGATTACAGGAAAACGTGAAAGTCGTCTCGTTAAACAACCTCGTTTCAGGTCCAAGAAGGTAAGAACTTCTCTAAAAAGCTCCTGAAATGTAGATCTTGTTCATATACGAACCATAGAAGCTAGATCTCACGTTTATGGCTTAAATTCTTAGTAAAAGTGTATTAATCGAGCTTAGAAAGAGTCATATATGACTTAGTGATACATGTATACACACACATACACACACATAATCTGTTTTTTTTTGTTCATATGCTTTGTTTATTAGAAAACTCCTGTAGTCTCAAAAAACCACAACAAAAAATAATGTTACTTAATCAACTAATTGTTTCATTTTTAAATTGTTCTAAACTGTATTACACGATAGCTTTGTATTAATATTGCATGATAAGTATATTATTAAATTGTATTTTGATTATTTATTAAATATTTTATTTTAGTTAATTACCATGCAGTAAACAAGTCTCAAAAGTATTATAAAAGTCTCATAGACATACATCATACATGTGCCTTGATTGAATTCTTCAATTCGAGTTGTTGACACTCTCAGATTGGTCAACACGGGACTATTATTTCCACACCGTAGTATAAAGTATAAACCAACGAGAAAATTTGAATAGTATACTAAATGGTCTTCAAGATAATTTCTTTAAACGAATTTCGTTGACTTATTAAAACTGCGAAAACAGCTATTAAAAGATTTTATGCGTCAAGTAAATTAATAATTAATAAAATTGTGAGTTTAGTGCAAGTTAACACTTCTTCTAAATCACGTGACACACTTTAAACTTACAATTAATTAATTGATTAAATAAACTTACAAAGCCTTGTTTGATATAGACTAGTATTTGTGCCTGCGCGTTGCGGCAGGGACGCAATGAGGATGCGGTCGGTATGAGTTTAGTTTGCGGTGTGGGGGTGATGCAATGACAGTTCAGTCAGTAACTGTCCAAGAGTTGTGGCGGGGGCATACGGGTTTTTGATCGTGGCTAATTAGACTCATGGGCCGTTTAAGTGACCAAATGATTTATATAGTTGAATAAGAAACGAAACTATTGTGATTAAAATTGAATCTAACAAGTTAACTATAAACAAGTCATAACTCTATGGCGTTATAAAACGTGTGAGTTGGATCAGGTGTCGCAACTGATGTTAGATTAAATTTCGTTGTGTACTATCATGCAAGTCATTGTTGGTTTTTAAACATTTATTCCGTCCATCAAAAAATAGACATAGTAATTTAAATATTGCGCCGTATAGGTGTGTATAATATGTTAATTTCATTTATTATTGGCCCCTACGTCGACTATATATGATTTAGTCAGTAGCATAACTGAACAAAAAAATGCATACGACAAGTAATAATAACATGTTATCTTAAAGACGTGTTTTTGTGTTTTGAAATTCACCCGAGTGGAGGTGTAATGGTTGGCTCGTACCAACAACATGAAAAGCTAGGAATCTGAACTATATTGACAGCAGAAAGTACCGCACATGCGCATTTTAGTTCTAATATTCTTTGCTTCAGACATGCTTGGATCAAATGTGACTGTGATAACTTTGTAGACCTCAAAGTGTTCACTACATAATAAGACATTAATGTATAAGTTAAGAATTTTTGTGAGAATTTATTTGCAGTTGAAGTGACATGAAATACGTATGATATAGATATGTATAGGAATGGAGGCTTACTTTGTTTAAGATGAACCGCTGCGTAAATGACTCGTTATTGTAGCATTTGTATTATTTTCGGTTGGTAAAAGGTTGGTTCGTTATGGAACCGAAATTTGGTATAGCCAAATTTGTAGTCGTTGTGATCTACTACGATACAATAATAACTAAAGGTTTAACAATTATAAATTTTTACTCACTATGTAGCAGCGGTATATTTTCTCTATTCATAAGATTTAGCAAGATCACAAGGACGACAATCCATTCTACTCATAGTTATAATTCAATTAATAAGCATGAAACTATTAAAACTTGGTAATACAATCACATGAACTCCATTAAGACATAATATTCATCAACATTAAACAAGGGAAAAAACTTATCATTTAAAAACAATGATATATAAATTTCATATGCAGAGCCTTCAATACCATATGCTACATCAAGAGAATCGGTCTTCATTATCTGGTCGAACAACTCTTAATAGTAAATATATGAATGTGACACCAACAACTCTAATAATAAATATATTAGATTGCTTTGGACCTACCAAACGGGAAGTAACTTATGTAGTAAGGGAGGCAGGCCTGCTTGCGTTTCCGGTACCAAATACCTCTCCAGCCACCTCCCACTTCCATATTATATCCATTATTTTTAACTTTGTATTAAAGAAATAAATTGAGCTCAAATTAAAAAAGAAGTCATTTATAATGGAAAGTGTATTTAACAAATTTACTTATAAGCTAGACATTGACTCATGAAAACCTATAAGCTAGTTTGTGTTTAGGACTCCTTAAGTATACATAGGAATATTAGAAATGAATGATAGTATTTGCATACACACAAACATACATTACTGTATGATACAACTGTTTTAGTACTTCAGATAAATATTAAAAACAACTTAGATGTTCATAGAAAAATGTAGCATCTCACTTAGATAACAAAGTAACAAGCACATTAAAGTATTTTTTTAATGGATAAAAATGAATTTACTGCTAATGAAAATCATAAATACAATACAACATACCAGATCTTCAACAACTTCTGATATCCCTGATGTGTCATGTAAACTGGCTCGATTTTGATTATATAATCAACTTAACTTTTTTCCCCTGGTCCAGTAACTTGACACCTAGATGTTGAGCCTTTTGTTTTTTATTTTCACTATCCAAAACAATACTGTCAACAAGCCTCTCTATTATAAAGATTAGTTCGGCAACCTCAGCAGGTTTCTTCTATTCGTCACCTAAAAAATTTATTATAACTCGTTCAAGCGCAATTAACAACTCAAAACAACTCCACTTTTTCAAACTGTTTATGTTCATTGATTGTTTCTTCTATCCCCCCTTTAATGTTCAATTGCATATTAATGGGAATTGCATATTAATGGGTTGTTCATAACAGAAAATTGATTTAATGGACCCTTGATTGCACAATGATGTAGGAAGGTAACATTTAATTGGTCAGCTTGACTCCTTGTAACAGCCTGCTTGATTGGAGCCTTCAATTCAGCAATTGTCACAAAAACCTTTACTTGAACAAAAAGAAATACATACCAAGAGGATATAACAATATAACATTACATATTTTATCTTTTAAAAAAAAAACAGTAAGGTTATGTGTTTAGGACTCCTTAAGTATACATAGGAATATTAGAAATGAATGATAGTATTTGCATACACACAAACATACATTACTGTATGATACAACTGTTTTAGTACTTCAGATAAATATTAAAAACAACTTAGATGTTCATAGAAAAATGTAGCATCTCACTTAGATAACAAAGTAACAAGCACATTAAAGTATTTTTTTAATGGATAAAAATGAATTTACTGCTAATGAAAATCATAAATACAATACAACATACCAGATCTTCAACAACTTCTGATATCCCTGATGTGTCATGTAAACTGGCTCGATTTTGATTATATAATCAACTTAACTTTTTTCCCCTGGTCCAGTAACTTGACACCTAGATGTTGAGCCTTTTGTTTTTTATTTTCACTATCCAAAACAATACTGTCAACAAGCCTCTCTATTATAAAGATTAGTTCGGCAACCTCAGCAGGTTTCTTCTATTCGTCACCTAAAAAATTTATTATAACTCGTTCAAGCGCAATTAACAACTCAAAACAACTCCACTTTTTCAAACTGTTTATGTTCATTGATTGTTTCTTCTATCCCCCCTTTAATGTTCAATTGCATATTAATGGGAATTGCATATTAATGGGTTGTTCATAACAGAAAATTGATTTAATGGACCCTTGATTGCACAATGATGTAGGAAGGTAACATTTAATTGGTCAGCTTGACTCCTTGTAACAGCCTGCTTGATTGGAGCCTTCAATTCAGCAATTGTCACAAAAACCTTTACTTGAACAAAAAGAAATACATACCAAGAGGATATAACAATATAACATTACATATTTTATCTTTTAAAAAAAAAACAGTAAGGTTATGTGTTTAGGACTCCTTAAGTATACATAGGAATATTAGAAATGAATGATAGTATTTGCATACACACAAACATACATTACTGTATGATACAACTGTTTTAGTACTTCAGATAAATATTAAAAACAACTTAGATGTTCATAGAAAAATGTAGCATCTCACTTAGATAACAAAGTAACAAGCACATTAAAGTATTTTTTTAATGGATAAAAATGAATTTACTGCTAATGAAAATCATAAATACAATACAACATACCAGATCTTCAACAACTTCTGATATCCCTGATGTGTCATGTAAACTGGCTCGATTTTGATTATATAATCAACTTAACTTTTTTCCCCTGGTCCAGTAACTTGACACCTAGATGTTGAGCCTTTTGTTTTTTATTTTCACTATCCAAAACAATACTGTCAACAAGCCTCTCTATTATAAAGACTAGTTCGGCAACCTCAGCAGGTTTCTTCTATTCGTCACCTAAAAAATTTATTATAACTCGTTCAAGCGCAATTAACAACTCAAAACAACTCCACTTTTTCAAACTGTTTATGTTCATTGATTGTTTCTTCTATCCCCCCTTTAATGTTCAATTGCATATTAATGGGAATTGCATATTAATGGGTTGTTCATAACAGAAAATTGATTTAATGGACCCTTGATTGCACAATGATGTAGGAAGGTAACATTTAATTGGTCAGCTTGACTCCTTGTAACAGCCTGCTTGATTGGAGCCTTCAATTCAGCAATTGTCACAAAAACCTTTACTTGAACAAAAAGAAATACATACCAAGAGGATATAACAATATAACATTACATATTTTATCTTTTAAAAAAAAAACAGTAAGGTTATGTTATTTTCGAAATATAAAAAAAAGTTTCAAGGTATGTTAATCACACATATGTCTTGAGTATTGATCCTTTATAAATTGGCTAGTATGTAGCTTTAAGCAAAGTACTCGTTAAGTATGAGAATGAAACAGATAAACAAAACAAAATAAAACCGACTCAGATGTAGATCTGCAGATGATCATAGGTAGAGGCTCAGACACGTCATTGCCACTGTCAACAAAGCATACGGCTCAGAGCCGTGATGGCTGCAATTGAGGTTGCTATGGCGAGTAGCTGACCATCATAATTGCCAAATTAAATAAATAAAGAAACCGAATGTTGATACGCCACGATTAGCCACGTACACAATACCAAAGCAAAAACCACAAACGATAACTTCTAATAAATAAAGAAACCGAATGTTGTCGTTAGGTGACAATTAGTTGAGCTATCTCTACGACTTGTATCGAATGAGTTGAAATTAGACATGAATAACAGTGTGGAGAAATAAAACCCAAACTAGCTGCAGTATGGTTGGTTGATTCATGGTGATGGGCTAAAATTTACGGGTGGGTCGATAGTGTTCTTACACCAAGGTAAATTCACTGTTCATTAATTTTTTGGTGATTAAACATTATGGATAGTTCATGGTTGAATGGATAGAGGAATGTAAGTATTAAAGTTAATCCTTTGGTGCAGAGTAATACATAATTTAAAAAGGGTGATCAAATCGTATTCGTCTCGACTATGTTGACTATTGTTACAAATGGCTGCGAGCCCCCGACATATAATATGACAAATAAGATGTCACATACTAAATGATTAATAGCAGAACGCATCAATGAACTGGAAAACTAGATGGCCCGTTTGACTATATGATAACCTGTTTGAACGGAATCACTTAAAGCGCCTATTTACTACCTGGATTGCTTATCACAAATTCATTATCTTTTGACCCGTTTCATTTTTATACACCATATTTAGGCTCGTTTATATATCAGTTAACTATATTTTGAAGGTTTTCGTTTTAGCTCACTATGTTTTGATCTGTCTCATTTTAATACACCAGATTTTGGTGCGTTTCATTTTAAAATTACATATTTTTGCATGTTTTATTTTAATACAACGTATTTTGATCCGTTTAATTTAGTTTCGTCGTATTTTGACCTGCTCATATGTTGGATACATTATAATTAGGTTAAAATTATTCTTGTTACAACTTAAGACCCTACGATATATCAGTTAAGAGTTAAGACTCAGAATTGAACAAAATTGATATATGAGAGAGAATGCGCACAACCGAAGTTGTCGATTAATGTTGTTATTTTTGGCATTATAATGTAATATAGAAGAAGAGAGATTTCAATATAAAGAAACAAAATATAGAGTTTCTTGTAATGATACTTAAAAACAAATTTAAGTCGTCAACTGATTATAACAGCATAACGCATTAATGAACTGGAAAACCAGATGGCCCCTTCGACTATATGATGACTTGTTTGAACAGAATCAATTAAAGCACCTAGTTGCACCTATGAAATTTTAATTCAGTACCTGGATTGCTTATCACCAATTCATTATCTTTTGATCCATTTCATTTTTATACACCCTATTTCAAGTCGTTTATATATCAGTTAACTATATTTTGAAGCTTTTCGTTTTAGCTCACTATGTTTCGATCTGTCTCATTTTAATACACCAGATTTTGGTGTGTTTCATCTTAAAATTACATATTTTTTCATGTTTTATTTTAATACAACGTATTTTGATCCGTTTAATTTAGTTTACTCGTATTTTGACCCGCTCATATATTGCCCCGTTTCAATTTAATACACCATGTCTGGACTCATTTATATACCAGTTAACTATATTTTGACCATTTTCGTTTTCATTCACTATGATCTGGCCTGTTTCATTTTAATACACCAGCTTTTGGCCCGTTTCATCCTAAAATGCCATATCTTGGCATGTTTCGTTTGAATACAACATTTTTTGGTTCGTTTAACTTCGTTTCACCATAACTTGACCCGATCATATATCAGCTCACTATTTTTACCTGTTTAGTTATCATATCATAATTTTTTTAATAATAATATTTATGTTACATACAAACAAAACTTATGACAGTTATACAAATAATATACAAGCAGGCTTAGTTAAATTCCGTGTGTGAAGTTTGAGAGAAGTTCCTTTATTAAATTACTTATGGCTTGTGGACCTCATTAAATTAATTATGGTTTAGGCGTGACTTTATTCGAGTTTCTAACCACTCGATCTCGAATAAGTTAAAGTGCAACTCGTGCAAGTGGGCTTAGTTAAATTAATTATGTCAAGTTTGAGTGGACCTCATTAAATTAGTTATGGTTTAGGCGTGACTGTATTCGAGTTTCTAACCACTCGATCTCGAATAAGTTAAAGTGCAAATCGACTACTTAATACTCCTTCTGGAAAGCAACTTTTTATGTAACAGGTGAGTTTCTATTAAATAAAAACCATGCAAGTTGCTGGTAAACGTCTTTCTATAAGCTAGGTAACAAGCATTTGAAATAAAAAATAACGAAAGATGATAACAGAAGTAGGACCGGCATCTTACGATTTCATTTTGTAAAACGCAAATGCACAAAGAAATGTTCATCAAGATTGCGTTGAAGATATATCATCCAGCAGGAACTTAGATTCAGCCGCATAATCAACCGGGCTAACAATCTTCACAGTAATCCTCTGTCTTTTGTCATTATTGTACTCATGTGGTGCAACCATCAAACGAAAAACGTGTGGGACCCATGTGGCTTTCTTAAGCTGTGTTTGATAAGCACTTCCATTGTCCTATAAGCAGTTGAAAGGAGAATTAGAAACCTGAATATGGGCCTAATAGTCATCCAAGCATGTGATATGGCGTGATGCAGACGTCACATACTAAATGATTAACAAATAAGATGCTATAGTCACTAATAAAATCTGACTTGCTTGTAATAATTATTAATAAACTGTTTGGAATGATAACAAAATTTGCAAAAGTGATATTGAAACAATATTAATTATTGAAATTACATAACAAGAGGAAAAATGAGTATTGCAAATCTATGCCTTCATCATTTTAGCATATTAATAAATAAAAAATCCAATATAACTATTGAGTATTGTATCATACAAAACTAAACTAACATAAAATCTGAATATTAACGAAATAAGTTTGTGGAAGGAGATCATATTCGTAAATGTTCGAATCGGTTAGCAGTATTGATTGCACAATATGTTGTTAAAATAGCCTTTATTTTAGTTTTTGTAGGATTTACCTTTAACCTCATGTTATCAAGTTCAGCAGCAGAGCAGCCGATTATGGTTTCTGCCTCGTCAGCAAAAAGAGACATCCAAGCTTCACCATTGACGTCTGAGAACTTGGCTGACACAACATACCTGCAATATCAACATTTATGTACATGTCATGGCCATGATTAGTAGTCGTCAAAATCATTACTGGCGCACACACCTCAAGTTAGAGTCCGTTTGTGTGGTTTTGCACATTTCACATGAGTAACCAGAATCAACATTATCAATAAGTTTTTTGTTGCAAGTTTTGCAGGCACGATAATACATGGCTTGATCAGTCTTGATGAAACTCATACATGAACGTGTGGTGTAATATACAGGCTACAAGACAAATGTAATTGTTAGGCTAACATAATAAGTCAAAGCTGGTATGATGTTGGATGACATTGTTGTTACTTTGTGACACTTTAGGTGATAGGTTGCGGAAGCTAATACCTTTGCTTCACCCAAATACGGGTTGTTAGTTATATAGTCAAGTCCCACACGATCAGAGTACATCGACGGGCCGTCATTTATAAGCCCAGGTTTGAAGGTGGACCCAACAGATTCAAATTCCGTGATGCTTCCTTCTGAACCATACCATGTTTTTAGTTTATGTGACTCAGGGCTGTTTGGGTTTATGTCGATGATGGTTTTGGTGATTGTCGACAATGTTATACCTAAAGAAAATAATCAACAACAAATAAGCAAGATGTAATTAAACATGGTAATTTAAGATGTACATAGGTTGGCTTTATGGATTACCTCCAAAATCAGATACTCTTAACGATTTGATTGCCACAATCGGTGAGGAATCAAACATGTCTAGTAGTTTGTCACCGATGCCGGTGGCAAGGGGGCCCCACAAAGATACAGTTACTGACTTCATCCTGAAAGATCAACAAGCAAACCGCACGCACGTATAAAAGGGGATATAAATGGTAAAACAGGTTAAAAAAGTGGTGTTACGTGTCATCGACTATAGTTATGTCACGTTTTGGAACGATCTCGTTATCAACCTTCCTTCGGATGCTCATAGATGATGATACATGTTGTACGACACCAATAACATCTGCAGTGAATAATTTAAGGAGTTAAAATTGTAAGTAAAGGAACATTTGTACTTAATAAATTAAAGAGTTCAAATTGTAAGTCTATGAAAATACAAAGATATACTAAAAGTTTAATACCAATTAGTTCTTTTTCATGTAGATATCGGCCTAGTTGATCAATTGGGACAAAGTTGAAGTTTGTTTCTGGGATAAAAACTGGTTCGTTAACTGCCTCCTCCACTTGTGAATTTTCATTCAAGGTCATTTCATAATCATTGTCTACACGATTGTATGTTTTGTTAGCCCTTTTTAAGTACCCGTTCGATATATAGTAAACTTTCCCCGGATCGAATACTTCAAAAAACTTCCTTGCAGCGGTGTTAAACATGGTTGCTTGAATTTGCGTACCCTATAATTATATTTGTTATAATCTCCGTATGTTTGTAATAATATGTTTGTAATAATATATAATGAGGGTGGAGATAACGGAAACTTACGTCGTCGTCACTTAGCTCGACACTAATAACATAGCCTTCACCTCGTGTGTTGTTGTAGTGGCGCATGGGACCTTTAGCAGTGACATGAACTTTAATGGTCCAGTTTCCTTGATACGGGTTCAAGGAAGCGAGTGGGTAAACCTTCATTGGTATAGACGTACGTGACATGCTGTAATAAAAAGACCATGAATTATTCTTATATAAAAGATTAAGAGTCAACAATAGAAGTCAATATAACAACTACATGGCATAACAAAAACGCATCACCAATATAGTATCATGTATTGAAAATAATATATATAAATCACATAAATTTATGTTACAAATATTCAATGATATTGATAAACTTCAAAGTGGTGTATCAATACACATGAGAAGCATGTTTTTAATAGGATAGTATGGAAAAAGAAACTTGAAGCACCAAACGAAGTAATATTAGTATCCTTAAATGTTTATCTAATCTCTTCTTTTTACAATGTGGAAACCATGTATATCAAGGCTTGAAGTTCAATCATATGTTGGCATCTAAAACTATCAATTGAACATCTGTGAAAACATCAAATATAACATAGCATGTTTTGCGTCTAATCAAATGCGGCAACCTAATGGAATTCCAGTAATGGCAAATTAGGAAGTGCTGATAAAGTTTGTGGCAGAAAGGCAGAGTAAAATGATAACGGGCCAATAACATAGTAATTAATTCCATATATGCTTATTCCAATATTCTATAGTATCATGTATTGAAAATAATATATATAAATCACATAAATTTATGTTACAAATATTCAATGATATTGATAAACTTCAAAGTGGTGTATCAATACACATGAGAAGCATGTTTTTAATAGGATAGTATGGAAAAAGAAACTTGAAGCACCAAACGAAGTAATATTAGTATCCTTAAATGTTTATCTAATCTCTTCTTTTTACAATGTGGAAACCATGTATATCAAGGCTTGAAGTTCAATCATATGTTGGCATCTAAAACTATCAATTGAACATCTGTGAAAACATCAAATATAACATAGCATGTTTTGCGTCTAATCAAATGCGGCAACCTAATGGAATTCCAGTAATGGCAAATTAGGAAGTGCTGATAAAGTTTGTGGCAGAAAGGCAGAGTAAAATGATAACGGGCCAATAACATAGTAATTAATTCCATATATGCTTATTCCAATATTCTATAGTATCATGTATTGAAAATAATATATATAAATCACATAAATTTATGCTACCGATCATGAATAACAGTTTTGAGAACCAAAGCCCAAACCAGTTGCAGTATGGTTGGTTGATTCATGGTGAAGCTGACCTAATATGGTGTAATTTTAACATCTAAATGTCTTTAAAGTGGAGCTCTCTGCATATATGTTACGGTATCCGAGGTAATGTGGTGCAATGTTAACCTGTAAATCTATTGTCAAACCTAATTATCAACCAATAAACCACAATGAAACCAAATTTAAAGGTGAATCGGCTAACATGTTCAAAATAGAATGAAATCAAAAGGGTAATGAATAGAAATAATCAACAATCATGGGAATTGAGAATACATAATACAAAGGAAGAGTATAACATACCTAATACCAATAAACCACAACCAAACCCTGGTGGTGGTGATGATGGTGATGAAAATGATGATGATGATGATGAATTTTGTGTGGCTGTTTTTATAGCATAGAAAGTAGCAATCAGGATAGAAATTGATATGAATTAAAATGAATTGATTGAGGAATTGATTGATTGTTGAAGAAGAAATTGATTGAGGAATTGATGTATGAGGTGTAACGTATATAGAGAGAGAAGGAGAGGAATTAAAACAAAGTATTGATGAGGTCGACTGTTGGATTGAAGTCGCCAGCAGGTATGATTGGAAGCCGGAGGTGGAATTTAGGCAAAGGCAATTAATTCAACGGAGTCTGATGGAGGAGAGTTAAGGAAACTGAAAGGTTGCCTATATCTATATTATGTTTTATAATGTAATATAGATAATCTATATAACAAGTAAAACAATAAATTTTCAATAATAAATCAAATTTATCTCTTACTAAGGAATTTCGATGAATTTTCAATCATGGCTGCTGTTGTCGGGATCAATTAGAAGTATAGGACGAATCAAAGCTATCTTGATTGTCATGATTTCTTCGGTTATACTTTCGTGTTTCTCTAGTAGGCTCCTTTGAGTTTGAGAAATTTAATTCTAGAACCGAAATCGATCATAATCTCTCCCGGGTTCTTCAGGTTCGGACCAGTTCCAGTGTTATTTGTTATGTTAATCGGGTTTCGAGTATTTAGTTTAGAAAACTAGAAAATAATAATAAAAATGCTAAAATCGAAGCAAAATCATCATCTTCACTTAGCATAAACAAGTGAAATTAAATAGTCCAATGATAACAAAAGTGTCTCATCTTCAAGCTCGATTCTTCGTTTCTTCCTCCATTTCCAGCACTATAACATAAAATACTGGAAATGACTATCGAGCATCTTTTGTATTTTTTGAAAGGTCGATGTTGAGCATTTAATACCATTAATTTGGGCACAATTGGTTCAATGTGTTGGCACAATTGTTGTTTGGCCCAAGTGTAAAGCCCATCCCAAGAATTATTAGGGTTTTATTATATTTGGTAATGTCTTGACTAGCAAGTTTGGTTAGTCTATATAAGCTAAGTTATGGTTAGACATTAGAAAAAAGAGAAGTTGATGTAACCAAGTTAGGGTTCATCAAGAGTTAAACCGAGTTAGGGTTTGAAATCTGTAATCAGTTTTTTGAGTTATATTTTCTGATTAATATAAACAAGAGTTATTCGTTTACTTGGTGTTTGATTATCGATCTGGGACTTGACAATGGGTTTTTTGGGCTTACTCGAAACCCGTAGATTCTACTTGTAAGTTGTATCTTCGCTCGTGTTCAAATATTTTTATGGGGATGAGTATGGTGGTAGATTCGACTGACACGTTGACATGGTCCTTGGATGATGATGATATATGCATGACGTATTGTAATTGTATAATTTAAAATATTTAAATACAAAAACCCAACTAATTTTGTAAGCCATATTCTTTTCTAAGTAGCAATTATTCAAGGTTGTTCAAGCAAGTCTTGAGTGTTACAAATTAATAATCTTCATTCTTCGACTCCATTGCTCGTGTTCACAAATTTACCATTTTTTTTCCCAATAATGAAATGAGGGGTATACAGTTTCATCACCCAATATTATTTCTAACCAGAGGATCTTTCATGCCCCTCTCGTTTGCAACAATATAATTGTTCTCTTATTTGTGTGTCCCTTCACTTGCAACTACTCGACCAACAAATGAAGCATCTGTTCTTTTTAGATGGAAAGCCAGTCTTGATACACAAAGCCAGTCATTTCTTTCTTCATGGATTGGAAGCAACCCGTGCCATAATAACTGGACCGGAATCGGTTGCAGTAAGAGCACTCCAAGTGTTGTAATAAGCATCACACTTCAGCACGCAAATTTAAACGGTACACTTGGTGATCTTGATACATGGCCGTTACGCAATCTTGAATGTTTTGATCTTTGGTCGAATTCGCTCCATGGCAGCATTCCTTCCAGTATTGGGAACATGTCTAGACTCGCATATCTTGACATTTCCAATAATAGCTTTTCGGGTGTGATTCCACCAGAGACAGGAATGCTAAAATCTTTGCATGAGCTTTATTTGAACAGAAACCTTCTTACTGGTCATATCCCAGATAGCATTGGTAACCTCAAAAACTTAAATTGGCTTTATTTATCTGACAATGAATTTACAGGGCCCATACCTCCAGAAATTGGCAGACTCACCAAACTGACCATACTTGACCTTTCTTCTAATAGTCTTACTGGAGTCATTCCTTCCTCTATAGGAAATTTAACCAATCTCATTAACCTTTATCTGTATAATAATAAACTTTCTGGGTCCATCCCACCCGAACTTGCTCGGGCTAGGGATCTAGTAGAACTTCAGATTGGCAAGAACCTTATCACTGGTACAATTCCAATCACCTTCCAAAATTTTAGTCGGCTAGAAAGGATGTACTTTAGTGAAAACCGTATTTCTGGCTCCATTCCAGATTATTTTGCAAATTACACTCAGCTTAGAGAGTTGCACTTAGGTGATAACAATTTCAGTGGCTACATACCACCGGAATTAAGTAAGAGAACACCCCTTGTTAAATTGAACTTGTTCTTGAATAATCTTGTAGGTTCTATTCCTCAAGATATTAATTTAACTAAGATGGAAGAGTTCTGTGTATATTTGAACATGCTTTCTGGTCATTTACCAGATGCAATCTGTCTCTGGAGTTCTAACACGTTTCGGTGTGAAGAACAATTTCTTCTCTGGTCCTGTACAAAGAGCTTAAAAAATTGTATCAGATTGAAGTCACTTTGGCTGAGTTATAACAAACTGACCGGAAACATCTCTGAAGCTTTTGGAATCTATCCTGACTTGGATAATGCTGATTTGAGCTACAATAATTTCTACGGAGAGATGTCTAGTAACTGGGGCACTGTTCTAATTTAACTAGCTTACATATATCCAACAACGATTTGTCTGGAAAAATATCTACAGAGCTAGGAGGAGCAACACAATTAGTCGAGCTTTATCTCTCATCAAATCACTTAGTTGGTGAAATCCCAAAGAGCTTTGAGAGATTAAGCTCATTGTCAAAGTTGTACTTGGATGGCAATAAACTATCCGGTACAATTCATCCAGAAATGGGAAATCTGCACAATTTAGAAGAACTTAACTTGCCAAAAAATTCTTTCGCCGGCCCAATCAATGTAAATAAAGGAGACTTCTACAAGTTAAGGAGCCTGAATTTAAGCAATAACAACCTTAAGATAGCTATTACTGTGAATATATCCAAGTTGGAAAGGTTAGAATCTCTTGACCTTTGTGAAAATAATTTGATTGGAAACATATCTTCACAGCTTGGGGCACCAAAGTTTCTAGAAACATTAAACCGCTCCCATAATAACCTCACAGGCTCCATTCCTTCAAGTTTCACTGAAATGTTGTCATAAACAAGGTATCACAGTTTATTCTCGTAATAACACTAAGTTTTGCATACAATTCTTGAATTGAAAATAGAAGATAATAATCAGGGAATAAACCCTAGACAGAATATAATATATGATGATTATATTGCAACTCTATGGAGCTTTAGGAGGAGCCGCCAATATATAGGTCAGCGAGGCTTCAAACAGAAGGCGAGATTGGAGGAGGCGAGATTCCAAAACTAGAGCCGGAAAATCCGGCTGTGACAGCTCACAATAGGGAGGACGCTCCCTTCCAAACTCAGAAGATACGATTGATCAGTACGTGGTTTCTTCTTAGTGTAGCCTTGCCAGCCCATGAAGTCAGCCCAAGCGTAGAAGATAGATAGGCCCATATGCACAATAAACAGGATTAAGTTAAATAAGATAATGCAAAGGATTATAAATTGAAAAATATAGGTTGTTTTAACCCCCCCCCCCCTCAATTTGATAACCCGAACATGTCATACATTAATAACTTGTTAATTAAAAAATCATGTTGCCGAGCCAACAAACCTTTAGTAAACACATCTGCGAGTTGGTTGTTGGAGTCTATCTTCATAGTTTTGATGAAACCACTAGAGATTTTTTCACGGAGGAAGAATAAATCTATCTCAAAGTGCTTCGTCCTATCATGAAACACAGGGTTTGCAGCTATAGAGATAGCAGCATTATTATCACAGAACAACTCTACGGGTACACTGGTTTTAACATGCAGTTCTTTTAACAAGTTGGTTAGCCAAACAATTTCACCAGCAGCAGCACACATGGATCTATATTCAGCCTCAGCAGAGGACCTGGATCGGTTTCTTGTTTTTTGCTTTTCCAGGAAACTAGTGACTGTCCCCAAAAAATGCAATAGCTAGTGATAGATCGTCGAGTGTCAAGGCATTTACCCCAATCAGAGTCAGCATACGCTCGTATATTTAGACCCGATCCTTTACTCAACAAGACACCTTTGCCTGGTGCTTTTTTTTTAAATATCGAAGCAAGCGAAAAGCAAGTTGTAGGTGGGAGTTTGTAGGCTTATGCATGTATTGACTTAGAAATTGAACAGTATATGATATGTCCGGTCGTGTGTGAGGCAAATAAATTAATTTACCGACCAGTTTTTGGAAACCTGTAATATTAGTTAAAAAGGATTCATCTTGTTTACAAAAATTCATAACGGTATAATGTTGTTCAATTGGGGTGTTTACAGGTTTACACGCACTAAGACCAAATTCAGCAAGAAGTTCAATACAATACTTCCTTTGTGATAGACAAACACCTTTTTCAGATCTTAAGACTTCTATTTCAAGAAAATATTTTAATAGACCCAGATCTTTGATCAAAAATTTTGAGTTTAACAACTGTTTGACTTTGTTTATTTCAGTTAAATCATTTCCAGTGATGACAATATCATCCACATACACAAGTAGGATCACAAGAGAGGTGTTAACACTCTTAACAAATAAGGAATAGTCACATAAGCTTTGCCATATTCAGTCAAACTACCAACCAATTTCTCATTCCACATTCTAGGAGCCTGTTTTAATCCATATAAAGATTTATTTAACTTGCAACTTTTGTTTCATGCGGAGATAAAAAACCTTCAGGTAAGCACATATAGACTTCCTCATTTAAACTACCATATAGGAAAACATTGTTAATATCAAGTTGAAAAAGAGGCCAGTCGCTTTCAACAGCAAGACTAATCACCGACCTAACAGTAACCATTTTAACAACAGGAGATAAGGTTTCATCAAAATCAACACCTTCCTTTTGACTATACCCTTTTGCTACGAGTCTAGCTTTAAACCTTTCTATTTCTCCTGTGGATTTATATTTTATTTTGTAAACCCATTTACAACCTATGGGTTTCCTACCTTTAGGTAAGTCAACAAGAGTCCATGTGTTATTTCTGTTTAGGACCTCCATCTCTTTATTCATGGCATTCACCCAGTAATCGTCAGTTTTGGCTTCAAAAAAGTTTTTTGGTTCTACGGACTTGTTCAAACAAGTAGCAAAGCATTTATTTTCAAAAGATAAGTTTGAATAGTTTACTACTTTTTCTATTCCGTATTTGACTTTCCCTTCAATGATAAAATCTTGTAGTTTTTTTGGTATTGAAGGGTTTCTAGTGGACCTTCTAACAGGGACACTAGAATCATTAATTCCCTCAGGAGAGCCTGTGGTGGCATTGGTAGTTTCAGTACTGTCAGCCTCAATCGCACCTTCAGTCATCCCATGAGGCTGCTATGAGATAGCCTCGCCATCACGGTTGTAAGACTGGGCACTATGCTGCTGATCAGTTTCGACTACCTTACTAGGATCCCTCTCCTCATCATTGGGTATTTCACCATTAGAAACGTCTAGCTGATTATCATTAAAGAAATCAAAAAAATTTAAGGAGTTTAGTAAAAGTTCATTATTTGAAAGATCTTCTTTTAACAACTTATTGTCTTTGAAAGGAATAACTGTTTCATAGAATTTTACATCTCTAGAAAAAAATATTTTTCTTTGATTAAGACTCCATAATTTGTATCCTTTTTTAAAGGGAGAATACCTTAAGAAAACACATTTTTCTGCACGACTACTAAATTTATCAGTGTTATTCAAAATAGTGCTAAAACAGAAACAACCAAACGTTCTAAGGTGATTAAGAGAGGGTTTAAAACCAAACATAAGTTCATAGGGTGATTTGCCATCAAGAATAGAAGAGGGAGTCCTGTTAATCAAATAAGCAGCAGTTAGCACACACTCAGACCAAAACCCTAAGAGGGATATCCCCTTGAAATAAAAGGGTTCTAGCAATATTCAACAGATGCGTATGTTTTCTTTCAACTATTCCATTCTGTTGTGGAGTATGAGTGCATGTGGTTTGATGAATAATGCCATTTTTCCTCATAAAGTCGGACATATGGTTGTTAACAAATTCGGATCCATTATCACTTCTAAAGATTTTTACCGGTGCATTAAATTGAGTTTTTATTAAATTAAAAAAGCTTTGAACATTGACAAAGACATCATCTTTGTGTTTTAGCAAAAAAATCCATACGCACCTTGAAAAATCGTCCACAACAGTTAGAAAATACCTGTATCCGTCATAACTATTTATTTTATATGGTCCCCAAACATCTAAGTGAATAAGTTATCCCACCGAAGATGATTTATGGTCGCTTAATGGGAAAGATTCTCTATGTTGCTTGGCTTTATGACATATATCACAGGGAAGATTTTCACTATAGGTTTGTATTTTTAACTCGTTTTTTAGAACATTTAGTACTTGATAAGAAGGATGCCCTAGTCTAGAATGCCATAAGTTAAAAACATCATTACTATTGAACACACCTTAATAGGCTTAGAGGCATCACCACAAAAATACAAACCATCAATTTGATTACTAGTCACTAGCACTTTCTCTGTGTGCAAATCCTGAAGATAATAAGTATGTTCATCAAATGAAACACGTAACTTATTTTCACTAGCAAGTTTATAGACAAACATTAGATTCACATAATATTCAGGGATAACAAAAACATCTGATAAAACCACCCCTTCAGTTAATTTTAAACAACCAATTTTAGTAACTTTAGCATTAGTGCCATTCAGATGCTTAACGGAAATGTTAAAATCAGAAACATCAACTAGATCTATGAGCCCTTTTTCTGACATTACCATATGTTGATTTGCCCCGGAGTCAACAACCCACCCGGACAAAGTATTTGAGGGACAACTAGCAAACCCAAATATATATTTACCATAAACATTAAAAGAGAAAGGGCCTATGGAGTTACCTCCAAAGTTTGAATTTTGAGGCTTTTCACAGTTTTTTTCTTTTAGCAAATTCAAAAGCTGAGCTATCTGATCAGAGTTAAGTGTAGGAGTATTGGTGGTAGAAGAATTTGTAGACATATCGGATTTATTATTAGCCCTATTTCCTTGACCATTTCCTTGTCCATACCTGGTCTTATAATCTTGAGGATACCCGACAAGACTAAAACATATGTCAACAGTGTGGCCCAATTTTTGACAACGGGTGCATTTAAGATTTGGATTTGGCCCTTTAGTGAATTTCTTTTTATTATCATGAACTTGATTAAATTTAGACACAAAACCAACATTTGTGTTTTTGGAGGATGCATTTCCACATCTATGTGACTCTTCCCTAGATATAATTGATAAAGCAGTTTTAATTGTGGGAAGAGGATCACGAGTTAGAAGACTAGTTTTGACAGGTTGGTAGATTTCATCAAGACCCGTTAAAAACTGCATTAATTTGATCAAATGAGTGAAATTATTAAATTCTTTTGAAGCATTACAAGTACATGAAGGTAACTACACCATTGCATCAAATTGTTTCCACATTGTATTTAGCTTATGATAATAATCAGAAACAGGGCTGCCATTTTGAGTCAAAGAGTTAATTTTTTGATATAGACCAAATACTACCGACCCATCAACCTTATCGTAGGTTTCTTTTAATTCTTCCCAAACTTCATAAGCAAATTTTGAATAAACATGACCCACATATAGCTCTTCACAAACAGAAGTAAGGATCCATGAAAGTACGACCGAATTACACCTATCCCATTGAGAGGCTAAAATCTCATTTTCAGTAGATTTTTTGCAAGAACCATTTATAAAACCTGTTTTATTCTTAGCTTGTAAAGCAAGTTGTAAAGAATTTTCCCAAATTGTGTAATTTTCGGTGCCTTTCAATTTAATGCTTATAATACTTAAACAACTCGAGTCACTTGCATGTAAATATAAAGGATCACTAGGATCCAGTTTGCTAATCAGAGTTTCATGGTTATTGGTCCCCATACTAATTCAGTAACAAGCACACAAAAAACAGATAGATGCACAAACAAACCAGGATATAAATCTGTCTAAATAACAAAAAACTGAATAAATAAAAAAAGGTAAAAGATAGAATGATCTAACCGTGAGGCGCCCAAGTTAGGGTGTTCCAGTCAAGTGTGGGTGTTTGTAACCTTTACTCAGGGTTACTCAACAACTTACGAAAGCTCCAACTTATATCAATGGTCACCACGATTTGCGAGAGACGGTTTATGTTTCTAACCGAGATTGATATGTATATTTTTTTCTCAAACAGATTGTTTATATCTTATTACTTTTATCAGAAAAAAATATCCTTTTTTCGGATTTAAACTTTATTTTCGATTAGTATCAATCCCTATTAGAAACAAACTTAACCAAAGATCATTTTAATTCAAGAGATTTAATATCTAGATTTTTTCCTTTTTAAATCTCTGAACTCAAATTAAAACAATTATTATTGATTTTAGGCAAAAAAAAATTAGGTACCTAATATGATTCTTAACTCCAAACTTAAGTGCAGCGGAAAGATGGAGCAGACCTTCGATGGACTGGATGCACAGCAAGATTAATTTGATGTCTGGTAATGAACCAGAAAACAGCCCTTTGAGAAATACCAGAAAATAGCAGCGGATGAACCAAGATCGATATTAGAGCCCTTAAAGCTCTGATACCATGTCATAAACAAGATATCACAGTTTATTCTCGTAAGAACACTAAGTTTTGCATACAATTCTTGAATCGATCAATACGTGGTTTCTTCTTAGTGTAGCCTTGCCAGCCCATGAAGTCAGCCCAAGTGTAGAAGATAGATAGGCCTATATGCACAATAAACAGGGTTAAGTTAAATAAGATAATGCAAAGGATTATAAATTGAAAAATATAGGTTGTTTTAACAAATGTTATGTTTAACCACAGTCGATGTATCTTTCAATCAGCTAGAAGGACCACTTCCAAAGATGAGAGTGTTTAAAGAGGCTCCAATTGAGGCACTTGGACAGAACAAGGGGCTATGTGGAAATAACACAGGGTTAGACTGTCCCATCCAAACAAGAAATCAAGGTAATAAAAAGAAGGTTTCAACAGTGATTCTGATTATCTTTCCTACTTTGGGATGCATGTTTCTGTAATTGGCTTTAATTGGTTTCATATTCTTTTTATCTACATAAAAGAAACCCAAATGATGCACAAGTGACAAGAGCAAACCTGTTTACCATCTGGAGTTATGATAGGAAAATGGTGTATGAGAGCATCATTGAAGCCTTAGGGGACTTTGACTCGAAGCATATTGTTGGGGTTGGTGGACATGGTACTGTTTATAAGGCAGAATTGCCAACAGAAGTTTTGGCGGTGAAAAATTTCATGCACCAGAAGATGGCGAGATACAAAATCTCAAGAGTTTTGTAAATGAGATCCGAGCATTAACAGAAATACGTCATCAAAACATTGTCAAGCTCTATGGATTTTTTTCACACTCAAGACACTCATTTTTGGTATATGAGTTCTTGCAAGGAGGGAGCTTAAGGAATGTATTGGCCAATATGGAACTAGATGTGGAATTTGATTGGAAAAAGAGGGTGATGGCTGTTAAAGGTATTGCAAAGGCCTTATCCTATATGCACCATGATTGTTTACAACCAATCATCCACCGAGACTTATCGAGCAACAATGTTTTATTTGAGTTGGATTGGGTTGCTCATATATCTGATTTTGGCACATCCAGACTATTAAAGCCAGACTCCTCGAATTGGACTTCATTTGCTGGAACATTTGGTTATGCTGCCCCAGGTACAAAATCAATATTGGAACAAACTGTATTTGCTAGATGTTGACATGACTTTTTTGGTGCAGAGTTTGCATACACAATGGAAGTGAATGAGAAGTGTGATATTTATAGCTTTGGTGTACTAACACTAGAAATAATAATGGGAAAGCATCCGGGAGACTTCCTCACTTCGACTCAAGACATGGAAGGCGTATCTTGGAATGAAATTCCGGACCAACGCCTAGCTCCAGCTGATGAACAAGATGCTGATCAAGTGCATACACTTGTCCAGATAGCATCCTCATGTGTGCATCAGAGCCCTCACTCTAGGCCATCAATGAAGGATATTGCTCATGGTTTCTGATGATAAAAGGATCAAGCACGGAAACGATTGAAGCTTTTATCAAGCTACTTAAGTACTTTCATTTGCATCTCATAATTAATAACAATATAGTTGTTGTTCTGTACTTTTCTCTTATGATCTATGGTCTTCTTTTTGCTCGTTTACCTTTGATATAAGGCTAAATATATATAAATCCCTTGTATATTTAATATAATATTTTATTAGTTTTCATTCAGTTTTTATTAGAATTTGTATATTACAAATTCATTTGAATATTTTAGGTTCCGGATTATAATCATGTCGAAAAGAGGGCGAAAATAAGCAAAATGGGAGAAGACCCGTCGCGTGGCACTTTGGGCTCAGTTTTCAAGAATCTTCTACAAGTATTAAATTTATGGACTCAGATTTCCAGAATCTTCTACTAATTTTAAGTTTATGGGCCTTGAAAGTCTATATAAACACCCATAAACTTAACCCTAATCATAACCTGAATAACCTAAAAGCCATATCCGATTTTGGGGAGTTCCAAGGCCTAGGAGTGCATCTTTTGGAGGTTTTGGAGGCTTGGAATCATACGGTGGCGTGCATATCGATCAAGAACGAAGACCACGGGTTTTATCGCCTTTAATCTTTCGTTTCTTTTATTTTCCACCATGAATTCCTTTATTATTGTTTTGTTTGATTTTACCATGCTAGGCTAAACATTATAGACTGTCTAGGCTTATGATGAGCCTATTTTGATGTTTGATTTTGACTTGGGATTTATTTATTGTTATGGTTTTATGAACTAGTTTTTTTTTCAGTTAATGATTAATTTTTTTTATAATAAAATCATGTTCTATTTCTTTGACAATTAAAAAGCAACCAAACGATTTACAATGAAGTGGCAGCTAAGCGGGAAACAAGCTGCGCTGCAACCCCCTTTTGGATAGCAAATCCAATTCTAAAGGTTTAATTATATTAAATTGATGCATATGTGTGCTTATGATTGTTTGTTGAGTTTTATTATTCCATAGTTGCCTTGATTATTGTTTGTCATTATGATAGGTTGCTATTAGGTCATCTACTTTGTGTTTTTGACTATTTTATGATTGATTTTGAATAAGATCATAGGAATAATATTATTTAATTAAATAAACCTAAGTGTGCTGCTAACCTAAATAACTGTAAGGTGCTAGGTAATATATTGATAGGTCTTTGTTAATCAGGATTGCTAGATTTAGTTCTTCGTAAGAAGTCCGTCTAGGTTTTGATTGGTTAACTTTGCCTATCGAGTCAATTGAATATGTTAGACTGCCTTTGATTTCCACATTGTAAGGTAGGATTTCGTATAAAGGAACTAGTTTGTAATTAATCAGGTGACCGTAAGGAAACTTGATTTTTAATACTAGTGTGCGTTAAAACTTATTAGAACCCCATAGGTGTCTCTTAAGAAGGGTCAGGGGTCCTGTTCGGGTTTTCTCTTAAGCGTCTATTTTACGATCCCAATTCCGTAACTAAATAGTCTCCAGGTTAATTGATAACTGAAACTTAGGGGATTCTAGCCTAGGTGTCTGTTCATCATCATCTGAATTAAGTCCAAGTTCTAATTTTAGTCGTCTTTAGTTTTCTTAATTAGTTTACATTAGTTTAAAATTAGTTTATTAGTAAAATCCCCCTTAAGCAAATAAATATAAAGAAGTCGCGTCTGTAGTTGAGTCTAATTTAGCTAGTAAACATAATTAAAAGAGTCTCGTGGGTTCGATATCCGGACTTACTTAGCTGTACTAGAGTCGACCGGTTCACTTGCCGATTAGTAGTTTAGTTAAGTTTAAGAGTCTAGAATTTATTACTTAGTGTCTAGATTAGCGTAATCTTAGTTAATAATATTAAACTACTTTTAGCACATCAACCTTCAAGATTGATAAATGATAATTAACGAACAATATAGAATAATCTGACTTTTATTGTAACTAGGAAAATATAACTCAAAAAACCTAATTACAATAACTTTCATAATGCATAACCCTAACTTGGCTAACAAGTTATCTTAATTAAACCCTAAAACCCCTTAACCCCATACAACTTAATGAGATACTTAGGCCCGGACCCAATAGGCACGACTAGGTTAATTAATCACCAACATTCACCCCCCTAATTTCCGAGTCGGATTTCGGGAGGTCTTCAACTCCAAGTAACTCGCGCATCTCCGTGAAGTTGATTCTTGCGAGTGCTTTAGTGAGGATATTGGATCGTTGCTCTTTCCCGCTAATGTGCTCAACACCAACTTCGCCATCGTTGTAATCTCGAATAAAATGAAAATGGGATTTTATATGCTTTGTTCGATTGTGAAAAACCGGATTTTTCACAAGGGCAACTGTGGACGTGTTATCAATCTTCAATACAACTTTCTGCAATTCTTCTCCAGTCAACTCGCTCAACAACTCTCGGAGCCATACGGCTTGACACGCAGCTGCCAAAGCCGCGATGTACTTGGTTTCACACGACGAGAGTGCAACTGTAGCTTACTTTTGTGAGCACCATGTAATTGTAGATTGCCCATAATAGAACACATGCCCCGGTGGTGCTTCTACCATCATCCTCATCTATGTTGTGATTACTATCACTATACCTGACAAGTCGTCTTGGCCCGTTCTTCCCATACTTGATCCCATAACTTGTCGTTTTCTTCAAATATCTCAAAAGGTGTCGTATTGCCATACCATGAGATTCACGTGGACTTTGCATGTATCGACTAACAATACCCACAGAGTACGTCATATCCGGACGAGTGTGTAATAAATACCGTAAGCAACCCACCATCTTTCGATACTCGGTTGCATCGAGTTTAACTTCATTCTCGCTTTCGAATATTTCACACCATGATCCATCGGGACTTGAGCCGGATTACAGTTTTGCATGCCGGTTTCCTTCAAAATTCGTTTGGCTTATCCTTCTTGTGAAATTACTATCCCGTCCTCTCGTTGGAATACTTCGATTCCAAGATAGTAGGTTAACTTCCCGAGATCCGACATTTCAAACTTGGTCGACATACCCTTCTTAAATTCAGAAATAATACTCAAGCTTGTACCTGTCACAAATAAATCATCAACATAAACGGCTACAATTAAAAAATGTTTCCCGCCCGACTTTCGGTAAACCGACTTTTCCTTGGAACATTTTTTAAACTTCATATCTCTAAGGATGTTATCGAGCTTTGTGTTCCAAGCTCGAGGAGCTTGCCTCAACCCACACAAGACTTTTGGCAACTTGTAAACGTTTGCCTCCTCGCCCTTCTTTTCGTATCCTTCGGGTTGTGAAGCTAACACACCTTCTTCCAAAAGTCATTTTCACATCAAGATTGTGGATTTCCCACCTATGAGATGCGGCTAATGCGATTAGTAGCCGAACAGTCTCGATTGGAGCGAAAACATCATCAAAATTGATCCCGGGTTGTTGCACGTAACCCTTTGCAAACCCACCGAGCTTTGTACTTGTTTATCGTTCCATCTACATTTCTTTTAATTTTGAATACCCACTTCAACCCGATACATTTAGCACCCATTGGAAGTTCAACTAACTTCCACGTCTTGTTTTTATTAATCGAATCGATCTCGATTCATGGCACGAACCCATTCTTGTTTTGACTTAGCCTCAAAATAGTTACTCGTTCACCACTTGCTGCTAAGAGTAATTGCTCATAATCAGAACTAACATGTAGCACGTAATCTTCTTGCAACCTTCTTGGTAAAACCGAAACTCGGGTTGAACGCCTTAGACCCGTTTGGGTCTCGGTTTCACCAGATTGGACTTGCAACCCATTACTCATCAACTGAACTTGCGATTTGGCTGAGGAAGCAGGCTCGTTATGACTCAGCTCAACTGAACCGCTGGACTCGGGTTGAACCGATGATGGAGTTTGGGAGCTTGGGCTATTCGGGTTGCTTCCAAACGTGTCTTCAAAAGTGGGTTCGATTTGACCAGTTCATTGTCAACCGCACCACCCCCCAAACCATAATAAACATACCCGGCTTGTAGTCATTCGTCTCGACTTTCTTTACCCAATTCCACCCTCTATTTTCATCAAACACAACGTCCCGGCTAACAACAATTTTCCGGGTGTTCGGGTCGTAAAGACGGTAAGCTTTTGAACTCGTCTCCGACCTGAGATAAGCAAGTTGTCTCGACCTGTCATCAAGTTTCTTTAGGTGTACACTATCAAACTTAGCATACGGCCATACGCGACACACCCAAATACTCGAACGTGCTCAATAATCAGTTTCTTTTTCTTGAAACGTTCATAGGGCGTTTGATCGACTAGGACTCGGGTTGGGACCCGATTAATTAAGAATGTCGAATGTCGGACCGCTTCTCCCACATATAATTCGGAACCTGCATCGCCTTTAGAATACTCCACACCATCCCCATTAAAGTTCGGTTTCGTCTTTCTATCACGCCATTTTGTTGTGGCGTGTACGGAGCGGAGCGGAGCGGTTAAATGCCAAATAATTCACTTTCATCGTAGAACCGATTAAAATCATGTGAAGTGAATTCTCCTCCCCTATCGGTTCGGAGAGGTTTCATTGGTAAACCCGCCTCCGTCTCGATTAGGGCTTTAAACCTATTAAAACTTTCAAACTCTTCACCTTTTACCTTTAATAAAAATGTACACATATATCGTGAGTAATCGTCTATAATAACAAAGAAATACCTATTACCGGAGATAGTGGATGGGGTTATTGGACCGCACGAATCGCCATGAACCAACTCCAAAGGTAGGGATGCTCTAAACGAGGTTGTGGCCGGAAACGAACGCCTAGTTTGTTTACTCACCAAACACGATTCACACAATTGATTTTCTTGTTCAACATGTGGTAAACCTCGTACTAGATCCTTCTTAGCCATCAATTTCATTAACTCGAAATTGATGTGCCCAAGTCTTGCATGCCAACGCCATGCGTCATCTTTGATCTTTGATTGCAAACACACGAGAGCTCCAATCTTCATTCTTATCTTATAGAGCCGGTTTGCGGATCTCGTGACCTTCATGAGTAACCTCCCGTTCTCATCGTGCATGGTCAAAATATCATGTTTCATCCGAATGTCACATACGGACTCTATTGCTTGACCAAGACTCATTATATTATTTTTTAACTCCGGAATGTAATAAATCTCGGTTAGCAAATCTTGTTCACCCGATTTTCCTTGGAAAAAAATCAACCATTTTCCCTTGATTTTAACATACGACCCATCTCCGAACTTAACCCTCCCGGTTATGTTCTCATTCAATTCCAAAAAGTATGACCGGTTTCCCGTCGTATGATTACTCGCCCCATTATCCAAATACCATACATCATCTTCGACCAGTTCAGTCTCATATGTATTCGGTATTTGGTTTTGTACATTTAAGAACACAACTTGATGTATATACGCTGCATCATCATTATTTTCACGGGCTTCGGTTTTGTTTGCTTCTTGAATCTTACAAACTCGATCCGGGCAACTAGATGCAAAGTGACCTAAGTTATCACATCGGTAACATAGAATCTTTGACCGATCTTTTTTCACCTTTTCTTTTCCCCGACTTGATGACCCTTGTTCGGTACTAGGGGTTGTCTTGGCCATTAGTTCGGCCTCGACCTCCTTGTCCTTGCCCCCTATTAGATTAAAAATTCCTATGTTTAAATGAATCATAATTACCGAATAAAAGTTTACCTTGGTCACCACCTTGAATATCTTCTCGGATTCGCTCCTCATAGGCCCAGAGTCGGCCTACAACATCTTCAAATCCCGTCTTATTGAGATCCAACACTTGCTCAAGCGAAGCAACCATCTGAATATACTTCGACCTCGGGAGACTTTTGAGAAACTTCTTTACCAACCTCGCTTCATCTATAACTTCACCAAGAGCAACGGATTTCGAGGCAATGCTCGATAACTTGCCCGCAAAGTTATCTATGGAATCCGACTCGTTCATCTTCATGTTATCAAATTCCATCGACAAGGTTTGGAGACGTGCTTCCCTAACCCGTTCGGCACCTAAGTGTCAAGTTTTAATTGAATCCCACATGGCTTTAGCAATTTGTTGATCTCCAATTTGCATAATCAAAGCTTCGGGTATGGATTGAAACAACAAGGCCGTAGCTATGTCGTTTTTTCTTCATCGGAGACACCCGGGTCGATGGTGTCCCAAACTTTGTGAACTCTTATGACTACTTTCTTCCTCATAGCCCACATGGTATAATTTGTTGAAGTTAGCATCGGACATTGAACGGAAGACGGCACATTCTCTTTTCCCTTTGGAGGCGGCGGTGTCGAATCTGAACCAAACATGTTTCTTTTCCTTCCTTTTTTTTCGAACTTAGAAAAAAAAACAAAAAAAAGAATTCCTTATTGATTTGCAAGCTTATTTTATGGCCACACAAAATAAAGGACCACACCGACCTTCACTTTTCAATATTCTGTTTCCTGGACACAAAACAAAACCAAAAAGTCAAACCTTCACCTTTTTGTTTTCTTCCTTGTTCGACCAATCTGCAAGCAAACAACACTTCCAGAAAATCATTCAATCAGATGTAAATAAGGACAGCGGAGATCGAACCTAACTCGTTCAATCGAGAGCAACGGCAACTCGGTTTCTCTTCTTCTTGGCGGTGGCGACGACTTGCGATTGACCCGGATGCTCGGTCAGTTATTGCAGATCTGCTGGCGGCGACGGCTTGGATCGAAATACCTTCTTCGTTGACTGATTCGTTAATTATCACGGTCTTGAACCGGGCTCTGATACCAATTCAAGATTGATAAACGATAATTAACGAACAATATAGAATAATCTGACTTTTATTATAACCAGGAAAATATAAATTAAAAAACCTTATTACAATAACTTTCATAATACATAACCCTAACTTGGTTGATGTATTTATAAAGCTAACCCAACTTGTCTAACAAGTTATCTTAATTAAACCCTAAAGCCCCTTAACACCAAACAACTTAATGAGATACTTAGGCCTAGACCCAATAGGCCCGACTCGGTTAATTAATTACCAACATACCTTGTATTTCGATGTAGTGTTTATTGAGATATAATTAGATTTGACCTAAAACAAAAAAAACCAAAACAAAAATAAATCTATGGTCTTCTTGTGCATACAGTTGAAACTTAAGTTCGATAACAACCATAAGAACATTCATGGGTCAGTATTTAAAGAGATTATAACCAGAAGAAACACTAGTTCAACTCTAAGAGGGGTAGCCTAATATATCAACCAAGACGTTTAGAGCAATTGATCTTTATGAGCTGATATCAACCTAGCCTGTAAAACAAAACACCAAGAAAATATTATTAATTGTTAATATAACTAAACACGTTACTCTCATAATAATATTTATTATTTTAATAATAACAAAGACGAATAGTAAAAATACTAAGTTTTAGCTCGTTTTCTCTTAAAACCCTTAAAATTCATATATGAGCTAAATAAGAGTAATATTTAATAGATACTAACACAAAAGTCACTCAAAGTTTAGGAAATATTTATATTATTAATGGATGTTTTAGACCAAATCAGTATAACACCCTTGAGTAGTCGTAACCAGTCTGATTGAAAGAAGCTTTATATACGAATCCAAAGGC
Source organism: Bidens hawaiensis (assembly GCF_021521415.1). NCBI lineage: Eukaryota > Viridiplantae > Streptophyta > Magnoliopsida > Asterales > Asteraceae > Bidens > Bidens hawaiensis. Next base: position 2,032,339 of record NW_027491069.1, on the reverse strand, counting down.
TCTGCCTGAACAAGGTAAGACTTTGTGCCATCGTGTAAAGTTTCTAATCTCCTGATTATCATTATGATTATCGAGTTTATACTAATCTAGAAATACTACATTGTGTTTAACGAGGTGATTAATACCTAGAAGCTCTCTGTTTATAAACTTTCAAGGTGAGACATACAATTTTTTGTATAACTCATATTTTCGTGAGACAACTGGTTTTCCAATACTGTCATGATGATTTTAAACTTATTAAACTCATGACAGATAGTCCAAATTTTTTCAATATATTTTCAAAGGGTTTTAATTACATTACAATGATTAAGTCTCCGTAGACTTACAGGATTGTTACTGTTGGTATTGTGGCTTTTGTATACAAGGCTTGCCTAATGGGCTGTTACACGTTACTTATTTGTCAAGTATTAGCCAATAAGTAATATGACCACAGTCACGGATATTGTCGAGTGATAGTACCAAGCAGGCAGGTGTAAAAACATCTTAATGTTGTAACTGTAAAAATGTGTCGTTTATAAATGAATGTACTCACCAGAAATAACTTTTAAACATGTTTCAGGTGACTTGTTAGAGACACATGAATTATGCATGCGGGCCTTCAGGTTAAATAAGTGGCTTGTCACCAGAATAATGAAATATGTTTTGTAAATTAGGGTTTATCCCTGTAAAACTTATGTTTGTATAAATATAGGTTTTATTCTCAGTTTATAAAATAAGAATTATGGTGTTTTTATAACTCTGATAACTTTTTCTGGATACGATCCTGATAAAATATAACGCTGAAAATTATTTTAATAAACACCAATACCACCGCTCGATATTCACGGCTTTCCTAACGAGGTATAGGGTCGGGGGCTGTGACACATATCCACATCACTATGCATTTCTTTCATGCATTTAACTTAACCATTTCCATCTAAGTTAAGTCTTCTAAGTATATTTAAATGAAAGACATTCATTAAGTGAAATTATTCTTTCAAGAGTTAATTCTAGTTTATTAAACAATTTGTTTAAATAGTTTTATAAATATTCATCTAAGTTTATAAAAACTTTCCATTATAATTCTTTAAACACTGTCTTGATTCACAATGGGTTGGACTTGTAGTTGTTTATATCATCTTTAATCTTTGGTGTCAATTCTTCATTCTTAATTCTCCGTTGTCTTAAATCATGATTGTTTAAGGACTAAAAATAATTAACGGATATGTATGTTAAATATAGTCTCCTTAATGAACTACTAATATTTCAAGTCAATTTTCAAATCTCCAAATGATTGTACTGTGTTGGAAAACACTCCACGTGTCCACTTTATACTAAATACTCTCAGGCTATCTGCTATGGTGGGGGCTTTCGAAGCCCCTCAACAGTGCCACGTCATCGCCTCGTAAAAAAGGGACATCGAAGCCCGTCCCGCTATGGTTTAATGCCCCGGGCGCCCCAATATATATATATATATATATATATATATATATATATATATATATATGTGTACGTGAGAGAGGAAGAGAGAGCTCTACAATGACACCGGTCGTCTGAATGGCCACTCTTCCCTCCGCTCCCGCCTCCACCATGCCCCCTGGCGGTGTTTCCTCCTCCACGGTGCCCTTCTCACTCCTCCACCACGCCCCACAACGAGTGTTCTCATGGACACATCAAATGTGTGGTCATGCACTGTGCAAAAACGACATTGGAGAATTTTATTTTTATATTTTTACATTTCGTATAAAAAGTACATGTGAAGTGCATTTATCTTCCAAGGTTTTTTCGCACCGCATGTCACACACCAAATGTGTGCCAAAGATGCATTTTCTTTTTTTTTTTTACTTTAGAATTTGAAGAGGCAATGTTATTTTGAGATGATCGGTCAAATTTTCATTTTGAGAACTCTTCCTTAAAATTAAGGTCTTCATCACCGACATAATAATACGAAGGGTGATTGTTTTATAAATAGTGTCTCCATCATTTTTTTTTATTTCTCATTGTTTCTCTTTGCTTATACAAATTAATACAATACACTGCCAAATAACTAAATTATTATTCTCTTATTCCAAAAATTCATACCGCAAAACCGAACATGCATGGACTGGAAGCCAAATCCTAAACACGCAAACGCTATTACTTAAAATAAAAATAAAACATAAATTTGAACCAAGACCATGATTCCACTCCATATCTGTAGTGCTGATGATGATTCCGCTCCGGAGGTCCTGCAAGCAAACCCATTGTAATCAGACGCTAAGTATTGAGAATAAACATAGAAATATGATATCGTGAAAGAGTCCCAACATGTTCTAATGATCTTGTTAAAACTAAAAAAATGCTAAAAAAATGACTTTTTAAAATGCTGTATTTAGTAATTTTTTATTTAACTATAGTTTTTAGCACATGTTAAATTAGGTAGGTTACGTTTTATCTTTTCGTTACATGAGAAAAAAATTCCAAAAATACTTTTGTGACGTTCTTATTTTTACCTATGAACGATTTGATATAAATTTTATTCAAAGTGGATAAGTTTACTAGCTTATTATAATCAATAAGTAGTATGAGAACGTACCCGTCTTCAAATTGCGTAACCGTTCTTCCATTAAGTTCTTGAACAGGCCTTGCATTCTTTTCAAATTCCTAGAAGGTTAACCAAACAATAGTTAAGCAAAATCATAGGAAAATATGAAATTGTGACTGTATTTTAAGTTTTTGATACTATTTTTTTAAGTTGAACTCTATAATGTGTGGCAAGATATTTTGATCAGGAAGTCTTAAAAATAAAGGAAAAAAGAAGACTTAATTACATGATCAACAGCCCCTTTGAGCAAATCAATTTGATCCTTTGAAATAGTTTTGACATCTTCTGCAACTGTCCAAGTGACACCCTCTGAGCATGGAGGAGTTGTAAGTGAACCACCATATCTGAAATACTTTTTGCTACTTGTTGCGTCAGCTGCACTTACGTTCCCCAAATCACTTCCACTCGCATCAAGCCCTTTGAACTTGCTCGCAGTCATCTGCATACAAGATACACTTTTATACATGACACTATTAGAAGTTAATGGTTGATGTGTTTTAGCTAAAACGCATCAACCATTCTATCAAAATAAATATTTGACTTGCCTTTATGAATTTGATCATGTGCTCACGACTATGGCAAAGGCACATGTCATCGGTATTAAGGGGCTTTTAGCGATGACAATTTGTCATTATATTGTTTCTGAGATTTTTGATCAGTCAAATTCTTTTGCGACGACAAGTCATCGGTATATTGGTTGGCCTGATGGTCGAAAGTTTTGACGCCTAAATGAAACCTTATTCCAACGATATGTTGTTGCTATAACCAATGTTCTTCTTTTGTTTTTCTTATAATATGAGACATATGGTGGGGTGGAAGGAAATTTAGGCAGTTGAATGAAACAATGTTCTAACGACTTGTCGTCACTCAAGCAAAAATAGTTTTTTTGTTTTGCTGACTTGTCGTCGCTGTAACTCTTAAACATTTCGCCACTGTAGAGTTAAATTGGTGTAGTGTCTATAAAGAAAGTAAATACCTGTTCAATGAAGGGATCCGCCGTTCCAACTTGGTAAAGAACGCCAATAACCGCCAAGTGTTTCATGTCATTGCTATGAACGAAATGTAGTTCCGCGTCATAGCTATATAAAGCATGCAGGGTGAAGTTTAGGGATCGAAGGAATTGAATGTGTCCATATGAAGATGATAACACTTGCTACAAAACACGTACCTCTTCCCATCAAGGGTGTGCTCAGAAGGAGTATGCCAATGGCATTGAACTAGCTTGTATGTTGAACCATTCACTTCTATTCCTCCTGCATCTCCTTGCCATTGAACCTAACAAGATACAAAATTTGAAACAATAATAAGTTAATAGCAATGGCAATGATTAGGTCTGTTATAACATGCTGTGTGTGTGCCTATTGTTAAGTAGAAGTGAGCATACCAAAATATTATGGCCTTTATTAAAAAGTGTGGCAGGGGCTTCCTTGTAATCCTTTTTCAAGTCATTTGGTTGATCTTTTGCATTTTTCGAGTCAATATCAATAGGAGACTGCGATTTCCCACTGGAGCAAGATGCCCATTTCGAAGTAAGAGATCCCCATTTCTTTGGTCCATCTGACGACGTGCCTTCGTAGCTGAATTCAGGGTCGCCTGCACGCATTGCATTGCATTGCAATAAATTCGAAAACGATTAGCAGTCTCTTGAATTGGTGGTTTTGTGGGTTTGCGATATGTAAACGAATACAATATGTAAATTTGAATGGTTAATTGAAATGACCAGATCATGATCTAAACATTTGATTGCAATGTAAAACTTTGTAATAAAGATATATTGGCAAACCTAGAGCATAGTTTCTTGTGTGTTTAAAAAGATGCAAAGAATTTTGCCTTTCTTGAAACAAATTTTCAATTCTTTTGAAAATAATTTTAACTAAGTTTTTTCATATTGTGTTTCTTTTGGCATACCAAATATCATAATCCTTGTTCACACGTACAAATTAATGTAGATCCAATACAAGTGTGTAAACGTTTCCAAATTGGTAATGAACGTACATATTCATTTCTTTGCCACAAAATAACCAAGATATTGGGCGTACCAAATCCGAATACATGGGCGTTGCATGTCATGATCAAAGAAAGTGATGAAATGATGAGACACGTGAACATTAGAGACGATAAATCAGGGTTTGCCATGGTTGTTTGGGATGCAAATAAACGAAAACGAGTGATTGTCTGTGAATTATGAACTTGTAAGCAGGCATTAATGGATATTTATATATATAAACTAATTACTTAAACAATACCATCCAATTCGGATTCAACCTTCTTTTTACTATATCTGGTAAATATGCAAACTAATTAAAGAAAAGCCTCCGATATATGTATGAGTGACAGTGTCCTTGTACAAAAGGAAAAGGTCAAGTGCTCCTAATTGCTAGGAGTTCGTTGAGTTCTAAAATAACCCCAAATTAAGATTGCATTCAACTTTGGTTAAAACAAATAACAAGAATCTATAAGAAATACATATTATTGTGTAAAATGTTATCTTTCTCATTCATGGTGATACGTTTAAATACAAAGAGAAAGCATGAATGAAGGAAATTACAATATACGGTTACATATCAAAATTGATGCAATTATGGACATTCCATAAATATGATGAACTTGTTGGTGGGAAAGAATAATTCATAATAATATGTATTGAATGTGAATTATTCTCTTTCTTTAATAGAATCCCCCTTTTTTTATTGTAATTTGTAGACGACATTAGTATCTACGCAATAACATTTTCACTAGCTATTTTATTATATGCTATAGTTGACTTTTTGTTAAAAGATCTCCTATACATACGACTAATTGACAATCTATGTTGATTAATTCCCGTTTAGAAGGTGAAACATGTTATAATCATTAATCTTGTACATGTGATACTGTCATAGGTAGAGGTGCACAAACCGGGTTAAAACTCTGAAGAAACACTAAGTGACCCGGGGCAGATTACGGATAATCTGGGGGTTAAGTAATGTTTCCCACGAGGATGAGGTCCAGCAGAGAAGGTTGTTCTTCAGGTGACCTGCAAAACAGACACCGTAAGCTCGTCACTGAGAAGGGGGGGGGGGTTCCTCCTTGTGACCACCCTCCGGCGTGAGAATCAGACTAGATTGCTCTGAATATAAGTGTATATTGAGAGATTGCTAGATAAGATAAGATAATGAGATATCAGATGATGTCCTTACCATTCCAAGGAGTTGGAGTATTTATAGCTGAAGGTAGGTTTCCTAGAAGGTACAGCCGGCTGAATAGTATTCCTGTTCTACCAACAGTGGGCTACGCACAAGCCATGCTGGTTGGTGGATAGGCTGCGGCCGACAGTGACAAGGTCGGCTGTATACTGTTCCTTTACTGCCGGCTATGCACTGTTCCACCAACTGTAGGCTGCGCACGTCCCACAGTAAGGGTTGGTGAGTAGGCAGCGGCTAATAGTGACAAACAGTGCTAGAGGGTGCACCTCTTCGTACTGTTGTCGGTGAGCTGTCACCCTGTGATTGGTTCATAGGCGTCTGGCCAGATCGTCTGTTTTGCCCATACCTTGGTAGGTATAGTACAAAAGATCTTCCAGAAGCATACAGACTGGCTCATTTGGGCGGGAGTATTCCCGCCTTGCTCATTCCTTCAGGTGACTACTGAAGTAGCAAGAGTTAGTGCCTTGTGCGTGTAGCCTTGCTATCAGTGCGGGTAGCCTTCCCTGATGGCTTGTATCCGCAGCTGCGGGGACAGGCGGAGTACTTCACCATTGGGAGGCTTTTCCTGCGGGAACAGCTTGCGTACTTTTCGTAAGGACGTCACGTCTCTGAGCATGGTGGGTCCTGCGGATCCAGTTGGTTTCTGCGCAGACGTCTCTCTTCAAGGTGAGTCATGCGGGTCCAACTGGGCTCTGCTGGGACCTACCTCTTCAAGTCCCCCCAGTCCAATGTTCTTCTCATGAATGTTTAATAAAGTGAGGTGAACTTTTGGACTTAAGCAAAGGGTTTTGAAAAGGGTTTAGTTTTAAGGTTTTCCATGGGGATTCTTCCCGCGGAAGTCCTAATGTCACTTGCAGAATTTCCCGACTTTCCTGCTTGATCTTTGGGTATGATGCGGGTAGGTCTGTAACCTCCTCGCAAGTCAGGAGCGTTGAGTCCCACTTGTATGGATTCTCCATGAGGTTTTGGTAGTTTTGAACATAGTGATCAATTATGTTAAAACTACCAATTCCATCTTGGATCATCAAACAATGTAGTTCTCGACGTTCCCGCTATGCGGGGATGTTATTCCCGTTTCCCAAGCGTGGCCCAGAAGATCCTTCCTGGTTTGAATTCCCTGCGGAGTGCTAAGTATGTGAAGGGTTTTGCCTTGACACTGTACCCGCACTCGTCTTATGGTTACTTCCAAGGCATTCCTGGCGTCAATTCCCTGCGGGTGCTAAGTATGTGAAGGGTTTTGCCTTGACACTGTACCCGCACCTGTCTTACAGTTACTTGGTTGCCAAGGTAAGGGGTATTTTCCCGCTTACTTTTGAATCTTTTTGAAATTTTTGGAAATTCGAAGAGTTGGTGAAAGGATAAGAACAGTCCAAACCTCTGAAACGTCGTGCGACGGTTTCTTCTGACTGTGTCAGGACGTGCAGGAAGTTATGGTGACGTGACAGTACATGGTCATTCCAGACGCTTTTTCAGGCGCGTGGGCGCGATTTTTCGGGCGCGTGGCCGCGAAATTAATGGTACGCGTCCTTTCAACAGCTGTTGCCAGCTTGCTTTTTGCCACGTGTCATAGTTTCATTGCACCTTCGATTTCTCTCTCTTCCGCATTAAATTCATCGCATTAATTGCGATTAGTATATAAAGGGGGAGAGGGTTCTTTGTAATCCACACTTTCACTTTTCTCTTCATCTTCAAAACGATTTCCGGCGAATACTCATCTTTTCAGTCGAGCATTCTCTTGAAATCGTTTTCTTCTTTCATATCTGCAAGATGTCGTCTCACGATCTTGAGTCTACAGCCCAGGAGGCTGGGGTGTACGCCGATGACAAGAGTACTGCTGGCGAGTGCCAGTGTGCTCTGCCTGTCGATCTATATCAGTACATCGTCAGGAAGTTCATGCTCTAATCTCTCGAGCCTGAGTTTCCTGAACCCCATCAGACGGTGTATGATGCCCCCAGAGGCAAGATCGGGGTATATGCTGCATTCTTTGTCTATGGGAATCTTAGGTTCCCGTTGACAAAGTTTGTGTACCGTGTCCTGGAGAGGCACGGTGTGCACCTGACCGAGGTGCACCCGATGGCGATCGCGAAGATTCGCCACTTCGAGTGGGTGTGCCGGATTCTGGGCATTGAGCCCTTCGTCGACCGCCTGATGACCTTCTACTCTTGGAGGTGCATCCAGGGGTGGTATACGCTGATAACCCGAATCAAGGGTTTGAAGATTTGCGCAACCGAGCGCAGTCTTCGTTCGTGGAAGCGGGAGTTCTTCTACATCTCCGCTCGCGCCATCCCCCTTGCCATGAAATTTAAAAATGGGCAAGCTCTCCCAAGCCTTCACGCCTCCAACTACCAGGAGGCGGAATGGTTCTCGAAGATATCCCGAGTCCAATCTCCGGTTTACCGGTTTGCGGAGTCCGGGATGGTGATGCTCGGGATGAGCCGGGTGTGGAAGGATGCGGAAGCGCGAAAGGTCCCGATCGTCCTCGAATACGGTTTGAACTCTGTTCCTTACGGTATGCTCTGTTTCTTTTTGTTGATTTAGAATCTCTTCTAACTTCTTTCCTGTTTATTTCAGAGGGGAACGACTTGCAGTCGCTCCTGTATCCGCGGGAGGCTGACAGTCCCGCTCGGATGGGTACTCGCGCTCTAGACGAGAACGAGTTGCCCATCCTAGAACAAACGGCGGATCGGTTCGTGGAGGTCTACCCGCTAGGCCACGAGATCCTGAGCGCCAGGCGGCCAGGTAAGGCGCTATTCAACCCTCGACCCCTCAATGTTGAAACCTCTGCTGGAATTCCTCTAATCTTATGTTCTGATGAGGAATCCGCAGATGGTCCTCCGTTGGTGCGGAAGAAGAAGGCTGCCGGCGGGAAGGGGAAGGAGAAGGTGGCCTCCACTGCCGATCCGATGCCTCGGTCTGACTCAGAGGCCGAGAGCGAGGAGGTGGCGGGGAACCCCGGTGGTGATAAGACCACCGCTCCGGAGGCTGCGACGACTGTTACCTCCGGAGAGCCCAGGATGACGGTGAGCGGCGTGAAGAGGCCGGCTCCATCTGGTTCATCCCCGCCTGTCCGCACTTTTAGGCTCAAGAAAACCCGTAAGTACAAACTTTATTTTTAACTTCATAGTTTTCCATCATTAATACTTATCTTCTTTGTGCAGGCGTGGATGTTGACGCATTCCAGGGTGGAGCGCGGAGGAGTACCCCCCCGCCCATGACGGTAGGCTTGGTCAGCCTACCTGAGGCGACGACCCAGGCGGCTGCGCCTGCTTCCGCTGGTTCAGTTGCTCACTCCATTGAGCCAACTGTTCCAGCTGTGATGACATCACCGCCGGCTGTCAGTGCCATTTTTACCGCATCTTTCACTGAGCCGGCGGTTACTTTTGCTGCGGATTCCGCAGCGGCGACTGCGGCGGCCTTCACCATGCCTCCTCCGTCATCGGCAACGACGGCCGATCCTTCAGGTATGCATGGGGCTTCTCGCCAACCTCTGCCTCCTTCCCATCTACCTGACCTCTTGGACGGATTTCCCTTGGGTTCAGGTGATGGGTTTGGCGGCTATCGGCCTGTTATTGACCCTACAGGTGCGTAGGGTTCTTTTGGCCTATTTTTTTTTTTTTTTTATATATCATCTTTTCCTAACTGCTTTTTGTTTTTTGCAGTGTCGGATTCCAATGAAGTGTATGTTCCTCGATGGAACATCCGCCGAGGAACAACCCTTCACACCTGTGGAGTGCGTGGAGTGGGCTCGTCACGCAGCTCCCAGTGGTGCGTTGGGGGAAGCCATGGCTAGCTACCAGGAGGGTAGGCTAACCAATGAGCTTCGGGTTCTCCTGGCCCGGATGCAGCCGCGCGTCGAGCTGCTTTGTCGTGAAAACGACAAGTTAAAAGCAGCTCGCATTCAAGAAGTAGCTCAGGCGCGGGCTGTCCGGGAGGAGAATAGGAGGCTCTCCGCCGCGGCTGCGGAGAAGGAGAAGGCGTTCAAGGCCCTTGAAGTTGAGGTTCGGGCCCGTCTCGAGGCCCGTTCCAAGGCTGCCCAAGCTGTTAACGAACAGCTTCGGCTGGCTAAGGAAACTGCTAGGAACGCAACTGAAAGGGCCACCAAGGCTGAAGCTGTTGCTGAGCCTCTACGCCTCGAGAATGAGGAACTTAAAGCTAAATTAGAGGCGCTCCAACAGGCTCATGATGCCTTGGCGATGGAGGACGCGAAGAAGCTCCAAGAGATCCTGGACCAGAGGGGCGTGCTTGACCACACTGAGCGGAAGCTAAAGGGCGTCGAAGAGGCTGCTGCAAAGGAAGTGTTGCTTGCCAACCTGAATAAAAGTGAAGCCGAATGCACCTGTACCCAAGCTCAAGCCGCCCTCCAAGAAGCTCTGGTTGCCAAGGAATGGCTTCTTCGAGAAGCGTTGTCTCAGGTAAGCTTTTCATGTCTTTACGCTTTTCTTTGCAAATAGAAAAGGTTTTGATACTTGTATTTTTTTTCTTTTTGTAGGTTGTGCATCGGGTCTTCACGGAGACGTCTTATGACGATGCTATGAGCACAGCCCTCAACGCTTCTCATGAGGATGGGGAAAAGGCCGGCTTCCTGCTTGGTCTAGGGTTTGTTGAGAAAGGCATCCCGCCTTCCAACTTCCCTTTGTATGATGTGGATACTGAAGCTGTTTATGACCAAGCAGTGAATCAGTATGCCGCCTTCCCGCATCCGGTGGTGGAGAAGGTAAACAAAGTCGCTGCTGCTGATGATGGGCTAGCTATCCTCAAAGCTTTCCTTGAACCGCCACGCTCTGCTGATGGTGCGGGTCCAAGTGGAAGTGGTCCTGAAGCATGATCCTGAAGATCCCTTTCCACCATTAGCGTAGATTTTTGCTTTTGTATAGCTTCTTTTGTATGCGGGTATGCACCCAGCAATCTTTGTAATATTTGAATTTTGATGGAATAAAGATTGTGTTAATTCTTTGCCTTGTTTATTTTACGCATGTTTTGATCTAACTTAGCAATTTCTTTAGTACTTAGATAAGTTAACTTTTTAACGTGGCAAATTATAAGTTTGTTTCGCTTCCTCTTTCATGATTGTGAGGGTAAGACCGTCACTTACACTTAGTAGGATGGCTTAACTTTACTTATATCTGACCTGCGTGGAAGTTTTCCTCATCTTTTCCTTTGAAATTTTCTAAGTGTTCAGAATAAGTTAACCTTTGGACGTGGTAGATAATAGGTTGAAGTATTGCCTCCTTGTTCGTGATTGTGCGGGTAAGACCGTCACTTGCACTTACAAGGATGGCTAAACTTCACTTACATCTGACCTGCGTGGAGGTTTTCCTTAAAACTTGAAATTTTTACCGTTGTGTTTATGCGGGTTTTACCGCCTTCCACACGTAACGAGTTACTTCTTCCCCTATTTATGCGGTGAATACCGGCACATCAGTGTGGGAAGTTCATAAGTATAAAGGTAAGGCTATCAACACATTGTGAAAGGAGAATCATTTCCATTAGAAGTGGCTCTAGGCCTTTTCTTTACAAGTTTGGAATTGATCTACATATAACATTTGCGTAATTGAGCTCCATTCCATGTTCTTGGGATGGGAGTGCCATCGAGCCTTTCGAGCCGGTATGCGCCCTTTCCCAGAACTTCTTTGATAATGTATGGCCCTTCCCAGACCGGAGCCAGCTTTCCTGGGCGTTCTTGGTTCGAAGCCTCGTTGTTACGCAGTATGTAGTCTCCTACATTGAAGTTGCAGAGTTTTACCCGCGTGTTGTAGTACTTTTGCATTTGTCGCTTGTAGTTCTCTTCACGCACTGCGGCTAAGTCTCTGCGCTCCTCGGTTAGCATAAGGTCTAACTGTCTTTCCGCATCATTGTCTTCTGGCTGAATCAAGACCCTTGGTGAGGGTAAACCAATTTCGACCGGGACCATAGCTTCAGTGCCATAAGTGAGACTGAACGGGGTTTCTCCCGTACTGGCCTTCTTCAGCGTTCTGTTTGCCCAAAGGACGTGCGGAAGCTCGTCCACCCAGCCGGACTTGTGTTCCAAGAGTCTTTTCTTTATGCCTTCGACGATGCTCTTATTTGCTCTTTCCACCTCACCATTACCTTGCGGGTGTGCCACTGAGGTAAAGGTGTGGGTGATTTGAAGTTCTTTCAGCCACTGTTGTAGCTTCTTGTCAGCAAAGTTGGTGCCGTTATCGCTCACCAAATTCTGTGGAAGTCCAAAACGACAAATAATAAATTCCCAAATAAATTTTTTGATATGTTTCGCGGTTGTTTGGGCTAAGGGTTTTGCTTCTATCCACTTGGTGAAGTAGTCGATGGCTTCCACTAGGAACTGAACATTTCCTGCTGCTGTGGGAAATGGGCCTGTCACATCGATGGCCCACTTCTGAAATGGCCATGAAGAGGTGACTGGAACAAGTTCATTCTTCGGGCGGTGCGTGTTGGGTGCGTAGAGCTGGCAAGACCTGCATTTTCTGATGTATGCCAGCGCATCCGTATGCATCCCCGGCCAAAAGTATCCCGCGTTGTTTAGCTTAGCTACAACAGCGCGTGGACCTGCGTGTATTCCACAGATGCCTTCGTGTACCTCCCTTAGGAGGTAGTCAGCATCTTGGTTGTCCACGCATCTTAAGAGTGGGCCAAGAAAGTTACGTCTGCAAAGGATGTCATCGATGAGTTGATAATTCAGTGCTTTACAGCGTAGTTTTCTTGCCTGTGTTTTTGACTCTGGTAGTGTACCTGCCGCGAGGTATTTTATTATTGGTGTCATCCACGTTTCTGTGCCGGTTTGGATGACACAAATTTCCTTGTGCGGGACCGAAGGTGCCTCGAGGAGTTCAATGCGGATGTCCTTTCCCAAGTGGGTGAAGGCTAATGATGCAAGCTTGCTTAACGCATCCGCAGATTTGTTTTCACTACGCTTGACGTGTATGACTTTGCAATCGTTAAAATCGCGCATAAGGGTTTTTGCTTGTGCGAGGTACAGGGCCATTGTGTCGTTCACGGCCGTGTACGTCCCGTTGATTTGATTGGCTACTAACATGGAATCCACGTGGGCTTCCAAGTGTTTCACTCCCATCTTACGCGCAATTCTCAGCCCAGCCAAGAATGCCTCATACTCGGCTTCGTTATTCGTACTTGGAAAATCCAGTCGAATAGCGTAAGTGTATTCTTGGCCTGCTGGGTTGGTTAGTTTCAGCCCTGCGCCTGAACCCTCGTTACTGGCTGCTCCATCAGTGTAGAGTCGCCAGACATCATTGATGTCTTGTGCTGGAGAGGGTTGAGCCTCTTCCTGGCACTCTTTTTCCCGCGATGCAGGCACTTCCGCAATAAAGTCGGCCAAAACCTGGCCTTTTATGGCTGGTCTTGGCTTATGCTTTATCGCGTACTCCCCCAACTCAATTGCCCATTTGGCTAGGCGTCCCGATAACTCGGGTTTGCGTAGAACGTTTGCAAGTTTGAAGTTGGAGAGAATGGTGATTGGGTGACCCTGGAAATATCGTCTTAACCTGCGTGAAGCGTGTATAAGTGCTAAGACTAATTTTTGGAGGGTAGAGTACCGGGTTTCTACGTCTGTTAGGATACGGCTGACATAATAGATTGGCATCTGAATGCCTTTTCGCTCTACTAGCAGGACTGCCCCGGTTGCTCTATCTGTTGCGGAAAGGTATAGGATTAACTCCTCTCCCGCTTTTGGTGCTGTCAGCGTTGGGAGTTCGATCAAGCGTGACCGAATCTCCTGAAAAGCTGCTTCCGCTTCTGGTGTCCAGCGGAAGTGCGTTTTCTTTAAACAGTTTCTCAACGTTGACACGAAAGGAAACGACTTATCCGCGTGGTTTGCCAAAAAGCGATTAAGTGCCACTAGTCGTCCATTCAGTGTCTGAGCCTGTTTGATGGTAGTAGGTGATTCCATTTTGATAATGGCTTCGACCTTTTCAGGGTTCGCTCTGAAGCCATCTTTAGTGACGATGACCCCCAAGAACTTCCCTTCTTCCATTCCAAAGGCACACTTGCCCGGGTTGAGTTTCATGTTTATCTTCCTAAGCGTGTTGAAAGTTTCTTCGATGTCTTTCAACATCGCTTCTGCGTCAGGGCTTTTGATGACCAAGTCATCCATGTAGACTTCCAAGTTCCTCCCAATTTGGGCATGAAACTGGTTGTCCATCAGGCGTTGGTATGTGGACCCGGCATTCTTAAGTCCGAATGGCATCATTTGGTAACAAAATGTGCCATCGGGCGTCCGAAAAGCGGTTTTGTCCTGATCATCAACGCCATGTGGATTTGATGGTACCCCTTATACGCGTCCAGGAAGCATTTAAGGCGAAACGGTGCTAACGAATCCACCTTAAGATCAATTTCGGGTAACGGATAACAATCTTTGGGGCATGCTTTGTTTAAGTCCTTGAAATCTATGCACATGCGCCATTGTTTGTTATTCTTCGGTACCATAACGGGATTTGCAACCCATGTTTGATATCTACTAACGCGTACGATGCCTGCGTCAAGGAGTTCCTTGACTTGGGTTCTACACGCGTTAGTTTGTTCTGGTCCCATTACTCTGCGCTTTTGTACGATTGGCGTAACAGCCGGATCGCATTTGAGCTTATGCTCTGCCTTACTTCGGGGTACACCAGTCATGTCAGCTGGTGTCCACGCGAAGATGTCAGCGTTTTTCTGTAATAAGCGCTTGAGTAAGGTGCGTGTGGGATCAACAACTGTTGGGCCAATGGAAACGGCCTGGTCAGGGTATTTGCCGTTGAAGGCCCATCTTTCTGGTTCGGTGATGGTTGGTTTAGCCATCTTTGGTTTGGGTTTAGATGAGACAGATGCGATGCATACCTGGGGAATGCCGGTGATCATCGCTACACCCTCAGCTGTTGGCCATCCCATCATGCCGTGGACTGAGGATACCACGGCGTTGAATCTTGCCATCCTGTCTCTTCCGAAGAGAATGTCGTATGTGTGGTGTGGGTTCCTCATTACGACAAAATCCACGTCTTCTGTGCGGGAGTGATTCCCGTCCGTAAGAGTGACGGGGAAAGATAGGATACCCAGGGGGGTGTTTGTGCTGCCATCGAACCCTTCCATCGAGGCGTAGATCGTTTCCAGGCGTTCCTTGTCTTCGTCATCTAGCTTGTCGAAGAACTGCCTGTACATCACCGTTGACGAGGCGCCGTTGTCAGCAAGAGTGCGAGAAGTGATGTAGTGCCCCAGCTGGCTTTTGATGACGATAGGGCCTTCTTTGCTGGGTCCTCCTGGCACTCGCGGGAAGCGCACCTCAGCTTCCTTCCACGCGCATGGTTCTGTCGTTTGCCTTTTTCTTTTGATCTTACCATGAACCATGTTGATGCTGATGTCAACGGGCTTTCGTCCGTTGCCTCTGTACCGGTTATCATTCTTTCCTCCCTTCTTGATTGATGCCACAAGGTGTGCAAGTCTTCCATCCTTGACGAATGTTTCAACAATATCCTTCAAGGATGTACACTCTTCCGTACTATGACCTTTTGTCCCGTGGAAGTCACAGGATTTGCTCTGATCCGCATTAGGTCGCTGCCGGATCATTGGAGCTTTTGGCCATGGTAGTTTTTCAGTGGCAAATATCTCCGTGACGCTTTTGGTGAGTGGCGTCCACCGGTGTTTTCGGCTTGAAGGGTGTGTGTTATCTCTTCCGCCAACAAGAGGGTGAGAGCTGGATGAGGTGTCAAAGTTTACCCTTGACTGCCAAATACCTAGCTTCCTCTTTTTGTTCTGCCGGGCGATCCGAACATTGTTTTCTCTAGTCCTTTGCGTGTAGAGGTGTGTACTCTGGGGAAGATCCCTTCCCAGTTGCTTCTCCGTCTCGGCAAAGCGCTTGGCCGCCGTCATGATGGCATCCCATGTGGATGGCATGCCGTCCTTACCCGTCAATGTGCGGATAAGCTCTGGGTATTCGGCGCCCTGGATGAAAGCGGCGCGAACAAGATCTTCACTTATGTTGCCTAGACTTAGCTTTTTGGAGTTGAAGCGAGTGATGAAGTCTAGTAAAGATTCATCTTCCTCTCTAACGCAGTTGAGGATCGTCCACTGTTCTTCAGTATATTTCCTTTGTTGGCTGAAGTGTTGGCTGAACTTGTTCTGAAAGTCCGCCCAGTCATAGATGTGGTGGACCGGTAAACGATCGAACCATGCCCTGGCCGCTCCAACCAGAGTCACCTGGAACATATAACACCACGTGGGTTCCGTCAAGTTACTGACGGTTGCCCCCGCAATGAATCTGTTCAGGTGGTCGTCTGGGTCGGATAGACCATCATAAGTGCCGATGTTGGACATTTGCTTGGCACTTCTCGGGGCGATTGCTTCCGCAATGTCCCTTGCGAACTTTGACTTTCCTGCATTTGCAGCAGTTGGTCTAAAGGTTTTGGAGAAGTCACGCGGGTTTCTCTCCGCATTCGTTGGTTTAAAGGCTTCCCCAAAATTCCTTGGTTGGAAGTCCGTTTCCTTACGCTTCCCTTTTGCCTTATGGCGAGGGTTTGCGTTGGTATCGGATTCTTCCCGCTCATCGTCTGAGTACTCGCACTCACTGTTCATATTGAGATGTTGGCGAGTACTGCCGAATTCGTCAGCCTGTTGAAGTGAACGCAAGCGTTCATCCAACTCAGCTTGGAACTCTTTCTGACGTGCTTCGGCCCACGCCTTAACTTGATCTAGTGTTTGGCGAGGGACCCTCGTCCGTTTCTCCAACTGGGCTTCAGTGAACCCAGTGAAATATTGTTTACTGCACTTGTCCCGGCTTGGGTAACCGGGGTAGTGTTCGTAAAATTTGTATAACCGCCGGTGTTCCCAGTTGCTGGGGTTGTGGTCACCGGGGTTTCTTGGTTACTTACTGGCCTTGGGACCGGAGTAACGTTAACCATTTCTTCAGAAATTTTGAAAAAACTAAGAATTAGTTCTAGCTTTTATGCACGGATGGCGCCAATGAAGAAACACTAAGTGACCCAAGGCAGATTACGGATAATCTGGGGGTTAAGTAATGTTTCCCACGAGGATGAGGTCCAGCAGAGAAGGTTGTTCTTCAGGTGACCTGCAAAACAGACACCGTAAGCTCGTCACTGAGAAGGGGGGGGGGGTTCCTCCTTGTGACCACCCTCCGGCGTGAGAATCAGACTAGATTGCTCTGAATATAAGTGTATATTGAGAGATTGCTAGATAAGATAAGATAATGAGATATCAGATGATGTCCTTACCATTCCAAGGAGTTGGAGTATTTATAGCCGAAGGTAGGTTTCCTAGAAGGTACAGCCGGCTGAATAGTATTCCTGTTCTACCAACAGTGGGCTACGCACAAGCCATGCTGGTTGGTGGATAGGCTGCGGCCGACAGTGACAAGGTCGGCTGTATACTGTTCCTTTACTGCCGGCTATGCACTGTTCCACCAACTGTAGGCTGCGCACATCCCACAGTAAGGGTTGGTGAGTAGGCAGCGGCTAATAGTGACAAACAGTGCTAGAGGGTGCACCTCTTCGTACTGTTGTCGGTGAGCTGTCACCCTGTGATTGGTTCATAGGCGTCTGGCCAGATCGTCTGTTTTGCCCATACCTTGGTAGGTATAGTACAAAAGATCTTCCAGAAGCATACAGACTGGCTCATTTGGGCGGGAGTATTCCCGCCTTGCTCATTCCTTCAGGTGACTACTGAAGTAGCAAGAGTTAGTGCCTTGTGCGTGTAGCCTTGCTATCAGTGCGGGTAGCCTTCCCTGATGGCTTGTATCCGCAGCTGCGGGGACAGGCGGAGTACTTCACCATTGGGAGGCTTTTCCTGCGGGAACAGCTTGCGTACTGCGCGTAAGGACGTCACGTCTCTGAGCATGGTGGGTCCTGCGGATCCAGTTGGTTTCTGCGCAGACGTCTCTCTTCAAGGTGAGTCCTGCGGGTCCAACTGGGCTCTGCTGGGACCTACCTCTTCAAACTCAAAACCGGTTTGGGTTAAAACCGGTTCGGTTTGGTCATGAAAAGTCAAAATCGGTTTATGATAGGTTTCGGTTCGGGTTGAAACCGATTTCTTACCATGTGACGATCGGTTTCGGTTCGGTTTTTGACCGGTTTCGGTTCGGTTAACCGGTCTGGAACCGGTTTTTGTACGCTTTTGAATCGTCATAGGCTGTAGGACAAAACCCTTAGTGTAATTCTAAAGAACATGGACTGAATTAACTAAATTGAATACTAGGGTTTGGGTGAGGAAGATGAAGTTGAAAGCATTATATAAATATATATTTTTCCATCTTGTTAACAAGCAGTAAGGCTGGATCAACTGGTGGGTGGGTTTGGTTGTGATCATAAGTAACCGGGTTCGAAACCCAGGTCAGACTATTCCTTTTGTTTAATTATTTTAATCCGTTTTAATAAATATATTAATCAAATTAAATATTTATAAATCATTTTAAATTAAATAAAATTATTCCTAATCACTTAAAAATCAATTCTAAAATTATACTTATTATTTTTGCTTAAAAATCAAACTTTCAAAACCCATCAAGTTCGTTTTTTTTTAAAACTCGTTTAACATTTATATATATTTATTGTTCGTTAACTCTATAATCCGTTAACACCAAAATCCCGTAAACATTATAATGTTCAACCTTAGTATTAACCTTGTAATTAAAATAATATTAACTTAGTAATAAATCGTTAACTCGTCAAAGTAAATTCGTTTGATAACTTTAATTCGTTAAACTTTATTTCTTTTGCTATAATTTTAATTCGTTAAAACCGTTAAGTTAGTTTTATAATTCGTAAACTTTAAACCCATGAGCTTTATAATTTGTTACTCTTAATTCGTTAAAACTTTAACCAGTTAGAATTATAACTAGTTAGTTTTAATTCGTTAGCTTAAATATTCTTCGAGAACATGATCATCATCCAAATCAGTACATTGTAAAAGCTATAATATTAAAATGATTGTACTCAGGTCCGTTTGTATCGAGTGGAAAGGGGACCTCATATCCGAGTACGTTGGTAGCCCCAACTGGAAAGGACCTTCGTTTGTTCTTTATACTCAGGTCCATTGCATCGAGTGTAAAGAACCTTCATGTGCTCATTTCATAAGTTTCATTGAATTGTATGATTTTTACTTATTATATCAAACGGTGGGAATCTCACCAGCTATGTTCGTAGTTGACTTTATTTTATACATATGTTACAGGTGTAGATATACGAGGATGAAAGTTAGAAGGCACATAGCATGCTTATAGGATATCTAAAGAAACTTATCATTTTGTTTATTTACTTGTTACAACTTGTATTATTTGATAAACTTGTGTTACATGAAGATCTAAATGAAATAATGTTACTATGGTCACTTAACAGTGACACGTGTGTTTAAGCAATCTGTATGTCACACTCAGGCGTTTCTGCTTTAGCCAGGGTGTTACAATTTTGCTGGAGAAAATTACAAACCGGTTCCGAACCTACGGTTTCAATCGGTACCAAACCGGTTTCTACATAATCGGTTTCAAACCGGTTCGGTTTCGGTTCAGTTTTCAGGTCGGTTCGGTTAACCGTTTTATTTGCCCGCCTCTAGTCATAGGTAGATATGAAACTTGTTATAATCATTAATCTTGTACATGTGATATCGCCATAGATAGATATGACACTTGTTATAAACTTGATATCGGGTTTCTATTTAGAGTGCGTTGTTATGATGGAAATGAGTAGAGTGAGAAGAAGATGAGAGTAATTTGTGGTTCTTGGAGAAAAAAACTGGTATTTTTGAAAAACTAAAATGTGTTGATCAATTTACATATGAACCCAATGTAGTAAAATAATCAATAAAAGATGGTATAGTAAAACTTGTAGGTTTGTAGTAAAGTGGGTAATAAAGTTGGTGTCTTTTTTAGTATAATGTATAGTTTGAAATTTAAATTACCGATTTTCCGTAAAGTGGGTAATAAAGTCGGTGGTCTTTTTTAGTATAATGTATTTTGTTTGAAATTTAAATTGTACAAATTAGTGTATTGGAGAATGAATTTAAGGATTTTTTTATTTTATTTTTTTTTTGTTTTAAAAATCTTTAAAATAAAGAATGCAAGCCTAAGATACGGATTATTTAACTTATTAGTATATTTAACTAGATTCATTGATATAATTTAATTTAAAGTAAACTAGTAATTTGGCCACAGTGTTGTGGGGTTCGATTTGAATGTTGTTAGGGTTTGTGACAAAGCAAAACAAACCCGCAAACATCTAAAAATGCGAATGCAACTCAAAACGCAAATACGAAGAAACAAATAACCAAACTTTAAAACAAATTGAATGTGACCTAAATTATTCGAGGCTCAGATCTCGGTTATGGCTGCAACATTGGTTGCCTCAGCAAATAGCATGTATAGCTTATTCAAACGATAAACCAACTGCAACCTAAAGCCCCAACCATCGGTCTCAATTAAATTGGTCTTATTTGAAGCAAAACCATTAACATCTTTGTGTTTTTGAAAAGCAAATGCATAATCAACTGCATCGTATAAGCGTGGACCCTTCTCAAACGATGATCATAGAACCAACAAAAACCAAATATGGCATTCACTTCTTGTCTCATAGTCTATTCAAACACAGGGTGTGGTTGTCTAAATACTTATTGATCCACATCTTGGTATTTTGTGTTTTTGGATGACAACTGCAGGAACCATTCATGTAAATAAAAATATATAAACAATTTATTAAACTTACAACACAAAAGAAATTGAAAGGAGTAACTTACAATACGGAGTTACAACTTAAATGAATAGCAAACACATAAATGAAAACCGATTCTGGCTGAGGATCATGTTAGACATTGGGCCCTTAGAACAAAATTCCGAGTCTCCAAAAGAACTCTTTTGTTCCCCAGGGTTTAACAGCCTAAGCAGTTGCTACTGCCGGAGTTGACCGATCGAAAAACTGAAAATATTATCAGGAAAGAAAAGAAAACAAAAATATAGAAGAGCAAATTGGAGAACCTTTTGCTATGTGAATTTCGGTTGCAGTTGTATGTATACCCTGCATAAATAATAAGTTAGGTCGCGGTGATGCGTGTGTGCAAGTGCGAGTCACCCTTGCGAGTCAACTAGTAATAAGTTCTTGGAAATAGTCAAAGAGTAAAGAGATTCAATTTTATATTTATCTCTCCTCCTAGGTGGGATAACATCTCAGTTACATTATTTCCTTAAAACAAGTTCAGCATACACACTTTGAGCATAGATATCGCTTATCTATGCTCTAATTTGGGTGCGTTTTGGTTTATTGTAAAGTAATTACAACAAGGAACAAAACCCACTAAGTAGCAGTTAAGGTAGTCATGAATTATGCACTTGTTCAAATTCGGGAAAAACACAACATTTTTTCCAACAATAACTTAATATTCTGGTCTTTCATACGTCAGGCTATTGTCTCTCGTTACAAGTGTTGATGATGAATATTGCGAAGTTGCTAATATTGTTGTTAATACATGATGTTATGTGAGCAATCATCTTCATATCATCTTGAACTTCATTACATTTACTCCGTGTCGATCTATTATTTGTCCACTGTGGGTCACCTTCGTGTTCTTCGTGTCCCATCTTATAATTATCCCGATTCGTTAAAGATAAAATCGAGGGGTGGCTAGGTCAATCTCAATGGGAGGATAAGGAGGATATCAAATTCAAATATATTATTATTTAAGTTTTATTTATTTAAATTTTATGCTTATCTTTTATTAGTTTCCTATTTCTAGTCAAATTATGATTGTTAGGCCTATAAATACTTTTGAGTTTTCTTTTTATAATAATAAGTTGAAGTTTAGTTTTTTTTGGAGTTAAAAAAGCCTTATTTGTTGTTTTCGATCTCAATATTAAAGGCCATCATCACAACACTTTATTTAATATTCTTTTACATAACCCCACTGATCAGTCCAATAACTCCATCGGCGACGTCAACTTCGATTCCGTATTTAAGTTTCAATATCACAGCTCAAAGTTTAAAAGTTCTATCCAATTTGTTCTACCAACAATTGGTATAAGAGCGTAGGCAATCTATGATCTTTGGGAAGTTCAAGAACGGTGTGGGGCGAATACCACATCTAACCGACGGGAAACAATTCAGCCATAAGGAGTACAGCTCAAGTTTTTCCGTTTAATAAATGAAGACGGTGACTATGGGAGACGTAGTACCGAGCGCGAACCAAGTTTTTTAAGCAAGGGAATCAAGTTCAACTTTGTTGCAGTGTTCGAAGTTAACAAAAACAAACTATAACACGTGAGTTGTAATTATGAAATCAATCCTTGATGCTCAAGGATTATGGGAGGTGGTGAACGAATAAAACAAGATGGCTAGGACTATTGTTTTTCAAGCCTTACCGAAAAACGTGTTGATGCAAGTTGCAAGAACCCGTAGTGCTCAGGAGATTTGGGAATCACTATGGGTAAGATTCCACGGAGCTGATCGTGTGCAAGAGGCTCGCTTATGATCATTAAAGCGAGATTTTAATCAATAAAAGATGGGTGAAAAAGAATTCGTTGACTTTGCCGGGAAGGTAACGGAATACACCTCGCAATTTGATACTTTGGGTAGTCCGATGGAAGAACATGAACTCGTGAAAAAACTACTCGATAGCGTTCCAGTCCGTTTTATTTCTATTGTAGCAACTATCAAACGTTGGGCCGATTAACGCTATGGTGTTTGAAGATTGTATAGCAAGGTTAAAGGCAAGGAAGCAATAGCCGAGATGGGAAAATTATTGTATGCCAAAAATGATAATCAAGGAAAAAAGGACACTGATCATGACCGAAAAAATTATGCTTGGGGTTGTGGCTCCTTGAGTTATGACCAACGGGGTCATGGAAGAGGCCGTGGTAGAGGTTTGAGTAAAGGGCAGGGTCGATTCAATCAGAACTATGATAACCGAAGAGAAGCTAACCAACCGAACACGAACAACCAAGGCAGAGACGGCAATCAAAGAAAAAATCAAAATAATCAAAACCAAGGTAGAGATAAAAGCGGTGTTCGGTTTTATAATTGTAATGTTTTGGGCCACTTTGCGTGGGAATGTCCGAGACCACCGACTCAAGAAGCGAATCTGAACCACGACAAGGCCAAGCTGCCAACTGTTATGATGACCTTAGTTGAAGTTGATAAAGAACAGGTTATGTTGAACGAGGAGAAGGTTCACACAATCCGTTATGCAAAAGACTCGGTAAGCGATTCAATTTGGTATTTAGATAATGGGGCGTCTAATCACATGACCAAATGTGAAGCCCAGTTTGCCTAAATTAATTATCAATTGAGCGGTTTGGTGAAATTTGGAGATGGGTCTAAAGTGAATATCAAAGGGAGAGGTTCAATTATTTTTTATTTCAAGAATGGTGAGCAGCAGGTTATGAATGACGTTTATAACATACCCGACTTATGTAGTAACATATTAAGCATCGGTCAGTTAACCGAAGAAGAGTGTAAGGTTTGGATAGCAAACGACCACTTGTGGCTAAACGAGGAAGGGGATCGCTTGCTAATGAGAGTCCCGAGAAGTCCAAACCTTCTTTATAAGATCGAGCTCAGAATTGGAACCCCGGTATGTCTTTTAGCTTCAATAAAAGACCAAGGATGGCTATGGCACGCTAGACTTGGTGATGTTAATTTTGAAACATTAACTAATATGACGTCTAAAAATATGGTACATTGTGATATTCAAACTTTGCATGGCGAGCATGTTTGCAATACATGTATGCTTGGCAAACATAGTAGAAACCCGTTTCCTAAAATCACCACGTTCCGTGCCATGAGACCATTCGAGTTGGTTCTCACGATTTACGTGGACCAATCTCACCTCCTACTTTGGGAGGAAAGCGGTATTTTATGCTTCTTATAGATGATCATACGAGGTACATGTGGGTTTATACTATTAAAAATAAGAATGATGCTTTGGGTATTTTCAAAAAGTTTAAACAAGAAGTGGATTTAGAGCATTTGTTAAAGGTTAAAGCTCTAAGAAGCGATCGAGGTGGCTAGTTTCTCAACAAACTTTTCACCGAATATTGTGATCAAGAAGGAATAAAAAGGATGTTTACGGCTCCTTACTCTCCTCAACAAAACGGTGTAGTCGAAGGCGAAACCGAACGGTCCTAAATGCAACAAGAAGTATGATGAAAGCTATGAACCTTCTAAAAAACTTATGGGGAGAAACGGTGAGATAATCTGTCACACCCCGACCAATGAAGGCGGAAACGTCGAGGCGCGACATGATTGCTCATTACACAATGACACTATAAAGTTACAATATTTAAACAACTCATTTAAATCCATATCATCATAAATAACACAACAATTGTTCATACAAAATGCCAAATAGATAGATAAACAAATAACTTGTTCTTTTATTTTCTAATATCCTAAATCCAAGATAATAAGTTTCTTCAAGTAATCCAATCAAGCTAACATCAAACCTGTAACATTGCATAAAATAGAGTTTGTCAACACAAAGGTTGGTGAGGAATTTTCATAGTTTTGGACAATAAGTATATAGTATGAAATCCACAACTAGTATATGAAAACAATAAATAATAGCAACAATTTAGATAATAAAACCGTCAATAAGAATACATTGACGACAATAATGAAATCGTCAATAAGAATACATTGGCGACACTTTTCTATATGGGGATACCATATATACTCGGAATTAACGTATGATCATACTTTGATGAGGCTACCCGCCTTAGCATTCAAGAGGCTACCCGCCTTAGCATTGAAGAATTTGCACATAATCATGTAAAGCATATAACACCAAATCGAGCATTTATTTAGGTAAACATATACAATACGTGTTGTGGTTTAAGACTCAAGTATGAATCATTTGAATTTGAATAAGTATGCAATGCCACCCCCAAAACGAAAGATGGAAAACGGGGGATGAAAAAGTACTCACATTAACAAGTAACTTGAAAGATAGTGTCGTGAATATTCGGAGAGATCGGTTTAACGAGCAAGACCTATATTAAACGGGTCTTGTGTTAGTAGGTAGTCTTGGAAGGGTTTAAAATAAAATACATGACAAATAAAGTAAATAAATAAAGTTTAGGATTTAAAATGTAAATATTTGAGAAATTAAAGAAACGAGTTTTGTAAAATAAGTTTACTCGAAACCGGGTCTCGGTATTCTATTCATTAGTTTTTTTCTTTTTTTACTCAACCTATGTTAAGTAATAATGTGGGTTAAAATGCGATATTGCAAAACCCTTGGTTATAAGAATACCAAAACGAGGTTTAAACGAGTGTTCGGGTTTGTCGGTTTGAGACTTGATAATTGACCAAGCTCACAGTTAACTTCCCAAAATAATAAAATGAGCAAGGACAAATGAAGAAGATGGGTGTGTATATATAGGGTAAGTTGAATGGGTCTTTCATGAAAATGGGTTGGTTATAGACCCAAGAAAGCACAAACTACAAATGGGTCCTTCAAGTCTCCATTTTGGTAGTTTTAGTCCCTGGAGTTTGTTTTGAGAGTTTTTGGGGAATTTTAAGAACCGAAAAGGGTGTTTTTTTTTATCCAACAACTATAAAACAAATATTTAATATACAATTCATCATTTTGATAATATCGAAAGGTTCGGGATACAAAACGGGTCGGGTTTACATTAAGAATACAAGTATAAAATAACCCGAAATTGACAAATGTCACAGTATCCCCTACTTTAGGAAATTTCGTCCCGAAATTAAGATGATGTAAATACATATGGGTATTTCTCCTTCATCGAGTCTTCTCGTTCCCATGTAAACTCCAAGCTACGCCGTGATTCCCATCGAACTTTAACTAACTTAATGCGACTACGCTTGGTTTTCTTTTCATTGCGGTCCATGATTTCAACGGGTCGTTCAACCATAATCATTGATTCATTGACTTGTACTTCGTCAAGAGGTATATGGAGACTACCTTCGGCTAGGCACTTCTTGAGATTTGAAACATGAAAGGTCGGATGAACACCGGTGAGTTCTTCCGGTAGTTCGAGTCGGTAGGCTACTTTTCCGACTCACTCAAGAATCTTGAATGTGCCTACGAAACGGGGAGCTAGTTTTCCTTTCTTTCCAAAACGAACAACTCCTTTCTAAGGGGATACCTTGAGAAGGATGAGATCGTCGACATTGAATTCGATATTTTTTCGCCGTTTGTCAGCGTAGCTCTTTTGTCGACTTATAACGGCAAGTAGGTTCTTGCGAATTTGGTCGATACAGTTGGTGGCTTCTTGGACCATTTCGGGTCCGGTAATTTGAGCTTCACCGATTTCGTTCCAACTAATCGGGGAACGACATTTGCGACTGTAGAGAGCTTCGAAAGGAGGCATACCGACGCTAGAATGGAAACTGTTATTGTAAGAGAATCCCAATTCCCACCGAAATCGAGTACACACGCTCGAAGCATGTTCTCAAGTGTTTGAATCGTACGTTCGGATTGTCCATCCATTTGAGGATGATAAGCGGTGCTAAGATCAAGACGAGTTCCCAAGGTTTCTTGAAGTGATCGCCAAAAATAAGACGTGAATCGAGCATCGCGATCAGAGATGATGGTCAAAGGTAAACCGTGGCGACACACAATTTCGCAAACGTAGATTTGGGCAAGTTGCTCAATGGAGTATTTTTCTCGAATTGGAATAAAGTGAGCGGACTTAGTTAATCGGTCAATAATCACCCAAATGCTATCGTTGCCTTTTTGTGTAGTGGGTAGTTTCATTATAAAGTCCATAGCAATGTCTTCCCATTTCCATATGGGGATTGGTGGTTGCTCAAGTAACCCAAAGGGTTTTTGATGTTCGGCTTTGACTTTAGAGCAAGTAAGACATTTCGAAACGTACGTTGCTACGTCTTTCTTCATACCCGGCCACCAAAAGGTAGAACGAAGATCGAAATACATTTTATCCGCACCGGGATGAACATAATATCGTGACTTGTGAGCTTCATCGAGTATGCAAGTACGAAGGTCATCGCGATCGGGAACCCATAAACGATTGAGATAATACAATAAGCCATTGGGTTTTGTTTCGAGTTGAAGCTCGGCTCCACATGACATTTCGTCGTACATGTTGCCTTCGTCAACGGAGGTACGCTGGGCTTAGATTTTGGCTTGGAGATCGGTTTGAACGGTGACGCTAAGAAGCAAGACGGATTTGACATTAACCTTTCGACTAAGGGCATCGGCCACGACATTCGCTTTACCGGGATGGTAGCGAATTTCGCAATCGTAGTCACTAAGTAACTCAGCCCATCTTCGTTGTCTCATGTTGAGATCTTTTTGGTTAGAAATGTGTTGAAGGATTTTGTGATCGGTAAAAACCACACATTTCGTTCCGTAAAGGTAATATCTCCAAATTTTGAGTGCGAAAACAACGACACCAAGTTCAAGATCGTGAGTCGTGTAGTTCTTCTCGTTGACCTTGAGTTGCCTTGAAGCATACGTGATAACTTGACCTTGTTGCATAAGAACGCAACCGAAACCTTGATGAGAAGCATCGCAAAATACTACAAAGTCGTCGTTTCATCGGGAAGGGTTAGAACGGGAGCATTGCAAAGCATGTGTTTAAGAGTATTAAATGCTTCTTCTTGTTTGGATCCCTATTCATAAAGCTGTCCTTTGTGAGTTAGGGAAGTGAGGGGTAAAGAGATCTTGGAAAAATTTTGGATGAAACGCCGATAATATCCTGCCAAACCGAGGAAAGATCGAATTTCCGTGGGTGTAGTCGGAGTCTTCCAATATTTGACGGCTTTGATTTTTGCGAGATCAACATGAATACCCTTGTCGTTGACGATGTGTCCCAAAAATTGAACTTCCTCTAGCCAAAATTCACATTTTGAGAATTTGGCGTAAAGTCATTCTTTTCTTAAGACTTCGAGAATGGAACGCAAGTGATGCTCATGCTCGGCTTTGAATTTAGAGAAGATGTGAATGTCATCAATAAAGACAATAACGAATTTATCTAGAAACGGTTTGCAAACGCGGTTCATGAGATCCATAACTACCGCGGGTGCATTGGTTAACCCGAAGGGCATGACCAAAAATTCGAAATGTCCATATCGAGTACGGAATGCGGTTTTTGGAATGTCTTCTTCGCGAACACGCAACTGATGATATCCCGATCGAAGATCGATTTTGGAGAAACACGTTGCGCCTTGGAGTTGATCGAAGAGGTCGTCGATTCGTGGCAAAGGATAACGATTTTTGATAGTAAGTTTATTGAGTTCACGATAATCGATGCACATGCGAAATGAGCCATCTTTCTTTTTCACGAAGAGGACGGGAGCGCCCCAAGGAGAGGAGCTTGGACGAACAAATCCTTTGTCGGAAAGTTCTTCGAGTTGGTTTGATAACTCTTACATTTCCGACGGGGCTTAACGGTAAGGAGCCTTGGCCACGGGCATTGCGTCGGGCACAAGATCGATTCGAAATTCAACCGGACGAATGGGTGGAAGACCGGTAACATCATCTGGAAAGACGTCGAGGAAATCACAAACAATGGACATATCTTGGATTTTTCTTTCCTTGTGGTCTTTTACAACCGCTTGGGCTAGGAACGGAACATACTTTTGGCGTAAGTATTTTTGTGATTGAGAACACGACATGAAATTGAGCCTTTTAGGAAACATTTTGTCGTAGACCTTGAGAGTTTTACCGTTGACAAGCGGAATCCGAATGAATTTATCATAACAAACGACTTCGGCATGGTGCAAAGATAACCAATCCATGCCAACTATGACATCGAAACTTCCCATTTGCATCGGAATGAGATCGATGGAGAATTTACGCTTACAAAGAGTGAGAGAACAATTACGAAGGACCGTGTTTATGGTGATAGAATTCCCATTGGCGACTTCGACAGAAAAGGGTCGAGAAAGTTTAGTGCGAGGTACGGCAAGAGTAGATTCAAACTTTAATGAAATAAAACTTCTATCGGCACCCGTATCAAATAATATAGAAGCCAAATGCTCGTTCACTAAAAACATACCGTTCACAACATCGTTTGCCACTTGAGCTTGATTAGCATTCATCATAAAAGCTCATCCTTGGTTACCGGGATTTCCTTGAGGTGCATGAGGTGGTGGAGGAGGAGGTGCTTGGATGGCTTGCATGGGTTGGATGAGTGGTGCATTGAGTTGGGGAAGTTGACGTTGGTAGGTTTGGACTTGGTAGGCTTGGGTTTGATAGTAGGGTATGGTTACGGTTTGGGCTTGGTTTGCAAAAGTGAGTCGTGGGAAATTGTTGCGGAAATGATTTGGGTCACCACAGTTAAAGCAAGCTCGGGGTTGTTGAGGAGGGTTTTGCGGGTAAGGTGCAAAGCGGTTTTGGGTGTTTTGTGGAGTGGTTCTTGGTTTGTTGGCTTGAGTACGTTGTGCGGAACGACATGTGTTATTTAGATGGCCAAAACGGTTACAAATTGTGCAATGGCGACAAGGTAAGTGAGATGGGTGATGAAGTTGACAATTGTTGCATAGTGGAAAAGTACCGGTATAGGGTTTTCGATTTTGTGGGGGAGCTTGGGGTTGTTGTTGCGGTTGCGGTTGGGTAACGGCATAGTTTCGGTGGTTTTGTTTGGGTTTTTTTTTGTTGTTGTGGCGGGAAGAGTTTGAGTAGTTGATGGCTTGAGGTGGTGGGTCAACTTTGGCTTGAGGTGCGGGTTCGGTTTTGCTTTTATCACTTTTCTTCTTGATGGTTAGGGTACCCGCCTTAACATGGTTCTTCGATAGCGCACCGGCTAGAGTAATTGCATCCTCAAGGTTCTCGGGTTTGCTACTCATGACTGAGTCCCGAATTAGCAAGGGTAAACCCCCGATGTATTTGTCGATTTTACGTTCGAGCGGGGTAACCAAATGAGGTACAAAGGTGCTCAATTCATGAAAACGGAGCGAGTAAGTGGCATTATCACCACTTTCTTGTTTCAATTCCCAAAATTCGGCTTCAAGCTTTTGGAGCTCGTGTTTGGGACAAAACTTCTTCATCATGAGTTCCTTAAGTTCGGTCCATGGAAGCGCCATGGCAATTTCCGCCCCTTGGAGATGCATAACACTACCCCACCATGTAAGAGCAGTTTCCTCAAACATGCTCGAAGCGAAATTAGTTTTCTTCG
The DNA here is from genome assembly GCF_021521415.1 of Bidens hawaiensis. Taxonomy (NCBI): domain Eukaryota; kingdom Viridiplantae; phylum Streptophyta; class Magnoliopsida; order Asterales; family Asteraceae; genus Bidens; species Bidens hawaiensis. Next base: position 2,002,509 of record NW_027491069.1, on the reverse strand, counting down.
CTTCTGGGCACTCGCTGTGTCGGAACACACTTTCCATCTTTTCAAACCATTGCAACAAGGTAGTCGCACAGTTCGTACCAAGGAATTTGGTTGGGTTAGCACCCGTAAATTGTTTATGCAAGTAGGGAGCGGGTGTGGGTTCAACGGGTGCTACAACGGGTGGAGGTTGGTTTGCTTGCAAGTGAGTTAGGAGTTTGGGAATCACAGCGGCGACTTGTTCGGCTACTAAAGCGGCCATCTTGCGTCTGGAGTCCTTGCGGTAGTGGCGTCGTAGCGGAGGCATTCTAAAAATTATAAAGAATTGTAGTGAGTTTGAGAGCATTGAGTTTAAAATAGAAGATGTATGTAACCATTTTTTTTATGAGAATCCTAGTGTCATAAGGATGAGAATGTTAGTAGAAATAAAGTTTATACATAAACCAAATGATAAAAATGTATATATAAGTATATGTTTCAAAGTTTCGAGAATTTAAAATTTGGACGTTTTGAAGTGTTGAAATTTGTATATAGTCGGAAAAATCGTACATGAACCACCATGATTTGATATTCCGAAAAAAAAAACAACAAAATTTCTTGTAAACATATATATAGTTGGGAAAATCGTACATGAACCACCATGATTTGATATCCCGGCAATAAAAAACTTATGTAAAAGTAATATATATGGAGTCGAACATGTGCACGTATCACCACGTCTTTCATGTTGTTGACTCAAATCATGATAATAACATACAATAAAACGGAGATACAACGAGACGTTAAAAACACTTGTCCACGTATCACCGTGGCTTTTATGTTTTCAACACCAAAAATAAGGAGGCGACCGGAACGCTCGCATACGACAACTTAAAGTGTCGGCTCATATAACTCGAGTTGCTTGACCTAGAAACCAACACTAAACCCAATCATCCCAGGTAAGTAAATCACCTTCGATTCTTGGAATCTTTTTGTCAAATGATCGAATCAAGTGTTTCGTTCCCTACGGTCGTCACAAAACAAATTATAGAACCTAGCTTTAAGGAGATTGTAAACAACGAGATCCAAGTTAAGCTTGTGATCCATAAAACACAATATAAAAACTAATGTTTTGTTTTAAGGTAAAAATACCTTAGAATACTATTGAAAGTGTGTGTATGTGTACATTTATGATGAGATAGATTTTTAAACAAGTTTATAAATAATTAATAAATGCAATAAACAATCAATTAGGGTAAACACGTATGAGCACACGTATAGGGACCCTAGAGCATAAACTATACTAGGCTGTTACGTCTAACCACCTATCCTATAGTCGATGGCTCTGATACCAATCTGTCACACCCCGACCAATGAAGACGGAAACGTCGAGGCGCGACATGATTGCTCATTGCACAATGACACTATAAAGTTACAATATTTAAACAACTCATTTAAATCCATATCATCATAAATAACACAACAATTGTTCATACAAAATGCCAAATAGATAGATAAACAAATAACTTGTTCTTTTATTTTCTAACATCCTAAAGCCAAGATAATAATTTTCTTCAAGTAATCCAATCAAGCTAACATCAAACCTATAACATTGCATAAAATAGAGTTTGTCAACACGAAGGTTGGTGAGGAATTTTCATAGTTTTGGACAATAAGTATATAGTATGAAATCCACAACTAGTATATGAAAACAATAAATAATAGCAACAATTTAGATAATAAAACCGTCAATAAGAATACATTGACGAACCGTCAATAAGAATACATTGACGACAATAATGAAATCGTCAATAAGAATACATTGACGACAATAATGAAATCGTCAATAAGAATACATTGACGACACCTTTCTATATGGGGCTACCATATATACTCGGAATTAACGTATGATCATACTTTGATGAGGCTACCGCCTTAGCATTCAAGAGGCTACCCGCCTTAGCATTCAAGAATTTGCACATAATCATGTAAAGCATATAACACCAAATCGAGCATTTATTTAAGTAAACATATACAATACGTGTTGTGGTTTAAGACTCAAGTATGAATCATTTGAATTTGAATAAGTATGCAATGCCACCCCCAAAACGAAAGATGGAAAACGGGGGATGTAAAAGTACTCACATTAACAAGTAACTTGAAAGATAGTGTCGTGAATAATCGGAGAGATCGGTTTAACGAGCAAGACCTATATTAAACGGGTCTTGTGTTAGTAGGTAGTCTTGGAAGGGTTTAAAATAAAATACATGACAAATAAAGTAAATAAATAAAGTTTAGGATTTAAAATGTAAATATTTGAGAAATTAAAGAAACGAGTTTTGTAAAATAAGTTTACTCGAAACCGGGTCTCGGTATTCTATTCATTAGTTTTTTTCTTTTTTTTACTCAACCTATGTTAAATAATAATGTGGGTTAAAATGCGATATTGCAAAACCCTTGGTTATAAGAATACCAAAACGAGGTTTAAACGAGTGTTCGGGTTTGTCGGTTTGAGACTTGATAATTGACCAAGCTCACAGTTAACTTCCCAAAATAATAAAATGTTATGAGATAACTCAATAAAATCAAAATAGACTTAACCAAGTATGTAGTTCTATTGTGAAGAACCTTAACGTTCGTTAAGCGAGTATACGACCTTATCGGTTCGAACTTGTTATAAGATCAAGTTGGTTACCGACATGCCAAGTATGTTTAGAAATTAACTAAAACTGATTTAAAATATAATCTTGAAGAAAAATATGAGTTTTGGTGGCTAAAAACACACTTGTGTGTCTTAAGCGAGTGAACTCGGTTTAGTTCGGTTTTTGGTTCGGTCCTTGACTCGGAATAAGACCGAGGATGGTTACCACATACCCAATTACCATGGAACTTGTAAAATAACTTATAAATAATAATACTCAAGTTTTACATTCAAAAAGTTAACAATAAAGCTTTTAAACAAAAGTTCGGTTTTTGGTTCGGTCCTTGACTCGGAATAAGACCGAGGATGGTTATCACATACCCAATTACCATGGAACTTGTAAAATAACTTATAAATAATAATACTCAAGTTTTACATTCAAAAAGTTAACAATAATGCTTTTAAACAAAAGTTCGGTTTTTGGTTCGGTTCTCAACTCGGGATGAAACCGAGGCTAGTCACCATATGCCCAATACCATGGAACTTGACAAATATGAAAAATAAACTAAAATATGTAGAAGTTAAGCAAGTATAACAAGTTATATGGTTAGATTTGTTAAATATATAAACAATGACTACAAAGTCCTCCAAGTAACCTTGCCTTACTAGCCCGACATTTCAACCGGCCGAGACCGGAGAAATGAAAGACCGAAGGTAAACAAGGAGTGTATATTATACATATGTTGTAACATCAAGCTTTAAGTATTGAGAAGTTAGTTAAAATGAAATATTAGCTTATGAAGAACAACCTTAGAATTCAAGAATTTGAGAGAGAAATGAAGAAATGAGCAAGCACAAATGAAGAAGATGGGTATGTAAAAAAGGGGGGTTGTTTAAAATACTAAATTAAAACTAATTAAGGAAAATAAGTAAAGTAAACGAAAATACAAGTTTGAGTAAATAATATGATGATGAGAAAACTATCTAGGCTAAAATCCCCTAAATTTCAATTATGAATTAGCCGGGAAAATATGAAGTTATGGACTAGGATCGTAAAATAGACACCTAAGAGAAAACCCAAACAGGACCCCTGACCCTTTTCAAGAGACACCTATGAGTTTCTAATAAGTTTTAACGCAAACCAGTATTAAAAATCAAGTTTCCTTACGGCCACCTAATTATTTATGACTTCGTTTTTTTATACAAAATCCTACCTTACAGTGCGGAAATCAAAGGCAATTTAATATATTTAATTGATTCAATAGACAATAATAAATAATCAAACCTAGACGGACTCCATATGAAGAACTAAATCTAGCAAGATTAAATAATAAATATCTATCAATAACCTAGCACCTTACATCAATTTAGGTTAGTAGCACACTTAGGTTTAAGTAATTAATAATTATTATTCTTATGATCTTAATGCGTATCAATTATAAAATAGTCAAAAACACAAAGTAGATGACCTGATAGCAACCTATCATTTTGACAAACAATAATCAAGGAAACTATGGAATAATAACAATTAATCAAACAATCCTAAATATCCATATGCATCAATTTAATGTAACTGAACCTTTTACTAAATCATAAAAACGATAACGATAAATAAATCCCAAATCAAAACACAACGTCAAAATAGGTTCATCATAAGCCTAGGCAGTCTATAATGTTTATCCTAACATCATAAAATAAAACAATACGATAATAAAAGAATTTATGGCGAAAATAAATAAGAACGAAAGATTAAAGGCGATAAAACTCGTGGTCTTCGTCCTTGGATGATAAGCACTTCGCCGGCTGATTCCTAGCCTTCAAACCCTCAGAAATATCTCCTCTTGAGCTCCCAAATTCGTCCCAGCCGTCTAGGGTATTCAGGTTATGATTAAGGTTGAGTTTAGGGGTCTTTAAATAGGAAAATACCAAGCCCAAACCCTAAAAATCGTGGAAGATTCTGGAAGTTAAGCCCATCGCCATGTAAATAATATCAGGCCTTATGATATTTCAATTCTTAACTGTGCCTGATTATATAGACAAAAATAGAATAAATAATATATCTTCATTGGTTTTATGATTAAATCACTGTAGGAAACAATTAGAAATATTACAATATTATTTGTTTCCTTATTTAATTAATTTTCTTTGAAAACTCATGAGATCTTTACCAAAATTACAACTTGATTAATTATTATTCAAATTATTTATTGTGATATGATAAAATTCATATTTTACCTCATTTACCCTTAAGCTTTTTAAATTCCAAATATGAATTCATTAAAAGTAATTATTAACCCAAAAACTATTCAACATGTAGGAAATATTTATATAATTTTATGCATATTTTAGGCCTCATCAAATATTCCATACTTAAACTTTTTTCGTCCCTGAAAAAGTCTAATTGCAATGGGATCAAAATCGGAGAAATACGGTCTTAAAAGACATATTAGGTTATCTTAAAGCTCAAATAAACGTAAAAACTGTGATTGCCGATATTGTTGTTCACTTAAACCTAGCCACCAGCCTATCAAGCCCCCACGCACATTAAGCATTTAAGTTCATGTTATATCAAAAACCTATGGGTCTCACACCTTTTGAGTTAAGATCCACCTACCCCATCTCAAGCATAGTAATGGCAATTAAAAATAATCGAGTTGAAGCAAACTGGTTCAACATATCATTGTAAGATAAGAACCCCTTAATGTTAAGAAGAAAATGCACTTAGATGGAATTATGGATGATAGGTCAAATGAGGTCGTACGAACATGCCCTAAATATTATTGGACTTTGTCCTATATATGACCTAAGAAAATATTTATTAACTAGAAACTTTCGAGCCCCAATAGTGTATCTTCAGAGTCGCCATCCCTTTGGTAACACGTAAACTCTCAGTCTCGTCTAGTATGTGCACTTTGGCCTCTTTTTATATTTTTTGAGAATGCTTCTTTGGCATTTTTTATTACATAATTTTTCTCACTTTTTTCTAAACTTTTCGGACCAATTTCTTGGAATACTTTTATTTATTTTTTTTAACATTTTTTTTCTTCTTTTATATATTTTTTATTGTGCAGTTAGGCATCTTTTACCCGAAATATATAACTAAATTCTAAGCTCGTAAAAATTTGGACAAGGCGGGGCGCCACCATTCTTTATTTATTTTTATAAAACGGAATGGCGTGCTAATTTTAAAGTGCATTCAATTCCCACACTCAAATTTTGCATTCTTCTCAATGCAAGGATAAGGACAAAAAATAAAAATAAAATCGGGATACAAAAAACCAAAAACCTAAAAACCAAAAACAAAAAATAATACTAAAAATAAACAAGCAAGATAGATAATGGAAAAGACTTAGCTGGTAATATGCGCATGAAAATTGATGCTAAAGTCTTCTTCCAAAGCTGCCCTCCAACTCCAAACATGCTCAGCAATCAAACATCCCTTTCTCTCACACATAAACAGAATCGGAAAAAATTTCAACAAACAATATAGGTCGGCTGCTCCATCCTCACACTTGAATTTTGCATTATAAGTCATGAGGGTCATTTTTCTAGCTCTCTCAATCCTGAAAAAACTTAAAAACAAAAACAAAGAAGAACTATAAAAAACTACGTTAGTGACACGACAAGACTAAAAAATAAATATGGAATAAATATACAAACTCTGCACTTGAGTTTTCACTAAAGACACTCTACTGTGTGATCTAATCAGCTGCCCAAGTGGAGCATCCTCCACCTCGGTAAAACTCTATGGTCCTCCAAGAAACTGCATCACGATACAACCATTCATATTCAATCTTATTCCCCTTATCTCCAACTTTTCCAAACTCCACAAACTTTTGCAGACCACCACCTCTCTCTATATCAAACTCCATCGACTCTCGAGAACTCACGACCTCTCTCTCCTCCTCCAAACTAACTCTGACAGAACGGGGGTGATCAAGACATGGATCCATGCCCGGAATTAAAGACTCAATTTCATAAACAGGATGACATGGATCAATGAGACCGTCTTGACCACTCGGGTATCTCATGGATTTAGCAACATAAGAGACACTATCGTCGTCAGCTCTAAGAGTGATCTTACCTTCAAACACATCAACTAGTGCCCTAGCAGTACGCAAGAATGGACGACATAAAATAATAGGAACTCTCTCATCGGCCTCCATATCTAAAACCACAAAATCTACGGGGAAAACTAAATTATCGACTTTCATGAGCAAATTTTCTATGATCCCCCTAGGGTACTTTACTGAACGGTCAGCTATAGATAATGACATATGGGTTGGGATGAGTTCTCCTAGGCCTAGCTTCTGATACAACGAATAGGGCATTAAATTTATGCTAGCTCCTAGGTCCGATAATGTTTGACACGAGGTATCCCTACCGAACAAACATGAAACAGTGAAAACACCGGGATCGGGTAATTTTCAGATACCTTATTGAGAACTACTGTCGAACACTCTCCATTCAGTGGAACGGTTGAAAGCTCCTCCAGACTTTCCTTTCATTTAAGAAGATCTTTCAAACATTTGGCATATTTCGGCATATGCTGGAAGGCCTCGATAAACGGAAGATTAATCCTAAGCTGCCTAAATATATCTAAGAAGTTCCCGTACTCTCTAGTAAACTTCTGATTCTTAAGACGAGCAGGATACAGGACACGAGCATGATCTATAAGCAGTGACGGCCTAACCTCTCTCGATTTCTTCTCCTCACTTCTTCTAACTATGGGCTCACTGATAAGTGCGGGTACTTGCTGGGCCTAGCCTAGGTTGCACCCTCCCAGGAGTCTCCATCACTATCTCCTCATCAACTAACTCATCACCCTCCCCTAACCTAATCTCTCTCTCCGGACCTAAAACCCTACCACTATGGGTGGAAATGGCATTTAACTGAGCTGCCGGATTTTGTTGAGTGGAACCCGAAAACTGACCTGTGGGTCTCTCATCTAAACTTCGGGCTATACCACCTATGGTTCTCTGAAGATCTAAAAGTGCATACTAGTGATTCCTCAAAAGCAAATCATGATCGGCAAATTTTTTCTGAGTTTCATGATCTCTAACTAGTATTTGCTTTATCATTTCCTCTAATCTACCAATACCACTACTCAAATCCTGCCCATTACTCCCACCTTGACTACTTTGATCCCCACTAAACGATTGATCCTGCCCCCGGTTAAGATTTGAATTTGATTTGAAACCATGGGGTGCACCGGGGAATGCCAATTAGAGTTATAATTATTACTATTATAATTGTTCCAATTTGAATTATTATTTCCATTAAACGCATTAGGAACCCTATTCTACCCTCCTATGAACTCTACCTGCTCCTGACTCATCAACGGTGTAACCCCCGCGAACTTTTCGGTTTAAAGATTTTCAGCATGTAGAGTATGTATATTTCTCGGGAGTTATCCGGCATCTTTCGTTGACCCGACCATCTTCCCGGTACGTTAAGTTATCTAATATTTCCTTTCAAGTTGCCAAATCTTTCAAATTTGAGGGCTTGGATGAATTATTTTTATATTATAACAATAAACAAAAAAAATAAAAAACCTAACCCTAACCCCTTGTCCGATCGGCGCAGCTCCAACCCCCCCCCCCTATGATTTTTCCTTTTTCCGGCCAAGTCGTGAGCGTAAAACATCAATTAAAGGTTAGTACTACGATTCCCCAAATCTTTTACACCTTAATTGAACCTTATATCATGCTTATTAATCGTTAAATTTCGTGTTGAAGGCTAACCGGGTGGCCGTCCAATCAAGCATTTCCGGGACTGTTTTGAGTGGGGTTTTTGCACCAAAATCCTCCTAGGTATGTGTAGTATATCATACTTAAAACAATATTCATTTGGGTTCGTTAGATTGGTCAACTAGTTATCGTTTGAAAGATGGTGTTCAGTTGACTAGAATTGTAGTTTGGTGCGTTTAACGCGAGGGTTGGAGTGATTAACGACCAATTCAGCTCGGGGACACTTGGTTTGAGGTATGGGCTGTTGAAAAATCATTTTTATAAGTTATGGGGCTGAATTGGTTGTCGGTTACTCCAACGGGTCGGTACAACGCGCAATTGCGTTTATTGAGTAGTTGGTGTGTTGTACTTGCGAATTAGCAACCCATTTGAGTCGTGTAGCGTCGTGTGGACTTGTTAGTTATGATTTTATCATGTTGGGTCCACACAGGGCTGAGTTGGATATTAATGGCCTAATCGACTCTTAAACGCGCATATTGGTATCACCTAGTGCTTCCGGGGGTAATTTGGGAATTCTTTATTCCCGGGAGTGTCTAAGGGTCGTTTTGGTGAATGTGAGGCCTCGGGGGCTGTTGTGATTTAGTTTGATGAAGTCGAGGCTTTAGGTGACCCGAACCCCGTTAGAACGTCTCGTAGGGTAAACGAGTCATCTTGATGTCATTAGTATTGATTGAATGTAAACCGGCAGATGTTTGAGTCTTGGAATTTCTTAGGGATTCTCTAGCTCGTGGTGAATCCATGTCTCATGTCAGGTGACTTCATGATGCCCCTTTTCACTCTTTTCAAGTTTTGGGCTAGCATGCACACCTAAGCGAATTGCTTGATGAAACGTTTAAACTATTTTATATAGGATTGCTAGTATATAGTTGGCCTTGGGATGTTATGGTATGTATATATATATATATATATATATTATTGTATGGCCAATATTTGGCGATGTTGTAGTCGTATCGACTACGGATGTTACGTATGCCTACTTTGTGTTTGCATAAGTTGATGAGATGTTACGTGTTTGGGTTGTACGTTTGCTCGACCCTGATGTTATTACTTGGATGTTGTACATATATAAATATATATATATATAGGAAGGTACTTATAAGAATGTTTATATATATGTATGTATATATATATATATTTAAGAATGATTATTTTCCAATGATGATGGCTTAACTGGTGTACTCCTTTTATATTTGATAACATTTTGAATGATTATTATGATTTTTATTATTGATGCTATTTATTAAAACTTGAACTCACTCAGCTCAAGCTAACTTTGTGTGCATGTTAGTGTAAGTTTCAGGTTAGGAGGAGGATGCCTTATCGCTTGGACGTGCACGAAGCTTCTTGGACGGTGAAGGGCATACGTGGATGGAAGATTTCAATATTAAACATTCATTTTTTTAAAAAAAGTCTTATCAAATATATTTGAATTGGTTTTGGGTATAACTCCCGGGTTTTGGGAACTTATTTTATTACTTATGGTTTTCCGCTGAACTATACTCTGAATTGGTTGTTTTTATGAAATGGACAGTTTTCAAGTTTAAGTATTTTTATAAGTATGATGGATGAATACCAACTGTTGGATTCCCGGGATTCGGGGTCTTACAAGTTGGTATCAGAGCCATGGTTCGAGGGATCTGAGCATCCCCGAATGCTTGGACTCGAACTGTAAGAAAGAAGCTAGTATGCCCACCGCGAGTAGTTGCACGCCAAGAGGTAACTTTAAATTATTTAGTCATTCCTTTGAATTTAAGGTTTCCAGTATGTGATTAATTGTTAGATAGAATGCTAATGTGGTTAGGGGCCGTGGGTGATTAGGACGGGCGAGTAAAGTAAAAGACTAATTACACTTGATCAACGTCATTAGCAGTTTACCCTTACATTACATGTTCTAAATACCACTTGTACTTGACCGTGTTAAAATTCTATCTTTGTAGGGATAAGTCATAGTTAATACTCGAGCAGCTAAGAGAGGCCGTCCTAGTGTTCGTGGTCGTGGTCGTAAGCCACGTGCCGAAACCGAGAGTGAGATTCCTACTTCCCAGCAGGAAGAAAACCCGATTCATGAGGAGGGGGATAACCCCGCCTTAGATCTTGCTATGTGCACGGCTATCACGGATGAGGTTTACCAGGTGCTCCATAGCGCCATTCCCGAGATCGTTGTTGAGGCCGTTAGGGCCATGGAGGATTCTATGGTTGGTAAGAGTTCGGGTAAAGAAAGGAAGGGTAGGGAGATGCAGGTTGATGAGGAGGAAGAGGTGTATATGCCGAGTGGGGATGAAGATGAAGTGCGGACTGTTAGTGTGTCTACTCGGGGTTACTCATATGGTGACTTTAAGAAGTGTGACCCTCCTTCTTTCGATGGTACTAAGGATTCGTTGGCAGCACATCAGTGGGTGAGGGAGTTGGAGGCCATTCTGAGAGTTAGTAAGTGCAAGGGGGATGACATGGTGACGTATGCTACTGCCTCGTTTCGTTCCGACGCATTGTGTTGGTGGGATAATCTGGTGTAGGTTATGGGTGATCGTTCGATTAGGAGGATGACATGGGATGAGTTGAAGAGGTTGGTTCTTGATCAGTTTTGTCCTCCGCATGAATTGGATAAGATTGAACAAGAATTCTTGACCTTGGAGGCGGGTAGTATGACGCATCGGGAGTATACCACCAAGTTTAACCAGATGACCCGTTTATGTCTCGATTTGGTTACTCCCAAAGCCAAGAGGATTAAAAAGTATGTGAAGGGGCTTCCTGCAGATATTCGTAGGGGTGTGGTAACCACCGACATGAACTCTTTTCACTCGGTAGTTACCCTAGCAGGTACATTATATGATCAGAGGGAGAAGTTACCGCCGACCGAGACTAGGAAGACTTGGAACACTAATTCGTATGGTAAGCGGACCGGGGGAAGCAATTTTAACTCGTCTGAGAAAAGGGAGAAGACTGAGACTTCTGAGTTTAAGAGGGATGCGGCGTTCGGTAATTGCAGGAAGTGCGGGAAACCGCACAAGGGGGAATGTAAGAGTGGGTCTGGCTCCTATTTTCGTTGTGATAAGGTTGGACACCCCCATTTCGAGTGGACGTTGACTTGTTTCCGCTGTAAGGGTTCCAGTCACTTGACATCAAACTGTCCTACCAGTAAGGCGGGGGGGGGGGGTCAGATCAGGGGACTTCCTCGAGGGGGAAGATGGAAGAGAAGCCGAATGCCAGGGCGAGGGCCTTCAACATCTCCAAGAGGGAGGCGAAGGATGATGCGGATGTTGTTTCAGGTACTTTTCCTTATTTAGCTTTTATTCCACTGCAATAATTTCTTATTCCTTTGGAATCGTATGTGATGATCATGTAGCTAAGCAGTAGTATAATATTATCCTAGGTACCTTTTTACTTTATGAATTACAGGCGTCAGTCTTATTTGATTCGGGCGCCAGTAGAAGTTTCGTGTCTACCGCTTTCTGTTCCTCGTTGAATAAACCACCCGAGCGCGTAGTCGATGTGTTTGAGGTTGAGGTCACCGTAGGAAATCCCGTTCCCGTGTCTAGGGCTATTCAGGGTTGTTCCATCGAGTTGTCTGGGTATAAATTTCTGGTACAGTTGTATCTGATGCCGCTTGGTTGTTTCAATGTGATGCTCGGGATGGATTGGCTCGCGAGTGTTGATGCTCAAATCATTTGTGGTCAGAAACTCGTTCGTTTGAGGGCCCCGAATGGGACCCAAATTATAGTCTTCGGTGACTGGAATGGTGCGATGCCACATATCGTATCCATGCTTAAGGCGGGAAGGTTGATGCAGCAGGGTTGCGCGGTGTATCTAGCGTATGCTATAAATATGAAAACCGAGGTAGCTACCATCGGCGATTGACGTGTGTGAATATATATATAAATTTGGATAAAAGTTCCACACAAATCGGGTTTTAAAAATGGTTTTCACCAACAACCAAACCACACACGAAAGGCAAGTGTACCTATCGTTTGTAGCAAAGTATCGGTAAGAACCGAGTGTCAATCCATGGACACGACTAACTTTTGATACTAAATCTTTGTAATTAATTTTACCAAACAAACAATCTAAGTAATTTTTCAAGTAACTAAACTAGCATTTAACAATAACAAAACAAGTAAAATACAACTAACAATCAATCCAAACAAGGCTACTTAGACTATGCATCCACTCAAACTTAGTGACAAAATAGCAATGATAATGACAAACATCATGTATTAAGCACCAACATCAAATTCCAATCAAGGAAACATAATACTAGCAACAAAACAACATATTGGGTTTTCAACAAGTTAATAACCATAGATTAGTAAGTTTGTCAAAACTACCTAATCTCATAATGAAAGGAAAGCTAGAATGAAAACAACAAACTAACCACCTAAAATCATGTAAAATAGACAAGTTCAAGAACATTAGTTAAACACATGAAACTTTTAATTAGCAAATATGAACCAAGAATTATGGCCTTAATCCCTAGCAAATATTAACCAACTCAAAGAATCATATTATCACCATACAATTTTCCAATATCAAGTGATAGGTTTCATGCTTGTTAAAATTCATAACCAAGTTAATTTCCACTAGTCATTCCTAACTTAATGATATAAACAAAGTATGCATACACAAACTAAGTTCATAAACAAATGCTCAACACATAGTTTTCCAACTATTATGGTTAAACATCTATCAAAATAACAAGACTAGGAATTAAAACAAGCATTCAACCATCAAACTCTATTCAAGAACATGTCATAAACTTGAAGAACACCAACTTGTCAAAATCATGCATAGATAAATATCACATAAGCAAAAGCTTCAACATAATCTAAGTAACAATAGTATTTAGCCCATAAGGCTTGATACAACAAACAAAATCAAAGTAGTCTTCTTACAAAGCATTGTTAGGAACAAGAAATTGCAAACTAAGATGAATGATGAATGCTACTTGCAAGGATGATCATACAAGATAGAAGCCTTGAATTCTCTCTAGCAAACACACAATAGTTTTCCAGCAATTTTAGATAATTCTCCTAAGGCTCCACACTTGAAATGGGAGTAGTGGAGGTGTATTTAAACTTTCTGGACGTCTGGCACGGGCCCATGCACGGTCGTGCATATAAGTGGCAAGTCAACACCCTGTTTTAGTCTGACCAAAAGGTCAGACTTCTCTGTTCTGGCACGGTCACTGGCACGGGCCCGCACGGCCGTGCAGGTCATGCACGGGCATCCGCACGACCATGCACGGTCGTGCACTTTTGAATTTTTGCGGCACTGGCTTGCATCTCCGGGAAGCATGGTCGTGCGGGGTCGGCAGATTGCTGATTTTGTCCACGAAACGCCCTCTTTTCTTGTTTTCTTTGTCGGTCGGGCGCCCGGACCTGCAAATTCACAAATAACTCAAATAAGTACCAAAAACAATGAATTTGCATGGAGTTCGGCTAAAATATGAGGAAAATTTGGTGTAATAAGATGTACACTTTGTGTTACATCAGTGATGTTCCTATCATTCGGGATTTCCCGGATGTATTTCCAGATGATTTGTTAGATGTGCCGCCAGACCGCGAGGTCAAGTTCAAGATAGACCTTGTGCTGGGCGCAAAACCCGTTGCTCGAGCCCCTTACCGTCTAGCACCGAATGAGATGAAAGAACTTATGGCTCAGTTGGAAGACTTGCTCGACAAGGGCTTCATTCGACCGAGCATCTCACCTTGGGGTGCCCCGGTCCTGTTCGTTAAGAAGAAGGACGGCAGCATGCGGATGTGCATTGACTACCGTAAATTGAATAAGCTCACTGTTAAAAATCGGTACCCTCTTCCAAGGATCGACGATTTATTTGATCAGCTCCAAGGAGCTAGTTGGTTCTCGAAGATCGACCTAAGGTCCGGGTATCATCAGTTAAAGATTCGGGAGGAAGATATTCCTAAGACTGCCTTCCACACTCGTTATGGGCATTATGAATTCCTCGTGATGTCTTTCGGTTTGACCAACGCACCGGCTGCATTCATGGATCTTATGAACCGGGTGTGTAGGCCGATGCTCGATCGTTCGGTTATTGTGTTCATCGACGAGATTCTTATGTATTCCAAAATTGAATCCGATCACGCCGGTCATCTCACGGAAGTTTTGGAAGCTCTACGAAAGAACAAGTTGTTTGCGAAATTTTCGAAGTGTTCCTTTTGGTTACGTGAGGTTCAGTTCTTGGGTCATGTTATTAACCCGAGTGGTATTTTGGCTGACCCTGCAAATGTGGAAGCCGTAAACGAATGGGAATCTCCTAAGTCTCCATCCGAAATTCGTAGTTTTCTAGGCTTGGCGGGTTATTACCGTCGCTTCATTCCCGACTTTTCGAAAATTGCTTCATCATTGACCAAGTTGACTAAGAAGAGTGTTAAGTTTTTTTGGGGTACTGAGCAGGAGGAGGCTTTTCTCGAGTTGAAAAACAGGTTGACGCATGCCCCGATTCTAGCTTTACCCGATGGCACCGATGATTTAGTGGTTTATTCTGATGCCTCTTACCAGGGGCTGTGGTGTGTTCTGATGCAGCGACGTCGAGTCATCGTTTATGCCTCACGGCAGTTGAAGCCTCATGAGGCGAATTATCCTACTCACGATTTGGAGCTGGCAGCGGTTGTGTTTGCGCTTAAGTTGTGGCGGCATTATTTGTACGGTGTTTCTTGCGTTATCTATACCGATCATAAGAGCTTAAAGTATTGTTGGTGCATGTTTTGTAGCAGATGATCTTTTGTGTTTGATAGAATTGAGAGCAACGGTCAAAGGGGAGTCTGTTGGTGCATTTTGTGACCGTCGCTATGCAATTCTGATCAGCGGAAACGAAGTACGAAGTTAGAACAACTTCGCCATAGGCAAAGTTATAACAACTTCGCCGTAGGCGAAGTTGTAACAACTTCTGCCATAGGCGAAGTTAGAATAACTTCGCCATAGGCGAAGTTATAACAACTTCGCCTACAGACCCAAGCCCGTGAAGTTTATATATATATGTGTGTGTCTTGTTTAGGTTTGGTGTATCCAGAAAGTTAGAGTTTTGAGTGATCAGTTTATTTGTCTAGAGAAAAACCGAGAGGGAGAGCCGTGTGGGACGGCCCGAGGTAGAGCTCACCTCGGGTCGGCCGTGTTTCTGTTTATGTTTGGTATGTAATTTGTTTCGGTTATTATATAAAATATCCGCAGATGTGTTTATCCCGTTCGTATGTTTGTTCGTGTATGTGTTTGTGTGTAATCGTGTTCTTCGTTTTCTACACCATTAACGAGTCTAGGAGGATTCCGCACTCCTAGACCTCGTGCGGATCTCGTATCGATCGGCAACGCCCCGGGGGGACTTACAAGTGGTATCAGAGCCTTAGGCTCTTATGCTTTTAGGCGAAGTTGACTTTAGGCGAAGTTAAAAAAAAAATAGAGTGTTTGGAGTTTTCGTCTGTATGGCCAGGTGTACACGATTATTGTGAGACCGAAGACGTTGTTCCGTCAACGAGTGAAACTTGTTATCTCTTGGTCTTACGTGTGAACAAATACGTGTCAACTCTGGATATGGAGTTGAGGTTGTGAATGGGATATTGATTGATACTGGATATTGACACATATTTGGGTGTTTGTGGGCAATGAATAGTTGTTGTTCGAGGTTGACCAACTGAAGAAAGTCAAATTGAACTGAAGGTTTTCGTCATTACTGGATTGCGGTCAGAGCATATTATTTATATTATTTTCAAGGCGTACGAGAATTTTTCCTGAAACGTGATGCTTATTTATTAAAGTGACAATTCTGGAACAAGTTGGATTTAATCGGGAATTAAAGTGTTTATGTTCTTGATCGTTATCCCTGGTGATTGAAGATGCTTCGGATTAATTAATGGTCATGTGTGTTAGATTCTGTCAAGGTGGTTTTGTGATGAAATTGATCACTTGATGTTGAGTAGTTGAAGATTAAACCTTATCGTATGCCGACATGTTGGTGAAGTTGTGGAGGGAGCCCAACTTCACGTGTTGGTGAAGTCAGAAGGACTCACGTGATTGGTTGAGATGATCAATTAGGCACAGGGATGCATGCATTTCAAAGACCTCAATCTATATAGTCGGAGAAGCTTACACTGAAGGGGAGATCTGATATGGAAGACGCTGGGTGATTGGTAGATTTGTGAAGCTACACGACAGTTTCAGACACGGCTGGTTGAAGAGCAAACAAAAAAAAAGGAGGGGAGAAGTTGACTTTTAGGCGAAGTTGACTTTAGGCGAAGTTAAAAAAAAAAAAAAAAAAAAGAGTGTTTGGAGTTTTCGTCTGTATGGCCAGGTGTACACGATTATTGTGAGACCGAAGACGTTGTTCCGTCAACGAGTGAAACTTGTTAGTACGTACACCTTTGTTTCAGGGTGGGGCCGCCCTTCCTCATGCTAATCCGGCCATTTCCGAACCTGTCTTTCTCATCCCATTCAAAGGAGGACTTTTCAATTCTTGCGATTTCCAGCCCCCTTAGCTTATTATTTTATATATAGATAGATATCTTATTTATAAAGGTTCCAAACCTTAGCTCGACTAAATAATAGGCTCAATGATCTCTTTCTTTGCTTCGATAGGCCGGTACGGTGCTCCGCGTGGTTATATTCATACATGTTCCGACTCGCCGGTCATTATGGATCTAGTGGCATGGCGGGGCAAAAGAAAAAAAAGGGGGGAGCAACTACGAAGCTTCGTAGACTCGACAAGCCGCTCCGTTTATAGAATAGAATGCAAGCAAGCTAGCGACTCTCCTAGTAGCGAAGGAAAGTGACATTCGGGAAGCGACTAGTGTGTGAACAAATACGTGTCAACTCTGGATATGGAGTTGAGGTTGTGAATGGGATATTGATTGATACAGGATATTGACACATATTTGGGTGTTTGTGGGCAATGAATAGTTGTTGTTCGAGGTTGACCAACTGAAGGTTTTCGTCATTACTGGATTGCGGTCAGAGCATATTATTTATGTTATTTTCAAGGCGTTCGAGAATTTTTCCTGAAACGTGATGCTTATTTATTAAAGTGACAATTCTGGAACAAGTTGGATTTAATCGGGAATTAAAGTGTTTATGTTCTTGATCGTTATCCCTGGTGATTGAAGATGCTTCGGATTAATTAATGGTCATGTGTGTTAGATTCTGTCAAGGTGGTTTTGTGATGAAATTGATCACTTGATGTTGAGTAGTTGAAGATTAAACCTTATCGTATGCCGACGTGTTGGTGAAGTTGTGGAGGGAGCCCAACTTCACGTGTTGGTGAAGTCAGAAGGACTCACGTGATTGGTTGAGATGATCAATTAGGCACAGGGATGCATGCATTTCAAAGACCTCAATCTATATAGTCGGAGAAGCTTACACTGAAGGGGAGATCTGATATGGAAGACGCTGGTGATTGGTAGGTTTGTGAAGCTACACGACAGTTTCAGACACGGCTGGTTGAAGAGCAAACAGAAGATCATCAGTTAAGAGGGAGTCTGTTGGTGCATGTTTTGTAACAGATGATCTTTTGTGTTTGTTAGAATTGAGAGCAACGGTCAAAGGGGAGTCTGTTGGTGCATTTTGTGACCGTCGCTATGCAATTCTGATCAGCGGAAACGAAGTACGAAGTTAGAACAACTTCGCCATAGGCGAAGTTATAACAACTTCGCCGTATGTGAAGTTGTAACAACTTCTGCCATAGGCGAAGTTAGAATAACTTCGCCATAGGCGAGGTTATAACAACTTCTCCTACAGGCCCAAGCTCGTGAAGTTTATATATATATATGTGTGTCTTGTTTAGGTTTGGTGTATCCAGAAAGTTAGAGTTTTGAGTGATCAGTTTATTTGTTTAGAGAGAAACCGAGAGGGAGAGCCGTGTGGGACGGCCCGAGGTAGAGCTCACCTCGGGTCGGCCGTGTTTCTGTTTATGTTTGGTATGTAATGTGTTTCGGTTATTATATAAAATATCTGCAGATGTGTTTATCCCGTTCGTGTGTTTGTTCATGTATGTGTTTGTGTGTAATCGTGTTCTTCGTTTTCTACACCATTAACGAGTCTAGGAGGATTCCGCACTCCTAGACCTCGTGCGGATCTCGTATCGATCGGCAACGCCCCGGGGGGACTTACAAGTATTTCTTCGAACAAAAGGAACTGAATATGCGTCAGCGTCGATGGTTGGAGTTGATTAAGGATTATGATCTGGAGATTATGTACCATCCCGGTAAGGCTAACGTGGTAGCCGACGCGTTGAGCCGGAAGGAGAGACCGAAACCTATTCATGTGAAATCTTATCATCTTATTCTTAAACCCGATATTTTGAAACAAATAGCCAACATCCAGAATGAAGCTTTGCAGGTGGAATGGATTATGTCAGAACGTATTTGGGGTCAGGAAAAGTTGTTGGAGGACGTCGGTGATGGGGTGAAGTATAAGGATGGGCGTTTATGGGTACCGAGGTATGGAGGATTCAGAGGTACAATTTTGGATGAAGCACACAAGTCGTGCTATTCCATTCATCCGGGTGCGATGAAGTTTAAGGTGGCTCAGTATGTGAGCAAGTGTTTGACGTGTCTACAAGTTAAGGCCGAGCACCAGAAACCTTTCGGGAAACTCCAACCCCTGGAAATACCTGAGTGGAAGTGGGAGCATCTTACAATGGATTTTGTGACTAAACTGCCTCGTACTCCTAGGGGAAATTATGACACCATTTGGGTAATCGTTGATAGACTGACCAAGAACGCTCATTTCTTGCCGATTCGAGAGACTTTTAATTCTGAGCAGCTGGCCGACGTGTTTATTCGTGAGATCGTTTCTAGGCACGGGGTGCCGGTATCTATTATTTCAAATAGGGATACGCGTTTTACCTCCAGGTTTTGGAAGAAGTTCCATGAGGAGATGGGTACCAAACTTCTCATCAGTACCGCTTATCACCCGTAGACGAATGGTCAGTCCGAGAGGACGATTCAGACTCTTGAGGATATGTTGCGGGCTTGTGTTATCGAGTTTAGTGGTAGTTAGGATCGGCACTTACCGTTGGTAGAGTTCTCGTATAATAACATTTATCACGCCATGATTGGGATGCCACCGTTTGAGATGTTGTATGGTAGGAGGTGTAGGACTCCAGTCTATTAGGGTTCCATTAGTCAGAATCAGTTGGGTAGTTTGGAGGTGGTTGAGGCTACGACTGAGAAGCTCGATAAGATAAAGGCTTATATGAAGGCCGCTCAGGATCGTCAAAAGTTCTATGCGGATAAAAGGCGAAGACCTATTGTGTTTGAGGCTGGGGACCGTGTTATGTTGAAAGTTTCCCCTTGGAAGAGTATTATTCGTTTTCGTAAGAGAGGGAAGCTTAGTCCGAGGTTCATTGGTCCGTTTCGTATATTGTCCCGTGTTGGTGAGGTAGCTTATAGACTAGAGTTGCCCGATGAGCTCGCGGGGATTCATCCTACTTTCCACGTGTCCCACTTGAGGAAATGTTTAGCTGACGAGGAGGCCCATGTGCCTATTGATGATATTGAGCTCGATAGAAAGTTGAACAACGTTGAAGAACCAGTCGCTATTCTTGATCGTCAGGAAAGGCGTTTGAGGAATAAAGTGGTTAGACAGGTGAAGGTGCAGTGGAGGCACCGTAGGGGTTCCGAGGCTACTTGGGAGTCCGAAGATGAGATGATGAAACTCTATCCCCATTTGTTCCTGTCGCATCGGGATTCGGGGACGAATCCCACTGTAAGGGGGGTGGACTTGTAACGCCCACGAACTTTTCGGTTTAAAGATTTTCAGCATGTAGAGTATGTATATTTCTCGGGAGTTATCCGGTATCTTTCCTTGACCCGACCATCTTCCCGGTACGTTAAGTTATCTAATCTTTCCTTTCAAGTTGCCAAATCTTTCAAATTTGAGGGGCTTGGATGAATTATTTTTATATTATAACAATAAACAAAAAAAAAACCTAACCCTAACCCCTTGTCCAATCGGCGCAGCTCCAGACCCCCCCCCCCCCCCCCCCCCCCGCCCGCGCGATTTTTCCTTTTTCCGGCCAAGTCATGAGCGTAAAACATCAATTAAAGGTTAGTAATACGATTCCCCAAGTCTTTTACAACTTAATTGACCCTTATATCACGCGTATTAATCGTTAAATTTCGTGTTGACGGCTAACCGGGTGGCTGTCCAATCAAGCATTCCCAGGACTGTTTTGAGTGGGATTTTTGTACCAAAATTCTCCTAGGTATGTGTAGTATATCATACTTAAAAACCATATTCATTGGGTTCGTTAGATTGGTCAACTAGTTATCGTTTGAAAGATTGTTTTCGGTTAACTAGAATTGTAGTTTGGTGCATTTAACGCGAGGGTTGGAGTGATTAACGACCAATTCAGCTCGGGGACACTTGGTTTGAGGTACGGGCTGTTGAAAAATCATTTTTATAAGTTAAGGGGCTGAATTGGTTGTCGGTTACTCCAACGGGTCGGTACAACGCGCAATTGCGTTTATTGAAACTCTATCCGTAATTGTTTCTGTAGCTTCGGGATTCGGGGACGAATCCCATTGTAAGGGGGGTGGACTTGTAATGCCCGTTAATTTTTTTTCGGTTTAAAGATTTCCTGCGTGTAGAGTACGTATATTTCTTGGAAGTTATCCGGCATTTTTCGTTGACCTGACCATCTTCCCGGTACATTAAGTTATCTAACCTTTTCTTCCAAGTTGCCATATCCCTTAAACTTTGAGGGCTAGTGTGTAACATTTTGTTATATCATAAAAAAAATAAAAATCCTAACCCTAGCACCATTAGGCGCAGCCGATCAGCCAAGAGAACCCCCCCCCCCTGCGATTTTTCTTTGTTTCCGGCCAAGTCGTGAGCGTAAAACTTCAATTAAAGGTTAGTCTATCGTCCATGCAAGTCTTTTTCACCATTAAACCCGTTATCGAACACGTTAGGGTTGAGTTTTGATGATAACAGTTTGCTGACAGATTCGTATACGTTTATTGTAGGGTCTGTAACGTGATGATAATCCATTGTTTTTTATCTATTCTTGATTCCATGATGTTCTAATTTGAGTCTAGTTTCCAGAAAGGTACAATATGTAATTTTTGGACAAGATTTGAATGGTTTTTATGAATTTATAAAATAGAGTGTCAAAGCTGATGCGGGATGACAGACTCTGGTCTGTCTTCCCGACATCATAACTCTTTTTCAACAAGTCCAAATTAGTTGGTTCCACTTCTGGAACTTAATATTTTGAGTTAAGAATCAAACCCAATTGGAATCGTTTAATTTGGTTCGGTAATGAATTTTATAAAAATAAAACCATTTTCTTGCGCACTGAAATAGCTGCACGTATCTTGCTATGTTGGAGGAATTTTTATAATTTTTTTTCCACTAGAAAAATATAATTAAAATATTTTTATAAACCTAAGATATTTATTAAAGTCTGGTAAAAATTTAATAATTTATTTCAAAGGTTATCCTATGTAATTAAATGCATCTTCGCATGCTAAAATCTACACATTCTACTTGTTATTGATCGATAGGTTCGTTTTAGGCTTAACCGGTGGATGTTCAATTGTGTTCTTGTAGAGGCTGTTTGAAGTGAGTTTTTGCACCACAATCTTCCTAGGTATGTCCCGTATATCATACCTAAAAATCATGTCCATTGGTGTTCGTTAGATTGGTCAACTAGTTGTAGTTAGATTGTTAGTGTTCGATTGACTAGAATTGTAGTTTGATGCGTTTAACGCGAGTGTTGAAGTGATTAATGACCAATTCAGCTCGGGGACACTTGGTTTGATGTACGGGCCGTTGCAAAATCATTTTTATAAGTTATGGAGCTGAATTGGTTGTCGGTTACTCCAACGGGTCGGTACAACGCGCAATTAGGGTTATTAAGTAGTTGGTGCGTTGTACTTGCGAGTTACCGACCCATTTGACTCTTGTAGCGTCGTGTGGACTTTTTGGCTGTGATTTTATCATAATGGTTCCACACGGGGCTGATTTGGATGTTAACGGCATAAACGACTCTTAAACGATCGTATTGGTATCACCTAGTGCTTCCGGGGGTAATTTGGGAATTCTTTATTCCCGGGAGTACCTAAGGGTCGTTTTGGTGAATGTGAGACCTCGGGGGCTGTTGTTATTAAGTTTGATGAGGTCGAGGGTTTAGGTAACTCGAACCATGTTAGAACGTCTCGTAGGATAAACGAGTTATCTTGATGTCATTAGTATTGACCGAATGTAAACCGACAGGTGTTTGAGTTTTGGGATTAATTAGGGATTCTATAGCTCGTGGTGAATCCGTGTCTTGTGTCAGGTGAGTTCATGATGCCCCCTTTTTACTCTTTTAAGTTTTGGGCTAGCATGCACACCTAAACGATTTTTTCTGATGAAACGTTTAAACTATTTTATATAAGCTTGCTAGTATATAGTTGGCCTTAGAATGTTATGGTATGTATATATATATATATAAATTATTGTATGGCCTATATTTGGCGATGTTGTAGTCGTATCGACTACTGATGTTACGTATGCCTACTTTGTGTTTGCATGCGTTGATGAGATGTTACGTGTTTGGGTTGTACGTTTGCTCGTCCCTGATGTTACGTGTTTGGGTTGTACGTTTGCTCGACCCTGATGTTACGTATTTTGATTGTACGTTTGCTCCACCCTGATGTTATTACTTGGATGTTATATATATATTTATATATATATAGGGATGTACTTATAAGGATGTTTATATATATATGTATGCATATATATGTATATGTATGAAAATGATTATTTATCAATGATGATGGTTTAACTGATGTATTCTTTTTACTTTAAAACTTTTGGAATGACTATCATGATTATTATTTACTGATGTTATTTATTCAAAACTTGAATTCACTCAGCTCAAGCTAACTTTATGTGCATGTTAGTGTGAGTTTCAGGTTAGGAAGAGGATGCCTTATCGCTTGGACATGCATGAAGCTACTTGGACGGTGAAGGGCATACGTGGATGGAATATTTTATTTTTAAACATTTTAATTTAAAAAGTTTTATAAATATAATTGAATTGGTTTTGGGCAATATTCCCCGAATTTTGGGAACTTATTTTATTATTTATGTTTTCAGCTGAAATATACTCTGAGGTGATTATTTTAATGAAATGAATTGTTTTTAAGTTTAAATATTTTTACGAGTGTTTTGAATGAATACCAACTGTGGGGTTCCCGGGGTTCGGGGCCTTACAGGTTAGGAGGAGGATGCCTTATCGCTTGGACATGCACGAAGCTACTTGGACGGTGAAGGACATATGTGGATGGAAAATTTCAATATTAAACATTTATTTTTAAAAAAAAGGATCAAATATATTTGAATTGGTTTTGGGCATAACTCCCGGGTTTTGGGAACTTATTTTATTACTTATGGTTTTCCGCTGAACTATACTCTGAATTGGTTGTTTTTATGAAATGGACGGTTTTCAAGTTTAAGTATTTTTATAAGTATGATGGATGAATACCAACTGTAGGATTCCCTGGATTCGGGGTCTTACAAACGGACAATCTAAAGTCTCATGCCCTCCTCTACACAACTCACACTTATCTACCTTAGCCTTAATTTCTTTAATCTCACGGGCTAGACTCTCTAAGGCAGTCACCACACTAGTATCCAGATTAACCTGGTGCATAACTCGGATGGATGAGGGTGTACTAGTGACGGGATTTGAATTTCCGTTACGTGGCTTTTTAGCAAACTCAGATTGGGCAAAATCTCAAATAACACATTACACTCAACTACATTTTTCTTATCCATTAAGTTACCTCCAGCAGCAGTGTCGAAACGAGCCTGAGTCTCATATGTCAGCCCATTGTAAAACTTCTCAACAAGGGCCCACGGATTAAGGCCATGCTATGAAAAACGGGCCAGTAAACTCTGAAAACGCTCCCAAGCTTGATAGTATGGCTCGTCCGGCTCCATATGGAAAGAATGAATCTGATCACGGAGACGAGATGCTTTGGCAGGCGGGAAGTATTTCTTCAAGAAAACGGTATGCAGCGCCTCCCAAGTAGTGAATGCTCCAGCAGGTTGTGATTCGAGCCAAGTGACGGCATGACCCTTAAGTGAAAATGGGAACAAATAGAGGAAAATGGCATCTTCATTAGCACCTTGCAAATTGAACGTTCTTAGCATACGAGTGAGACGGTTGATGTGCTCTGGTGCGTCTTCATCGTCACGGCCATGGAATAGGTTACTCTGGGTGATATTGTCTATGACATAAGATGGAATCTGCTAGGAATTAGCGTTATCGATTATGGGGGTGATGATGGGCGAGTGGTCTCCTTTGAAACCCTTGAAGGCTTGTTGGTAAACGGTTTGGTTGTAGGCCATTTGAATATCGGGATGGTTCCAGGACTCGACGGCGGTGAACTGTGTGGTGATGACTTCGGTGATGACGAACTGGTTTCAGATTTTAACGGAGGTGGTCCTTGTGAATGAAGATGTGGCATAAACCTGAAAAGCACACAAGACCAAGAGTAGACTCTATGTAAATACGAAAATAAAACTAAGAATAAATAAACTAAACTAGACTTAAAATTACACTAAAATTAATTAGACTTCTACGACTCAAAGACAAAACAAAACAAAACAAGTAACACGTATGTAGTAGATAAATCTAATCAAAGCTAATAACGCAATCGCCAAGAGTCCCCGACAACGGCGCCAAAAACTTGATGTGCTTGAAGTAGTCTAAGAATTATTAACTAAATTACACTAATCTAGACACTAAGTAATACTCTAGACTCTCTAAAACTCGACTAAACTACTAACCGACAAGTGAACCGATCGACTCTGGTAAAGCTAAGTAAGTCCGGATATCGAACCCACGAGACTCTTTAAACTACGTTTATTAGTTAATTACACTCAACTAATACTGACACGACTATTTGTTTGTAAAAGGGGGGGGGTTGTTTAAAACACTAAATTAAAACTAATTAAGGAAAATAAGTAAAGTAAACGAAAATACAAGTTTGAGTAAATAATATGATGATGAGAAAACTATCTAGGCTAGAATCCCCTAAATTTCAATTATGAATTAGTCGGGAAAATATGAAGTTATGGACTAGGATCGTAAAATAGACACCTAAGAGAAAACCCAAACAGGACCCCTGACCCTTTTCAAGAGACACCTATGAGTTTCTAATAAGTTTTAACGCAAATCAGTATTAAAAATCAAGTTTCCTTACGACCACCTAATTATTTATGACTTCGTTTTTTTATACAAAATCCTACCTTACAGTGCGGAAATCAAAGGCAATTTAATATATTTAATTGATTCAATAGACAATAATAAATAATCAAACCTAGACAGACTCCATATGAAGAACTAAATCTAGCAAGATTAAATAATAAAGATCTATCAATAACCTAGCACCTTACAGTAATTTAGGTTAGCAGCACACTTAGGTTTAAGTAATTAATAATTATTATTCTTATAATCTTAATGCGTATCAATTATAAAATAGTCAAAAACACAAAGTAGATGACCTGATAGCAACCTATCATATTGACAAACAATAATCAAGGAAACTATGGAATAATAACAATTAATCAAACAATCCTAAATATCTATATGCATCAATTTAATGTAATTGAACCTTTTACTAAATCATAAAAACGATAATGATAAATAAATCCCAAATCAAAACACAACGTCAAAATAGGTTCATCATAAGCCTAGGCAGTCTATAATGATTATCCTAACATCATAAAATAAAACAAAACGATAATAAAAGAATTCATGGCGAAAATAAATAAGAACGAAAGATTAAAGGCGATAAAACCCGTGGTCTTCGTCCTTGGATGATAAACACTTCGCTGGCTGATTCCTAGCCTTCAAACCCTCGGAAATATCTCCTCTTGAGCTCCCAAATTCGTCCCAGCCGTCTAGGGTATTCAGGTTATGATTAAGGTTGAGTTTAGTGGTCTTTAAATAGGGAAATATCAAGCCCAAACCCTAAAAATCGTGGAAGATTCTGGAAGTGAAGCCCATCGCCATGTAAATAATATCAGGCCATATGATATTTCAATTTTTAACTGTGCCTGATTATATAGACATAAATAGAATAAGTAATATATCTTCATTGGTTTTATGATTAAATCACTGTAGGAAGCAATTAGAAATATTACAATATTATTTGTTTCCTTATTTAATTAATTTTTTTTAATATGAGATCTTTACCAAAATTACAACTTGATTAATTATTATTCACATTATTTATTGTGATATGATAAAATTCATATTTTACCTCATTTACCCTTAAGCTTTTTAAATTTCAAATATGAATTCATTAAAAGTAATTATTAACCCGAAAACTATTCAACATGTAGGAAATATTTATATAATTTTATGTATATTTTAGGCCTCATCAAGTATATATTACGATATGTACAAGGCACGAGTGGATATGGTTTAACGTATGGATGCGGTAGTAGATAGTTGGTTGGTTTTTGTTATTGTAGTTATGGTATGGATCAAACGGATGGACGAGGTACCACCAGAATGGCGTCTTATTATGGTAGTGCATTGATCTCATGGCTCTCACAAACACAACAGACTATAGTCTTGTCGTCATGTGAATATGAGAACATGACAGTAGCAACCGCGGCTTGTCAAGCTATATGGTTAACGGGATTGTAAAGCGAGTTTATCGAGCATGAAGAAAAGGTGGTGACGTTACATGTGGATAATAGATCTGCCATAGATTTGATGAAGAATCCCGCGTTTCATGGAAGAAGTAAGCATATCAATATTAGATTTCACTTCATTCGTGAATGTATTGAACGTGGTGAAGTCCAAGTTGAGCACATTACTAGAGAGAAACAAAAGGCGGATATTTTAACAAAAGCACTACCGAAGTTAAAGTTTGAAGAGATGAAAAAATTGCTCGGGATTGAAGATCTGAAAGGAACGAATCAAGATTAAGGGGGTGAATTATAATTATAATCCCGATTCGTTAAAGATAAAGCCGAGGGGTGGCTAAGCCGATCTCAAGGGGAGGATGAGGAGGAGAGCAAATTCAAATATATTATTATTTAAGTTTTATTTATTTAAAGTTTATGTTTATCTTTTATTAGATTTCTATTTCTATTCAAATTGTGTTTGTTAGGCCTATAAGAGGGTGTTTGGGATTGAGTTTGAAAAATGCTTATTGGCTTTTTCAATAAGCCAATAAGCAAAAAAGGTGTTTGGCAAATGTAAAAGCCCTTTTTGTTTTGGCTTTTGGATTGGCTTGAAAAAGCACTTTTCCAAAAGCTCCAATTTGAGGCTTTTCAAAAATGCTTTTGGCTTTTTAATTGAATTTTTACTAATCTACCCACCATTTACCTTTTTTGGTCATTTTATGTAAATAAGCTAAGCCAAACATTTTTTAAAAAGTGCTTATGGCTTTTCTAACCACATAAGCTAATCCAAACGTTTTTTTAAAAACTCCTTTTCAAAAAGCCAGAAGCCAATAAGCACTTTTGACAAAAAGCTTTAAAGTTAAATAAGCAATCCCAAACACCCTCTAAATACTTTTGAGTTTTCTTTTTATAATAATAAGTTGAAATTTAGTTTTTTGGAGTTAAAAAAGCCTTCTCTGTTGCTTTCGATCTCAATATTAAAGGCCATCATCACAACACTTTATTTAATATTCTTTCACATAACCCCACTGATCGATCCAATAACTCCATCGGCGAAGTCAACTTCGATTTCGTATTTAAGATATCACAACTCAAGGTTTAAAAGTTCTATCCAATTTGTTCTTCCGACAGCATCATGCTCTCAATATGACATGGTTGCATCTCAACAAGGCTTTGCTGATACCCATGCATGTTTATCTGACGCTACGTACTATTTATTATATGTTTCATACAATCGACACCAAATGGGAA
Source organism: Bidens hawaiensis (assembly GCF_021521415.1). Lineage (NCBI taxonomy): Eukaryota > Viridiplantae > Streptophyta > Magnoliopsida > Asterales > Asteraceae > Bidens > Bidens hawaiensis. The sequence continues at coordinate 1,974,273 of NW_027491069.1, read as the reverse complement.
ATAAAGAATCTTTTAATTTGGTGGCATGTTATATATAGATTGCTCCGAAAATGAAGAGAAACCACAGGATGTGTTAGCGTAGAATTCGGCATATACATACCACCTGTTTTCAACCTATAAATAACAATAACAATTTACATTCTCTTCAACCAACGGATTCGCCCGATTTTCATTCCATCAAACTACACCTCTTTTTAAAACCAACCCGCATCCTTTCTTTCGTTTAATATTGTTGTTATTTCCCTTCAAAAATGGCCGATGGAGAAGATATTCAGCCCCTTGTTTGTGATAATGGAACTGGAATGGTTAAGGTAACAAAATATATATCTTGTCACCTTTTGCTCATTCTCTTTTATTATGTTTAACATTCTTGTGATTATTATTATTTTCTAGGCTGGATTTGCTGGGGACGATGCCCCGAGAGCTGTGTTCCCGAGCATTGTGGGCCGTCCCCGTCACACGGGGGTCATGGTGGGTATGGGCCAGAAAGATGCATATGTCGGGGACGAGGCGCAATCCAAAAGAGGTATCCTTACGTTGAAATACCCGATCGAGCATGGTATTGTGAATAACTGGGACGATATGGAAAAGATTTGGCATCATACGTTTTATAACGAGCTCGTGTGGCTCCTGAAGAACATCCGGTTCTTTTAACTGAAGCACCGCTTAACCCGAAAGCCAATCGTGAAAAGATGACTCAGATTATGTTTGAGACGTTTAATGCTCCCGCTATGTATGTTGCAATTCAGGCTGTGCTTTCGCTGTACGCCAGTGGTCGTACGACTGGTTAGTTTCTCAACTACTTATTTTAAAAACTAGAGGTGTCGGTTCGACTGGTTTAGTTATAAATGGGTCGATCCTGGTTTCGTTGTATTTCAAAGGGTCAAATAAAATTTTTTAACCAAAATCAATTTTTGGCTGCCTTTTGTGTATTTTGTAGGTGTTTTACCAAAAAAACTAGAGGTGTAAGTTTGACCCGTTGACTTATAAGCGGGTCGATCCTAGTTTTGTTTAATTTCAAACGGGTAAAAAAAACTGGGCCAGAAAGATGCATATGTCATGAATGAAGCCTATTTGACCCGTTTTAGTCCCTCATTTCCCTGTTAACCAAAAAACTAGAGGTGTCAGTTCGACCTGTTCATTTATAAACGGGCTGATCTTGGTTTAGTTCTATTTCAAACGGCTCTAAAAACAATATGTCCAAAATCATTTTTTGGTGGACTATTGTGCTTTTGTAGGCATTGTTAACCAAAAAACTAGAGGTATCAGTTCGATCCTCGTAACATTTTATTTAAAACAAGTGAAATAAAATAATTTTTGGCCGCCTTTTGTGAATTTTGTAGGAACCAAAAATCTAGAGGCGAGGCATTAGTTCAACCCATTTACTTATAAACGGGCCGATCCTTTTTTTTATTATTTCAATGGGTCAAACAAACAATTTTTGCCAAAATCATTTTTGGCTGACTTTTGTGTATTTTGTAGCTATTGTTAACCGAAACACTAGAATAGTCTGTTCGGCCCGTTTAGGTATAAACGGACCGATCCAATTTTTTTAATTTCAAACGGGCCAAATAGTAAGATTAGCCAAAACCGTTTTTTGGCTGACCTTTGTGTATTTTTAACAAAAACTGGGAGTGTCATTTGTCCATTTGGCTAGTTTGCTTATAATTGGGTCGATCCTGGTTTTGTTTTATTTCAAATGGGTCGAATAAACAAAATTAGCCAAAATCATTTGTGGCTACTTTTGTGTACTATGTAGGTATTGTTAACCAAAATACTAGAAGTGTCAGTTCGACCTGTTTATGAATAAACGAGTCGATCCTGGTTTCTTTTTTTATTTCAAACAGATCAAACAAAAAATAATTAGCCAAATTAATTTTTGGTTGACTTCTGCGTATTTTGTAGGTCTTGTTAACCAAAACTTCAGGTGTCAATTCAACCCGTTTACATATAAACGGGTCAATCCTGGTTTCATTTTTTATCAAACAGATAAAATATTTAGCCAAAATAATTTTGTAGGTATCTTTAACCAAATATCAGTTCAACCTGTGTACTTGTTAACGGGTGGATCCTAGTTTTGTTTTATTTCAAACAGGTCAAACAAAAAAATTTAGCCAAAATATGGCTTTTATGTATTTGTAGGTATTGTTAACCAAAAAAACTAGAAGTGTCAGGTCAACCCATTTATCTATAAGCGCGTTTCATTTTATTTCAAACGGGCCAAATAAAAAAAAAACTAGCCAAAACCATTTCCGCTGATTTTGTGTATTTTGTAGGTATTGTGCTGGACTCTGGAGATGGTGTGAGTCACACTGTACCCATTTATGAAGGGTACGCACTCCCGCACGCCATACTGCGTTTGGACCTTGCAGGCCGTGACTTAACTGACGCATTGATGAAAATTCTCACAGAACGAGGTTACTCGTTCACAACTAGTGCTGAACGGGAAATTGTGAGAGATATGAAGGAAAAACTGGCTTTTATTGCACTTGACTATGAACAGGAACTAGAAACCTCTAAAACTAGCTCTTCTGTCGAAAAAAGCTATGAGTTGCCCGACGGGCAGGTGATCACAATCAGGGCTGAACGATTCAGATGTCCTGAGGTTCTGTTCCAGCCGTCTATGATTGGGATGGAAGCTGCGGGTATTCATGAGACGACTTATAATTCTATTATGAAGTGTGACGTGGATATTAGGAAGGATTTGTATGGTAACATTGTGCTTAGTGGCGGGACTACTATGTTTCCGGGCATTGGTGATAGAATGAGTAAGGAAATAACCGCTTTGGCCCCGAGCAGCATGAAGATTAAGGTCGTGGCTCCACCGGAAAGGAAGTATAGTGTCTGGATCGGAGGGTCGATTTTGGCATCACTTAGTACTTTCCAGCAGGTCGGTTTTTATTCGTTTTCTTGATTTCCAGTTAGTTAAATAATTTAAATGCAAGCTAATGGTTTTTTAACTTCTTTTTTTAATGTGATTGTTGCAGATGTGGATTGCGAAGGCTGAGTATGATGAATCTGGACCGTCAATTGTGCACAGGAAATGTTTTTAAATTTGGGAAAAGATGAGTGTGTGCTATTCAGGAGAGGTTGGTTTCTGGTTATCTTCATTCATGTTGAGTGAGCTTGAATGTTGATTTCTAGAATAATTTTACAAATCTTTGGAATAGTGAACTAGTTTTTGGGAAGCTAAAATGTGTTAATCTATGTTATTGTTGTGTTTTTTGTTTCAATAATGTACCAACTCTGTAAGGGATTTGTTTCTTTGAATGAATTACTTGTAGTAGTATCGGTTTAGCATAGTTCTTGGGAAGTTTAATTTTCATTTTTGTGGATACATGATCTTGAGGGTAAGAGTACTTAAATCACTATTAGAGGTGTGAATTCTGACACGATATGAAAACAAGACAAGAATCTGGCACAGAGACTGTGATGCTTAGGTTTAGTGTAAATGGGTTTCAATCAACTTGTATTCAACTAAGCGTGTCATGTTTAGGTTGAACTGTTGACTAGATAGGTTGACCTGATTTAGTTAACGGGTTGGCCCAAGTCATTGCTTAAACTAACGGGTATATCATGTTCAAAATTGAAAAATGGTATCAAGTTTTACCATCATGTGTTTGTCTGAGGAATGATTCTAACAATTACAACAGTATGATTTTATCTATATATATAATTTAAGAAAGAAAATTAGAATTTTTATCTGATTTTACACTCCATGTCTCCATCCCATCCCGAAAATTTGAACATAAGTTACAAAAAGATGTGTTTTAATGATTTTATTAAGAAGCTATCTCTGAATCAGTCAACATTAAAGGTGTTTAATTCACCAGAATGACACTTCTGAATCGGTTAACAAACCTTTTATCCATTAAGCTTCAAAATGATACAGATTGAAAATTTTACCCTTTGTACCTTCACATGTTTTCATAATCCTCAGTTTACCCCTAGCGCACCACCTCCTTCCCTACTAATCACCATCACATTAGCGTACTCAGCACTAACTAACTCAAAAATCGTTAACAATTCAAACCACTTACTAATTCAATATTTACTGATACAAAGGTTGTCAATCAGTTAGATTTTTATCAGTAGAATTCCAAACGCCCCTTGGAGTCTCATTGTTATGATTGTAAATTTGTAATGCTCAAAACAAACAAATAAACATAATTATTATGTCCAATAACATCTTGCAACCACAATAGAAATGACAAAAATCCAATTTGCTTTACATCATCCAACCCTTGAAAACAATTAGATCCCAATATCATTGGATTGACACTTGACCAAATACAACATCATTGCTACATAACAAAACAAGAAAAGAATGATACAGCAAGAGAATATAATAATGTAAACAACAATAACCATTCTTATCTCTCATCAAATCTCAATGCACACACCCATCAAAATCTTGCAATCAAGATCACTAACCCCATGAGAGAAGACGAATCCAATTGGTTCTCAAAGTGGGAAGACCAGCTCCCAAAACACGAAGAACTCATACCCATATCACAAACCCTAATCACACCCGATCTCGCTATCGCTTTCGACATCGGATCCTCCCACAACCCGCAAACCCACCCGTACCACACCCACCACCAACAGCCGCAAACAATTTCAACCCCCAACTCGGGCGAGTTCGACTCGTCCGAACTCGGAGGAGACGAACCCGCCCGAACCCTTAAACGACCGCGTGTAGTCTGGACCCCACAGCTCCACAAACGGTTCGTGGACGCCGTTGCGCATTTGGGGATTAAAAACGCCGTCCCGAAAACAATAATGCAGCTCATGAGTATTGACGGGTTGACCCGGGAGAACGTTGCCAGTCATTTACAGAAGTATAGACTTTATTTAAAGCGTATGCAGGGTTTGTCTTCCGGTGGAAACGGGTTCGGGTCGGGTGGGGACCCGGTGACGGATCGGTTGTTTGCGAGTTCGCCTGTGCCGCCGCATTTTCTGCAGCAGTCGCATCCGAATTCGGATAATTATGCAGCGTATATGCCCGTTGCTGCAATGCAGCAGCAGCAGCAGATGGCGGCTGTGGCACTTCAACGGCAGTTTGGGTCAAGTAGACAGGCGGTTCATATGTTGGGGGCTCCGGTTCGTGAGTCTGCGAATGAGAAGAAGGCGTTGACTTTGTTTCCGACCGTGGAGGATTGAGTTTGGGTAATGTGTTGATCTTTGTTATGGTGTATTTTACAATTAGGGTTGTGTAATGGACTATTGATCTGATATTTGAGGATATAATAATTACAAGTAAATGTGTTATACTGTTCTTGGATTTTGCTTTGAATGCTCTTGTGTTGTGATGAAATATATCTAACAAGATATGATTATTATCATCAGTGGAGTGTGAATTAGTGGGAAAAGAACATGACACGACACGAATCTAACATGGAATTTATAGGTTTGGGTTTAGTCTATACGGATCAATAAGTTTTGGGTTGAACTCGCTAACACAGTGTGTTGTTTGTCGGAGGTTAGCCCTGTTTTATTTGGTAATTGGTAGTTCTCTAAAAGACTAAAAGTTGTATAGTTTGTGACATGAATTAAATTGATCCGATATATAATGCCACATTAATGATTCTTAAGTTTTATAGTTTAAACGTAAATTGTTAATATAGTTTTTTGTTGTGCATTTATAGTTTCGGTTATGCGTGCCATGTTTTTGTCAACCTAAGAAAATCTGTGTCTTGTTAAAGCGTGTGTATGGGATGGAGTTCTTATGGGGGTGTCTTGCGCCATGTGGCGTCATAGGGGTTTTCTTTGGCTAAAACGAGTGTAGTGGATGGAGCTCATTTAAATAATTGTTGTACCTTATTATCATTTTTTTATTATTCTTATATTAAAAGGCAAATTGGAAATAAATAATCTTACATTTTGTGTATGGCCGATAATAATCTCTAATTAAAAAAATCACTACCAACGGTCCAACCTTTCAACTATTTTTATGTCAATGGTCCTCCATTAATAAACAATTAACGCCCTTACGTTTTTTTCCGTGTTTCAAACCGATATTTTAGGGCTTTTGATCGAAAGATGATACGAGTCAACTGATGTAAAATTTATCTCGAAACGATGTATCAAATGGGATTGATTTTCGCTAATTGGAAATTCAAACACCCGAATTGAAACAGTGTTTCGTCATATGGATCATCGTTTCGAGATAAGTTTTACATCAATTGACTCGTATCCTTCTTCCAATCAAAAGCCCTAAAACATCAGCTTGAAACTCGGGAAAAAACGTAACGGCGTTAAGTGTTTTTTAACGAAGGACCACTGAGACAAAAATAGTTGAAAGGTTGAACAGTTGGTAGAGGTGAGATTATTATCGGGCAATACACAAAATGTGAGATTATTTATTTCCAATTTGGCTATTAAAAAAACAAATAAACCCACCAACCAATCAACAAACACCTTATCTCTCCAAATGACGCTTTGTGGGAAGCGCCCCCCCCCCCCCCCCCCCGGGGTGCGCGTGGGGGTGAGGTTCCCGACGCTATGGGGCCTTTTTGGGTGGGGAAAGTGCCCCACTACACATAGTCTTAATGTTCATGTTTTAGACACGATTTGTTTGGTTTGTCTTGGTTCGACCCGGCCAACCAGCGAAAACAAGTCGTTTAGCACCTCCATAGTTATCAGCTTTATAAGAACTTAATTACTTGCTCAGATACGAGTGTATCAGTGTATGGTGGAGCTCAGGTAGGAACTATCGACAAATTTATGAGCTCAATGCCAACTATCCCTCTTATTGAGGAATGAGAAATTATGACAAATGACAAGTTCTTGAATGATCAAAGAGAGATTTCACTAGTTATGCAAGAAAGAAAACCTCGGACCAGTTTCAAAATGTATTTACAACCAATTATATTTTCTTATATTTCTTGTGAACCGCCCTTGTTGGCAAGGAATCACTAGAAATCTTCTTCTTGTATGTTTATAGATGAATAAAAGGTTGGGTTTTTTACCCCTGGGCTTCGTGTATAAGTCAAAAGATTCGAATCTTCTTGATGTATGTCGCTCTTGATGGCTTTGTTTTGGCCGCCTTTAGTTGTGTTCTCGAGTCCGCTGCCCTTACATTGTGTTTGTGAGTCCTTTTGAAAACATATTGAGTTCGATAGAAAGTAATTAAATGCATATAATATTTTGTCATTAACCGATTTTATCATTCCACTTAATTTTAAAAACTAAGCCAACCTTGCGTTAAAGATGTTGTACTTGACACGAAATTACATTATCCAATTAGTATAAATTATTATTTCATTAATTACATTATCTTCCAATGAGGGAAGATGTTCTCAAAGAGTGAAGAACAACTCCCAAACCCCATAGTGAAAACGTAGCGAGTCACCTCCAGAATTACAGGCTTTACTTGAAACATATGTCTTCTGGTAACTTGTCCGGGTCGGGTAGAGACCTGGTAACAGATCGTTTGTTTGCTAGTTCGCCGGTGCCGCCTCGGGAATCTGCAAACGACAAAACGTACACCTTTGAGTTTGTTTCCAACTGGGGATGATTGAATTTGGGTAATTTGTTTTGTCATTTTTATGGTTTATGAAGTTGAGGTTTTGTTAACATAGATACGAGAAGATGATGTTTATTGATCTTTTGAGGATATGGCTACAATATGTTATATTATTCTTGAGTTTTGCTTTTAATGCTTTTGTGATGCAATAAAGCTATTAAAGATTATTACCAGTGATTGGATTTACTCTATACGGGTTCTGGCCAGCTTCCGAGCTCACGAACACATTTTGCTAAATTGGTCGTGTCTAGGTGGCCTGGCCAATTCACCTATTTAATTTTTACTTGTTTAGAAAGTAAATTTTGTGCATGACTTAAATTGATCGGATAAAGAAAAAATGGCCTTGAGTATTATAGTTAGAATGTAAATATACTAGTTTATATTTGATGCACATTTGTATTTTTAGTTGTAAATCTATAATTTCGGGTTAAACGTGATGTGTGCGTGTTAACCCATGAAAACCAAACGTCGTGTCTAGCGATTTTTTTTGCTTGGATTCTGTTGGTTTGGCCCGTCCTTCCCGACAATCAATATGTCTTTTTGAAGAATGAGAATTTTATGACAAATGACATAAGTGTTTGAACGAGCAAAGAGACGTTTACAGTAGTTATCCAAAAAAAATGATTACTATTATTACTTTGTTATACATAGCCTCATGACGCAAGCATATAAAATTGACCAAATCAAATAAATTTTTAATCTTTGAGAGAAAAAAGGTGTGATCTCACTGTTTTGTGTCCAAATATCTCAAATTTCTCCATTTTACATTCTATAGCATTACTCAATTGGTTATAACTCAACCCATATATTAAATTTTTAACTAGTTTGCCTGAATATCAGATCCTACAAACACAGTTTTCATTAGAACATATAAATACCAACTCATGGTTGTCGAACAAAACTCAACAGCAGACAAAGCAGACTACAAAAACACAATGCGCTTTACAAAATCAAATCAAAACCAGATCGACCATTAATTACATATCGATTTTCTTCTTCGATTTCTTCACAGGAATCACCCTTCTTGGCAAGGAATCACTAGAAATCTTTATCTTCTTGTATTTATCGTTCAACTTGTCGACAAAATCTCGTAACGCTATGGTCGTTTTACGGGAGTTACTTTCAGCTTCTTTAGCATCAAGAGGAAGTGACGGGTGGTCTTTAATTGTGTCGAGGAAATCTGTAGGGAAGAAGTAGAATTGTTGAAGGCCAGCCATTAATTGTTATTGTTGCTTCAAATTAATGTGTGGAGTTTGTGTTTAAAGAAGGTTATTATTAGATGAATATAAATATGGTTTTGAACCTTGGGCTTCACGCACAAGTCAAAGGATTCGAATCTTGTTCTTGTTGTAATGTACGTCAGTCTAGAAGGCTTTGTATTAGCCGCCTTTAGTGTATACAACTAAAGATCATTTTTGGGTTCTAGAATACAAAAAATATTTGATATGTTATGGGTTCTTCTTTTTTCTTTTTTTTTTATCGAAGTGTGAAAACCTTTTACTTATAAATAAATAACCATAATTTTATTTGTTTTGAATTCACTAAACCACTTTCATAGGTAACAATTTCAACAAAATACAAATCTAGTTGTACAAAATGTTGGCCTTACTCGCAGTGGCGAAGCTTGGAGTAAGACACCGGGAGGGCCGGACTCATAATGTATACAAAAATTCACAAACGATGGTGGGGGGACTCAAATTTTCGGCCGAAAACGCCTAAATTTACACTATGCATAAAAAATTTCGGGAGAAAACGGGTAAATTTACACTACTACGCGATAAAACCGAGGGGGGCGGGACCACCCCCGGCCCTAACTAAGCTTCGCCATTGGTTACTCGTTACAAATGGGCACGTTTGGTCTCAGTCTCCTTATATATGAAGTTCTTCTTGATGATGGGTGTCCTACCCAGCTTCCCAACGGATCATGTGACATACAAGTATGTGGTACTTGATACAAGGGATACGTTATGGATGACCGGACTGTTGTTAATCCTGTATTAAACCTGTAACAATAAAGCAGAAATAATAAACGTGAAAGATTGAACCGGGCTTGTGTTTGACACAATTCCCTTAAACAGATTCTCGGTCTGTTCCCAGGGTACACCGGTTCGTAACAGCCACAATGTGCTGCCGAACTTGACGACTTGCCTGAAACGAAATCAAGAATAATGCTGCAGAGAAAAGATAGAGCTGTGTGCTTTTGGTGTATCTTAAACTTCTGCATATGATCCGGTTTTATAACCACAAGATCGTAACAACTCAATAATGACCCATTAAAGTGCAATAATGGTCATTAGTGCAGAATATGTAACTGATCAATCATTAACAAAATTATAATGACTATTTACAGTAACCGAATAATTATTAATGATCATTAACAACCATTGACCAGCTGTTATGATTTGAAAATCTCACGCGGGCTCGGGTTTTCGGAGCGGCATTCGTGTCCGCGGCACGTGCGGGCACGCACGAGTTCGATAGATTTTAGTCCGGAATTTGCCCCCCCCCCCTGCACGCGGGTAGGAGTTGTAGTAAAACACATCACAAATTTTCAAATGTATAGTGAGAATGGTACCTTATAAACCATTCTCAATTTTGTCCCCCAACCGATGTGGGACAAAGTTTCACCACTTCAATTTTTAAGACATTCATTCACACTCACTTTGCTTAATCTTCCAACAATCCCCCACATGAATGGAGGTCGAAAAACCAACATTATTTCGATTAAATTTCAGCAGTTGAATCTTGCATACAATAGGTAGATGTTACTCTTTGAACCTTTGCTTATGAAGCGCATTTAGCCCACTGACTCTGAGTAGACAGTGATGTCTTTGAACTCATCTGTCGTTTGTATAGACGACAATACACTTCACACAAGACTCTCCCTGACAAGTTCAAGTCCTCATAGTTATGTTCGTTATGGTCATGAACATGAGCCTGGTTCTGCGAGAGCCATTAAGTATTGTGCCCCAACAATACCCTTCGAAGCGACCCCACTTCTCTCTCATATAGGTGATTCACCATGTATGGTTACCTAATTCGAATCATTAAAAGCCATAGGCTTAGCCTCACTCTTGTCACTTTTAGGAATGGACTAGGAAGTTTACCGGCCATGCAGTAAACTACCTTTTAAATACGTAGGGTTATCCCCCCCCCCCCCCAACAGTGACCTCATTAATTCATACAATTAGGTTTTCCTATTGAACTCAATTCTTGGGATCTCCAATCAGTTGAGTTAGGTTTCCTTCGTATGAACCTTTAATTTTTCAAGGGCTTTAGTCCCATTCCCATGGACGACTTCTGAACTAACTCTCTGCTTAGGCCTTTTGTTAATGGATCCGCAATATTATCCTTTGACTTCACGTAGTAAACAGTGATAATTCCTGTAGAGATTAGTTGTCGTACCGTATTATGTCTACGTCTAATATGTCTGTTCTTACCATTATACATTGTGCTATGAGCTCTGCCAATTGCCGATTGGCTATCACAATGTATACAAATGGCCGATGCCGGCTTAGGCCATCTTGGTATATCCCGACAAATTGACATAACCATTCTGCCTCCTCGCCCACCTTATCTAGGGCGATGAATTTTGATTCCATCGTGGATCTAGCTATAACCGTTTGTTTAGACGATTTCCATGATATAGCAGCACCTCCAAGTGTGAAGACATACCCACTTGTTGCTCTGGAATCATTCGTGTCAGATATCCAATTTGCATCACAGTGTCCTTCGATAACTGTCGGATATCTGTTATCATGCAACCCGTATTCTCGAGTGTATCTTAGGTACCGAAGTAGCCGAATCATACAGTTCCAATGGATTGAACTTGGGTTGCTCGTGTATCTGCTTAGCTTGCTCACAGCATATGCTAAGTCTGGTCTAGTACAACTCATAAGGTACATTAAGCTACCGATAATTCTTGAGTATTCCAACCGGTTAACTGGTTCACCTCTATTCTTAGCTAGATGTTGACTCGTGTCAATGGGAGTTCTAGCTACATTAGAGTCATTAGCATTAAACTTCTCAAGAATTTTATTCACGTAATGGGCTTGACTTAAAATAAGTCCATTTTGGGTTCGTGTGATTTTAACTCCCAAAATCACATCCGCAAAACCCATGTCTTTCATGTCAAATCTTGCCTTTAACATGTTCTTTGTGGACATTATGATTTTGTCATCACTTCCAGCAATGAGCATATCATCTACGTATAGACACAGAATGACATATCCATCTGATGTGTCCTTCACATATACACATTTGTCACATTCATTGATTTTGAGCCCGGCATCAAGCATGACATGATCAAACCTTTGATGCCATTGTTTTGGAGCTTGTTTCAATCCATACAAGGTTTTACAAGTTTGTAAACTTTCTTTTCTTGCCCAACGGCTATGAAGCCTTCAGGTTGTTCCATGTAAATCTCTTCCTCCAGATTTCCATTCAAGAAAGCTGTTTTCACATCCATTTGGTGAACTTCCAAATTTCTAATGGCGGCGATGGCAAGGACTAACCTAATGGAGGTTATTCGCGTAACTGGCGAATATGTATCAAAGTAATCTAAACCTTCTCGTTGTATATATCCTTTGATCACCAACCTTGCCTTGTACTTGTCAATGGTGCCATCTGGTTTCATCTTTTTCTTGAAGATCCATCGATATCCTAGTGGTTTACATCCTTGAGGAAGATCCACTAGTTCCCAAGTATGATTTTGTAAAATAGAATCTATCTCACCTTTGATGGCCTCCCTCCACTGAGGTCCTTCTGAGGAACTCACCGCTTGTTGGTACGTTTGGGGTTCCTCTTCTACCATGTAGGTAAGGAAGTCAGAGCCGAAGGATTTTTCAGTCCTTTGCCGTTTACTCTTTCTAATTTCGACTTCCTCTATCTCAGATTGTTCTCGAGGGTCATCTCTTGCACCCTCGTTTTCTAGAACAATTTCCTCAACCGATCTAGAAGAACTCGGTTTTCCTTTATCCAAGCATGGGAACATATGTTCAAACCATGATGCATCCTTGGATTCTAGTATGGTGCCTTTGCTTATTCCATGGTTCTTGGAATCATGCACAAGAAAACGAAATGCACCACCAGGACGAGTATATCCTATAAATATACAATCCACTGTCTTGGGTCCTATTAGTAGCCGTTTCGGTGGTGTTACTACTACCTTGGCTAGGCACCCCCATACTCGCAAGTATTTATATGATGGTTTATTTCCCGTCCATAATTCGTATGGAGTTACATCTTTCTTCTTATTGGGTATCATGTTTAAGACATAATTCGCCGATAAGATTGCTTCCCCCCACATGTCTTGGCTTACACCAGAACTTATCATCATGACATTCATCATTTCTTTCAAAGTGCGGTTCTTACGTTCCGCTATGCCATTTGATTGAGGGGAGTAAGGAGGTGTGAGTTCATGTAAGATTCCATCTCTTTCACACACATCAACAAAAGGTGAAACATATTCACCTCCTCGGTCACTCCTTACTCTTTTAATTTTCCGATTTAGTTGATTCTCAACTTCGGCCTTGAACAAGATAAACTTATCAATAGCCTCATCCTTACTCTTAAGTAAGTACACATAGCAATACCTTGTACTATCATCAATAAACGTGATGAAGTACTTACTCCCACCACGAGTAGGAATTGCTTTTAGATCACATATATCGGTGTGGATCATATCGAGGGGTTCGGTGAATCGTTCAATCTTTTTAAATGACGATTTTGTTTTTTTTGCTTCGACACAAGTTACATATTTATTATTTGAGTCAATATCGAATGTTGGTATACAATTAAGTTTAATCATACTTAGAATGGAATTAAAGTTAACATGACCTAGTCTACCATGCCAAACATTAGAAGACTCAAGCAAGTAAGCAGAACTAGTAGTGTTCTCATTCATTCCATTAAACACGGTTACATTTAGTTTAAACATACCATTAAGGGCATAGCCCTTACCAACATACACACCATTCTTGGTCAACACGACCTTATCCGACTCAATAACCATTTTGAAACCAAACTTGTTTAACTGCCACCCCGACACAAGGTTCTTACGAATTTCAGGAACATACAACACATTGGACAAAGTAAGTTCCTTTCCCGAAGTCATCTTCAAGATCACATTCCCCTCGCTTTTGACTTCGGCCGTGGCGGAGTTTCCCATGAAAACCTTCTCCATTGGTCACCTCTTTAAAAGTGCTAAAGAGGCTTTTGTCAAAACACACATGACGGGTAGCCCCCGTATCAACCCACCAATCCTTGTTATCTTGCCCAACCCAGTTGACTTCAGTGACCATAATCGAGAGGTCCGTGACCATAGCAACAAGGTTTTCAACCTCACGAACCATATTCACTTGTCGAGCATTTTCATTCTTTGGAAGCTTGCATTCATTGGCCCTATGGCCATGCTTTCCACAATTATAACACGTTCCTTGGAACTTCTTCTTCCCAATTCTCCCCTTAGGACCAAGGTTGGAGCCTTTCCCATGAAATTTCTTTCCACCATTTTTATTACCCTTTGAAGATTGACCATGTTCAACAACATTGGCCTTTGCCATTCTAGGACCATCAATCCTTTTTAGAGCAATTTTGTTATCTTCTTCAATACGAAGACGAACGACAAGATCTTCAAGGGTCATCTCCTTTCGCTTATGCTTGAGATAATTCTTGAAATCAACCCAACATGGTGGTAGTTTTTCAATCATAGCCGCAACTTGGAATGTCTCGCTAAGCGACATTCCTTCCGCATGAACATCATGAAGAATAACTTGCAACTCTTGGACTTGGCTCATGACAGTTTTTGAGTCTATCATTTTAAAGTCCAAAAACTTAGCCACCACGAATTTCTTAGCACCGGCATCTTCGGTTTTGTATTTACGGTCCAACGACTCCCATAATTCTTTGGCAGTCTTGGCCTTGCAATACACATTGTACAGTACATCCACCATACCATTCAAGATATAATTCTGGCACAAGAAATCCGAATGATTCCAAGCCTGAACCGCGCTCACCGAATGAGCATCCATTTCCCCTTCATTAACATGGGGAATGGTTTCAGTCAAGAACCTCGCAAGGCTCAACATGGTCAGATACAAGAACATCTTTTGCTGCCACTGTTTGAAATTCACACCGGTGAATTTTTCCGGTTTCTCAGCATGAGACACGACTGCATTAGGCAGTGGTGCAACCACGTTTGCTGTGACAGCAACCGCATAAGTGACGATGGCGGAGACAGCAGTGTTCATGGACTGGGACATTCTGAAACGAAAAATACAGGAATAATTAGTAATCTGTTTAAGTTTGTTGTTAATCCTGTATTAAACCTGTAACAATAAAGCAGAAATAATAAACGTGAAAGATTGAACCGGGCTTGTGTTTGACACAATTCCCTTAAACAGATTCTCGGTCTGTTCCCAGGGTACACCGGTTCGTAACAGTTGTAGTGTGCTGCCGGACTTGACGACTTGCCTGAAACGAAATCAAGAATAATGCTGCAGAGAGAAGATAGAGCTGTGTGTTTTCGGTGTATCTTAAACTTCTGCATATGATCCGGTTTTATAACCACAAGATCGTAACAACTCAATAATGACCCATTAAAGTGCAATAATGGTCATTAGTGTAGAATATGTAACTGATCAATCATTAACAAAATTATAATGACTATTTACAGTAACCGAATAACTATTAATGATCATTAACAACCATTGACTAGCTGTTATGATTTGAAAATCTCAAAATAAATGCAAAAAATCGCCTCACGCGGGCTCGGGTTTTCGGAGTGGCATTCGTGTCCGTGAGACGTGCGGGCACGCACGAGTTCGATAGATTTTAGTCCGGAAACCCAAATTTGCACCCCCCCCTCTGCGCGCGGGTAGGAGTTGTAGTAAAACACATCAAAAATTTTCAAATGTGTAGTGAGAATGGCACCTTATAAACCATTTTAAATTTTGTTCCCCAACCGATGTGGGACAAAGTTTCACCACTTCAATTTTTGAGACATTCATTCACACTCACTTTGCTTAATCTTCCAACACGGACAACAGGGTCATCCCCGATAATTTAAATACCTCGGCCGAGCCAAAATAAAAAGGTATGTACGCTGTAACGAGTAACGAAAAAAAAAGACCCGTATGCCTAATACCTCAAATGGTTGTGAGTGAAAAAAAGATATGGTCTAATATCTAATAAGAGGATTAAGATTTGAACTTATTTTATAAAAAAAATTAAAAAATATATAAATACATACATACATATAGGATCAGGATTATGTGAGAACTTTTTGGAAAATTGAGAACTATGAGAACCATTCTGGACAAAAAAAACCCAAAAAAAAATTATAAACAAAAAAAACACAAAAATAAAAAAAACAAAGTTCTTATTTATCATCTCGGTTTCTAAAAAACGAAAAAAAATAATTTCTCGGTTTAGCTAAAATTATACATATATGTATAATATGTACATATATGTTTTTTATACACATATGTAGAATTTAAGCTAAATGATAATGTACATATATATACATTACGTAACTAGAGATTAAATGGAATTATACATATGTGTATAGATAAAATACGAATTAATTTTTTTTTTTTTTGTTTTTTTAATGAAACTGGAATGAAATATAAGAATTTGATTTTTTTACTTTTTTAAAATTTTCGTTTTTTTTATAATTTATAATTTTTTAAATATTTTTAGAGGTTTTTTTAGTGGTTTAAAATGGTTCTTAAAGTTCTCAATTTACCAAGGGTTCTCTTAGAACCTTACCCCATACATATAAATTTTTATGCCTCCGAGAAGTGAATGCCCCGGCCGGTCTCCCAGGTTATCCAGCCCACTAGCCGGCCCTGTCGGACACACATAATATGTGGTGACAACATCTCTCGTTAGGTGGTACTAGAGATGGTCAAAAAAACCGGTTGGGGAACCGGTTTGCCGGTTTAAACCGGAAACCGGTTTTTACGAAAACCGGTTTTTTAAAAACCGGTTTGACCGGTTTACAAACCGCCGGTTCGTATTTCGGTTACAAGTTTTAGATCCAAAACCGGTTAACGAACCGGTTAATGAAAAAACCGGTTTTTTTTAAACAGGTTATTATGAAAAAAACCGGTTATTAACCGGTTATTTTTTAAAAAAAAACCGGTTAACCGGTTATTAACCGGTTCAAACCGGTTTTTAAACCGGTCCTAACCGGTTAGGGTTTTGACATACAAAAACCGGTTATTAACCGGTCCGCTTATTAACCGAACCGGTTTTTTTCCGGGCAAAAAAAAACCGGTCCGGTTAATAACCGAACCGGTTTTTTTAAAAAAACCGATTTGTGCACCTCTAGGTGGTACACCACCAAAGTAAAGCGCGAACAATAATAGCATTTAATGGTGACACATCAGAATGTCAAGCTATAAATACTCCACAACAACTATGTTATGACATCACTCTACATTTATTACTCTCATCACACACATACCTAACCCAAGTTAGGATGCATGATATCTCTTATCAATCTATGTATCTATTACAATAAAAGACTATCTATTTTATCACTGTCAATCTCATAGTCTTTTTTACGTTTTTTTCCAACCAATTTTAATATATGATTCTTATCTTTTAAGCCTTTTCAATACATAAATTCAGTATTTTTATTAAAAGTAAATCCTAACTAATTCATTTATTAACATTAATGGTAAATAAGAAAATAAAGAAATATAAAAATTGAAGTTCCAGATCTGTTAAAATAAAATTTTAAAGTCACGGGTAATTGCAAATAAAGAAAATAAAGGTGCATCATTGTCAACTAATTTGGATGTGTATGGTAAACTACAAATTGTTTTTAAACTGGGATTCAAGTAGCAGTGCATAATTTTTTTATATAAGATTGGTTTCAAATTTGGATTTAATAATTTTCTCATATGCATTTGAACTCAAGAAAATATGTATTTTCTTAATTTTCTCCAAACATTTTGTATAAATATTGTAAACATGGAGAATACATATTACATGTATCTTAGTATTTAGCATTAAATCATTGAAGTTGAATATTATAACTATAATCCATATGTATAACGATTTACTATATGAATTATCTGTCATTTTCTAAGGGTACATATGAAATTAATCCTTTATTTATATGACTTTTTTTGTGTAGCATAAAATGTTTTAGCAATAAGTAGATCCATTTAGTTTTTAATATTTTCTTTCGGAACTCAAACCAAAATGCTTCATAAACATATATTTTATAACTTGATTTATACTTTTTTTATACATTTAAATATAGTTAATTTAATATGTTTTATAAGACAAATTACTTAATTAAAAGCATTCAAAACTTTAAACCAAAAAATCTACTTCAATCCCATTCACTATTTTCACTTTTCAAATTCATTTAGGATATTGAAACCTAGAATATCGTTTTCATTAGTTATTTACATAATTTTAATATTATATTAATTTATTAATTTTATTTTTATACGAATAGAGCGAATTGGGTTTATGTTAGTGTTACATGTTGGTTAGTATACATAATTAAAATGTTTATTGTGGTTTATATTCAAAATAATAAAGCTATATATATCAATCAATCAATCATACCCAGTAAAATCCCACCGACAGCAAAGCTATAAGTAGGGTCTGGGGAGGGTGGGATGTAGGCACACCGTACCTCTATCCAAAGGAATAAAGATGTGGCTTCCAGAGAGACCCTCGGCTCTAAGTACATGTGTATGAAGCAAAATAAAGGAAATCAAAGTTTAACAGTTATATAAAAACTACTACTAATTATAATAATATTAATAATAAGATCACAGTTTAACAGCTATATAAAAGCTAATAATAATTATAATAATAATAATAATATATGTAAGGGAAATACCATTATGGTATGTGACCTAAATAAGTTAATTCTAAGCCATAAGGTATTCAATTCTCTCTAAAAATCCTTAACTTTAACTTTAATAAAGCTATATATAGAATTTAAAAAAAAAGTTACAGTCATAACATTTTGTATTATAATATGTTATAAAAATTCATTAAGGTTCACAATTATTTATAATTTAACTTAATACAAATATTTATTATTTTTATTTTTTATAACTTAATCATGCTCCTCATTACATTTTTAGGAATATTCCATTTTCACATTAATTTTAAAAAAATAGTTAATCCAGTTAAAAGTCATTTACCATGCTTCCTTAAAATCCGAAATCTTTGCTTCTTTTTTTTCTATAAGTTGTTAATAGGGTAATTATAAAATAAAAACCCACTCTAGTCTCTAGATTGAAAACCCATATCTTGGCCATAATTGATTCACGTCTACATTTTCAAATATATCTTTCATTTAGCCTTAAGGGTATTCTCGTCTTTTAATTATTAGCATCATAACCAAAGTCGTCACTTTCTTTTATAACAACCTGCAACATTAAGTTCTCTCTCTAACTTTCCTCTCTTTAATTTCTCTCAAGTTTTCTTTTTATTTGGTTTTGCTAGATTAAAAGCATGCATTTGGATCAACCATGGTTTTTGGTTGACGGAAAGTTGTTCTCCACCAACGGTTAGTATCGTCGCCGCTTGCAAGTAGGACGGAACCCTAGCCCTCGCCGCTCTCTTTCGGTTGTTATGTAGATCGGGCCTCACAAGTCACAGCCGCCACCATCGTCCATCTACAACCGACGGTTTTCATCTGCCGCAACACCGCCGCTCATCTACAATCTGCAACAATCTTCGTCGCCGGCAACCTATATTTTCTCTCTCTAAAAATTTTCAGATCCAAGTTTCATCTTTTTATTTAATTCCAGATCTCATTGTTGTTGTAGTAAATCTTCTGAGTTTGAAAGATGTTTATTAATGGAAAATAGCCGTATAAGTAGGAAAGAGTGTACAAATGGCAAAAATGGGTGTTGGAATAGATAAAGCCTATATAAATAGTCTTTAAGATACAATCTTTTAAACTTAGGTAGCGTTTGGTATGCAGGAATGGAATGATTCATTACGTGGGAATGAAAAATGTGGTGTTTGGTTGCTCACTTGAATGGAATCATCCATTACACATGGAATCACATTCCATCAAAACCATTCTTTCCCACCCCCTTCTTTTTTTTCATTCCATTCCGCATTCACCCTACTTTCTCAACACCACCACCACTACCATCGACACCGCCGCCACCACCGCCGCCACCATTTTCGTCACCGGAGTTACCACCGTCTCTATTGTAAGTTTTTTTTTTTCAGTTAAAAAGTATTTTGAGATATGAGTGCTTTTATTGTTTCTATTTCATTTTTACAATTTTTTTTGATACCAAACAATAAAAATGAATAATTGATTTCATTCTCATAGGTTAATCAAACAAGGAAATAAAATGATAATGATCCATTTTATTCCCTTGTCTATTCCATTCCCCTTTCATTCCATAACCTCCAACCAAACATAGCCTTAACCTTACAAATTGCAATGACTATTTGTGTATTGTGTCACGCACTTATTATCTATATCTACCATTAATTTGTCTGATTCAATTATAAAAACGTATATCCGCATACGGTGGGGTTGTATCTGGTAACAGATAAGGCAGTCAGGCAGCCGATCAAATCATACAAGTTGCCACTGTAATCCAACCTTCTTCCCACAAACTTATTCGTTATCTGATTCCACTGTTACTGCTCGTATAGTCTTATCCACAATCATATCTCTTATATCTATCTGCAATCACTTCACTTGCATAATACGATTGCAACATTGAGTTGACCAAAAGACACGTTTCACCTCATCCTTACCGCTACGGTATCATCATATTACCCGTTTATATTCTAATATTAGTTGTAACACATTTAGATTAATTAGGGGTTCGTAGAACACAAATTAGGGCTAAATTAGTTACAATATGGATATAACGAGTGAGGCGAATGTTGACGCCTTTGCGATTGGGCCGTCGACGATTATCGGCCGGACGTTAGCGTTTAAAGTCCTGTTTTCCAAGTCAATGGCACACATGAGGCATCAGATTAGTTATCTGTTGACTTATTACTTTAGTAGAATTAGGGCTTATGTGTCGGGGAATGTTATGCCGGTTGTCTCGTGGCTGCACCCCCGCAATCCGCAAGGGATACTGGTGTTGGTTACGTTAGTGGCGTTTTTGCTTAAGCGGTGCACGAATGTGAAAACGAGAGCTGAGATGGCGTATAAGAGGAAGTTTTGGAGGAATATGATGAGGGCCGCGGTGACATATGAAGAATGGGCGCATGCTGCTAAGATGTTGGATAAGGAAACGCCGAGAACGAATGAGTCGAATCTTTATGATGAAGAGCTTGTGAGGAACAAGCTTCAGGAGTTGAGGCACCGTAGACAAGAAGGTTGTTTAAGAGATATTATATTTTACATGCGAGCCGATTTGGTTAGGAATCTTGGGAATATGTGTAACCCCGAGCTTCATAAGGGTAGACATCAAGTACCGAAGCTTATAAAAGAATACATTGATGAGGTTTCGACACAGTTGAGAATGGTGTGTGATTCTGATTGTGAAGAGCTTCTTTTGGAAGAAAGGCTTGCGTTTATGCATGAGACGAGACATGCGTTTGGGAGAACGGCTTTGCTGTTAAGCGGCGGTGCGTCTCTCGGTGCGTTTCATGTTGGTGTGGTGAAAACTTTAGTGGAACATAAGCTTTTGTCTAGTGTTGGATCGATTATTTGTTCTATCATTGCCACCAAGTCATGGCCCGAGCTTCAAAGTTTCTTTGAAGAATCATACGATTCGTTTCAGTTTTTCGGTCAAATGGGTGGGATTTTCAGTATTTTGAAGAGGGTTATGACATTAGGCGCGTTACACGACATTAGATGCTTACAAGTGCTATTAAGAAACTTGACTAATAATCTTACATTTCAAGAAGCTTATGACATGACAGGTCGTGTTCTTGGGATAACCGTATGCTCACCAAGAAAACACGAGCCTCCAAGATGTCTTAACTACTTGACTTCACCTCATGTGGTTATATGGAGCGCGGTTACTGCTGCTTGTGCTTTCCCGGGTCTTTTTGAAGCTCAGGAGCTTATGGCAAAGGATAGAAGTGGAGAGCTTGTGCCATATCATCCACCGTTTCATTGGGGTCCGGATGAAGCCAATGGGGGTTCGACACGTCGTTGGAGGGATGGTAGTTTGGAGATAGATCTACCCATGATGCAATTGAAAGAGTTGTTTAATGTGAATCATTTTATAGTGAGCCAAGCAAATCCTCATATTTCACCCCTACTTAGGATTGAAGAAGTTGTGAGAGCTTATGCTGGAAGATTTGCAGCAAAGGTTTGTGCTTCTGTTTCCTTTTTATTCGAGTCATTATGGTAGTATATTATTTAGTTATATTAAATAGATTTCTATATTTTCAGCTTGCTCATCTAGTTGAGATGGAGGTGAAATACCGATGCAACCAGGTTTTGGAACTCGGGTTTCCGTTAGGTGGACTTGCAAAGCTGTTTGCTCAAGATTGGGAGGGTGATGTCACCATTGTGATACCTGCTACATTAGCTCAGGTGTCTTTATAATTTTTTATGAAAATTTTATTAGTTTTAGGAAATTATAACTCAAGAACGTTACATTTGGTTTGGTTTCTAGTATTATACAAACTAGGCTTCGCAAACTAGGCGGGTTGGGCTGGTTCGCGTCACGGGCCAAAACTGGTCGTTTTAAAAAAAAAATCAATTTGGCTTGGGTCAAAACCGGTTGTTGTAAAAAGCATCAATTTGATTATGGTCAAAACATATATTGGCCAAAATGGAGTCAGGTTGAAATGAGTCGTTTTAGAAAAAAGTACCGGTATAGTATCACTCAGTTTCACTCTTATTTTCTTATGTTGGCTAGTGGTGGTGACGGAGGTGGTGGTGGTGGTGAGTAGGTGGTAGAGACAAACAATGGTCATGGGTGGTCCCTTTTAAGTTTACAAGTTTTATTATAGTTACCTATTTTGACCCCTTGACAAATTTAAGTAGACCCAAATTGATCCGTTGACTAATTTTATATGACCCAGGTGAGCCCATATACAATTTTATTATTGCACAATTAACCCATTCTTTAAAAGATTTGTCATGATTGCCACCTATAACATAGTCGAACATAAGTTTTTAGCCAACAAAATGTTATGTCTTTGATGGGATTCAGTACTCAAAAATCATAAGGAATCCGTCAAACTTAGAGATTCAAAAAGCTGCAAACCAAGGAAGGAAATGCACATGGGAGAAGCTTTCAGCCATTAAAGCCAATTGCGGGATTGAGCTCGTGCTTGATGAGTGTGTTGCAATTCTCAACCACATGCTAGGCTAAAAAGGAGTGCTGAACGAGCAGCTTCTGCTTCAACTCATGGGCTAGCCAACACGGGCCGGTTCAACGCATCCAAAAGAATCCCATCTTGGAACTGCATGGCCCGAGAGAACTCAACTGGGTCCTTAGAAGACCTTGCTGACACGGCACCCTCTCTTCACGTTGGCGGCCGGAACTGGAGGGTTAATCATAATGTGCATGATGGAAGTGATAGTGAATCTGAAACCGCAGAGTTGAATACTTGGACGAGATCAGGTGGACCGTTGATGAGGACAGCTTCAGCTGACCAATTTGTTGACTTAGTTCAAAACTTGGAGATCAATAAGGCAGTGCCACATCATCAAAATTCGAATACAAGCTTTGATTTAGAATCTGAACACAGGGACAATACGAATAATATGCACAACAGAGTTCATACGAGTGTAACGGTTGCTGAAGGTGATCTTTTGCAGCCTGAGATGATTAATAATTGTATTGTGTTTAATGTTGTGAAGAGGGGAGATTTGACACCTTCAAATAGGAGCCATGACTCCGAAAGTAACAACTCACCTTCTGCGGTTGCTGAGTGTGTGCAACTTGATTGCCCCGAGAAGGAGGCGGATGCCAGGTCAGCTTCTGAAGATGGTGATGGCGATGCTGATGCCAGCAGACCCGACTATGTTAGTGATAGGAAGAATGAACGAGTCTCAGGAGATGATGATTAATGTTGGTCCCAGATGTATTGGAGATTATTAATTGTTGTAGTTTTGTTCGTGCTTGTGTTATCCAGGTTTTTAAGATCTTGCTTTGTTAGCTGATCACCTGATATTTG
Source organism: Bidens hawaiensis (assembly GCF_021521415.1). Classification (NCBI taxonomy): domain Eukaryota; kingdom Viridiplantae; phylum Streptophyta; class Magnoliopsida; order Asterales; family Asteraceae; genus Bidens; species Bidens hawaiensis. Next base: position 1,950,635 of record NW_027491069.1, on the reverse strand, counting down.
TACATATGAACCCAATCATCATGCATTAATAATTTATCTAGAAAGCTGATATCTAGCATCAGACAAGGATCGACCTTGAAACTTTGATTAGTCGAAAAACGTCGAGGAGACAAAAAATTTGATAAATTTTATGATTCTTCGGTCTAGTCAGAGAAAAGCAACTACAAGATCTTTGATGTTAACCTTACCTACAAGTCTGCTGCTATTGAGCAAACTAAGAGAAACTCATGTGTCAGAAGATCTTCATGTTCTTCATCAAGTGCAAAGAAGAGGACATGGGAAGCCTCTCATACCTCACTAAACTCAAAGAAAGTTAAGGGCAGTCATCTGATTGTTTTTCAGTCAGATAGTGGTTGTGTTTCAAGAAGTAATAAAAGTACTGATTGTTGTATGGATATTAGCCCCGTAACTGTTTCTAGGGATACAGATTTGTCAGATTTTACACCGACACTTGGCGGTCCTTTAAGCATGGACAATACTCAAAAATCAAAATGCTATAATATCATGTTGATGAACATTGTGGATGATGCTAAAAAATCAAATCTGACAAAGGTAATGTGGTTTCATGATTTCATATTCTCTTTCTTTAATGTTAATGTTGGTGTTGATGTTGATGATAGATAATTGAGGATCTTGGTGGCTCGGTTACGTCTGATGGAAGAGTTAGCACGCATGTAATAACTGGAAAAGTCAGAAAGACGTTAAATTTTTGTACTGCTCTCTGTTCAGGGTTAGTCATAACTTCTAAGCTGTTAGAATATTGAATATTGGCACACTATCAAGTTTTTAAACCTTTGTTTTTGTACGCGATCCATTGCAGAGCTTGGGTTATATCATCTGCTTGGTTAAAAGAAAGCTGCAGAGAAGGTCGATTTGTAGGTGAGTCATGAGGCTTTTGGCGTGTTTATATTCTTTCCAAATAGTTTACAACTTCTGGTCTCTTAATGTATGCAGATGAAATGCCTTATATTTTAAAAGATGAGGAGTATGAGTCAAAGTACAGGGTTGACTTAAAAAGTACAGTACTTAGAGCAAGAGGCAATAATGGAGGTTTTCTTAAAGGTTATCAAGTATGTCTTGCAGCTCATGTGCAGCCTCCTGTTAATACTCTTTCAGCCATTGTAAAGTCTGCTGGTGGAAATGTAGGTTCTCTTCTGATTATATAAAATATTTTAGGAAAAAAGTCAACATGGTCAAATGCTACCTTATTAAATGATTTGAGAAACTCGGATGGTGTTAAAAAAATGTTGGCTATCTTTTTGAGCAATTAGTTTTGTACCTAAATGGGTTCATTATCGTTAGTTATTGTGACGCATTTTTAATGGTTTAAATTTTGTACAAGTTCAGGTGATTAGGAAACTAGAGAAAGTGAAGGATTCAACAAGAATCATATATGTGGCAAGTGAAGACAACATGGAAGAAGCATTGCTAGCAATAAAGAATGGGATACCAACATTTAGTAATGAATGGTTCATGAACTGTGTCATGAAACAAGATCTAGCCTTGGATGCTCCTCAGTTTGCTGAATCCCTTTAATTTATCTTTTAATTGTGAGAATTGCCATATGAAAACTCACGGGCCTACGAATTTCTGCTAATTAATGGTACTAGGTAGAATGGAACTTGTATAGGGATGCTTGCTTCTTGCTAGTATGCATATTGGAATCTTGATTTAATGCCACTGGATTTCTCTGTTCTTGAATGTTGTTTTTACTTTATTTATTTAAAGATAAAAATCCAATTATTATAGTGTTTGTTTGATTATTACTCAGTTATTATAGGATTTTGGGATGTTATAGGATGCGTTATAGATATTTTGATAGTGCGTCTAACAACTTCATCAATGTTTGTGAATGAGGTAGGAACTACGTAATTATTTAAAATAATTTTTTCAAATAACCAACAAAAAGTTATCTGGAATAAAAAATTTAGAATAAATAATGAAATAAAATTATAACTTACCTACTATTATAAAATAAATAGAAGAGAAAGAGTGGCATACATAGTTGACTTGAGGAAAATAAGAGTGGAGCTATATATATTTCACAATAACCTTCACATTTTTAACTTATCTTAAATCTTGTTTTATTTATTTTTAGTCTGGAAATACAAATATCGTTCTAGTATTTTATGATTTGTGAGAATGTACTTTTAAAATGGGGATATTGGTTTTTAATATTCTCAATCTTTAGCCGCTGGTTGATATCACTCCTAATTTTTGATTTGTTTCCCATCACTTCCAACTTTCATCATGCTTATTTCTGGCATTTTCAAACTTAACAAACCCTAACCTGTTAGTTTTTTGATACTTTCTAATGAAATAATAATAAAAACTAATAATAATCATCTCACCCCCACCTATGTCTCCTTCGTCACCCTCACCCCCCAACCACCACCTACAAAACACACCTCCATCGTCACATTCGTCGAAGTTCATCACCAGCAAGCCTTCAACGTCAACGATCTTCTTCAGCTCGTCGGTCTTGTGAAGTTGCTTCACCTCCTCCGCTCCTCCAACTTACCAGCCGCCGATGCAAACCCTAGGTAACGTCAGTTTCATATTTTCCGGCGAATCACTGCTGTGAAGTTATTCAGCTCGTTGATGAACCATGAGTCCATCGAGAGATCTCGTTCGTCGATTGAGACACGTAAACCGTTCAGAATCGATTGTACGGTCCGACAAGCCTCGAACGTTGAGAAGGCACGTGCGAGTCTGGTAGCAAGGTAGACACGATGGAAGATTGATAGTCTTCTAGCGGCTGCCGGAGAGCATGCCCGTCTTGGTGGTCTGTGGGGTAGTTTGTCGGCGTGATAGAAGTGGCGGTGTGTTTTGAAGGTGGTGGTTGGGGATGAGGGAGACGATGGAGACAAAGTGGGGGTAGGGGTGAGGTGATTATTATTGTTAGTTTTTATCATTATTTCATCTGAAAGTGCCACGCTAGCAAAAACAACGCCGAATTAGCAAGAATAATGCCATGTCAGCAAAAATACTAATGGAGTTAGGGTTCGTTAAGTTTAGGAGTGTCAGAAATAAATAGGGTGAAAGTTGGGAATGGTGGATAACAAATTAAAAGTTATGAGGAATATCAACTAACTGGTGAAAGTTTGAGAGTAAAAACCAATATCCTGTTATAATTTGACCAATAAAATGTAACAAGATTATTTGTAATCTTTCAACGGTTAAGGATGGCAAGAGAATAGGAAATAGATATATAGTAACTTTGTCAAATGTGCATCTTTCTTTGTTACATGAGGTACATATATATAATATTAGAATTACTGTTTAGGAGACATACACAATAAATTTGTTTTGAAATTTTCATCCATTCACATGGATGTTTTTACCCACACGTTTATAACACTCCCCTTGGATGAAACATTTTCAAACTTAGGGATCTTGAATTACTGCCTCATTAAAAACCTTGCCAAAAAAAACTCAGTGGAAAAAAACTTTAGCTAAGGGAAAAAGAGTGCGGTATATAGCTCCCCCTCAAGTTGTAGGTCGTTACATTGCTCGTACATGTCGCATGCCAATATCATGAATGTGTTTCCTGAAAGTCGCAATAGGGAGTGCCTTTGTGAAAAGATCAGCTGAATTGTTGCTAGATTGGACATATCTTATTTCAACTTGTTTATCTTTGATAAGGTCTTGAGTATATATGAGAAGAATCTTGGAGGTATATGTTTTGTTCTGTCAGTTTTGATATACTCTTCCTTCATTTGTAAGACACAGCCTGAATTCTCTTCGTAGATTAGTGTTGGGCTTGCTTCTTCCTCTAGTCCAAAAGAGGTTACTATGAGATGTGTCATAGATCTTAACCAAACACACTCTCTAGAAGCTACATGTAGTGCAATGACTTCCGCATGATTTGAGGACGTTGCAACGAGTGTTTGTTTCTGAGAGCGCCATGAAATTGCAGTTCCTCCATTCTCAAACACATATCCAGTTTGAGATTTTGCCTTATGGGGATCTGATAAATAACTTGCATCTGCATAACCAACTAACCCTTCTTTTGAGTCATTAGAATAAAATAAACCTAAATCAACAGTTCCTTTTAGATACCGAAAAATATGTTTAGTGCCATTCCAATGTCTTTTAGTAAGGGATGAACTGAATCTTGCCAATAATTTAACTGCAAAAGAAATGTCAGGTCTCATACAGTTAGTAAGATACATAAGCGCTCTAATTGCACTGAGGTATGGTACTTTTGGATCAAGAACCTCCTCATTTTCTTCACAAGGTCGGAATGGATCATTGTTGACATTGAGTGATTTAACAACCATTGGGGTACTTAAAGGATTTGCCTTTTCCATATTGAAACGTTTTAAGAGCTTTTCCGTATAATTCGACTGGTGGACAAGTATTCCATTATTCATATGCTCAATCTGTAAACCAAGACAATATTTGGTTTTTCCAAGGTCTTTCATTTCAAATTCTTTCTTTAAATGAATGGTCATTTCATGGATTTCGTTATGCGTCCCAATTATATTTAGATCATTAACATATACGGCTATGATCACAAATCCTGATGTTGTCTTCTTAATAAAAACACATGGACAAGTAAGATTATTTGTATAGCCTTTGCTTATCAGATAATCACTCAGATGATTGTATCACATCCTTCCAGATTGTTTCAACCCATATAAAGATCTTTGTAATTTGATTGAACACATTTCTTTGGGCTTTGAGCCAAATGCTTTAGACATTTTAAATCCTTCTGGAATTTTCATATAGATGTCACTATCAAGTGATCCATTTAAATAAGCTTTGACAACACCCATAAGACGCATTCCTAAATTTTAGAAACTGCCAAGGTGATTAAATATCTAAACGTAATAGCATCCATAACAGGAGAATATGTTTCTTCATAGTCAATTCCTGGCCTTTGAGAAAAACCTTGAGCTACAAGTCTAGCTTTATATCTTGTAACTTCATTTTTCTTATTGCGTTTTCTCACAAAAAAACCATTTATATCATACAGGCTTTATTGACATTGGTGTTATGACAATAGGTCCAAAAACCTTTCGATTGTTTAGTGAATTTAATTCAGCTTGCATGACATCTTTCCATTTTGTTCCAATCTTGTCGTTTTTGACAATCATCCACAGATTTTGGTTCAGGATCATCATTTTCTTCCATGATATCACTTGCCACGGAATAAGAAAATATATCATCAATATTTTCTATTTCATCTCGATCCCACATTATATGTGTTTGACCATAATTGATTGATAACTCTTTGTTGGAATCATTTATTTCTTCCTGAGGGAAGGTTTTGCCATTTTCTCTTTCTTTATGGTTAGTATCCTTATCATTTTCAGAATCTTTTCTTTTTTGAGGATTTTTATTCTTTGAACCGATTGGCCTCCCACGTTTTAACCGTTTTTAGATTCATGAGGTGCATTATCATGGTTTTGCTTACTTGGAATCTCAACTCGAGCTGGAGCATTAGCAGCTGGTATATGAGATTTAGTGACCCTGTTTGTATCAGTAAATGCATCAGGTAACTGATTTGCAGTTTCTTGAAGATGTATTATCTTTTGAACCCCTGTCTCACTTTGTTTTGACCTTGGGTCTAGGTGTAACAATGATGGCACACACCATGATATATCACTTTCTTGCTTTTTCGTTTTCCCCTAATGCCGGGAATATTGCCTCGTTAAAATGGCAATCAGCAAAACGTGTTGTAAAATGCATCACCTGTAAAAGGTTTAAGATATCTTATGATGGAAGATGTCTCATATCCAACATATATTCCCAACCTTCTTTGAGGACCCATTTTTGTGCGTTGTGGTGGTGCAATAGGAACATACATAGCACACCCAAAAATTCTAAGGTGGGAAATGTTTGGCTCATTGCCGGAAACAAGTTTTATGGGAGAGTATTTATAATTTGCACTTGGTCTCACACGAATTAATGATCCAGCATGCAGAATTGCGTGACCCCAAATAGAAACATGGAGTTTTATCCTTATTATTAATGGTTTAGCTATCAACTATAGGCATTTGATCAATGACTCTGCTAAACCATTTTGCGTGTGTACGTGAGCAACAGGGTGTTCAACAACAATCCCCACAGACATGCAATAATCATCGAAAGCATGCGATGTAAATTCTCCCGCATTATGGCGCCTTACTCTTTTAATGGTATAATCGGGAAAATGTGCACGTAATTTGATAATTTGAGTAAGAAATTTTGCAAAAGTGACATTACGAGTCGATAATAAAAAGACATAAGACTATTTGCTTGATGCATCTATTAAGACCATGAAGTATCTAAATGGTCCACATGGTGGATGAATTGGTCCAATATGTGGACCATGAAGAAACATCGGTGACTCTTTATCAACTTCTAATGGTGAAGGCCTTGTAACTAATTTCCCAAGAGAACAAGATGTACATTGAGGCATTTAATCTATTTTGTGGATCTTTTGATATTTCAATGGATGCCCATGTGCATTTTCAATGATCTTTTCATCATTGTGGATCCTGGATGGCCTAATCTGTCATGCCATAAGTTTACGATACCAGAATCACAACAGTTTTGTTTGACTACTATATGTGCTTGAGGCACATTTATATATGTATAATGCAAACCAGAATGAAGCATTGGTAGCCTTTCTAATATATGACTTCTCTATACAATATGTAAATTTTTCATTATCAACAGTCCTCGGCTGGGTATCATATCCATTATGATATATATTCTTGAAGCTCAATAAATTTCTGGTTGATTTTAGGAAAAATAGAGCATTTTCTACTAAAAGCTTTGTACCATTTGGTAATTCTAAATTAGTTTTTCTCACTCCTTTTATTATGTCTGAAAGATCTGATATTGTATTAATATTTCCTTTTGTTGGTTTTAATTTATAAACTTATTTTTGAGATTTTAGGATAGTATGTGTAGAGCTAGGGCTGTCACTTTTATCTGAAACCCGAAACTCAACCCGAAAAAAATCGTACCCGAACCCGAACTAACCCGACCTGAAAAATCCAAACCTGAGAAAAGACTAACCCGAACCAAGTAATTCAGGTTGGTTCTCGGGTTTGATTTATAAGTTTCGGGCCAACCTAAAAAACCCGAATAAACTTTTAGTTTTGAAATTAAAAATATTTTTAAGTATAATTGGCTTAGTCTTAGTCATTAAAGTTATCATAATCTGAGCCTAATCGACTGTTATCTTTCCAACTACTATGGATCGATTGTTTGTTGTTAATTTATGTTTTCCTTTTATTACTAATAGCAATCGTAATCGAACAACCAAATCACGTCTGATTGAAGACCGATTAAGGTTCGAGCTAGTTAGTTACTTAGTTTTACTCTTCTTTGGAATTGTTTTATGACTTTATCAAGTTATGTTGGTTTATTATTTGATTATTTGTGTTACGAGAAAAGAAGAACATGCTTTTTTAATTTTAGCGTTGATGTTTTTAAATTTTTTTTGTTTTTTGTTTCACTTTCTAGGATACTCGAAACCCGATTAACCCAATATGAAAAAACCCGAACCCGAAAAACCTGTGAAAGATTTGGGTTGGGTTTCGGGTTAAGATTTAAAACTTTGAAACCCGAAGAACCCAACCCGAAAAACCCGAAACCCAAAAAATGAACACGAAGAACACCCCTATGTGTAGCACCACTATCTGCTATGCATAAATCAACATCATTTAATTGATCTTTTGCTCCAATGAAATTCATTTTAATCTTCAAATATAAAGAAAAATATTAAGTGCATATATTATACATTCCTAAATTTATTACAAGAAACTTTTATTTTTGCATGAAAGGAAAAGCAATTAAACATAGTTAAGACATAAAAGTGAAAGGAAATACATAATTATCATTATTATTTAACAATATCACTTTTAGGGTTCTGATTCATTGATAAAGTCTGAGGTATTCAACTCAATACCGATATCATCAATTTTGTCGATATGATTCACTTCCTTTTCCTTTCCGCTCAGAGATGCTTGATATAATTCACAGAGATGTGAAGGTGCTCGACAAGTCTTTGCCCAATGATTAGTACTTCCACATCTAAAACATGAGCCTCCATCATTCTAGGACACATCAACATCATTTTTAAACTTGTTTTGCTGGTTAGCGTGGTATTATTAGCTCTTTGGCTACGATCACGACCAGAACCGTGTCCACGCCCACGATTATTATTCCATTTAAATGAGTGGTTGCGACCACTAAAATGGGTTTTATTGAAATAGTTTCGGCCACACCCACGGCCTCATCCACGGCCTTGTTCCCATTTACGTCTAGAATTCTTATGATCATTATTATAAGTGATATTTGCTTCTGGTATGGCTAATGATCCTGTGTAATGAGCTTGATGGTTTTTCATTAATAGCTCATTATTTTCTCTGCTATGATGAGATTTTTATTCAGATCAGAGTATGTTTGAAATTTTTTGCAACCGTAATTGTTGTTGCAAAATTATATTTGATGCATGATAAATAGAGTAAGTTTTCTCTAACTTATCTCCCCCAGACATAATTTGGCCACAAAATTCAAGCGTTGAACATATATTTAATAGAGCAGATGAGTAGTCATTTACTTTTTTAAAATTTTGGAACCTTAGATTGCTCTATTCAGCTCTAGCGGTAGGGAGTAATGAATCCATTTGATGATCAAATTCGCTTTTTAGTTCTTTCCATAAAATACTTGGATCATCATAATTAAAACACTCCATCTGAAGCATTTCATCAATGTACTTATGGATAAAGGCATCAACTGCTGCTCTATTGTGTTCATCCAATGCATTGTTTTCATTAATTACATCTAACACATCCATTGATTTGAGGTGTCCTTTGAAATTTGCTGTCCATGGCATATAGTTCTCTCCAGAAACTTTTGAGAGCCAAAAATTCAAGCTTTGCAATATTCGTCATTTTATTACTAAACACAAATTAGATAAATATTAGGATTACATACTTATTAAAATTGAAAGAAAAATACAAAGGTAAAGCTATAAATAGATAAAGGAAAAAGAAAAGATCAAACTCCTTAGGTGGGAGATTACAAATTAAGAACAATAAGATTATCATTATTATGGTGGCTAACATCAAGACTGGGTGAAGCATCTTTCAAAAATATTATTTTAGGTATTCCTGAGAAGAAAAGTTTTGTATTTGTGAAAAAATTGATATTGATAATTGGTTATTTGTAGTGAAAAATTTTATAACCGTTTTATAACGGCTATATGACCGTTTTATCAACGGTTATATATATATAAATTATTTTTGTAAGTAATATAATAAATGAGATATAAATGATTATCTATTAAATAAGATGTAAAATTAATATGCAGAATAATAATAATGAACTTGTTAGCATACATAAATAATTGTGAGTATATGAATAAAATTTAGTGTGCATAAATAAAGGTTAGAGAGTTATCAGTCCCATAATTAGTAAAAATTTATAATAAGATGTCTTTTATATTTGTTTGACAGAATTACAGAAATTGTCCTTTATCTTTCACCCAAATTTCATTCGTTGTCCCTGATCTTCAAAATTGATCTTTTTTGTCCTTTATGTTTCAAAATCCAACAGCGTTTTGTCCTTTTCGTCTAACCCAGTTAGATTTTCTTGTTAAGTCCTGTCATGTGCATTGCACATGAGGACAAGTTGGTCATTTTACCTGTTTATTTAAAAAAACATTTTATAATATAAACAATTTAATTATAATAGTTATTTAAGTGTTATTTAACTTAATCCCAACTCACCTCTCCCACCACCGTAGTTCATCTCCATCGAGCCGCCACCACCGTCTTCTCCGGCGAGCCATCAACACTACAACCGGAACCCACTCCGGCCATAACAGCAGATCTGAATCGGAGATACAATGATTTTCCGGCGAGCAGATCTGAATTGGTACTCACCGGAAACCTGCAACTCGTTTTTCCGGCGAGCAGATCTGAATCGGAGATAGCACCACAGCCCTTTCTTCCACCATAAGAATCAACGTTCTATTCTAGTGTTGAATGCCAATGGTGGTGCTAGGTGGTGGTTAATGGTGGTTGAAGGTGCCATCTCCTCAGCAACCACCACCATCACCGTCATCCCCTTAAGCCGCAAGCACCATGTCGCACTCCACCACCAAGACTGAAAAACCCACTTCCATTATCCACTTCTTTTACAAATCTTGAAAATTAATGGCCGCGAGTTCCGAGGATTCGTCGGCGGCGGAGAAGAAAGTGGAGAAAGAGAGATTGATTGATCGAGTGGCGGTGGTGTAATTCGACGTGCTCTGTTTGACAGTGGCGATGAAGAAGGAACAGGGGGAATGGAACAAATTAGAAGATGAGGTTTTTCTAACTGTTATGGCAGTGGTGGTGGTGGTGGAAATGATGGTAGATGGAGTGGGTTCCGGCTGTAGTGTTGGTGGCTCGCCAGAAATGATGGTGGTGGTGGCTCGCCGGAGAAGACGGTGGTGGTGGGAGAGGTGAGTTGGGATTAAGTTAAATAATATTTAAATAACTATTATAATTAAATTGTTTATATTATAAAATGGTTTTTTAAATAAACAGGTAAAATGACCAACTTGCCCTCATGTGCAATGCACATGACCGGACTTAACAAGAAAATCTAACTGGGTTAGGCGAAAAGGACAAACGCTATTGGATTTTGAAACGTAAATGACAAAAAAGATCAATTTTGAAGATCAGAGACAACGAGTGAAATTTGGGTGAAAGATAAAAAACAATTTCTGTAATTCTGTCTATTTATTTTGTTTATTATTATAATTATCCCTTTTTTTTCCTCATTATTAACGATGTGCTTACATTGTTTATGATTAATATATCTTCTTACTTGGTTGATCTTCTTGATTAAGACACAAGCAGGTCGTGCTGATAACGTGCTATAATTTGACCACTAAAATGTAACAAGATTATTTGTAATCTTTAAATTGTTGAGGATGTCAAGAGAATAGGAACTAGATATATCACTAACTTTGTCAAATATGCATTTTCCTTTGTTATATGAGGTACATGTGTATACTATTAGAATTACTGTTTAGAAGACGTACGCAGTTGAAAATTTTCATCCATTCATGTGAATGCTTTTACCCACAGGTCTATAACATATTCCAAATTTATATTAGTAACGAGAGAATAAAAAATGAAGCATTTTTAGAAGCTACTAGTGTCTACAATGGCGAGAAACAAATATCTGAAAGTAGCACGTTAGCAATTGTCAGAAATAATAATAAATTATCCGAACACAAATAGAAAAGAAAACCCAGAGTGTTAGCCGGCTGGCTTGTAATGCAACAAACAAAAATGGCGGCTGAAACTGCAACTGCAACTGCAACTGCAACTGCAACTGCTTCACACTTCCACGGTCGTAATAGATGCCGCCTGGTCGGAATAAGAATAATAAGAAAGACACGGCTTCCAGCTTCTTTATCTTCTTCTCAACGCAGCAATTCGCACAAACAACTCGGTCTCTACACTCTACTTTACTTATTTTGTTTTCATTTTATCTCAACTTTCAATACCATTCCAATTTACTTACAAATTAGGCATCCAAATACCAACTGGAATGATAGAGTATTCTTTTACTCTTGTTACCTAATTCTAGTTTCAGTAGGACTGGCAAACGGGAAATGGTTAATTTGGCTCGAAAGGGGTCAGGTTAGAACGGTTTTTGTTCAAAAACAGGCTGCTTTAAAAGATGTTTTTTTTTTTTAAATTACCTCAAATAAAATAAAAAATACCGTGCATTTCAATTTCAGCTTTGCTTTTGGTTTTCGGCACCAATTACACGCGTTTAGGCGTGTTTGAATGCCAGTTATGCACATTCCAGAGTGCAGATTACACGTATCGGGGCCGGGAAACACGCGTCCAACACCACGTAACGCGCGTAAACTGGCCTTGTAACAAGCCTAACCCAGCATTCCACACAAGTAACCAGTGTTGGTTGCGCGCGTGACGCTGGCTATGTGTGTTTAATGCCAGTAACTTATGCAGAGTTGGCTGTGTGGCTTAATGCCGGTCATGCATGTGGCATCGGTTACACGTACCAGACTGGAAAACGTGCGTCCAGCGCCACGTAATGCGCGTAATCCAGCTTGGGGTACGCATCCAGATGCTGGCTCAAAAGAATTAGGTTTCAAGGTTTCATATCAGGATTGCAAAAAGAGATAATATTGTGTTAGAACTTTTTAATAATGTTGTGGTTTGCGTAGGTATGTTTTCATTGAGAAAGAAGATAGAAGATTCTGTTAACCGTGCTGAGATGATGGGTCTGACCGCGTTAGAGTTTGAAGAAGCGCGGAGAATCAAACAAGAAGAAATGATTCGCGAATATGATTTGTGGGACGACCTAGCCAAGTCTAGTGACGTCCTGATCAAGTTAGCTGATAGTGCTAAGGTTGTTGATGCTCTTAAAGACCTTACATATAAGGTAATATTATTAACATAGTTACATGTATTCAATATCTTTCTAACAACAAAAATTTATATAACCGTATTCTGATTTATATAGGTTGAAGAAGCCAAACTAATCACGGAGTTAGCTGAGATGGACATAATAAATTATTCACTTCTTAAGCAAGCGTATACCGCATCTGTAGATGTGAGCAAGTTTTTGACAAAGTATGAAATGTCCAAACTTCTTAAAGGGAAATATGAATTTGAGGGAGCTTGCATTATTATTGAAGCGGGATCTGAAGGCATTCGTTCTGAGGTTCATAAATCGTATTCTCTGTTTTACATAGCCTTTTTTGCTACTAATTATTATCAAGCTAACTTGTGAAATTGGTGAGAACCAGATATGGGCAGAACAGCTTGTTGGAATGTACATGAAATGGGCTAAGAAGCAAGGTTTAAAAGGAAGAATAGTTGAAAAACAATGTAGGTCAAAAGCCGAAGGCGGTGTCAAATATGTAATTATCGAGTTTGAACAAAAGTATGCCTATGGTTACTTTTTAGGTGAAAAGGGTACTCACCGAATGATAACATCTCATCCTGAATCATTATCCAAGGTATGACTTAAGCACAAACTACTTATAAATTTTGATGCTTGTTCTCAATTGTTTTTCGTTTTTTTGCACTTTAGGTTAGTTCAGCTGCGGTTGATATTATACCTTTGTTTCTTGAAGAAACGCCTGAATTAAATGTTGATGAGAAAGATTTGAAGATTAATAACTTCCCGTTATGTGAAAAGGGTCGGAGTCGAAGAGGGTCTATTGTTCAAATCCAACATGTTCCAACTGGCTTGACAGTTGACTCATCAGGTAGAAATCTAAAATATTAAACGCAATAATAACAATAAAATACGTAGGTATTAATGATTAACCGACATGCGTTGTGCTAAAAATGGTGTAGGTGAGAGGAACCAGTTTTCAAACAAAATGAAGGCTTTGAATCGGTTAAAGGCGAAACTGTTAGTATTATTAAAAGATGAAGGGGTTTCCTGTATTAGTAAAATAAAAAAGGACAGTGTTATTGACCATTGGCAGCAAGAAACCCGAAGGTATGTATTTCGCCCGTACAAGCTTGTTCAAGATGTGAAAACTGGGATTCAATTGGCTGACCCAAATTTCGTTTTGAATGGGAATCTTGACGCGTTTATTAGTGCTCATATAAACAATAGACATGTATGTGAGTTGGGATAAAGTTGTTAGTGTGTGTGTATATTTATGATGGCCCTCTCATGTTTGAAGATATTGATATGTAATTTTTGAGGGTTTTCATTTGTGAAATTATGATCAACTCATTATATGCTAAATTTCTTGTATGAAGATATTGGGTAGGATATACAATCTTTAATGTTTACATATTACAAAGTACAACATACTTATGGACTCTGTATCACATTGATTTAAATAAAACAGGCTTCAAAATAAACCTAGGTTAAGTTTTTCTGGTCAAATGAACACTCATGTTACTTATATTTAAATCATGACAGTTACGAAGCGTGTTTTTAACGTGTTATGGTCTTTTTGGTCTTGTATGTGTATTGCTGCACATATCTTCCTCCATGATCGGATAACAATGAGCGAGGGCATCCAAACGCAAAACAAATTCATAATCACATAATAAAGTAATGATAATATTTGCTTGCAGCAAAGTTATCGCCTTCATGGTAATATGTTATGATAATATTCGCTTGCAGCAAACTTCTGCAAGGTAAGTGGGATTCTTCTGCTATAAAAACTCGAATGACCCTCAAGGATCTTATGCATGAGGCTGGTGAATACCCACCAGCACAAGTATGCATGTTCTATTTAGTTCACTTAATTTAAGAAAAAATAATATATTTACTACCACTAATTGGTTTCATATACATTATTATTTTTGGTAGTAACTTTAGAGTAAGAGCATACAAAACAATTTTTGGTTAAATGGGCTGAATTCGTGTCAACCTATAAGTAATGCGTCGTGTTGGATAATATGTAAAGTTTCTAGGTTCAACCTGTTAACCCGTAAACATGACCCGTTTAACAGCCCTAGGAAATTATATAAAACCTTTTGTCACTCTCTCGTTTCTCTATTCCAACTACACATGTTTGGGCTCAAGGATGCTCCTAACATGCTCTCACTCATGTGTACTAGATTGCCTTGAAAATAACAATGCAATATACAAAAATGTCCACAACCACAAAAGGCTCCTCTGTTGTAACAGGTTTTCTATAGCTGATGATGCATGTTTTGCACATGTCTACGCAATTCATTAAAGCCTTAGATGTCTAATGAAATGCAAAGCACCAAACTGATACTAATATAATGATCAGAGCCCCAGTGTTTTTTCGATGATCAAACTAGATGGCTAATCCATTCTGTCTACGACTTCTCTAGACATGGATTTCAAATCATGTCATTAACAAATATTGCCATTGGGTCCGAGTAAGTGAAGAATAACTTAATCTTTACTTCAAATAAACAAAATTCCCTTTAGCTTGAACTCGGTTAACACAGCATAGTATGGCCAGAGTAGGGCAATGGGGCTCTCCAATTAGGGTGTGCAGTGGCCTAAACACAAAGAAAGTCGCCGTTCAAAAAAAAGTGGTTGAAGGACCTATAAACGAACATAATAACAAAAAAGGGTTTTGTCGAATCTATGAATAAACATGAAAGGCATATTCTACTAAAAGCCAACAAGAGAGCGAATTACAAACACATTGTTAATCCGTATCAAAACAGTAAAAATAATCATATCAAGAATCAAATTACATCTTTGCATCCTTCAAATGCTTTCGATACACTTTCAATATTTCAAAAGCTTCATCTTCATACCTCTTTAAAACCCACTGTAAAAACTTCGTATCCGAGTACATCAACCACTTTTGAAAAATTAAAATCCTCAATCACCCCTTTCTCCCCCAAATATTGATAAACCGAACACCTAGAATAACCCTCTTCTCTAAGCTAAAGCACATAACTATCGGCCACTTAACGATATAACTTGGTTTCCAACCCATCGTATTCACAAGAAAATCCAAGATTCGTGTAATCTTACCCATTGAAGACATCATACACCAAGGATACTTCTCAAAGGCAATAAAAATCTCATCTTTAGACCAACCCCACTTCATATAAATCTCCACCTTCTTATCCCATGTCGATTTACTCATAGCCCTAATCGCATGAATTGCCCAAAGAAACCTAACCTTGGATGGGTCAAACCCCATATCCGTGACATCCTTAACAATTTTCTTAAACCTATCGACAGGCGTAAATAAAGTTCTCGGCTGCAATGTCAGCATGGCTCGTATTGCTGAATTGGGAACCCCTGCATCTGAAAGTATTCGAATATTTTCTGCCGCATAAACTCGTTTATTATAAGTTAAAGCTATCGGGAACCGCCTAACGACATTGATGACATTATCATCTGAGTGTAAAACAGTTTTCAAGAAGTCAACACTAAGTGGAGCTGTTTCTTGAAACTTTTTGTTCAACATATGATTTGGGTTCGTAGTTACAATTGCGGTAGGAAGACCTACAGATTCCAAGATTTTGAAATTGGGCAAAAGGGTGTTTTCGGGATCGGATAACAAGACCATAGGGCGTTTGCAGATTAGTTTTGCAATCTGGGATTTGGTAAAACCCTGGTTTTTGAGGAAGGCAAGAACAGAGTCAGCTGTGTTTGGGGATTTTGATAAATTGAGACGTTTGGAGGCTAAAATTGCAGAATCCGCACCATTCTACCTAGATCCGCCCCTGCTTCGCAGAAATGACTGAAGAGAATGAGTCCCTACTATTTATATTATGTAATAGCTTTTTATCAGTGTATTACATTATATTTGTCACATAAATGATATAATATTTGTCAAATAATAAAAATAAATAAGGTTTCTTATTGACTTATTTTAATTGATCTCATTCTCAAAATACTTATGAATTAAGATGCTAAAGTTGCATAGTTTGTCAAATCTCGGGTATGAAAACGACACTTAACTAAATAATGAATAAAATTCACACTATGTTATAACCAACTGACAAAATGGTTCTAACCCATGACCCATGGATAGCTGAAATGAATGAGATGAGAGATTATGAATTAGAAGAAATGTAAGCTTGACACCTAAAAATCAACATTTTCTTTTGTTAGTATAGTAAGAACTAAGATAAGATACATCCAACGCTATCATTAAAGCATTCTCATCGCATCCCCTATCTTTAAACTAAAAATTACGCTACAACTCACAATATATTCTCTTTTTATTTCAATTAAATATATTTTTTATACATTTATCATTATCTTTTCTTTTTCCCACACTCACAACCACTTTCAAAAAATATTAAAAAATTATAGGGGGTAAAGAGTAGTTTTTCAAATATACAGAAAAATCTTTGTGTTTTCTAAAATATAAAAACGATTGTTGTTTTCTAAAATATAAAATATAAAAACTGGTCAAATTCTCTTCAATTCTCAATCGAATTCTGGGTAAGTGATTGTTGTCTTTCGGTTAATTTACATCAGTGGGTCAAAATCCATCATCCAATTTCAGTGGATTGAGGGATTAACACCTCTAGTTTGACTAAAGTTTCATCTAGGGGTTATGTTTAATAAAATTTGGGTGGTTTTTCAATTTAAGCGTTCTGAACTCGTTTATTTTCTGATTTCTCATGTTTTTAACTTTAACATTGTTTCATGGTTAAGTCGGAAGCAGGGTTGATCTTATATCAACATTCGGACTGAACATGATCCGAACACTCGCTTAAACCAACTTTTGCTTTAAAACCTCAATTTTTAATTAAACCAATCATTTCTCATAGTTATTTCAAGTTATTGATGTATATTATTTTCGAGTTCGGTTTTGTCAGCTCGCTTATCTTAAATTACTATTTTATCTTTTTGCTCGCCGATTTTAAGGTGAGTTCTACACACCCCATTTTCTTTTATTATTTTTGGGGGTATCAAACATACTCTATATATCAAACCTCAACTATTTATTATATTGTCCTCAGCCACAATTCGCCTCATGCGTTTGTGATTATTTGCTCATTAATATCTATGCTTGTGTGACTAGTTGTTTATTATTTTTTTTGTTGGTGGCATCATCCTCATCCTCATCCTCATCTTCATTCTCATAGTATAATCATACATTTATCCTAGTAGTATTGCTGTTGGTCATGATGAACGGATCCTTAGTTATTAATTGTTACATATTTATAATGTTATAATTATCATGCTCACATGTGAATGGTGCTTTTCTTGTATCATATATTATAAAATCATGTATTACTTACCAACATATTTGTTGACAGATATTATTTTTACGCATGTTACAGGTACCTTTACTTGATGCGAGATGAAGAACACTTAGAATGAAATCTTAGATTACTTTAATAAAAGCCGATTTATTTGGTTGTTTTGGTTTTGTTTGAAATATTTAGATTATTGTAAGGATGATTTGTGTTTTTGAATGATTAAATAAATTATTAACACCTTTAATAGTGCTATAAGTTCATGTTCAATCAAACGTTACGTCCCGACATATTCCGAAGTCGGTTGGGACATGGCATCTTATCTCTTTATGTATCTTTTTAGAGACAACTTCTCATTCTTCTCCACTCTTACGAGCTTCTCCTTTTTAGTATTCGACAACCTTTTCCTACCGTTAAAACAACTTCTTCTCTTGTTCAACAATTCTCTCTCATTGCAACTTCTTCACTTTTGTATAACAAGGAAGCTCCTCCTACATAAATCATCTCCTCATATTTTACTATCATATATATGTATCTAAAGAGTGTGTGAGTTGTCGTAAGAAAAAAAAGTCGTCTTTCCAAGTTGTGTGGGTCCAAGTCCGGTGGTTGTCAATATAGGTGTAATTTAGAAGTAGATTAGAGAGTGTGTAGTTATTTAATATATAGATATCAAAGGGCTCTTGGCCTAGCGCTTTCATTGAATTGGAGAAGGTTTTGCCTTCCCAAGTGGTGTAGGTTAAAATCACATGGTTGTAAGCAAAGGTGTAATTTATAAGTAGACTAGAGAGTGTGTGAGTTGTTGTTAACATATACACGCACACATAGTAGGAAACCCGCAATGCCGCGACGACGGTAATTTGCAACGCGATACACATTTCTGTTAGTTTATCAAATCTGAACAATATGCTTATCAATAGTAATTACTCAAAGAGGAGATGACAAGCGCATATCAGAAATCATCGCATGTAAAATAGTAAGATACAAGTTTGTAGAACTACATGTAATAGCCTCCATCTCCATCGAACTCTATAGCAGTAATCGTACAAAAGATTTTATTCGCATGTCAAAGCATTCATCCTCGCCCCCACCAGCAGTTATCCCATATACTAGCTTTAATTTAACAAAAGAACCATATACTTTTGATATCAACTGCACTGTCGTGACATGAAAAGAACATGTTTACATTAGACTATTGTTTCTTTAACTAACCTCATTTGATATCAATAGAGTTAACATCTGATCATTAATCACCTATGGCAACAAAAGTTAAGTTTTTTTTTTTCTTTTTTCAATTGGTATACAAACTATATATAATAAATAAGTATCTTTGGGATTTCAACTAATCAGAAAGCTAAGAACTTGTAAATTCCCAAAAAGGGTTTTGTCAATTCTATGAACAAACACGAAAGACATTTATATTGAACTAAAAGCCAATGAACAAACACATTGTTAATCCGTATAAAAACGGGGGTCTAAAAATCATCACGTCAAGAATCAAATTAGTGAATTACTTATCTGTCTCCTTCAAATGCTTTCGATACACTATCAATATTTCAGAAGCTTCCTCTTCATACTTCTTTACAACCCATTTTAAAAACTTTGTTTCCGAATACATCAACCATTTTGTAAAATTGAAACCCTCATTCTCCTCAATCACCCCTTTCTCCCCCAAATACTGATAAACCAAACACCTAGGAATAACCCTCTTCTCTAAGCTAAAGCACATAACTATCGGCCACTTAACAATATAACTCGGTTTCCAACCCATCGTATTCACAAGAAAATCCAAGATTCGTGAAATCTTATCCGTTGAAGCTATCATACACCCGGAATACTTCTCAAAAGCAATAAAAATCTCATCTTTAGACCAACCCCACTTCATATAAATCTCCACCTTCTTATCCCAAGTCGATTTACTCATAGCCCTAATCGCATGAATCGCCCAAAGAAACCTAGTCTTCGACGGGTCAAACCCCAAATCCATCACGTCCTTAACCACTTTCCTAAACCTATCTGCAAACGTAAAAAAGGTTCTCGGCTGCCACGCCAACATGGCTTGTATTGTTGACTTAGGAACCCCTGCGTCTAAAAGTATTCGAATATTCTCCGCACCATAAACTTGCAAATCATAAGTTAAAGCTAACGGGTAGCGCTTAATGGCATTGACAACTTGATCATTCGACCGTAAAACGGTTTTCAAGAAATCAACACACGGCGGGGCTGTTTCTTGAAACTTTGTGTTGGATATAAGTTTCGCGCTAGCAGTCACAATTGCAATGAGATTACGTTTCGGAAGACCTACAGACTCCAAGATTTGGAAATTGGGCAAAAGGGTGTTTTCGGTATCGCATAATAGGAAATGAGGGTGTTTGCTGATTAGTTTTGAAATCTGGGATTTGGTGAAACCTTTGTTGGTAAACAAGGCAAGAACAGAGTCTGCCGTGTTCGGGGATTTCGATAAATCGAGACGTTTGGGGACTGAAATTGCGGATTCTGGAGGAAGCCCACATGAGTTGATGAGGTAAGAGACTGTGAATGAGTGTCGATTTGAAGATGTGGTAGTAAACAGTGAGGATTGGAGGTTGATGTAAGGCTTTGCAGGGGTTAAAAGTGTTCTGCATATGAAATTAAACAACATTTGTAATGAAGTGAGAGAGAATTAAGGGAGATGGGGATTTACCAGACAGAAGACGATTGCTTTGTGATTTAGCAGAAGAAGCATGTGATGAGGATTGAGAAATGAAATTTGGATTGGAAAACCCTAGTTTTTCAAACAAAACCCAACGGACTCGATATTAAACTAACTAGTAATAGCGCGATGCAGCGGGGTACGCACGAACGTTACCGTTGTCAGTATGTTTCTCATAACGGTACGTGCATATCCAGACGTTGTTATGTGCTTAACGTGGCACCGGATGCGTATCTGATGTCGGTAAGCGCGTCACACAACGTCTATACGCGAGCAATCTGGTACGCTTAAACAATGTCATCCATGTAACTGAAGCTTGAACACGTGTATCCGGTGGTGAAAATCAAGAAATAAAAATGAAATATATATTAATTTCAAATAAACCACTTTTTAACCCAACCTGTTTTGACTCGAAACCCGTTCCGACCCAACATCGTTTTAACCCGAAGCTCGTTTTGACCTGACCCCTTTCGACCTGAACCCCATCCCGACCTACCCTTTTTGTATCGATCTGTTTCAGCCCTACTCCGTTTTAACACATGAGCCGAGTTCATCCAAACTGTTGCTGGTAATAACTGATAATCACGTAACATGTTAGTTTTTTTTTTAAATTGATAAACTAAAGTAATACTATACTCAAATTAAAAAGAATAAAATGTTCATTATTATGGTGTAATTTTAAAAAATATATATATATTAACGTGTGAAATGTTGTGGCCGTTTAAAAGTAGATAGTTTGTTTAGAATAAGTGTTAAAAGTGTAACTGCTATATATATATTAACAAACATTAATTGAAGTTGAAAGACTAAAATTGTAATTTTTTTAAAAAAAAAGATGAAGTTAACCGTACAATAATATGCCTAAAGACAAAAATGCCTCTAGAATCTTATAATTTTATGCATTATGTGTTTTATCTTTTGCATAGATATACTATTTCGTTTAAGCTTGTGACTTATGATTTGGTGTTAACTAGTTCAAGGTAATATGAGCTATCTAATAAACCCAATGTTTCAATAAAGCCTAAAACCTGACCTTTGGTCTTTTAGTTGTTTTAGGGGCTGTTTGGTAAGTGTTGAACCATTAAGTGCTGAATGATTAAGAGGTCTGACTGATTAAGAGGTTCTGAGCCAATAAGTGCTGAACCAGTAAGTGTTGTTTGGTTCGACATCGACTGTGAAGAATGACTATTTTACCCCTCTGAGTTATCTCGTGCTGAATGAAATATATTCGTATAGTCATGATCTTAATAACTTCACATAATGACCAAACTTTCAATACAACCAACCAAAATACATCTTAAAACAAACTTTCATGATAACCAGCCAAAATACATCTTAAAATTAGTTCATAAAGGCATTGACACAAATAACTTAACAATACACCTACAAGTAGGCAAAACCCCTAAACATCAAACAAGGCTTGAGCTATATCTCGACAAGCATACACCCATTTTTATACAACTTGTTCACTCCATCAACAGCAAACACTCTATTGTTAGCATATTGAAGATGACTGATTATACGGTAGTAGACGCTCTAATTGAAAATCAAAAGCACACACTTCTAGACCTGATTTGCTAGAATCTCCTAGTTAAATGCATGACCTATATAAGTTGTTTAAGAAACGATTTTTATCAACTAATTTGGTGCTAAAGCTCATATAAAAGACTTGTATTCAATCGGATGATAAAGGAGAATTAAAAGCATACTTGCGGATCATGCTTCAAGTGTATGTAATAGGCTGCAATAAGCACGATATTGGAAGAGAAGAAAAAGCCCATTTCTTCCTAAATTTGATGTACCTCAAAAAGCCCCAAGACAGTTAGAAAAATCTAATTTGCTCGTAACGTCTCCGCAACTTCTTCCTCTCTATAAATAAAATTCAAGAATCAAATTAAAAGGAACATCACGTTAAACTTCATATTTGACATAACATAAAAAAGGATATAAACATAATATAGGAAAAAGAGAATCGCTGTACAAAATTTCAAGCCATATTTGATATACAAATTGAAAACAATCAATATCTCCCACATGAATCTATACGTTCACATCTTATAATCATTGCACTGAAGTAAAAATTTCTTTCAATCACATTACTAATTTCACTTAACTCTTTCCATCTTGATTTTCTTTAGCATAGCTTTACTAACCCATCCTTCGATCCGTAATTTTGACCGAATGGCCGAGCTCAAACCTAGTTAAAACGAGCCAAGATCGGTTTGTTTAGATCCCTACAGTGAATAAAGATTAAAGGCAACTGCAATTATAAATGATAAGCATAATACTAAGAAAAAAACAAATGAATAATCAGTTACTCAATACTTAGTACTAAAACTCAATATTCAATTTCATTAATAGTTAAACAATTTGTATGCAAATGAAAAAAAGGAAAGGTTTTGATCCAATATAATATGCAATAATTCATTAGCATAGATGTTGATTATCATTGTACTTATAAACTAACAACAGCCATAGTAAAATCAAACCAAGTCACAATTAAAGTTTCAAAAACTCATTTGCACTAACATCGAGTATCACAATAACCAACAAAAACCGTCCTTCACAAAACTTAAATTGAATCCGAATCCAATGCAAAACAGGATTCAATAATAAATTTGGAGCATACCTTCATAGAACCCTAATCAAATCTAGAGCTCCTACACTACAAATTTCTCTTCCATGACTTTTAATGATGTTATGCTTCTTCTTTTGGAGAAAATACCTAAGAGAAATTTGGGGGGCTTTGTCGGGGTGATGCGGCGGTGGTGGTCGACAGTGTGCGACGGTGGCGGAAGTACAGTGGTAGTCGACGATGAGATGGTGAGACCAGTGGTGGGGGTATTAGGGTAGAGGGCATATCTGTCTCTTAACCATTCAGCAAGATTTTGAATCTGAATCATCAAGAGTTGAATTGAACCATTAAGATGTGTTGCTTCACTCAACCAAACAATCTCAGATCTCACCCTACCACCATTCAGATCTAAACATACACCCCCTTAGTTAAGACCAATTATATATATACTTTGTAGCATCCATATATCAACAAGTAAAATAATGGAATTTAAAAGCATTAAACATCATTTGCAAAATAATTAGTGCATACAAATGCAAACTAATAATTAGAGGTGCACAAAACAACCGGTTCCGGACCCGACTCGGCGGTTCCTACCCGGAACCGGACCCGACCATACCCGAAGGTATGGACCGGGTTTTAGGTTTCCCTCTGAAACTGTACCTGGAACCGGAACTAACACGGACCCGGTGGAACCGGTTCCGCCAATACCCGGTCAAAACCCGGGCGTACCCTACCCGAAACCCGAAAAAAACCCAATGGAACCAGTTAAACCCAGTCAAATACCCGACTATACCCGGAACTGGTTCCTACCCATACCCGGTTTTGACTTTTGTTGACTATATCCGGTTCCGGTTCCTGAGAATACCCAGTTTGTGCACCTCTACTAATAATTCCATATATAATGATGACAATGTCTTGAAAATTAATGATTTGTAGCGACACAATAACTATAATACTTTAAATGCAAAACGACCAATGAATAGTGTTTGCAAGACCAAATAAATTTTGATAAACAAAAGTATACAACTTTTCTTTAATTTTTTTTATGTGTCACGTTATTGTACTATGTTGTAGCCATAATAGCATAACTCAAGTAAATAATTTTTATCCATTATTAGAATGCATCATGTGCTCTATATGATAGTTGAATATAACTAACGCTTAAACAAATATATTAGCAAATTCATGTTGGTAATATCAAGCCATTAAATCAAAATGGTCTTAAAAAATCATGAAATAAACTTTTTTATAACAAGCAATATATAAATATTTTTAATGGCGTTGGAAGATTCATATCAAACTATAAATGAAAATAATGCTCATAAATGGTTTTAAAACATCATAAAATAAATTATGTTACAAATCATGAATTAAAATATTATAAGTGGTGTTGAAAAACCCATTATCTTTTAAACTTATAAATTTAATAACATCCATTCAAGGCTAATTAATATATCAATTCAACAGTCATTATCTTTATGTTACAATTGCTTCTGTAAAAAATAATCAAACAAACTAACACAATAATTTATTCTTCTAGATATTAACTAATCAAGTTATAATGTTTATCACATATATAGCTATTGAACAAACACCACATAACTATATCATTCTTATAGTTATCATGTAATACGTACAATAACAACTATGATGATGTAAACAATCTTAACAATCGTCTTGTAATGCTCATAACATATAATGAGGCTATGAATCATATATTTAAGTCATATGCGTTTTTAAGCACAAAGTGATAACATTTACAAATATCATAGCATACATTAGGCAATTTTCAATATTCTAACATGTTACTGTGTAAAGTTGCAAAATAGAAAGAATTCGTTAGTTATACCCATATTAATTATTTTTATAACAAATAGCAACAATAATAAATATAAATATAATAGTTATGACTAAGATTATTTTAGAAGAAAATCACTGTCATAACATATACTAAAATTATTTTAAGTTTAATTAATAATTGAAGAACATTATGATGGGTTTTTAAAAAAAAATAATATCTAAGAGTTCGACATTAAATAATGAACTGATGTTTTATGTAAAAATATTTGATGACAAAACATCATAATGGAAAAACTGATTTGTCTTATAGTTCAAAAAGCAAAAGAGAACTCAAACTTAAATATCGGGTATTAACTTAAAAGAATTTGTCTATAAAATAATTATCACTAAAATTACTTTTAATAATAGAAGGAATTCATCTAATATAATAAAATGTATGATAAAATAATAGAGGCAAATAAAACTAAAAATCCCCCACTTGTGGCCTAGTGGTAGGAAGGCTTGGGTTCTCCAGTGGAGACTCAAGTTCGAATCTCACTTGTGTCACTTTGGATGAATATTGACAATGAAAAATTTGAGCTAGGTCTTGTACAAGGTTGTCAGTTTGGATTCCGAACCCACTAAAATAATTATCGGGTATTAACTTAAAAGAATTTGTCTATAAAATAATTGTCCCTAATATTAATTTTAATAATAGAAGGAATTCATCTAATATAATAATGTATGATAAAATAATAGAGGCAAATAAAATTAAACATCCACCACTTGTGGCCTAGTGGTAGGAAGGCTAGGGTTCTCCAGTTGAGAATCAAGTTTGAATCCCACTTGTGTCACTTTGGGTGGATATTGGCAATGAAGAATTTGATCTAAGCCTTGTACAAGGTTGTTAATTCGGATTCCGAGCCATCTCGGGTTTTAGTTCCACCATGTGTTATGCTAGAGAGTCATGCTCTTGTGGCGGCACAACGACTGTCAAGTGGCAGCCGGTGGTATGGTTTCCCGAGGGAACACCCAAGCCAAACTCTGAAGCTAGAGTGAGGCATTGGGACTCTCCAAATTTGGAGAGGGCGGTAGTCCAAATACAAGAAGTCGCCGTCCTAAAAAAATAAAAAAACTAAACGGATTTTATTATAGAGTATGAAAGCAAGAACATTGATTAATAATCTCAACATGATCTAAAGTTGTATGAACTACAGAATGAATTATATTTAAGAGAATGAAGACAAAATTAAAGAGACTTACCTTATGATTATACGATATGTTCCAAAAGCAATTCGACGACCTATTAGGATGAGCATATACATATAAGGCCGATGATAGAGAGAAAAGATATTGTTTCTTATTGATGTCCATGACCCAATACAAGATACATCTATTTATAAGGACATTGCATTATTACAAATGTAATAAATAGATGGAGGTTATGTATGCGAGTCACCATATAAATATGTATTCATAACAAAGTGACGTTTTTGTATTTTATATAAGATAATGGGCTTTCAGTAGTTCTTTAAGAGCCCACCGAATGACGAATATAGAAGATAACAATATATTACAAACACGTAATAAGTTACTAGAGTTTAAAGGGGTGTTCGCCCTGTCATGACAACAAAAGAACATGTTTCCACAAGGTGATGCTTGTTGAATGCTGCTATTTCATTGACTTACCTAATTTGATATCAATAGAGTTGACCCCTGATCATTGACATCCTATGGCAACAACAGTTGAGTTTTTTTTTTCGACCGTATATAAACTATAAATAATAAATTAGTATCTTTGGGAATTCAACTAATCATAATTCAGAAAGCTAAGAATTTGTAAACTCCCAAAAAGGTTTTCTTCTTTTTTTTTCTCTATGAACTAACAAGAAAGACATTGATATTGTACTAAAAGCCAATAAGAATGTGAAATACAAACACATTGTTAATCCGAATCAAAATGGGTCAAAAGTACATCCTATCAAGAATTAAATTACGTCTTTACATCCTTCATATGCTTTCGATATACTTCCAGTATTTCAGAAGCTTCATCTTCATACCTCTTTAAAACCCATTCTAAAAACTTCGTATCCGAGTACATCAACCAATTTGTAAAACAAAAATCATCATTCTCCTTAATCACCCCTTTCTTCCTCAAATACTGATAAACCAAACACCTAGGAATAATCCTCTTCTCAAAACTAAAACTCATAACTATCGGCCACCTAACAATATAAATCGGTTTCCAACCCATCGTATTCACAAGAAATTCCAAGATTCGAGTAATCTTTTCCGTTGAAGCCATCATACACCTGGGATTCCTCTCAAAAGCAATAAAAATCTCATCTTTAGACCAACCCCACTTCATATAAATCTCCACCTTCTTATCCCATGTCGATTTACTCATAGCCCTGATCGCATGAATCGCCCAAACGAACCTAGTCTTTGACGGGTCAAACCCCATATCCAACACATCCTTGACAGCTTTCCTAAACCTATCTGCAGACCTAAAATAAGTTCTCGGCTGCATTGCCAACATGCCTTGTATTGTTGAATTAGGAACTCCTGCATCTCTAAGTATTTGAACATTTTCCGCTGCAAAAGCTAGTTTGTTATAAGTTAAAGCTAACGGGTACCGCTTAACGGCATTGATAACTTCATCATCCGACTGTAAAACAGTTTTCAAGAAATCAATACAAAGTGGAGCCGTTTCTTGAAACTTTTTGTTCAATACATCATTTGGGCTGGTAGTTACAATTGCGATGAGATTAGGTTTCGGAATACCTACAGATTCCAAGATTTGGAAATTGGGCAAAAGGGTGTTTTCGGGATCGGATAATAAGACCATAGGGCGTTTGCAGATTAGTTTTGCAATCTGGGATTTGGTAAAACCCTGGTTTTTGAGGAAAGCAAGAACAGAGTCAGCTGTATTTGGGGATTTTGATAAATCGAGACGTTTGGAGGCTGAAATTGCGGATTCTGGAGGAAGCCCACATGAATTAATGAGGTAAGAGGCTGTGAACGAGTGTCGATTTGGAGATTTGGAAGTAAATTGGTGGGACAGTTGGAGGTTGAAGTAAGGTTTTGCAGGGGTTAAAATGGTTCTATTTCTGCAGATGAAATTAAGCCACATTTTGTAAGGAGTTGAGGATAAGGGATGATGATGCTGATGGCTGATTTAGCAGAAGCATGTGATGAGGATTGAGAGATGAAATGTGGACCGTAAAACCCAACCTCGATTTCTCAAACAAAACCAAACCCTAATAATTAGGACCGGCGAACACAGTCGATGCAAGTTATATGGGTTTTTTTTTTCCCGTATTTAATTTAGAAAGTGAACCTATTATCAGTTTCATTTTTATTTTGTTCTAATTCTCCGTTACCATTTCCTCCCTCTTTCTGACCTCACTTGCACAAGGGTTATGGTAGAGCGAGCCCCCCATGATTGTGTCGTTATGTCTAGAGCAAACGAGCCGAGCCCCCGACTCGTTTCGATCTTTATTCCTAAAGCTTGACTCGTGAGTAGTTTTTAAAGCTCAAGCTCAGCTCGAACTCGACTCGTTTACTATTTTATATTTTTTTCCAATTAAAATTTAATATATAACATAATATATATTATTTATTTATTTTGTTAATTTATAAATTATTATATATTATATACATAATATACATGTAAATATTTATGTATATATATTATAAAATTATACAAATGACAGACTTATTTAGGCTCGCAAGCCGGCTCGAGCTCGATAAGTGAAACTCGGGCCCGTTTATTAAACGAGCTTACTTTTAGGCTCGAACTCGGGCTCGAGCTCGTTCAAGCTCAGCTCAATGGAGCTTTTTCACGAGCCGATTTCGAGTAGCTCGCGAGCAACTCGGCTTGTTTGCACCTCTAGCTGTGAGGGCTGTCAGCCATATGGATAGTTCAATGTGTTTGCTGACACCTGCTGAGATGTGGATCATTCATGACACATTAGCATAGCGTGATTGTTATTAGTTCTTCTTATCACATGCGTCAACCCAAATAGTTTTTATATGATGTTCTTCTCCATGAGAAGACGTGTATTGAAAACCAACATGTATTTATTGCTTTTGCTTTTTGACATTTTTCGTTCCTCACGTCTGAAGCTATGAAGTTGTTTAGCCGAGTTCAACGGGTCATACATAGTAATTAATGTTATGACCTTAAAGATCAGCCATGAACTTTTTAAAAGATTGAGTTTTGCAATTCCAAAGGGGTTAGTGGCGTAGCTTGTTGTCCACTTGCCTTCTGTCTCGATGCAATTACTACTTTTCATGGATCATATGCTGGGTAAGTGCATTATTGCTTAAAAAATAAACAAAAATAGTTGATTCAGTGAGCTACCACACGTATAAAGCTTTTATTGCTCTACACTTCTATCGCGCATAGGTATTGGTGCACGCTTCATTTCAAGGCAGCCTTTTTGAATAACAAAGGAACCCAAAGACGCATGTAAACGCTTTCTGGCGACAAATCGACAATCATTGGTGGTTTTTAAGGGGATTGAAGATTGTTGAAAGTAGTGATTTAAACAATTCATTCAAATTATCGTATATAAAATTAGTAACTTAGCAGATCCTAAGTGATTGAAGTAAATTTTCATACTGTTGCATTCTTTTAACAAAATAATAATAATAAAATTATATAAATGAAAGTAAACAAAAGAAGTTAATGACTAAGAAGTATGGATAAGTATAATACTATTAAATTGTGTACTATGAGCTATGTGTTTCTATTGTGTATATTTTAAAATGGGCTAAATACAAAGGCCCAATAAAGTTATAGTGTTGGGCCCAAACTGGCCCATATACGAAAACCCATTAGGATTTCCTCTTACTATACACTCCATCTCGTTCGACATAGTAACACCTCTACCTCCACGTGACATCATATCCCTCTATGTCTCTCTTTAGAGGCAAATTTCATTCTTCCTATTCTTGGGAGCCTCTCCATTTGCTACTTACAACTTCTTCCTACCACTAAGACAGCTTCTTCCTTTGCTGCTTAATTACTTCTCCCTTATTGCAACTTCATCACTTTTGTATAGTAACCCAGCGTTGAAATATAAACTAAATATTAGGGGTCTTTTAGTTATTTTAGAAAGTATAATTATGTCTAGTATGTATATTTGTAAAGTCTAGGGGTCTAGTATGTAATTAGTATGTCTATAAAAACGTTGTAAATCTGTACGATCATTCTTATACGATTACGATCATTTGTACGTAACAAGTTTATCAATTTCAAGTGCAAGTTTTATCAATTCATTGTGTTTATTCTTCAATTCCTATTCGATTGCCAACAGTGGCATCAGAGCAAGGTTAACTGATCAAAGGGAATAAGGGAAACAGAATACGTTCTTCCTGTTGTTGAATAGTAATCTATTTATTGAATCGATTGAAAGTGAAATTTGATTGAAAGTGATAATCGATTACGCAAAGTCAGGGACTTTGTTTTATTGGTTGCGTTTGTTTATGTTGATTGAAAATCAGAAGATCGAATTGAAGCAAGCATTCGTTGTTTGATCAAGAACTTGGTTTGTTCTTGAATTCGATCCAGAATTTGGTTTGTTTCACTTCACAGATCGAAAACCAAATTGGAATTTGTATTCAATTGGAATTGCAAAGATTGCAATTTATTGCGTTTGTTTTTTTTTTTTTTTGGAATCTGTTTCTAAAAAACTTGCACCCTAAAAGCAAGTGGATTTTGAGTTGCAATTGATTTGTGAAATCAGAAAACTGGTACAAGGATTTTTCATGGTTATTATTTGGAAACCCAAATTGATCATAGAAGGTTGATTGTGTTTAATCTTTGCAAGTTCTAGACATTGAGGGGTTAAAGTTGTGTTGGGTGAACTACAAATAAAAAAATCAGGGATAAATTTCGTTTTGTTTTCTGTTGAATCGATCAGTAGCAAAGGGCCAAATTGATTGTTCAATTATTGATTATCAATTAACCCGCAACTGATTTTAAAAAAGGAGTTGGTAAGTGGTCAATTCATTTTGTATGATTATTTGAAACAAATCATAAAAGCTTATTTTCTGATTTGAAAATTATTCGATCAAGAAAGTGCATTTCTTGGGTTCGTGAAACAAATCAGAAAAGAAGTTTTGAGGCTATTAATTGCCAATAGTGATTGTTCCTTATTTATTGTGTGTATAAGCAAAGGAAAAAGGAAAGCATTGAGAAATTTTCTTGTTGAAAGGTTGCAAAAATATACATAAACGAATTCGTTTCGTTGTATGTTCATATTGCAAGAAACGTGTATGTTATCGTTAGCAAGTCAAAACTCGTGTGGTTTATAGCACGTACAGAACCTACGTGGTTCATAGCAAGTTAAAACGAACCCTTGTGGTTCATAGCAAGATAAAACAAACCCGTTTGGTTTGTAGCAAGTCGAACCTTTGGTTCAAAGAGCAAGTTAGTGCATAAAAACCTGATTAGCAAGTCGGTCAGTAGCACATAAAATCTGGTTAGCAAGTATGCCAGAGACAAGAATAGCAAGTTGATCAAAATTAAAAGTCCAATAAGCAAGTTGGTTGGATATTTTTTGATCAAATCCTTCGTGGTACATAAATCCTTCATGGTAAAACATAAAAATATGGCAAGCAATAAAAAGAAAGAAAGTGCTTCAACATCAACTCGTGAACAAGGAAATATTTCACTTCAGTGTCCCAAATTGAATGAAACAAATTACACGACTTGGGCATTGTTGATGGAAACAATGTTGAAAGCATATGACCTTTGGGAAATAATTGATGCAAAGGTTGAAACCGAAATTGTGGATGAAAAGAAGATGAATACCACAAAAGCCATGATCTTCCAAACATTACCGGAAGATGTTTAATGCAAGTCGCTCAATACTCGATTGCAAAGGAAGTTTGGGACTCGATCAAAGTCAAATATCTTGGAGCCGATCTAGTTTAAAAGGCACGTTTACAAACGTTGAGAAGTGAGTTAGAGGCTCTAAAGATGAAGTCAAATGAAACCGTAAGCGATTTTTCGGGAAAGTTAAGCAGTTTGCAAACCAAGTTTAAAACTCTTGTTGGTACTTTGAAAGATAAGGCACTCGTGAGGAAACTGCTTATCTCGGTTCCAAAGAAATTTCTACCAATTGTGGCATCTATCGAACAATATCAAGAGATAGACACGATGCCATTTGTAGAAGCAGTAGGAAGAGTAAAGGCAAGTGAAGAACGTCTCAAAAGCCAAGACGAACCAGAAGATAATGATCAGGGACGACTTTTAATGGCAAGTTCAAGCAATCAAGGACGTGGTAGAAATTCCAATAATGGAGCAAGTGGATATGGAAAAGGCATGGACCGAGGAAATAAGGACAAAAGCAAGTTCAAGTGTTATGAATGTGGAGAAGTCGGTCATTTCGCAAAAGAATGCACCAAATGGAAGAACAAGGAGCAAGAGTCCAATCTCATCCATGATGATGAACCGGTCGCATTGCTGTGAAAAAGCAAGAAAGTTAAAGACCCTCTTTAAACTATATTTAGTTTAAGGAGGAGTGTTGAAATATAAACTAAATATTAGGGGTCTTTTAGTTATTTTAGAAAGTATAGTTTATGTCTAGTATGTATATTTGTAAAGTCTAGGGGTCTAGTATGTAATTAGTATGTCTATAAAAACCCAAGTAGGGTTGTAAATCTGTACGATCATTCTTGTACGATTACGATCATTTGTACGTAACAAGTTTATCAATTTCAAGTGCAAGTTTTATCAATTCATTGTGTTTATTCATCAATTCCTATTCGATTGCTAACACCCAGCTCCTCTCCTCGTGTCTTTCATCATATATATATCTACATACTTGTATATTGTTAATGTGTTCATATACATTCTTAAATTGTATAAATAACTAACTTGAGTGTCGGATGATGTGTTT
The DNA here is from genome assembly GCF_021521415.1 of Bidens hawaiensis. Taxonomy (NCBI): domain Eukaryota; kingdom Viridiplantae; phylum Streptophyta; class Magnoliopsida; order Asterales; family Asteraceae; genus Bidens; species Bidens hawaiensis. The sequence goes on along the minus strand of NW_027491069.1, from coordinate 1,918,010 downwards.
GAAACTTTGTTTCCGTGTCACCTTCTAGACAGTTCTTTATATGTTGAAACTCGTATCTATACTCGGGAACGACTTCAAATGCTAGATATGATATGACCTGACAACAATACCTGACATGAATTTGGATATAACAACTATAGTTAAATTATTATGAATGACTAAACAAAGGGCTCAAAGATTATAAATACGGTGAAGTTTTGGTATTTTGATGCTCAATTAGTTAATAACATCCTGAAGTTAAAAGACTTGGTTAAATTTATAAGATGTTGGGTTTTAACTGTTACGTAGTTCTTTAGGAGCCCAATGAATATAGAAGCAAAATATAAATTACAAACACCTAATGATTTGTATAAATTATTTTTTGTTAAATTACTACAACTAAAAAAAAGTTATTGAAGAATGTATATAATTATTTTATTTTTCGTACGGCTATAAATTGTTTTTAACTAAATTTTCATAAAGTTAATACATTGAACTAAATACATTATAAGACTGGTACGCTAATCAATGATTTTTTGTGTTAAAAACAAACTAAAAGTAGTCTGATAATTAATAAACTCTTATTTTATCAATAAGTTAATACCTTAATCGAACTAATAAAAGTTACCGATCTTGATGCTTTTTATTTATAAAACGATTAAGAATATACAGGTAAAAGTTAGAAAACCCCAAGCCGTTAATTAGGAGTAATCTATGTGAAATAGTTTACTTTTTTTTGGAAAAAGTTAGCAATAATATTGTAAACAAAATATAAACGTATGTTATAAATTTTGAAATGAAATTATTTACGCAATTACGCTAGACATCTTAAATCTTAAAAGTTAATATTTAGATTTGAATAGTGCTTATTTTTAAGTTTACCTAAAAGTTTGCCAACCGATCACTTGATCATTGAAGGTTGATGGATACGCTTTATGAAGCAATTTACAATTCTTCTAGGCGGCCATGCTTCGTGATAAACAATGTAGGACATGATGCCTTGAGTTTCTACAAATATTATAATAGAGTGTAGGTAAAAGAAGTAGTTTTATTCATATAGATGGTTGGTTACATTAAGATAGATAATTGTTGTGGAAGATTCCTGTACGAAATAATCTTAGCATGAGAATGTAGAAAACACTATCAATCTACTAAAAATGAGAACGTAGTAAACAATATCAACTACAATACCAATCTACATAAGCAATGCTTTATAATAACAAAGAAAAAAACTTAATAATAACAACAAAAAAATCAAAATCAGCATCAAAATAATAACAGCAAATACTTATAACAGCATAAGAAAAAACCTAATAATAATAACAATGTAAATCAGTAAATACTTATAGCGTCTCATAATCGGAAATCAGCATATGCGAACAAAAAATAACAAGCAATTATTAAAACAAACCTAATAATAACAACAAATTGATTCTCACTGTTTTCATGTTAAGAATAAAATGTATTTGATTCTGAAATAATTATAAACCCACTACATGTATGTAATGAACTTTTATAGACAAATATATATATTTGGTAATCTGTTGGTAACGATACTATTTTTTAAAATCTTAGCTTCAGAAGGATATCATTTGTAAAGTCGCACTTATCTGACAAAGACTGAAATTTTTTTAAAATTCTTGTTTAATCGTTACGGAGATAGATTTTCAATGAATAATACAAATTTTAAAAACCTATTTATATTATTAACTGGCTTTTGAACCCGTTTATTACACGAGATTTGTTAAATAATAAAAATAAATAAGGTACATTTTTTAAAGAAATGAACAAAATTAAAGGTAAGAAGAAAATAAAATATATACTACAAATAATAAGAAATCTATAATCTCAAATTTACAAATTAGAATGAGATGACCCATTACAACAATATGCAACATTTGTCAAAATTGTTTTGATTCATTACACATGGATAACTATAATGAATGAGATGAGAGATTAAAAAATTAGAAGGGAAATTGTAACTCATTTGTCAAAATTGTTTTGACCCAACTATGAATATATAGGATAAATAAGATGAGGAATAGAGAATTATAAAGGAAATTATAACTCATTTGCCAAATTTAATTTTGACACATGACCCATAGGTAGATAGGATAAATGAGATGAAAGATTAGAAAGGAAATTATAACCTATTTGTCAAAATGGTTTTGCCCATAATCCATGAATAAATAGAATGAATAAGAAAAGAGATTAGATTAAGAATGAATGTGGGATTGCCACGTCATCCTTATTATTTTCTTTTATCAGTAAAGACCTATTATAAATGTTCGACATATCTATGTATACATAGAATACCATAATTATTCCCTCTTTTTTTGGGTTGTATGCACCTGCCCTTGATGATTCATTTGTGTCGACGACATCATGCGCTCTCAATGAAAGTTATTTTTCAGCAGTGATTATCAATTACAAATAGCACTTCCAAACTTACAAATAACACTACCAAACTGGCATCTCCCCTTGTTGTGGTCAAACTATCTTGGAATGACTTATTGGTAATCTATGATTAACATTAAACGACCAAAGTTGTGCTCATGGTTAAGAACATCTTAATAAGATTTGAGTCGTTAATCTTTTTAACTTGATCGATGCCTATCTATTCAAAAATTGCTATGTTCAACCTATTGGTCTCTTGATTTGGTAGACTTTTCTAGATTAATTAGGGCAAGAATATTAATGTTGGAAGTAATTTCGGACTCCAACTCACAAGTCGGTGAAACAAACCAGTCATGCTTGGTTATGTTTCCTAATCACTACATGTTTTCTAATTGTTATGTAATTATGATAGGTGATGTCTAATCTAATAAGTTAGGTTAGTCTATATAAATCAAGTCATGGTTAGACATTATTGAGCGTGTGATACGCAATCGAGTTAGGGTTCATCTAGAGACACACATGGGATGTAACCGAGTTAGGGTTCATCTAGATGCAACCAAATTAGGGTTCATCAAGTGTCAAACCGAGTTAGGGTTTGAGAGTTGTAATTGTGATAGGTGATGTCTAATCTAATAAGTTAGGTTAGTCTATATAAATCAAGTCATGGTTAGACATTATTGAGCGTGTGATACGCAATCGAGTTAGGGTTCATCTAGAGACACACATGGGATGTAACCGAGTTAGGGTTCATCTAGATGCAACCAAATTAGGGTTCATCAAGTGTCAAACCGAGTTAGGGTTTGAGAGTTGTAATCAGTTTTTGAGTGATATATTTTGATTAATATAAACAAGAGTTAGTCGTTTATTTCATGGTTGTTTATCGATCTAGGACTTGAATTGGTATCAGAGCCAAGTTCAGAAATCGATAAGAAGAAGACCGATCAAGTTTGGAATAGAAAATCATGACCGGAGGTATTCGCGACCAAGACAAGTAGTGATTAAGCAATTTTCGCGACTAGGGTTTGACAAGTTGGTCAAGGCTCGTTTACGGTGTTCGGTCAAAGTCGTGATCGAAGGAAAGAAGAGTCGGACTCGTTTCAGGTGTGAGTGGTTTCTCTTTAAGCTTGGAAGGGAAGTTTCGGAGCAGCGTTCTGGTGATTTGGACGGTTCCGAAAGTCTGTGGCGGTTTTTCTTTTCGTGTTTCGTGGAGAAAAAGAGTTCTTTATTTAATTGGTTAGTTATGTGGTAAACAAAAGTCCAAAGAGGTTGAATTTGTGGAGGTTTTATTTATTTATGATTGTTTTGTTCGTATTGTTCCAACGTACTGGAGCAAGAGGGTTGAACAATTCGGTTCAATTCAGAGTTTTTTTTACGGGTTACACGAGTTATGTTTTGACCCGAGGGTTTGATTTGTTGGATCGAACTGGTTGCTCACTAAGAAGATCAAGAAGACTAATGCTTGCTCAATTAGATGACAAGAATCGCAACCAAAGCAGTGGTTATGATAGTTCATACGGTCGAGGAAATGATCGGGGACAAGGACACAAAGGCAGTCAAGTTCAAGAGAGCCGAAAGAACACAAACATGGATCAAGGAGAGTTCCGGGAGATCAAGACCAAGATGGTTGTGAAAGCCGAGAAGGTTAAGATCGTGGGTCAAATCAAACAGGGCAAAAGAGACATGCTCGGAGTTGAAGAGCCACCTATTTCGAGTCGCAAATTAGGGGGTGATTGTTGGAAGCAATTTCGAACTCCAAGTCACAAGTCGGTGAACTTGAGGGACCAATGTTGACAAACCGGTCATAGTTGGTTATGTTTCCTAATTGTTCTGTAATTATAATAGGTAATGTCTTGTCTAACAACTTAGGCTAGTCTATATAAACCAAGTCATGGTTAGATATTATAGAGCGTGTGAGATGCAACCGAATTAAGGTTCATCTATAAACGCCCATGGGATGTAACTGAGTTAGGGTTCATCTAGATGCAACCAAATTAGGGTTCATCAAGTGTCAAACCAAGTTAGGGTTTGGGAATTGTAATCAGTTTTTTGAGTTGGATTTTCTTATTAATATAAACGATTGGTTCGTGTTTGTTTATCGATCTAGAACTTGATTTAACATGTATATAACATCATTTTGGGTAAAACTGGATTCTTTAATCTTATATATCTCAATTAAAATATGTTAAAAGTTATAAAGCTAGATGTTATACTTATTTTTTAAACAAATAAAAGGTGATTACTTGTAGATTAGAAAAAAAAGTTTATTTTATCTTTCTTTTGCCAAAAGGTGATGTAATACATGTTATAAGAAGTGGTACGTACTTGATTACACTTCAAATAGCACATGCTGATACACCAATGTGAGGTCACACAAAGTGTATATAAAACTGGAAAAATAATATCTGTTTGACCATTTATTTAGTATTAACCAAGATGGATCATGGATACTTGAACCCTAATAACCTTTACACTCATAAAAAAGAATCTAAATCATACATACTATACTTTTATAGCATAATTTGAGAAAATATGATATTTTATAAATTTTAAAGTATATGAAATTGTACCGTAAACTTGGTCCAACTAAATTCGCCTATTATGTTACCGCGCTAACTCACTTGTATATTCTGGTCCCTATAAAAGCTTTACTTGCATGTTGCATCCATTCAAAAGCCAAGTTCTATTTCCTGTTAACTGTTCATCTACATCAGACATACCTCAAAACCAAACCAGCCACGAAACTAAACGAACCCTTTCGGCTCGAGCCTTTTTTTCTACATCGAAACTGAAGCAGCTATAGGTAACCAACATCATCTTTGCATGTTCTTAATGATATGATGTCATTTGGTTTTATGTTTCATGTGTTTTTAATGAAACTCTCCAACGTATATGTTTTAAAGACATTAACTATTTCAGCTTCATAAAGCAGTCTTTTTTCAGTTATGATGGGAAAGAAAAAGTGTTGGTTTGGTTTCTTTAAGAGATTTTTCGCTTGCAAGGCCAAATCTAAAGACGAGAAGGTGAGCTTAAATTTTAAAGAACATAATATTATACTGAACAGTGACGGACCTAGGATATTTTTCTACCAAGGTTGGGTCACGTAAATAATAATAACTGAAACACGATATTTTCAGGGAACTAAGAGGAGAAGATGGTGTTTCGGGATCCTAAAGATCAACCGTCGTTATCATGCACTCGAAACACCAGTGATCAGCAATGTGGAGGATGATGATAAACAACACACAATGGCTTTAGCCAATGCAATGAAGGCTGCAGCTGAAGCAGCCGTGGCGGCTGCAAATGCAGCCACTGAGCTTGCTAGGCTCATAAGGTCCCCTGTAGACCTTGAAGGGGCAACCCGAACCGCAGCAGCCATCAAGATTCAATCTTTTTATCGTTCACATCTGGTATTTGTAACTTTCTTTAGTACTAATTGACCCATTTTGACTTTTTGGGTCAAATCTGGTGCTTATGCCTTTCTTTAGAACTAATTGACCCATTTTTGACTTTTCGGGTCTAATCTGGTACTTGCATTTTTCTTTAAAACTGATTGACACATTTTGACTTTTTGTGTCAAATCTGTTACTTTTATCTTTCTTTAGGATTAGTTGACACATTTGGACTTTTTGGTCAAATATGGTACTTATATCTTTCTTTAGTACTAATTGACACATTTTGACTTTTTTGGGTCAAATATAGTACTTTTATCATTTATAGTCCCAATTGACACATTTTGATTTTTTTGGGTCAAACCTGCAAGAGTTGAAGTTGAAATTCATATAGATTCAATTAAGTATTTAGCACCATCTTTCTCAACCAGTTAATATATTTAGTAGTTTAATTAATATTTTATTAAAATATAATTAAATCCCATTTCATTCTTATGTTAAAAACCTGTATATTTGACTTGTCAAAAGTCAAAACATAGTTTCTGGTTATTATAGTCATTTCTATGAGGTTTATACAGGCACGAAAAGCATTGAATGGACTGCGAGGAGTAGTGAAGCTGCAAGCCATTATTCGGGGTCAACTCGTGAGGCAAAAGTTCTTAAACAGATTAAAAACCACCGACAGATCAAGAATCCACCGAATACGGATCCCTAAATTCGATCAAGTATTCTCTAACATCTATAAACAAAAACAAGATCTTTTTGACCCATTGAATGATACAAGAAACAAAAATATTATTGAAGATTCAAATGCCATAACAACCCGCAACTGGTTTGACCAAGAGACTTCAGTCGGGTCAAGTCAAATGTGCAGAATCAAGAAACAGAGATTCAGACACAAATACCAAATAGAAGAACATAGTTCACCTTCTTTTAGACCGAGAATGATGTATAATCCAACAGGGCACTATCACTTATCACCTGATCAATCAGACGACTCTTCGGTACAGAATTCACCTGTCTTTCCTGCTTACATGGCAACCACTGAGTCGTTCATGGCAAAGGCTAGGTCACTAAGTACCCCGAGACAAAGGTTATCCGGTATTCCCATGTTGTCATCATCATCATCGTTTAATGGTAGTATGAAAAGCAATATTTACAGGCACATACATTTGTGAACCGCATATTATTTTACATGTTTTTTGAAACATTAATCCTACTTGACCGATTTCTAAATACTACATGTTCTGTTTGTAACATTCTGTTAAGTGTCTTCTAGATGTACATCTTGACTTAAAGATTCTTTATGTATGAATCTTATGTGGGATTTATGATAAAAAAGAAAGTGGTTTTCGTTTTATATGTAACCAATAAATTGAGTTATGTACAAGGATTTGAGTTAGCTAAACGAGTGCTTTAACTTTAAATATTTAGTTAAACATGAAATGAATCAAATAGGTATAAAGTCTGGGATATGTATAAATGTTTACAATTTAGAAAACCATTAATAATATAACATTTTAATGTGATATTGAAATGTTCGACTGTGTAACCACTGTTTCTTTGATATTCTAATTTTGATGTGTCAATCTACGTACTTTGAGTCGACCATGGAACTTGTGTCCAGTATTTCTATATTGATTGATAACATGGAATCCTTTAATATGATTGAGGAGTGTTATGTATGAGCATATGCATAATTATATATAATATTTGTAGCATAAGTTAATATTTTTGTTGTCACAAAAATGAGAAGTAAATTTCATAATATAGGACCCATTATGCACTAATGACAGCAATGTATAGAACTGTCTCACAAATACTTTTTGGTTTTATTATCATCTGATTTGTGTGCAGTTCTTAGATCTGCACTTATTTTGTTTGTTCTTATATTTCTGAAAACTGAAGGACTTTATATGGTAACTAAGAATTTTGAAGAATTAATGATTTCTGTACCTTTTAGTGGCTTTGTTTAGAAAGAATTTGATACGAGTAAGGAACCGAAAGCTGCATCGAGCTCTTCAATCTCAGAAGGTAGTAGTGGCATTGTTCTGCCTAAGTCTCCTCATATTTCTAGTCCTGCTGCCACATCACTGCGTCTTATGTATGATTATTATACATAGAACTAACAATCTCTGACCTAATTCATAACATCTTAACATAAAAAGTTTTGTTACAACGAATCTTTAAAACAACTAGGCGGGCCCTGGGTGTACAAAGGGCCCGACAACGAATCATTACAAAAAAACGAACATAAAACTGATTACAATCGGCCAACCTTAAATGGCAGACCGACATTTTGAAAAACAGTGATCACACCACTCAACCCTCCGGTCACAATCACAAACCCCCACGCGGTTGCTTGGATGGTCTTGGGACCATGGCTACCACCACCCCACCCGGGAGATGACGTAAAGCTGGGAGAAGGTGATGCCACATCATCAAGCCTGCCCGATGAACCGGCTGCTGAGCTGAAGGACTCACTGGGCCCTACGCTAGAGTCAGCAGCGTCGTCATTGGTATCGGTTGAGGGTCTACTATTTTTGGGAACTGGTGGCAGTGGTGCTGATGATCGTTTGCTGTGGCTATTATCGTCACTGGCGGCTGGTGGCGGCAGTGTGGTGGTTGACTTTTTTGAGTGTTTTTTGGAATGTATTGTCACAAATGGTTGTTCAAGTTTGGTGACTCCGGGCCATGGTGCTGTAACAGAAACTTGTTTACATGGGAAGTGTTCGTAGGATTTAATGATTAGATGTTTGTGTTTTCCTTTGGTTTCTTCGTGCCTCCAAATGTATACTTGTGAATCCTCGCTAGCGCTTATTATGTATTTCCCATTGGGACTAAAATCAGCTGAAAATTGGCTGTTAATGTTCTTGTAACCTGTGACATATCCACAGTCATTAGTGCATACATACATGTTGACTTCTAAAGTAAATGTTTGACTTGAAAGTCAAACTATGCTTACCTTTGAATTTCTGGATGAGTTTTGTTCCGTCTAGGATCCTAACACGCGAATCGGCTGATGTCACGAGTACTTCGGATGGGTTCGAATTACAAAACTGCAAGTCAACATAATTTGGTAGGTTGACTTTTTACCGTTGATCTAAAGAAATAATCATATAAAGAGGTGTAAAAGTCAAATATCAGTACCTGAAAACCGGTTATCTTTTTAGGCTGTGGCTTCTTTTTAGTTTTGAATTCAAGTTGATCCTTAAGCTCAAGCTTGAAATCTGAGATTATAAAATAGTTAAAAGGCGCGTATACGATAATATATTTGACAGTATTTACAATTACAGGAATGTTATGTACCAGCAGTGTTGTAAATCCGGCAGATTCCTTTATGAGAACCAACAACCGAAACCTTAAGGCGAACAAACAAAAACCGTTAAGTGATTTTGAATCTACAATTAGAGACAAGCAATCGAGTTTTTGGATCAAAATTACCTTGCCATCACTAGAATAGCCAACAGCGGTTACCATTTCATGCAGATCGATCCAGTCCATGACACGTCGCTCTGGTATGTTCCATATTCTAACCTTGGCATCTAGAGAACCGCTCATGAAGTAGTCATCATCGGCAGGATTGAACTGAATACAAGTCACTGTCATTCATACAAGTTTCATGGTCAAAACTTAAAACAACATTGTATCTTGCCATTAACAGATTAAAGAACATGTTTCAGCTGGTTTTGTATGCGCGTACCATAATCGGTATGAGAAAACAGCTTCAAACAGTTCTTGGTTTCAATATCCCATAGTCTTACTGTCTTGTCCATTGAAGATGAAAGCAAGAGCTGCCATAATAATGTGAACTTTATGGATAAATAGTAAATGCTTATTTTGCAAACTGTTAGGCCAAAATGCTTATTTTCGTGATTTTTCGCAAAACTGACCCGAGATTTTGACCAGGATAAATCAAGGACATCATCCAGATGACCATCCAAGGTGCAAAACGGTGTTTCCAACAACCCGAAAACAGTTTCGGGCACATGAACATAATCCGGAATCCCTTTCTTTTTCCTCCCTTTCTTCTTCTTCTCGGACACTGACTCGGGCAACGGTGGCCTACAGTCAGGACTAGCCACCATGGCCATCGGGTGAACCGGTGTCCCACCAGCTGAACTCGAATCATCCGCACACTGCATTGCCCTCACATCAAATTCCTGCACTTCCCATATGTGGATCACTTTATCCTCACCTGCAGTTGCCAGATATTGACCATCCAGCGTAAACTTCATCGTCCAAATCGACCCATTGTGACCCTTAATCTCTTGACTCCGATGCAATGCTGTGAATTCCTTAATCGGTTTTGCATGAACCCGAGCTTTCACCCATTGGGAAGACGGTTTTTGCTCACCCGTTGACGACTGATTATTATTATTATTATTATTATTATTACTACTACTACTACTACAGCTACTACTATTAACCGATGGCGAATTGGTGATTGTGGAACCCTTTTCTTTATCGGTCTTCGAACCGCCTATTGATCCTAACTTCATGTTCTTAAACAATGCAGCCCCTTTCTTCTTGCTCTTCTTGAAGCTTTTATGGAACGAGGAGTTACCTCGCTTCAGCTTCCGTTCACTGTCCGATGATAACTCCTTCACCTTGGGCGAATGCCCTGCGTTTTTCTCGAATTCCTCCGTTGTAACATCCTTCCCAGTTTGAACATCACTCAACTTATTCCAATTCCCGTCGTTGTTCGACTCTTTAACCATAAACTCCTTCCCATTATTGAAATTCTTGATCAACAGGATGGATTCGTCCTTCCCGACAGGGTTCGGGTCGTCACTGTCCTCGTCGGTTTGGTCTTTCGCAATGAAAAGCCTTCGTTGTTGCCCAGAGGACGATAAACCAACAAATGGCGTCGAGAACCCGGAGGATGTTCGAGTAAGTCTTTGTTTCGACACCGAACCGATAATTTCCTCTTTCCTTCGTTTCATGTCGATCCAAGACGTGTTTATATGTCCGTCTGATCTGGACCGCAGCAGCATTCCATCTGAGCCTGGCTCGGATGGATGCTTGTCACCTGGTCCCGTTGTTCCAGCTTCTGTAACAACCGGACTAGGTGACAGCCGTTTTTCCTCCTCCCGCTTACTAACATTTTCAGGAGGAGGAATGTCAGTTTTTCTTGATAATATTTGCGTGGAAGGTGTATCATCATGGCTTCCCAATCCCATATCATGCAGAAGGCGACGTCGTCTGTCGGTAATGGACTCCGGGGTGGCCATCCACATGTCGAATCCACCGGTTTGGAACTCGGAGAAAATGGAAGACTCGGAGGGCGTGGAAAAGGACATGCGGCTGTCTTCGAATTCCTCATCTGAGGATGAGGAGCCGAGATCAAGGGGGCCGGCCGAGGAGAGGCGTTGAGCGTCGAAGAAGAGATCGTCGTCGTCATCGAGGTCTTCTAAGCCCTCCCAGTTTATCATCATGGTTCTCCGGCCGTCCATTTTGACGCATTAATTTGTGATATGAAAATGAATGTGTATGAATTGGAATACTGAAGGTTGGTTGGTTGGTTGGTTTGTTTTGAGGGGGAAATTGGCGATTGGAAATCAAGGGTGTGATTTTGGAGTGATTATTACTTTACTTAATTGTCACGTTGGACATGCAAAACTTAACCTCCTTGCCTATAAATGGAAAACTATTAGCATTGTTTTCTACAAGATTTGGTTAAGGAAATCAAAATTAGGATATATTATAAGTTCACATGTTCGGGTCATGCATAAGCCGAGTATGGCGTCATCCAACAAGATTAAACACATCACTTAAAAGCTAAACCTTCATTTATAAAATTTAACAAAACCTAGATCACACCCGGATCTGAATCAAACAACAGATAGAAAACGGCAAAAGGGAAGAACCCTTTCGAATGCGCACCCATATAGTGGATACGTCCAAATAACTATGTAAGAGAAGGTACAAGTCAGGACCATCGCGAACGACAAAGCTATGCAGGAAAAGATGCCAGTGGGGTGAAGCCACCTGTATAGTTGTAGGCGCGGAACCACCAATGTAGACCTGCAAAGGAGACAGTAGTACCAGAAGGTGAGACCCGCGTAAAACGCCATCCACAATCTCCACTATGACGGTCGTAGAAGAGACAACCCATTATACCTTCAACACCTGACCTCCATCATCGTACACATCCAACTATAAATAGAAGGCCTTATCAAATGGTAAGACTTTCAAACTCTACACAACCTAGCCATATACTCTTTCTGCTTATACACATGATGCACGGAGAGACCTTGATGAAGGTGATGTTGACTTTTTTCTTATCCTTCGCTACACGCTCATTCTTTTCTTGTTGTTTTTTTACGTCTATAAATCCCGATATCCAACTCGATTAGATTCAAGTACTCAACTCAAGTCCCAGATCGATAATCAAACACGAAGTAAACGACTAACTCTCGTTTATATTAATCAGAAAATATAACTCAAAAAACTGATTACAAACCTTCATAACCTAACTCGGTTTAACTCTTGATGAACCCTAACTCGGTTGCACCAACTTTACAATCTCTAATGTCTAACCACAACTCGGCTTATATAAACTAACCTAACTTGCTAGCTAAGACATTACCAAATATAATAAACCCTAATAATTCTTGGGATGGGCCTTACACTTGGGCCAAACAACAATTGAGCCAACAATCACCCCCCAATTGTTGTATTCGACTCACCTAACTCACCCGCTAATTTCCTACTCGAAATTGGTGGCTCTTCAACTTCACGCTTGTTGTCCTTTTTTGATTCTCCTAAGTTTTTTCTTGATCTCTTGCAATGTTCTTTGGGCTCCACTTGGCTTGAAGTAACACTTGCTTCGTTTGATCATTACTTGTCTTCCCTTGGGCTTGAATCACTTTCTTGACCACGTCTTTAGTTTCTTGAACACTCTTCTTTGGACTTTGAATTTTGGAACTTGGCTCTTTAATTGGAATCTGACTCATAACCGGCTTGTCTTCTTTCAGTCCAATACTTTGAAAATCCCGACCTGCAAAATTCTTCATTCCAATGATAGCTCGTTTACCGGGACTTGCTATCTTGAGGCTAATCTTGTTAATCGGTCCTTGGTCCTTGTCACCTTCATCAAAAGCTTACATGTATCATCTTTAATGATTAGCAAATCATGTTTCATGTGAATCTCGCATCCACCTTCTGTTGCTTGACCAAGACTTATGATATTGCACTGTAAGCTCGGGATGTAGTAGACATCGGTTAACAGGCGCTGCTCCCCCATTTTCCCTTCAATCAAGACTGACCCTTTTCCTCGAATATCAATACAAGATTCATCTCCGAACTTCACCGTTCCCGTTTCTTGTTCATTCAATTCATAAAAGTGCGCTTTATTACCCGTCATGTGATTTGATGCTCCGTTGTCGAGATACCAAATGTCTTTCTCCATCGGCTCGGTTTCGAAACGCTTTGGAATCACACCGTCTTCATTCAGTAAAACCGCTTTTTGATTACCTTTAATCATAAATAATGTTGGATCAAAATCATCAACTTTGTTCAAATTAGATTCTTCCTTTTTCTTCATACGTTCCGGGCACATAGCCGCAAAGTGGCCAAACTCATCACAACGGTAACACTGAACCTACGATCTATCCTTTCTTCCCCTTTGACGATCATTAGTTCTTCTTTGTCCCTTATGACTTGACCCACGATCTTGACCACTTTGGTTTTCATAACCATCTTGGTCCTCATCATCTCGGTCTTGACCTTCGGTTTCACGGCCTCTTCCACGCCCTATGAACTCGGCCAACCCTTACCTTGGCTACCGGACTGATCATACGACTTGCCTTTGTAACTACTTTCTGATCGATTGAAAAGTAACTGGCCTTGTGAATTTGAAACACGTTCTCTCCCTCGTAGACGCTCCTCAAATGCCTTAAGTCTTCCAACAACATCTTCAAACATCAAACTATCAAGATCAACACTTTGCTCGATTGAGACTACGAGTTGGAAATATTTATCTGGAACCGCATCCAGTAACTTCTTCACTAAGACATCTTGCTCAAATACGTGACCTAGACTCGTTGCCTTTGAAACCATAATTGTTATTTTTCCTGCAAACTCGTCAACAGTCTCTTTTTCAGCCATCTTGAGTTTCTCAAGTTCACTTTTCAAAGTTAGCAGTCGAGCCTTTTGAACTCGCTCGGCCCCAACATACCGTGCCTTCAAAGCCATCCATATATCTCGAGAATTCTTGTATTGAGAAATCTGAAGAAAAATGTCACCATCTACCACTTGAAACAAAAACGATCTTGCCATTTTATTCTTCTTCTCATCAATAATTGCACCCTCTTCTGGTTGAACAACTCCCCATAGGTCTTGATCATCCAATATCGCTTCCACTACAATCGTCCATGTGATGTAATTAGTTCCATTCAACTTTGGAACCTGTAGTGATATCCCCCCCCCCCACTCGCTTTGGGTTGGATTACCGGTATTTCTTCGTCACATGACATTGACGTCGAGCCCCTTTGCTCCACTTCTTTGAAACAAATACAAACCAATCAGTCTGAACAACTTTTTAGAACTGAACCCGCTTGTTCACAAAATAAATCAAACCTTTATGTCAAAACATAACTCGTTCAACCCGTATAGTAAACAAACTTTGAATTGAACCCACTTGTCCAACCCAAAATAAATAGCTAACAAGGGTGGCTAAACCAACTTGGTTAACAAAAAAAGAACAAGCAAACTTCTTACAAATTCCCCCCCTTACAAAAAGTTTTGCTTCAAACAAATTATTCCTTTTTTTTTCCCATAATAATGTTCACCTTTTGCTAACAATTCCAACTTTTCTTTTTCTTTCACAGAAATCGTTAACAAGAAAACTCAACCAGTCAACCTTGACCAAGAATACAAAAGAAATAACCGTATATTCCTTTTATTTGCCTTTTACCTTTACCAAAAATTCGATCACGTATCAAAATATTATCTGCCACACCGTAACAAGATCTCGCAAGTCTCCAATGATCTCAGCCCGACGTCCAACTTGAAATCCAGCAATTGATGTGAACAGCCCCAAAACTTTTAATCGATCAGCTTTGAACACCTTTTCAAAACCAAACAAACGTTTGCAACACTTCGATCAGAAACCTACTATTTTCGAATCAATGCCGCCCGAACAGCCTACTCGCTGTCGTCGTAACAGTACCCACGATTCGGAAACCCAACCTGGTTCCGATATGCGCCGATTAATAGCTCCTCCTCAAGCTAACGTTCGCCACGATCACTATACCGTTGATCCGCCTCACCGCCAATCAAAGTTAACTCGATTATCGATTTCTTAAACTTGGCTATGATACCAATTCAAGTCCCAGATCGATAATCAAACACGAAGTAAGCGACTAACTCTCGTTTATATTAATCAGAAAATATAACTCAAAAAACTGATTACAAACCTTCAAACCCTAACTCGGTTTAACTATTGATGAACCCTAACTCGGTTGCACCAACTTTTCACAATCTCTAATGTCTAACCACAACTCGGCTTATATAGACTAACCTAGCTTGCAAGCTAAGACATTACCAAATATAATAAACCCTAACAATTCTTGGGATGGACCTTACACTTGGGTCAAACAACAATTGAGCCAACATCAACAATCCCGGTGACCAACCCCTATGAAAATACCCACTCAAACCCGGTTTGTACCCGTATTTCTTTGGTGAGGTATGCTCACAAAATACATTTAAATTTAAGTGTGAACGTATTTATAAAATCAAATATAAAAAAGAAGAATTTGTTCTCTTGTTGTAACTTGCAAGTAAAGTTTCTTAGTAAAGCAAGTTTTGGTTGGTCTCTCTCCTTATTTTTAAGACTATACTCATTTAGTTACAATTTCGTTCTTCTGGGCTCGTTGCAACAGGTTATTCTTTGAGTGAAAGGTTCATTAGAGTTAAAATCGTTCCACGTTTTACTCTAGCATCGACCATCCGTGTACTGATTGATGTTTCATATTTTGTCTTAGCTTTTTAAACAACCCCTTCCCGACATATGGCCAACCTTTTAAGAACTCAAACATGATAATATGTATTTTATTTAAGTGATGTTTATTTCAAGAACCAGACATGAATGAGAGAAGAAAAAAGGAAGATCAAGAGCAATAGATTCGTCAAGATGATTTGATGTGATCATTCTTTGTAAACATCAACTTGAGATGGGTAACTATTACCAAATAGTGAGAAATAGTATGTAGTGTGTGGAGTCGCCGTATTTATACTTATATGTAGTGTATATTACAATTTGTCAACACCTCTAAGATTGTTGAACGTCATCTCCAAGATTTTTAACTTAGAAAAAAAATCAATATGTACATATGTTGCGTTTGAAAACTAAAGAGGAAAACATATCAAGTTATTGAATGGTGTATTAGTTGTTCGTGGTCATGATTGTTGAAAAACATGGTGAATGAATATTTGATGGTTTTGTTATATGTGTTAAGTGGTGAATTGAATTATGTCTCTTAACGAGAATATTTATGTTACTTTATTAGAGGTTTAATGTCTAATATTAAGTCTCTAATTAATAAGAGACCCTTCATCCATGCATTGCTCTATATACAAGAGTTCTTATGTGTCTCATTGAGACTAGGAAAAAAAAAATTTAGAAAAGAGAGAACACTTGAAGACCACATATGTGGGAACCTATAGAGAGGAGTACTCTCTACTCATTTCCATCACCATCTTATTCTTCCATATTTCTTTTCAACAACACCACTTTACCTAATGCAATCACAAGTGCGAGTGTCATCTCCGACAGTACACACACTGTTTCGGTTGGTATACCCTGGGAGACAGACAGACTCTTTAATAGAGACCTTAAATATGTTTTACGGGAAACCTATTGAATACGTGCCTCAACCACACTCAATATGTATATTGTTTTGTTCATCTTTTGCTGCAGACAATGGAGTTAGCCACACCAAGAAAAACTAAGACGAATGTGAAGATACCCAACCGGTGGAAGACTCGAGTCAAGAAGTTTATGTTAAAGTTCTCATCAAAGAAATCAACAGGAATCTTTATATTAACATAAATTACACTTTACATTTATTTCTTTTTGGTTTTGTACACAGTATTGTACTGTGGTATTTCTCTTGTATAACGAGAGTATCGTTATACTTATTTTATTTTACTATTTTTAAATAATATTATGACCCATGTCCTACAATCTTAAAACAGTATTTCGTGAGATTGTTGCTACAATCTTAAAACCTTATTTATAAGGATTGTGGGTTCACGAAATGGTTTAAAATAAAAAGATTTTAGAGATTATACTCTTGTAAATATATAAAATTTTGGAAATTACATGCATAGACAACTTGTTGTGTTTGGATTTTTAAAGATCATGGTGCAATCTTAAATCCTATACCGTGTTACAAAACGTAATGGTTGATTCATCTGTTTGGTCTTAGAAACGATTTTGTAATCGTTTATATTCTAACTATGGTGTTAGAAACGGTCTTGGAAAACTATTGAGATTTTATTGGTTATTTTAACGATTTTTGCAATTGTTTATGTCTAACAATTGTGTTAGAAATGGTGTTTAGTAAACCAATCGTTTCTTGTAAACATTAATAATCTAACGTGCGTGTTAGATCGGATTTATCGGTTTTTGTAAACGTTTCATTTCCTAACATATGTGCTAGAAATGATTATCTTTATAAAATAATATGTTTAAGAAGCTTGTCTAAACACCTCGTTTCCACATGTTTAAATATCTAACATACGTGTAAGATACGATTCATTATATATATATATAAACATATGTATTTAAAACGTTTTGTGTAAGCGTTAATTTTCTAACGGGTCTCTTAGAAAATACTGTAGTGAGACGTACATGTGTATTTTTTTTTGTGAAATAGTACACAAAAGATTCTATATGTGTTTATTCATATTCCTCCCATTAAGTTACTAATAATTTAAGCATTAACTCGGTGTTAATGGTCCGACTTTTGAGCTGTACACTAGAAAAACTAACAATTTAAAAAGTTTTGCCTTAACGTTTAATGTTTCATGTATGTATTGTCTTTCGTCTATCGTGTGCGTTAGAATCGTTTAAGTTATAACATGTTTGTTAGAAATTGTTTATTTTATAAATCATACTGACTGGAAATGCTTTTGTGGACATTGAATTTTCTAGCATATATGTTACAAAGAATTAGAAATGGTTTATTTATAAACTCTATCCTTGAAAAACGTTAAGTTTTATAATGTGCGCGTTATAACATGTTTTTTTAAACATGTGTGCTAGAAACTGTTTTAGTACATGAATATTTTATAAAGCCTTATTGATATTAATAATATAATGTATTGCAAAACTAAGGAAATGATCTAGTATGATTTTTAAACAAATTTTTGTATTTTTAAAATTTTACAAAATGGTTTGCTACTCTTGCTAAAAATGGTATATGTTAAACTAAGATAACGTTCTCAAGGTTACTTTATAGTGGAAAACAACTTCATGTTTTGCGAACGTACAAGATAGATTGTTTAAGCTTTGCTACTTAAGTTTAGTAATTGTAACAACTTGATGTTATTTTGAACATATTTGTTCAAGAATATGGTTTCAAATTGAACCGAGGATATGAGGATATGTGTGCATGGAGTTCTATTTGAGGGAGTATCTCAATACAAAGCATATAATGATATCATTGAAACGATTTAGGTCAGATGCTGAAAGTGTTGAAGATAACAATAACACTTTGAGATTTGATGTCTAGACGTCGTCTATTTATCCATTTGAATATTTATTATTAAAAACTGTTTTACATTTTATGTTGTAGTTTTGGTTGTATTATTATTTTGTGTTCAATATCTTCGGATAATACTTGCAGTTTTACAATCAAATACAACAATATTTATTGTGACACAAAATTATTTTACAGATTTTTTTAACGAAAAATTAATGTTAAAAAAAAGAAATAATTTTAAATGGATAGTGCAAAAGGAACTTTGCATAAGAAATAACTTGTGAGTTGTTGCATTGACTAAAAGCTAAGACGAGACGTCAAATGTATAAAAACATCATAAGAGTTTCATGAGAAAATGTGGTGAATGTACTGAGATAAAATACACAAGAACGAGATATGTCATCTAATGTTGAGAGCGTCAACATGGAAATGCACAATCGTGTGTTTTCGATAATTATAACATATGAAAGAAATATATGTTATTCTTATAAATGAGTTTATAAATCTTGTGAGATCTATTATATGAGACTTACAATAGCTAGTGATGGACTTGTAGATGATTGATTATATTGCCATAATTGTTGTTGGAACTATTTAGAGGATTTATCTTCAATTTTGGAAATGCGGTCCAATAAATACTTGCATTGAAACAATAATAGAAATGTTTACATCACTCTACGTTGTTGAAAGTCAATGATTTATATTGTTATTATTCATCATGTTTGTGATGAATGTGTTCATCAAAGCGACTTGGATTGAAGACTTACGTTGAAGCCTTGGAGGTTAAAGGCAACCGAGTTATGACCTTAATGGATGAATTAAGTATTGTTTAAAGGCATTCCAAAAGACGAGGCTTAGGAATAGTAAAATGAAATATGATTATTTTGTCTAATTTGATAAATGACTGTTTGGAAGAGATAATGTGTTATCTCTTAAAGCTATGAAGGATCAGAATGATGTATCTTCTATTCATATGCTAGAGTATTGTAGTCTAAAGCATGCTAGACTAGTACTTGTTAATTATGGTGCTTTACGAAGACTAATTAACTTGAAACATTCAAAACACATAAGAAAGAATTTGTGTATAGACAAATGTAAAGAAGGTTTTCATCCAATCTAAGGAAATGACATAACTTAAGAGGATTTTAAGAAGATCTCAATTTTCTAGGTTTGTCCAAGATAGTGGATTTATGATGGTTTGTTAACAAGCTTTTATGACTAATTTAGCTTAAAGGCTAGTAAGTGGTGGAAGTTTACACTAAGGCATGTATTGCTTTATGAGCAAACATTGATGAACTCGCTGATACAATGACGTGATCTTGTTCAAATCATGAGTGTCAAGTTTTTCCTTAGTAAAGTTAAACAAACAAAATCCAAATGCAAGAAATGTGGGGGAAGCCATTTAAGAAGAAACCCCTTAGGGGTATGTACAAATGGTAATTAAGGTGACTTCTCAAGCGTGTGAAGAAAGAGAGAATCTTTACTTACCTCATCTGTAAGTTGAATAATGTTTTCAAATAACACTTAAATGTGGGGGTGTCTTGCATTTAACTTGGAAGGTTTAGCAATGAGGATTATTGTAAAACAATCTAACATTGCAAACACACGACTAAGTGGAGGACAAAAAGGTCGTAGTACATAATGGAGATGTGTTTGCCTTAATGATAAGTGTATCTTACAAAGACAAATATTATAACCAGATTCAGGTGGCCACTAACGTTATACTCTTAGATAGTTTACAATAGGCAAAATTAACTTATAAGTGAAGAACACATCATGACAACTGATCTCAACTACACAAGTTATCTGTAGTGACTAGACAAAGTCAACGATAATGTTATGGATCCAACAATCTGAGGGTTTAGTAGAGACCATGTTGTGGAATGAGACTAAAGCCTATGAAAAAGGGTATATAAAGGAAACCTGACTTAGTTGACCGGAGATCCCAAGATCTAAGTTCAATAGGACAACCTAATTATATATCCAATGGTGGTCACTGTGGGGACATAACTTATGTATAAGTTGACACATAAGCTTATATATACATATATATATATATATATATCCTCCTAAATGATAAAGAGAGTCTAATTACTTCCTAGTCCATTCCTATAACAACAGTGTCATGCTGTGAGGCTAAGCATAATATATAGTTAATGATTTGTGTAAATCATTATAACTTTAATGCTTTTAATGATTTCTGGATAATCACCTATGTGAAAGAGAAGTGGCGTCGCTTAGAATGAAATTGTGGGGTGCGCAATTCCTAGAGCTTTCACATGATCAAGCTAGTGTTCCAGGACCATAATGGACACGACAATGAGTCGTTGTGCCCGGCTAGGGAGAGTATTGTGTGAAGTGTATTGTCGTCTACACCAATGGGGGTTTGTTCAAGGATATCACGTCTACTAACCGCTAGGAGACTAAGTATACTACACAAAGGAAGGTTCAAAGCTAACACCTACCTATTTGTAATACTCAACTGTCGAGGTTCCATTGGATATTTGTGTGTTTTGATCAATCTCCATTCATGTGGGGGATTGTTGGAAACTATGGTGAATGGATATTTGGTGGTTTTATTATATGTGAATCTTTAAGTGATGAATTGAATTATATCTCTTAACTAGATTATTTATGTTACTTTATTAGAAGTTTAATGTCTAATATTAAGTCTCTAATTAATAAGAGACTCTTCATCCATGCATGGCTCTATATACAAAAGTTCTTATGTGTCTCATTAAGATTAGAAAAAAAAAAGAATTCTTAGAAAAGTGGGAACCTATAGAGAAAAGTACTCTCTACTCGTTTCCATCACCATCTTATTCTTCCATATTTCTTTTCAACAACACCACTTTACATAATGCTATCACGGGTGTGAGTGCCATCTCCAACAGTACACACATTGTTTCGATTGTTGTACCCTGGGAAACAGACGAACTCTTTAGTAGAGACCCGGAATCTGTTTTAAGGGAAACGTATTGAATACGTGCCTCAACCACACTCAATATATATATATATATATATATATATATATATATATATATATATATATATTGTTTTGTTCATCTTTTGTTGCAGACAATGGAGTTAGCCACACCAAGGAAAACTAAGACGAATGTGAAGATACCCAACGGGTAGAAGACTCGAGTCAAGAAGTTTCTGTTAAAGTTCTCACCAGAGAAATCAACATGAATCTTTATATTAACATAAATTGCACTTTACATTTATTTCTTTTTGGTTTTGTACAAAGTATTGTACTGCGGTATTTTTCTTGTATAACGAGAGTATCGTTATATTTAAAATAATATTGTCGCCCATGTCCTACAATGATTACCCAAAAACTTTGTTATTGTTGTTAGTTTTACCATCTGTAGCAAGTTTTTATTAATTATTTGTCCAAACTAACCCAAAAATTCGAATGCAAACTAGGAGACATCAGCAAAAAATCATGGGTTCGCCGGTTGTTAACACTACCTATATTGGTGAGCAAATTGGGTGGTAATCTCTAGAAATCGGTGAGACTGAGTGAATGGTGATCACTACCATATTAGGGATATGTGTGGTTGGCGGTCACTACCATATTAATAACATTGATGAATTATGATCACTACCAAATTAGTGAGACGTGAAAAAGTGATCTCTATCTTATCAGTGTCATGGCATGCATTTTTTTCGCATTGTAAGTTTGTAAATATGATCACTGTCTTGATTAATGGATGTTGTTGATAAAGATAAACTTTTGATGGACATCAGTGATTGGATGCAATGTGGTTTGGTTAAAACTCACCTAAACCACTATAAATTTGTGTGTCTAAGTGTTAAATTATAACTTATTTAAACTTGTTCAAAATAGTTTTTAAACATACAATTTTTTCATAAGAAATTTTATTTTCAACAAACAAATGTTTTTTTTAAAAGTGGTCATTTAATTCAAAATATAACTTATTCACCTTCCTCTGTGTTATATGTTTGAAGACTATTTTGTATATCAGCTGTACCATCGTTTAAAGATCTGAATAACTGAAACGTATTTTAAAACAACAATTTACATGTGAAATATATAAAACAACCTTTCTTTAATGAAAAGAGTCTTTGTTTCTAAAGAGACATTGTAGCTAACCAAATGGAAAATGATAAAAATAAGAGATTATTAAATATATCCCCTCCCTAACTTAGCATATTACATATTTTCCAAATCTTAAACATGTAATTACATATCTCCCCTTCTGGTATACAATTACCATACTACCCTCTTTAATTTACAATACCTACCCTCTTCAATTTACAAACCTGGTAAAAAAAAAACACAGCTTCAACTCAATAGTCCTTCCATATTCCATATTCAGAGAAGGGAACGAACACAGCTTCCATCTTCAGAGAACGAACATAGCAGTCGCGCTTCCTCCGAAGTTCGCGGCTTCCTACGGTGTTCGCGCTAATTCCTCCAGCGGCATGCGGCACTTCCTCCGGCGGCGTCCAGCGCTCTTCCGAGGACCTCAACTGACTGGTAACAATTTTTGTTTATATGCATAAAGAGAACATAAAACCTAATTTTATAATATGTATAAATTTGGATATTTATGTTTGTATGCATATTTTTGTAAGATAATTTCTTTAGCACAGATAAAGAATATACATGGTGGCTTTTGATACATGAAGATTATGTAAATTTTAATATTAAGGAGGGGATCCATGTAAATTGGTTTATTAAGGGTAAATTAGTCATTTAGTTAGTTAATTTTAATGAAATGGAGAGATATGTAATTTATGTTGTTTAGGGAGGGGAGATATGTAATTGTATGTTTAGCATTGAGAAAATATGTAATAAGAGAAGTTAGAGAGAGGATATATGTAATGCCCGCGTCGACCTTTTATCTAATAAATGCATCCCTTCCAGAAGTCGGGGTTTGTTGCACGTATTAGCTCTAGAATTACTACGGTTATCCGAGTAGCAAGATACCATCAAACAAACTATAACTGATTTAATGAGCCATTCGCAGTTTCACAGTCTGAATTTGTTCATACTTACACATGCATGGCTTAATCTTTGAGACAAGCATATGACTACTGGCAGGATCAACCAGGTAGCATCCCTAATTGACATAACCCGCCCGCTGGTACGAGCCAACACGGGACAGGCAAGTCTTTCAAGGTGATGCGCCACTCTTTGACAAACCTTCCTGATCCCAATGGCAAAGCCGATTCAGGCAAGACAGTAGGTCATGTTAACTTTGACAAACCCTCCTGATGGCAAAGCCAAATCAGGCAAGACAGTAGGCATTGTTAACTTTGACAAACCCTCCCGATGGCAAAGCCAATTCAGGCAAGACAGTAAGCATTGTTAACTTTGACAAACCCTCCCGATGGCAAGGCCAAAACAGGCAAGACAGTAAGCATGCCCCTAAAAATAAAACTATTTTAGCCTTATGAATGTTTTGACATGCTTGTTTGAAGAAACAACCCACTTAATTTGATCTTTTTAGGGGGTGTTTGGCTAAGCTTTTGAAAATTTAAAAAAAATTTAAAAAGCTTAGCCAAACACCCTCTTAGAAACTTTTATGTAGTTAATCGTGTTTTACAAATGATAAAAGCTATAGAGTAACTATCTATATATTAAGTAAACACAATGACTAGAATTGAGATGAAGATCCAGATATGAAACCTATTATCTTCCAACAATAAACTTCCTTTACCATATTTACTTCACCAATGTATAGAATTCAACAAAAAAGAACAAAAATATGTTAACGGGTCAACCCATCTATACCAACCAAAAATCACAATCACAACAGAAAATCGAAAATAATAACTGTCACGATGCCTTTATAACCATATTACTTACACTGTCTAGGCCTAAAATTTTGGGTACTCAAAAGATCAGACACGAGTTTCTCAAGTCTCTTTGAACCCATAGACGGTCTAATAACATCCATCTTCCGAAAAATCACACCTCTTTGGTCCGACCTCCTTCCCAAAAGCTCGGCATCAATTTTATCAAGAACCGGATCGTCTTTTGGGAAAGAATGGCCAAAGGGGGCCCCACTCTCGATCATCTCATAAAAATGTTGTACCGTGAGATTTACAGGGTACTGCTTTGGCGGGCTGTCCCATTTAATATAGTGCATGTCATGATTAACAGTTGTGTTTTGGTAATCTTTATGGTTACATATAACGGTGTGAAAGTAGCCCTCGGGTGATGACAAGAAGTTTGTGTAGTACATTAGAAGAGTCCTAGGAAGATTGTCCCATCCCCATACACAGAACTCCAAAAACGGTCTGGTTAGCACAACCCAAGCAGAACCTGTTGAATAAAATGTAGAAATAATTATAGACTGATGTTTTAAATGAAATTAAAAAGCTGCATTATTACAACTAATGTAGATCAAGTACCCATGAAGAGCTTGAACGAAACGGGCATGGATCTTTTTTCTTTGGCCCAAAATACGCCGGATTTCTTTGAATGATATAAACCAGGGTCAATAATAATTGGTCTTGCCCTTTGAAACCTAAAAAAAGTTTAAGAAATTAGAGTTACTGAAGTATTATTATCGTGCTATGTAGCTTATCAAAGTGACAGATCATGTATCACTAAACGCACTCTTTCCAGCCGATGTTGGTTGTGTGCTCAAGAAAGTTCAAATCCCGTGGCAGGTAGGAGAAAATGTGGAGAATATCTGCAAATTAAAAACACAAAAATAAGATGAAAACCCCGAAAAACATGGAACCGACTTAATTGCAGCGAGTATTTAAATTTTACAAAACTTACAAAGCCCTTAATATTTAGTGTTTCTTAATCCTTACAAAGCAATATATTAGATGCCTTTTTGTGTTTTTTTTTTTTTTTGAAATGGCAACTTGCGTTCAAAAACTAGCAAGACGCTAGGACCAAACAAACATCGAATTACCCTTGTTTCGGGGAGGCGCCTAATTGGTATTTTGATACTGATCATCTGTTTGTTTGGATTCATAACTAAAATGTAGCATAATATGCCTAATTACCCTGGATTAACAACCTAACTTGAAAGACTTTTACTCTAATGTAACTCCTCTTTTCCCAAAAGTGTAATTCATGGTCTAAGTTCTTAAATAACTAGAATTTTCCAAACACTCGAAACAACCCATTATTGCAACTTCAATGTGATACTCAAATTTAGGGATGGTACCGGTCGATCCCGATCCCGAAATTCGGAAATAGTTGGTACCGGTACCAGTACTGAAATGTTCGGTTCGGTACCGGTATTTTGTGAAAAATTCGGGAAATGCCGGTACCGTACCGATACCGAAAACTCAAAACTTGGTACCGACGGTACCAATTCGGTACTGGTACCCGTACCAAAAACGCTCATCCCTACTCGAATTTATCCAAAAGTGAAAAACTTTGTTCATCATACACATTAAAGATAACTAGAAGAAAGTTTCAAAGCACTAATACTCTAATAGAATTCATCAAATATTCAACTACAAACAAACACATATGGGGCATTTCAATATATGCAGCTTTTGGTATAGACTACAGACGGTGGGGACTAGTGATTAATCGGGATTTTTACAACTATGAGTATAGAGTCTATATGCAATTAAAAAGCATAAAAACACTAACCATCTTGAGGCATGAGAGGATAATCAGAAGCACTAAGATTAATAAACCAGTCCCAATCCTTCCCCTGCTTCAGCAACACCGCCACCGCCTGCAGCATACACGCGATCATCGTCGGTCCTTTCGAAGTTACCAAATTACCCTTCCCAATCACCATCACATTCTTACTCTCCACCCTCTTCGCCAGATCAACTCTCTCTGCGTCCGAAGCCTCCAGATCCAGATGCAGCAAGTAATAGTTTCTCGGATGGTACACCGCCCGGAGCAGCCGGTGAAGACGGCCCACGTCGCCTTTGGTTCCGGTGATGAAGTAGGCGAACCGGGGAGGGTCCGGCAAGGTGGTGGGTTTTGTGGGGTTTGGGTGGTGGGTGGGTTTGAAAGCGAGGAAGAGGATGATGGTGAAGAGGAAGAAGGATGGGGCGAGGTAAGGGTTGAGTCGGTGGTTGGAAGTGAATCGGAGTCGGAGGTGTGACCGTTTGGTGGACATGGTTTCGATTTATTTGAATCCGGAAGGAAGACAAAGGCTTCACTGGTTTTGTGTTTAAACAGGAACATCTTTACTAGTGAATTATTAAGTGTTCTAAAAACATAAATCTCTTGGAATGGAGGAATTGTTATTTGTTTTGGTTATGGTGTAATTTGTCAACATGGTAATTTGACTAGGGAGGGGATCGGTACGGTATGGGTATTGAGAATACGGGTACCAGATTTCAAGGAAAGCAGGTATCGAACTTTCAATGCGGTATTGGTATAGTAACCACTCGCTACATGATGTTCATCTGTATATATATCGGTAAATTGAGTAGGGTACGGGTACGGGTACGGTATGAGTATTTGTACCAATACTCGGTACTAAATGCTCATCCTTGGTTTTGAGTTTTTAGTTTTAAGTGTTTTGCTTTTACTAGAAATGATACAATAAAAGGAATTGATGGATATCTTCCATATTCTATGAATGTGTCATACGATGTATATTTGTTATCTTTTACCTCTTAGCCAATGAACATATGATATGAGGCGTGTGGATATGTCATACGACATGTATCTACCATATGGATACCAAGGTGTTGTTTGTTTTTCCTCAAAAGCACTTCTCCACCTCTTGTCTGCACTGAGAAGAGGGTGCACAGAGCTTGGGCTCTGCAGCTTGTTTGTTTTTTCCGAAGACGTTTCATTAAAAAACGTCTGCGCGCCCTCTTCTCACAAAAGTGTTGGTATTATTACTTCTGAACCTCTTCTACCCATTTTATTTCATTGATCATCATCCTCCTCCTAACCCTAACTCCACTCCTCCTCCTAACTCCTCTCCACTGCCGCCGGCCGCTCCACTCACCACGCCGGCTACCTCCACACCGCCGGCCGCAACCCGCCGGCTACCTCCACACCGCCGCCGCTCCACTCACACGCCGCCGCCGCTGCTCCGCATCTTCTTGAAGGTAAATGATTCATTTTAGGGTTATGCTTTCTTTCTATTCTTTTCATTTAGGTATTTTGAATTTAGGTCAATACAAAATCATAAATTTGGGCCTTTGATAGTTAAATTGGTTCATTGTTAAACAATTTTTCTAGTTACATAAACTGATTTTCTCATTTTCGTTTTCATTTTAAACTTTTTGATGAAATTGTTAAATTGATATAGTTTTCATTTTAAACTATAAACTGATTTTAAACTTTTCGTTTTCATTTTAAACAATTTTTCAGGTTATGCTTTCTTTCTATTCTTTATGAATATGCAATAATATAGTTAAATTCATACTATGATTGTATTAAGCACCTCTTGAATGGATAAAACATGAACTTGTAACAGTGATGCATACTTTTATTGAGATAATTGTTTATTGATGATGGTGCACCTTTTGCTAACTTGCACCATGTACACTCAATCATATCTCACACTGCCCCACAACAGGATGATTGTTTTGGGGGTGGGGTGTAAATTTGGTGGTTTGTGTTTGTTGTGGTTTGTGGGGAACTGCTAGTTTTGATATCCTTTTAATAAGCTCGGCTCAGCTTGTGAGTCG
Organism: Bidens hawaiensis; assembly: GCF_021521415.1. Lineage (NCBI taxonomy): Eukaryota > Viridiplantae > Streptophyta > Magnoliopsida > Asterales > Asteraceae > Bidens > Bidens hawaiensis. Next base: position 1,889,911 of record NW_027491069.1, on the reverse strand, counting down.
TTTTTTTCAAGCTCGAGCTCGACTCGTTTATTATTTATTAATTAATTCATACACATTATTAGCTATTTTTATGTATTTTCAGAAAACCTTAAATGAGCCTAAGCTCGAGCTCGTGTGGCACCTTAAATGGTTGCGTGTAATTTAAATTTTGTTGGCTTTGATGTGTATCTGTTTATTTGATATTTTAATTCAACTTTGAATATATGCTTTTGATTGATGACTTGATTCTGGGTTTGTTAATTTTATTTGAGAAAATAGTTTATTTATGTGTGCCTTTTCCTAACTTGGACATTGTACATAAACTGATTTTCTCATAAACTGATTTTCTCTATTTGAGAAAATAGTTTATTGATGTGTGCCTTTTAATTTTAGGTTCGATGAATTGTTGTTTTAATAGAATTGTTGTTTCTTGTTAGTTGATCATAAAAATGGTAGAGAAACAACATTGGTCGAATGAGCAAATAAAATGTTTATTAGAAACATGCATTGAAGAGAAAAACGCCGTGGGTAAAAAAGGGTTGAGTTTGCACAAAGAATCGTGGGCTAAGGTAATACGGGTTCTTAAGGAAAAGTTTGGATTGGATTTGAGTCAAAAACAAGTCAAAAACGCCTATGATAATCTTAAAGCCAAATACATAGGATGGTTGTACAAGAAAAACAAAACCGGCAACATCTACAACCCTCAAACAAATACCTTTACCTTAACGAACAAGGAATGGGAAGACTTTAAGAAGGTATGTTCGTATATTTTTATTTTTTAACATCTACCTCTACCTTAAAGTCCACCCCTAGTTTATTTTTTAACATCTACCATTATTTTTTTAGGGGCATTCGAAAGCGGCATCCTTAAAAACAACTCCATTAGCATTTCCGGAACTTCATGCACAACTGTTTGATGAGAATATTGCCACGGGGAATCGCAAGTGGACCTCAACCCAAACATCAGTGGTTGGATCATCCTCTTGTCATCGGCTCCAATCGGTCCAACAACTGATGATTATGGACAACACAGAAGATGATGCCTGCACTAGTCCTACTACCGGGCCTACTACCGAGCCTACTTTTGAGCCTACTCCTGAGCCTACTCCCGAGCCTACCCCCAAAAGGGCTAAAACCTCAAAACCATCATCATCTGTCACTTTTGAGGATTTAGCACTTCACATGAAAAATGCTTTGCGACATTTGACTAGGTAAAAACCTGAAAAAAAACGCCCGGTAGTTACAACAGTTGTTGAGTGTTCTGAGAAGTTAAGTTTGGTTGGGTTAGAGCCGACGGACCCTCTATATTTGGTTGCTTTTCATATTTTTGGAATGTCCACGGACATGAGAGAGGCGTGGATGGCATTGCCAAATGTTCCCGTCGTGTTAAAAGGGTAGATCGAGATGACGGCTAAAAATTTAGGACTTTTGAAGTAGTTTTTGTTTTGTTGAAAACATTATTTGTTTTTGGTGTATGTTTTTTTAGTTATGTTGAAAACATTCTATGCTTTTTGGTTAAGTTTAACACATTGTATATTATTTTATGGCTATGTGACATGGTTGTTTATGCTTTATGATAATGGTTGTTTATGCTTTATGACATGGTTGTTTATGTTTTATTAACAGGTTCATAATGAATAATGATGAGAAAATACTTCTGGTAGTTGTTATGTACTTGTATATCCGCTTTTTTTGGAAGAGGGGTTTGAAACGAAAACGAGACAATGATTCGGCAATGATGGGACATAAATACACGTTAGAGTTATTGCAAGGAAATCCCAAACAATGCATTGAATTGTTACGCATGTCCCGTGAATCATTTGTTCGACTATGTGCACATTTTAGAACAAATTATTCGTTAAAGGATAGTAAACATGTTTCGGTTGAGGAAAAGATGGCTATGTTTTTTATGATAATCGGCCATAACCAACGTTACGTGGTTATCAAGCGTAGATTTCAACACTCAAAGCAAACAATTCATAAATTCTTTCATGAAGTGTTGGATAAAATGATGCTTTTCGCCAAAGATATGATAGTACCAACTTCTTTCAATCCGAATCCAAACATTCCGGGACATAACAAGAGGCTACGAAAGATTTTTAAAGGAGCGGTTGGTGCACTTGATGGGACCTTGATACATGCTGTTGTTCCTACTAGGCAACAAGATTTATATAGAGGAAGGGGAAAGGGTGATTGTTATCAAAACGTATTAGCAATTTGTGATTTTAACATGATTTTTACTTTTCTTGTGGCCGGATGGGAAGGGGTAGCACATGATTCTAGAATATTATCAGAGGCATTATTAGATCCACACGCGCCATTCCCATTTCCACCATCAGGTATTTTTATTGTTTGTTAATTATTTCTATGTTAGTTTAATATTGTAATTAATTGAAAATATTTACAGAGAAATACTATCTTTGTGACGCCGCGTATGCACACATACGAGGATTTATGGCTCCATATCGTAATGTGAGGTATTGGCTTGGAGATTTTCGTCGGAGACGTGCGTTAACCAATAAAGAAAAATTTAATCATGCACATGCAAAACTTCGAAACGTCATTGAGCGTGCTTTTGGTGTCTTGAAAGCAAGATTCCCTATATTGAAGAGGATGGCACCATTTCCATTGGAAACACAAAGGAACGTTACCGTTGCATGTTTCGCGCTACATAATTTTATTAGGAAACAAGGTTTGGACGATGAGTTGTTTACACAATACGATCAACCCAATGTGTCGATTGGAAATAGTCGTGGGCAAATTGATGCTGATGAAGACGAGGTTGAAGCACTTGGCACTGCATCAGATCGGGAATATATGACTCAATTAAGAGATGAAATTGCTGAGCAGTTAATGCAAAATACGGAATAAATGATTTAAAAAATGTTTGTGGTATTATGAATATTATTTCAGTGTTGTTGACTATTATTTAAATTTTGATGTTGAAGACCTTTTTTATTTATATTTCAGTTTATTTAAATTTCAGCTTATTTTAGCAGTCTGCAGATATTAAAAAACAAACAGTCTTCTTGTTGCAGACTGCAGAGTTTTGGTCCACCTCTTCTGCTACAGATGTTGGCAGATGTGGTTTCGCAGTCTTCTGACGTTTTACCTCTGAAAAACAAACAGCACCCAACATATGATACAAATGAACATACTTAAAACTAAAACAAATGCGATATGTTGGATCCATATAGTAGCTACCGTATGGCTTCATCAATATATCACATGTTTCTATTGTTCACGAGGATGAATTTCGTTCGAATTGTGTTTAAACAAGTATGGTCCATTCTTATTTCTCTTTTGAGCTCAATTGTCAATGTCAAAATATTTTTATAAATCATGGTACACAATTGTGAAAAATATGGTAAGGAAAGCTTTCTCGTATGATATCAAGACTAGACACTATACTTTGAGTGTAGGGTCCATTTAATAATACTAAAACCACCTTAAGTATCACAAAGCAATACAGGGAAACAATTATGAGAGTTTAATGTGGACAAATCATATTCACAATCGTTATTGACTTACGTGTTCAAAGTTCAAATTTGAAGTTTGATCAAAGGTAATTTAGATAGTATGCTTACATAGTGGCTCTTTAGAAAAAAAAAACACTAAAAAATAGAAAAATCAAAAATACAAAAATATGTTTATTTATTTGTTCGAGTTTTTAAAATATTTTTAATCGATCTTTTTATCAAGCTCGATTTTTCTTTCAAAATTGATTCCCTGCAACTAAAGCACGTGAAGTATCTAAAGTTAATATCGTTGATGATGCAATAAAAATGGGATGTTGACATGAAGAAACACTAAGTTAACTCTTGGTAGGCTTAACCTAATATGTCGACCGATGGTGAGATGACGCGAGTGTAACCCTCTTGGGCCTAGCCTAATATTCTTCAGTAAATCGATGCTAACAACTATTATAAGTCCCGGTGGCCATGACCTGCAAAACCGAACACCGAGAGCAGTGGTGGGAAATGATAATTGCTAGGAAAATTGGATATTAATAATCCCAACTATTAACTATTGGCCAATAATAATCCCAACTAACAATTTGACCGGTGACAATCTTAACTATTAGTGTTGTGACCAATAACAATCCCAGTTTAAAAAAACAGTTAACTCCGTTAATTATTGATGACATGGCGCTTGACGTGGCGTGTGACTGTTAAACCGGGTAGTTACTGTTCAAACCGGGTTGAGCCAAAAACTTCTGGATCATTTAAACCGGACCTGGGTTATGAGAAATGGATCTGGCCGGGTTGAAAAATATACATTTAAATACAAACTTCTCATTAAACATGATTCGAACTCGTGACCTCAAACCCCAAATTTAACACTTGAATCCGTTGCCAGCTGCACTAAACGAAATTTGTTGTTATCTTATCAATTTAAAGCTTTAAATATCTTATCTTGCCTATAAATCCATTAAATTATTTTCCAGGTTTATATTATATAATTGCATTTGAGGTTTGTACGTAATTGATTTCTATAATAAATGTACACTTTTTTAAGTATTACTTTCACTTTAGTTTTCGTTAACTATTATATATCATTAATACTACTTCACAAAATACTTTGTAAAAACTTGAAGATCAAATCCAACATCCCAAAGCCAAAATCAATATTCTTGCATCTAACCATAATAACCAAAAAAGTTGAAAACCAAAATTCTCATCCAAATTGCCAAATAGATATCTTGTTCAAAACATCCAGATATTACAAAGTTATTGAAATATTTCAAACATAATATAAAATTATGGTAATATGATAGAACTTGATGCTTGGGTTGATTGTTGAGCTTCTTGTAAAGATTGAGATATGTTCCAACCACCATCTTCTTGACCTCTCCTGCTCATTCTCCTACCCCTGCCTGAAGAGGTATGTACCCGCCTCAACACCGAGCAAGGCGGGTCAACCCACAAGATAAAGACATTATGAAGGCACAAAGCCAAAACCTATGCGCATGGCGCATACAAAACATGCTCAGGCATCATATGCTCGCGCATCAACGCGCGGCGCATATCACATGCTCGTGCATATCACATCTGCCCAGGCACACATATGCTCCCGCGTCACATATGCGCGCGGCGCACCAGCGCGCGGCGCATATCACATGCTCGTGCATATCACATCTGCGCATGAAATATCTGCGCGTGAGAATAAAGAGAAGACCTCGCGCATCCTCAGGATTGGCGCATATCACACATGCACATAATCGACCTCGTCCTTATCCAAATCAGGATTAGGGCAACCTTGATTGTGCACGTCAGACAACCTTCCAGAAGGCATCTTTTTAAGGAGTAAGAATATGCTGATGTTGACAGCTGCCAAATGAAAGGTCGACAACTCAGCATGACACATGTGCTACCACGTGATTACAACCAACGAGAAAGCGCCAGGTGTCCCAGAGGACACGTGGCGCAGTGCGATTGGAGGAGGCCAACGAGGTTGAGCCCAACCAGTGGAAACCCTAGCACTATAAATACAGCATCAACTCCACTTTGATGAGGACATTCATACTCAATCATTGACAGTTACAGGCAGTGATATCACATTCAATCATATTGAATTACATTCACTCACAGTCAGTTACATACAAACACACAGTCACACAATCAAGAGTATTCAGCTATTAAGCAATACTCTTGAGATTCCCTTACTGACACATTATCATCTTCTCCACAATATACTGATTCTCACGCCGGAGGGTTACCCCAAAAGAGGACCCCTCTGTCCCTTTCTGAGGGGTAAGTAACGGCGCTGTTCATTTTGTAGGTGGAAGAACACAGATCCAGAAGAACCATCGGTGAAATAATATAATCAAACCCGAGGAAAGTAGATCTGCTACCAGTGAGTAGAACCACGTTTCTGAGGGGTAAGTAACGGCGCCAGCCAATGAAGAAACGTGGATCTACTCACTGGTAGCAGATCTACTTTCCTCGGGTTTGATTATATTATTTCACCGATGGTTCTTCTGGATCTGTGTTCTTCCACCTACAAAATGAACAGCGCCGTTACTTACCCCTCAGAAAGGGACAGAGGGGTCCTCTTTTGGGGTAACCCTCCGGCGTGAGAATCAGTATATTGTGGAGAAGATGATAATGTGTCAGTAAGGGAATCTCAAGAGTATTGCTTAATAGCTGAATACTCTTGATTGTGTGACTGTGTGTTTGTATGTAACTGACTGTGAGTGAATGTAATTCAATATGATTGAATGTGATATCACTGCCTGTAACTGTCAATGATTGAGTATGAATGTCCTCATCAAAGTGGAGTTGATGCTGTATTTATAGTGCTAGGGTTTCCACTGGTTGGGCTCAACCTCGTTGGCCTCCTCCAATCGCACTGCGCCACGTGTCCTCTGGGACACCTGGCGCTTTCTCGTTGGTTGTAATCACGTGGTAGCACATGTGTCATGCTGAGTTGTCGACCTTTCATTTGGCAGCTGTCAACATCAGCATATTCTTACTCCTTAAAAAGATGCCTTCTGGAAGGTTGTCTGACGTGCACAATCAAGGTTGCCCTAATCCTGATTTGGATAAGGACGAGGTCGATTATGTGCATGTGTGATATGCGCCAATCCTGAGGATGCGCGAGGTCTTCTCTTTATTCTCACGCGCAGATATTTCATGCGCAGATGTGATATGCACGAGCATGTGATATGCGCCGCGCGCTGGTGCGCCGCGCGCATATGTGACGCGGGAGCATATGTGTGCCTGGGCAGATGTGATATGCACGAGCATGTGATATGCGCCGCGCGTTGATGCGCGAGCATATGATGCCTGAGCATGTTTTGTATGCGCCATGCGCATAGGTTTTGGCTTTGTGCCTTCATAATGTCTTTATCTTGTGGGTTGACCCGCCTTGCTCGGTGTTGAGGCGGGTACATACCTCTTCACTGCCCATGCCCTTGCCACCTCTTGTTGAAGTACCTGCACACTCATTCAAAATAAATATTTTATTAGAACATGGTTTAATCCTTGAGCCACTTTTCGGTCTCCTCTGGATCTTTTTGGCTTTGGTGTAATTAAAGTTTGACCCCTATTAGGACATCTCCTAATGTTATGATCTTTAGACTTGCAATTGCTACATCCCATTTTCACCCCATGTTTTGTCAATTTTCCAGGTCGTTTGGGATCCTCGTGCGGATCCTTCTTCCTATTCTTCTTTGGTCTACCGGAACCAATTTTGATTGGAGGAGGGTCCAAAGGGAAATCAATGGGAGGCCAATATCTATCACTAGGCAAAGGGGGGACTGTGAATGCATAGGAATTCATGACATTTCCTTGGTATAATAATCATTAACAAACTCCTCAACATTCTTGTGCATGAACCCAGCTACTGCACAAACATGGTAACATGGTATACCGATTAAATCCCATTTTCTACATGTGCATCTTTTATTAACCAAATCGACACAAACATCATCCAAGTCCTTAACTTGGAACACATTAAATGATGATGGGTATACAACACATTTATAAGCTTTATCTTTCTCCTTATCAAGTTTCTTTTGTATCCTAGGACAAACAATGACATCCTTTTGGCCCATTGCTTTCTGCCTTTTAGCTAGTCTTGTCATTATTGCTACCCTTAGATCCTCTAACATGTTAATAATGTGTTTAGATCTAGACTTAATGATATATCTATTAAAAGTCTCTGCCATATTATTGACAACCACATCACATTTAGTTTCAATATCAAGAAACCACCTGCAGAAGCATCTTGGATTTTGATTGATGAATGCTTCTGTTGCAGTAGGTGAAAGAACTCTCATCTCTTTAATTGCATTTTTGTAGTCGGGCTCACAATAGGCTCTAATAGCTTTCCAAAATAGTCCCTTTAAATACCTTTGAATTTTTCATGCCAATTTGCAAAGATATGCCTAGCACAATTTCTATGTTTAGCATTTGTCCACACTGTCGCAATTGCATTAACTAATCCCTACAAATGAAAAACAGTTTCATTCATTAGTTGACTAGAAAAGTATATATCTAACATAGAAGGAAATGTCCAGTAGCTTTAATCTATCTAAAAGAATATATCTAAAATAGAAAGATATGTCCAAGAGTTATAATCCAACTAAAAGTATATATCTAATATACAATATTAAGCACTATCTGATAGCAATTAAAGTATCCTTGTAAATCAAAATGCATGAGTTCACTAAAAGTGCATATCCTTGTAAAAGCATATATCTAAATACATGAGTAATTTATCCTTGTAAATCAAAAATGAAAGACTTCACAATTGAAAACTGAGTTGACTAAAAGTACATATCCCATGTGCAATAAGAAAACATATGGCTAAAGTCCAGAAAGAGAATCAATTAAAAAACAAAAAAGCTGCATTATGTCATGTAAAAGCTAACACAGACCAAATAAAAAAGCAATGCATACCTTCTGTTGATCAAATATGAGTGTCCAACCCTTCCCACCATCATTTAAAGCTAAACAATTATTTAACTCCAACAAAAACCATGCCCAACTATCATTGTTCTCCCCTTCAACTACTACACAAGCTAAAGGGTACATTTGGTCATTCCCATCTCTTCCTACAGCAGCCAATAGCATACCTCTAAGAAATGTTTTAAGAAAAAAACCATCAAGGCACAATATCTTCCTACAACCAGCCAAAAATCCCTTTTTAACTCCATCAAAACAAACAAAAGTTCTCTTAAATACATCTGCATTGCTGCTAATTTCGGGTGGGATTATCACATGTTCAAATGTGGAAGTTGGATTTGCAGACCTTAGAGCTTCTAAGTAAGAACCTATCTTGCTATAATGTTCCTTCATAGAACCATGAACCTTCATATGGGCACATCTCTTGGCCTTATAAGCCATCCATGTCTCTATCAAAACCTTGAACTTCTCTTTTACAGCTGCTTGGATATCCTTTGCAGGCCAGTGAGGTTTGGCTTTGAATAAGGGCAAAAACTCATTTGCTATAAACCAAGAAGTTAACTGTCTATTTCTTGTCATGTTTCTTTGACAAGTGTGCTTGTTATTTGCTGTTTTAACCCTGTAACAAGCCTTGCTCTCATCCAGAGAAAGGTAAAGCTTGAATGCACACCCCTTGTCACATTTCACACCTACTGTCCCTTGCCTATTCTTATCACTAACAGAGACGCTAAGATTCCTTCCGTTTGTTATAGCATATTTTCTCACAGCCTCCTTAAATGCGTCTCTTGAAGGAAACCTTGTCCCAACAACCCAAATCAACTTATTCCAATCTGTTTGCTCATCTACTACAGGAATATCTTGTTTATACTTTTTTCCTCTAATGTCATCTTCTTCACTTTCCCCTGGTGAATTAACATCACCTTCAGACTCCTCATAACTGCTATAACCCATATCATTAACAGCATATTCATCAGCTCCTTTTAAATAACATTCAACCAATTCGTTTTGTAACTTCTCGTCTTCTTTATTAACCTTTTCTATTTCAGCAACTGATTCCAACCACTCAGACCCTGCCATAGCTTTGCTATTGGTGGGATTTACTGAGTACGATGATGATTCCAACCACTCGTCGTCATCAGTATCTAATTTAGAACCAATTCTTTCATCACGACCATAATCCTCAAATCCTACCACATAACCTTCATCGATGTCTTGGTCTGAACCAGACATCGAATCACTCTCATCAGTTTGTGGCTTATCCATTGATCCTAAACGAACAACGCAAATCGAAAGAACAACCTCTTGCTCGAACGAAAAAAACAAAAAAAGCAGACGCAATCAAAACATAAATAATGGAATAACTTGAAATCGTCACTGTAGAAACGATTGCAAAAACTAGAAGGGTTGAAAACTTACCTTTTCTTTGAGAGGATTGAAAGATACAAAACGATTAGAAGAGCCGACTGTAGAAACGAACTAGGTTAATTTTCTTTGAGAAGATCAGAGCATTAGAATTTGATATGTATAATTAAGATTTAAAATAAAATGAAAAAGTCCAACTCACCCGCCAAATAATCACCACGTCACATGCCACATCATCAGAATATAACGAAGTTAACTATTTATTTAACTGGGATTGTTATTGGTAACAAAACTGATAGTTGGGATTGTCACCAGTCACATTGTTAGTTGGGATTCTTATTGGCAAATAGTTAATAGTTGGGATTATTAATATCCAATTTTCCTTATTACTATAATATAATTTAGAAGTTTGGTGCCGCTTGGCATTTTATTGGGCCAAGTGGCATGCTACTATCGGACCACATCAAGTTTTTCCTTTTACTTATTTTTAATGTTTTTTTTGTACTGTAATAAACGTAACTTAAACTGATTGTTTTCGCATTGACTTCCACCACAACGCCTGAGATCAACAATGCTCGGGTTTTATCGAATGACCTCCGCAACGTTCGGGACTGACAACGCTCTGGTTTTACTGACCTTTCGGAGTGTAACTGAAACCAGTCGAATTTGCGTTGACTCATTGCCGCAAACCCCAAACTGGCAGCGCTTGAGCTTTGCCAACGACCGAATTTTACTGACTGACCGCTGAAACACTCGGGACCAACAACGCTCGGATTTTACCAACGGTCGGATTCTCCAATCAAATAAAAGTCCTTTTAAATATTTTATTTTTTTTATATGTTAGGTAACGTTTGGTATGCAGGATTAACAATGAGAATGGAATGATTCATTACGTGGGAATAAAAAAAGTGGTGTTTAGTTGCTCAATGGAATGGAATCATTCATTACACATGGAATCCCATTTCATCAAAACCATTCCTTCCCACCCCCCTTATTTTTTTCATTCCATTCCTCCTTCACCATACTTTCTCAACAACACCACCACCTAACAATGACCACCACCACCATCATTGCTACCACCACCACCGTCGTCGTTGCCATCACCACCTGACCTCCACCGTCGTCGTTGCCACCACCTTCGTCACCACCGCCGTCCTCACACCGCCACCCCCGTCGTCGCCGCCCTACCATCGCCATCACTACCAATGCTACCATCGCTTGACCACCGCCACCCCCACCACCACCACCATAACCACCGCCCACCACCACTGTCGCCACCGACACCACCATTTTCGTCGCCGGAGCTACCACCACCATCGCCATTGCTGGTTTTTTTTTTGTAAAAAAAATATATTTTTAGATAGGAGTGTTTTTATTATTTCTGTTTCATTCCTACAATTTTTTTGGATACCAAACAACATAAAGTAATAATTCATTTCATTCTCATAGGTTAACCAAACAAGACAAAGGAATGGTAATGATCCATTTCATTCCCTTGTCCATTCCATTCCTTCTCTCATTCCATTCCCCTTTCATTCCATTACCTCCAACCAAACATACCCTTAGTCTTTTATATGTTAATTCAACGAGTTTATTGTTGGGTTCAATAATGTTACAATTACGACTTACGAATGTACCTAATATTAACCGAATGCAGGTCGACTAGACGCTGCAACACTCGGGTTTTACCAATGCCCATATTTTACCGACCTAATAAGCAATGTTATAAATATGTTAATTTTCTTATGTTTTACGCTATACAAGTGCCACTACTTTTCTGGGTTTTTTATTTTAAATATGTTAATTTAACGAATTTATTTTTTATTTTAGTTCCGGTACCAACAAATGTATCCAAGACCGACCGAGTTCGCGTTGACTCGCCGCTACAACGCAGCAGTTTACTGACCAAATTCTCCGTGCAACGCGTGCTGAAAAATCAGTGTCGTTACCGTTACGACCATTTTAATATGTTAATTTTTTAATTATAATTCCTGCGTTGGCATGTTAATTTTTTTTATTTAGTGTCAACATCTTAACGAACTTAACCTATACCAACCAAACCTACATTAGTGCACTGCCGCAACGTATTGGGTACATAAACAAATCCAAGTTGCCCGGCGCAACGCGCCGGGTAAAATGCTAGTTTTCAATAAAACTAATTCAATTAACTTAACTAACTATATTTTTTTGGGCATTATAAAAGTCACCTAACGGGTTACTTTATGGACCAATTTTTAATAGAAAATTGGAATTTAATAATCCTAACTTTTTGTCACTGGCCAATAATAATCCCAACTTTGTTTATTCCCACCAGTGGTCCCAAATTTAAAAAAGAATGGTCCCCCGTTAAAAAAAACCTCACGGCGTTAAGTTTTTTCCCAATTTCAAACTGATTTATTAGGGCTTTTGATCGGAAGGAGGATACGGGTCGATTAGCATAAAACTTAGCTCGAAATGATGCTTCAATGGCTTGATTAGTGCTTCAAATCGGGTGTTTGAATTTAAAATTAACAAAATAAGCTGTTTGGAGTATCGTTTCGAGCTAAATTTTACATCAATCGACTCGTATCTTTCTTTCGATCAAAATCCCTAAAAAAGCAGTTTGAAATTCGGAAAAAAAACTTAACGTCGTTAGGTTTTTTTTAACATGGGACTATTGAGAGCCAACCTTTTTAAACTTAGGACCACTGGTGGAAATAAACAAAGTTGGGATTATTATTGGCCAATAACAAAAAGTTGGGATTATTAAAATCCAGTTTTTCTTTTTTTAATAAAACTAACTGAATTAACTTTGTAACGCCCGTTAATTCCGGTTTCAAAAATTAAATATTGTAGAGTATGTATAACTATCGGGACTTAACCGACGTTTCTCGGGAGCCTTTACGTCATCCCCGCTACGTTAAAAACACTTAACCTTCTTTACAAGTCGCCAAATCTTGCAAATTCGAGGGACTTGGATGAAACATGTTGTATTATATCTTAAACAAAAAAAAGGAAGAAACCCTAGCTGCTGATTGCGATCGGCCAGGTCCAGCCACCCCCTCCCTTCCTTGCTTCGACTTTTTGATCGATTCCAAGCTCCTAGAAGTATTTCAAGGTATGTACTACAAACCCCAACACTCTTTTTGTTCACCCCTAATCGTTTTGATGCTCAATTTTGCCGAAACTTTTCGTTGGACAGATTTTCGGCCAAGGTGTAATTGTCCCACTTCCCGTGGATAAAAATTAGAGTTTCCGGTGTAGAAAGATCCCCAGGTATGGCATTTACATCATATTAAAATTTCGTGGTCATTGGAGGTGTTTAGGTCGGTCAATCGATTTTAGTTCGAAAACTAGGGTTTATCGGGTGTTGATTTGCAAATTGCTGAGTTTGATGCATTAATTGATCGGGTGACCGACCGAATTAGTTTGTACAGCCCTAGGGGGGTTTAAGGGCTGTGGAAAAATTATCTTTTTTGATGCTCGGGGCTGTTGTGGTTAGTGCTTCGTCAATTGAGTCGGCAGTGCGCGAAATTTCGTTTAAATGTTAAAGTAAGAATTGTAAAAAGGAACCGTCAACCCTATCAACTCGGGTGACATAATCTTGATGAATGAAAAGATTTAAAATGGAATTTGGTCCATTTGGGGCTGATTCGTTTTACCAATGGTTTTAAGGTTTATTACACGCGCATTCGACCCGATTTGATTATCCTAGGGCCTTGGGCCAAGTTGCCAAGTTGTTGGGCCTTGGGCCATGGGCCAAGTGTTGAGCCTTGGGCCAAGTTGTTGGGCCTTGGGCCAAAGTGTTGGGCTTGAACGGCCCATTAGGCAAGAGTGTTCTTACGGTCTAGTTTAGTAACGTGTTGTGTATAATTTACAGGCCCTTGCTTGTGATTGTGCACTTAGGGATTTCCTAGCTCGTTGCAGGTGTTCGATTGATTCCAGGTGAGTTCATGATGCCCTTTTTACTCTTTTTACTTTTGGGCTAGCATGCACACCTAAGTGTTTTCTTACATGATGAAAGGTTTTAAAAGAATTTATATAGGCTTGCTAGCATATGGTAGGCCTTGGGATGTTAAATATATATATATGTATTATACATTATTTCTTGGCCTATATCTGGCGATGTTGTAGTCGTTTCGACTACTGATGTTGTGTATGCCTACTTTGTGTTTGCATGCACTGAAGTTACGTGTTTGGGTTGTACGTTTGCTCGACCCTGATGTTATACGTGGATGTTATATATATATACTGTGATATATATAGAGATGTAATTGAAAGGATGTTTACATATACATTTTGTATATGTATGTATGAGGATGTTTAGTTTTCAGTCATGATGATTTGATGGATGCACCCTTTTACTTTTTAAAAACTTTTGGTATGACTATCATAACTATTGTTTACTGATATTATTTACTTAAAACTTGAACTCACTCAGCTCAAGATGACTTTGTGTGTATGTTAGATTGATTTTCAGGTTAAGGATTGGAGGTTATCGTTTGGACGTGCTGGGGACTACTCGGAAGGTTGAAGGCATTTCTAGTCGAGGATTTCCAATAAAACGGATATTATATTTATATTTGATTTTTGGACACTTGTACCCATGTTTGGGATTTTCTTTAAATAATTACACTTTTTCGGCTGTTATTTACTTTGAAATTGTTCTAAATAAAAACGAATCGTTTGTTTTTTTAAATTTTTGTGAAATTGTGGATGTGATTACCAACTGTAGGATTCTCGGGATTCGGGGTCTTACAAACTTAGATTAGGGGTGTGCGTGATGCAGTTTGGTGCGGTTATAGGCTAAAACCAAAACTTTGTTTTTGGATTTTTGAAACCATTTGGTTTTAGTTTTTTGGTTTTCATTTTGGTTTTGGTTTGGTTTCCGTTTTTCCGGTTTTTGCCATTTGTCCATTTGAGCTTGAAAATTTTAGTCCAAAATAAAGTTGGCCGAAAATAATGTATTTAGGTATAAATAAAATAATTTTGTTTATTTTTAACTAATAGACTATTATATATTTGGCAAGAATTATTTGAATTGCATATTTATTAAATTCTTATAAATTACTTAAAATAAAATATAAGAAAATAAAAATCTAAAAATTCGGTTCGGTTCGGGCTTTTCGGTTTTTATTACATGCACAACAAAACCAAACCATTAGTTCGGGTTTTACAAAACATAAAACCAAACCGTCGGTTTATGTTTCGATTTGGATTTTTCGGTTTCGGGTCGATTTTTACGGTTTCTTTGACACCCCTAACTTAGATAACTATTTTTTCTATAAATAGAAAGAGCACCACACATGAGATCTCAAAAGTTGTTTCCTGTTCAATAATATTTTACAAAAACTACATATTTTACAAAAACTACTTGCTTATATAGTCATCTTCACATGAAATGTTGAATTTTCCGTCAGGACGCCGATACATGAAACCAGTGACAAGAGACTGCTGACTTATAAACCCATCATCTAAGTATGTTCAAACAAGGAGCCAACAGTATATTATAGCCTGACATTCCTATAATAAATATTTGATTCAATGATTCTTTTCAACGAAATATTGAGCAAATACTCAAGAGTCATTAAATGAACCTCTAGCTAAATTAGATAGTCATTATGAGGTAGAAACCGCTAGTGGAAATTTAATCAAAATATCCGAAGTCAAAAGTATTTGTCATATTCTCTTAGCCGGGCACAATATACCTGTACAGCTCTTACCTATGGAATTAGCAGGCTTCGATGTAATATTAGGAATGGATTGGTTATCTGCCAACCAAGCACGTATCCTATGTGATGACAAAGCCATTGATATCTTAACCCCGAATAAGAAAATATCCGTATGGCTGGGGACAAGGAGGCCGATAAAATTGGAATTATTTCAAAAATCAAAGCAAGTCGTTGTCTAGGCAAGAGATGCCTTGCATTCATGGCTTATATAACCAAGGGACTCGAACCCAAGAAAATGGAAGAGGTCCCGATTGTCTCCGAGTTCAAGGATGTATTTCCCGAAGAGTTACCTAGAATCCCACCGAATAGAAGTTGAATTTAGAATATATTTAATTCCAGGGACAACGTCGATTGATGAATCTCCTTATAGATTAGAACCGACAGAATGAAGGAGTTGAAGAATCAATTAGATGAGTTATCGGAAAAAGGATTTATACGGCCGAGTTCTTCACCGTGGGGAGCTCCAATTTTGTTCGTTAAAAAGAAAGATGGGTTAATGAGAATGTGTATTGACTATCGCGAATTATATAAAGTTACCATTAAGAATCGGTATCCTCTTCTAGAAATCGATGATCTGTTTTGTAACAACTCGGTTTTCCGACCCGTTACTCGACCCGTTTTATGTCGGGAAATTTATCACTAAAAAGTTTCGCGTTTATCGAGAAAATATTATACGATTTATATCTGGTTTATTATATTTATTTAATATATATTTAACTTTGAAAATTGTGTGTTTTTAGCCCAAACATAAACTTTAACCCCTTATTGTTTCCATCTCCAATCTCTAGGGACTAAATGGCAATTTATGTATAATATTTTATAATCCATTTACCCAACCCGTTAACCCGTATCCATATACCCAAAACCGTACCCGTTTATATTACTTGAGCCTTACATAATGATTTAAACTGGAATTGAATCTTGATTTTGATTGTCCTTACCATACTCGGCCTAACCGACTAGGTTAATTAAGAAATGAGATCTCATATGATACGAATTGATTGAAAACCAAAACCGTTGTGACCTAAATTCTAATATATAACCTAGGATTGTTAATAACTCAATTGTTCGCGTCTGCACCTCTAGAGCCTCAGGGAAAATCGAAGCCCTATGCTTAATTGAATTAACATCGCCTCGTGATACCTGTTCGTCATCCTCCTCTAGCCGACACTGTTAACCCGTAATTGACCAGTGGTTAGTCAACTAATCAGGTAATAAATTATATGTACAAGTTCGTTGTGATGTGCTGATCACTAGTCCTAACATTAATTGAGTAAACGTTAAGCAGATTGAATTATCGATGCTCTAGGGTTCTTAATCAAATTTGGGTTATCTAATTTCTGTATATATTAAATCGTTCACAACTTTTATCCAACTGCCACCCTAGCACAGTTGGCTAGGGTTTGTGTGTTTAATACCAGTGAGCCGGCCGTTAGGACGCAGGTTCGAGTCTGGCCAGCTCTTATTTTTTTGGTTATTTATTTTTATTGTTTTTAATTGGTTTAAATGGTTTATAATATAATTAATATTAAATATTGAAATAAACAATATTTTATTTACCCGACATCATAAGGCTAAAAGTTTCATGTCATTTAGTCTCGTTACAAGTTTTGTGTATATATATATATATGTATATATTGTTAATAATAAACCATCATTATTTTATTAAAACCGACACCACTATTGATGTTTTCTCGTTGTTAAAACGTCTTTATAAAATTGTTTGTAATTATATATATATATTAGTCTTTTTAAAAACAAGAAGTATAATAAACGAATTAAACATGATTAAAGTGTTGATGTATATTTTACCATCGGATTTCGTTACGAAACTCAAGATATAAATTTTACGATAACTATATATTTAAACGTTTATTATTATTATTGAATATCTTAACTCATATATATTCAAACTAATTATTTGTAAGTTTGATTATACGTTAAACAATGATTTTATAATTAAACGATAACAATATCCGTAGAGATCAGTCGTTCAATCCATAACATACCAATCATAACTGTAACTCAAATCACATCGAAATCTCATATCCATTATACGTATTATATCATTTATAATTCACTTACAACATTATTTAATTAGGATTCTTGTCGATAATTCCTGAATAGTGTGATTTCCACCTTCTTGTCATAAACATTCTTGTTGGCTTATTCGATCAGGTGAGTTTTATCATTCCACTATTTTACTCAATTTTCACAAACATTTTGGGGACATATGCGTATATCATACTATACATACATATCTATATATACATACATATCAAAAATAGCAAACGTGTAATTGTGTGTGATTAATCAAATATACTTGTTATGTGCTTACTTGTTTATGTGCGCATTCGTGCTCGGAGAGGTCCCGCATATCCCCATGTATTGGGCTCTCATTCTATTGACCATGGCCCGATTCGCTTGGCAATGGTCTTATTCTTAATTGTTCATGGTTGATTTACCGGCGCCCGATTCGCTTGGCAATGGTTTAATCGACAACTTACTTGCTTATGGTTTGATTTCATTGCCGCATTTATTACGTGTTGCTTATTTATCATATTAACATTATTTTGGTGTCAAAACTTGGTGGTAAACTCACGCAACATGTTTGTTGACAAAACTCTATTTTCTACACATATGCAGGTTGCCTGAGTTGAAGGATGGACACTTAGAAAGACCTTAGGGTTATATTGAAGACAAACTTGAATTTAAGTGATTGTATTTATTATTTGAATTGTTTCGTTGTATTTGATTATTGTGTGTGTTATTTGAACAAAATAATTAATTAGATATTGTCATTTATATTTATGATAGTATCTTCGAGCTGTGAGCAATCGGATCACGCCCCGGCATTTCCGCCTTAGGTTGGGGCGTGACATGTTTGACTAAATCCAAGGAGCCAATTACTTTTCAAAAATTGATCTTAGATCAGGATATCATCAGTTAAATGTTCAAGAAGAATATATTCCAAAGACAACATTCCGAACCAGATACAGGCATTATGAGTTCACCGTTATGCCTGTCGGACTAACTAATGCTTCGGCAACATTCATGGATATGATGAATTGAATCTGTAAGCCATATCTTGATAAGTTTGTTATTGTCTTCATTGATGACATTCTTATCTACTCCAAGACAAAGGAAGATCATCACACTCATCTTAGAATCATGCTCGAAACATAAGGAGAGAAAGACTATATGCCAAATTTTAAAAATGTGAATTCTGGTTGTCAGAAGTGCAATTTCTTGGTCATATTGTAAATAATAAGGGTATTCAAGTTGATCCAGCAAAGATTGAGACTATTACCAAATGGGAAACACCCAAAAACCCAACACAAGTAAGAAGTTTTCTAGGATTGGTTGTTTATTAACGAATGTTCATTCAAAATTTCTCTCGAATAGTTGTACCCTTAACATCGTTAACACAAAAATCTGTCAAGTTTGAATGGGAACCAAAGCAAGAAGAAGCATTCGAAACACTGAAGCAAAAACTAACAATGCATCTTAGCCTTGCCCGAAGGTTTAGATAATTCACCATATACTATGATGCTTTGCACACGGGTATGGATGTGTATTAATGCAAGGAAAGAAAGTTATTGCTTATGCTTCTAGACAATTAAAGGTTCATGAGAAAAATTACACCACACACGATCTCGAGTTAGGAGCTATAATTTTCGCATTGAGTTACGGCGACACTATCTATATGGTGTCTCATAGTTTATATTGATCATAAAAGTTTGAAGCATATATTCGACCAAAAAGAGTTAAATATGAGGCAAAGATGATGGATGGAAACTCTCAACGATTATGATTGTGAAATCATCTATCATGAAGGAAAAGCTAATGTAGTGGCAGATGCTTTAAGCATGAAAGAACATGATAAGCCTAAAAGAGTTCGAGCTCTTAATTGGAACCTAAAGTCTATCTGCTCACCCAAATTAAAGAAGCTCAGATGTTGACACTAGAAGAAGGAACATAAAAGGCTGAAAAAGAAAACGGTACCATTGATCAATTAGTCAAGGGTGATGATGAAATATACCGTAAAGGTAAAAGAATTTGGGTACCAATGGGAGGTAATTTATGAGAAAATATTTTGGAGGAAGCTCATAAATCAAAATATACTATGCATCAAGGCAGTGACAAGATGTATCATAATCTCAAGAATGATTATTGATGGATCGGTGGATGGATCGGTGTGAAGAAAGAAATTGCCTTATATGTTGCTAAATGTTTAGCATGCTCAAAATTCAAAGCAGAACATCAGAAGCCATTGGGTCTATTACAACAACCGAAGATACCTATTTGGAAGTGGGATATGATAACCATGGATTTCAACATGAAGTTACCGAAAACTTCTCGTCAAAATGATGCAATTTGGGTTATTGTAGACAGACTTACTAAGGTGCTGTTTGTTTTTTAAGAGATAAAATGTATGTAGTCTGCGAATCACATCTGTAGGCATCTGTAGCAGAAGATGTGGACCAAACCTCTGCAGTCTGCAAGAAGAAGACTGTTTGTTTTTTAACGTCTACAGACTGATAAAATAAAACAGAAATTTTTAATGGAAGTTGAAACACCCCAAATTAAATAACCATTTTTATTATTTATTCGGTGCAGAAAATGCGGTCCCAAAAATTTCTTTACTTTCCAATAACATAAAACTAAGTTCTATTAACTGAACACAACGTTTAATTAAAGTTTATGCTTTTACAACAACTTGTCTTCTAATTAAAGACAACACGTACTCAGAGCTTATTATTAAAAAAACTATCAAAAATAGACAATTAAACTTTAGATGTGTATTGATAGCCAAGTCCTAGCATTTGATCTTCCACTTTTAATCCAATCCCGAGCCAAAGCATAAACTTTTCCTAAGTCAAAATAATACTAGGTTTTTACTATAAATCATATACTTTTACAATGGAATAAACTTTGTTCAGATTAAGCTTCACAAATTTCATCAAAATATACATAACCTTTCACTTAGGCATTTTAGCAAACACCTGATGTGCCATAGAATCCAACTAATTTGATATTGGTTATTCTTTGACCAAATTCACCTTTAAGAACATTATTTAACACCTCTTCATTACAATTGAAGTTATCTAACACCCATCCATTGGTCTTACTATAAAATCAGTTTATAAATATGAAAACTATATAGTGCTTACAAGTTACAACTAGTTTACTCTAAAATCTAGTTTTCTATCAAAAAATGACAAATTGACTTCCGGCGGACGAGCAGCGGTGGCTAGCCGAAGGTGGAGGACAGCGGTGACGGTGGTGCGGAGCTTTGTGGTGGCGGTGGAATCGGAGGTGGAGGGGGGTGACGGCAGTTGAGGGTTGAAGAAGGGGTTGTCTAGGGTTTGAGAGAGCTGATGAATGAAAAAGATGGAAGAGGTTAGAACATGTGAGAAGAGGAAGGTCCATGTCTTTTAGGATAAGAGGGCGCGAAGATGTTTTTTAAATGAAATGTCTTCAGAAAAACAAACAGGTCTGCAAGCCTAAAGGTCTGCGCGTGGTCTGCGCGGCACAGTCATAAGAGGCAGGAAGATCTTCAGACAAAAAACAAATACCACCTAAGGTTGCCCATTTTATTCCAATACAAGAATCATTCGGTATGGATAAGCTGGCATAGTTATACATAGAAAATGTTGTATCTTTGCATGTTGTGTCATTGTCTATCATTTCAGACAGAGATGGTCATTTCACCTTCAACTTTTGGAAAGGCTTTCAGAAGGCTATGGGTACGCGCTTAAATTTAAGTACAACTTATCACCCTCAAACAGATGAACAAAGTGAAAGAACTATTTAAACTCTGGAAGATATGCTTCGTTCTTGTGTTATAGACTTAGGAGGTAGCTGAGATAACCACTTACCTCTAATGGAATTCTCATATAACAACAACTATCATACAAGTATTCAAATGGCACCGTACGAAGCATTATACGGACGAAAATGTAGGACGCCTGTATGTTGGTCTGAAATCGGTGATAATCAACTATCAGGACCTAAAATTGTTCAAAGGACAACTGATCAGGTAATTCATAATAGAGAGAGATTGAATGCAGTATGAGATAGACAAAAGAGTTATACTGACATACGTAAAAAAACGTTAGAATTTTAAGAAGGAAATCGAGTGTTGCTTAAGGTATCACCTTGGAAAGGTGTAATACATTTTGGTAAGAAAGGAAAGTTAAATCCACGTTTTGTTGGACCATTCAAGATTTTTGAAAGAATAGGATTGGTAGCTTATCGTTTAGAACTACCGGAAAAAATGAAGGGAATTCTTGATGTATGTCACGTATCCAACTTACGTAAATGTTTAGCCGATGAATCACTTGCAATTCCTTTAAAAGATGTGTATGTAAATGAGAAACTAAAATTTGTAGATGAGCCAATACATTTCGAAGATAGTCAAGTAAAGTTCCTCAAGCACAAAAGATTGAAACTCGTAAAAGTTAGGTGGAATTCCCGACGTGACCCAGAATTCACTTGGGAACTTGGATCAGAAACGATGAAGAAATATCCGCATCTATTCCAGTAATTATCGACGATGAGATTTTTCTAAAGGTGAGGAGGATGTAACATCTCGGATTTTTCAAACCCGTATTTGTTTACACATAACCCCACCCGGGAATATTTTTAGATCTTTATCATTAATCAAAATCAAGTATTTATAAGTAATTAAGAATTTAATTTCATTTTATACCCTTTTAGTTTTTAAAGTTGTTCATGTTTTGTTTAAACTTTAAAATAATTAAAATTTAGCAATTTATGAAAGTTCAAGGACTAAAGTTGTAAAATACCCAAATCCCCTCCCTTTGGCCGGAGCGCCGCGCGACCATGGGGTGCCATGGCCGCCACGCGGCGCCTCCACCCACCTGATCAGTTTGTTTGCTTAAAATCGTTTCCTAGTTCATTTTTGCCCTGAAATCGTTTATTTTAGGACTAAATAGAGTGTTTTAAGCTCCAAGAAAACTCCCATAGCCTAGATACATGTCCATGTTCATTACTTGTTGTCCAATAACGAATTTTACTGATCTTTTCATTGGTTTCATCATTAAATACTTATTTGGTTTCTTAAACGAGTAAACAACCATAATTAGTTCATTTTAGTGTTTCATATATAAACAAAACTTATTTCTTCTGCCATAATCATCCCTAAACCCTAATTATTCATCCCTCAGCCGTCACCTATCTCACACCCTTGGTTTCTCTTCCGTTTTTGCCATATTAATCAAGATACAAGTATTGAAGTTTGACTTTGCTTATGCACCGACCTTTGACTCTTCTTTGTGGTTGATCCTTTCACTTTCCGGGTAAGTTGTAAACTATAAAATAGTTCATGCATATTCCCTAGTCAATAAGCTTCATTCAATTTCGGGGGTTGAAGGGTGTTGACTAGTCAGTTTACTTAAAACCCGTTAAAGGGCAAAACAGTCAACAAGTTTGACTTTATGTTTCTCATACTTCTGGTCGGATTCAACGTGCGGTCCAGAAGACTTTTATTTTCATAAAGAAATTTTAAGGCTACTGACCAAAATCCGACTTCCGACTCGCTGTTCGGATTCTAGTTAGTACCGACTCGCTTAAATATTTAATTTAATATAACCGGAGCTCTAAACATCCGTTTAGATCGATTCCAACGGCATTGAGTTTGTTTTTACTTGTATTATCATATCTCAAAGTTTCAGGTTCTGATTTTTTTATCTCGTTCGACACGTAGTGGACGACTCCCTTAATTATTAACTCGCTTAAACATTAATTTATTCACTTGCCTTCAAGTTAAGGTGAGTTTTGTCATTCCCCTATTTTACCAAGTTTTCTAAACGTTTTGGGGGTATATGCGTATTATTTACACACACACACACACACACACACATATATATATATATCTCAAAAATTGTAAACGTGTAATTGTGTATGATTAATCAAATATATTTGTTATGTGCTTACTTGTTTATGTGCGCATTCGTATTAGGAGAGGTCCAACATATTCCCTTGTATAGGGTGCTCATATTACTATGTAACCGCACCCGATTCACTTGGCAACGGTCTTATTATTACTTGCTCATGGTTGATTACCAAAGCCCGATTCGCTTGGCAATGGTTAATTTACACCTTATTTGCTCACGATTTGATTTACTTATTGCATTTATTATGTTTTGCTTGTTTCTTATATTATTATTAATATTATATCATTACACAAAAACTAGTGATAAACTCACTCAACATGTGCTGTTGACAAACTCTCTTTTCTACGCATATACAGGTTGCCATTGATTTGAAGTTGAAGTATGGACATTTAGAAAGACTTTAGGACTTTAACGAAGACATTATTATTTAAATCTTGGTTGGATTACCTGTATTAAACTATTTATTTGTGTTTTGAATATTTGTGCACTGTATTTGGAAATAATTAACTTAATAGATATTGTCACATATATTTATGATACTATCTTCGAGCTGTGAACAATCATGCTCACGCCCTGGCGTTTATGCCTTAGGTTGGGGTGTGACATCGAAAATACCCCATTTAAGTTTGGCTAAAAATGTCAGATTTCAAAGTTAATGGACAAAAACAAAAATTCTGATTTCCAAGTCCTTCGCACTACTCAAAGCATTCATCATATATCCTCCGCGCTACGAGAAGTAACAATATGGAAATCGATGTAAAGTCTTTTCGCGTGATGCGAAGAAGTCCTTCGCGCTATGCAAAACCACGTTAAGTAACCGGGTACATGTGTCCAACTACGTGTAAACACGTGGCACGATTTTACAGGCCACGTGGCAGGTCTAGATAAGTTGCTGCCTTGCGCTATGCGAAGGGACGCCAACATAGTCCTTCGCGCGACGCGAAATAAGCCAATTTTGGCAATAAAAGGGGAGGTACGGGTTTGAACCATTTCATCCCAAAAAACACCTTCCTAAACACACATTTAGCCTAGAAATCTATGCCTAACTTTCTTGGCGAATCGACGATCCGTTTTCTTGAAGATCGTGTATGTTACGAAGCCTGAAGCCCTACTAACGTCCAAACCGTCTTTACTACCGAAGCCCTACGACGAGTTGATGTTCTTTTCTTTTTATCATTATTCTCGAGTAATCATTTAAGGTAGGGGTTATGTTTAAGTTATTTTAATATATAGTTATGATAGCTTAGACCTAGCCGAGGTTATAATCGTTAACCTTGAAAGATTTCTATATTCTAACTAATGTTTTTACAAAAGAAATGACGTTCCTTTCATAAGAAGTAATATCATCAAAAGTATATATATTTTGACGGACATGTAGTAACTGGAAGGGGGATATCGTTAGTAGTAAGTTTCTTGCCTAAGAAAAGTAATTTGTACAGATACCAATCATCCGCGGGACCCGCTTGCTTACCTGGAGAAAATTACTAACATGATGAACCTATCAGGCCAAAGCATCCTATTCCAAACGCCATATATAAATACAAGTATATTTTCATAAACGACTGTGACTTTATCTAGGTTAAACCAGACTTAAGGTCTGCAGCTTAATAAAAAAACACCATTAAGGTATTTATGCAAACCTATTTCAAATATAAGTTAACATCATACAGACAGGAGAGGTTTTCAAACATCACCGAACTGACAATCACAGGTGAATACGTTAAACCTTTTACAGACAGATATTTTAACTCTTGTAGTAAGCAGGCTGTTTATTACAAAGAGTTTGATAAACATTTGCATGAGATTACATAATCTCTAAAATCGTTATAATACAAAATAGAAAATAAAAGCAACTCAGACCGATTACACATGTGTCTGGATGACTGGATCCAAACATAACTGACTAAACAGGCATGCAACGCAAGTCAGTCATAACCGGTTCTCCATACCGGGTTACATGGCTCGGGGAACTTTTTCTCCAAACAGGGGCTACGTAATTCGGAGAACTCTTGAATTGTGTGTGTAGGGCAGTGGTACAAATCCCGGGAATGACCGACGTTTCTGTTGAGATTGTGAACAGAAAACTATATATGTATGTAGCGACTTTTATAAGAGTCAGCCAACGTTTCACCAGCTCATCGCTGACGTATTTTCCCAACCATTAGAGTAATGGAGATATATGATCACGATACAAGATGGCTCGATTTTGAATATAATCCTTGTAATAATATAAAAAAATATTTGTAACTGAAAACTTGGGTATTTCCCGAGTAGTTTTCAATATAAATTTATATTTTATAAAGTATTCTGCTAAAATAAACCCGTAACTCTAATATATTTACAAAATAGGTACCAACCGAGTGTCACACTTCTAGGCCCTAAGTCGGGGTGTGACATAATTTATGATATAATAAAATCTCTTGCAAGTTACATGTAACATGTAACATTCGTTACTTTTTAAACCCGAAAACCCGACCCATTTTAAAATTTTCGGTTTTATTTATATATATCTCAAGTTTCGTTAATGTATTTTATATTTGTCGATTTTTATTGAATGCGTTAAATCGACCTGACTTATCGTTTACGTGTATTCTTGTTCATTATTCATCATTAATATTATTTACGTTTATCGTTCCTTCGTTTTCCTTCTCATCTTATTCAATAAACGAAACTCCGTGATTTAAAGTTCCATTTTAATGGATATTCAAACTATGTGGGTATAATGCGAAAAAAAATATCCAAGTCCTATAACCTTTACTTCATATTAAACATAATTCAAAAGTTTAAGGTTCTCTCTCTCTCTCTCTCTCGTTTTTCCGGCCAAGGCCGCTGCCGCCACCGACGGTATTTCGGCAAGCTTATTCCAAGCCCTAAAACTTGTTCTTGACCAATTTAATCGTTGGAAAGACCTTAGACTTCGACAATAAACATTAATCTACACTATAATTACAATATAACGGTTTCAAGTCACTAAAACTAACCTGCGACCACCAAATTACCCGCCAGATTTGTTTCAAATCGCAATTAAGGCCAATAAACGAATAACGCTCCAATTACTAGTATAAATAGGTCCTAAAACATCTTCTAAACTCGCTCATAACCTTAATCTACACTAACAAACTCTCTATAACAATAAATCAACCCGTCAAGATTCGTTTTCCGGTAAGATCGTGTTCTCCGTTAAATCGCAATGTTACAAGGTAAGCTTTATATGAGCTTTGCTAGTTTTTGGCCGACAAATAAAAACCCTAACTTAATTGTAACCTACATGGAACGGATTAGTGAATTGAAATCTAGGGTTTGTGTAGGGAAGAAGATGATCTTAGATGTTTATATTTAAATTTTAACTTCATGTTCTTAATCAAACTTAAAGCTTGGTTCAACTAGTTAGGTATATTGTCTGATAACTATCAGACCGGGTTCGAACTCGGGTCAATGCATTATTTTTGGAATTTTTGCTTAACCATTTTCTTTATCATTTAAAAATCAAATAAATTATTTAAAAATCATAATAAATCAAATAAAGTTATTTTAAATTAAATAAAAATAGTTTTAAATTATATTATCACTTTTCACTCCAAAAACCAACATTCGGTTTGTTAAACTTTTCATTAAAAACAAAACTAATATTATATTAATATTTAAGTAACTTCGTAAATCATCAAAATAATTTTATCTTTCAACTCCGTTTATAAATTAGTTGAAATCGCTTCATAATTATCGCAAAAATATTTTCGTCATAACTTTAAAACTAGTTAAAAACCCGTAAAACCTAAAATAATATTAAATAATATATATACCTTAAAATGACATTTAAACTCTAAAAATCTTAAACTTAACGAATATCATACCTAGATCAACTGGTTAAGACTCTAAGCTAGTAGCGCATAGACCCGGGTTCGAAACCCGGGTCAGATATATATATATATATATATATATATATATATATAAGTTTATTTTATTCTTTATTAATTAATTTTAATCATTTAAAAATCATAATAAATCATAAAAATCAATTTTAAATTAAATAAAAAATATCTAAATTAACTTTAAAATGTATCTCACCATTCCACATTTAGAAACCAAATTTTCGTTTCGTAAATCGTAATTTAAAAATCATTAATTTGTTAATAATAAAAGATAACTTTAAATCACTAAAAATCATTTCGCTAAAACAATAATTATAATTTCGATTTGTAAACTTTAGTCCAAGTCTTTCGAACATATAAACCTCATGTCCTTGCCGTTAAAGTACTTATATCGTTATAATAACCAAATTTTTGCTCAAACTTAATTATTAATATAATAATCTAAATTTATAAATTAATAAAATATTCAATACAAGTTCATACAATAAACGACCCCGTAAGATTATCGATTAAGTCTCGTATTCATTAATCATAGTTAGTGCGGATCGCTCATTTCGGTGTTCGTGATGCTTTTGGTTCTTTTGCCATTTTCACTCTTCTCGACGCATTCGGATTACTTATTATCTCAATTTATAAGGTGAGTTTTCATAATCCCTTTTTACCTTTTCATGTTTTGGGGTGTAGCACGTCGAAACTCGGTTTTCTTGTATTAAACTAAAATTCACATGCGTGTCTTGTATGTATTTGTTTTGTATAATATTATTTGTAGACTATGTGATTATGTGATAGTTGTCTACTGTTTTTTTTGGTGGAGAATCATACTCATAGTGGGAGGGTCCGACGGGATGTACCTGCGCCGTCCATTTGTTAATGGCGTTATCATACACATACTCATAGTGGGAGGGTCCGACGAACGTACCTGCGCCGTCCATTTTTAAATGACGGTATCATTATTCTATACTCCAAGTAGCTCCGCGAACGGGGGTTCCTTAGTAGATTTGACTTATGTCAAGCGAACGGGAATATCATGTATTTACTTTTCTTTTGCTTTATGATTGAGACGATACATCTTGACTTGTGAATTTTTACATTTTTCGTATTATATATATGCAAAAATTTATGAATTATCACCAACATTATTGTTGACAAAATATATTATTTTAAACGTACTGCAGTATGAAGTTTAGGGATTGAAGACTAGAGTAGTTGGACCATTAGGTTACAAAAAACGAAATTCAAAGTTTATTGTATTATTATTTGATTGTGTATTTGGGATGTATTAAAATGAAATAAATATAATTATATCGCTTTAATAGCATTACGAGCTTATCAGTGATCTGTACGTCACACCCGAGCGTATTCCGCTTTAGCCGGGGTGTTACATAACATTTCGGGTCTTATCGTATTCGTTTTGTTTTGATTATCAGGTTACGAACCTTATTCGGATCTTTCTTATCAATAAAGTTAAGCATTTATTAGTGAAATAATATTTTTATCTTAGTTTATAATTCCTTAACTTTCATTTGTGCCAAATAGCCCTTAGAAACTCTTAAAATTGCTTAAAATGGCTTAAAAATGTGTTTTTAGAACTACAGGGACTAAAACTGTCAAAAAAGTTGAAAGTCTGGTGAAGCTGCACCTTCACGCGGCACAAAGATGTCAGCCTTGCATCTTAGCGCGGCGCGAAGATGCAACCAGATCAGCCAAATTAGTTCGTGATCTTCATTTAATGCTAAATATTTCCTAAATCAACCCTAAATCATGAAAATTAAGCCACAAGTTATTGTATTTAGTGTGTAATGATGTATAGGTTCATACTCAGTAATTTATTTAATATATCGATGATTTAAAGACCCGATTTCGTCTTTAATTGTGTGATTCGGTTACCAAAATCGACCCGTTTCTTGTCCAATAAGTTGGTTTAACATCTATATAAACTCTTCATAATTCCAAGCCTTAAAGTTTACTGCACCTAAGTGTTTCCAGCCGTCACATATCATAACCCGACGTTTTCTTGCTCGTTATTGCTCGTTTAGGTGAAGATTCGCTAGCTGCAGTTTGATATTACTAGTTCTATCATCTTTGACCTTTATTTCCCGTTAATCTAAGCATATTCTGGGTAAGTTGTTAACTGATCAAACGTTCATCAATACTCACTTGTTGATAACCCTCATTCAATTTCTAAGATTAAGGGGTATTGACGGGTCAATTCGAGTCAAACCCGTTTAAGGGCAAAATAGTCAATAACTTTGACTTAACGTTTTCTCATACTTCTGTCGAATTCAATGTTCAGTCCAGAAGACTTTTCTTCTCATAATAAAATTTTAAGGCTTTTGACCAAAACCCGACTTCCGTATAAAGGAACTAAATTGTAAAAAAATTGGGTGACCATAAGCGAACTTGATTTTTAATACTGGTGTGCGTTAAAACTTATTAGAAATCCATAGGTTTTCTCTTGAGAAGGGTCAGGGGTCCTATTTGGTTTTTCTTTTAAGTGTCTATTTTACGATCCCAGTCCATAACTAAATATTTTCCCGAGTAAATTCATTACCAAAATTTAGGGGAGTCTAGCCTAGGTAGTTTTCTCATCATCATCATATTTTCACAACAAACTTTGCTTTCGTTTAATTTACTTGTTTTCTTAATTAGTTTTAATTATAGTATTAATTTAGTATTTTAAATAAAAACCCCATTAAACAAATATAAATAATAAGTCGTGTTTTGTAGTCGAGTCTAATTAGCTAGTAAATGTAATTTAAAGAGTCTCGTGGGTTCGATATCCGGACTTACTTAGCTGTACTATAGTCGACCGGTTCACTTGCCGGTTAGTAGTTTAGTCGAGTTTTAAGAGTCTAGAATTTATTACTTAGTGTCTAGATTAGCGTAATTTTAGTTAATAATATTAAACTACTTTTAGCACATCAAGCACACTTGCATCAATTCACCCAGCATTGATCACAAGTCAAACACGTAACACATTGACTTTCTAGTCCAAGTCTTGTATACCTGAAAAACATGTTAAAACGGGTCAACTACAAATAGTTGGTGAGTTTCACGAGTTTCAAGAAATCAGTTGTGCGTACAACAATTGTAAATACGCAAGTATGTATGTATGTACGTTCACAAGTACGTTTGTTTGTATGTTTATGATGTAATTATGCTAAGCTACAGTGAAGCCTTGACTGTCTGTGCTGCGTGCATCCATTTCCCACGCCCAATCAACCACTGTGGTCCTCTTTCCGCCCACAATATGCCCCGAGTAGCTATGTCTAACACTACATAGCGTGTTTGTATAGTTATGGTCGTGTGCAAACGGGGTAAAGTCTCAGCAACACATGCCCGCACCGTTTGGGTTTGTCAAACCAATAGTACTATTCACAAGCCACCAGCTCGAAGTTAATCACTGTGTTTGTGGGGACTTTCGTGTGTTAGCACTTAGATAATTCCCATCATCAAACAATTCAGAGTATATATAGATATGTATCAACATGTTTTTCACCCCAAAGTTCGTAAAAGCAGTTTAAAAGCGGGGTCATGAAACTCACGGTTTATTCCGTATCCAGTAGCACGTCGGTTCGAGGTCAGTTTGACTTGTAATCACGGGTTCCTATAATCAATATTATAATAATATTAATATTTTAATATTATTATAATCTCAATACTAAACTGGGCTGTATATCTAATCTGGGTATAGCTGGAACGCCCAGAAAGTGTCAATAGACTTAGATTGTGATGTTGTTTAATGTCTAATACTCAAAACCGAACTTGGCACATTTTCCCCGTTTTTCCAGCTGAGACAAGTAGTTCGTTTATACGTTCAGAAAACA
This sequence comes from Bidens hawaiensis, assembly GCF_021521415.1. Classification (NCBI taxonomy): domain Eukaryota; kingdom Viridiplantae; phylum Streptophyta; class Magnoliopsida; order Asterales; family Asteraceae; genus Bidens; species Bidens hawaiensis. Next base: position 1,858,830 of record NW_027491069.1, on the reverse strand, counting down.
GTTATGGGGAAGTAATCTTGGGTAAACGTCTTGGTCGATAAGATGATTAAGTTATAAAGAAAGATCATATATTGGGGTTCCGGATTCGCTACGGGGCCCGTTTCCGTTTATTCAGTTTGATTTGAGGAGAAACGCGCACAATCTATCCAGATTGTCCAGGTTTCTCATAAAAGGTTCGTTTTTACTTAATTAATCCAAAAATATGTTTTTGATCACTCTTGGTGTTCTGATATTCCCGTAGGTTCGTTAATCACGAACTTGCCGGTTTTTATCATAATTGAATTTGTTTAATTTTCAAATTATCATAATTAATTAACCGTTAATCATTAAATTATGAAAATTTAGCCACTTATCAAATAAAATATGTAGATTTTTATAAAAATATTTCTGGAATTATTTACTGATTTATTAATATATAAAAATTCATTTTACCTGTTATATTTAGCCTGAAAATCGTCCGTTTATCCCAAAAGATTTCCAAAAATTCCACAAAAATTCCTGGATGTTCAAATTATATCCCAAAACCATATGTATCAATTCTAGAATGTAACAAGCTTGTTCAATATTCTTTTCGGGTCAAAAACGACTATAAAAACTCATATGAACGCAAATGCATAAAGCCTACTTAGGCTTTTCCAAATTCTCCAAAATTTCATGTGTGATCAAAATATACCAAATCTGAGTTCCCCAAAAATTTTCATAATTTTTCAAGCATTTTAACTCTTTTCCCCAAAGAAACGTTCCAATTCGGTAATAAATTCGCCAAATATTCTCGGATGGTCAAAAAATTACCAAATTTGAACAGGGACTCAATGATATGGTCCCTGATGTCCCTGCAAAATTTTAAGACCTAAAAATATGCACATCACAACCTTAACCTAAACAGCCCGTAATCGAGTGTTTCGGTATTACCTTAGCGGGTTTGGCTCGTTTTCGCCTTTCTAATCAAGGTTTCAAGCTCTTGTGCTTATATACAGGCTAGATACAAGTCCTATATCACAAACCAAGCAAGTTTCATCAACAAAACAGCCTCTTAACTTAGGGTTTCAGTTAGGGTATAAAACCGAACTTTTGAACCATAAAAACGCCATTTAAACCCTCTAATCCGTTTTTATGGCCAAAAAAACTATCAAATCAGGTTCCTTACCATGTGTATGATCAAAAATATGTTTATGGACCATTTTTAGGATTTTTACATTGTTAGGAATGATTTTTGACAATTAAACCATGTTTATATGGTATTTATCATCATTAAAATTGGTTAAAAATGATGAGTTTAGTATACTTACTTAGGGTTTTTGGGGCTAGGCTAAAGAACAACAGATAACTTGTTGTTTTTCTGGAAAATTCTGATCATAAATATCTAGGGTTTATTATATATTAAGTTTTCTAAATAATAATAATATAAGGTGTTTTTAGTCCACTTTGGTGGGCTTGGGCTTGTTGGGCCCATTAGTCTTGTTTTGCGTGCCCAAACGTGAAATCCCAATTCCATGTTTATTTCAGGTTCGGTTTTTGGCGCGAAAAATATATCGGGCACGACAAACAGCGTGAAAACGAGTGTTTTTCGGCCATTTTTGTGTAAATTTATAAAAACATAGTATTCTTTTGTAAAAATCGAAAATATTTTCACGGATTGCTTAAATATTCCCACTAAGTGTTTTGTAAATCTTTTCCGGCTTAACGGATGATACAATGCTTGGTTTGTAACTGTCTTTCGCGTTTAAATCTATAGCGGGTAGTTAAACTAGCATGTTTTCGTTTAACTTGTTTGCTATCAAACTAAGGCCATAATACTAATATATTAGCTTATATTAAACGTATATTACTTATAGATGCCCCCCGGATATCTGGGTCATAACCAGACCCGTTCGGTTATCCGTTCGTTCATTATGCAATAAGCGGTTAAACGCTTATGCGATTTGTGAAAACTGAGGTGTATCCGGTTTTGTCATGATTGTCACAGTTGGGGTGTGACATTACATATAGGTACAAATAAAAAAACAGTTAGTCTTGTTACATAAAAAACATATACACCAACAAATTACATATATGTAAATTGTGGTAATTTACATATATATGAAGATACATATATGTAACTTGACAGGATACATATGTGCAACTCGACAGGCTACATATATGAAGAAATGAGAAGAAAGAAGTTCAAAATCGAACGCTTGAACATAATATGCAGGTAAAATCATCCTCTAAATGGGGTTTACATCTTCATCTGCGACCCAATAAACTTAAATAATAAATTAAATCAATAAAATTAAGATGAAATCGGAGTTTCGGGTATATGTTAGTTTCGAACACAAAATTAAAAAGCAAACAACTACAAAGAAAAATTAAATCAAACGTAAAATAAATAAAATATTAACCCTATATCAATTCACCAGCATATGCGAACAACATGACCATCATATTAAAATTTTTTTTCATAAGAAGCACATATGTATATATGCAACCGAATTAACTTAATTGATGTTCGACATACTTGAAGAGAAAATATGGCCTTTTTTATGACAATCTCATAATTTGACTGCCCTTTATATAAAAATAAAATAAAAAATAATGTAATTATATGTAATTATAAACGTGTGCAATTACAAAAATTAAAATTCCCGCTCCTTCAACTCCCCACAAACCAAATTCAAATCTCACTGAAATCATTTCTCTCGTCTTTCTTTCTCTCTTGATTCACCGGCGCCATGCCTCCAACCTTCATCTTCCCCAAAACCCTAACCGCCCTCGAACAAGACACTTCCCGTCTCACCGTCCAAAACCCCACCGCCATCTCCACCCTCCGTCCCTCAGATCTCGAGGAATTCGTCAAAGGTACGTAATTGCACGGTAATGTTCTCACTCCAAGATCAGTCAGGCAATGTAGTTTTTAAAAGAATTCAAAAGGGGTTAACGCCCCAGCTTGTTGCCCGATTGCCCGCCTTGTAATAACTACTTTACTTTTCACTTTAAATCTCATAACAAACGAAAGCCCTAATTTCCAAATTACAGGTATATCATTTGATCTGTCCGACAAGGAGCTGTTTTGCGTCGAAGAGCAAGACGTGTTTGACCGGATCTACTCACTGGTTAAGGGTTTTGGTGGCTTAACCCCTCGCTCGAAGTTGAATTTGGTCGAGAGTCTTCGGTCGAACTTCAGTGTCTTGCTTCCGAATATTGATTCGCTGTTTCGGGCACCTGCGTCACCGGATAGTGGTGGAGATGGGTGTAATGATGCTGGTGGTAGTGTGCTTGAGAGAGTTAATTCGCATAGGAACGCGTTCAAGATTTATACGTTTTTTCTTGTACATGTTGTCATTGCTCAGGAATCAGCCAGTGGCTCTAGCAACACTACCAAAGTATGTATTTATATGTTTCTTTATTTGTTTATAGGGTTTGTTTATAGATGCCTATTTAGTTATGATTTTTAGGAAATTGATAAACTTTGGTAGCGATTGAATCAGATATGTAGTTAATGCAGAAAAATATTGGATATCAGTCGAGGACTGATCAGTTATCGCGGTGGGATATCGGTAATTTTAATATCATGCGGAATTTATATATACAACGATTTGACACTAACAATTCAGTATACTCTCCTACCATTAACAAATTAACCTTTTGCAACTTACAAGCCACTACAATTGTAGCAAGTAGGAACTGATTAAGACGTAAAGCACTAACAATTGACAATTAAGACTTGAAAAACTGTTATCGGGAAAATCGGTGATATATCTGTCAATATCGCCAATATTGTTAGTACGGATTCTTCTGATATTCTGCTAGAGGTCTGATAACCACTATAGCACCGATATTGACTGCACAGTGAAACAATCAAGATTGACATAATGTGCATTTTGGGTATATAGTTTTATGCACTTGTTAAAGATTATGGTTTGATAGGATTAACACTCTTTTAGGTGCCGCCAAGTGGTAGGAAGAAACATATTGCAGCTAGCTCATGGAATTGGGAGGCTCAAAGGGGACGCATACTTAATCTGATTGCAAATTCCTTGGAAATCAACCTCTCATTGCTCTTTGGTTCATCAGATCCAGATGAAAATTATTTGTCTTTTGTAGTGAGGTATATTGAATTGTTGTTTATTCGATTAACTCAAATATATCATATATGTATCTGTAAGTTTGAAGCTTTATGCCAATCGTAATCTTTAACAATACATGTTTTTATTGGTTGTAGAAATTCACTTTCTATGTTTGAGAATCCAACACTGTTGAAAGATGCTGATGCAAAGGAAGCTTTATGTCGTGTCATTGGAACCTGTGCCACAAAATACCACTATTTGGCTCAATCTTGTGTTTCAATCTTGCATTTACTTCACAAACATGATTTTGTTGTTATACATCTGGCTGATGCTGCTGCGTGGGCTGAGAAGAAATATACAGACGGGAGTTTGTGCATCTCTCTTATTAGAGAAATAGGTAGAACTAACCCAAAAGATTATGTGAAAGACACTGCTGGAGCTGAAAACATTGGGCGGTTTCTTGTTGAGCTTGCTGATCGTTTTCCAAAGTTAATTTCAACCAACATTGGTTTATTGGTTCCTCATTTTGGTGGAGAATCATACAAGATAAGGAATGCTCTTGTTGGAGTGTTGGGGAAGTTAGTTGCAAAGGCGTTTAATGATATTGAAGGTGAAGGGAGTTCAAAGTCTAATCGTCTGAGAACCAAGCAGGCGATGTTGGAAATCCTTCTAGAACGTGCTAGAGACGTTTCTGCTTATACTAGAAGTCGAGTGTTACAAGTATGGGCTGAACTGTGCGAAGAGCATTCTGTAACTATTGGTTTATGGAATGAAGTTGCTGTAGTAGCTTCTGGAAGGCTGGAAGACAAGAGTGCTATAGTGAGAAAATCTGCACTGAGTTTATTAATTATGATGCTGCAACATAATCCATTTGGGCCACAACTGCGCGTAGCTTCATTTGAGGCGACTTTAAAGGAGTACACAAAGAAGTTAAATGAGCTAGAACCAAATAAGTCATCAGAAAATGTTTTGGATTCATCAGTTTTGGATAGTGATGCTGGGATTGAAGATGGTGACAATGATGATGTTGCTAAGAAACAGGATGATAGTTTGACTGACAGCTGTATTGCACACGAGGATGAACAAAGTACTCAAACGGATAGTTCAGTACCTGATGTTGGGAACTTGGAGCAGACCCGGACTTTGATTGCATCACTTGAGGCGGGATTGAGGTTTTCTAAGTGTATAACTGAAACCATGCCAACCCTTGTTCAGTTAATGGCTTCATCATCAGCCACTGATGTTGAAAATACAATTTTATTGCTGATGAGGTGTAAGCAGTTTCAGATTAATGGATCAGAAGCTTGCCTTAGAAAGATGTTGCCACTGGTGATGCGCTTTATAGTTTGATGCTTTGTTTTTTGAGTTCTTAATGCTGTCTGTAAACGAACTGAACGGTCAATGTGCCGTTTATGAATCGTTCGGCAGGTAGTTCAGTTCGTTTATTTAATAAACAAACGAACATGAATAATTTTTTTTGTTCATGTAGTTAAATGGACGAACATGAACACATATCTCGTTTGTTCATTTATGTTCATTAGTTTCCATTTGTTTAAGTATAATCATTTAATTTTGTTAGACTCACTACAATTTAGTGTAAGTTTACTATTTCTTTTGCCTGACAGATTGATGTCCACGTTTACTTTTAATTGCTGTTTGCAAGGCTATGTTCGTTTACGTTTGTGAACTGTTTGTCTATGCTCTTAACGAACGAACATAAAGGAACACGAACACACTCATTTCCTTAACGAACAAACACGAACAAGAAAACCACGTTCATTTAATTGTTTGTGTTCGATTGTTTGTTCGGTTAAAGTTAACCGACCGAACACAAACATGTCTTACTTGTTTTGTTTACAAGCCTAACTGCTGTATTCCTCTTATTTGTTGATATTATACTAACGTTTCATTTTATCATTGCCTTTTTTTAATGCATGAAGGTATTTTCTCAAGACAAGTCTATATGTGAAGCTGTGGAGAATGCATTTGTTACAATCTATATTACAAAGAGTCCAACTGAAACCGCTAAAAATCTTATAATGCTGGCTACTGATTCAAACATTGGGGACCTTGCAGCATTGGAGTTTGTTGTTGGGTCGTTGGTGTCTAAAGGAGACATCTCTGCTAGTACGGTATGCCCCTGCAATATCTTATTACTGGTTTTGTTATGCTTTCTAATCTTGTATGGTGACAGTTGTCAGCGTTGTGGGACTACTTATGTTTCAATGTTAATGGAACGAGTGCAGAACGCAGCCGTGGGGCTCTATCTGTACTCTGCATGGCTGCCAAATCATCAGCTGATATTCTGAGTTCTCATTTGCAAGATATTATAGATATTGGTTTTGGTAGGTGGGCAAAGGTAGAACCTTTGCTTGCCAGGACAGCTTGTATTGCACTGCAAAGGTTATCTGCTGTTGACCAGAAGAATCTGTTGACTAATCATGACAGCAGGTTGTTTGGTGTTTTAGACAGCTTGATTACTGGATCCTGGATTCCAGAACATATATGGTATGCTGCTGCTGATAAGGCGATCAGTACTATATATGCCATACACCCTTCTCCAGAAACCCTAGCAGCAGATCTGGTGATGAAGTCTCATAATTCTGTTTTTGGAGTTGATGGTTTGCAAAATGACAATGCTCTTACCACAGTTCAAGTTGGAAAACTAAGTAGATTTCTGTATGTTATAAGCCATGTTGCCATGAATCAGCTGGTGTATATCGAATCGTGTGTTAGGAAGATACAAAAAGAGAAAGCAAAGAAGGAAAAAATGGCAGCAGAAAGCCAAAATGTTGTCAGCAATGGTAAACCAAAGGTGAGATGATTCATATAAGTATATAATTGAATTCCTGTTTTTTAACTTTTTTTAAAATAATGTGTTTCAGGAGGATGATATAAATGCAGAATTAGGTGTTGCTGCTACTGAGGATGCAGTTCTTGACATACTATCTGAAAGGGCAGAAAAGGAAATTGTTTCTGGTGCTTCTGTCGAAAAAAACTTGATTGGATACTGTGCACCGTTTCTGTCAAAACTATGTAGAAACTTCAATCTGATGCAAAAGGTGCTTGTTATTATTATTATTCTTATTCTTATTATTATCATTATGTTTATGCTTATTTTTATAATATCTTTACATAGTTTCTGACATGGTCTCCATTTCTGCTTTAGTATCCTGAATTACAGGCATCTGGGATGCTTGCTCTGTGTCGGTTGATGATAATTGATGCTAACTTTTGGTAATATTTTTCATTTCTTGTTTTCTAAATTTCTTGTTTCTGTAATATATAAATTGTGATATACTGCAGTGAAGCAAATCTCCAGCTTCTATTCACTGTTGTTGAAAGTGCACCATCTGAAACTGTTCGGTCCAACTGTACAATTGCTCTTGGTGACCTGGCGGTTCGTTTTCCTAATCTTTTAGAACCGTGGACTGAGAAAATGTACTCAAGGCTGCATGATCCTTCATTATCTGTAAGGAAGAATGCTGTATTGGTTCTCTCTCATCTCATTCTCAATGACATGATGAAGGTAAGATGCTGGCTGAAGTTATGATTTTGTAACTATATGGTTTCTGAATATATTTTTTATTTGTTAGGTTAAAGGTCATATAAATGAGATGGCAATGAGACTAGAAGATGAAGATGAAAGGATTTCTAATCTTGCAAAACTGTTTTTCCACGAGCTGTCAAAGAAAGGTAAAGACTTCTAAGTTGCTACCTGCGCACTTGATTGCTAATTTGCTACTCTTTATTAACTGCTTGTTTTGTTTTCAGGGAATAATCCTATATATAATTTACTCCCGGATATTCTTGGCAAGTTGTCAAACCAGGATTTGAAAAGAGAATCTTTCTTTAACATCATGCAGTTCTTGATAGGGTCAATCAAGAAGGTAAAAGTAACTCATTTTTTGTATCAAATTATCAACGAGGCATACAGTCACCTTTTACTTTCTTTTTTTTTTTCTATAATTTTTCAGGACAGGCAAATGGAAGCCCTTGTTGAAAAGCTATGCCATAGATTCAGTGGTGTCATGGGTTTGAATCTCAAACAAACATTTTATTATTTAAGATAAATTAAACATGTTTTTATGTTTTAGTTTTTTCTTTGTTGCAGACGCTAAGCAGTGGGAAAACATTTCATATTGTCTCTCACAGTTATCATTTACAGACAAAGGCATTAAGAAGTTGATAGATTCATTTAAGGTTTATGAGCATGTTTTATCTAATGATACCGTGATGGAACATTTTAGAAGCATAATAAACAAGGTACCGTCATGGATTGGTTTATGAACAACATTTTTCTTAAACATCACTCACATTTCATGCTTTTCTCTCTCTTTTAGGGTAAAAAGTTTGCCAAACCAGAACTAAAATCATGCATTGAGGAATTCGAGGGCAAAATTGACAAATTTCACATTGATAAAAAGGAACAGGAAGATACCGCAAGAAATGCAGCTGCTCATCAACAGAAAGCAGAAGCCATTAAAAACGTTACCATGGATAATAATAAACAAAATAATAATAATAATAATCAAGAAGAAAGTGACGAGTCTGAAGCTGCTGAAGGTTTGTACTTATTTAGTTGTTTTATAGTCTTTTTTAAGATCAGTACATTATAAATGCTAATTTTGTTTGAAAATGATACAGATGGTGAGGTTATGGACCCATCAATAGATGATACACGTGATGAATCCAGTAACGGAAAGGATTCAAAACCTACGGAGTCTGAAGAATGTTCCGAAGCTTCTAGTCAAGTGATTCAGTCAGAACCGTGCGATGATGAGGTCAAATCCCCTGAGTTTGTTCCCAAAGGTACTGTGAAACTTTAATGATTTCACATGTGATATGATTATAATCAGATGATGATCACGAGTTTTCGGTGATATGCTTTCAGGAACCGTGAAGCAGAGAGCTAAGAAAAGTAGTACTGCATCTGCGAAGGTAGAGTCGCATGCTGCAGCCGTGAGAGTTACAAGGTCTAGAAGAAGGTGAGCTTTTGTGTTGTGGGTAGATGATGACTGAGGTTGACTTGCGGGTCTTTTGTTGTAAGATATAATTTGGTTTTAAGACAAGGAATGTATGTGTTCACAGCTTTATAACTTAAAATGTTGATGTAGTCAAGTAAACATACAGAGTGTTTACCCTTAATTGTGTACACTCTATTCTCATGAAGGCTAACTGATGGTGTTTTAGTTAATTGGCTTAAAGCTTATGTACCATTAAATGCTTTCCAAACCTAAAGTAATAAGCTTCAAACAAACTAGTCTAAACATTTTAAAGATAAAAATGATATGCTTTGTATGTGAGTGTTACTTTGAGTATTAATTTTATGTTTGATGAATTATGTAATAGTTTTAATGATGTAAACATGTTCTAAAGAATGAGCCAAGTAAATTGTTCATTAGTATTTTATAAGCATTTGTTGAACTCTAATGGAGCTCGTATTCAAGAACCCAAAACAAGGTATGCTCATGTGTCTAACTTAAAATACCATGATAACAACCTATCTAAAGAATGAGCCAAGTAAATTGTTCATTAATATTTTATCTAACAAAATAAGAATCCTTTCATGATAGGGGGGGGGGGGGGGGGGTACCGAACTACAGATTAAAAAGTAGCGTTATGAAGAAACCTTACTTTTCTCCTCTATATAAAACACTTGATACATATTCTACTCAAATAATTAAATAACATACATAGAGTAGATGCGTTACGTCAATATTTCACATTTCATTGTTAAGTATAAAAAATTACAACTTTATACCCCCGTTGTTCTTTCATTGGTTTACAATTTCATCACTCTACAATTTCAACTTCTTACTAACCAAAACTAAAACAATACTAATAAGACCGATCTGTATTAGTTTTTAGTAAAACTTGTAATTATATAAAACATTAGTTGATATTCCTTTCGATCAAAAAATATTATTATATATATATATTAAAAACCAAATGTTAGTTAACACGCAACAATTACTATTCATAGAATAAGCTAATTACTTCTTTACACGTAAGTAAAACTTTTCATTGAATTCAATGGGTAATTACAATCTGCCCATACCAATATACAATTCATTTTCAAATATAATAACTTTCTTCATTTGTAAGCATTTTAATACTTTGTTTTGTTTATATGTTTATTTCTTTTGACACAATTTACTTTTTAACTTTCTTTCGCGACGTAATGTTACTTCGTTTAAAATCGATCTAGGTCAACCATTATATAATTTTAACTTCTTTAAACAAATTTTACTCTAAAATTAAAAACAAACGATAATGTTTCTACGTATGTTTCGATATAAATTTAATTAAACACCGAGCTCATGCAATGAATGACCAAACACATGTATTAGTTATTTAGTTATAATATATTCTTATTTCTTCACCACAACTTCATGTTCTTAAGCAGACAATCTTATTTCTACATATGTTTTGATATAAATTTTATTATAACTAAGGCACCTTAACATGCAAACAAATTCTTAACTTTATGTTTTATAAATGTCTCATTCACGACGGGCGAGCGACTATGCATCAACGCTCCCGCCGCAAAGCAGCAGGTGAATTACACGGGTCAGCCCATTTCATTAAATGGTTGGGAGTTGTATGTATGCACATATAAGCAGTTAAGAGTGTCCAAATTCATTCATTCATCCATCCATCCAAGTTCACCGTTGGATCGTGGTGGACCCACTCCAATTAATACATCATCAATGGCTGCTGCTGCTTCTTCTTCTGTCGTACCGCCGCCGCTATTCACAGCTCCGCCACCTGAACCAAACACTCTCCGAGTAAGTATTCGGCACTCATACCTCTTCAATTTACGCGTTACATTTCAGTGTTGATCCATTTCATTAGGTTTTATACTTTTATTGATAGAACGAAGAGCTAGTGTATATTTAACCTAATGAATTTGAACATAATATATTATTACGTTCAGTATCACGTACCTACAGGCTGTGAATTCTTTTATCACAGTGTATTTGACATTAATAACCTTTGCTCTTAGGCTTTATAATAAAATTAAACCTAATATAGAGAAAATTAAGTAGCTTATAATTGATGAATACTGATGAAATTACTCGAATACGTTATACCTATCCGGAATTGCTATCATATTGCTTAATAATTGTATGTTTTAACCTAGAGAAATCTGTTTGATAAAACTGTTATACTTATCAATTGAGTACAGGATTGAAAGGGTAGTGTACTGTACTGTATTCATTAGGTTTAGTTGATTACATAGAAGCTGCATCACAATCTATATATAGACAATCACATACTACAATTAATCTCGACAACAGAATTAGTTAATGCAAACTAACTCTCTAATATGTGACAGTATAGGGGATTGTTAATTTCGGGTGTACAGCTTGTGGTGTAAGCAAATTAGGTTCGCTGTCACTGAGCAGAAAACTGGTGTTGCGGTGTTCAAGGGAGGATATGATGGATGTGAGGACATCTGCTGTTGCTGATGGGATTGCAGAATATTTAGATGGTAGGTTTTGGGTAGCTTTTATAAGTTTTTTGTGCTGTTGTGATGATATGGTTGTTTTGATGCAGATTCGGTGGCGGAAACTGACATTAGGGAGCCTAGTGTCTCGACTATATTGATGAATTTTGAGAATAACTTTGATCCTTATAGTGCAATGAGCACGCCCCTGTATCAAACAGCTACTTTCAAACAGGTATATTTGACTTTTTAGAAATTAAAATACTAATTCACAACTCCCAAGTTCATTTTTAGTTCACTTAAGTTTGTATAAATAACTTGGAAGTTACTCTACAATGCACCAAAATCATTGTAAATTCAGTAATACATGCTCAAATCTGGCATTTGTGTCATAGCGAAAGAAGGATCTTTATTAAAAGTTTATTTCTTTATTTGTTTTATATTTTTTCAGCCTTCAGCAACTGAAAATGGCCCTTATGATTACACTAGAAGTGGCAATCCTACACGTGATGTGCTTGAAGGGTTCGTTCTTTTATATGCACAAGGCCACGTATGTTAAATTATGCTTCTGTAATATTTTAAATTAATATCAATCTCGTTTCATACTTTTAGCCTCCTGGCAAAGCTTGATAAAGCAGACCGAGCATTTTGTTTTACCAGTGGAATGGCCGCTCTAGCTGCAGTTAGTCGTTTAATTAAATCCGGTAAGTTAAAACATTTTTTACTCCTTTCATCATAACATACACACTTATTATATAAATATATATTCAGTCAGTCAATGCTACTTGATCTATCATTATTACATATAATTTTAGGTGATGAAATTCTTGCTGGAGAGGACATATACGGTGGTTCTGATCGATTACTATCACAAGTCGTTCCTAGAACAGGAGTCGTGGTTAAGTGAGTACATATCTTTGAAAATATAACTATTGAAATTGTATAAAACAACCATAAGTTTGTAATATATTGAAACCAAATTTGAAGGCGAGTGGACACAACTAACTTAGATGAGGTTGCTGCTGCAATTGGCCCCCAAACTAAACTAGTGTGGTTGGAGAGTCCAACCAATCCCCGAATACAAATCACTGATATTCGTGTAAGCTCTAATATTATTCTGAATCTGTCTCCATTTTTATTTGCATTATATAAAGTATTAAAAGTGTATGATGATCTTTTCAATTCAGAAAATAGCTGAGATTGCTCATGCAAACGGTGCTCTTGTGTTGGTGGATAATAGTATCATGTCTCCTGTTCTGTCTCGACCCTTGGAACTTGGGGCAGGTGCTTAATACATAATGTTTTTTGGCCTGTAATTGAACCGAACTTTCAGTGAACATTTCGTTAACTGTGGGCGAGGGCCGTTTATGTCCATTTATTTAATAAATAAACCAACATGAACACAATTTTTTGTTCATTTTGTTAGGCGAACGAACATGGACACATGTCTCGTTTGTCCATTTATGTTCATGAACGCTCCCTTAAATTTGTTCTTTCATATTTGCTTACGCACGTTCATGTTTGTTGGTTGACATAGGTTTTTAAGTTTGCTCGTTTACATTTGGTATTATATTAATTTATATTTTTAGGTCCATTACTGTTTAGTCTAGTTTGTAAAAGTTAAAATATCACTCATTGCATTATAGTCCTGTTTTATTAACCTTTTAGGCCCAACACATTGTTGTCTACATCTACTTTTAATTATGTTCACATTTACTTGCTGTTCACATCTACTTCGTTGTGTTCGTTTATATTTTTAACAAACGAACACAAACATTCATTTTCTTAAAGAACGGACACGAACAAAAAAATACCATTTGTTTAATTGTAGGTGTCTGATCGTTTGCTCGTTAAATTTATACCAACACGAACATGCTCTGTTCGTGTTCGTTCAGTTCGCTTACAGACCTATTTTTGTCATTTATTTTGTGTTTCTATATCAGTAGTGGTGCCCCTAATTGCTAGTGTGATACTTTTTTCAGACATTGTGATGCACTCGGCTACAAAATTCATTGCTGGACACAGTGATGTCATGGCTGGAGTGCTTGCTGTAAAGGGGGAAAGGTCTGTATATCTTGTAATATCCCTTTGGCTTATATGGAAAATTGCTAGCAACTTATAAATGTGTTTAGTATAATATAAGAAAAGGCATAAAAGAATCATATTGCTTATGATAAAACAGGCTGGCAAAAGAATTGTATTTTTTATAAAATGCCGAAGGTTCAGGTCTGGCACCTTTTGATTGTTGGATCTGCTTACGTGGAATCAAGACAATGGCTTTACGTGTTGAGAAGCAACAGGTACTATTTTATACATTATAATCCACTAGATTATATAAAAAGCTGTAAAAATGTTTTATTAATGCTACGTCATCCTTTTTAGGAAAATGCACAAAAGATAGCCGAATTTCTATCCTCTCATCTGTTGGTAAAGAAGGTTAATTATGCCGGTCTTCCCAACCATCCGGGACGCTCATTACACTTCTCGCAGGTAAGGGCAAAAGAGTAATTAAATTATTGTTCATTTAGCTGAAAATAATTGGAAAAGATAAATAAAAAAATAATAATTCATCTTGCAGGCGAAAGGAGCGGGATCTGATTTGAGTTTCTTGACAGGGTCTTTGGCCCTCTCGAAGCACATAGTGGAAACCACCAAGTTCTTCAGTATAACTGTCAGTTTTGGTAATCATTTTTCACATATTTTGATAACGGAAAATGGAAAGAAAAGATGTCCATTGTTTCATAAGTTTTTAACTTTTTTTTTGCAGGGAGTGTGAAGTCACTAATAAGCATGCCATGCTTCATGTCACATGCATCTATACCAGCAGAAGTTCGTGAGGCGAGAGGCTTAACTGAAGATCTTATTCGTATCTCTGTGGGGATTGAAGATGTGAATGACTTGATTGCTGATTTGGACCATGCGTTAAGAACCGGTCCGATATAGGCTACATTATGCTTTGATGATTCATAAAACACTGAATCAGGTCAAGTTCCTGAGACTTATTTTATTTTGGCTCTTGGTTGATAATCAAGTGGCAACCATGTTGCAGCAACGTTTTTGTATTACGTTTGTAGATATGGTTTGGGGACATGGAAGCATATGCTTTCTAATAATATTGGCTTTTGAGCAAAATCAATGGTCAATTAAGGCAGACTCTCTCCCAACAAATTTCATTTTGCTTTTAAGTTGACCGTTAATAACTGATAGCCTTATATTTCCTTTTCATTATTTTTAAAACCCATAAATAAGATAACTTTGTGGTTGAGTTAACTTGGCGTATGCTGATTGTTTGACATTGACGTATTAACTTCATTAGTGTAACGACCCCCCCCCCCCCCCCCCCCCCCCCCCTCTTATTCAACATAACTTAACCTTTAATAAAAAAACTAGTTTCTCTCTCTTCAACCTACACAACCCAACCCAATTCAAATTTTTACTCTCCTTCATAACTAAATCTAAACTAATTTTTTATATTTTGAAATAGTCAGTTTTTTTAAAAAAAATTATATTGAGATTTTCACAAAAAAAAAGTTAAGATATACTATGTATTTATATTTTATTTTGAAGTTAAATATTACAAGTTATTTAAGTAATTAAATTATTGGAGGAAATTAATAGTTAAGTTTTGTGTTGTAACCAATTATTTTATGACATGTGGCATGAGAAATTGAGAACCACTTAAGTTTGGGTTGCAACCCAGGCTGTTCCACCAACGCGGTTGCCAACTTAGGTTGGTGTTAATTTCTTTTTTAATTTTTTAATTACTTCAACTTTTGTCTTATTATTGACCAACCCAACACTGGATTATCAATAAAAGTGGTCTAATAAAAATCAATTTATTAAGCTTGTTTTTGGATTAATAGTAATCGGTATATTATGAAATCCACTTGAGTTGTGAAAACTATAGAAACCCATTCTCAACAACATGTTTTTAATTAATGTTTAAATCTTGTGGTCCACAATTAAAGTGAATAAAAAATATAAATATAAATATAAATTTTTCTTTCTCCTAAAATATATATAAAAATTAGTAAAAAAAATGTTAAAAAATAACAAAACATTTTTTTTTATGTTTTGATGTTTTGTATTAAATGTTACAACATATATTACATGTAACAAAAAAAAATGATGTTATATAGGGTTTTCACGGGTTTTCACACTTTAAATGAGTTTTCATTTTAACCTTACCCTCCATATATATATATATATATATATATTTAAAAGGCAACTTGTGCTCTACTCACAAAATCTACTGTAGCTCGGCAGTATATTTTCTGAAGCATTATGTACAACAAATTGATGCACGATTTTGCTTCAGGATTTAAACACGTATGCCTCTACGTGGCGTTTTAGAGAGAGAGAGAGAGAGAGAGTGGTTGCTTGTTTCCAACGAGAGCAAATACCTAAACCATCATCTATCTTCGTCTTTACTCTTTAGCGATTTTTACCCACAACCGTGAATCACCAATGACGACTGCTAAATTGTGTTTTCCTTCTCTCCACCTTCGATTCTTACCATAAAATGTATGTCAGGAACAGTGAACTAGCTAGGGTTTTAAAGAATCAATTACATTTGTATAAATAAATTGTGTAATTTCTAATTCAAGACGTTCTGCTTCACCAATATCATGTCTATTGTCTGATTATTATGTCATCAGCATCTTCTAAGGTATCTTCATGCCCGTGACTGTAACTTTTAATTCATATGTCTGAAATGTTATTTATATGTATTGAAAATTGTTATGATGATTTTTAGGTGTTCATACTATGGACACGGGTTGCATACTACTAACATTTTTCTTTATCCGTTATACCCCTGTTTAGGGTTTCAGTAATTTTTTCCTCTTTTGAATTTTAGTATGCACATTCCTTTGTTAATCTCCCCATATGATGGTTTCTTTATGCATCAAATATGAACATTAATGTAATGGAACCTATAGAGTTGATATATGTGAATTTCTTGATGTGTGAAACTGGTCTAATGATACAAATAAAAGAACTTGATCTTTGCACCAGCTACATGAAATTATCCTTCTCCTTTGCAAGCTCAGAAAGACATTTGTGATATCTTCAGCAGGTATATTCTCATTTGATCTGGCGTTGACATTTTTTGTAATTTTTACTCATTAACGTTCTGACTTGGATTTTGGGCTAATGTTTAGGGACATACCACACTACCACTACAGCCAGGAAATCAGACAGCGGCGGAGTAAGTAACTTTCATGTAGTTTTTATTCATTGAATATGGTGTAACACCATCGACAATATACTATTTTTGACATTCAGGTGGTGCTCGAAGACACTAAAAAAGCCGATAAAACAGCAGGTCAACCAACAAACAGAACTTCTAAAGGAACACATGTGAGGGTGCATTTCTCATTTTTTGCTTTATAATAAAATCTTTCTTCTTGAATCACTTCAAATTGAGTCCCTGATTTCATCAATATGTAGTTTCAAAAGGATCTGATTAGTGGTTGGGTCTTGCTAAGTGGTGGCCCATATAAATTCCAGACTGGTCTTGACCCGTCTTATCCTAACAACAGTCATTATGCAACCAATGACTAACATGTAATTAGAATATTGCAGGTGCAAGCAAACATTCCTGTTCATCAGTTCATGGAGTGACGTGGAGCCGCCCTTTCGAAGGGTTGGGCTGGAGGAGAGATCAAAGTGAAAATCTTTCTACTAGGCCCAGCTCGGGTGGGTTTATGAGTGGGAAGGGGAGAGAGAGTGCCACACATGAAAAGGAGGGGACAGAGAGCATTCATTCCCTATGCATTGGTGATGGTTGTAGAACTGCATTCAAGGGTTAAAAGCCACTTGAATTGGTAATAGTTTATTTAAAATATTAAATTGATTAGTTACAAACTTAAAATGTAGTCAAGTCACATGATTAATTACTCAATGTTTCTTACGTTTGGAGGTAACTTGATACTTAAAAGTATGTTTTAAGTATTGACTATCTAAATGTTTTACATTTGCCTGTATTAATATTGTTTGTTGTATATTGTAGATTTCAGATTGTGTTTAGGCATTTGATATCTAAAAGCTTTTGGGGTGAGAGGCTTCTGGTTGCTGCTTTATCGACGATTCTACAAAATATTGGTGTATGTCTGCACTATGTGTTAGTATATGTCGACCCATATGTGGTTCATATTCTGTCATGCCTAATCTTTTAGATATTATTGGTGGTTCATGTGTTTATTAGTTGTTAATATTAGAAGAGTAATTTCTTTGACTTTTGTAGTAAGTCAAATCTGTTGTTATCTACCTCATCACATTGACCAGGTAACTACACAATGTTACATGCTTGCACAGCTCAGAGTCTAATGAAATTTTATTGCTTTTGCAATGTGTCACCAATGTTTCACAAACCTTGCAGTTGTTACTGTTTTATTTCAAAATTTCATGATTGTGCATTCTTTGACTGTAACAAAAGCTTATTTAATCTTTAGTAAGCTGTATCTTTTGTATTCATGAAACTATGTATGTAAAACACAACCTTCTAACTTAGCAAGGCATATGGTAGCAACTTGGCCGCGCGTTGCGGCGGGTACGGTTACTACTTTAAAACTAAAGTTAAACAAATAAATGCTTTATTTATGTCCCATTTATGTCGACTAAACATTTGTGGGAAATAAAAAAAGACTAAAAGGAATAAATGTGAATAATATTAAACACTCAAACTAATCCATTTTTGGAAAGCACATCCACACCCTCATTAGTCTTTTCTAAGAATAATAATCTTTCTAGTGCAAAAGTTTCGTCATCTTTCACTTGGTCTTAAAGTAGTTGGTTTAGCTTTTGGGTGAAATCAAAACGTCTTTGTTTACCTTTTTCTTTTTAAATATACTTGGTGTTTGTGTCTGAATTTTGGTGCTTGGCAGCATTAACTTGTATGTGATGGCGATATCAGCGGTGGTGGCGAGGTGGTTTTACAAGTGGTAATTGGAAGGTGGTGTTGACTGTTGACAACGATGGTTCATACATGGCCGTCACATAACGCGTTCAACATAAGGAGCCAAAGTAACCCAAAAGCTTTATCAAACTACCAAAACCAATGTGTTTCAAATGCTTCAATGAATTTGGACTGAGATTGCCTAGGCCTGCTCAGAATAATATTAAGGTTCTAAGTGGCTGCATCCATAGTTGAGCATAAGAAAGAAACCGATTTGGAGTCCAACTGCAGAACTAAAAGGTTGACCAAAATAATAATAATGCAACTTATAATGACACCAACACCAACATCACCATTCACCACCACCTACACTTGCTTTTTCCCATGTCACCTTCCACAACACCAAAAGGTTTCAAAAACCACCTCTCATCATTCAAACAGTCACCCCAACTACAACTAACACTATCTCCTTTCAAATGACCACATGTGTCGGGACACTTGTCGAAACTGTACATCGACCCACATCGGCTAAGCCTCTGGTTACATGTTTATATATCAAGAAACACCTTCAACATTACATCTAACAGTTGAAAAGTCAAATTTAATCTACCATGAACATGTTGACAATACAGATACAGATATATAAACATACAGATACAGATATATGGGAGATATTATTCCACCCACCAAGAAATAAAGAAAAAAGGCATGACAACGATATCCATAATTCACACAAAAGATCTTGGCATGGCCCAACAAGATACAAGGTATCTAGGCCCCTAATAGGGATGCATGAATCAACATCAACTGCATAAACAAACTTTATAATATCATACATAAGTTCATCAAACATTTATTTTATTATTATTAAATATATAAGACAATAATCCTTGTGGCTACACCATGGTACTGTTCTAGCATCTTTTCATACAACACATACTAAGATAACTAAACTAGAAACCATAGATCTACCATAGAGTACACATCACCCTCACTTGATCTTCAAGTCAACATAAGATTATTACCAACAAGATGAGGACGGAGACAAACACGCACCTCGTGTTCTTCAAGCCCCTCTCTGAGCTTCGGGACCAAAATCTCAAGCATTGTACCGGGCCCGTCATAATAAGCTTCTATGTTGGCATCCTCAGGAATTCGGGTTGCAAGCGGGATTTCTCTGACAAATTCTCCAGGCGGGCAGTGTTCCAAACAAGGGTCTGCAAGCTTGAACGTGCGGTCACGTCTTTTGATAAAGGGCATGCGTGACACACTTATACAAGACACCTTAATAATTCCATGTGTAAGGGTGTTTCGCCAAGAAACTTTGACCTTTTGAAGATCTACAAATGGCAAGCTTATAACAACTAAGTAACCTTGTTCATCTTCATATATTGTTTTTGCAGCTGTCACAGGCCCACAAGCAGTCCTCACAACCCCACTAAACTCGTTTAACCAATATGGATTGTTCGCATTCATTTCCAAATTTGGTAATCTCTCTAGCGGAGGATGATTATTATTAACCGTTAAGCATATATCTTCTTCATTCCCTTGTGGGAATAAGTCCTTCCGCTTCTTGCTCCCAATCGGTGAAAGATTCATCCCATTTGCATCCCCGTTTGTGTGGTTGTGATTCGGAGACTGAGTCGACAAGTTTAACCCCGACCCGTTAAGTAACTTTTTAGATTGAGAATTCAAATTGTTCTGTGGTCGCTCGAGCTCAAACTCAGTGTTGGGAAGATTCCTCCACGAACCAAAATCACTAGCGGCTCGCGGGATTAAAAAGTTGGGATCTCGTCCAGTGAGTTCAGTCCACCTTTTAAGTTCATCTTCTCCGAGTATCGTGATATTCGGCATTGGAACAACCTCAATACCATGAACACACTGCGGATTCGAAAGCCCCCGATAATGTTTTCTCTGCATCCTATGAGACCGAACAAAACCCTTATCAACACTAAACGGAAACGGGCGTTCGCCTTGTCGGGAATGCCCGTTCATGTAACTTCTTAGCTGCATCTTCCCGAGTGCATTCTCGGGTCTATCTTTAAACACCCACATGTACATGTTTTCCATATCGTGCTGCACCATGAAAACATCAAGATTAAGGTCTGATTTCTCAAACCCAGAAACCCCGTTACCGTCTACCACTATCTTGGCTTTAGATTTGTCATTCAAAACCGGCTTAAAATAAAAACTGAAGAAAACCCAAGCACCCCATATGCTATCCACCCGCTTCGCACACTTCCTACCGACTTTCGAAACATTAAGGAAGCTTTCGGTTTCATATAACTGCGAGACAAGCCCGACTCCAGCATCCAGAAGTTCAGACGGGTCTTGGTTCCACGACTCGGGTGGAGAGGCTCGGTCAACCGAAAGGGGCAAATTGATGTCGGGAGGCCGGGCGGGGTCCAAATCATCATGAGAAGACGAGGCGCTTGAATCCATTGACAAAAGAGTTGAAGGATGATGATTTAACATTAAAAAAGTGGCGAGAAGCGAACCGCCCATCTCAGGAAATCATGATGGCTACTAACTGAGATCCCGGGTTCGATCTCAAAGTATTCTTTTCTTCAACACAAGGCTCATTTGAAAGGCAACAAACCCTAATTACTACTCATATTATTCGTCAACTATTCATGAATGGCTGAATACCCTTTATTACGAAGACTCCAAACAACCTAATTAACGACTGTCAGCTTTCATACTTGGTTAAAAAGCCCCAATTCATATCGGCAAACAAATAACTAGAATAATAATATTATTATTATTATGAAAGAAAGAAAGAAAGCAAGCAAGCAGCTACCAGTCTATGAAGCCAAGGCCCAAGAAGAGGACTAGATCAGAGGGGATCTTGGAAGAGTACCTTTTAGGGTAAGCATTAACAGCTATGGGAAACAAAGGAAGACCTGTGGGACTTTGACTATTACTACTACTACTGCTATTGATCATCGTCTTCACCATCCTCCTCATCTATAACTATATGTTAGCTAATAATAATCAATTACTGGGTGAGTGCGCAAGAAGCAGCAAGTCTCGAAATGAAATACGAAAATAAAGAAGACATAGAAGAAGATGAGAGAGAGTGGGGAGGAGAGACGTATGTGAATTTATGAGGAGAAAGGAAAGGAAACAAGGAAGAAAGAAAGGTAATATTAATATTAATATTATTATTATTAACGGTGACGGTCGCATCGTCGATGGTGCTTGCCGTTTTTAAATTCATTCATTGCCTTTTTAGTTTTCACTTTTTTTTTTCTTGCTTTTAATGTGTAGACAGTACGGCTTAATACCTTTTGCTTAAACATATTCTATTTCTACTTTTATTCTTAAAATAATTCTAATTATTTTTTTAATTAAACTTCTAATATGTGGTAGTATGATGACACACGACCACCATCTTAGTCTACTGGTAAAGCCTATATCTTATAAATTACAACCAAATGACTATGAGTTTTACTTGAATAAAAGGTAGAAAAAATTAGCTGTTAAAAAAAGTAGTATGATAATACGTATTATGTATACTATTTATTTTTATCTAAAAGATGTTCATATTACCTTTTGATTTTCTTGATATGTTTATTTGGCTTTTATTTTTTCTCTTCTTTAAAAATGTCCATTCAAAAATGAGAGGACTTGATTTTATTATGTGAGCAGACGACAGCATTTATAGCTAATCACAAACCGCCATGTGTTTTTTTATATGATTAGATTCACCTATTTATTAATAAACCCGCTTCTGTTTGCGCCTTTCCGGCGGTATAACACCGTCTTCTGATGGTATTACGTCATCCTATAGCCTACTAAATCTTCCGTTCGCATTATACCGTCTTATGACAGTGAAACTAAAATATACATATGTGGCGAGTTTTAATTGGAATTTAACAACGCTATCCTATCGTCTAACCAGGTTGCCATCTCTCTTGCTGAGAGGATATTTTAAGAAGAAAAGAAAAATTAAGAAAATAAAAATGTAATATGAACATTTTGAGAATTTTCTCCTACGCCACCATATTAGTTTGGGTTATTGTAATGTTAAAGTTAATATGAGGTGTCTGGTTATCACATCCCCACGTTAATAATTCGTATTTATAAATTAAAATTGACAGTGGCTTATGATGTAATTTGGGACGAACAAACTTTTTACTGTGTATATTTTGTTTTATTTGATTATAAAAAATGAATATATTTACAATTGATAATGTTTTATAAGATCACGTGGTATTTATATTTTTGATTTTTCTAAAAGAAATATATCTAATCAATCAACGATATGGGATAACTTATCTTCGAGCTACTCAAGCTCGGTAGTGAAGAGGTAGGTCCCAGCAGAGTCCAGTTGGACCCGCAGGACTCATCTTGAAGAGAGACGTCTGCGCAGAAACCAACTGGATCCGCAGGACCCACCATGCTCAGAGACGTGACGTCCTTACGCGCAGTACGCAAGCTGTTCCCGCAGGAAATGCCTCCCAATGGTGTACTCCGCCTGTTCCCGCAGCTGCGGATACAAGCCATCAGAGAAGGCCACCCGCGCAGCAAGGCTACACGCACAAGGCACTTAACTCTCAAAATAATTCAGTGTCACCTGAAGAAGGAATGAGCAAAGCCGGGAACAATCCCGCACAAAGGCGGGAGGGGGAATACTCCCGCCCAAATGAGCCAGTCCGTACGATACTGGAGGATCTTTTGTACTGTACCTGACGAGGTATGGGCAAAAGATCTGACCAGAGATACGACAGCTCATTGACAACAGTATGACGAGCAGCATGCTCTTGTACTGTATGTCACTATTAGCCGCTGCCTATTCACCAACTCCTGTCATACCACCTGCATAGCCTGCAGTTGGTGGAAAAGGAATAGTACACAGCAGGCCTGGTCACTGTCAGCCGCTGCCTACCCACCAACTGCCAGCATGGCACGTGCGTAGGCCACAGTTGGTAGAACAGGAATACTATTCAGCCGGCTATACCTTCTTGGAAACCTACATTCGGCTATAAATACCCTAAATGGTATGATCATCTCATCTTATCTTGTATCTCATATCTTACCTGATATCTGCTCTAGCAATCTCTTAATATACACTTATATTCAAGAGCAATCTAGTCTGATTCTCACGCCGGAGGGTGGTCACAAGGAGGTACCCCCCCCCCCCTTCTCAGTGACGAGCTCACGGTGTCTGTTTTGCAGGTTATCAGAAGAACCATCTTTGCCGGATCTAACCCCTCGTGGGAAACATCTATTTAACCCCCAGATTATCCGTAATCTGCCCGGGGTCGATTAGTGTTTCTTCATTGGCGCCATCCGTGCATAAAAGCTAGAACTTAATTCTTTTTCAGTTCTCAAAACTTCTGGAAAGATGGTTAAAGAAACTCCGGTAACCACAACCCCAGCTACTGGGGGGAATACCGACGACTACACAGTTTTTACGAACACTACCCCGGTTACCCAAGCCGGGGTAAGTGCAGTAAATTTTACGAACACTACCCCAGTTACCCAAGCTGGGGCAAGTGCAGTAAATAATCTCTCACTGGGATTCACCGATACCCAGTTAGAGAGACAAAGAACGAGGCTCCCCCGCCAAACACTCGATGAAGTTAAAGCGTGGGCGGAAGCACGTCAAAAAGAATTCCAAGCTGAGTTGGATGAACGCTTACGTTCACTCCAACAGCCTGAGGAATTCATAGAGTACTTGGATGATGATTCGGAGGAATCCGATAGTGACGCAAACCCTCGTCATAAGGCGAAAGGGAAGCGTAAGGAAACGGACTCCCAACCGAAAAGGCATTTTGGAGAAACCTTCAAACCAAAAAACGCGGGTGGAAACCCACATGACTTCTCCAAAACATTTACACCAACTGCTGCAAAGGCGGGAACGTCCAAATTTGCAAGGGACATTGCGGAAGCAATCGTCCCGAAAAGTGCCAAACAGATGTCTAACATCGGCACTTACGATGGTATATCTGATCCAGACGATCATTTGAACAGGTTCATAGCGGGGGCAACCGTCAGTAGTTGGACGGAACCTACGTGGTGTTACATGTTCCAAATGACGCTTGTGGGGGCAGCTAGAGCGTGGTTCGATCGTCTACCGGTCCACCACATCTACGATTGGGAAGACTTCCAGCAGAAGTTTAGCAAACACTTCAGCCAACAAAGAAAGTATACCGAAGAGCAACGGACAATCCTCAATTGCATTCGAGAGGAAGATGAATCTTTGTCAGGCTTCATCAATCGCTTCAACTCAAAGAAGCTAAGTCTGGGTAATATTAGAGAAGATCTTGTTCGCGCTGCTTTCATCCAGGGCGCGAACGACCCAGAGCTCATCCGCACCTTAACGGGTAGAGATGGCATGCCATCCACATGGGATGCCATCATGACAGCAGCTAAACGCTTTGCGGAAACGGAAAAGCAACTGGGTAGAGATCTCCCCCAGAGCACAAACCTCTACACTCAGAAAACAAGAGAAGACAACGTCCTTACCGCCCGACTAAACAAAAAGCGGAAGCTAGGTATTTGGCAGTCAAGGGTAAACTTTGACACCTCATCCGGCTTGCAACATCGGTTGGGCGGAAGGGATAACGTACAGTCGAACCAGAACTCCAGATGGACGCCACTCACCAAAAGCGTCACCGAGATATTCGCCACTGAGGAGCTCCCATGGCCAAAGGCTCCAATAATCCGACATCGTCACAATGCTGATCGGAGCAAATACTGTGACTTTCACAGGACAAAAGGCCACAACACTGAAGAATGCACAGACGTAAAGGACATCGTCGAAGCATTTGTCAGAGATGGGACGCTCGCGCACCTCGTGGCGTAACGAACGCTGAGCAGGCTGATGCGTGTAAAACCCCAGTTGGGGAAAACACGATGAAAATTGCAGCTTCAATGTTGGAGACAACATACTGCGTAAACAACGAGATCCCGAACCAGGTGCATATCGGCTCGATGGCACTCCCATCCCAACAACATGGAAGGGAGCTCAATTACACAGTTTGCATGTAGATCAATTCCAAACTTGTAAAGAAAAGGCCCAGAGCCACTTCTAATGGAAATGATTCTCCTTAGAACATTGATGCTGATGATCTTATATTTATACTTATGAACTTTCCACACTGATATGCCGGTCTTCACCGCATACATAAGTGGGGAAGTCGTTGCTTGTGGAAGGCGGCAAAACCCGCATAAACACAAAACAGCAAACCTTCACGCAGGTCAGTCATAGGGAAAGCTTGGTGATCCCACCAAATGAAAGTGCCGGTCCTAACCGCACAAATCATGATAGAAGAAACCGAACTAACCTATTGACAACCACGCGTCGAACGGTTAACCTATTCAAAACCCTTAGAAAATTTCTAACGAAAAGATGAGGAAAACCTCCACGCAGGTCAGATATAGATGAGGTTTAGCCATCCTACCAAGTGCAAGTGACGGTTTTACCCGCACAATCACGAAGGAGGAAGCAAAACTCCAACCTATTATCTACCACGTTCAAAGGTTAACTTATTCTAAACCCTTAGAAAATTTCTAACGAAAGGATGAGGAAAACCTCCACGCAGGTCAGATATAGATAAAGTTTAGCCATCCTACTAAGTGCAAGTGACGGTCTTACCCGCACAATCACGAAGGAGGAAGCAAAACTTCAACCTATTATCTACCACGTTCAAAGGTTAACTTATTCTAAACACTTGGAAAGTTGCTAATTTAAACTAAAGTATGAATGAGCAAGTCATATAACGTTTATAAAGCAAGTAATCCAATGAAAAAAAGATTTATATTTCATAATAATTCAAGTATTACAAGAATGGCCGGGTAACTACCCGCCTACAAGAATATAAATCTGTACAATGTAAACATATCCTAACAGTGGGAAGGGATCTTAAGGTTCAAGCTTCAGGACCACTCCCCCCAAACCCACTTGTACCCGCACCATCAGTTGGCTGTGGCGGTTCAAGGAAGGTCTTTAGAATGGCTAGCCCATCATCAGCAGCAGCAACTTCGTTCACCTTCTCCACCACCGGATGAGGGAAGGCGGCATACTGATTCACTGCTTGGTCATATACAGCTTCAGTATCAACATCATATAAAGGGAAGTTGGAAGGCGGGATGCCTTTCTCAACGAACCCTAGACCAAGCAGGAAGCCGGCCTTTTCCCCATCCTCATGAGAAGCGTTGAGGGCTGCGCTCATAGCATCGTCATAAGATGTATCCGTGAAGACCCGATGCACAACCTACAAAAAGAAAATGTGTCAAAACCTTATCTAAGTACAAAAAAAAGAGTAAAGACATTATGAAGTTAAGCTTACCTGAGACAACGCTTCTCGAAGAAGCCATTCCTTGGCAACCAAAGCCTCCTGGAGGGCGGCTTGAGCTTGGTTACGGGCGTGTTCGGCTTCACTTTTATTAAGGTTGGCAAGCAACACTTCCTTTGCAGCAGCCTCTTCAACGCCCTTTAGCTTCCGCTCAGTGTGGTCAAGCACACCCCTCTGGTCCAAGATCTCTTGGAGCTTCTTGGCGTCTTCCATCGCCAAGGCATCATGAGTATGTTGGAGCGCCTCTAGTTTGGCTTTAAGTTCCTCATTCTCGAGGCGTAGAGGCTCAGCAACAGCTTCAGCCTTGGTGGCCCTCTCGGTTGCGTTCCGTGCGGTTTCCTTAGCCAGCCGAAGCTGTTCGATAACAGCTTGGGCAGCCTTGGAACGGGCCTCGAGACGGGCCTGAACTTCAACCTCAAGGGCCTTGAAGGCCTTCTCCTTCTCCGCAGCAAGGGCGGAGAGCCTCCTGTTCTCCTCCCGGACAGCCCGCGCCTGAGCTACTTCTTGGATACGAGCTGCTTTTAACTTGTCGTTTTCACGACAAAGCAGCTCGACGCGCGGCTGCATCCGGGCCAGGAGAATCCGAAGCTCATTGGTTAGCCTACCCTCCTGGTAGCTAGCCTTTGCTTCCCCCAACGCACCACTAGGAGCTGCGTGACGAGCCCACTCCACGCACTCCACATGCGTGCGAAGGGTTGTTCCTCGGCGGATGTTCCATCGTGGAACATACACTTCATTGGAATCCGACACTGCAAAAACAAAAAGCAGTTAGGAAAAGATGATATATATAAAAAAAGGCCAAAAGAACCCTACGCACCTGTAGGGTCGACAACAGGCCGATAGCCGCCAAACCCATCACCTGAACCCAAGGGAAATCCATCCAAGAGGTCAGGCAGATGGGAAGGAGGCAGAGGTTGGCGAGAAGCCCCAAGCATACCTGAAGGATCGGCCGTATTTGCCGACGTCGGAGGAGGCGTGGAGGGGTTTATGATCCCAGTCCAATTCGGGTTTTCTCTTAAGTGTCTATTTTATGATCCCAGTCCCATAACAAGTCTTTCCTGATTAATTGATAACTGCAACTTGGGGGGATTTTAGCCTAGGTGGTTTTTCATCATCATACAAATCAGTCAAATCAAATTGGCTAATTTACTTGTCTTTTCTTAATTAGTTTTAATAATAGTTTAACTTTAGTGTTTTAGTAGAAACCCCTTCAAATAATATAAATAAATAGTCGTGTCAGTTAGTTGAGTCTAATTAGCTAGTTAACGTATTTATAAGAGTCTCGTGGGTTCGATATCCGAACTTACTTAGCTTTACTAGAGTCGACTAGTACACTTGCCGGTTACTAGTTTAGTCGAGGTTTAGAGAGTCCAGAGTATACTTAGTGTCTAGATTAACGTAATTTAGTTAATAATAATTAGACTACTTTTAGCACATTAAATTTAATAAAGTAATTTAGATATTGTCATTTAAATTGTATGACAGTGTCTTGTGAGCTGTGAAGCAATAGTTTGCACCCCGGTATTTCCGCCTTTTGTTAAGGCGTGACAAGTTTGCTCGTTTCTCCCGAGTTCTACTTGAACATGTGTAGTAACCTTAGAAATAGAACTAAAATTATTTTTTTTAATGGTTAAAAGACCATTTGACAACCGTCTCAAAAAAAAAAAAGAAAAAAGAAAAAGGTGGGGGATTCCCCACGGCAAACATTTTCATGGGTTTTCGCGTATCCCACTGCGTGACTTTTTAGGGCACGTACGTTTCACAGAGTTCATGGTAATTCAAAGAAAGTGGGATTAAAATTCCATGACGTGGCGTGCTCGTTCGTTGGAATTGGAATCTTAATTCCATTTCTGTGTGTTCGGTTGTCAAAGAATTGGAATTGGAATTAGAATTCAATTCCTTCAAATTCCTTTAAATAAAGAAATTCCAAATCCTTCCAAAATGTGAAGGAATTCAAGTAAATTCATAGGAATCTTTGATAGGTCGACGTTTCAGGTGTGTTTGCGTTCAGTTTGATGCCCTGGGTGGTTGGTGTCTGGTTCAACACGCCGGACCGGTTCGCATTCAGTCGCCCCGGGTCAGTTCAGTTCAACTCATTTCTCGAGAGTTTTTTATAACAAGGACAACGAATAAAATATTTTAGTTTTTTAACTTTTTTGTTTTTGATTTATGAACTTTTTATTATTATTTTTGAATATTTTTAGGGGTTTTTTATTTTAATAGAAAATCATAACACAAAATATAAATAAAAAACAAAAAATCTAAAAAAACTAAAATGCTTCCGTCGTTATCCTCGTTAAAAAAATATCGAGAAACGAGTCAAACAAACGCATCAAGAATGAAACTGGATTTCAATTCCTTCAAATTGCAATTTCTATTGGAATATTTAGATTCCAAATCAATTTCTTTCAAATTCCAAATCCTATGCAAATTCAAATTCCAATTTCATTGCATTCTATGAAACAAACACGTCGTTAAGGTTATAAAACATTAAAAAGAAGACTTCTTTTTTAACAAGTGTCACCATTTCCCTCATCAATGACATATCATGTCATCGTGGATGTTATTTCATGATAGAGCCTAATCTATTTTTTGAGACCTAACTTAAAAGCGGAGTTCAAACTTAAGTGTTTTTTTTTCCAATAAACTTTTAGTTTAACAGCGTTTTTATTGAGAATGACAACCATAAACTAAAAAGCTTTCAGTTAACATGGTTAAAACTTAAAAGAACTTTCATATATGAATGATTAACAAATGATAAAGACAACGCATAATTTTAACCTTTTAAAAGCTGTTGATCTTAAGTGATAGCCTCGTTCATTTTAATGAGTTGATTGTATATTTAAATCGATATTACATATGACATGCCACATCTATCTTCTATCATATTATACCCTATAATTTAAGTGAAAATCACATTATTCAAAACTTGTCTCTCATTTAAAAACCCAATACATCTCATTCTCTATTTTTATCTTATCTTACTTATAAATACTTGTGTTATTATTTATTATTTTTCTTGTTTTCACACACTAACATAGTATGTGTAGGAAGAATATTAACTTTTCATATATGAGAAGTTATTGCAACATTTTTTTTAATTTATAATTTAGAGTGTGTTGATAAATGGTGAACGTGTTGTAGTGTATTTTAGAAGGGTTTTTTTTTTCAACCTTAAATGTAAGGGAGAGGATAATGAAGTGGATACGAATAGAGGTGCACAAATCGGTTTTTTTGAAAAAACCGGTTCGGTTATTAACCGGACCGGTTTTTTTTATCCAGAAAAAAACCGGTTCGGTTAATAACCGGACCGGTTATTAACCGGTTTTTATTGCTGAAAACTCAAACCGGCCAAACCGGTTTGGACCGGTTTAAAAACCGGTTAGAACCGGTTATTAAACCGGTTTTTTATAACCGGTTTTTAATAACCGGTCTAACCGGTTAACCGGTTTTTTTTTTTTTTTTTTTTTTTTTTTTTTTTTTCTTTAGGGTTTAGGGTTTAGGGTTTCGTTGTTAGCATTCTTTGCTTGGAAGATTAAAAACACATAACTTTCATTTATAGCTTTTACATTAAAAATACAAACATTAAATCGTTATCGCATATTCGTAACTCAAAAATACAAACATTAAAGAATGCTTAGACACGATTACATTAACAAGTTGATGTTTGTTACTCATTTTCTTCGCTACCCGATCCCGAGCTATTCCTTAGGTAATCGTCGTACGCGGCTTCTTCATCGGTCATTGGTTGAATGTGTCCTTGATTGACCTCGTCTTCATACAAGGCCGCCTCATAGTCCATTTCCCCCTCGAGTGAGCGTTGATGTTGTGCCCTGTCTAAAGAGTCCAAGTAATCCTTGTAGCAAATCGACATCTCTACAGCTGCTGGAGTGAGTCGAGTCCTCCTAATCGATATAACCCTGCCAGAAACAGAAAAAGCAGACTCCGAAGCTACCGTGGAAGCTTGGACCGTTAGTAAATCTTTGGCCATGGCGGCGAGGATCGGAAACTCATCCTCCTTACCTCTCCACCAAGCCAGCAAATCAAGACTTCTAAATTCATCCGGAGTCATGTGTTTCACAAAGTTGGTACCACCATACCTTCCAAGTTCACTGCTTGGGGTGTTTACCCTTTGACGTTTACCGGCGTCTTCCCAAATCATGTAGTACATCCCCATTTCAAGGTCGGTTTGGGATTGGGATTGGGCAACAGCTCTTAACGAGTCATGAATTTGGGAAGACGACCCGTGTTTTGTAAGGTAAACATCATACATGTTTGCCAATGTGGTGTTGAAATCATTCTTTAAAGTTTGGCTATAATAGGGGTTTTGATCGTCGTTTAACCCTAGCTCATCACAAATTTTTTCTATTAAAGCTTCAACACCACCAACATTGATGCAAGGGTTTAACGCAGCCGCACAGGTCAAAACAGCGGGTAGTTGTTGAAAATATTTTATAAATTTTTCTTTCATTTTTGCACCCATATCAAAATAAGGTGCACCCCTACAATGAATTTCAGTCAACTTTGTGCACATGACAGCAATTTTTGGTAAAGCAATGGGGCTTGTTGGATAGTAAACCCCGGATAAACTAGTTGTGCAAGATTTAAAAATTTGAAGAACCTCCGTAACGATCTCAATCAATAACCAGTTTCTAGGATCGTACGGTGCACATTTACCCCTACTTGACATTATTTGATGAAACGCAACTAGTGATTCTTTTTGTTGGATGGCTTTCTCAAACATATCACAAGTCGAGTTCCATCTTGTTGGACAATCCCAATTGGGCCCCAACCATTGACAATTAGCTTCATCACAAAATTTTTTGTATCTTGAAAATGTTTTATTGTTGCTAAAAACATCTCGTAACATTCTTTTAAAATTGTTTCTTTGCGTTTCGATCACGTTTAACCCATCTTACACGGCCAAGTTGATAATATGTGCAATGCATCGGCTATGAAAAAACGCTCCATCACAAATAGGTTTATACTTTAATTTTAAATGGCCAACCGCGGCCGTATTGTTGGACGCGTTATCAAACGATATTGAAAAGATTTTATCTTCAATCTTGTATTGTCGAATGACTTTATCCAAGAGTTTAAAAATATTTCTACCCGTGTGCGGGTAATCAAACAATTGAAACGCAACGGTTCGTTTCATCATTTGCCACGACCGGGGGTCAACCCAATGAGCCGTCACACAAATGTATGAGTCGGGCGAACCATTAGGTACCGACCACACATCCGTTGTTAAGTTCACACCAGTTTGTAAGTTTGAAAAGTATGAAATTAGTTCGGATTTAGCGTTTTTCCATGCTTTAAGCATATCTCTTCTAAGGGTCGAACGACTTACGTGTTGGTAGCGTGGTTGAACATACTTTTGCATCATCTCCGTGAATTGAGGGTTGTCGAAGTGGTTGAAAGGAAGTGATTGTTGAATCACAAAGTTGCCAAACTGTTGACGTACCGCTTCAAGGTCGTACGTAAACACCGTTCCTTGATTCGTCATCTCCGGCTGCGAACTACTTCCGGATTCGTCCTTCAAGACCTTGCAAGAGGGCCTTTCTACATGAGCTCTTAAACTGGAGTTTGCTTCTTTGTTATAAAACTTCAAACAATGTTTGCATCTAGCTTTTTGGGTTCCGTTAGACATTTCGCATAGGTCGAAATGTTGCCAAATATCTTGGTTTCGTTTCGTGGGGATGACCCGAACGACGGTTTCTCCCGTGTTCGAGGCACCCATGTTGACCGATGAAGCAGCACTTTGGGAGGCCATGATAATCGACTACGAATTAAGAGTGGTATACTCGAGTATGAAATAAACGACTACGAAAGAAGAGCGTTTGGAGTTATAATCGCGTATGAAATAAACGTTTAGAGCTTTTGGAGTTGTATAATCAAGTGTGATCTAACCAATACCCAACCTAAACTATATATAGATGTTTGTGGGGGTAAAAAAACCAAAAAAACGGCTAAAAAAACGGGCAAAAAAAAAAAAACGGCTATAAAGCCGTTTGGTAACGTTCGAAAACCGGTTTAACCGGTTAACCGGTTATTAAAAAACCGGTTAACCGGTTTTTTTATAACGGCTATAAACCGGTTATTTTAAAAACCGGTTAACCGGTTTTTTAATAACCGGTTATTAAAAAAAACCGGTTTTTTTTATAACCGGTTATAAAACCGGTTTTGGCTCCAAAAAGTATAACCGATACGTAAACCGGTTACGTAAACCGGTCAAACCGGTTTTTAAAAAAACCGGTTTTTAAAAAACCGGTTTTCCGGTTAACCGCCCAAACCGGTTCCGTAACCGGTTTTTTTGAACACCTCTAGATACGAATACTCTAAAATGTCATGTCACTATGATGTCTACGTGACAGTACATATGAATGTCACATAGGCATCACGTAATCTATAAATAAGAATTATTATTATTCTAAAATACGTAAAAATATTTTTTTCATTAGTGAAAAAGGTCTAAAACATTAATTTATTAATTAAAACTTTTAGTATCTTAAACAAACAATGGCATAAATTTCGATATATGCCTTTTTAAAAATTTTGCAAGAATTTGAAAATGTGTAGTTTTGCATGTCGACATCACTAGTCACTATAGTCGTGGACCCGAAGTAACATTTGGTTCAAAAACAACCACAAGGTTCATCGTGGGTGATAGGAAAATACAATCACATATGATTTTGACTTTACACTTGTCTAAAGACCCCCAAATAGCAGCAAATACATTCAATATTTCAACGAGTGACGTTATTTAAAATTACTATTTAACATTTTAAATGGCTCAATAATGGATCGCATATGCTTTATTTGAGCTTAGTAATAAACATAAAATTATGAAGGTTACTTTCTAAAACTCAAACAAATATTAAACGAATTTTGGGTGTTTTTATGCATACAATATACCTAGTTACAACTTATAAATATATACAAAACTAATATGATTTTATTTTTCTACACAAAATAATACGAGGCATTAATAGATAGCACGTTAAAAAGGGTTTGTATGACAATATGCGTACTGTGGATATCGTGATTAAAGAATGACAACAGGCTTTAAAGCATAACGAGCTTAGATATTGTGGATCTAGTTATTAAAGAACGACAACTGGCTTAGTAATGTGGATTTCATAGACTCGGTAAAAATGTTAAAAAACTAGCCAAAAAATAACATTTCATCAACTTTAGGTACATATATATATCTCAAAATTTTATAAGTAAGAATACAAATATCTTAATTTTATCATACAAAATGCTATGAACAATCAACATGTCTATCTGATCCAATCCGATCCTCAGTAGAATTGAAAGCGTGATCAAGGTATGCTGTAAAACACACATAAAACAATCATCAGAACCCGTTCCAAACACCAAATTAATCATCAAAACAAGAATTAAGCTTATCAACTACATATGAAACTAAAAGAATATACACATTAAATTTGGTAAACACCACCAAAATGAAATCTATACCAAACATTCAGCTATATAATAATTTTAACAAAGAGGAGAGAAACTAGTGTACGACTTTCAGTATACCAAACATTTAAATCAGCTATATGTTATATAAATATGTTAACAAAAATACTCGCTACAACTTTTCACTATACCAAACATTATTTTAATAAATGAGCAGATTTAGACCAAAAAAGAGAGTAGATTATTTCAAATATGAACATACATAGTGATTTTTTTAAAATACAGGGTCATAACAAATAATAAAGAATGCTTACTCATAATAGATGGCAATAGCAAGTTGTAAGTTTAGTAGCAGTGTTGATAATCATCTTAATAGCCCTTTGGTTGCTTCTTGTGAGTGAGTATTTGCTTGCCAAAGTACTTGGAAGTCATTTCACAAATCTGATCAATCTGTTAAAAAAGCCTTGGAGGTTAACTTTGAACAAATTATAAAAATACATTAATTCCACTTGATATGCAAGGAAAATATGTTTTCTTGTGGTAAATTTAAGACATACCTTTTCTCGTAGATGCGTGTTTCCAGGGCATTTCCACATCACCATCCAGCCCACCACAGTTTAAACAGGTGCCGTTAGAGAAAGCTTCGTTCAGTTGTTTTTGATCTGCCTGGAGTTCTTCATTTAAATTCCTCAGTTTTGAATTATCAGAGCATTCGTCCTGAGCCTAATTTTGAGTAAAAATAAAGTTATGTAGCTTATTTAGTATAGCGCGCCGCTTCTATATAAACTTATGGACGTGCACACGTAGTTTAAAATCAAAGAGATACGTCTTAACTCGAACTAATTCTCTACGAGTATCGTATTTGTTTTATTACTCATCAAAAAAAAACAAAACAGTAAAAGGAAGTTGAGCCACTAGCAGGTGATGTGAAACCAGTTGATGTTAAATTGATTGTCAAAGTAAAGCATTTTTGTATATAAACATATAATCTATATAAAGCCCAATATTTCTCGATATAGTATCACTTGACTAAGTGTGCCTCATGTGCGTATTAGACCATATCATTCAAACTTCAGGATGATATATTATTGGTCCTAAATATACATACTGTAAATATGCAATTTTATGCAAGTTACCTTCATCTGAGTTCTTTTATATTTAAATCAAAACTTCATTTGCAGTGGCTCCCAGTTTAGCCTTCTTCCAAGTTCCTGTCTCTGCATATAGCCTACATGGAATGTAAACATAAATATTGTGTTTAATGACAGAAGATCTTTGACAGATAATGAGCCCACAAACTCACAACAATTAGGAAGATATATCAGCAGTTAAGAGTACGGTTATCAAAGAAAAAAAGGTTTTTAGATTTGGAAATTGGGAAAACATATCAATAGACTTTAAGGTATGTAGTTCTTATTAGCACATTTATTTAATTCTACTTTTTAGCTCATTTTTTTATATCTATTTCTTTAGCATACCTTCATTTAGAAAACAAAGGTTAAAACCAAGATGTCATTGCTAACAAATTTGATTGTCACATTAAAAAACTAAAATTAAAAATTCCACATAATTAAAAGACCATTTACACACACTTTATACAAAATACTGTCTAAATAAAAATTTAAACTGAAACATTAGAAAAACATATAAACCTAGTTAATTACACTCAAAATCAAACAACAGTTTCCTCTCTGTGACTGAAAATTAATAAAAAAGAGCGAAATAAAGCTAGTTAATTACATTCTTTTATAAACTTGGACTATATATATACTGTTAGCTTACATGTTTGGGGAATTAACTTATGAATACAGTTTTAGACCAAGCAAATGTAAAAACAGCAAAAGAACACATTTGATCTATTAGTGTCCGACAGTACCATCTGATATATATATATATATATATATATATATATATATGAAAGAGAATGTTTAAACAAGATATGTTGATTTTACCTGATAGAGGTGATGTGCGCCTGCTATGAATAATCAACATGTCATCAGCGTATGCCGTCAACACCCTTCAACACACAAATGAAAACAATCCGTTTAAAATAAAGATCAGAACAGATCAATAAACAATAATTACCGAACAGAGACAGGAAAACTGCTTACATAGACTGAATCAGATGTCTCAGCCAACGGAGAGGTGAGTGGATAAGAGCACCGTTCATTGCACCACAGCGGCCGTCAAATGAAATGAAATGAATTGAATATGAAGAAGCCTGCTATATATGCTCACGGCAAACCCTAATCCAATGGACTATTTTGTTTGGGCTTGGGTCAAGTCAACCACCACAAAGTGAACGAAAGAAAATAAAACACATCCGTTTTTCTTTGCAATATAATTTATTTTAATTCTAAACATATAAAACAAAATCTCCACATTATAGAAAAACCTTATGAAAATTGGATATATTTAGGAGTGTATATCGCGTACTCGTATTTAAGGTAAGTTCCATGATGTCAGGAACACCGATCCAAATTAAACTTATACTGCAAAGATTTTTAACGTGAGGTCAACTTATCACATACACTAAATTTGCATGGTGTTACAAGAAGATGATTAAGTATATAAAATTTCGTCTTTACATTTGTAGTGAGTTGTCATGCAATCTAGGAGAAAGTTTAAAAGCGGTGCAGAAATTAAATGAAGTACACATAAATAAAAAAAGACATAAAACACATACTGCAGAAAAAAAAAACACGAAATTAGTATTATAAACACACACCCCTTGGTTTATAATTGCAAGAAATTCATGCCTTATCACCATCGAAATATGAATATGCTCGCACTCTCAAATATGAATGCAATATACATATACACAAACATGATATCAAATACTAAATCTACTACAAGAAATGACAATGGAAGATAATATTTATAAGGTAGGAAGGTATTGACGCGAGAACCCGAGAAAGGCTAGATGTCACCGTCAACACCGCTCCTGTCTTATCCAGTAATGCATGTCATAAATCACGATAGTTTTAAATCATTTTGGCAGTTATCTCATCGTCTCTTTGGTGCAACGGGTACTTTCTTTCGAGCTATAATTACACATAAAAGTGAATAATCGAGCAACTGCTATGAAACTTAAGCACATACGTACATAATCGCACATGCGCCTAATTACGCATATACATAATCACACAACATAATTATGTAATTATGTTATGTAAACGTTTGTACAAAATCACGCAAGTTTTATGTGCAACACATATGGGTTTTCTAAAATTTTAATTTTTTTATAATAAAATTAACGAGAATATTAGATGCTCCAACTTATGGTGTAAGCTTTTAAAAAAAATAGTGTTGTATAAAAAGTTACGGACGTTTTTTTAAAATGGGAAATCTTCAAAAAAGAAAAAAGGTGACAATCATAGGCTATACAATTTTTATCCTCTAGCCTTTTTCTTGCATGAAAAACGGTGATCGGTCTCCATCATTTATCTTTTTCATTAAATTCTTAATCTTAGTATTCAAAAACCTTTTTACGCTTTGCATGATAAGCATACTTTGTATTGGATACACAAACGCACTCACACGACATAGTTACACACACACATATATATATATGGGATGGTTCATACGAGAAGTCAAGTTATAGCGAGAAGTGTAAGAAATCAATCTGTACCATTGATTATGTGCAATCAATGAATTAAAAAAGTTATGGTAAACTTATAATTATTAAGATATTAATCTACCAATATTTTAATGAAGAATGATAGTTTAGTATTTGCTTTGTAGACTTTTCAAAGTTAAGTAATTAATAGCATTTATTTGTTATTATTACTAACTAATTAAAAGTTATCTATAAATTTTTTTAATTGTTATTTTTTAATGATATTATTAATCAAACTAATGTTAAATAAATATAACTTTAATCAAATACTATAACATCTTCAATCATATTTCTTCGATGCGTTAAATATTATATATTGTTTACACAAATTTAATTATGTATTACATACACATGCATATGTATGCATTGTGTAGGTGGAATCACGAATGCGTATGTGAAAATTATACAAGTATAGGTTATTATCATTATCCGTTATTATTATATATAGTTTAATGCAATAAAAAAAGTTTATTTTGTATAGTGTAGGTTCATTTATCTACTGTGTAGGTTCGTATATGTACCGTGTACATGGTATTTCGAACTATGTATGCATATTTTTTATTGTGTGTAGATCATTTATGTATTGTGTAGGTTCGTATATATACTGTGTATGTGATATTTCAAATTGTGTATGTGTAACTTTTATCGTGCGTAGGTTTATTTATGTACTATATAGGTTCATATATTATTGTGTAGGCTCATATATGTAATGTGTATATGGTATTTCGAATGATATTTGTGTAATTTTTATTGTATGTAGGTTCATTTATGTACCGTGTAAGTTTGTATATGTACTATGTAGGTGGTATTTCGAATTTTGTAAGTGTAATTTTTGTTCATGTGTATGCTCATTTATGTAGTGTGTAAATTTATCGGTGCTATTGAATTTAAGAACCATTATCTGGATAAAGGTATGAACATCAAATTATGAGAATAAAAAAATTAATATTGATAAATTAACAAAATTGAATATGATAAAATAAAAAAAAAGAATTTAATATAGATTGATTTGACTATAGTTTAAAAAATATGAAAACAAATTAGTTGTAACTTTTCCATATATTATGACCAGGGATGAGCTCGGTACCGAAAATCTCGATCCCAAAAATCGCAAAATTTTGGTACCGGTACCGAAATGTTCGGTTCAGTACCGGTACGGTACCGGTCCCGAAAACTCAAAACCTTGGTACCGATTCGGTGCCGACGATACCAAATCGGTACCGATTTCGGTATCGGTACTGGTTCGGTATCGGTACCGTACCGATTTTTGTTCATCCCTAATTATGACCAACCAAATATGAAAAAATGTGTATTTGACTATAACACCTTTGTCATTAAATAAATGATAAAATAAAAGAAAAAAATGTAATTTGTTGAATTTATTTTTCGCACTTCTCGTAATAAGAAACACTTTTGAAATGAACCTAATCCTCTGTGTGTGTTTAATTAAGTTAACGTGAGAAGTCATTTCAGACAATTAGATTTTTTTCTTTTTGTTTCTTCATTTAATTAAATATAGGCCTATGATGGTAAATATTCTCATTTTTATATTTGGTAACTATTAACACTTTTTGTAAGTTTCATCTATATTACTTTATGTATTTGCTAATTAAATATAAAAAAACGTTAACTTTCTTACGGATTAATGAGATTATAATAATCATATAACATTTGCTTTCTATTTGTTTTTTTAAATTTATTTTTTTTATTAGTTAATTCAAAAAACATAAATGTTGGACAATATTTTTCCATCCTCCATTAAGATTTAAATTGAATCAACGATGGAGATTTGGGTTCAATCTTCACCAAGTTTGAGTATTAATTATGTTGTTCCAAATCGGTGTTTTTTGTTTTATTTTAATTGTTTTTTAATCGAGTTTTCTAATCGATCTTCTAGTTGAAAGTTACTAGCATCTTTTTCTAATATTTTTCAATCTTTTATGTATAGGCAAATATAACTTACATGCAAGTGAAAATAAAATCGGCTAACAAACAGTATGAGGTGTATATAGTTGAATATTAGTTATGTGTTACTAAAATTAAAGAAATTACCAATATGTGTAGGCAACTTGTAAACTTACACCGAATAACAATCTATTAGGGCAATTTGTAATAGCACAACATAGTAATGCATATGCCTACAAAGAAAAAATAAACTATTTTTTTTTTATTTTACACATAAAACAAAAAACGTACTAATAACCTAAACCTGTAACATTTCCATACTAGGTTAGTTACCAGTGTTACACACATGTGTATGTTATATATCTATAATATATATAAACGAAAACCTAAAAATCCTATGTGTCGCGATATGGTCGCTCCCCTCTTTTATGGAAGCCACCAGATTTTGATTTTTAAATAAAGGCCTCTCATTAATTTAACCCAAATTCATGGGTATGGGTCTTACTAAAACCAGATAGCTTTTAAACGGGTTATATATCTCATTAAATTAGAAATTAATCTTACCAATTATTAGATATGAAAATCCTAAAAAATAGGAATATACTAAAATTTAATATCCAATTTAAAAAAAAGATATTATTTATAATTAATAATTTTTTAGTAAAAATCATAAGCGAATCATGGGTCACCAAATCCAGATAACTTTTA
Organism: Bidens hawaiensis; assembly: GCF_021521415.1. Classification (NCBI taxonomy): domain Eukaryota; kingdom Viridiplantae; phylum Streptophyta; class Magnoliopsida; order Asterales; family Asteraceae; genus Bidens; species Bidens hawaiensis. The sequence goes on along the minus strand of NW_027491069.1, from coordinate 1,818,467 downwards.
AACGGGTTATAACATATCATTTATTTATGAAACCCTTTCATCATCAAACCCTAAGTATATTATTAACTTTCTTACAATAAAGAAATTAAAATCTAAAAAATAAATATTAAAAAACGAAAAATGTAAAATAATCATTCTCTCAAGCCATCAGATTACTTTATTTGTAAATGAAGGCTTTTCACGCATTTGACCCGAATTCACGGATAAGGTCTCACCAAACCCAGATAGCTCTTAAACAGGTTATAACATCTCATTATATTAAAAAAATAATCCCATCAAATATTTGATATGAAAATCCTATAAAATAGGAATATACTAAAAATTAATATCCTATTTTCTTTAAAAAAAGATATTATTTATAATTAAGAAACAATTTTATAATAAAGAAAATAAACAGGTAATGGGTATCACCAAACTCATATAGCTTTTAAACCGGATTATAACATATCATTTATTTGTGAAACCATTTCATCATCAAACCTCAAGTATATTAATTATTAACTTTCTTACAATAAATAAAATTAAAATCCAAATTTACATATATAAATATTAAAAACGAATAATGTAAAACAACCCCGTAATACGGGGGATAAAATCTACTATTTTAATAAATTGTAAATGTCATATTTATAGAACAAACGATTTTACATAATTATATTTAATTAAAACATAATAGCTATTTGATTTTGGTCAAAAAGAATAAGAAAAAAAATATAAATCGTTTGAATATTATACAATTTGTATATTGTGAATTATGGAAAGCTCGTCAATTAAATATAATTTTGGTTTTTGATTTGATGAGAATGCATATTTATATATATTAAGTCAACAAATCTGGCATAATTACCACTTACCCCAACCCGGAACAAACTGACGTGTCACCTTTACAGATATCAAAACATAACTCATAAAAGCCTAAATCAAATTAAATTTCATCAAATAACTGAAATGAATAGTCTTCTAAAATCTTGAACTTTGTTACTCTCTCACATCACTATTTCCCATGATTTCCCCAATTACCTGTGAACAAATAAGAAAAATACAGACAAAGAAAACACGGCTGAGCAAAAAATTGCCCAGTAACGAAAAGAATAATAATAGTGACGATAAGGCGAATAAACAGAAGCAAAATACTAACAAAATATACATTAAGCGAAATAAGTATGATACTGAAATTTGATACCATGAGAACATATGACGATATACCAGAACAAAAACCGTTGTTAAACGTATTACTAAACACATAACGGATACTGACTTGCACGACGAGTGATATTACTAAAATAAGTTGCGTATTAAAGGAGCACCCAGAGTCGAAACATATAACATATGACATATGACTTGTAACATATAACGTGTGACGTGTAACATATAACTGAACTAGGATGGATTCATACGCCTCTAAACGGCCAAAGTACTACCAAAGTACTAGTTAGAGACGCCGTGAACTTTTAAAAACACTGTCACGAAAAGTGTTGTGCTTGGATAACATAGTACTAAACCATAAAGGTAGTATAACTACCTAACATATAACATATTAACAGAAATTCATATTATTATCAATAGGAACATGCAATAATGAATACGAGTTTATAAAATCTATTGTATGCTAAAAATCTCTCTAACTTTAACTAGTAACCAAAATGGATAGCTAAACGAAACTAAATAAAAAGTTGACGACGCATAAAATGTCCAAAGACCAAAGGGTTGTATCGATAGAGACAACTAGGTGATACTAAAATGTAAAATACCGAAAGTCCGTACTACAAAGTAACGGACTAGAGTCAATACTATGAGTAAGTGAAAACATAATCGTATCACAAAGTAACGGAATATAAATAGTACTAAGAGAAAACAAAAATAGAAACCGTACCTTAGTTCACAAAACAATTAACTCGTCCTTAACCGATTCGAGCACCTATAGTTTGATTAGGTTGTAAATTAGATTTACAAAAATCTATCTATGTTATATGATTCGTTGATTGCTTGATTTTTCGGCGACAACGACTTTAAAATTATTAAATAATATTCGTTCCATTAATTAGTTACACACGAACTCTTTAGTTTTTCATATTTGGTATTTCGAACTATCAAATATGTACCATTTTTATTGTACATCACCAAAAGAAATAACTCATGGTTATATTTCTATCACCCATCTATGATTTCGTTTGCCAAAAGAAAATAACCTTATACGCTAGCGCTAATAACTTAGTTATATTAAATCCCAGATTTACATGAGTGTTGAACAATTAGTTTAACTTTCAGGGTGTTTGAAAAATTATAGAAACAATTTGCATGAGTGTTGCTGTGTGCATGTGGAACAATATTATAAGCAAAAACAAACAAAACAAATGAGTTTTTTTTAACTTTTATTAGTTAACATTAACAATTAAACTATTCTTCAAGCAAAAGAAAACAATAACTTCATGTTGAGAACAATACAGTCGCCGGACAATCAAGTAGTGCAGATCGGGATTCGTATTTAGGCGTATTCATAACAGAAGCGTATGTCGGGAATGTTACCTCAAAAGTAGGATTGCAATGAGCGAGACAACAGCAATAGTTACTGTTGCGGATTACCAGACGTGGAGAGCGTGATTTAATTCCTCTTCGTTGCCTACGGTTTACGTCTTAACGGATTCGAGGGGCGGCGGATTACCCTAATAGCCGAACATAAACAAATCACGAAGTAAAGAGGCGAAGGTGACAACCAACCGGAAGTTTTGTGGTGGTGGCTATCCTTGTTGGTAGGTGTGGCAGTTTGAGTCGCAAAGGAAACGGGAGGCGGCGGTGGTCGTAATACGATAAGCAGAAACAAGATTAAGGGTTTTGTGATGTTGATTTATGAGGCTTTAGATATATATGTATATATACACCTAAACACGATTAATCGATCTAATCTTCGCCGGAAATATCGTAATCCGATTAACCGATCTAATCTTAGCCGGAAATATCGTAGAAGAAGAAGATGAAGTGGATTTAAAATCAAGTTTTGATATTTGGCGAAACTGGTCCTCCTACTTTGTTTCATAAAATAAGAAGTTTGATTTCCCTAAGAAGGCTAAGAAAGAGGAGTGTTTTAGTCTTAATACTTTAATATCAAAACACACTTATTTTAATCTCAAAACTCACTCAACTTAATTTTCAAAAACCAACTTACATAAAACCCAATTACATTTTCACTCATCTTCTACAACCACCACCACTCCACCGCCCACCGCCACCACAACCATCACCCACCGTCGCCACCTTGCCGGAAAAGTCTATGAAAATTTCGCCGGAAAATTTCACCGGAAAAGTCGTCGGAAAACAATCCTAGAGAAATTTCGCCTGAAAAATCGTCGAAAAATTCACCGAAAAGTCGCCGAAAAAAAAATCATGGGAAAACAACCGCCGAAAAAACACAATGTAAAAAACACAATGAAAAAAAACACTATGAAAAAAAAAACACAATGATAAAAACATAATAAAAAACACAATTGTATGGCACAATGTAAAAAATACAATGGAAAAAAACATTATATGAAAAAAACACAATAATAAATACAATTGTATAACACAATTTTGTAAAACACAATACGTAAAAAACCCACTAATTTTTTTAATTTTTATATAACAATATTGTAACGCCCGAGTTCAATAAATAAATAAATAAAATATTTCGAGTTTATCTTAGTTGTCGTGTTAAGAGACGCTATTTAGATCAATCAAATAGTATGTATGATATGGATAATATTAGTAGAGGTTATTGGACTTAAGGATGGTTTTAGGCCTAAAAACCTTTGGACTTAGCCTATTTAAACCCTAAATCCTAATTTATCCTTATCTTCATCATTCTTCCCATCATTGTCACACATAGCCATACAAACACAAACAACCAACCTCCTTTACAAACATTTCAAAATCCAATCTCATCCATCAAGTTATTCAAGATCTAGGTCCAACACCAAAAAGGTAAATACTATATTCATTTCGTTCTTTGACTCGCTAAGATTATTAATACGTAAACCGAGCCAAACCAACATAAAACAAACCGGGCTAAACAAGTTTCAAACAAATCTAATAACAATAATAACGATAAGATCATGAGATTTGATAGAATACAAATAACAATGATAAAATGTACACGGGTCTTCAACGAGACCCGAATCCCGACAGTTCGGCCATGGTTAAACCCGAACCCAAGAGCTCGAAACAGAAATCAACAAAAGGCGAACCCAGACCTTTTAACCTCGAGATCTGAACCCAAGCTTCAAACAACCGAAACCCTATCTGTATGTTAGTAAACACTCGGGGACGGCCGCAACCGCGAAATCCAAACCAGATCTACACCCAAACTAAACCTGAATACGAAAATATGGCGCGAAGCGAGAACCCGGTGCGAATAGACTGACCATTCGCGCGAATTTACGGCATGCGAAATCAGTGAATTCGCATAGCCAAGCGAAATACGCCAAGCGAAATACGCCAAGCGAAATAGCCAAGCGAAATCCGATGCGAAACGTCGTGCGAAATTGAACCCGTGCGAACTCGAACCCCTGTGCAAAGTTCCCTATGCGAATGAAGTGAAGGTGCTCGGCCTACTCTAGGTCTTGGGTGTTGTCATTATAGAAGCCAGAGGTGGCCGGATGTGGTGGGGGAATAGAATAGCCGGCGATGGAGGGGTGGTGTCTGTGGTGGCGGCTGAAGTTAAGGAAGAAAGAAGAAGGAAGGTGGGAGTGGGGGTGGGGTCGGGTAGGGTTTTCTTGTATATAGAGGTGCACAAATCGGTTTTTTTAAAAAAACCGGTTCGGTTATTAACCGGACCGGTTTTTTTTGGCCCGGAAAAAAACCGGTTTGGTTAATAACCGGACCGGTTATTAACCGGCTTTTGTATATGAAAACCCTAACCGGTTAGGACCGGTTTAGAAACCGGTTAGAACCGGTTAATAAACCGGTTTTTTATTAACCGGTTTTCTAATAACCGGTCTAACCGGTTTTTTTTTTTTTTTTTTTTTTTTTTGGTTTAGGGTTTGGGGTTTAGGGTTTAGGGTTTAGTTTGGAAGACCGAAGCCATTCTTTGCTTTCGTTGTTAGGGTTCTTTGCTTGGAAGATTAAAAACACATAACTTTCATTTATAGCTTTTACATAAAAAATACAAACATTAAATCGTTATCGCATATTCGTAACTCAAAAATACAAACATTAAATAATGCTTAGACACGATTACATTAACAACTTGCTGTTTCTTTAACTAATTTTCTTCGCTACCCGATCCCGAGCTATTCCTTAGGTAATCGTCGTACGCGGCTTCTTCATCGGTCATTGGTTGAGTGTGTCCTTGATTGACCTCGTCTTCATACAAGGCCACCTCATAGTCCATTTCCCCCTCGAGTGAGCGTTGATGTTGTGCCCTATCTAAAGAGTCCAAGTAATCCTTGTAGCAAATCGACATCTCTACAGCTGGTAGAGTGAGTCGAGTCCTCCTAATCGATATAACCCTGCCAGAAACAGAAAAAGCAGACTCCGAAGCTACCGTGGAAGCTTGGACCGTTAGTAAATCTTTGGCCATGGCGGCGAGGATCGGAAACTCATCCTCCTTACCTCTCCACCAAGCCAGCAAATCAAGACTTCTAAATTCATCCGGAGTCATGTGTTTCACAAAGTTGGTACCACCATACCTTCCAAGTTCACTGCTTGGGGTGTTTACCTTTTGACGTTTACCGGCGTCTTCCCAAATCATGTAGTACATCCCCATTTCAAGGTCGGTTTGGGATTGGGATTGGGCAACAGCTCTTAACGAGTCATGAATTTGGGAAGACGACCCGTATTTTGTAAGGTAAACATCATACATGTTTGACAAGGTGGTGTTGAAAGCATTCTTTAAAGTTTGGTTATAATAGGGGTTTTGATCGTCGTTTAACTCTAGCTCATCACAAATTTTTTCTATTAAAGCTTCAACACCACCAACATTGATGCAAGGGTTTAACGCAGCAGCACATGTCAAAACAGCGGGTAGTTGTTGAAAATATTTTCTAAATTTTTCTTTCATTTTTACACCCATATCAAAATAAGGTGCACCCCTACAATGAAGTTCACTCAACTTTGTGCACATGACAGCAATTTTTGGTAAAGCAATGGGGCTTGTTGGATAGTAAACCCCGGATAAACTAGTTGTGCAAGATTTAAAAATTTGAAGGACCTCCGTAACGATCTCAATCAATAACCAGTTTCTAGGATCGTACGGTGCACATTTACCCCTATTTGACAAAATTTGATGAAACGCAATTAATGATTCTTTTTGTTGGATGGCTTTCTCAAACATATCACAAGTCGAGTTCCATCTTGTTGGGGACAATCCCAATTTGGTCCCAACCATTGACAATTAGCTTCTAAACAAAATTTTTTGTATCTTGAAAATGTTGTATTGTTGTTAAAAACATCTCGTAACATTCTTTTAAAATTGTTTCTTTGCGTTTCGATCACGTTTAACCCATCTTGCACGGCCAAGTTGATAATATGTGCAATGCATCGGCTATGAAAAAACGCTCCATCACAAATAGGTTTATACTTTAATTTTAAATGGCCAAACGCGGCCGTATTGTTTGACGCGTTATCAAACGAAATTGAAAAGATTTTATGTTCAATCTTGTATTGTCGAATGACTTTATCCAAGAGTTTAAAAATATTTCTACCCGTGTGCGGGTAATCAAACAATTGAAACGCAACGGTTCGTTTCATCATTTGCCAAGACTCGGGGTCAACCCAATGAGCCGTCACACAAATGTATGAGTCGGGCGAACCATTAGGTACCGACCACACATCCGTTGTTAAGTTTACACCAGTTTGTAAGTTTGAAAAGTATGAAATTAGTTCGGATTTAGCGTTTTTCCATGATTTAAGACAATCTCTTCTAAGGGTCGAACGACTTACGTGTTGGTAGCGTGGTTGAACATACTTTTGCATCATCTCCGTGAATTGAGGGTTGTCGAAGTGGTTGAAAGGAAGTGTTTGTTGAATCACAAAGTTTGAAAACTGTTGACGTACCGCTTCAAGGTCGTACGTAAACACCGTTCCTTGATTCGTCATCTCCGGCTGCGAACTACTTCCCGATTCGTCCTTCAAGGCCTTGCAAAAGGGCCTTTGTACATGCGCTTTTAAAGTGGAGTTTGCATCTTTGCCATAAAACTTCAAACAATGTTTGCATCGAGCTTTTTGGCTACCGTTAGACATTTCGCATAGGTCGAAATGTTGCCAAACATCATGGTTTCGTTTCGTGGGGATGACCCGAACGACCGTTTCTCCCGTGTTCGAGGCACCCATGTTGACGGATGAAGCAGCACTTTGGGAGGCCATGATAATCGACTACGAAATAAGAGCGTATGGAGTGGTAATGTGGTATAATTGAGCGTGAGATAACAAAATAATCGCGTATGAAATAAACGTTTAGAGCGTTTGGAGTTGTATAATCGAGTGTGATCTAACCAATACCCAACCTAAGCAATATATAGATGTTTGTGGGGGTAAAATGGGGAAAAAAAAAACGGTCAAAAAATAAAAAAAACGGCTATATAGCCGTTACTCAACGGGAAAAAACCGGTTTTTAACCGGTTAACCGGTTTTTTTATAACGGTCAAAAACCGGTGTATAAAAAAACCGGTTAACCGGTTTTTTTAATAACCGGTTATTAAAAAAAACCGGTTTTTTTATAACCGGTTATTAAAAAAAACCGATTTTTTTTATAACTGGTTATAAAACCGGTTTTGGCTCCAAATTGTGTAACCGATATACAAACCGCCGGTTTGTAAACCGGTCAAACCGGTTTACAAAAAACCGGTTTTCTTAAAAACCGGTTTCCGGTTTAAACCGGCAAACCGGTTCGATGACCGGTTTTTTTGACCACCTCTAGATGTGGGTGGGTTTTTTTTATATATAATAATAATAATAATAAAGCTTAATAATGAAAGTGTATTATGGATGCGATGAATTAAACGAAACTCGAATCCGAGACCCGACTCGTCTATCGTCCTGTGACCCGCCTCAAACAAAGGAATGGAGGTTGAATACGAATCCATCCGTTAAAGAAGTGGAATCTTTAATGAGGTTAGGTGTGGTCCCAACACGAACCCGAAACACGACTCGTTTGGAACCCAAACTCGCTTAAAGAAACGTTAACTTGTAAATGCGTAAGGACCTGAATTAATAATAACAAAGTGAATATAATATATATACATACATATATATATATAATAATAAATAAGAATTGTATTACAATAATATTAATACTTAAATAATAAATCTATAATAATAATAATAAGTTGTTAATAATAATGATAATAATAATGTTAGACGTGAAAGGTAAAAGTAAAGGATACGAGATAAATGAAACCCGAACCCGTAACTCGCCTTATGCCAAACCAATAGTTATGGAACCTGTTCATAAACGCTTAAATGTAAGAGCCCGTGGTAAATGAGGAAATTGAAAGGGAACGTACGAATAAAGGATAACTTACGAAAATAAACAATTATATAATAATAATAACGAATAGTAATGAACTAATATAATAATAATTATAAATACGATAATGATAAATGTCATTAAGACGTAAACTAATAAAGACGGTTCATTAATAAGATTATGCCAAGTATATTAAATTAATATGAACGGTTTAAGAAGGTTATATGTCGGTTCAATTAACTTAAAGGTTAACCCCGTTATTTTTAGAGAGTAAAGATCAAACAAATATAGAGTTTAATACGTGTATGTTATTAACAGTTAGTCGGGCACAGTTGAAGAAGGGAATTACTATTAACTATAACAAACCATACTAAAGAATAAAATAATCAAAGAAAGAAATGAAGAAATGAGAAAGAAAATAGAAGAAATAAAAGGAAGAATGGAAAATGTAAAGGAAAATTTCCATCCCACATTGGTGGAGGAAGGAAAATGGAAGGCTTCCACCATGGTATAAATAGGATTTCTAACTTTTGTCCCACATCGCTAGATTACAAAACTTGTAAGCTCTTTATAAGGAAGATAGTTCACATGATAATGTTCTTATGTGAACAACCACTCTCCCTAGTCCTAGCAGAGGGTGCGAAGCATCCAATGCGCACGGGCTCGGGCGAAGTGCGATGGGCGCAATGTGGCGCTTTGATGGCGCACTTCACACGCTCGCATCGCCGCGAGCCGCTTAAGGGCCGCCTTAGTGTTTTTGTATCTTCGCGATACGCGAAGAAGTCTGCTTAAGCTTCATAGCGATATGCGAAGATGTGACGTGAAAGCTACGCAACATTGACACGTAGCCTGACACGTGTCACGCCACGGGCATAGCTAGGGTTGACTCAGCAACACTACTGCAACTTCGCGATATGCGAAGATTTCCTTCGCGATACGTGAAGATGCTCAAAATTCAGGCATAAATAGGGTAGCAATTTGGATTTCACAAACTCGTCCCAAAAAATCGTACTTTCTCTCGTATTTCCTTATATAAGGCTAGTATTATACCAAGTAATTATAACGGAACCTCTCCGATCGAAAGAAACTTTTATAACACGAATCCAAAAGCTCCACTTTAACAAGGTATAACATTGTGCCATCGTGTAAAGTTTCATGTCTCATGATTATCGTTATAATTATGGGTTTATACTAATATAGTTATACTACATTATGCTTAATCTAAGTGCTTAACATCAGAAGGCTTGTTAAATATAAACTTGCAAGGTAAGACATTCGAGTTTTTGCACAACTCACATTTGCGTGAGACAACTGATTTTCCAATGCTATCATGATGCTTTTCTAAATCCATTAAACTCATGACATATAGTCCAAATATTTTCAAACGATTTTAAATACATTACAGTGATTAAGTCTCTGTAGACTTACGGGATGGTTACTACTGGTATTGGGGGGTTTTGTATACAAGGTTTGCCTACTGGGCTATTACACGTTACTTATTGGACAAATGTTAGCCAATAAGTAATATGACCACAGTTACAGATACGGTCGAGTGACAAGTACCTTTCGGTAATTTGTAAGTAAGCAGATGTAAAAACATCTTAATGCTGTAACTGTAAAATGTGTCATTTATAAATGAATGTACTCACCAGTATTTCCTGCTGATCAAATATTTTTTAAACATGTTTCATGTGACTTGTTAGAGATAAAGGAATGATGCTTGCGGGCTTCCAGCTTCACCAGAATAAAGAAACGTGTTTTGTAAATTAGGGTTTATCCCTATAAAACTTATGTTTGTATAAAAATGGGTTTTTATCCCAGTTTATGAAATAATAATTATGGTGTTTTTATAACTCTGATTAATTTTCCTAACTACGGTTCTGATGAAATATTCCGCTGTAAATTATTTTAATAAACATCGATACCACCATTCAACGTTCACGGCTCCCCTCCCGGGGTATAGGGGTTGGGGGCTGTGACATTAACGGTGAACGTAACAAGATTCAGGTGAGTTCTAGCTCTTTTTCTGTGTTACGTTTTTTTCGGGGCTGTGTGCATACTATGATGTGTTAGATTAATACACTTACCTTAAATGGTAAATGTATAGTAGATATAATTGTGTATGTATGTGAACATTATTGAATGATTAATTTAGTATGCCCGTAGTCATAATTAGGTATATTACAATTGAAGGATGAAGGTATGAAACGAACGAATGTATGATTGTATGGTTGAACGGATTGCAGACTCTACTAATATTTGCGAAGAATATAGGGTTGCAGACTCTACTAATATCTGCGAAGAATATAGGGTTGCAGACTCTACTAATATCTGCGAAGAATATAGGGTTGCGGACCCTACTAATATCTGCGAAGAATAAAGGGTGGCGGACCCTAATAATATCTGCGAAGTTTATAAGATGAAAGGCTCGTTAAAATGTAGAAGAGACGTGTAGGTATTAATTAAAGAAAGTCAGATAAAGTATGGAAGATTGTATGAATGTAGATATGTATGTATGTATGTATGTATGAATGTAGAAGAACAGGTAACTAATTAATATGTATCTTCGGACGCGTAATAATAAGTAAGTGGATGCAATGTATGTTAATTAATTAGAACTCACTCAGCGTAGCTGACTTTTAGTATGCACGTAGGTGAGTAGAATGAGGCAAGTTGCTTGGAGTGGGACACGTGGCAAATAAAAGAAGACTGGCATCGAAGAAAAGAAGAGACACGTGTTATTTATAATTTTTGTTTAAAGACTTATGTTAAGTTATTTTAAGACAAGATGTTTATGCTATGTATGAATGGTTGACTTTTAATTCCGCGAAATGTTTTAATTAACTCTGATTTTATGAATTATGTGAATGAGTAAAGCCAACTAGCGAGAAAGTAGGGCACCTGGGTCGGCGGCCTTACAAATATAGTACTCATATAAAAGATAAAAAGACATTCGTTATTATGGTGAATTTGTTTTTCAATAAAAACGTCGTAAAGAAAAGTTATGGACGTTTTAAAATGATGGGGGAATTTGGCATTTGTCTTGCATGTGGAGAGAGAAAGTCAATAAATGTGTTATTCCTTTTATGCTCTTCCCCTTATTTTCACTCATGATTTCCAACTAAACTAATCTCATCCCTCCATGTTTAAAATCAATGGACAAGATTACTTCCTATCATTCATACAAAAAGTATACTTCCTATTATAACAACCCCTCATAATTAATTTAATATTTACAAAACAAACCTTTATGCTTAGATTTAATTTAACTAACCCTTAAACCTATTTTTATCGTTATTTAGAATCGTCGACTATTTTTCGTTAACGTTACATCTGCTTAATGAGATATTAACACCTCTAATTGACCCCAAATATCTGACGGTTATTACTTTATTATTATTTTATTTTTTTCGTATAATACAATTCTATCTCCCTTAAAAGAATTTCGTCCTCGAAATTGCTAAGTATTGAAAATCAATAAATTTCCACTTTTCAAACACGAAACATTTACTTCAAACTTTTAAAATTATATATATGAAACCATATACGCGAAGAACACAAGAATTTTGACATGGGTGATAAAAAAATAATATTGGAAGTGACGTCTAACTGGAGACAAATATCTTATAGCTAAAACATATAGCTAATAACTGAAATCGATTACGTAATAGCTAGAGACAGATAACTTGTAACAAGTCGGATACTGAAATCATATAACCAGTTAGCTAAAACAAACAACTGGCATATAACTAAGTGATACTTGAAATATTAAATATATATTTTATTTTAAGAATTAATGGGTATTACAATTCTACCCTCGTAAAAAATATTTTGACCTTGAAATCGATAGTTACGAGCAATCTACTAGATGTCACACCCCAACTTAAGGCGAAAATGACGGGACGTGATCCGATTGCTCACAGCTCGAAGATACTATCATAAATATAAATGACAATATCTAATTAATTATTTGGTTCAAATAATACACACAATAATCGAATACAATCAAACAATTCAAATAAATAAATACAATTACTTAAATTCAAGTTTGTCTTCAATATCATCCTAAGGTCTTTCTAAGTGTCCATCCTTCAACTCAGGCAACCTGCATATGCGTAGAAAATGGAGTTTTGTCAACAATATGTTGAGTGAGATGATCACCAATTTTGACACAACAAATAGTTATATAATAAATAAATAATAAATGATAAGTGTTAAATGCGCAAACCAATCTATGTGGTAATAATCAATCAAACCTTAACAAACCAAAATCAAGTATACTCGTGTGCCAATGAATCGTTGCCAAGCGAATCGGGCATTGATTACAATGACTAGATTGTCGGTTTACCTTTGCCAAGCGAATCGGGCTCCGGTTACTAAGACGGTCGTATGATCATACTAATGAGAACCCTATACAAGGGGATATGTTGGACCTCTCCGAAACGTTGTTAAGTAAACAAGTAAATATGTAGCAATTAACAAATAGCATTCAACTGATATTCACACAATGATTATGTTTGCGATTTTGTATATGTCCCCAAAATGTTAGAAAACAGTGTATAAAAAGGGGGATGATCAAACTCACCTTAGATTAAAGGCAAGCGAGTATAATTAAGAATAAACGAGTAAACGGATAAGTGAGTCGTCCAATACGCGTCAAACGAGATAAATGATCAGAACCTAAAACTTTGTGATATGAAACTATAAATAAAAACGAACTTAATGCCGCTGGAATAAATCCAAACGGATGAGTAGAACTCTAGTTATGTTGAATTAAACGTTTAAGCGAGCTGGTACTGACCAGAATCCGAGCAGTGAGTCGTAAGTCGGGTTTTGGGCAGTAGACTTAAAATTTCGTTACAAGAATAAAAGTCTTCTGGACCGAACGTTGAATCCGATCAGAAGCATGAGAAAACGCAAAGTCAAACTTGTTGACTGTTTTACCCTTTATCGGGTTTTAAAGCAATTGACCAGTCAACACCCTTCAACCACCAAAATTGATTGAAGTTTATTGACTAGGGAATATGTATGAACGATTTTACAGTTTACAACTTACCCGGAAAGTGAAAGGATTGATGAGAAACGGAAGTCAAAGGTCCTTGAGTTTGCAAAGTCAACGAACAAGTCTTGAATCTTTAACGAATATGCAAACACTGAAGGGTTGGAGGATGAACAGAGGTAAGGGACGGTTGGAGGATGTTCTTTAGGGTTTGATTAATGTTTACAGCAGATGTTTAATGGTTGTTTATATAGAAAAACATAAAACAAACTAATTATGGGCTTTTTGGCCCGTTTAAGCAAGTAAATATGTTTTAAGGAAAGAATCACCAAAAGATTCATAAAGATCTGATCTTGGAGAAAGGAAAACGAATTAAGAGTTGTATTTTAGTTATATTATGATTACTTGGTCCTTAATTCTCTCTAATATGCTTAAAATAAACGATTTTATACCTTAAACGAGTTAACGAACGAAGACGAACCAAGATTGGGTACAGTGGGGCCACCGCGCTGCGCGGCCAGCAGGTAGGCTAGCCGTCGCGCGGCGCTCCAGAGGGTATGGGGGATAGGTTTCACACGTTGTCACATTTAGTCCCTGTATTTTGGTCTTTGAGCATTTTTATAAACTTTTGATAATATAAATAAGATTTAAACACTATTTAAGTACAAGGGCTCCAAGTGAATTATTATAAACTTAAATATTTATAATTATTTGGTTTTTGATTAATAATAGTGATCCAAAATATTTCCGGGTCGAGTTATACGCAACGAATACAGTTTCGAAAAATCCGAGATGTTACACTAGACACATAACAGAACAAATTCTTAACGAACATCAAATTTCTCAGATTCAGCTTAATAGAACTTTATCATATGACGCAATAAAATGCAACTAACACAAGTGATTCATAGTTTTAATGCTATAAACTAATCTAATAACTTATTTGGTAAACTAAAACGTGTAATTGATAATACTTTGTCTTACAATTAAAACGAAAATAATAATAATAATATCAATAATAATAATAATTAAAATTATCTGAACACATATAACTGAGCGGATCACAAAAAAATGTCAAACGAAGACATCTAAATGAATTCTATAACTAGTAACCGAGACAAAACAGATAACTGAAATGGGTGACTATAAGTAGAACTTAAAAACGGTAACTAATTTGATCCTTCGTAAATTTAAAACTCAGAACATAACAAATTCAAAAATCACATCTTATAAGTTTACATACACTTTCTTTTTTCTTTTTACTCATATACAAATAAATAAATAGATAAATTAATAAACACGTAACACTAGCACAATAAAGTGAAAGTCTAATGATGAGGTCATATAGGACGAAGTATTAGAGGAACATAAGTCTGCACAATAGAAGTTTGGTAGCACACATGTTCCTTCACACTAGCAATTTTACATATGGTAAAAAATAGCCACAATCTCACCCAATTAAGTAAAAAACAGTTTATTACTAAACATGTTTGGGATTGAGTTTGAAAAATGCTTATTGGTTTTTTCAAAAAGTCATTTTAAAAAGTCAGGATTTAGGGATTTTGGAAAATTGGTTTTCAACGATTTCAAAAATCTAAAATAAGAAAGATTTTTATGATTGCCAAACACATTTTAATATATAGGCTTTTTGGACCAAAACATGCTCTAAATAAACATGAACCAATAAAATAAAAATTTGAACCCTTGCCGGCGGCCTATATCCCGATCTGCTTTTGATTTTTGAATCGAACCATCACCACCCCCAAATTATGAGCGATTCACCCGATTATCCCACCCCACCCGTAACCGATTTGTCAAGAACCAGCAGCAGCAGCGGATCCTTCGATGCCAACAAAATCAGTGAGGTTAAATCCTGGCTAGCTTCTCAATTCGATGCGGCTGGTAAAGACCATGTTCCTGATTTCGAATGCACCTCTCGCACCATTTCGCATTTGCATAATCTGGCCACTGTTTCTCAAGCCAAAACCCAAGCTGCCACCATAATCGCCAACGATTTTCGACTCAAAGCCGCCGAATATCGATCCCAAGGTTGTCTCTTTATTTTGCCCTAAATTATTAGAGAATTACAATTTATGATTATTGCTTTGAATAATTTGGTTGAGTGAGTGTAAACATGCAGAATTAGTCAGTTTTAACATGAGCATATAAGTAGGCCTGTAAACGAACCGAGAACACGAATGGGGGCATGTTAGAGTTTGTTCATTTAACTTTAACTCAACACACACATATAATCGAACAAACAAATTTTTTGTTTGTGTTTCTTAGCTGCGAGGATTAGAGAGATATTAGAGAATGTGGGGCTAGCACAAGAAGGCTTGCCAGCAAATGTGGTTGCATCATCACAAGTTCTCGCCAATGTGGCAAATTTGATGAACATTAGAGACACTGAGCTGAGCAGGTGAGTAATGTCTTCTCGCTATAATGTCATATATTCGTTTATTATGTTTATTTATAGATTCATCATTTATATAGTTTTCTTGTGGCCATGGGAGATGTTTCACTAAGAAAGACTGGAGTGGAGGATAAGAGGGCTAAAGTGCAGAAGGAGTCTAAAATTCTTCTGGATTATACCCGGAAGGCGATAGCAAGATTGACTTATTTGAAGAGGTAAGCCCGCCTGTGTGGCTAATGGAAGTTATTAATGTGTAGACAAAAAACACAAGATTAGAAAAATACAGTTGACGTATTAGTTCTAACCTGACATTATTTTGGTAGAACACTTGCACAACTTGAAGATGATGTGGCTCCTTGCGAGGCCCAAATGGAAGGTTGGAAAACAAACCTGGCAATTTTGGTTTCAAAGGAGAGACAATACCTTCAACAATATTCCAACTACAAGGTAAAGTCTTTATTTTTCTGTTTTGCATGAAACAAATTTAAGAACTCACAGGTATTTTTCTTAGTTTCAAGTGCATGTATGGGTCACTGTACATATAGATGGCGAAGTAGCATGACCTCGATGGAAATACCGAAAACCCGAATCACTCGGGAGGGATATGGGACCAAGTATGGGATTAGTTTTAACCTTTTGGCGGGTATGAGACAGATATGGGATTAGGTGATACCCGGCCCGATTACCCAAAACCATATACATGTTTGCCTGAACCGTACTCGAAAATATAGTTTTTGTTTTCTTTTTATCCTTCTCTAGCAGTGTTTCATTCTATTTGCACTATTAGCTTAATTATTTGAAAAAACAAACTTTTATCATTCTAAAAAGGTTGTACCGAAAAGAATCATATGATATATATTTTGTATGCTATAAAATATAAACTTATCATTTGAAATTTATATCCTTCTCTAGCAATTTATTTTGCTGTATATAATAAAATTAAATTGATTATCAGAAAGAATATATTTGTTATGAATAATTATTAAAACAAAAAAAAATGGGAAAGAGAGAAAAAAACCTCTAAACATTGTTCAAGAAGCATCCTACTCCTTATAACGTCATCATTTCGATAGTATCCAACAGCTAGTAGATATATTTTTTCTCTCTTTTGCAGTGGGTTGTTGGTATTGACAATTGAAGTTGCAGAAAGACGTTTAGTTACTTTCTAGGATTTCAAGTTACACGCATAGTCCAAAAATGAGAGCTCAAATATACAACAGTCTAATTAAATTACCTTCAAGCATAGCTATTCCACGGTTCACATCTTGGGGTTGCCTGGAATGAACCAAGGCCCAATATAACCACGTGATGCTCTCAGCCTTCGCCTCATTACTTGTATCATCTGCAGCCTCAGAAACTTCTTTCTGGCGACCCTAAAAAATATTACTAGAATAATTAGTTGGTTTCAAAATGCGTGCATAATGTGTGATGTGCTTGTTGCGTTGCGTTGCGTTTTCGTGATGCGTGCATAATTTGCTATGATGCGCCCAACATGATCTAGAGGAGGAAAAGTGTGAATTTTAGCTTAGTGTCATGCATTAGTATGCCTTTGTTTTTAATTTTATCTTACTGTCATATATTAGTGTTTCTTTGTTTTTAGTTTAGCTTACTGAGACAACACGAATTGCAGATATTTACGCATGTTGGATTTTAGTTATTTTTTAAAGAGCGCATCACATACGTGATGTGCTCGTATTGCTCATAGGATTTTAGGACCAAACGCATCGGAGCGCGTTACACATTTTAAGACCTAGATTTTCATGAAATTTATATTTTTAAAAAATATTTCAAACAGTTTATGGTGATGTTGATATGTATTTAACTTATCATATCTTCAATATGTTTTACATATAAGTTAGAATGGTAAGGAAAAAAATGTAATTGGAAGTTCAACAGATGTTTTTTTTAACAAAGTAACATGTATGACAGGTAATTACCAAGCACGAGGTCTCAAAAGTTGGCATCTTAGTGATGCTTTACTTATAGTTGGCATCTTAGTTATAAAAAGCGTGAAGTGTTATGTGGCGTTTAGGTCTCAAAAGCCAAGCATGAGGTGAGAGCTTTATTTACACGTACTCATGGAGTGTTGCTCTTTGTACAACCAAAAGCTACATCCCTCTCACCTCTTTACATGCACACTTCTTAAATTTAAAGAACTTAACCCCTCCTCTTCTTAAGTACCTACCATGATATCAACATGACCTAATTTATTAATAAACAGCAATGTAGTATCATCATTATAACCATTTCTCTTTGTTAAAGATGCTAGATACATTACGATCTCTCTTCTACACACATGCGTGCATGTCTATATCTACTGTCACAAACTCATCAGCTATCAATCATTGAAACGCTAATACAGAGCTGTTTTCAACAGTCGATGCTTAACCGTGTGGGCTACACTCCTGAGATCAGCCATGGAATGCTGGTGGAAATGGCTGAGCATAGAAAAGATTTAGAGAAGAAAACAAAGCCGATTCTTGATACTTTGAGAAGCTATCAAGACTTGCCACCTGTAAGTTATACACCTTGTTTTTGAAAATTGTTACATTTCACTTGGTTGATAAAAGTAATTGGCTTCTAATGCCCCTTACAATAAGGGCACAATGTGAAAGACATGTTTTTGGCTCAAAATACAAAGATTAGTTTTAAGGTGAATGTGGTTGCTTGCAGGACAAAGCATTGGCTGCACTTGCAATTGAGGAGAAGAAAAGGCAATATAATGTTGCTGAGAAGCAGTTTGAAGATGTATTGCAATCAGCTCTTGCTACCTCAGAAGATTGAATATGTATTTCAGTTTATTCATGTATAGCAAATGAGACCACTTATTATGTTATTGTTACTGTTACTGGATGTTCATTTTGTTGAAGGATCTGTTTTCAAGATTGGGTTTTAGTATATAAAGGTACATTCACTTGTCTGCATGAAAGTGGAAAAAATATAGCATGATCTTCTACATATGTATATATAAATAATTTAAAAGTAGATATATGGACATACTTAGTATTTTTTAGGTGTGAATAGAGTTACCGAAGTCGCTATATGAGCTGTGAATTTTATATTGGCACAATTTGTACCGGATCGAAATTGCAAACATACCAATTGTGAATTCAATTGGGTGGTACCGCGGTCACAGTTGAATTCAAATCGATTCGATCATTATGGAGTATGCATTCCGGATCAATTTTTGGCGTGCCAGATCGAATTTATTGAGTGCATATTGAACTTCGGTTTAGGCCTACGAACTTTTTGGCCTTGCGCGAATATATTCATCGTGTACGAATTCCAATTAATGCACAGCCATTAAATAAACAACCTACAAAAGTATCTCTACTCTTCTTCAATTTACTGCCAAATTTCATCTTCAATTTCAGTTCTTTATGTTTCTGTTTTCTTTATTGTTTTGGAATTTGGAATTTGGATTTTATGTTGTGGTAACTTGGATCTTGGAGTTTGGTAATTTTTGTTTTGAAATGGGTGCACTACGGCACTACCAGGACTCTATGTTACATTGTACCGAAATGAACTTACCCCCACCGTACCGAATACCCCCTCCCCCCCTATAGTGAAGCGCGTACCCAGTTCGCGTTCCCGTACTGGAGCAAGCCGTGATTAGGGAACTATGGTGTGAAGTTGTAATTTGAACGGAATATAGTGCATGAAAAAAAAACAAAACAAAATATGAAGTCTAAAATGCAAATGCATAGTAAAAATTTGTAAAGAAATGAAAAAGGTGCATAAAAGTTGGAACAATCAGTCTAATAATTGATCTGATTCATTAGTTCAACCGGTATGAATAGATGGTTAATCTAAACAAAAATGGTTCAAAAGTAGTCAATTGAATCGGTTGCATTACAAGTAGCTCACGAACGGATTTGTTACCCCCTGCCTTTTTTATATTAGATCGGTTGAAATGTTGAATACAAGTAACCTTTTTTTGACTGATTTTATTATACTTTTTTAAGTGTGACCGGCCAACTTATGATTATAATTACTAGTCAATTGCTTTTCTTTCTCTAATATTCTTTAACAGCTTTTGACTTATTATTCATTTATTCGTGGTCATCATAAATACAAAACAAGTCATCATTCCAATAGTAAAGTATCAATGTTTTGCCACGTAACATATTAGAAACTTGACAAAGAAAAGTGTGTGGTACCAAAAGATTACTTATTTATTTATTTATTTTAAAGAAAAGCTGTTTAGAAAATTAATATGTGTTTCATAATTTTGCTTTTGATACATTTGGATTTCTGGTCTCGGAGGCGGTGAATTTTCTAAACAGGGTTCAGCATGTCGTTCATGGTACTTTGTCGTCTCCTACGACCCAACGCTTTGTTTTTAGTAGAATTGGTTTGCTATTCAAAAGAGGGGTTGCGATGCAGCTTGTTGCCCGTTTACCTACCACTTTATTGTAATCGTTTTGATTTTAATGATAAATGAGCGTACAACTTCTAAAGAAAGATAATACTTTTTACCTTTCATTATTAACAAAACATTATCCTGGACAGTTGGTTTTGAGGTGTGTAGGGGTATGGTACTAAACCCGGTTTTACGACCCTAAATTTATTATGTTTGGCTTATTTTATTATATGGACTAATACAATGTTATTGGGCTGAGGGGGTTTTGTGGAGGTAACCCTAACTGGGCTAGGCCCATTAGGGTACCATGATGGTGGCCATGAGGCTCCCTATATAAGGAGGTCTCCACCTCCTTATTAGGGGTCGGTCATTCTCAATAAGAGCCACCACCATATTTTTGTGTCTGTGAACAAGAGATCCTGGAGATTTCTTAGCGGTCACCTCCACACCCCCAAAAAGTCATTGCAGATCCCAACCAGCCGGAGAAGAAGATCAAGACGTGGTTCGTTCATCTCGAAATCCGTGGAAACATCGTCATGGATCAGGTCAGATTCATCTCGTGCTTCGACATTGGCGTCATCCGTGGGGCGGCAATGAACCACGCTTCGCTTCTCGTCTCGGCCCTCTGATATGTTCATCAATATCTCGGGTCTACGGTTTCTTCTTTCAGATATGTTCTATGGAAATCCAAAAATCCGTAGATCTAAAAAATACTTTCAGATCTGGAAGTACACAGGAAGAAATACCACCGAACTTTTGGGGAAAACCCTTAGATCTGTGTTTTTTCTAAGTGAAATATATCAAATCTAGTTATGATTTTTTCAGATCTGGGTTCGTTTGAGCAACAGTCACACTTCATATTCATAGATCTATACATCCTATTAGATCTGTTGGTTTTACATAAAACCTACCTGATGTGGATATTCAAAATCTCTAGATCGTGCGCGCCACCGCGGATCAAAATCGCTCCCTGTGGATCAACTTCGGATTCCGCATGCGCGCTCCCGGCGATCACTCTACGCCACAGCGGGTCGCATGCGCGCCCCCGGCGATCACTCTACGCCACAGCGGGTCGCATGCGCGCCCCCGGCGATCACTCTACGCCACAGCGGGTCGCATGCGCGCCCCCGGCGATCACTCTACGCCACAGCGAATTGCATGCGCGCTCCCGGCGATCACTCTACGTCACAGCGGGTCGCATGCGCGCTCCCGGCGATCACTCTAGGCCACAGCGGGTCGCATGCGCGCTCCCGGCGATTACTCTACGCCACAGCTCACGCATATCACATGCTCATGAAGACAGCCAAAACCTATGCTCGTGGCGCATACCACATATGCTCACGCATCACGTATGCTCACGCATATCACATGCTCACGTATCTCATATGCTCACGCATCACATATGTTATTGGGCTTCACGTATGCTCATGCATATTAGATGCTCACGCATCATGCACGCTCACGCACCACATCTGCGCGTGAGAATAAAGGAGACATTGCGCAGGCCGCGCGTAAGCGACATAACAAATGAACAGTCTAATCCAAATCAGGATAAGAACAACCATGATTGTACTCACATGGCTACGCGCCATACTTAAAGGTTGGGAATCCTCATAATATCCCATATGGCTACGCGCCATACTTAAAGGTTGGGAATCCTCATAATATCCCATATGGCTACGCGCCATACTTAAAGGTTGGGAATCCTCATAATATCCCATATGGCTACGCGCCATACTTAAAGGTTGGGAATCCTCATAATATCCCATATGGCTACGCGCCAAACTTAAAGGTTGGGAATCCTCAAACTCATAGATCCGTAAGTCGCCTCGCGCGCAGGCTTCATTATTTTTACAGCTCGTAAGTCGCCTCACGCGCACAAGCTTTATTATTCATATAGCTCGTAAGACGCCTCGCGCGCAAGCTTTTATTATCCTTATAGCTCGTAAGACGCCTCGCGCGCAAGCTTTTATTATTCTTATAGCTCGTAAGACGCCACGCGCGCAGGCTTCATTATTCTCAGATCCGTAAGTCGCCTCGCGCGCAGGCTTCATTATTTTTACAGCTCGTAAGTCGCCTCACGCGCGCAAGCTTTATTATTCATATAGCTCGTAAGACGCCTCGCGCGCAAGCTTTTATTATTCTTATAGCTCGTAAGACGCCTCGCGCGCAAGCTTTTATTATTCTTATAGCTCGTAAGACGCCACGCGCGCAGGCTTCATTATTCTCATAGATCCGTAAGTCGCCTCGCGCGCAGGCTTCATTATTTTTACAGCTCGTAAGTCGCCTCACGCGCGCAAGCTTTATTATTCATATAGCTCGTAAGACGCCTCGCGCGCAAGCTTTTATTATTCTTATAGCTCGTAAGACGCCTCGAGCGCAAGCTTTTATTATTCTTATAGCTCGTAAGACGCCACGCGCGCAGGCTTCATTATTCTCATAGATCCATAAGTCGCCTCGCGCGCATGCTTCATTATTTTTACAGCTCGTAAGTCGCCTCACGCGCGCAAGCTTTATTATTCTTATAGCTCGTAAGTCGCCTCGCGCGCAAGCTTTTATTATTCTCATAGCTCATAAGTCGCCTCGCGCGCAAGCTTTATTATTCTCATAGCTCGTAAGTCACCTCGCGCGCAGGCTTTTATTATTCGGCGTGCTATATCTTATTCATGCTAGTGCACCATCATTATCATAAAAACCACAACACGTCACCATCATGAAGAAAACCTCCCAAAACTCAAAGACAATAAAGATAAGGCCGAAGAAAAGGGAAAAAACCGCCTCACGCCCTAACACACCTCATAAAGTCCAGCGCTCCACCTAAACGCTTGCGCGCCCAGGAGCAACGCTGGACTTGGGGGGCTTGTAGGGGTATGGTACTAAACCCGGTTTTACGACCCTAAATTTATTATGTTTGGCTTATTTTATTATATGGACTAATACAATGTTATTGGGCTGAGGGGGTTTTGTGGAGGTAACCCTAACTGGGCTAGGCCCATTAGGGTACCATGATGGTGGCCATGAGGCTCCCTATATAAGGAGGTCTCCACCTCCTTATTAGGGGTGGGTCATTCTCAATAAGAGCCACCACCATATTTTTGTGTCTGTGAACAAGAGATCCTGGAGATTTCTTAGCGGTCACCTCCACACCCCCAAAAAGTCATTGCAGATCCCAACCAGCCGGAGAAGATCAAGACGTGGTTCGTTCATCTCGAAATCCGTGGAAACATCGTCATGGATCAGGTCAGATTCATCTCGTGCTTCGACAAGGTGTTCTTTAACGAGTATTGTGCGGAGGAAGGAGACCTTGGTGTGAAGAAGAGGGTCAGCTTTATGAAAGAACGTTCTTAAACGTTTTCTGTGAGGTAAGGGGGAGAAGAGGAGAGTGAGTGTTTTTGACTGATTTTATCGAGCAGTTTTACTGCTTTACAAATGTCACTATACTCTATTTTTCATTATTTAATATTTTTTATTCTCGCAAAATGAGATTGTATTGAAGTGGTGCTTGCTGGATATTATATTCATAGTTTATTTAAGATAAGTGTAATGACAAATGGAATAAAGCAAGCAATATAAAAAAGAAGTAGAACGAATCGATGCCAAATTAACTATAGTTTCAACCAATATTTACTCATTCTCTGAATTAGTGCATATATACAACCACCACGCCTTTACTGCTATACACTCACATATCTTAAGCTTTCTTCACATCACTTCATTTCAGGCAAGCCATACATGTCTTCAATGACACCTGAAAGGTACCCTCTATCTCTCTCTCCTCCCCTACATATATATTTATATGTATGTATATATACACACTAGCACATACGTTTATTGGCTAAAGAAGCCGGAGAAATTGATATATGTAAGAGTTTCGATCATGATGTCCGACTATTGGGCCCCTATAGCAGTGGTGATTGGATGAGTCTGGCATAGCGGTGGTTGTCAACGGTTGGGCAGAATGACAATATCTTGTGAACAGAACAAAACTGTAGATTGTGGCAATCAGGATCAGGATATGCTAATAAAATAGTAGGTATAGTGCAAAGTAGTTAATAGTGGTCTTAGAACTGAGATTTTAAGTGGTCACCTAAAGTAACGCCGGTAGGTAAGCTTACCCCACTCCCCCCTCATTATGTTTTCAAAGTATAGATACAAAAACAATTTAACAAAAATTATGTGTAGCTAACACAACAAACTTGTTGATAGATAATTTCCAGACTGAATTCACAAGTTGGTAAATATGGAGCAATCGAAATTAGCAAGTCAGTCAGAGTTGGTTAAGTCTTAAGTGCTTTAGTTAGATTATAACAAGTTGGTTATATCCATCAATTAGTTACAATTCGAGTTGTAGTCTATAAATTCCGAACTGTGATATGAGTTGTAATCAAGTTTTTGAGTTAGTTTTCTTTATAATAACATTTGATATTGAATTCACTAGCTACTTGATAAATAATAATTAAATACTTCTATTTGAAATGACATTATCTTTGCTTTATTTTTAATGTGTGTGTGTTTATTAATGATTATCATTACTTAATCATATTTGGACAGCATGAAGACATACTCAAACTCAATGGAGAAGGAGATGACCGAAACGGAGGATGTAGTGGTTGACATCACCAATAATGGCAATAATAATAATATTAGCGTGATCAGCGAGTGGGTTGACTGCGTTAGAGGCATGGAGACCAGCCAAGACCACAAGCGCCAACGACACATCCAAAAAGTGCCACCATTACTCTTAGAAAGCGAGAAAGGCCTTAAGAACCGCAATTGCTATGAGCCAGCAGTGGTTTCACTCGGCCCGTACCACTATAAACAAACTCGTCTAGCTAAAGCGGAGGAGTACAAACTCATAACACTTGAAGAGTATCGTTCAGGCACTGGAAAAAGTATTAAGTTCTTATACAACAAGGTGTTTGAGGTGGTACACGAGGCAAGAAAGTGTTATATCGATGGCTCTACCGATGCTTACAATGATGAGGAGTTCAGTCGGATGATGTTGCGTGATGGCTGCTTTATTTTGTTCTTTATTGAATGCATATCGTGCGAAAATATTAAGGTAATGTTGTTTAATGAGCATTTGGGTGCGTTAAGATTGGCAAACGTCGCTCGTGACATATTCTTGCTCGAGAACCAGATCCCGTTTGTAGTACTTGAAGTTTTGTTAAACGAGAAGTTCCCGGATGATAAAGGTGAAGATATTCTTAACGGTTTCTTTAACTACTTAAACTATGGCGAGGTGGTTATTCGGGACGAAAAGGTGCTTGGAAACAACAAACCGCTTCATCTTCTAGAGCTTTACCGATCTTATTTCATCTCACTTTCGGCTTGTCTTGCTCTCCGGTCATCGAAAAATTCGAGCATGGGGCGAAGACGATATAACAAGAAAGACGTGGTTGAAGATTATAACTATGTAAAACGAAATCGATCTTTTGCTTCGGTAACCGAACTCAAAGCAAAAGGGATTTTCTTGAAATGTGCACACGATGAGTCAAAGAACGAAGGTATTAAGTTCCACTCCCATTATTGTTACGGAGAGCTCGCCCTCGTGCGTAGAGCGGTGTCGTCAAACACGAAAGCTATATACTTGAACATGATCGCGTACGAAATGTGCGCGCATAACCCAAATGACTTTAGAGTATCGACGTATCTTCGCGTAATGAAATCGTTAATCATTCGCTGTGATGATGTGAAGGAGATGAGAAATAATGGTGTGTTGATTCATAGTCTGAGTAGTGATAAAGACGTGGTGAGGATGTATGATGAGATTGAGATCCCAGCGGTTAATTTGTACATGTTTCATCAGCTCCGACGAGAGCTCGAGAAGCACTGTAAAAGCAGGTATAAGACTTGGGTGGCGGAGTTGATTAATGTGTACTTTTGTAGCCCGTGGAAGACGGTGGCTTTGCTGGTGGCTGCTGCTATTTTGTTATCTAGTTTTGTGCAGACTTATTTCACGATCGAGCCAGTTCCAGATCACTCCAATGAGGTTCTTGTGAAGCTTCTTAAACAATACTTAAATAAGCCTTAAGCGTGCTTGATTTGATTTGAAGTATGTTTTCCTCACATACATTGTTTTATAAACTACTAACATTGGAATTGTTTTACTTTTATAAAAGTGTAACACGTTATATATGTATGAGATATATTTGTTTTTATAAGATATACTTGTTTTCATAAGATTATAAGGGGAGACGGAGTGCGCTTCAGGGCCGACAACAGGTGCACCACCCTGAGTGCCTTGGGGCCGAAGAAAAATAAAACCCGATCAACCTGCTCGACTGAACTTGATCACAACCGTTAAACGGTTAAATTTATTAAAAAAATGGGTGAAAGATGAACACTTCCGTGTTTGAAAGATGAATTAGGGTTGAATGATGTGACGATGATGTGGAGGAGAGGGTGAATGATGGGTTTGGTGGGGCATACGAATACGATACATGTCTAGAAGTGTAGAACCACCCGCATACATCATACACGGTGTCATTATTGTGATATCAAGTGAAACATCATCTGTAACTACTTAAGGTGCTGAGCAAACATACAAAAATTCATGAGGTGTCAATATTGTTATCATGTGCAATCATTTTAGGTGCTGAGCAATCATAAAAGATGGTGGGTCAGAACATACCCCATGTATGCTTTTCAATGTTTCATATATAGCATGAACAAACTTCTATTTATTTATTAAAATATAAATATCAATACAAAAAAACATTTTATTATTTCTAAACATATCATGTGCAATGATAGTATAAATAAAGAATGGCATGTAGAAGAGAAGCAAAGGGTTTATAGAAAATGATTACCAGCTAACTACAAAATCATTTAAACAGGTGATGTTATTAATGTAAGTCATGACCGGAGATTAATTAGTGCCTCCGGAGAAATGCTGCAGCAATCCCGCCAGCTATAAGCCCAACAGCAGTAGCACTAATGCCCATTCCAATCACACCATCTGCTAGAATGATGATAAAAGTATGTTTATTGTGAGCAAATGTTGACCTAACAACACATGAATAATAATATCCACAAGAAATAAAACGAGGACCTTTGGTGACGCGATCTTCTATCGCCTGCTTAAGCGTTAAAGCTTGCCTCCAATCCGGTGCAATCTATAACCACACCATTAAATCACTCATACAATCACCTTCCATATAATTGCCATGTGGCATACTTCATAACTTAAAAGAAAGCCTAATAATGCACATTTGATTTATATTAATGTGCAACTTCATCAGATTTCAATCCAATTAAGTCGTATTTGACACACCTTTGAACCTTATAAGAGTATCATCAAACAAGCATTACAATGGCTGACAATAATCATGGACCACTAGGCTCTTATTTCACACTCGACAACTATTAGAAAATTAACATCACCAAAAGTCATTCTTCCTGGTATGTATGTGTTACAATAAGAGCTAAAGAAATCTCACAACTTATGTTTATCAGTGCTTCTGAAGAAAAACTGAAGTTTTGCAAAAGTACTAAAATCCCTCATGATGTGAAGACAGAAGAGCTTAAAACCGTCAAAAACTTAAGCATGAAAGAACTGAAGGTTAAACTAATGCAGCTAATGATAAAGTGCTGAAGTCTTAAGCACTGCCAAAGAACTGACAGAACAACTGATCAGCAGTTAGCATATGAAGTTGTTCTTTAGCATCAGTCATTTACTTTGTAAATCAGTGGTTTGGTGATCGTCTATTTCGCATACAACCCTTAGAATGTTACCTGTCTCATAATAACGCCAGCTGAGGCCACTCTCTCTCACACAGTACTTAGTCCCTATTGTCATTGTAATCGGGTATCTATTTGTAATAGTTTTTCATCTTACTCATATGAGTGTGTGAGAAAAGAGTCCTATCTAGTTGAGGGGAAATTACTACTTATTGTATGAACTTAGTTTGTTAATATTAATCTGTGATGACTGTTTTGCATTGAAATCATTGTGTCTTATTGATTTACTTCCGCTGCTTATTTTGTTAAATTGTTTATTAAATCAACTATGATTCAGAACACTAGATACCAATAGATGAGAACAGAGATGTAATTTACAATTTACAATGACCATTACTACAGAAACTCTCAGCATACACCTTAGTTACTAAACACAAATTTATTTGCAGTATATAAAAAGCCTAAATTGATTATCAGAAACAAACATATTCATAATGAATAATTCACAAAAACGAAAAGAAAGAGAGAAAAAAACCTCTAAGCATTGATCAAGAAGCATCCTACTCCTCGAAAAGTCACCGTTTCGATAGTATCCAACAGCTAGCAGATATATCTTCTCCCTCTTTTGCAGCGGGCTGTTGGTATTGTCAATCGAAGCTGCAGAGAGACGCTTAATTACTTTCTAGAATTTCAAGTTACACGCTTGGTCCAAAAGCTGAATCAAACGTAAACTAAAAATACCTTCAAGCATGGCGATACCACGGTTGACATCTTCGGGTTGCCTAGAATGAACCAAAGCCCAAGATAACCGCATGATGCTCTCGGCCTTCGCCTCATCAGACGCATCACTTGCAGCCTCCGAAACCTCTTTCTCACAGCCCTAATAACATTACTAGAACAATTAGTTAGCACTAATATCATCCTCGATAATATAATTTGATATCATAATGTTTATTATTATATTGAGAAATTTAAAGGTTAATAATTTCCCCTAAAAGTGTGTGATGAATGAGAAAGTGGTACCGCAATGATATCACGAGAGCACCATGGGAGCTGATCTCCGCCGGAGAAGAAGGAACTCACCGATTCCAATATCTGGTTCATCTTTGCGCCACACCCGTTACGGAGACACAAGCCTATCAACTTTTCTTCTGCTTTGCTTGTGATACATTGGGCCGATTCATCCTTCTATCGGGCTTTGGTTATTGGGCCGAGCCCACAATCCAATACACGTGAACTTCTACAAATCAGAGTGTCGGCTACTCTAAGCTCTCTTGGGCATTTCATTTGGATAACAATATTATCACCCTCCTTTTAAGCATATCGTCAAATGTCTCATCTATGACGAAGTGCGAGGCTTGTCCAGAGGATGTTTTTTATTTACATTCACGTCTTTTGGAAAGAGTTGCTAAATTATGTTCTCTTTTAGGTGAAGGAAGTATGACCGCTTTACCAATATTGAAACCTAATCGGGAGACGTTTTGGCTTATATTCCTACTAATGTCATTTTGATTACTGATGGACAAATATTCTTATCTGCCGACCTATTCAATGTTGGAATCTGACCCACTATTAATGTGGGTATCTCTGTTTCCAGAGTGGGCTCTGCAGCTCATATCAAAGCTATGAAAAAAGTAGCTGGTAAATTAAAGTTGGAACTGCCACACTTCGCAAAATTAGATTAGGGTTATAAACATCTCCCTTTAAAACACAACATATGATTCCATGTGCAAAGGTTGATATATTCGAACCCCGTCATCATACCAGTTTATCGCATCTCGACCATCATGCTCTTCATAGCGCTCTCTTTGCCTCTAATGATCCCGAAGGGTTTCAAGACGGACCGTTGCCAAACACCTTAAATGGACGGAGGCAGTGCATAATGGACTTGATGCTTTGCATAAAAACAATACCTAGTCCTTAGTTCCGGCCCGTGCATTGGCACATCGTTGGTTCCAGACGACTTTATTGCACCGAATTTCATGCGGATAGTACTATTAGGCAAAATAAAACTAGGCTTGTAGCCAGGGCCGGCTCAACGATCTAGAGGCCTAAATCGAAATGAGATCTTGTGGCTCTTTTATGATAATTGTTTAAAAAACCCAACAAAAAAGTGCTAATAATGAGTCTTGAACTAATGACTTGCAAGTTAGCAACACACAATTTTACCACAAAACCAATAGATATACTTGTTTTTAAGCTGCCGATTATATATATATATATATATATATATATATATAAAGAGAGAGAGAGAGAGAGAGAGAAATAGGATCAAATACATTTTATTCTTAACATGAAAACAGTGAGAACTAATTTTCTGTTATTATTAGGTTTATTTTTATAAGTGTTTGTTGTTATTTTTTGTTCGTATTTGCTAATTTTCGATTATGAGACGTTATAAATATTTTCTTATTTATATTTTGTTGTTATTATTAGAATTTTTCTTTTGCTGATATAAGTATTTGCTGGTATTTGTTGTTATTATTTTGTTCTTGATTTTGATTCTTTTGTTGTATTTTTTAGGTTTTTTTCTTTGTTATTATAAATAGTTGTTTATGTAGATTGGTATAGTAGTTGGTATTGTTTCTTACGTTCTCATTTTTTTTTTATAAATTGATATTATTTTCTACGTTCTCATGTTAAGACTAAAATACACATGAACCTTCCCCCCCCCCACACACATATATATAGGGTGGGTTCTAGTGAAAACTTCTCTTAAAAAGAAAACTTAAAAACTCCTAAAAATTTCTAAAAAACTATTTTTAACTTTTAAATTTTTTTTTTGAAGTTTATTTTTTTTTCCATTATTCTTATATGTTGTTATTGGTTCAAAAAAAAAAACCTTGTTGGTAACCTCGTCGGTATAGTGCGCATGTGTAATAGTGTGCATTGCATATATGCAAAAGTGTTTGTATTGCATAGAATACAACACTGTTGCACATATTTGATACACACTATCGTATATATGCAATATAAGACTAATACACACATCGAATACACATTAGTACGTATGTGTAATACAACATTAACGCACATGTGCACCACATCGACTTTTATTTTATTATTATTTTTTTTCCATATAATACTACACTACTACACATATACAATACACAAATATTGAATATATGCAATAAAACACTATTAAGCTCAAAAATACATAGTAATACACATGTGTAATACAACGGTATCGCACAGTAATACGTATGTGCATTACAGTCGGTTTTTTTTTAATTTTTTTTTATTTTTTTATATTTTTTGAGTGAAATATAAGAAAATATAAGAATAATAGCTAAAACAGAATTTTGAAAATATTTTTTTATTTTTAATTAAAAATAATTCTTTATTAGTTTTTAGGAGTTTTTTAGTTTTCTCTCTAAATGTGAGTTATCTCTTTATCCTCTCCCTATATATATATATATATATATATATATATATATATATATATATATATATATATATATAGGGGAAGTATAAAATGAAAACCCACTTGAGTTGTGAAAACCCGTGAAACCCTACGTAACATTGTTTCGTAATATGTGTTGTTACATTTAATAAAAAACATCAAAAAATCAAAAAAACATTTTTTTGCTATTTTTTAACATTTTTTTTACTAATTTTTATATATGTTTTCAGGAGAGAGAAAATGTTATATATATGTTTATAATTTTTATTAACTTTAATTGTGGACCACAAGATTTAAACTTTAATTAAAAACATGTGGTTGAGGATGAGTTTCTAGAGTTTTCACAACTCAAGTGGGTTTTTATTTTAACCTAACCCTATATATATATATATATATATATATAGGGTAAGGATCCTAAGAGAACCATTGGCAAATTGAGAACTTTGATAACCATTTTGGACCACTAAAAAAACCATCTAAAAATATTAAAAAAATTATAAAACAAACAAAACCAAAAATTTAAAAAAAGTAAAAAAACCAAAATTCTTATATTTCATTCCGGTTTTATTAAAAAAAAACTGAATTTTTTTTTCTTTTTAATTTGTATTATACCTATACACATATGTATACTTTCATTTAATCTCTAGTTACGTAATATACACATATGTACATTATCATTTACCTTAAATTATACATATGTGTATAGGAAAAAACATGTGTGTACATATTATACATATATGTATAATAAAAAAAACCGATTTTTTTTCTTTTTAATTCGTATTATACCTATACACATATGTATACTTTCATTTAATCTCTAGTTATGTAATGTACACATAAGTACATTATCATTTACCTTAAATTATACATATGTGTATAGGAAAAAAACATGTGTGTACATATATCTACATATTATACATATATGTATATGTATAATTTAGCTAAACCGAGAATTTTTTTTTAGAAACCGGGATGATAAATAAGAACTTTGGTTTTTTTACTTTTTGTATTTTTGTGTTTTTTTTGTTTTATGATTTTTTTTATTTTTGGGTTTTTTTGTGGTGCAAAATGGTTCTTATAGTTCTCAATTCCTAAAAAGTTCTCACATGATCCTGATCATATATATATATATATATATAGACACACATAATGCTTTTTTATTTTTATTTGGAAGCCTTAACAAGTTCGATGTATCAGATTTCATTGTTCAATTCATGATAGCCGTGCGATCAACACACTCAATTAGATCAACACACTCAGTTATGGTATGATTATACTTAAAGATTTAACAATCATGTTTCTGGGTATGGAGCTTGTTTAATGGCTGTGGATTAGGGATGAGATCGGTACCTTACCGGTACCAATACCAAAAATACGATACCGAATTTGAGGAAAAATAGATACCGAATACTGTACCGAATATATCGGTTCGGTACCGGTATTTCGGTAATTTACCGCTTTAATTCCGCTTTAACGTTTTACCCCTTTTAGCCTTTAAGTGGTCCAAACAAGCGTTTTATTGGGCATAACTTCAAACTATAACATATTATTGATTACCATTAATTTATTAAACCTTTTTTTTAACTTTTATAATCAAAAAATTATTCGCCAAGTCACAATACTTTCATAAAACTCTTGGAAAATCATAACCAAACAAAGTTGACAAAACCAAAACAAAACCAAATTCAGAGAATGTCAGAGACTTTCCAAAGGAGGAATTGAGGATTCTGATGGTAGGTTCATCGTTAATCAAGAAAAAATAGGAAAAAGTGGAATTGAAATTGATTAAATTGCAATATAAAATTACCACATAATTTGCATAAATAGGTAAACACAATTTGTTATCTATTTAAAAAACTGAATTAGGATCCCTAATAATCTATACTTATATAAATTCGGTATCAATATCGATTTTTACCGCAAAGTACTGATACCGATACCTAGAGGTGCACAAATCGGTTTTTTTAAAAAAACCGGTTCGGTTAATAACCGGACCGGTTTTTCTTGGCCTGGAAAAAAACCGGTTTTTAAATAACCGGACCGGTTTATTAACCGGTTTTTTTGGTGCAAAACTCGGACCGGTCTAACCGGTTAGGACCGGTTTAGAAACCGGTTAGAACCGGTTAATAACCGGTTTTTTTAATTAACCGGTTTTTTTTTTAAAATAACCGGTTAATAACCGGTTTTTTTCATAATAACCGGTTTTAAAATTAACCGGTTTTTTCCATAACCGGTTCAGTAACCGGTTTTTTCTCTAGAACTTGTAACCGATATACGAACCGGCGGTTACTAAACCGGTCAAACCGGTTTTTAAATAACCGGTTTTTGTAAAAACCGGTTTTCGGTTTAAACCGTTGAACCGGTTCACCAACCGGTTTTTTTGCCCATCTCTACCGATACCGCATTTTACTGATACCGAATTTAAGAAAAACGAACACCGATACCGGTACCGCTTACAATCGGTCGGTACGGTACTGGTACGTTATTGACTAAAATACCCTTAAACGGGTTTGACTCAAATTGACCCGTCAATACCCCGCAATATCGGAAATTTATTGCGGGTCATTGACAAGTGAATATTATAGAACAGTTGATTAGTTGACAACTTACCCGGGTAACGATTGGGTTGACGGGAAATCGAGGTCAAAGGCTAAACAAACGTCAAAGTCAAACTGCAGCTTTAATGCTTCAAGTAAATGAGAAAAAACGATCGAGATATCGTCGGTGATGAGGAAGTGATGTCTGGGAATGCTTGAGTTCAATAAACTCTGGGGTTTGAAGTTATGATATGTTTATATAGCTAGTTTGACAACTTGTTGGACAAGAAACAAGTCGGTTTTGGTAAACGAATATTGTTTTAAATGACGAAATCGAGCCTTTAATCATCGATATATTGACCAAATTACTGACTATGAACCTAGACACTATTCCATACTAAATACAATAACTTGTTGCCCAATTTTCATGATTTAGGATCGATTAAGGAAAGATTTAGCAGTAAACGAAGATCAAAAACGAAATTGGTTGATCTGATGGTTTCTTCGCGCCGTGAGAAGTTTATGGTCTCCTCCTTCGCGTCGCGCGAAGGAGTGACTTTTATCAGATTTTCATTTTTGGCAGTTTTAGTCCCTGAAGTTACAAAAATGCATTTTTAAGCGATTTTAAGAGTTTCTAAAGGCTATTTGGCACAAATGAAAATTAAGGAATTATAAACTAAGATAAACAAAGTTAATTTACTAATTAATGCACAATTTCATTAATAAGAAAGATCCGAATACATTCCCGAATCGGGTAAACAAATACGAATATGGAAAAACCGAAATGTTACAGCGAAGGTGAATTAGAAGTAAGTAAAATCTGTGATCGAGCAATTGAGTGTACGGGCAACACATTGTTGCCATCAGATTTTGAAGATGAAAATGATGTTTTCTTAGGAATTGGGATAATAGTTGATGGAAGAGGACACTGATTCACTAATTCTGGTGTGTTGTGCTTAAAATAGTTGACATTCTTGATTCTTGATGTGGTCTTCCTAAAGGGAAATTCTTGTCGAAACTCGACATCTTGGCTTTTAGATTTGTAATGCTTTGATATGGATTTCGCGATACAATGTTTTGAAACATCATCGATCCACAGGCCACACTTGTTTTCCTTCAGATGGCCTGTTCACAGTGGCGGACCCAGGATTTTTTGCCAATGGGGTCCCATATTTTCGGTGTTCAAATTTTTCGGGTCGGTCGTTGTTCAGGTCGGGTCGAGGCGAAGAACATAATAAAAAACAATATCATAATAAAACTTTCTTTTCAATCATCACTACCTGAACGGGTCAAAATGGGTCGGGTTGACACATAAACACTTTGTTTTCCCTTTCTTAAACATTTTTGAGATAGAACCTAGATCCACCCTTTCATAAGCATGTGTTGAAAACCATTAACTTAAACTAGTGAAAAATAAAACTGATATTTTAAAGTGTTTGAATGTTTTTAAAGAAAACCATGCATAAAGTTGAAAACAATGATATGTATTTTAGAGGTGTTTGAATGTTTCCAAAGTTATCATTGCAACATTAGCAATCAAATGATTGATTAACACTAAAAATTAACACAAAAAACCAAAAACTGAGCCTTGTAAGACTTGAACCTATGACCTTTCAAAGATAAAACAAGAGACTTTCCACCAGACCACATCAACATTAATAGTATGGGTTCCAAGTATTAAATCTTATGGGGTCCTCAAAAAATTTAATATACCGCTTCTAATAAATTTTTAAAAAACATTGGTGTCCCGGGACCCCGATCCACACTATGTGGGTCCGCCCCTGCCTGTTCATGTGTAAACTCATGAAGTTGACTATCGCATTCACATTGTCATGAATTGTCTGGTAAGCAGTGGGAAGCAACTCAGCTTTGGTGATACTCAAGAACTTAAGCATCCATTCCAAATCACTTATGACATTTTTATATCTCTTTGATTCTTCGGTATTTGTAGCCTGCAAAAGATAATCACACATCAATAAAAGAATGAATTATGTGTTGAAAAATGGTGTGATTGATTTGGACCTCAGTGTGAGTATAAGTAATTCATACGATAGAAAAAATATATAGATTTAATAGTAGTTTTAGAGTATGTATTTTAGGTTAAGGGGTATAAACTTAGGCAAAAGAAACATATATAAGTATGATTTATTATTTAGAATTCGGTCACCACCTCGGAAATGGGCCTAATGATGACCGTCGTTTGAGTCATGCAAAAACCTAATTAACCTAAGCAGCTAGGGTAAGTCAGGTATCGTATCCACCAGGAGTATGTGGTCAGTGTGAAGTGAAATAAATTCCTAAACTTATGAAGTAATTCAATTAAAGTGCTGATCACACTAGCAAACGGTTTATATGTTATAACAAGCAACCAAGTAATCACGTATTCAATCAATTAACAAAGACAAATCACACCCGGGAATCCAAGTAATTAACCTAACAGCAAACTCATGCAACTTAACAGATTAACAATCACTGATTAACACCGATTGACTAACTAGACAAACCTTAGGCAGCAACGCTTACTAACACACGACACTGGTTATCAAACAGTCCCTGCCAGTGTGACTCAACTAAGGGAAAGCGCATGCTTCATCACATTCAACTAGTCAAAACAACCCTACGAGCAATTATTATAGCAACCGGCAAACTAATCGTTCTGATCGACAAAAACCTAAACCGACTGAATGCACAGCAATACTAAACATCAATACTCATAGATTAATCAAAGATCATTACAATCAATTCATTCTAAATACATGAGAAAAACTGAAAGATACAATACTCTACATCCCGGGTATGACTCGAAGAAACTAGCCGCGCATCGGCATCTCTCGGGCCTCGGTTATGATCTGGTAGGCCATGTAGGACACTTAGAGACGATTGGGGATGATCGGGACTTGCTTTTCTGCTCTGGAAATCGCCTGGAAGGTGAAGAATGGCGTCTAGGGTCGTCAAGAACGTAATATAAAACAAACCCTAACTTTCACGATTTTGGGGACCATCGCATAGCGCGATGGCCTCCTCTCCTGGTCCATCGCGCTACGCGATGGACCAAAGTCAACGCAGGAACTTACAGGGCATCACGTAGCACGATGCCCCACCTTCAACACCCATCGCGCTACGCGATGGGCCTCTTTTCTCAGCAACTTCGTTTAACTGCCTCGTTAAGCGTGCTGGACATCCCGGGTCTTCATTCCGTGCTCATACAAGTCCAAATTAGGCGCGTTAAGTACCTGTGACCTGAAACACAATAAACATGTATGAAGTACCAAAGTTCCTAAAATAAACGAGTAAAACAAATACGTTAACCCAAATAAATATGTACAAATAAACCGAACATCACCCAACGTGGCCGACGAGCTTTGTATGAAGTCAGTTGTAGTACATACCCTTCGAGTAGGGATAAGCAGGTAATGAA
Source organism: Bidens hawaiensis (assembly GCF_021521415.1). Lineage (NCBI taxonomy): Eukaryota > Viridiplantae > Streptophyta > Magnoliopsida > Asterales > Asteraceae > Bidens > Bidens hawaiensis. Next base: position 1,781,211 of record NW_027491069.1, on the reverse strand, counting down.
TCGATCGATACGGATTTTCCCAAATTCTTGGTACCCGGCACTTAAATGTTCGGTTCGGTACCCATACGATACTAGTATTGAAGGCAAAATTTTGGAAATACCGGTATAGAAAATTAAAAACTCATTTCTAACGGTACCAAATTCCATATTTCGGTACCAATACCCATTTGCATATCCCTGCCTCCAATCAAGGTAATATTTATTTTATTCTTTTAAATTTAATTCAGTTACAGTAAATTTTGATTTATAAATAAGAGGACAATATATAGAACAAGTATAAAAAAAATAATGTTAACTAATGTTATTAAAGAGATGAGGGTTCAATTCCTACAAGTTGCCTTTTGTTAACTATAAAGTTTAACATTACCAAGAGCGTATAAGGGCACGAGATGCTTGTTATACTACTATGAGCGATCAACATGTTGTCAATGACTGAAATATACGTTCTTCGGTTCCTTCATAATGAAATCAATTAAAAGTAATTATGACATATTCATAACAAAGTGGAAAGTTTGCTATATTATCAAAACGCAATTCAAAACAATATGGAAGGAAATATGAGTTACAAAACAAGAATTAAGTGGTGATTTACTTTGAGATGACATTGATTGTTTTCACCATACATCGGCAACCAAACATTACTAGCTAGGGTTGGCGGCGGCAGACGACGCTAGGGGAACCGAAGACAATAAGAAAAGTAAAAAAATAGGTTTTATGATAGGTGGAGTAGGGCTCGATATTTTTGCCTTATATTATATAACTACTCGACTGCTAAAGAAAATTGGATTGTTTTGGGCTTAAGAAACAAAACATGGGTCGACAAGGGCCTTAATGTGTAAAATCACACACTCACTTTAATTAGGAAAGAAAATTATTTCAATTCGGGAAATCAAGTTGGAAAAAATCATTAAAAGACACTCAGAGCGTTGCGTTTGGGTAGGTCGGATATGTTTTTCTACCCTTCGTGTTGTGGCGTTGCACTAATGTGGGTTTGGTTGATATGGGTTACGTTCGTAAAGATACCGACGCAAAATTTAAAAATAATAATAATTTGTCAACGCAAGACATAAAAGCGACACTCGTATAACTTATAATATAAAAATATAACATATTATAAAGGTTGTAATGGTAACAACAATGGTTTTCCCGCATGCGTTGCATGAAGAATTTGGTTGGTAAAACTCGGATGTTGCGATGCCGACTCAACGTGAATTCGGTAGGTATATTCTATGTTCATGATGATACCATATAAACAGCATTAATAAAACCCAAGCATTAAAACCTTAAAAATAAAATCGTCAAATTAACATAAAAAAGATTAACATACAAAATAATAAAATATTCAAAATGACATTTATTCGATCAATAAAACCCGGGCCTTGGTACCCGATTTTGTCGATCCCAGGGGTTACAACAGTTACATGTGCTACAAACTTACAGTACTGGAACTAAAACAAAAAGGTCAGTAAAACTTGGGCTATATCGGTCTAGGGATTTGTCGAATTTGATATAATATATAACTAGTGTTCACAAGGCGCGTTGCGCCGGAACAGCGGGTAAAATCCCAGCGTTGAAAACCAGGTGTTGCAATACCCTGAGTGTTACGATGGTAACTCCACGTAAATTCAGACATTATCGGTTATACTCGTTAAGGTATAGACACTGTTGGTAAGACCTAAGCGTTAAACCCAAAAAAATAAATTTCTCAAATTAACCTACAAAAAGAATAAAATATTCTATATTTATTTAGTCGGTAAATGATGCTCGGGTATTAAGGTTAAGTATTAGTATGTTAATTGTGTAGTTTTATTGAGTTTATTGTTAGAATTATATGCTTTTGTATTTCAGGTTATTGATTATTAAAGACGCTAAATAGGATACTTGTACGAGCATGTAATGATATCTTGGGAACACCGGTGCAGGATTTAGAGTCTTAGAAAGTGTTAGAAGGATTCCGGAAGAGTTTGGATGAGAAACCTGAAGCCGATGTTAAAACTAAAAAGATAGGTTGACAAAAGGCGACCAAGAAGCAAAACGAGCATATCCTGGGCTAGAATATAAGCTACGAGGCCATAATATATGAATTTTGGATTTATCGGCCACATGAGTATATGTTCATCGTGATACGCGATCGACTTAAAAAACGTGAAAAAAACGGGTTTTGACCTATATCTTCTATTTTACGAAACCTAAACCATGATCACGACTTCCAGCCTTTGTTAGGCGATTTTAGGTGAATTCTATGGTTAACAATCATCTCTTGATCAATCCTAACAGCTTTCCTCATCATAATTATCTTTTTGAGTCATACCTTGAATGTAGCGTATTGTATTTTTACAGTTTTTCTCACGTTTTAAGAACAACTAATTGATTGTTTGTTGTCGATCTATGAGTATTGATGTTTGATATTATTGTGCATTCAGTCGGTTTAGGTTTATTTCGATTAGAACGATTAGTTTGCCAGTTGCTGTGGCACGTGTTCTATGGTAATACTTTTATATTTTTTATTATTTTTTCTAATGAGGGAAAAAAGGCAATGGCCATGTGCATTGACATCTTAAAGCATGGCGATACCACGGTTGACCTCTTCGGGTTGCCTAGAATGAACCAAGGCCCAAGCTAACCGCATGATGCTCTCGGCCTTCGCATCATCAGACACATCACTTGCAGCCTCGAAAACTTGTTTCTCACAGCCCTAATAAACATTACTAGAACAATTAGTTAGATAATTTGATATCATAGGGGCTGTTTGGGTTTCCTTATTTTTACCTCCTTATAACTTATTAATTTTTATAAGTTAAAATAGTGTTTGGATAATATAACTTATTAAATCTTTTAAAGAAGAAAAAGGAGTTTTTCATAAGTTAGGATAAAGTAACTTATGAAAAACTCCTTATATAAGGTATAAGGAGATGCAAATACGGAATCCCAAACACCCCCATAATGTTTATTATAATATTCAGAAATTTAAAGGTTAATAATTTCCCCTAAAAGTGTGTGATCATTGAAGGAAATGAATGAGAAAGTGGTACCGCAATGATATCTCGAGAGCACCATGGGAGCTGATCTCCGCCGGAGAAGAAGGAACTCACTAATTCCAATATCTGGTTCATCTTGGCACCACACCCGTTACGGAAACACAAACCTATCAACGTTTCTTCTGGTTTACTTGTGATACATTGGGCCGGTTCATCCTTATGTCGGGCTTTGGTTATTGCGTCGAGCCCACAATCCAGTTTATCACATCTCGGCCATCATGCTCTTCGTAGCGCTCACTTTGCCTCTAATGATCCAAAGGGTTTCAAGACTGACCATTGCCAAACACCATAAATGGACGGAGGCAATGCATAATGAACTTGATGCTTTGCATAAAAACAATACCTGGTCCTTAGTTCCCGGCACATCGTTGGTTCCAAATGGCTTTGTTGCACCGAATTTCATTTGGATAGTACTGTTAAGCAAGATAAAACTAGGCTTGTAGCCAGGGCCGGCTCAACGATTTTAGAGGCCAAATCGAAATGAGATCTTGTGGCCCTTTTATGGCAATTGTTTAAAACCAATAGATATACTTGTTTTTAATCCGCCAATTAAATATATATCTATATACAATGTTTTTTTTATTTGGAGGTCTTAACTAAGTGTAGGCCTAAAGCCCCATCTTTATTTCATTGGCCCACAGGCCGGCCTTGATTGTAGCTCAAGGTTTCAGTCACCCCCCTGGACTTGGTTCTCTCATAAATTCGGTTTGGTTGTTAAAGCATCAAACGAGTGCAAAATTCTTTCCTTGGTCGTTCTTAGTAATAGAAAGTTGCATCAACTTGATGCCAACAATGCATTTTTACATGGTTATCTCAAAGAATGTGCTTAACCTTCGTTGCTAGTCTAAACAAAGAAGTCGCCATCACAGATTTAACAGGAGTTGATGTGCTAAAAGTAGTTTAATAATTATTAACTAAATTAACTAAAAAGAAACACGAAGTAATACTCTAGACTCTCTAAAACTCGACTAAACTATTAACCGGCAAGTGAACCGGTCGACTCTAGTAAAGCTAAGTATGTCCGGATATCGAACCCACGAGACTCTCTAAATTACGTTTATTAGCTAATTAGACTCGACTACAAAACACGACTTATTAATTATATTTGTTTTGGTGGTTTTTATTTAAAATACTAATTTAATACTATAATTAAATACTAATTAAGAAAACAAGTAATTTAAACAAAAGCAAGAATTTGTTATTTAAAATAAGATGATGATGAGAAAACTACCTAGGCTAGAATCCCCTAAATTTCAGTAATGAATTAACCCGGGAAAATATTTAGTTATGGACCGGGATCGTAAAATAGACACTTAAAAGAAACCCGATCAGGACCCCTGACCATTCTCAAGAGACACCTATGGGTTTCTAACAAGTTTTAACGCACACCAGTATTAAAAATCAAGTTTCCTTACGGTCACCTAATTAATTATGATCTAGTTCCTTTATACGAAATCCTACCTTACAGCATGGAAATCAAAGGCAATTTAAAATATTTAATTGACTTAATAGACAATAACAAATAATCAACCCTAGACGGACTCCTTACGAAGAACTAAATCTAGCAAGATTAAATAATAAAGATCTATCAATAACCTAGCACTTTACAGATTTTAGGTTAGCAGCACATTTAGGTTTATTTGACAATATTATTCCTATGATCTTATCATGACATCAATCATAAAATAATCAAGAACACAAAGTAATCGACCTAATAGAAATCTTATCATATGACAAATAATAATCAAGGAAAGCTATGGAATAAAACTCATCAAACAATCCTAAGCATTCATACGCATCAATTTAATATAAGTAAATCTTTTACTAAACCATAAAAACCATAACAATAAATAATCCCAAGTCAAATCAAAACATCAAAGTAGGTTCATCATAAGCCTAGACATTCTAAGGGTTTAACCAACAACCATACTCAAGAACAAAAGATAATAAATAGGTTCAAATAATAAATTCATGACAAAAATATTAAATTCAAACCGAATAATAATGATTCTTGGATGAGTCGGTGTTAAACCCGGACACTATCTGGTTGAACAAAAGGCTTTTTATCTTCTCTCTAAATCACCAGTAGCAGCCTTCTTTCGTATGTGGGGATTTTTTCTCTTTTTTTTCGTCTGAAAGCTTCTCCTCCTGCCTTTTGTCCCTTCTATTCGTCTATGCCTTCTGTTCGTTTGAAATCTCTCTTTTTATCAACACATTCTAGCTGACTTCAAAGCCTTGTAACCCTCGTGTCTTTTACAAGCCCAAACATCAATTGGAGCCTACTAATTTACCTTAAACCCAATTAGTTATTATTTGCTTCTTTTAATTTCCACGTGAGCTATACTGACTCCAATAATTGAGTTTAGGACAAAATTCATTCTTGTACTTCTTTCTTTTCCTTGTCAACAGCAAACATATGAATTAATTATGTGAGTCTCAATAAAGACTTAAGCAATTAAAGAGAAAAAATTAACAATAATACTAACGTTACATAATAATTATATTATGAACCTTTTAATAAAGAAAAATGATATCAATATAATCTCAGTTCAAAGATTTACTCGTCGGTCAAGTTTGTTAAAAACACTTTGTATTAGCTCGGTGTCTCTTGAAATCTTTAAAATCAATATATGAGCTAACATGAGTAACATTCAATTAAAAACCTGGTCGAAAGTACTAAAAAGTGTAGGAAATATTTATATAATAATATATATATTTTCGACGACATCAGGAGTTCAGTGTGTCACACCCTAACCTAAGGCGGAAATGCCGGGGCGTGATCCGATTACTCACAGCTCGAATCATATATAAAATGTGACAATATCTAATTAATTATTTTATTAAAATAATACACACATTATCCAAATATAACAAACAATTTACAAATATGAATATAAGCTCAAATAATGTTTATCTTGATTATATCTTAAGGTCTTGTCTACGTGTCCAAACTTCAATCTTCAATACAAGCAACCTGCATATGCATATAAAATGGAGTTTTTCAACATAAAGTTGAGTGAGAATATTACAAGTTTTGACACAACAATATAAATAAGCATAATGTGATAAGTGCGGTAAATATAATCAAACCATAAACAAGTATGTAGACCGTTGCCAAGCGAATCGGGCGTTGGTCAATAGCAGGAGCACCCACTATACGAATGAATGAATAGTAATCCCAATATACGAATGAATGAATAGTAACACAAGTAAGCAAGTAGCACGCATGTTTGATTAAGTCACTCACCATTACACGTATGCATTAGTTTGAATATATATATATATATATATATATATATATATAATCGACGTCAAAGGGTCTTGAAGCTTGAAAGTCAACGAAGGCTTGAAGAACTTGAAGAAATTGAAGAAACTGACAATAGTGAAAGGGAAATTTCGTGGATTTTAGATGTGGTGGTTGATATTGAAGTAATAATTTAGGGTTTTATGATATGTCATGTTTAAATATTAAGGGTTAATGCTTGTTTATTAGGAAATAGCTATTTTAGGAAACCGAATAATCAATAAATGACAGAATCGGGTGTAATAAGATAGAGATTTCGACTTGGACAGCAAGAAGATGTCTTGGGATCTGTAATAACATTTCTTGGAGTTTAAGTCTCGTCAATTTAATCGAAAATATGAAAGAATTGACAAAACTATTCCCTGTAGTTTCCGAAAATACGATTTTTAGCCGTTTTAAGTGATTTTAAAGGTTTCTAAGGGTTATTTGGCATAATTGAAAGTTATGAAATTATAAAATAAGTTAAGCCAAGTTAAATACCAAAAAATACAAGTTTTAAATAGTTTGAAAGATCCAAATTACATTCTCGAATCGGTTTAAACAAATACGAAAAATCTGAAATGTTACAAAGTGGCGGATCTAGACTTGAAACATAGGGGTAGCGCTAAAAAAAATAAAATTTCCCCCATATTTCATACAATGCTAACGAAACAATTATAAAAAACACAACAAATAAATTTAAACACATGCGTTGTAAATATCTCCTGTTCGGTTTTTGAAAGCTTGAAATCGAGCCATTACATCTTCTTCATTTACTTTATCAAACGTTTCTCTTTCGACCGCACAAATTAAAGCATGGTTCAAATAGTCATCACCCGCTCGATTGCGCAAATCCGTCTTGATAAGCTTCATTTTAGAAAAACATCTTTCAACGGTAATTGCAACCGGTAAAACCAACGCTAGCTTCAATATTCGATAAACCAAAGGTAAAGTTGTGTGCTTTCCGGTTTCCACCATTACACGAGCAAGATCACCCATTCCACCCAGTTTTGCAAATTTATCATCTTCCTTTAAAGTGTAATAAAAGATCGTAAGATCACCCGAAATACACCATCTTTCTTCGTTAGTAAAATTATTTGGATACATCTCTGAAAAAACCACTATCTTAGATATGTCAAACTTACAAAACGAATCACAAGAATTTAAACTCGATATATTTTCTAACAAACTAGTTGAGACATCACTAAATCTATTTCCAAGTTCTTGAATATGCATATCCAAAATCATATTATAAACTTTAACTTCAAAATGATGTCGATTAGTATGACATTCTTTCGGTTTCTTTGATTACCATAACTTTCCGCCATATCTAACATCTTAATTTTGTTTTTTTTCACAAAAAGATGTCACTTTTGCCAATATTTTGTCAAATCCGTTTTGTCTTAGATTATTCAATGCTTGATTTGTTCCGCTTATCAACTTAGACGCTTCTAACAAATCTTGACTATTTTTTTGAAGATGTTTTGATAGAGCATTTGTGAGGCCTAAAATTTCTTCCAACAAGTGTATATAAAACACAATTCAAGTTTCTTAAAATATGATAGAATACCTTTCACATTAGATCGTTGTTGCACGCTCTCTCCATATAATTTAATAAATTTAAGTACCTCAACAACTTCCGGGAATAATTTTAACAAACTTGTGATTGTTCTATGATGAGAACCCCATCGCATGTCTCCGGCTCGTACCTGTGTTCACAATATGTCAATATCCAATATCCGGTCTTTTTTTTATTATTATTGTTAACTTAAAATGATTATCTGGGTTATTGGGTTTTTTAGTTTGGGCTTTATAATTTAAGTGGGCTTTTGTTGGGTTTAAATATTAAATTGGTTGGATTTAAAATACATAGGGATGACGCTATTTTTTTCCAGGGGTATTGAAACCCGAAAAACAACCAAATTTTTTTATACTACCGGCAAAACGTTGAGGGTAGCAGATGCTACCCCTCCTCCTAAGCTATGTGCGTCACTGAGGGTTCTCAACAGTCTACTTTCTTGAGTTTTTTTTTTTTTACCAAAACGGGGTTATGGGAAAAAATATTTACCAATATAGGTGTTTCTAAAAGTATTTACCAAAATAGGTTAAATACATACAAAATAACTAAATTACCCCCTTTAAATAAATACACCTTTATATATCCCATTAATTTGAATATTAAATAAATAAACCACACATACCTTTCTTCTACTTGTCCATCACCACAGTTCCACTGTCTTTCAACCTCCGTCATCATAACCTTTTCTTCTAAATTCTCCACACCAAAATTAATTCTGGTCGGTGAATGTTGGTTTGACACGGCAAGAGAAGGTGGACGATTCCATTTGTGCCGGTAGAGATAAGAACCAAATCCGCCATCCCTTGATTGCAACCCCCAAACTGAAAACTTAAACTAAAAGTTGCATTTTGGATGATCTAATTTTGTTCAAAAAACTTATTTTGGGATCCATAGTTTATACACTCAGACCTTGTCATCGGAAACAATTAATATACCATAACCTTTAGAACCATTCAATTTTGACGGAAATCTAAATTCAATCGCTGGAAAGACCACATGAACCACCTGCCAAACACGAGATCTACCCCCTGCAAATTCCGATTGGTGGCTGTCGGTTTAACACGGCAGAACCACACCATCTCCGTTGTCTCTCTTCAATTTTCTGCCGTCAGTTGAACAGTTTGAGCATCGATAAACCGGCGGAGATGGTGGGTGACGAGGATGGCGGTGATGCGTGATGATGACGTACTGGTCGGAAACATGATGGGTGACGGTGACGGAGTTGTGATGTAGCAGATTAACAAATAAAGAGAAGAAAAAGAAATGTATAAAAGAAATACAATTGAGTATTTAAAAATCATAAAAAGAAAAATAACCTATTTTGATAAATAGTTTTAGAACCCCATGTTTTGATAAATAATTTTTCCCATCCACCCATTTTGGTTTTTTGGGCTTAAAGTTACTAACACCAACGATGGGCTTTTTACTAAATCTGGCTAAAATGTTGGGTGCAAATCCGGCTGATACACAATACCCGTCAACGTCGCATTCATCACTACGGGAGAATCTTATTCGAATCCTACTCACTATAACTCAGTTCTTTAATAAAAAATTGTAAGCGTATATATGCATTTGTAAATCCATATTTCAAATAAAATCTTTTTTTGGGTAGGTGGGTGGTAGGGGTGTGAGATGTAATGTTTTCAGACCCGGCCTGAACGTTGATCCGGACGTCTTACCCGGTCAAAGGTCGGACTGACCCGGAAGGACGGACCAGTGTTTGACCCTAATGACGTCAGAAATAATATATATATATATATATATATACCCTAGTTATATCTATATATACAATTTATATATATGTAAAAAGTAATAATAACCAACTTCCATGTCCCTTTACAATGTTTGTTTTCAATATATAGCATTTAGGTATCAACAAAAGTATCACAAACACAACTTGGTTAGTTGGTTAGTGGGTGTTCAATAAACATGTGCCTCGCCCTTGTACCAGGGTTTGAGTCTCAGCGTCTGTAACAATTTTTATTTAACTAAAAAATGTTTAACCTGTTAAACCGACGGTTCATCGGTTCTGGTTGAACCGTGAACCGTCAAACCCGACCGAGTTTTTAGAAAACGGGTTAAATGGCGTGAACCGGACCGGAATGCCCAGCGGTACCTGGTTGGACCGGCCGGTCCGATTCGGGTTTCAAAACACTTGTGAGGTGGGTGTAATTTTCCTTTTTTTTTTTGAATTTTTTAATAAAATTTTTAAGTGTATATTTGTTAAAAATGAAGATATTGTTTTATGTATGTATTGAGGGAAGTGGAGAGGAGGAGAAATCTAATTTTATTAACAAGTTTAATAACCGAATATAATGGGTATGTTTGGCAAAACTAGCCGGTGGTTGTTAACTGGAAGCTGCTGGCTGGTAGCTGTTGGCTGTAGCTTTTTAGATATATTTAGGTATTTGACAGAGTAGCTGGAACTTTTAATAAAACTAGCTGGGTGCCTACGTGGTGCGGCGGAGTGAGAGTGCAACCTGACATCAACCGCTAATTAGTGTCGGTACATGATTCATTTGATGACAGTGCACAAATAACCCGAATGTAGACGTGTAATTCGTGCAAAGGCGGTACGCATATAACCGATGGAGAAAATCAAGAAGAAAAGCTGAAATATACAGTAATTTCAAGTAGATAACTTTTTAATTCAACCTGTTTTGATCCAAATCCCGTTCCAACCCGACATTGTTCTAATCTGAAACATGTTCTGACCTGACCCCTTTCGACTCAAAACTGTACCGACTTGAACCGAACTAAATTAACCCTTTTTGTATCGACTATACCCTAATTTGGTCTTACACATTACTCTAGCTCGCCTGACTCGACTTGTTGCTGATCCTAACCGGTAATCACGAAATATGTTAATTTTTTATAGTTAAAGAAGTATAGCAATATCATACTCAAATTAAAGAGAATAAAATGTTCATTTTTATGATGTAAATTTTGTAAAAAAAAATATATTAACGTGCGAAAAATTATGACCTCTTAAAAATTTGTGGGGTAGTTGGGTTTGAATAAGGGTTAAATGTGTAACTATTATAAAAATTAACAAAAATTGTTGAAAGTTCGAGTACCAAACTTGTAAAATTTCATATATAAAAATATAAACTTTTTCTCAAACACCAATAATAGGAGTTCAAATTTGGATATAACTTGAAGCTAGAATCTAAAAGCTTCCTACAAAACATACCCATTATGGATTTTGTCTAAGAGTATTTCGTTTCAATTCTTAATTCAAATCAAATTTCTTAAAAAATTTCCGTGAACCAAATACACGTCAAAGCTTTCGATAGGTTATATTTTGTAAAAGTGTTATATGTATGGTTTATGATCATGTATCTTACCATACAATGTTTTAAATTATAAATGGCTTTCTTATATATGTTTTTTCATCCTAAGAGTTCCAAAACCTCGTATATACAGTTACATTGATTATAGTTTTTATAATGTATTTTGTTTTACTAGGTATCAGGGTTGTTGAATTTTAATACTCCTGGCTTTTACTCATTTATTATGACGGCCTAACTATTTTGATGGCCTAAAGCGATTAAAAAATCCAAGGCCCTTCTAATAAAAAGTAGCTTCGAACTTAGCAAAATTTATTCGTTTTGTTTCACATTCACTAATATAAATAATTAAATATAAAACCAAAAATAGTTTCATTTCTCATGGGACACTACTTCTTAACATAATATATAAATTTAATCTTCTAAACTACAAACAAGTTTTGGCCGTAATTAAAAATCATTGCATATGTTCAAGTTATTAAATTACTCTTTATTTAAAAAAAAAACTGAATAATACTTGAAAGTACTGAAAAAATATTGATTTTAACTTTTATTTTAAGAAAAATAAAATCTACCAGGCTAGTATAAAAAATAAATTGTACTTGAGATCCTAGAAAAAAAAAGTTAAATTTCTTATCAATTTGGGCTGTTGAGTTGCAATTTTGTTAGCATCTAAAAGTACGAAAATAAACAAGAATATGTAAAATGAGAATCGATCATTGGACGAGGAAAAACAATTTCGCCGTTTTACCAAAACACCGTAGTAGATTGGTTGGTAACAAAGCCAAACACAATTCAATATATGTAAACATATTATTTTTCGACAGAATTATAGAAATTGTCCATTATCTTTGCCTTAAATATCACTCGTGGTCCTTTATCTTCAAAATTGATCTGTTTTATCATTTACGTTTAAAAATCCAACAGCGATTGTCCTTTAACCCTAACCAATTAATTTTTTTCGTTAAGTCAGATTATGTGCCTTGCACATGAGGGTAAATTGGTCATTTTACCTATTAAATTAATTTTTTTTAATAATAAACAAAAACAATAAAAAACTTAATATATATTTATATTCTCTCTCCCCTTTCTTCTTCTTCCTCCATAGCCACCACCAAGCTTTCCGGCGGCCACCACCAAACTCTCCGTGTTAGTACATGAAATATGACAAGTGCTGGGAGTTTAACCAACGTACCACTTAGTCTTGGCAATTAGAATGTCAAGTGACGAATGGGACATTCTAATTAACGGATGTGGAAGAATGGCAGACATGCAAGGAATAACGAATGAGGAAGTGTGCATGGCAGTTTATGTTTAACGAGTGGAATACAAGCTAACTAACGAATGTGCCATAGCAAGGTCATGGCTAACGAATGAAGCTGATCAGATAACGAATGTCCCGTGTATATATACATAGGATTCATTAGTTAGAAAAGTTAGTTAACAAAAATAGAAAAAATCAGTTAGTTATAACCGAATTCTTACGAGACACCGTATTATACCGACACTCTGCCAAATTTATAATGAACTTCAACGAGTTAATATTTACATATCGTCTTCGTACTCGGTCCTTTTCGTTCACTGATTAGTACCGAAACGCAACGAAACAAACTCCATGCGTTTTCGGTTTCGTAGATCAATATCGAGTTCATCGATCCTCATCGGGAAAAACAAGTGCTATCAACGTCATATGGGTTGTTTCTAAATCAAATTTGTTGATAGTGGATTATCTTAACACACGATGGGTGTTTTTGTTTACTTTGTTTGATTGTTATTTGCAAAGATTTAAAATTCATAAAATTTTTAATCGGCAAATTTGTTCACCATTCATACTTTCAAAATGCATGATTTCTTTTTGGTGAACAAGATCTTCAAAAGATTTTATCAATGTTGGAAGATCGCTTTTCGTTTTCTGTTATTTTTCTGCAAATTTTTTTGTTATTGTTTATATTTTTAGGGGGAGAAATCAAAAAAGTACAAAAATAGTGTGTTTTCTGTCTGAAAAAAAATATATAAATACAAAAATATGTTTTAAAAGATATAAAACTTGAGAAATGTGATCCGACATATATGGGAAATGATAGTACATTGACTTAACGAGCCTCACACATGAATAAAGTAGACTAAAAAGTGCAATAAGATCAATTGCATGATGTGCTTGATAGGCTTAATAGATCGTATAAGTGCTGAAAAGATATAAATCTAAATGCTTACCAAATCTAGTGGTGTTACATCTTGATGCATAGTTAATATCTGTATTAAGTACCAAAAAGTTTAAAGATTGCTGTGTGTGCATGCGTTCATTTTGATAAGAAATTCTGCTTATTTTTACTTTAATTTTGCAAAGAAATTCAACTTTATTTTTTCTTTATTTTTGTTCAAATATTGGATCCTCTCCTACGCGATAAGACTATCCGACCTGAGAGTTAATATTTGAATATTCTGCTTTATTTTCTTGGTGTTTCGTATAAAATCTTGATCTTTCTTCGCGCGATAATACAGGATTATCTGATTTGAGAGTTAAGATTTTATGCAACTTCAACTTATTTTCATCTTTTTATTTTGTTAAAATGGAACCTTATCTGTGTGTAGTAATACCGATCTTAAGGGAAAATTTTAACTTTCTGCTTTGTTTTCTGTTTCTTATTTTTGCATGAGTCATAGTTAATCATTTCAAGAAAGGAAAAGAATGTACATGTGAAATTCACTGTATAAAGGATATAAAAATTGTGTATGATAGGTGGGATCCACATAAGATTTGTGCTTAATTGAACCTTAATACGTATCGTAAAGTTACTGAAGGATCCGTATAAAGTTTAAAATGGACAATTATATCTGCAATCATTTACGTGCATAATAATGTCAAAATTGAAGTGTAGTCTAGGACGTTACTAGTCAATATGATCCCATGTCGCCATCTTTCTCACAAAAATATGTGCTGCTTACATTTACTGTTTTAATTTTTTCTTTTCGTTATTTTGAGAAAAAGTACAAAAAGATTTTAGGTGTGTTTTGATATAAATTTTGAAAAATCAAAATATTTTGGGTGTGTTTTAGCTTAAATTTTGTAAAAGCCAAAAAGATTTTCTTTCCAATATATTTTTGATCTTCCGACAAGCGATACACATTTTTAAATGTTTTGCCGTGTTACAAAAATTGTTTTCACCATTACACATTCTTGTTCATACATTTTGTGCTCAAATGCTAAATCAAGATAAAATTTACGGTTTATTGATGGAATGTGTTGATTGACTATAGTTTTGAAAGAGTGATGATTATTCAATCCTTGAATCTTCTCAAGATGGTGAATTTAAGGTATGGCAGAGTATTCGAGTTAAGGAGGAGTGAAGATGCTGATCGTGTGTACAAGATTGGTGCTGATAAAGATTGCAGACATACAGCTAATGCCAAGGAGGAGTTTGTTAGTGCATTTTCTTCAAGGCATTATTTGTATAAAGACACACGTGAAGACCAACTGAAAGCGACAAGACTAAAAGTTAATGAACTCCAGCAATTGTCAAGGGGGAGTCTGTTAGTACATGAAATGTGACAAGTGCTGGGAGTTGAACCAACGTACCGCTTAGTCTTGGTAATTAGAATGTCAAGTGACGAATGGGACATTCTAATTAACGAATATGGAAGAATGGGAGATATGCAAGGAATAACGAATGAGGAAGTGTGCATGCAGTTTATGTTTAACGAATGGAATACAAGCTAACTAACGAATGTGCCATAGCAAGGTCATGGCTAACTAATGAAGCTGATCAGATAACGAATGTCCCATGTATATATAAATAGGATTCATTAGTTAGAAAAGTTAGTTACAAAAAATAGACAAATCAGTTAGTTATAACCGATTCTTACGAGACACCGTATTGTACCGACACTCTGCCGAAATTTATAATGAACTTCAACGAGTTAATATTTACATATCGTCTTCGTACTTGGTCGTTTTCGTTCACCGATTAGTACCGAAACGCAGTGAAACAAACTATGTTCGTTTTCGGTTTCGTAGATCAATATCGAGTTCATCGATCCTCATCAGGAAAAACACTTCGGCAACCATGTTCCAATGACGGGGGACCTTTCGTGTCGGACAGCCACCGCTTGCAACTTAAACCCCCACTGCTACTGTCCATCATCGTCGCACAATCCCCACCACGATATTTGAGCTTTGAGATCCAACCCCCACCACCGAAACCCCACCCCCAATTTCGTCCAATTTCGGTTGGCGCCACTTCAGTCATCTTCTATTTCGTCTAATCAAGGTCCGTTTTTGGGTCTTTTTGCCATAGCTCTTCACATAAAATGTGATATGCTTTGATTTTAGGTGTGATTCAAGTTCAATTTAAGCTCGATTTGGCATGTTTTTTTTGAGGTGGTTCTGCTGTGCGATGTTGATTTGATTCGAATCTCGCAAAACCTAATCGACACATCACCACCGTGAACCAACCCAATTTAATTCTTCGTTGAATTTGCTGCTGTGTGCATTCACACACACCAAGATACTTAGGAATATTATTATTTATAGATTTTTATATAAGTATACATTGCTGGCTTTGGTAGCGGAAAAGAGAGTTTATTTCCTGCCAATGATGAACGACGACATTCGACTCGTCCCACGAAGGTTTACTCCGATGAGCAGTATTAACTATGCTGCTTCGGAGAAGACGGCGGTGGGAGGTGGAGTGGCCGAAGAAGACGGCGACGGTGGTGGCTGTCAGAAAGCTTGGTGGCTATGGAGGAAGAAGAAGAAGAAGGATGGGAGAGAAAGAATATAAATATATATTAATTGTTTTTTTATTGTTTTTGTTTATTTATTAAAATATTTTTTAATTTAATAGGTAAAATGACCAATTTGCCCTCATGTGCAAGGCACATGACCCTTGCACATGACCCGACTTAACGAGAAAAATTAACTGGGTTAGGGCTAAAGGACAAACGCTGTTGGATTTATAAATGTAAAGGATAAAGCAGATCAATTTTGAAGATTTGGGGTAAAGATAAAAGACAATTTCTGTAATTTTGTCTAATTTTTCTTTTTTTTTAATTGAGACCTTAAAATTTGGTGGGCCTAAAACCTTAGCTTCACCTAGTTAAACTTATGGGCCGACCTCGCTCATTCGTTGATAGCACTCTCAACTTTTAACTTGTTTACTTCTGTCACTTCTAAACATAACGGCCCTAACTCTGTTAGAGTTTTATTTTTTCCTGACGTGAGATGTTTTTGCTGATATGGCATGCTACGTGGCATTTAAAAAAAAATTATAGGCCCATACCAGCACTTCATCATATTCTTCATAAGACCCTAACCTCTAATTCCAACACCACCCAATCAACCACCTCCACCAGCAGCACCACTATCACCCTACTTCTTTTCTTCTTCCCCCACTTTCTCTCTATTCAAAATCAAGAAGAAGGTCAAAATGAGATGATTTGAAGTGAGCACTTCGTCTGCACCATCGTCTCCCTGCCCATTTCGTCCCCAAACATCCCCTCACAGAAGCATAACCAGCTCCGGCGTCTTCCTCTCCACTCGTAGAAACATAACTAGTTCTGATGTCTCTGTTTCATCAAAGACTTCGTTTGCAGCATCGTCTCCCCCTCCGATCGCAGAAGCATAACCACTCCAACGGTGTATGACTGGGATTTGGGGTGGTTATGACATTCGTCAAATTTCAAACCCAAAAATCATACTTGCTTAAATTTTTAGATTTTTATTTGTTAACGAGAGTTTATAATTTGTGTTTGTTTACGTTAATTATGTTGAATTATGTTCGTTTATGTTGTAATTTTTCAAACTTGATCGCAAACTCAATTTTACGTACTTTATGTCATTATTGCATTTAATCAAAGTCAATGGGTCAGATATATCAAATCCAAACATTTTAGTTTTTATTTCTGGGCGTGAAGAACATGTTCTAGTCCATTGCGAGCGATACGCGGAGAATCTAGGGCTTCAAAATGTCCATTTGGGCTGCACCACGAGATAGATCTACCCTAGGACGTTGTGATACGCGACGGTTTTAGTTTCTGGAATGATCCAGGGGCGTCGGTTTTAGTTACAAAGGTACGTGACCCTATCAAGCGTCGGTTTCAATTTCACACGGTGACATAATTGTATTAACCTAAAATAATCACTCGTTATTTTATTGATCAGCAATTGAAACTAGTTCCTCCATCACGATCAAATCCAATTGATCTCAATTCAGAATTAATCGAACATTTGAAATCCACTCAACCAAAATCCAAAATAAAACCTGAACTCAAAAAATTGCCAACCAAAATCAAATTGTAATTCAAAATTAAAAGAAAATAATGTAAATGAGGACAGAAAATATTATGGTCCATTAGAAACAACTCGAAAATCTCACCATTTACTCACGAACTCGCGGCATTCGCCATGTCGATTTGATTTGGAGCCGATGACCAGAATTCAGTAGAATATCGAAGGCATATCCATACATACAATTTAATAAATAAAAGTTTTCCTCACCACATATCATTATATTAGCATCCCTCATTCTTAAAATCCCGCCTAAAACTGCTTGCCTACACAATGAGGCGCGGATCCTTGCTCCAACCCGGTTTAATGGTATAACCCAAAATAACATAATCGTCGTCGCCACACATATGTTTTTCACAAACCCTAACTCATTCTATTGTTCATTCGATCTGTTTAGTAACTCGATTATGAATCTGTAATCTCACAAACGTCGCATTATCATCATCTAGCCATTCACTGATTAAGGTAGGTAATTTTACTTAATTTCTTTCGCTGTATTTTTGAGTTGTTCGATTTCTACCGTATCTGAAACCCTATATCACTTTTCCAAATAAACGAAGTCAAATCATCATCTACAAATTGTATTTATTAACTTGCTTTGTTGTCATTTTGATTTGTAATATGTTCTGTAGATCTAAAACCAATTTCCCTTCTCTAGCAAACAATTATGCATCGCACATCAAAATTGTTATTGTCTTCTGTTGCAGAAGGCATGTATTTTGCCTACTTTAATTTTATATTTTTTATATTATTATTTAATCTAATTGTATATAAAGTATAAACCCTAAATCTAATCCCCTTTATTCATACTATTGATTTTCAGTTGTGATATATAAATTTCTTAATTATGAGTAATTCTATTTGATTTATAACATTGTTCAATTTGTATCAACAGCGTCAAACTGACTGTAGGTTCAGTGGCGGATCCAGGAATTTTTTTTAGGTGGTGCACTAGTATTAAATGATTCAATTTCATGGAATCGGGTATAAAATTTTCGGGTCGGTTTGACGATTCGGGTCGGTTCATTACATAATAATGCTTTACGATTGGTTTAATTTGCTAATTATAATCTAAAATTTAACAAATAACTTAACAATTAATAATTGAATCTATACAATTAACAATATCAAGAACAATTAACAAATGAATCTAAAGTCACCATCACGGTCGGAGGATTCGAGGATGAGTAACAACGAACAAGTCTGGAATAAGGTGGCTGGGGAAAAGCATGAGCCCGCGACGCACGGAGGTGGTTGGCATAGACTTCTAAGTTGATGGCCTATCTAATTTCATCTTTTTGGCTTGGGTAATAATACTATCTTGTTTCTTAATACCTCAAAATTTGTTGACCATGAAGGGCAGGTGCTGCCATGTCATCATCTTCCAAAGCATGAAGAAGAGTTGGGACAATTTCGGCAATTGCTTGTTTTCCGGCACTCTACAAATATTTAAATAAAACATTTCAAAATAATATACGAAACACTATTTGTTTATAAAAGCACTTGGACCTAAATGGTAAGAGTACCTTATACAGAGTACCGAATGAAACACCAGCAGCTTCATGAAACTTAACCATGCTATATCAGAAATTAATGTAACACAAAACATATAATAAAAACCAAACAGATGTTATAATTAACAAAATAATTAGAAAGGCCAAAATGTGCCTATCACAAAGAGTTACGGATTAGGAAAAATAATCCATAAAACTGCTTTATCATGGAATCAAACTCGTGACCTTGAGCTTAGAAGAACAACATCTTGCCAACCAGACCATCATTTCAATTGTTAATAGGGTGGTTCCCTCTTAATTTATAAGGTGGTTCCTCTAGTATCTTCTATATATCCGTACACTATTATTTCGAAACTCGGGTGGTTCCAAGGAACCACCCTTTTCTTCATTAGATCCGCCCATGTGTAGGTTTGCTAATTGTTATATGAAATCAACAAATATTTGTAATATGTTTTAAATTTAAATTTACAATGATTGTTGTTTGATTCTTTTTTTTCCATACCCTTCATAATTTTTCCTTTTTTATTACATTTTAAAGTTTCCAATTTTTTGTTATGTTTTGTATCCTTACAAAAAGAATTTGCAAAAATAAATTGTGTGTAAAAGATAGTGAAATGCTTATTCTGAACTTCTGATTGAATTATCAACCACATATGAAAGCTACTGGATAGCCCGTCTTCATGAAAGAATATGGATTGTCAAATGGTGGTACCTGTAAGCTTATGTTTGTTGAGGTTGAAAGTAAGCTTATTGTTTTACAAGCAACAGCAATTACATTCTATTCCATTCGTATCAATGAATTGTTCTTTCTGTATAAAAGTAAACATCTTTGTCTGATATCTTTCACTTCAACTTCTATTTTATTTCAATCAAATTAGACAATTAAAAACACCTAAAGAATTTATTAACCTGTTTTATTTTGATGGTGATTTATTTACATCAAATTTCACTCCAGCATCTCCCATTTCTGTCATCAAACAAACATCTTTGCAGCTTTATTTGGAGTCAATCTCGCAGTCAAGAATCTCTTAAAATCAGGTCTTCTGTGCTTCTATATTCACTTGAATGGACATCGCAGATTCAAACTTCGAACAACATTGTGTTTTAAAATAGATTATGATGGTGATTTTGAGATTAATCGATTTCCCCTGTGGAAGAACCAAGCTTTTGAACATAATTCTTCATCTGGGTCAGTTTAAGTTAATGACTTCACGATTTGGCTTCTTTTTCTCTTTTTCTCCTATTGATGTTCGTTTAGATTTGGTTACCAATTTGAGAAGGCTTATATTGTTTTCAGAAAAGGGGTATGCTCGCTGCTACTTGCAATGGACAATTTGTGAGTTACATGACTTGATTTTTTTAAGATATATTTACTTAAGTATTCTATGATTTGCGTTTCACATCATAAAGGGTAATTTTCTTTTTGCTTCTTCACATATCGAGCTCGCATCAGAACCCAAAGGATATAAGCTTCGTGGACCTACATATTTCCAAACACTCATACAGATGGACCACCATGTTGTAAGTATGCTTTGACTTTTGATGTCAACTGTAATATTTTTCATAAAAAGTGAAACAAATTGTCACTTAACTTTTGAGTAGCTATTCTCATTTGGTGGGGTGTTAAGGCAGTAAGGGTATAAAATAGAAGGGCAATAGTTGGAATGCAACATCTAGCTCTTATAAAAAGAAGGGGAAAAAAAACTTTTTTGAGTTATAACTTTGATAGCACATTTTGGTGTTGAATAATACCATTTTTGAAGCAAGACATTTCATATTGTTTGTAAAATGGTTTGAATCTTCGTTACTAAATATTTATTATTTTATTCATCTAACTCGTGTGATACATAGATTACTAATCAATTTTTAGAGATTTATTTGTAAGTTTGTGAGTTATGATTGTAATTTAATTCCAGCTTATTTAATGTTGTACGCAACTTTATTTTATTCTTTTATTTATAAAGATGAATTATATAATTTAAATTGTTCAACCCGCGTATTACACGGGTACCTAACCTAGTATAACAATAAAAAACTAACAAAATATTAGATCCATGAATGTATGTAAATATTAACTATATTTTTAGTTTGCCAAAAATAAACTAAAATATTATGATGCTTTAATTGTGTCGGGTTGGCGGGTTGATATGTTTCGGGTTGGTGGGTTGGCGTGTTGAGATTCCTCAACCCTAACCCAACCTATATTTTTATTCGTGTAGTGTCTACCATTTTAAATTCGTGTCGTGTTTTGGGTCAACCTATCTTATGTTCATTTACGATTATGAGTAATACCTAATGGCTTAATAACTTGTGGTAGACATAATTGTCTTTTTGTATTTATCTCTCAATCCCGATTAACAAACTTAAGTTCACATATTTTGCTCAAGATAAGAATAAATGAATGAAAATAATTAGAGAATAAACGGTTGAGACTAATAAAATAAAATGTTGGAAGTGAATAGTGGATAAAAATATTTAAAAAGTAATTATAACTTTTAAAAATTATAATAGATATATGAAAAGATATAAATCTACTATTTAACTTAAAAATTTAACACTTTTTATCTTTAAAATCAAAATTAGATTCTCTAAAATTCTTAAACAGGTTAACAGGTCAACCTATTTTTTAACGGGCCGGGTTCGTGTTGACCCGTTTTTTAGATGGGTCGGGTTCGGGTTGACCTGTTTAAGAAAACAGGTTGTGTCAGCCGACACAAAACCTATATTTTTTCGTGTCAGGTTTTGGGTCGTGTCAAGAATTGACAACCTTAATTTTAAGAACTATATAAGTATATATCACTGACATAAATAATCTGATAACCCCTTATAAGACCCATAAGGACATTTATATAACGATCTAAAACACAGAATCTAGTAAAAAACAATCAGTTTTTTAAGGTGTGAAATAAGAGGTAATGAGTTCAAACTTTAAACCCTATAAAATGTAAAAAATTATTCGTTCAGAAAAAATAAAAATATAACGATCTAAACACAGATTTTGATAAACAAATCAGTTTTTTAAAATACGATCTCTAACAACATCATCGTTTTATACTTTTATTGGAAAACAAAAAAATATTATTTTATGTTATGAACTAAAACACACAATGGATTGATCTTCAAAACCGTGCTATATATTAAATATAACGAACACATGTCACTAAACAAAATATAAATGAAAATTATTATCCATACAATGTGGTGTAGTGGTAGGGAGTTTGAGTTTTTTAATGGAGACTCAAGTTTAATTCACGCTTACAACACTTTGGTGGGATATGGGTGGCTCAATGAAGGACGACCGGGATCTTTGCGATTTTCAGTTCATCTTGAGGGTATTCGGGTTTTACCACCAGTGGGCCTTCGGGTGGTGGTTTTCCCCGGAATTGGAGATAACTTGGAGGCGTTTAAGTGCTCCGTACGGCTGGGTTGGGCCAGCTGGCGGTGGCCTTTTGCCATTGGTCACCCGTACGGAGTACCTAGACATTCTATGTTTGTTGGACGTTAAAAAAAATGAAAAATATTTAACCATTATCATCGTCAATTACCGGGTAGGCCATTGATCAGTCGTCGAGCCGTTTTGAATGGAAATGAAAAATATAATTTATTATTATTTTATAACTAACTAGGTTTTGTCCCCTCGCATTACGGGGGCTGTTTTACATTTTTTGTTTTTAATATTTATTTTTTAGATTTTAATTTTCTTTATTGTAAGAAAGTTAATAACATACTTAAGGTTTGATAATGAAAGAGTTTCATAAATAAATGATATGTTATAAGTCGTTTAAAAACTATCTGCATTTTGTGGCCTGTTACTCGCTTATTTTTTTAGTATAAAAGTTTCTTAATTATAAATAACGTTTTTTTTTAAAACGAATATTAATTTTTAGTATATCCATATTTTATAGAATATTCATATCAAATACCGGTAAGATTAATTTTTAATTAATGAGATTTTATAACCCATTTAAGAGCTACCTAGGTTTGGTGAGACCCATAACCGTGAATTCGGGTCAAATGCATGGGAAGCCTTCATTTACAAACAAAGCAATCTGGTGGCTTGAGAGAATTTAGGGAGCAACCAGAGAGCTTTTAAAAGTTCCGTTTATAAATATTACTAGATTTTATCCCCCGTATTACGGGGGTTGTTTTACATTATTCGTTTTCAATATTTATATATGTATATTTGGATTTTAATTTATTTATTATAAGAAAGTTAATAATTAATATACTTGAGGTTTAATGATGAATGGTTTTACAAATAAATGATATGTTATAATCTGAATTAAAAGTTATCTAGGTTTGGTGATACCCATTACCCATTTATTTTCTTTATTATAAAATTGTTTCTTAATTATAAGTATTATCTTTTTTTAAATAAAATAGGATATTAATTTTAGTATATCTCTATTTTATAGGATTTTTATATCAAATATTTGATGAGATTAATTTTTAATATAATGAGATGTTATAACCCATTTAAGAGCTATATAGGTTTGGTGAGACCTTTACTCGTGAATTCGAGTCAAATGCGTGAGAAGCCTTCATTTACAAATAAAGCAATCTGATGGCTTGGGAGAATGGTTGTTTTACATTTTTTGTTTTTTAATATTTACTTTTTTGACTTTAATTTTATTTATTATAAGAAAGTTAATAATATACTTAGGGTTTGAAGATGAAAGGGTTTCGTAAAAAAATGATATGTTATAAGACGTTTAAAAGTTATCTGGATTTGGTGACCCATTCCCCGCTTATGTTTTTTACTATAAAATTGTTTATTAATTATAAATAATATTCTTTTATTTTTAAATTGGATATTAAATTTTAGTATATCACTATTTTATAGGATTTTCCTATCAAATAATTGGTAAAATTAATTTTTAATTTAATGAGATGTTATAACCCGTTTAAGAGGTATCTGGTTTTGGTAAGACCCATACCCATGAATTTGGGTTAAATCAATGAGAGGTCTCTATTTAAAAATCGAACAATCTGGTGGCTTTCATAAAAATGGGGAGCGACCATATCGTGACATGTATGATTTTAGAGGTTTCTTTTATATTTATTATAGACTAGCTTTTAGCCCGCGTGTTACGCGGGTTATTTAACTTTTTTTTTAAAAATTTATTTTGAATATATAATTTGTTATATTATTTTAATTAATCTTCATTGACTATGGCTGTCGATTTTAATGTCAGTTTGGTTGTAGTTCTTTTTTTCGACCGAGATGGGCTATGATTATTGTTGGTTGGAGTTTAATTTCAAGTATGCATAAATGTTATCTACTTTATTCTCTATAGTCGAGGTGGTTTAATGTTTTGGTTAATCGAGAATGGTCATCGACGGTTCAGTCCGGCTTCCAAGTTTGTGTTGGTGTCTTTTAAAAGTCATATACTCATATTCATATGTTAACATACATATAAAAATACTCATGTATATTTTTGTTTTATAGTCAATAATTTTGCTTAAATCTGCATGATAATATTAAGAAAGTTATTAAACAAAAAAATAAAACCTTTAATGAGCAAACATAAACAAACAAACATTAATGAAATCAAACCGACGTAAACGAAATCGTTATCGGGCGTTCTTAAAGACAATTGAAAGAACATGGTCTTTGTTTGTGTTCGTTCATTTAGTTAATAGAATGAAATTCGTTCTTCATGTTCGTTCAATGAACATAAACAAATTTCCCATCGGATTTTAACTCTTAAACGGGTTAAAAAACTAAGAATTAATATCTTCATATCACTAAAGAGAAAACACGTTATAACCTAGTAGAATGTATAAACATTACTTTCTTTTCAAGGTTATGAAAGTAAGCATTTCAACATTAACTTTGACTTTTGACATAACTTGTGTTGACCCAATAAAATGTCCTCAAAAGTGGCATATTTTGGCTTATTGTTGTCTCATATGGTAGCTTCAAGGCTAGTGGCTTCTGTAACTTCCATGATCTGAAAAAACAATGTATAATCAATTAATCATTTTAGTTTTTGCCTCGAGGAAAATAAAAATGTATAATTAGTTAATTTTTCCATGATCTTTTACAGTTTATTCTTAGTCTACTATGCGTTGGAGTCAACAATAAGGCTCATAATGCAAATACCCTGGCAAATGATTTGAGTCAGTTTTAGGTGTTTGAAGCTTATATTCAAGGATTAAAATAAGATAATGTTATTATTCCGTGGAAAATTAAAATAAAGCTAAGATGCTTTATATGTTAAAAGGGATTTTTGGTATGAATCAGGAAATGATCCATGACTATAAATTGGTAATTTTGTAAATAGTCGTCAAAACAGATTGAGGAATTCAAAACTGATAGCCGAACTGTGCCAACAGGTAAACAGCGTTAGCTCATTTGAATTTTTTTTTAAATATAACTTACCATATAATAGCATGAAAAATGCAATTGTATTCATTAGAGAAGAATTACTCCATCATTTGCAGCAATCATACCCGCCGATAATCAAATTTTCAAATATCAAATTATTAAATTGGAAACTATACAAAAGAATGGATTGCTGTTGAAAGATACGAACCTTGGGTGATATAAACCAACATGATGACCTGTGTGTATGAGACTCATCCATGATAATCATCAAGAAAATATGCTTGAAGCTGCAATATTAAAGATACATTAACATTAAGGATTTAAGGTAATGGTTCAATTATTATAAGTTAATAATAGTTCAAGTATATTGTTATTACCCATTCAATGCACCAACCAAAGGCAGATGCAAGAAAATTCTTATCATCAGTCACTTTTCGCCTTTAAACAATCGGTGACTTTAAATAACAAAGAAGCCCCGATTTAGCTTTCCTACAAGAATCACATTTTACTATGTCTGTTAATACAACATAATTTGCAATAAAATAATTATAAGGATAAAAAGAAAAGGAAAAAAAATCCTTACCCATGAAACGTCACAACTGTGAATAGCATTAAATATCAGCAATCATCAAATAGAATAGTGTAGTAACAAATTATAAAGTGTGAATAGCATTAAATATTCAACAGTCATCAACCTTGATACTTTACTTGCAAAGTGCAAGCCCGAGACCTAGACTATTACTACCTCAGTTTGATGCAATTCGAGTCTATCGAAACTTTGTGTAAATGTGTGGAATATTTTGTTGTATAATGTCAGACCTGGTATCCTTCACCTGCATTCCTATCATATTATCAGTTTATACAAGTTTTCAATCGAACCCGTGATAAAGAACATTTATGAAAACACAACATACTGACATGCACAAGTAGGTAGAACAAATCATCGGTTTATGCAGACGAAATTCAGAAGTTTTCCACTCCGGTAAATACCTGGGACTCAAAATAGAGGCTTGAATTGAAATATGGCCCACTTTGGTGAACTTAACTGCATTACCAATAATATTCAAGATTATTTGCATAAGGCGTTTTTCATCACCAATGCCATAAACCGGTAAGCCCAAATCACAAGTTAATGTCATTGATGTAGTTTTCACGGATGCAATGGGATTTATCAGTCTCACAACCTACACATAATAATAAATAGAATTATAGTCGGCATGTTTGTATAAAATATGAATGAATTGGTTTATTATGTTCTTTTACGTTCATTTTTGGATGAAACATTAAATGGATCATTTACTTAATGTTTTATGTTTGTTCGTTTGTCATTTATATTCGTTTACGTTTGTTCACATATTTTCATTTATGTTCGTTGACATTGTTCAATTACGCCGTTTATGCTCAAGAACTGTTCGTTTAGATTTTAAATGAACAAACATAAACAAACACGAACATGTTCATGTTTTAAACGAACTTTGACTATTGTCTGTCTATTAGGGATGTTCTTTGAATTATGTAATGGTTGTGTTTCAAAAGTGTGTTGGAACATCATGCATATTTCATAGTGAGAAAAGATTTTGAATTCTAGTATTTGATAATTAGTGGTGTTGGTCATTCTAGGGCTCAAGTAAGGGATATGGGAATGTATAAACAATAGAACTTTTTGTTTCTCATTACTCTACTCCTTCGCTCTTTGTGATTTCTGGTTTTTTTTTTGCTTTGATTATTATCTTACTTGTAGAATCAATATTATTTGCTTATACACGTTTGATTTTTACATTCCACAATATCGTTACAGGCCTTCTATAATATTCAAATTTGAAACAATGAGTATTACTTTTTAGTAAAAGTTTTTCAACCTACCCCTAAGATCTTTTAAGTCTAACATAGAAAAGATCATTCTATATATGTTAAATTTGAAAGGCAAAAAGAAAAAAAATGATGTAGAGTTTCAATTAAGTGCTTCATTTTTTGTTTCTAAATGGTTATTGAACGTTTAATTACCTTATCATAAATGAAAATTAACGAACCTCAACCTACCAACACAAACGAAGCTTAACAAACTCATTGCGCACATTCATAGACAACAATAAACAAACTAAACTTAAGCTAGGTATTTGTCCGTTTCACTAAACGATCACAAAACTTTGTTAATATTCGTTTAACTAATCGTAATGATATACATACTACAACACAAATTGTATCTAAACATGTTCTGAAAGTGCATTGATTCAGTGTCAAATGTATATGTAAATAGTTTCAATTATTTAGGAAGTAACAGATTATGTATAGTTCAAAATTAAAATCAATCAAATCCAAAAACTGTTCTGAACCTGAGAATGAGTCTCGACTTCTTGGTGGAGCATGTTGACCAATTCTTGCAACTCAAGTTTCCGCAACTCAAGAACAAGACCTGCAGGTTAAGTTTTTATAGAGGTTAATTGGAGTTTTCTGCTACTATCTTTTAAATAAATAAGCTTGTTGATTCATCTAGTAATCTTTCTTGACTTTCACTTTTTTTCCAGAAACAGATATAATATTTATAAACAATTGATAAACTCACAGTTTAAGCTAACACGAACATACAACTAACATTTTCATACGTTAATCCACACACACCCTCATCGAGTAATTGGAGAACAGCAAGATAAATAAAAACATACAATGTTGTATCACTGTATAAGCATAACATAATCAAAATTAGTTCTGGTAACAGAGATTAGAACCACCAATTAACTGACGTTAATCAACACACACCATCATCGAGTAATTGGAGAACAGCAAGATAAATAAAAACATACAATGATTGTATTAGGCAGCGGGTATGCACTCGTTAGGCAGCAGGTTAGGGTTAGAGAGAGAGAGAGAGAGAGAGAGAGAGAGAGAGAGAGAGTCGTGAAGTTGACATTAGAGAGGGTTCGGAATTAATTATAACCCGTTTAAGAGTTATCTGGGTTAAACCGGATAAAATCAACGAGAGTTTACCATTTAGAAATTAAGCAATCTGGTGGCTTTCATAAAGGGGGGGATCGACCATATCACGACACGTAGGATTTTTTAGTTTTCGTTTATATATATTATAGATATAGATATATAAATCTTTGAGACTACACGAGATCGACAATTATATTTTTCATTTTTATCTAAATAAACTAAAAAGATGGTGAAGAAACGTGGATCAACTCACTGGTAGACGATCTACTTTCCTCGGGTGTGATTATGCTATTTCACTGATGGTTCTCTGGGATCTGGGTTCTTCCACCTACAAAATGAACAGCACCGTAAACTTACCCCTCAGAAAGGGACAGAGGGGTCCTCTTTGGGGTAACCCTCCGGTGTGAGAGTAAGAGATTTGTAGGAGAAGATAATAATATGAGAGTAAGGAAATTGGAGTGTATTGCTTAATATAGCTGAATACTGTGTGATAGGGTCTGTCTCTCCTTGTGGAGTTGATGTGGTATTTATAGTGCTAGGGTTTCCAATGATTGGGCTCAGACCCAATTAGGGCCTTGTTGGCCTCCTCCAATTGCTTTGCGCCACGTGTCCTTGGGACACCTGGTGCTTTTTCATTGATTATAATCACGTGGTAGCACATGGGTTTTGCTGAGTTGTCCACCTTTCATTGGCAGCTGTCAACATCAGCATATTCTTATTCCTTAAAAAGATACCTTCTGGAAGGTTGTCTGACGTGCACAATCAAGGTTGCCCTAATCCTGATTTGGATAAGGACGAGGTTGATTATGTGCATGTGTGATACACGCCTATCCTGAGGATGCGCGAGGTCTTCTCTTTATTCTCACGCGCAGATGTTTCATGCGCAGATGTGATATGCACAAGCATGTGATATGCGCCACGCGCGGATGTGCCACGCGCAGATGTGATATGCGTGAGCATGTAATACGCGTGAGCATATGTGATGCGTGAGCATATGTGATGCATGAGCATGTGATGCATGAGCATATGTGATATGCGTGAGCATATGTTATATGCGCCATGCGCATAGGTTTTGGCTTTGTGCCTTCATAATGTCTTGATTTCAAGCCTCTTGTCTATATCTTGTGGGTTGACCCGCCTCGCTCGGTGTTGAGGCGGGTACATACCTCTTCAAGCCCCCCCAGTCTAATGTGTGTCTTGTCTCGCGCGAGCGAGGTAAGATAGATATTAGACTTAATAGTTTGCTCTTTTAATAGGGTTTGTCTTTTCTTCTTATTACTCATCGGTGCGCGAAATTCTATCCTTTTGGTTGAAAACGAATCGTCCCTGTACGTGGTTGGTTATTGCTGACATGCGTCAGTGATGGAGACGTGTCAGACTTTTCGTGTGCTCGAGGTGCTACAGTTGCCTTTCATGTCCCCTCACATAGTGTCAGGAACACGTGTCGCGCTCGCGTTGGTCCGTACCTGTGAGTGGTGGCGCGTGAACTCTGGCAGCACCTGTATCGTTTCTTTTCGTGTCCCCTCCCACAGTGTCAGGGACACGTGTCGCGCTCGCGTTGGTTTACACCTGCGAGTGGTGGCGCGTGAAGTCCGATCAGTACCAAATTTTCTCTCTCCTGGGCCTATAAAAGCAAGCCCTTAGAGTTTTAATCCTTCATCTTCCTTATTGTTTATTCAGAGCTCTTTTCTTTCTTTCATTCTATTTCCGATTACCTGTCTTCTGCTTCCAGATCTCTGTTCTTTAGAAGCATCCCTTGTTCGATTTTATAGTTGCATGTCTGATAGCTCGGACAACACAATCTCCCCCATCCATCGCCGTGTGAAATCGTTAGTGATGTCTACGTTGAAGAAGACCGGCAAGGGGAAGAGGGCTGCTGAGGCCTCATCGGAGGAGGTAGGGAGGACCAAGGCAGTGAAGAAGTGGGATGAGATCCCCTGCAAACTGAGGCAGGCCGATTTTGACAGCCTTATCGCCTCTCAGGGTTTTCTCCCTGAGTATGGCTGCATGCTGCCGGCGGCCGGGCAAACGGCGGCGGACCCGCCCACCGGCTATATATCCCTTTATTGCCATTTTTTCACCCACTGCAACCTTCGTCTCCCGATGACAAGGTTTGTGGGTGCGCTGCTTAGGTTTTATGGGATTCATATATCCCAAGTCCATCCGTTTGGACTCGTGCGCATGACTCACTTTGAGTTCATGTGCAAATCTCAGCGCGAGGAGCCCACCCCTCGGCGCTTTCAGTTTTTTTATAAGCCCAAGATCCAAGATTCTTGGTTCTCATTTATTCCTCGCAGTCAGAAGGTCAAGTGCTGCACTGTTTCATTCAAGAGCCTTCATGACTGGTCTGAGAGATTTTTCTATATCAGGGCTGGTGTGATCCCCATCCGCATGACCATGCGCGCGATCTCTTCTGCGCCTGCGGATGTGGGTGTCTTCAAGAACCCAACTGGCGCCTGGGTTAAAAAGTTGACTGCCGAACCATCCCCCGCCAAGAACATTTGCGAGGAGGCGCTGGTGGGGGTTGGTATGAGCAGGAGGTGGGCCGACAGCGCGACTGAGCCCGTTATCCAAGTTGACGGCTTGTGTAAGTTAATCTCATTGCCTTACTTCTGCGCGAATATAATTCGTTTTGCTGATATCATTTGACTTGTTTTGTGCAGTCAGCAAGGAGTATGTCCACGCCGCCTATGATGAGCATATGGAGGGTGGCTCCGTCGCGCTGGGCGCTGGGGAGGTTGGCTTCCCCGATCGCTTCGATGACATGTTCATCCCTGTTGATCTGGGATTTCTTTTTGACAGCGATGCGCCTGGTAAGCCTTTGTACTTATGCTTATGCCTTTATAATACCAGATTTGGCTAACCTTTCTGTTGCGTGTATTGTAGACGCGCTTGAAAACTACGAGCTGGAGCTCGCGGAAGAGGAGGAGGAGGAGGAGGCGCCCCAACTAAAGCGTAAGGCTAAAGGAAAAACTGGCGCAGGGGCCAGTAAGAAACAGAAGAAAAATGATGCCCCTGTTGTTCAGGATCCACCTACTCAGGCGAAGGGACTTGAGAAAACCCAGGGGTTTACCACCAAGTTTTCCTTGTCTTCCCTGCCTCAAAAAGTGGGCAGACCTCCTGTCCACAGGAGGTATGGTGCCACTACCTCCTCCCTTTGCGCGGCGGAAAAGGGAAGCGGCGTTGCGCCTGCCGTTTCCTCTTCGACAGGTATACTTTGCTTATCCTTTATGGTTCTATGAGCGCGATTCTGATAGAATTACTAATGAATCTTTGCTCACTCAAATGTTTGTAGAGCCGGCGACCTTGGTGGATCAACCTCAAGCGCAACAAGATGCCGAGGCTGCGCCGGAGGTCGCTTCGAAGTCCCCTGTTTTACCCTCAAAAAAGGGGAGAATGGACTTCATGGCGATGTTTGACTCGCGAACGGCGTTGCGATAAGGTATGTGTTGCGCTTTTATTTTCTGACTTTTTCCTTTTAGATCAAGTCATGAACCATATATTTTTGTTGATTTTTTCATAGGAGTCATAGCTGGCGTACAAGCTGCTGGCGGCACTCCTGGCGCCGGTGCCAGCGCCGTTGGTTCTGCTCCTGCTCCTGCAAGCGCTGAATCTCCCCTCATCGGGATTACTAAGGAGCAGGAGGCCGTTTTACACGCCGACCTGGCGGCGTCGAGACCTCCCTCACCTCCTCCTGCGCACAGCCCTCCTCGCGAGACTGATTTTGGTTCTAGGTCGCAGGAGAAAAGGCCTGTTTCAGAGGAGGATGAGGAGTTTGAAGTTGAAGACTCCGACGGCGGCCGCGCCAGCCCTGCAGCGCCACGAGATTTTCCGACGCAGTCTTCTCGTGGGGCTGGCGCTGACTTTTCTGCTTCATCCCCGCAGGTATAGGTTCGTTTTTGCTCCGCTGCGCTGACTTCCATATTAGTGTTTTGATGACTTAGATCATTACTTTGTGTTTGCAGGAAGCCGATCACATTTACCGCCCGAGATGGAACATTACTGAGGACAGCTCATTTCAGTCCATGGGTGTGTGTGAGGACTTCTGGGCTCATTCTGTGCCTCCAGCTGAAAGGAGGTTTCAGGAGGGCCGCGCTCGCGATGACTTGCTCAACGATCATCTGTTTGCTGGGTCGGCTTTCTTTGCTGCCTCCCAAGAGCTTCGCTATGATTACGTAAAGGTACGTGATGCTCTTGCGGAAGCCAAGCAAGAGGCTAAAGTGTCTGCTTGGCATCTTTCTGATGCTCGAGAGAGAGCTGAGAAGCTCCAAGCAGAGCTCAGTGAGAACAGAGCAAGTGCCAACACCGCCTTCGTGAAGCGCGGGCATGAGCTACAGGCTACGCGGGAGAAGCTACAGGCGGCGGAGGCGGACGCGGCCAAGTACGCGCGTAGAGTGCGCGACTTGGAGCTGGACGCGGAGGCGCGTGACCAAGCTCTTGTCCAGTCTATAACTGACAAATCGTCACTGGAGTGTGAGGTTGCGCGCCTGAAGAAGGAGCTGGCGGCCGCGCAGGCCGAGAAAGATGAAGCCTTGGCGACGGCAGCGTCTAGCCAGGAAGCACTCGAGCTTGCGCGAGCGAAAAAGGAAGAAGCCTTGGCGGCAACAGCGTCCGACAAAGAGGAGCTGAAACAGACTAAGGAAACTGTTGAGTTGTTAAACTCTCAGATTCCTGCTCTTGAGA
This sequence comes from Bidens hawaiensis, assembly GCF_021521415.1. Classification (NCBI taxonomy): domain Eukaryota; kingdom Viridiplantae; phylum Streptophyta; class Magnoliopsida; order Asterales; family Asteraceae; genus Bidens; species Bidens hawaiensis. The sequence continues at coordinate 1,748,273 of NW_027491069.1, read as the reverse complement.
CGTCTGTTGCTTCCCTCGCGCAGGATCGCCAATGGCTAATCTCACAGGGTATGACTCGTTGCGCTTACGCGATGAAATACTCAGACGAGTTTCAGGCCCTTGTGATGGATTGCAACGCTGCCGCGCGCTTGGTGGATCGAGCTGAAGGGTTTAAGGATGGCTATGAATATGGCATGCTGAAGAAGAACCCATCCGACTACCCTTATCAGAGCGACGTTGCCTGCGCGGACATGGCCGAGATGGGGGAGACGTATTTGAATACTCCCATTCCCATCCTTGCGCAGGTATTTTAACCTTAATGAGATTACCTTGACTTATTTTCCAAGTCTTTTTTGTACTCATATTTTTCCATATGATTTGCAGATATCCGCGCTTGCTAACCAGCCCGACCTCGGCGCGCTAAAGAAATTACTTGACGAGTGCGAAGGGGCTGGTGGCTGCGATGATGGCGCGGGGAATGCTGCTCCTGCTAGCGGCTCTGGCGTGGCCAAAGGATCCGCTCCTGACACTATTGTGATAGAAGACTCCATTCAGGATGAACAACTTGACTATGGTCAGTTTGGAGATGACGAGGAGCGGGCTGCGCCAGATGCTGAGGGCGGTGATGAGGACGATGAAGAGGCTGACGTCGACGTGGAGACTTGAGAAGCCCTTCATGTTTTTTTTTTTTATTTTTTATTTGTAGTTTGTATCACATCATCTTGTAAACTTGTAAATTTCAATGCTTTGGAATGAAATTTTGTTTTTCCCTTCTTCGCATCTTGCGCATTCCCCATTCATCTCTTTATATTGCATGTTTGCTTGTTGAATATAAGATATGCTTGCACGTTGAAATAAGAACAAGGTTGTAAGGAAATTATTATACTTAATCCTTGTCATATTATAAGTGATTTTGCCATATCTTGATTATGTTGACACGTGCCTTGGCGTTTTCATTATTCCTCTTTTGCGCGACGTTATTGCGCATTTATTATAGGGAACTATGAGTTTTTTAGCCTTTACGTGTCAGTATGTGTTACTCAGATATCCATTACAATTTCATGCGCGACCTTGACCTGAGACCTTAACAACTATGTTTTGGCATTTGCTTTGCCTTAGTTGTGCTTAGGTATTTTTATAGTCAGGCTGCGCAGCATGTTGGATGGATGTAGTGAGTGATTTGAGCTAAGGCTCACATTATTGGGCTAAGGCCCTGAGCTAAGGCTCATATTATTGGGCTAAGGCCCTGACGTTTTAGAGTTAAGACTCGTTAACGCGTTTGAGCTTGAAGCTCGCGCATGTATGTTTTACTTCGTTTTATTTTTGTTTTGATGTCAATACAATGTTGTCATATTGCTCAAAATTAATAAAGGGAAGTGTGAAACATGTATGCAAAAGGTAATAGAATCCACATTAAGAGAAGATAGCGCGTATCATTATTCATAATGGCTTAAAAAGCCTTGATTACAAACTTGACAATTTTTACATGAAACATTTTCTGAGCTGTGCCGCGTTCCATGCGCGCGGGATCTTCTTTCCATTCAAATCTTTTAAAGCGTATGCTCCTTTTCCCAATTCTTTCGAGACTTGATAAGGTCCCTCCCAATTGGGGGACATCTTTCCAGGAGGTATCGCTGTAACATCCTAAAATTTTTATATTGATAAATAAAAGAAAGTTATGTTTAGTAATTTCACGTTTTAGTTATTTAATGTCGAGTAAGGAACGGGTCTTGGGCTTAGTTATTTTATGAACTCGGCCTGTCTCGACCCGTAGGAAGCCAACCCGAGCCTAACCAAACCCGTAGTATATAAACGAAAGTTCTTGACACTTCCACCATTTTCACCATCTTCCTTCACTTACACCCACCCAAACACTCTCATTTCTAGAGAGAGAAGCTAGAGAGAGAAAGTTCTCAAATCACAAATCCGAGTCCACAATCTTGTTCCTAATCGTTTTTGGTAAGTCCCTCTCGAAAATCATCCGTTTTCATAACCATTTTCGACCTCAAATCGAGCAAAAACTCTCATTTTCGTAACTTGAGTTTTCGGGTCAAAAACCGCCTTGTTTTGGTGTCAAAATGCAAGCTTTTGTGTTTAAAAGTACTAGGAATCGATAGCCCTTTCAATCCCGAGCATTTCCATGTCAAAAACTTCGATTTTGGGTCAAAAATCTGGAAAATCTGGAAAACCCGTGGGTTTCTCCGTCGCCCAGCTTGAAGGAGTCGAATCAGACTCATTCGATCGAACCAGTCGATCGAATCAGTCCATTCGATCGAATGCGTAGATCGAACAAGTCCAGTCGACCGAATAGGGAAGCAACCGAATGGTCTCCAACTCATTCGATCGAATGAGTTTTGTATTCGATCGAATGAGTGTTGTATTCGATCGAACGTGTTCCTATTCGATCGAACGTGTACCTGTTTGATCGAACGTGTTCCTATTCGATCGAACGTGTTCCTATTCGATCGAACGTGTTCCTATTCGATCGAATCAAGCCGGAACCAAGCTGTTTCCAAGTTCGCCTAAGGTTTAACTTCGCCTGAAGCGAAGTTCGTCTATAAAATAAATTAAAAACCTAATGGAAAATGTGTTAAGGCAGTTATCGAAAATAAAATTTTTCCAAGCTGACCTGGCAGCTTAACCCCAGCCAGGGGCTCTGCCCCTTGGACCCCGCTAGGGGCTGCCGCCCCTAGAACCCCGCTGCCAGGGGCGCTGCCCCCGGACCCCCGTTCGTTGTGGGTCATATATAGATAGAAATACAAACGAGTAGCAGTAGTTAATTGATATGTGTAAATATTATACAGTTAGCCGAGCCCAGTTAAAGAAAGGAATTACGATCAACGGCGAGCGTAACAGGATCCAGGTGAGTTTCTAGCCCCATTCCTTGTTATGTTTTCGGGGCTGTGTGCATACTTGATGTGTTGTTAATACATTTATCCTAAGTGATAAGTGTATGCCATATGTGATATATGTGATATGTATGAATGATTGCTTGATGGTTCGTGAACGATCTTCGGATATTGCACGTACTGTCAGGTTGTAACGTTATAAAGCCATATGCGATATATGTGATATGTATGAATGATTGCTTGATGGTTCGTGAACGATCTTCGGATATTGCACGTACTGTCAGGTTGCAACGTTATAAATATGGCAAGTATGATATGTATGTTTATGTGTATGAACGTAATAAAGTTAATAAAAGAAGGAAATGACGGTTGTATGGTTGTATGGTTACGAAAAGGGTACCAGACCCTAATAATATCTGTGATGTTAGGGACCAGACCCTTATAATATCTGTGATGTTAGGGACCAGACCCTAATAATATCTGTGATGTTAGGGACCAGACCCTCATAATATCTGTGATGTTAGGGACCAGACCCTTATAATATCTGTGATGTTAGGGACCAGACCCTTATAATATCTGTGATGTTAGGGACCAGACCCTTATAATATCTGTGACGTTAGGGACCAGACCCTTATAATATCTGTGAGGTTATAGGGCGAAAGGCTCTTTAAAACGTATGATTATGAATGTAAAGAAAGTATGTAAGTAAGAAAGAAAGTATGTAAGTAAGAATGAAGGTATGAGTACTTATGTGTGTATAAAAGAAAGTTATGAGGTTAAGTACGTATGTATGTAACAAGGTATTGTATGGTAGTGTATGATTAACTAGAACTCACTCAGCGTAGCTGACTTTTAGTATGCACGCAGGTGAGTAGGATGAGACAGCTGGCTTGAGTGGAGGACACATGGCAGAAGACTAAAGCCTGGCATCTGAAGATCCGATATGTTTTATAAGTTACGTTTTGATTTTGAAAGACAAGAGGAATGTTTAAAGACATGATTATGAATTGATATGTAATGTTTTATGAAAGTTTTATATTCCGCGTAAAGTTTTTAATTAACTCTGATATTTAGAACTGTGTTTATGAGTAAATCCAACACGCAAGTAGGGTTACCGGTAACGGGGCCTTACAATCGCGCGGCTAGCTTCATTGTTTCGAAGGACAAAATCATTTTTCTTGAAGTGGCATTCTTTCACGCGCTGGTTGTAATATTTTTCCAGTTTTTTCTTGTATTTGGCTTCACTGATGATAGCCGCCTCTCTGCGCCCTTCAAGTAAGTTGAGATCCAACCTTCTTTCGCGCTCGTTATCAATCTTGCTCATCATGAGCACTCTATGGGATGGGCATCCAATTTCTGCTGGAATCATTGCCTCCGTTCCATAGGTTAGGCTGAACGGGGATTCTCCATTGCTGGTTTTGCTTAATGTCCTGTGCGCCCACAGGACATTAGGTAGCTCGTCAACCCAAGAATGGGATTCTCCCTCCAACCTTTTCTTCAGCCCATTTAGCAAGCTTTGGTTCGCGCGCTCCACTTGGCCATTCCCCTGAGGGTGGTATACTGAAGTGAAAATTTGGTTGATGAGCAATTCCTTGAGCCAGCTGGATATCTTCTTGTCAGTGAATTGTTTGCCATTGTCGCTCACAATTTCCATGGGCAAGCCAAAACGGCATATGATGTGGCTCCAGATAAACTGCTTCATCGCCTCGGCTGTGATTTTTGCTAGTGGCTTGGCTTCGACCCATTTTGTGAAATAGTCTACTGCCACTACCAAAAATTTTACTCGCCCTTGCGCTTGCGGTAGGGGACCCACAATATCGATTGCCCATTTGTGGAAAGGCCATGCGGAGGTCACCGGAATCAAGTTGTTCTTTGGCCGCATGGTGTTTGGCGCATAGCTCTGACATGCTTTGCATTTTTGGATCTCTTTTAAAGCGTCCAAGTACATGCCTGGCCAATAGTAACCTGCGCTCATTGCCTTGGCAACCACCATGCGCGGGCCAGCATGTATTCCACAGATTCCTTCGTGTATCTCTCTGATCACATAGCTTGCTTCCTCAGCATCTAGGCATTTCATGAGCGGTCCAAGATAAGAGCGTCGATATAATGTACCATCAAGCAGTTCATAGTTCTGCGACTTGTGTTGGTACATGTATGTCAGTAGTTCATAGTCTAGCATTTGTAATCGAGTCTGTAATGTAATTATGTTTTGTTTATGTTTGTTTTGTAATGCGCGAAGTTGTCAACAAGTTCGCTATGGCGAACTTGTTGAATCAGCGAAGTTATCCATTGCCAAGCTTAATTTCGCCTATGGCGAAGTTATCCATAACTCCGTTCACCATCTATTATTCGTCCATGTTCCACCAACTCCATTGCCAAGCTTAATTTCGCCTATGGCGAAGTTATCCATAACTTCGCCTTGAACACAACTTCGCCTATTTCAAATTTTTTATAAGTTTATAGACGAACTTACAGATGAAGCGAAGTTGTTCTCAACTTCGCCTCACCTTTAAATTCGCCTGTACATCACAACTTCGCACTTGCTACACTGCGAACTTGTGAGTTACATAAAACGTCTCTAACTTGATTTGTTTTGTGCAGATATGGCTGCAGTTGGAGGAACTGGTGGTGATGATGGTGATGAGCAACGACAATTCTTTCCAGCTCATAACCAATACATTACTTTGGATCCAGACGCACGAGGCGTTGAAGACTATAGGGAGATTATCACATTTCTCCAACGATCACGAGTTTTTCACGCGATCACTAATACACTACCCATATCTCTGCCCAACATTCAAGATTTCTGGCAGACGGTGTATTATGATTGCAGACCGGAGCCTCCTGTGATGCGAGCAACCGTCAATGGTCAAGACATACAGTTTTCTTCGGAAGACATTCGGTTGGCTCTGCAGTTCGGCGATGAGACACGAGACGACCCAACGGAGTTCGTAGCTCCTTTCCGTGACGGAGCATACTTGAGAATGGGTTATTCGGGTCCGCTGGGGGACTCGCAGAGGAGGAAAGGCTTTCTGCTGGACCAATGGCGCTTTCTGATGCACGTGTTAATTGTGTGCATGTCCGGCAGGAAAGCAGGAACAGACGGGATGGGTGCGACGATGCAATCTGCCATGACGGCCCTGACTTACAATCGTCGTTACTCGTTTAGTCAGATGATTTTCTATGAGATTGATCGTCAGAGACGGGCGACGGCGCGAGAACGATTTATCATGTATCCGCGATTTCTTCAAATGATTATTAATCATGTCGCTCCGTCTCTACCGCAACGGCGCCCTATTCGATATGTTGAGTGTGTAACAAAGCGTATTTTTGCTCAATGTAGGACGTCGAGCACTCGTAGCAACCCTGAACGGCGTCCCAGGCATACTCCACTTTTCGGGTATCTCATCAACCCGGAGTATGTTCCTGCAGGAGGGGACGAGTTCAGGGATCCGCAACCACATCAGGCGGCAGCACCTCATGCTGTATCAGCTGCGCCTGTTGTATCTTCTGCTGCTGTGCCAGCTACTATATCTCAGGCTGTGTCCACTGCTGAAAACGTTGATCTAGATGCTGCTTTTAGTGGACATGGTTTGTTTGATATGGATGTCTCGGGTCCTCAGTTTATGGATGTTACCAGAGCAGCTACTTCGGTAGCTGACTCTGATCTAGACGAGACGTTTGCTGAGGCAAGAAGACTTATGGTGTCTCGTGAACGGACTACGGGAAAGAGGCCGAGAACGGTGGGGGAGGATGAGGATGAAGTGGACGAAGAGGAGGCAGTACAGATTGTGCTAAGACGCTCAAGAAGAGAACAGAGAGGGATAGGTTCGGGAGCTGGAGAATCTTCAAGACTAGTACGTTTTGCTCCACCTGCCTTATCTGGTATGTCTCTTATTCCTACTACTGCACAGGCTTCAGCGATCGATACGTCGGCACCAACAATTGTGTCCCTACCACCTCAACCGCTTAACCCACCGGTGGTAGTTGCACGGTTTGTGGAGTCGACAATCACCTCTACTGCAGGGTTACCAAGTGTACCACCTGCGGTCACTTCTGCTGATGTTCCACCAACTCCATTGCCTACTTCAGATGCTGAACGGATTACATCACTAGAGCGTATTGTTGCCGAACAGTCTAAGACTATTGAACGCCTAGTGGAATCCAATCAACTACAAGCTGCCCTCCTGGTAGAACATGGACGAATAATAGATGCCTTCAAGGATTACTTGGCATCTCAGGGGGAGAAGACGTGTAGGGGCGATGAGTTGAGAACGAAAAGACGAGAAGATCATGACGATGATCCCAATGCACCTTCGGGTGCAGGTGGTGAGCTGCCAAGAACCTCTCAGGCTCTTGGGGCTTCCACAACTGAGGGGGAGTCTACAGATGTAGCTGGTGATGTTGTCGTTGATATGGGTGATGATGCTGATGTTGAGGACGTTATCGATGCTTTAAAGGAGTTGGATGATGAGGAAGACGATGAGTTTATGGATGATGACGACGTGTTGCCCGTGGATGAGATTGAGAGGATTGGGGAAAAGATTAATGTGGAAAATGTGTTAGAAGAAGGTGAGATAATGGATGATGATGTTGAGCATGACATTCCCGAAGTGGAAAAGTCGGGTGTTGGTAATGAAACAGTGTTGGATGAGACGGTGTGGGAAGAGCAGCCTAGATGGAAGGAAGAATATGCTCATTGGTTTGTCAAGACCAAGAAGCCTGCTGTTCCAACCATGTTCAGAAAGAGCTACAACATTAAAGGGTATGCAGAGGCGAAAAAGGGGATTATTTGTTGGATCTATGATGAACAGCTCAAGTTGTTTGTGGTGAAGCGTTATGATGGCGTTCAATATTTCAAAAGAATGTTGAGATCGTTCAACACATTGCCTGAATGCGAAGTAAAAGATTTGGCCAGGTTGGGCCTGATAAACCGAAACAACGACAATATGGCTAGAATGATTGAGAAGATAATGTGGAAAGAAGGAGTAAAAGAAAAGAAGTTTGAGTTGCTAAAGCCACAAAAGGGAAAATTAGTGAAGGATACAGAGAGAGGTATGAGAGCAGATGGTAAACCGTGGATGGTGATGAAGTACAAACCAGTCCGATGTATCAAGGAGGTACCCATGAAAGCTATGCCTCGAGATGTGCTGAAAGATTTGAAATGGTGGTTTGTGGACTGTGAGACTGCAGAGGCAGTAATGGAGGACGAGGATGAACAAGAACTGCTTCGGGTTTACGACCCGATGCATCTTGTTAACCTGTCACAAGCTGATCTGGAAGTACTCAACAACAAGAAGATCTTCTACATTCCTGCTTGGAAGGATCAAGCTAGGAAATATCAAAGAGTAGTGTTGGTATGTGTGAGAGAAGGGGCGCACGCGTAGAGGTAAAGATTACAAGACTCAAGATTTGAAGATCAAGATATGAAGCTACTGCCAAGGGGGAGTCTGTTGGTACATGTATGTCAGTAGTTCATAGTCTAGCATTTGTAATCGAGTCTGTAATGTAATTATGTTTTGTTTATGTTTGTTTTGTAATGCGCGAAGTTGTCAACAAGTTCGCTATGGCGAACTTGTTGAATCAGCGAAGTTATTGACAACTTCGCCTGTGGCGAAGTTGTCGTGTTTATATACTGTTTCAGACGAAACAGTTTAAGGTTGTTCGTTTAGGGTTTCAGTCAAGTGTTCGAGTTTAAGCAGACGTGTTTGCTAGTTCCAGTGTCTGTAATAGTGACTACGAGTCACGTGTTCGGTTAATAATATTACGTGTTTGATTCATTGCTTGTGTTATTCTTTATCTACACTCGTAACCTACCTACGCAGGGATTCCGCACCTGCGTTGTTAGAGAACATCCCGTGTACGATCCGTCCAGGAACCCACAACTTGTGTCTTATCTTCCTCGCCTGTGCGCGATTGTCCGGTACATTTCCCTCCAAGAATTCCATTATTGGAGTTATCCATGATGAAGGGGTTGTATGAGTTACAAGGACAGACTTCGCTACCACCGACGGGTTGCTCATTACTTCTACCCTGACATCTTTGCCAAAGTGATCGAAACTGGTTGATGCCATCTTACTCAGCGCGTCGGCAGATTTGTTTTCAATGCGCGGAATATGAATGATTCTGAAGCAGTCAAATTGCTCGATGAGCTTTTTCGCCTGCTCTAGATATAGAGGCATGGTGTTCTCCTTGGCATCATAAAGGCTATTGACCTGTGCTGCTACCAAGTATGAATCAACATGGGCCTCTAGCTTTTTAACTCCGAATTTGTGCGCGATGCGCAGGCCAGCCAGCAGGGCTTCATACTCAGCCTCGTTGTTGGTGCTCTTGAAGTCCAACCTGATGGCGTAAGTATATTCATGATTCTCTGGATCCACCAGTTTGAGGCCTGCGCCGGACCCCTCGTTGTTTGAAGCTCCGTCAGTGAACAATCTCCAAACATTTTCTTCATCATTGGCTCGCGGAGGGTCTACCTCGCTCTGAGCCTCTTCAATTTTTCCTTCTGGAATTTCCGCGATGAAATCAGCTAAGACTTGTCCCTTTATTGCTGGACGGGGCTTATAGGCGATCGTGTGCTCTCCTAATTCCAGCGCCCATTTTGTCAGCCTTCCCGAGAGCGCGGGACGCCGCAAGACTTGCTGGATGTTGTAACCAGTCAGAACTTCAATGGGATGACCATTGAAATATCTATGAAGCTTGCGCGACGCGTGTGTTAGTGACAAAACTAACTTTTCCATGATGGAGTAGCGCGTCTCAGGATCTGTCAGCACCCGACTCACATAGTATATTGGCGTTTGGATTCCCTTGCGATCCACCAACAATACTGCGCCGATGGCGCGCTCTCCTGCTGATAGGTACAATGTCAAAATTTCACCAGGAAGTGGAGCTGTGAGCGCGGGCAGATTTATCAAACATTCTTTTATCTCACTGAAAGCTTGCTCGGCCTCAGGAGTCCATTTGAATTGGCTTTTCTTTAAGCAATTTCTCAATGTGTTGACAAATGGGGTAGATTTGCTTGCATGGTTCGCTAGGAACTTGTTGATTGATACCAATCTACCATTCAGCTTCTGGACTTCTTTCACGGTGGATGGCGAAGGCATGTCAATGATGGCCTCCACCTTCTCAGGGTTCACCTTGAAACCATCCTTGGTGACCATTACACCTAGAAATTTTCCCTCTTGTACGCCGAAAGTGCATTTGCTCGGATTGAGCTTCATGTTAACTTCCTTTAGGCGCCCAAGGGTTTCTTCGATGTCTTTGAGCATTTGTTTTTCCTCCCTGCTTTTGATCACCAAATCATCCACATAGACTTCTAGGTTTCTTCCAATTTGCTCGCTGAAAACGGCATCCATAAGTCTTTGGTAGGTGGCTCCCGCATTCTTCAAACCAAAGGGCATTTTTGTGTAACAAAAAACACCCTTGTCGGTTCTGAAGGCGGTCATGTCCTCGTCTTGTGGTGCCATTTGAATCTGGTGATAGCCCTTGTAGGCATCCAAGAAACATTTGAGCTTGAATGGCGCCACGGAGTCCACCTTTGCGTCGATGTTTGGGAGGGGGTAACAATCTTTTGGGCATGCTTTGTTGAGGTCCTTGAAGTCAATGCACATCCTCCACGACCCGTTACTTTTCTTTACCATCACAGGATTGGCTACCCATGTCTGGTATCGTATCGGGCGGATGATGTTTGCGCGTAATAGATCCTCAACTTGCTCATTCATGGCCCTCGCCTTCTCATCCCCCATGACTCTCTTCTTTTGAGCAATTGGCTCTACAGACTTGAACGTGTTGAGTGAATGTTGCGCCAGGTCTCGCGGAACCCCAGTCATATCAGAGTGTTGCCACGCGAAGACCGACATATATGCTGTAAGCAATTTTTTCATTCTCAACCTCGTGTCGTCTGATATCGTAGCGCCAATTGTGATTGTCTGCTCCGGGAATTTTGGGTTGAGAATCCATTCCTCTGGCGCGTTGTCTGCCATTGGAAGTTTCATTCTCCCTTCCCGCGGAGTACTTGTCACTGCACACAAATGATCTCGGTATACAAAAGTTACACCTGTTGGTGTTGGGAACCCCAACGCGCCGTGCGCTGGCGACGGTATTGCGTTAAATTGGGTAATCGTTCCTCTACCCAAGATCATATTGTGGCAAGAAGTGGTGGGCAAGACCAAGAAGTTGACAACTTCGGCTCGCTTGTGTTTCTCATCCCCCATAGTTAGTTCAAATTGTATTTGACCTAGGGGATGAATGATTTCATTTTAAACACCAGAGATTGGTACATTCACAATTTCAAGCCTTGCTTGGTCTGCTGGATCCAGCTTCCTGAAACATTGCTCATACATGATGTCTGATTCGCTGCCAGTGTCCACCAGGACTTTTGATACTTCATAATGAGCAATGTGTGTAGTGATGACAAGAGGACTGCTGATGGAAGGGCCTCCCCTGATTCTTGGGAAGATTACTTGTTGCTCGCGCCAATCTCCTTGGATTTGCGCGCTTCTCTTTCTTGATCTTTGCCCCTGATTTCCCCCCTCGGCTACACAGATTCTTTTGAACTTTTTGCTGGCAGAGGCTCCTTCTGGTTGTTCATTTTCTGGTCTTGAGTTTTTCACCAGGTGAGCCAGCTTGCCTGATTTCACATCCTTTTCAATTGCATCCTTCAAGTGGTGGCATGCATCAGTGTTGTGTCCTGTGGACTTGTGAAACTCACAGTACTTGCCACTGTTTGATGGTCCCTTGTAGTGTAGTGGCTTGGGGCTTTTGAACTGGACATTCTCAGTGCTTAACACTTGTGAAGGCGTTTTAGTGAGGGGAGTCCATATTCTTGGCAGAGGTCTGCTAGGATCTCTGCCGCCTTCCCTCTTATCACCTTCCCCGCGATTACGAATGTCTTTTTGGGGCTGAGGTGAGCTTGGTTGCGCCTGTTTTTCTGCGGGAGAAAAACTGGTTGGTTGCAACCTGGACCATACAGTGTTCTGTTTGCCCCTTCTTTCGTTGCTGCGCGGTGCCTCTGCTTGATGCCCTCTTTCTCTCGCTCTATCTTGGGCAATTTGTTTTTCATTTCTCGCGAAGACTCGCGATGCTTCCATTAGCTTGGCCCAAGTGGTTGGCATGCCATCTCTGCTTACGAGAGCTCGGCGGAGTTGATCACTGCGCGCGCCTTGTATAAAGGCCACGCGCAATAGTTGCTCAGTGATACCTCCGATTGCCAGAGACTCTTGATTGAAACGAGTTATGTAGTCTTCAATCGTTTCATCATTCCTGCGCACGCAGTGCATGATGTCATCAGGATCGCGCGTGTGTCTGCGCTGTTGTACGAAGTGAGCTTGGAACTTTTCCAATAGTTCCTCGAACCCATCGATTTGCCCAGTAGGCAAGCTTTCGAACCAGACACGCGCCGCGCCCGTGAGGCAGCGAGCAAACATGTGACACCATGTTGGCATCGTCCAGCTTTCTAGGTTTCCAGTGTTGTAAAAACCTTGTAAGAAATCGTCTGGATCTGTTGTGCCGTCATATTTGCCCAAACCACTTGGCATCTTGGTTTTGTGCTGAATGGGGGCCTTCGCGATGCGCTCAGTGAATTTTGAATGTTTCACCAAGATGGCTGGCCTGTACGGTGTGGTTACATCCACTTGCCCTCTCACTGGTGGGCTGTATGGTGTGTGCAGATCCAGATCGGCTTTGGCTCCAGGCGCCATGTTCATGTGCGCGCGGAGCTGTGAGCCTCCTGCATGAGTATCTCGCGTCCTCCTCATGCTGTGCACTTCTTCATCACTAAACTCAGCGTGTTCAGTGTGAACAGAGTGACCCTCTTCCGGCGCGCGCCCCCTTCTTGTTCCATGAACGGTTTGCTTATCAAACGCTAGCCTTTGTGTTAAGTCGGCTAACTTTTTTTGTTTGACCATCTCATTGTATTTGTCCATTAGACGTCGTTGCTCGTTTATGAGCCATTCTTTAGGGTCATTGGTTTCATCTTCTGGACCCATTGGTCCTTTTTGTTTCGCGCCGGTAAGATTTTGGAACGTGAGATCTTCTGGAGGAGTTTAAGTCTGGCCATGAGGAGTTGTGATGAAGGGATGGTTACTGGTGGTACGCGTAGAATCACGCGGCACCCTCAGAAACTGCTGTCCCTCATTAACATCCTCACGTTCAATATCCTCCAGAACTTGATCACTGTTACGAACACCAGAAACCATGGTGAAAATTTTTTTTTTAGAGATCTGATGAGATTTTGTTGCCGTTGTAACAGGTGATGGCGCCAATGAAGAAACGTGGATCAACTCACTGGTAGACGATCTACTTTCCTCGGGTGTGATTATGCTATTTCACCGATGGTTCTCTGGGATCTGGGTTCTTCCACCTACAAAATGAACAGCACCGTAAACTTACCCCTCAGAAAGGGACAGAGGGGTCCTCTTTGGGGTAACCCTCCGGTGTGAGAGTAAGAGATTTGTAGGAGAAGATAATAATATGAGAGTAAGGAAATTGGAGTGTATTGCTTAATATAGCTGAATACTGTGTGATAGGGTCTGTCTCTCCTTGTGGAGTTGATGTGGTATTTATAGTGCTAGGGTTTCCAATGATTGGGCTCAGACCCAATTAGGGCCTTGTTGGCCTCCTCCAATTGCTTTGCGCCACGTGTCCTTGGGACACATGGTGCTTTTTCATTGATTATAATCACGTGGTAGCACATGGGTTTTGCTGAGTTGTCCACCTTTCATTGGCTGCTATCAACATCAGCATATTCTTATTCCTTAAAAAGATACATTCTGGAAGGTTGTCTGACGTGCACAATCAAGGTTGCCCTAATCCTGATTTGGATAAGGACGAGGTTGATTATGTGCATGTGTGATACGCGCCTATCCTGAGGATGCGCGATGTCTTCTCTTTATTCTCACGCGCAGATGTTTCATGCGCAGATGTGATATGCACAAGCATGTGATATGCGCCACGCGCGGATGTGCCACGCGCAGATGTGATATGCGTGAGCATGTGATACGCGTGAGCATATGTGATGCGTGAGCATATGTGATATGCGTGAGCATATGTGATATGCGTGAGCATATGTTATATGCGCCATGCGCATAGGTTTTGGCTTTGTGCCTTCATAATGTCTTGATTTCAAGCCTCTTGTCTATATCTTGTGGGTTGACCCGCCTCGCTCGGTGTTGAGGCGGGTACATACCTCTTCAGATGGTTTTTTTTCTTAACAATTTTCCATATATTAAACTGTTGTTTTATTATATTTTTATTAATTTTCACCAAACAATTTATCTTGGTGGGTGGCGTCAAAATATTTGAGGGTCGCTCGGGAATAAATCGCATGTATATTAAATAAGAATAAAAATTAAAGAGTGTGGCTACCGACTAGGTCGCCATTGCTAGATTATATTTACTTTTGGGTATTGAATAGTTACTTTTGGGCATATTTGGCAAAATGAGATTGTATTCAAGTCGGATCTAACTGAAGTTAGAGATGAAGAGTGATGTCAATTAAACTCATAGTTTAAAATAATGCTGAATTCGTGCCCGTAACTACCTCTAAACTTGCTAAAAATAGATATCTTTATTTGATACCGTATGGTTAAGTGAAGTGTTGTACTTGGAATAAAAAGCCATTAAAGCAAAAGAAATAGAATCGATGCTTTGTGGCCCAAACTTTGCAAGCAAATTACGTATTCTTGGAACTTGCTTGCAACCGACACTTGTACTTCTCTATATATGTAGTCATCACCTACCTTAATTTGTCCCAAGATCACTTCCTTCCATTCAAGGAACCACAGATATGTCAAGAATCGGTTAACACTTGTAAGTAATGTTTCAATTATACTTTTCTAGTTAGTTACTTTTTAATAAATGAGAATGGTAAATTTGTAAACTTGTTTGCTATACAAATTCTTTTTTTTTTTTATCACTAAGCAATGTTTTCAATCAAACCACAATCAAATGGTTTTTAAGCGAATTGCATGTGTGCATTGAACAATGCACACACGTGTGCGCATTGAACTACACTTAAAAAAGTAAAAACCTGAATAGTTTTTTTATTAATTGTTATCAAAACATAAAAAAGAGTCAAAGTATCAAGAATGAGTTCACCAGGATGTTCATATTATCTATGAAACTATCTGTGGACTTAACCTAACAATAGCTAGTAAGATGCTAAGATGGATTAATACCCGATTAGGTTAATCCCACAAAAGCATGAATTGATGGATATAGACACACCTTAAGACCTATTCTACCAAAGCTAAGTTTATTATAAACACTTTTGATTTAAGGTTATTAAATCGACTCTTACAAGATTACGAATGCTTGCGATTGATAACTTGTACAAATCAATTAAAGAAAACCCTAACTAGTTTTCAGATCCTTTATTTCAACTTTTCCCGTGGATAGCTCACACGCTTTATTGATTATTTACCAAGTTGTCTACTACTAGTTAGGTTTCAAGCCCTAGGTTAATGAACGCCAATATAACTTATAAAATAAATTAGATCAAATCTGATTATCATAATTTTATTGAAAGATCAATCTAGTCCATACAACTCGATATAACAAACAATAATAACATGCAATAATACACATCAAAAGATAATCATAACAAAATACTAAAATCAACCTTCATAAAAAAGTCAATCATCCATAATAATCAAATCAACCAAGAATTATCTCGTCTAAGCAATTAATAAAGCTTTTAGACTGACATAATAAAAAAAAATTAAAGTAAGAAAAATTAGAGAAAGCAAAAACATAAGATACTCGAGAATGTTGTAAAAGCTTATCTAGAGCTCAAATCTTCAATTCTCGGCCTCCTCAACTAACTAGGATATTCAAAATTAGGTTTAGAAGTCGTTTTCTGTCTCCATGGTTGTCTCAGAACTCCTCTATCTTATTCCTACAACACCACAACGACATAGGGTTTAACAGGAGCTCACTATGGTTTTCCGAGGTCTGCACATCCCATGAAGGTCTGACACACACAGAAATCACCAATTAGGGTACGGGCCGTGCATATTTGAATGCACACGGGCGTGCAAGTCCAATTTTGTCCAATTCAGCTTGATCTTCTGATTTTTGATGTTAGCAGCGTCTAATTCAGCTTCTTTTCCATCAATACATGTAAATCACTAAAATAATACATAACTTACATATTTATATTAGATTTATAATAAAATACAACACAATTTGGGATTAAACACACTTTCTAATCATGTGTCGATTCCAACACATCATTTGCCTTCGAGGCTTCTATAATCTTTTACGTGTGCCATTAAGTCCATGTTTTCTTTTTAACAAATGAACATTTCCATCGACATTGGAGTAACCCTAGTTCTCCGTATTGATAAAGCCATACCACTAAAACAAAAGGCGGATTTCAGGCTACTTTTGAAACTTGGACGATTAGTAATTCATGAGCTATACCGGCAAGAATGGGATAATGGGTTTCATTAACCCAAAATATCATGTTCTACCAAATCCTCGAGATGCATAGTACGTGAGTAACACGTCGATTCCACAAGGCGTATTATACGACGAGGTGTGACGTTGATTGTTAATAGCCCGTAACGCTATTAAAGCGATAATATGATTAATCCATATTATTAAATCAAATTGTCACATTCCAAAGTTCATAATTCAAAACAATATAAACAAAATAAGTTTAATTATTCAAACTATCTTAAAGGTCCGGCTAGGTGAATCTTCCATCTTGTAACAACTTTAGCCTGCAACATGTATAAAAATATAATTTTGTTAACGTGAATGTTGGTGAGCAATAATAAGAGTTTATATTATATAACTAGCTTTTATCCTCTCGTATTATGAGGTTGTTTAACATTATTCGTTTCTAATATTTATATATCTTTTTGGATTTTGATTTTATTTATTATAAGGAAGTAAATAATATACTTTGGACTTAATGATGAAAAGGTTTCACAATAATTGAGATGTTATAACTGGGTTTAAAATATATATGGGTTTAGTGAGACCCATGACCCGTTTATTTCTTTTTACTATAAAATTGTTTCTTAAATATAAATAATATCTTTTTTTTAAATCAGATATTAATTTTCAGTATATCCCTGTTTTATATGATTTTCATATTAAATACTTTGTGAGATTATTTTTTAATTTAATGAGATGTTATAACCCGTTTAAGAGCTATTTAGGTTTGGTGAGACGTATACCCGTGAATTTGGTCAAATGCATGAGAAAACTACATTTACAAATCGGTTTTCCATTCAAAGGGGGTGGCGGCGCAACTTGTTGTGCGCTTACCTGCCTCTCTATTGTAATTAGATCCTTTTATTATAATAAAGAACAAAATAAGATCAAAAAAATTTACAAATAAAGCAATTTGGTAAATTGAGAGAAGTTAGGAGCAATCAGAGAGCTTTTAAATGTTTTGTTTATATATATTTAAGATATGAAAAGATTTACAAATCATATGCCATGGTAAAATATTCCAATATAAAGTGCGAAAAATAAATGTAAACTCCCGTTCTCTTTGACATAAAGCCAAATTGCGCAAGTTCGTCACGAAGATATTCCCACTATAGCGTATGTGTAAGCGTAGTATCCATCATTAAAACACAAAAATAAACACGTAAGCATGTAGCATGTAAAGCATAAACAATTATGAAAGGAAAAACACATTGACACAATCGTATTGAAAATGAAACAATGACATAAACGGATTGTAGTTGTAAGCATAGTGCCACACCCAAAACTATGAAAAATATAGAAAGAGGTTGTGATAAACTCACATGAAAACGTCCATCAATGAATGCGAGCAAAAGTTGACTTAAGCGAATAAATCGGTTTGACACGGTTCAATGAGTAATCCTAAATAGCTTGCTTTAATATAAACCTGAAAGGACCATAAAAAATGAAAATTCATAGGTTCGGTTCTTTAGTTGGGGCTTAATAAAACTAAGACAAAATGGCAAAAGACGTCCTTTATGTTTGACCCGATTTTCAATAGACGTCCTTGAATGAAAGAAATAGCAAAAGGCATAAATCATGTTTCAAATTCCTTTCATGTTTCGTCCTTTGTCGCTAACCCAGTTAAATATTTTTGTTAAATCTGGTCATGTGCCTTGCACATGAGGGCAGTGTGGTCATTTTACCCCTTTAAGGACAGTTTATGTAATTAGACTAAAGATTTTACCTTTTAAAAAAATATTTTTTTTAACTTTCTCTCTCTCTTTCTCTCTCTCTCCACCAGCCACCTACAGGTAGCAACCACCCACAACCACCAACTCTCTCACCCACAAGCGCCACCACCACCTGTCTTCGTCACCACCATTAGGGACGGCCACGAAACTGAACCGTCACTGGTTCATATCAGAAATGGAGGTGAAACAACATTAAAAACCATAGATCTAGAGGGGTTGGATGAATCTGACCAAATCAGACCCGAATCAAAGACATATTCCACCTGAATCAGAACAAACCGAAGCTTATGTGAAGAACTAGAGCATAAAAGATCCAAAATCGGACCCGAATCGGGTCATCGTGCTTGTGAAGATTTGGGCATCTACACCAGTCTCATTTAAGGATGGGTTGAGGTGGGTGGTCTAACAGTTGTAAATCTGATGGTTGTAAATGGTGGCGGTAGTGGGTGGCGGTGGTTGTAGATCTGATGGTTGTAACTGACGGCGGCGGTGAGTTTAGGTGGGCGGCGGTGGCTAGTGTTAGAGATGGAGATAGATGCGGGTGAAGGTGGTTCTTCAAATTCCTTATACCGATATTTGTTGCCACCGGGTGTCTCTTTCCCGGTCGGAGTTAAAATCCAATCTCTTGCTATTCGTGTTCATCAAACTCCATTTTTCCTTCCACCAATTGCATTGCGTGTGTGGGTTCTCTAATTCTGATTTGGCGAAAAGGTGTGGGGTGGGTGGTGAATGAATTCAGGAGAGAGAGAGAGAGAGAGAAGATAAATGGTTTTCTATATTTTTTTTATTTTATTGAAATATAAAAGAATTTTTTTAAAAGGCCAACTCTTTAGTCTAATTATAGAAATAGTCTTTAAAGGGGTAAAATGACCACACTGCCCTCATATGCAAAGCACATGACCAGATTTAACAAAAAAAATTAACTGGATTAGTGCTAAAGGACGTAACATGAAAGAAATTTGAAACATGAAATGTCTTTTGCTATTTCTTTCATTAAAGGACGTCTAATGAAAATCAGGTCAAACGTAAAGGACGTCTTTTGCCATTTTGTCTAAAACTAATTACAAATTAAAGTTTAACGGAAATAGTATATTTAACGAAGCATAAATAACTAAAGTTCGGTTTTTATTACAAAAAAATTTAATTAAAGTTCGTTTTGTCAAACTCGAGCCCGGAAATAGGTCGGGTTCGGTTCTGACAAACTCAGAATGTTTAACAAACTTTATTGAACACCAATTTATTGAAATTGAATCTGAGAGGTGGTACTTATGAAGCAGAGGTAAAGGATGTCTTTATATAGTGTAATTCGTTAAACAAACGAATCAATTCATTTACTTAAAAGATTTGTTAAAAAACATATTAGGTGCAATAATAATTAAAATTGAGATATTTTGACAAAACTTGAAGAGAAAGAAATTTATAGTAAAAAAAATAGGTTAGGTTCGTGATATATCGATTAAGCAAGTAAATAAACGAAATTGGAAGGATTTGGAAGATCAAACGGAGTTTCGGACAAGTTTCGCGAAACAGGCTATTGCATCGCCGTCACGCGTCGCGAAGCATGGTGAGGGTGAACTTTGCGTGTCGCGACCCAATTGAGTCGCTACTGTTCTTGAAGTCGGCGTGCGTCATGAAGGATCGTGAAGACGGATTCTGCGTATCGCTACCCAGTTGCAGACGGGTTGATGTTGGGAATTACCGAGTCACTTATGGCTATTGCGTGGAGCGACTTGGGATGCAAGAAACCGGTTATCTTGGCGTGCAAGTAATCGGGTTATTTATGGATAATTATTTTATGGAAAATCTATTTTAGGTTTAGATGGAGATAGTTATCGTGTTGATTTTATTGTGTCCTAAATATATTCTAAAATGTTTAGGTTAGTCTATATATACCGTGTTTACGGTATGTGACAAATTGTATCAAGTTTTTGAGTCAGATTTCTTGATCAATAAAGTTTGGGTGTTAGCCAAATATCAAGTTAGTTCTTGTTTCATTGTTCCCGTTCATAACGTACCTCTGATTAGTATAATTGGTATCAGAGCCAGCAACCAAGATCGGAAGATATCAATTGCGTGAAGCAGGCTTTGTTAGATTGAAATAATACGTATTGTTTGAACTGTGGAGCAGTGAATTATTATCTTGAATATAATAATTGATTTGAGTTGAAAAGTTCAAACCTATGTCCATGGTTTGAAAATTTGCTTTTCAATTTATTAATAATTCAAGATACAAAGCCATCGGTTTAATACATCAGCTCTTGAAGATTTTTATTCCCCGTGGTAATAATTCTTTTTGTTCTCTTGGTTCAACAAAGCTTAATTGGCTTGTTTTCGCGGTTAGAGTGTAACGAATAACGATGAGTGATCAATCGGCCAAGGAAACGAACACGAACCCAAACTCGTTTCAATGTCCGAAACTAACAACAACAAATTACATGGTCTGGGCTATGTATATGCGAGTGCTGATGAATGTGCATGGCGTGTGGGACACGATCGATCATGGTAACGGTGAGGTAAAACAAAACAATATTGCGATCGCCTTGATTTTTCAGTCGATCCCCGAAGCACAGATTTTACAAGTCGGTAATCTGCACACGGCGAAAGAGATGTGGGAAGCGTTAAAGACCTGACATCTAGGTGCTGAACGGGTGAAGGAGGCGAAGCTCCAAACCCTAAAGTCAGAGTTCAACGGGTTGAAGATGAAAGAAACAGGGACGATTGATGAGTATGCAGCCAAGTTATCGAGCTACTCATCGAACGCCGCACGCTCGGAGAGATATTCTCGGAAGAAAAGATGGTAAAAAAGTTCCTTACAAGTCTTTCAAGACGTTTTATTCATATTGTTGCATTACTCGAGCAAGTTTTAGATTTAAAGACGGTTGGGTTTGACGATGTGGTAGGTCGATTAAAAGCTTATCAAGAGAGGATAAAAGAAGACAATCTTCAAACCGATAGCAATCAAAGTCAGCTAATGTTCACTAAATCAAATTTGTTTAGCAGGGGTTGAGGTCGAGGATCCTACGCTTTAAGAGGACGGGGACGCGGTCGAGATGATAACAAGAAACATGTTGATAAGAAAGGAAAAGGTATGGAACGAGATTTATCACACATTAAATGTTACAGGTGCGATGAATTCGGGCAGTTTGTCTCAAGGTGCCCCGACCGGTTTCGAAAAGATGAAGAAGCAAATCTGAACCGAACGGACGAGCGTGAACCAAAAGATCTTGATGCTTCGTTTTTCATGATGGAAGGTGTTCGGGAAACCGTATACCTTAACGAAGATAAAGTAATTCCGACAAAGTACGATACCGATTCGGGTGAGGTCGATGTTGAGGTTATGAGCTTGGTTAATCAAAGTCAACAGGTGGTTAATAAGTTAAGGGACTGGTTATGACATCTCGTCAACCTGAAGGACTAGATATGTACAAAGTAGTTGTAGTTTGCAACGAACTGTTAGTGTTCGTTAAAAGGGTAGGTTAGGGTTTGATTCAGGTAGTTTAATTCTTTCTTGTTACTGAATCATTTCAGTTTGTTCTTGATTCTTTGTATACGTTTCCTTTCAATTGTAATAAACCCTAATCTTTTGGTTTTGATCTTGTTGTCTATTCGGTTCAATTTGGAGCAGAGTTGTTGTTCGTTATCTTTCTGATTATCAATTGATTTCTGCTATATTAACAAGTGGTATCAGAGCCTCGTTGCTCTTGATTAACGAAGACGGTGTGTTCAATTTTTTACGGCTGAATTGAAAAGATGGTGTCAACAAAATACGATCTGGAAAAGTTTGATGGGAAGAACGATTTTGGGTTATGGCGTGTAAAGATGCATGCTATGCTTGTTCACCAGGGGATCGTTGATGCTTTGTTAGGAGAGGCGAATCTTCCTGAGGGTTTAACAGATAAGGAAAAGAAAGACATATTAGAGAAGGCTCATAGTGCAATTATTCTAAGTCTTAGTGATAGGGTATTGAGAGAGGTTTCGAAGGAGACCTCTGCAGCCGGAGTTTGGGCAAAGTTAGAGTCATTATACATGACTAAATCTTTAGCCAACCGGTTATACCTAAAGAAAAGATTATACACATTTCAATTGACATCAGGTAAGTCTCTTGAAGACCACACTGATGAATTCAATAAACTGATATTAGACCTTGAGAATATTGAGGTTGAGTTGGAAGATGAAGACCAGGCTATAATTTTTCTCACCTCTCTACCATCATCTTATGAACACTTTGTGGACAGATTGATGTATGGTAGAGAGTCCCTTACAATGGATGAAGTTTTGGCAGCCTTGAACTCTAAAGAGTTAAAAAAGAGATCAGATGGGAAGGAGGAATCTGGTGATGGGTTGTTTGTGAGAGGAAGAACAGAACAGAGGTCTTACAAGTCCAGGAATCAGTCAAGATCCAAGTCCAAGATTAAGAGAAAATGTTATATCTGTAACTCAAAAAAACATTTAAAAAGGGATTGTCCTGAAAGAGGGAAAAAGAAGGGATCTGGGAATTCATCAAAGAATCAAGGATTAGATGATGATTTTGGTGAAGGTTTTGATGTTGGAAATGTTATGGTTGTGGAAAATAATGGGTTCAGTCAAGTCTGGATCATGGATTCAGGGTGCTCTTATCATATGTCTCCAAACAAAGATTGTTTCAGCAAATTAATGATCAAAGAACAAGGTATAGTTCAATCGGGTGATGATAGGCCATGCAAGATTATGGGCATTGGTTCTATCATGTTGAACTTGAACAATGGTACAAAGTTTGAATTGAAAGATGTTAAATACATTCCTGAGTTAAAGAGAAATCTGATTTCTCTAGGATCTTTAGAGAATGATGGTTATACTGTGAATTTGAGGAATGGGAAAGCCAAGGTGATCAATGGTTCATTGATGTTATTATCCGGTACAAGAAAAGGTAATAACATTTATGTACTTGATGGTGAGGCAGTCCAAGGAACAGTTTCTGTGGCAGAAAGTAAGTTGATTAGCTCAGCAGAGTTGTGGCATAACAGATTGGGCCACATAAGTGTCCAGGGGCTTTCAGAATTGAAAAGACAGCAAGCTATAGAAAAGCTTGATAATTATGGTTTAGAGCAGTGTGAACATTGTGTGTTAGGGAAGGCTAAGAGGGTTAGCTTTGCTAAAGGTGTTCACAGCACTAAAGGAATCTTAGACTATGTTCATGCTGATATATGGGGCCTGCAAAAGTTGCATCTCTAGGTGGAGCCAGATATTTCTTGAGTATAGTTGATGATTACTCAAGAAGAGTGTGGGTTCAAGTGTTGAAGACTAAGGATGAGGCTTTTGAAAGTTTTAAAAACTAGAAAGTATTAGTTGAAAATTAAACTGAAAAAAGAATTAAAAAGCTCAGAACAGACAATGGTCTTGAATTTTGTAGTAGCTGGTTTAATAAGTACTGCAAAGAGAATGGCATTGCTAGACATCTGACTGTTCCAGGCATACCACAACAAAATGGTGTGGTGGAAAGAATGAACAGGACCTTATTAGACAAGGTGAGATGCATGTTATCTAAATTAGGATTGCCTAAGAGTTTTTGGGCAGAAGCTGTATCAACTGCAGCTTATCTGATCAATAGATGTCCTACTACTGCTAATGAAGGGTTGAAGACACCTAAGGAAAAATGGTCTGGAAGGATATCTGATTATAGACATTTAAGAGTTTTTGGCTCTTTGGCATTTGCTCATGTGAAACAAGGTAAACTTGAACCTAGAGCTATTAAATGTATATTCTTAGGTTATCCTGAGGGTGTTAAGGCTTATAGGCTTTGGAGGTTAGATGATGTTAATCCTAAGCTTATTGTTAGTAGAGATGTTGTGTTTAATGAGGCTGTGATGTATAGGGATGTCATTAGTAAAGATAAGTCAAGTTCTGACCATGGGCAAAATGGTTAGATTGAGGTGGAGTTTGAACCTGGTGTCAATAGTGAACAGCTAGATGATGGTTCTCATGTTAATGGTAATGATGAAAGTGAGTCTAGTGGTTATAATTTGGCAAGGGATAGGTGCAGAAGACAAATTGTTAGACCTATCAGGTACAGGGGAGATGACTCTGTGAACAGTGTGTCTGCATTTGCTTTTATGATTGCAGAACATGAAGATGTATGTGAGCCTATTACATATAAAGAAGCAATTCATTCAAAGCAGAAGGATAAATGGATTATGGCCATGAAGGAAGAGATGGATTCTCTTATAAAGAATGAAACTTGGGAATTAGTAGATAAACCTAGTGATAAGAAACTTGTAGATAGTAAATGGGTCTATAAGGTTAAAGAAGGATTGGAAGGTGAAGTACCTAGGTTTAAGGCTAGGCTAGTTGCAAAAGGATTCACACAGAAAGAGGGTGTGGATTACAATGAAATTTTTAGTCCTGTGGTTAAACATACTTCAATAAGGGTATTATTGTCATTAGTGGCAAGTGAGGATCTGGAACTTAAGCAACTAGATGTGAAAACAGCTTTTCTACATGGCCATCTTGATGAACAAATTTACATGAGACAACCTTTTGGTTTTTAGGTAGATGGGCAGATGAGAAGGTTTGTTTGTTAAAAAGGTCATTGTATGGGCTTAAACAGTCACCCAGACAATGGTACCTTAGATTTGATGAGTACATGGTTAATCATGGATTCTCTAGAAGTTGTTATGACTCATGTGTCTATTTTAGAGAATGTGACTGTGGAGACATGCTGTATCTACTTTTGTATGTAGATGATATGTTGGTTGCTTGTAAGAATAAAAAGGAGATTGCAGCAACCAAGGCTCTTCTAAAGAAGGAATTTGAAATGAAGGAACTGGGAGAGGCAAAGAAAATACTAGGAATGGAGATCAAGAGAGACAGGGGCAGAAATGTCCTAAAGTTGTCACAAGAATCTTATGTAAAGAAGATACTTGCAAAGTTTTCAATGAATCAAAGCAAGACAGTGACTACTCCTATGGGTGCACATTTTAGATTGTCAAAAAGTGATTCTCTAAAAACAGATGAAGAAAGGGTAAAATTGGAAAAGCTGCCTTATGCAAAAGAAGTAGGGAGTTTGATGTATCTTATGGTTTGTACTAGGCCTGATCTTGGTTATTCTGTGAGTTTGGTTAGTAGGTTCTTGTCTTTTCCTGGTTTATTACATTGGGAAGCAGTCAAATGGATAATGAGGTATTTGAATGGAAGTCAACAGGTGGGGTTGGTTTTTGGGAATAATCCAAAGTCAGAAGCAATGATAAAAGGTTATGTAGATGCTGACTTTGCTAAAGATTTGGATAGGGGCTGATCTGTGACCGGTTATGCTTTCTTGGTTCATGGTAATCTGGTAAGTTGGAAGTCTAACTTATAACACATAGTTGCTTTATCCATTACTGAGTCGGAGTATATTGCTTTAACTGAGGCAATTAAGGAAGAAATTTGGCTAAAAGGTTTTGTTGCAGAGTTGAAGATCAAAATGAACAAAACTACTGTTTTGTGTGATAGTCAAGGAGCTTTGCAATTATCTAGAAATCCGGTATTTCATGAAAGAACCAAACACATTAGTGTTAGGTTGCACTTTATTAGAGAAGTTATTAGCTCTAAAGAGGTAGAAGTGAAAAAGGTGGATTCTGATGAGAATGCTGCTGATATGCTCACCAAAGTTGTATCTGGATCTAAGTTTGATCTTTGTTTGGAGCTGCTACAGGTTGGTGGTTGTTAGTTTTGTGTATCCAAGTCATAAAGGTGGAGATTGTTGAGGTTATGAGCTTGGTCAATCAAAGTCAACAGGTGGTTAATAAGTTCAGGGACTGGTTATGACATCTCATCAACCTGAAGGACTAGATATGTACAAAGTAGCTGTAGTTTGTAACGAACTGTTAGTGTTCGTTAAAAGGGTAGGTTAGGGTTTGATTCAGGTAGTTCAATTCTTTCTTGTTACTGAATCATTTCAGTTTGTTCTTGATTCTTTGTATATGTTTCCTTTCAATTGTAATACACCCTAATCTTTTGGTTTTGATCTTGTTGTCTATTCGGTTCAATTTGGAGCAGAGTTGTTGTTCGTTATCGTTCTGATTATCAATTGATTTCCGCTATATTGATAACAGTCGACATGTGGCACTTAGATAATGGTGCAACTAACCATATGATGGGAAACCGTGAATATTTTGCGGAATTAAACGAACAGATAGTCGGACGAGTAAGGTTCGGGGATAGTTCGTGTGTACAGATCAAAGGGAAGGGTTCGATTGTTTTTAAAGGTAAAAGTGGAGAACATAAATTGATGACCGACATTTATTATATTCCGGGTCTTTAGTGTAATGTGATTAGCTTGGGTCAAGCAACCGCGTTGGGTTGTGATATACGGATTAAGAGTAACTACTAAACGATGCACGATAGTAGTGGGAGGTTACTAATGAAAGTCACGAGGAACGCCAAGATGCTTTATAAAATCCGACTAAATGTTGGGAGCCGAACTTATTTGAAAACAAAGTTACTTGGTATGTTCTCAGGCGTTTACAAGCCAATCGATTTCGGGTCTGGACCAGTGAAACCGAACCTAGCCCAAACGGACAGCAGCAATAGCGACGGTTTTGGTACTAACAGCAGCAATGGCGACGGGTCTGATACAAGCAGCAGAAATAGCGACGGTTTTGGTACTAACAGCAGCAATAGCGACGGGTCTGATCCAAGCTGCAGCAATAGCGACACTGAAACTGTCGCAAACAGCAGCATTAGTGATGGAACTGTCGCAAACAGCAGCACCTCTGTCGCTAACAGCAGTAGTACAACACTGAATGATGTTGTGCAAACCCCGGTTAAGCGTTCTACTTGCTCTTTGATCTTACCCGATAATATTGGTGATTACGAGTTAAATTCCAATGAAGAACTCGAAGAACTACTAGTGTTATTGAATGATGAATTGAGTACTTTTGATGAAGTGAAATCGAAACCCGAGTGGATGAAAGCGATGCGGGCCGAGATCAATTCAATCGAGAAAAAGAAAACGCGGAGTTTAACGGGGTTACCAAAAGGATTTAAACCAACCGGTTTAAAATGGGTATTCAAAGTAAAACGGAATCCGATAAACAAACACAAGGCGACGCTTGTGGAGAAAGGATACGTGCAACATCTCGGGATTGACTATGATGAAGTGTTCGCCCCGGAAAAACGAATCGAGAAGACAAAGATATTAGTTGCTCTTGTGCGATTAAATTCAAGGAGATGCAAGCTTTTCTAAAGTAGGAAGATCTCCCCTGTACGACTCAGAAATTCAGGGGGTGATTGTTGGGAATTACCGAGTCGACTTATGGCTATTGCATGGAGCGACTTGGGATGCAAGAAACCGGTTATCTTGGCGTGCAAGTAATCGGGTTATTTATGGATAATTATTTTATGGAAAATTTATTTTAGGTTTAGATGGAGATAATTATCGTGTTGATTTTATTGTGTCTTAAATATATTCTAACATGTTTAGGTTAGTCTATGTATACCGTGTTTAGGGTATGAGACAAATTTGTATCAAGTTTTTGAGTTAGATTTCTTGATCAATAAAGTTTGGGTGTTAGCCAAATATCAAGTTTGTTCTTGTTTCATTGTTCCCGTTCATAACGCACCTCTGATTACTATAGTTGAAACCCTACAATTTTTGTGTGTCGCGACGTGTAAAGGGAAATCTTTCGCGTGTTGCGACAGACAGAATTTCACAGAAACTTTGGATTGTGAATTGAGGTCTCAATTGAGTTTTGAATCAACCTAAATAAAACGGGCTGGGTTTCAAGTTCGAAAATTAATGAATGTAACAATAATAATAAGCTATACGAGTTCTGCTACTGTTTTCATCGTACACAATTGTCGATACTGTTCTGAACGTTTACTAATTTATTTTTGTGTTTCGTTTTGATAACATATATTTTTTTATATGTTAATTTTTGATATTATAAGCTATACAAATGTTAAAAGTGTCTTCTGCATTGACATATTAGTTTTCTTTTTTTAATTTAGTGTCCGAATTATAACAAAATTAATCCTTAACAGCTGAATATATGTTAACACAATAGATACAAATTAGTTTATCATATATAAAAAAAGTTGGAATCTCAGACCTCACTTTTTTTGGCTCCAATCCATTTACCCGAACAATGTACCCGGAAAATTTTTAACTAATATTATCCCCTAGTCTAGTAACGATTTGTTCTAGCACTTTCATTCCATGAAAAGTGAACATTTTCTTTTGGAACATGTAGTTGATGATACCATTTACACTTTTACGATGTGATATATATATATAAATATATATATATATATATATATATATATATATATATAATCTTTTGTCTTTTTCTAGTTGTTTCCTCACTCTCTCAAGTCACCAATTGTTTGATTTATGATATGAGATTTCTTATGTGCTTGACCTGAATTTACAGGTATAGGTTTCACCAAATCCAGATAGTCCTTAAATGAGTTATAACATATAATTTATTTGTGAAATAACTCCTTAATCAGCAAACAATAATTTTCACGGGTCATGGGTCTCACCAAACCCGAATAGCCCTTAAACGGGTTATAGCATCTCATTTATTTGTGAAACTCTTTCATTATCAAACCCTAATTTAATTTCCCTCCTCCACATATTCTTTGTCGATGGCCTATCCTCTCATCACCGGTTAACTTACGATTACCCACCATCGTCAACCTCCCCTCTCATGCATCAACCACCATCGTCACCTATATCAGCCGCCCATTTTTCATACGACATATATTTGTATTCATATTTGTTCATTTAAAAAAATCAGCATGTTCGTCTTCGTTTAGGTTCGTTCGTTAAAAATTTAAAAAACTTACACATCTCAATAGAAAGAGACCAAACGTTAATAAATATAATGAAGGTAGCAAACTAATATATACGTATTAAATCAAAACAAAACAATGTTAAAAAATAAAATAAATCATTACAAAATATAAAATAGCAAAACGATTAAATACAAAAACCTAAACAAAACTAAGCTCAAACTAGTTAAACTATATTTTGATACTTGTTAATTATCATTGCATTTAATTTTGTGTGGTGGTTAAAAACAATTTAACGCAGTTTTTATTTTTATTATTATTTTTTTTATGTTTGTATCATTGAATGTATATTTAGCTAGTTATAACTATTGTCACTCTATGCATTTTTCGATAGCTAAAACTCAATGGCGATGAAGAGGAGTGAAAGTGAGTATGTAATGGTTGAAATGCCTTCTAATATTCACGACAACAATATGATAGCCATGGAGTGGGTTGACTGCCTTACAGGCAAGGAGGCCACCGAACGTGAGCGACATATCCAAAAAGTACTACCGTTACTCTTAAAAAGCGAGAAAGGCCATAGAAACAGAGAGTGCTACGTTCCTGCAGTGGTTTCACTTGGCCCGTACCACCATAACCGACCTGATCTTGCTAAAGCCGAGAAGTACAAACTCACAACATTAGAAGAGTATCGTTCAGGCACCGGACTAACTCTAGATGCATTATACAAAAAGGTGTTTAAGGTGGTACATGATGCCAGAAAGTGTTATGATGCTGATGGTTCTACAGATGCTTACAATGACGAGGAGTTCAATCGAATGATGTTGCATGATGGTTGCTTTATTTTGTTCTTTATTGAATGTGTATCTTGTGCAGACAATAGGCTGTGGTTAAATAATGAGTATTTGGGCGCATCAGGGTTTGCAAACGTGGTGCGTGATCTGTTATTGCTGGAGAACCAGATTCCGTTTGTAGTACTAGACGTTTTAATGAAGTTGAGGTTCCCTGATGACAAAGGCGAAAATATCCTAAATGCATTCTTTAACTACTTAAACTATGGTGATGTGATTTGGACGGATAAAAAGGTGCTCAAATACACACAACAACCGCTTCATCTTCTAGAGCTTTATAGGTAGGGGTGTAAACTCAACTCGTTTAACTTTTGTAAGATGATCTCTGCTCGACTGCTCATTTATACCATATTTATAAGGTTTGAGATCGGCTTGCTAGTAGCTTTTCAAGCTTTATTAGCTCGATTTATTTATTAATTGTTAATTAATTTATACACATTTTTAATTATTTTTATATATATCATATTGTATTATATTATTTATTTAATTTTATCATAGCTTTTAATATAATAATTACGAAATGGATATAGTCAAAACTAATCTTCATATACTAAAAGTGACTTTTTTATCTTTTTCTTTTACATAGAACTACGGGAGTGGCATTTAATTTGTCACCTAATAATTACTATTTTATAATAACATATTAAATATTAAATAAAAACTATATAAATACTAGCTTTGTTCATGCCTATAGTCAACTGGAACTCAATAACTAAAACACCGGGCTTTTTATCTTTAACTAAGCTTATTTTTATGCTCAAAATCATTTAAGGGTGACCTAGTTCAAGCTTTTAACAATCCAATTTCAAATATTTACAGGTCTAATTTCATCTCGCTTTCAGCTGCTTTTGCTTTTCGTTCATCTAAAGCATCTAAAATGTCGAGCATGGTGCGAACACAAAGTATAGAGAAGGAAACGCGTGATGATTATGACTATGTACAACGAAGTCGATCGTTTGATTCAGTAACGCAACTCAAAAGTAGATGGATTTTCTTAAAATGTACCTCAGATAAGTCGCGGGTTGACATGAAATTCAAGTCGTACAGATGGTATGGAGAGTTTAAGCTTGCGCGTAGAGCAGTTTCCTCGTATACAAAAGCTATTTACCTGAACATGATCGCGTATGAGATGTGCCCCCATAACCCGAATGATTATCGAGTTTCCACATATCTTCGAATGATGAAATCGTTAATCACTCAACGTGAAGATGTGAGGGAGTTGCGGCGTAATAATATAATGCTTCATAGTCTTGGTAGTGATGAAGAAGTGGCGAAGATGTACGATGAGATTGACGTCCCAGCGGTTAATCTCTACATGTTTCATCATATCCGGCATGAGATCGAGAAGCTTCGCCCTACCAAATATAAGACGTGGATAGCGGAACTCATTACCGACTACCTTGGAAGTCCATGGAAGGCAGCGGGTATCTTGGTGGGTACTGCTATTCTATGCACTAGTTTGGTGCAGACTTACATCGCGATAAACCCACGGGGTCGATGACATCTGCATAATGTTTATGAGCTTTTAATTATATCCACTGAGTTATGGAAGTTGTTATGTTTGAGATTATATGAATTAAAACCTGAAGTTCTACTTCAAAGGAACCTGGAGTTCCCCCAAATCTATACCAAAACATGTTTTTGAATAAAATTGAATCTTTCGTTATGGATGAAATTTCAAATCTTTCCAAACTTGAGTTCATTGCCCCTAGAGTCCTCGACTCTAGATTTCAAAAGTGAAAATCCGCGATGGGAACAAGACTTTCCTTCACGAAAAGACAATATATAACTTTGAATTTTTTTTAGATTACCACCAAATTAAAAACGTGGTAAAAACATCACTAATCTTGACATGTTTAACAAGATATTTTACACATCTCACACTTATAAATGTTGTCACAGCAATGCAAATAGTGTGTATTCACAAAATGCTCGAATGCCACATCACGTCTTCTCAACTGCATAGCAAAAATAACAGCTCATAATTATACCATACAATCCGATCAACTGGTGCTAGCCCAATTCCTTAAAGCGAATGCGAAAATCTTTTAGTGCCAATGGAGGAGAGAAGGAATTGTTCAGCCCTAGTAGAGGAAATTTGTGTGGTCGAACATGACCAAATCTCTACAATAGTGGCTCAAATCAACTCATCAGTCACTGAGGGGAAGGTCTATAAAGGGGAAATAAAATTCCGGCAGAGACATTTATTGGTATTACTTCACGTGTTAGTAGCACATTGAATGTTCCAGAAGAGCATTGTCATCTTGCCAAAGACACCAAATTTTTTTATTATAATTGGTGTATTATATTCTTGTAAAACCAGTGAAGGGAGATTTATTTTCAACACAATATGTTTATTGTTATTTTGAAAAGGCTACGTTTCCCGGTCTTAATCTTAAGGGGAGATAAGAATATGCAAAAAATGGTAACACAACGCATAACATTGAATGCATCATAATCAAATTTTCACCCATGAAGTGATCAATGTGAAATGAAGTCCAATATGTTATACATTTATTAAGAATAATAAAAGTATTACTAGATGCATTCACTAACATAAATATGAAACAATCACCTATGCCAGTATCAAATTTATTTTCTCAAATTAAAGTAATCCAAGTAAGATTACCATACAAAGAAAACGCGGAAGACAAATTGGTTCCAAAGATAAAACCTACAAAAATCAAATGAGTAGAATAATGCAGTTGATGTAACATAGAAAAGACTACATGTAAAATTATATAAGAGGTTACTGATATAATGCCCGTGTGGGGGTAAATGTCATAGAAAAGACTAATATATTAAATAATAAAACCCCAGAAGAGGCAAATATTCTAAAGGAGACTAACATGATGTTTAAAGTTCCAGAAGAAGCATCGGTATGAGATCTCTACAAATTCTGTACAAAATAGTACAATATGGAACGAAAGTTAAACAAGTGTATAATAAATATTTTCATACGCCATAGCAACAGATGTAGTCGATGAGAAGATTAGGTACCTAAAACTCTGTAAGAATACATATACAAGGATGACTACCTGATATAACATCCGAAGTTTTATGAGGTATTTAAAAGAATCGAGTTTAAATTAATTATAGAAGATAAATGTAATTATCTAAAGTATGAGGGGATTAAATGCCATTAGATGAAAAGTTAAACATGAAACCCTACCTCCCTTCCTATAAATATAGCCACCATCTCATTTTATAATCATGATCACCTCCAACATCATTCTTCACCAAATTCCCGTTTTTTGAGAGAGCAACCCACAAAGACCCGATGATTCTCAAAGATCTAACCGTCGGATCGGTCTCAAATTTTAACCAAGTGTTCATAGAAAATAAATGAAGATTTCCACCAGTCGGATTTTCGATCATAGGTCGGGAAGC
Organism: Bidens hawaiensis; assembly: GCF_021521415.1. NCBI lineage: Eukaryota > Viridiplantae > Streptophyta > Magnoliopsida > Asterales > Asteraceae > Bidens > Bidens hawaiensis. Next base: position 1,715,276 of record NW_027491069.1, on the reverse strand, counting down.
CTGGTTTTTATCAGAAAAACCGTAACATTGGAAGATGAAGATTTCTGACGACTGTTTGGGTTTTCCGGCGACTGTAGCGGCAGTTTCCGGCAACGGTGAGCTGATGGGTTTGTAGATCGTGGCGAGACAGTTCTGTGGCCGCTTGAATCACCTAAATCGGAGTTGTTTGATATGGTTTTGGGCTATTCGAGTGATTTCAAACATAAACATTATAGGTACGTTTTTATTAAAAAGTCTTATTTTTGTGTATGGAATTTGATGAAACTTGGTAGGATGATAAACCAGGTCATGATTATTGATAAAGTAATAAACTTGAGGGTAAATGGGTAAGTTTGTTAGGTTCGGGTAAAACAATTAGTGTTCGGTTCGTGAAAAGGACAAGTAAACGAAGTCGCTTTTGCACGAAATTTGAAAGGAAAGTAAATCGGGTTGAAACATATAAGAAAAACATAAACTTCATAGTAAAAGAGTTAAAGGGTGAGATTCGAGATGAACGAGTATGTTTGGATCGTGTAATACCCAAGTAGATAAGGTTGTTACGTCCCAGAAGCCGTTGAGATAGTAAAACGGGTCATAAAGAGTGATTAAAGAACAAAAATGGTTGAAAGAATGCTTAAAACGATCAAACAATCTGAATCGCAAAAAGGGCAGAATCGCATCGCATGGGAAAGCGATGTGATCCGTTTGGAATGCGATTAGTTTTGCATGTGCGAAGCGATTATTTGCATATGCAATGCGATTTGTTTTGCATATGCGATGCGCTCGGTTTGCATATGCGATGCATTTGTTTTGCGTATGTGATGCGTTTTATTTTGCATATGCGATGCGATCGGTTTGTATATGTGATGCGATTGGATCTGTTTTGTATATGCAATGCGATGATTTGCATATGCGATGCGATCGGTTTGCATAGACGATGCGAATAGCTTTGCATATGCGATGAGATTGGTCTGCATGTGCGATGCGTTTGGTTCGTATATGCGATGCGACTGAAATAGTAGCACTATCAGCTAAGTTAGCTTAGTTTCTAACTTAGGTAGTAAGACTCAGATATAAAAGTAATAATTAACACCTATACCTATTTAACAGTTAGCCGTGCCAAGCAAAAGAAAGGTGTTACAATCAATTTCAAAGGAAACGGGACCCAGGTGATTCTAGCCCCTTTCTCTGTGATGTTTTTCGGGGCTGTATGCATACTACTATGTGATAGTTAATATATTTATCCTAAGTGATAGGTGTATGATTATGTATTGAATGTTATTATTATAGCTTGTTATATATATATATATACACATATATATAGGATGAGTATCATTAAATAATTCTTAAATTATTTAAGAACTCTAAAGAACTCTTAATAACTAACGTTTTTTTTATAAAAATTTTTGTATGTTAACTGTTAACATTATTTGAGTGTAGTTTTATCATTTTTTTTATATTTATATATATAATTACTGTAACATCACAAAAATTTTGGTCCAAATTTGACAAATTAATAAAACTTAAGGATTAAAAATATTCATGGCAAATGTAAAGAGAAAAATAAGACAAAGAATGGAAGTAGCTTATGTTAAGGAATGGGGTAAGGAGACTCCATCCCACATCGGAAAAAGAAAGAAAAATAAAACACTTTATAAGGAGAGAACATTCCATGGAAATGTTCTTAAATGGCCAACCACTCTCCCTAGTCCTAGCGGAGGGTGCGAAGCACCCGACGCGCACGGGCTCGGGTGAAGAGCGATGGGCGCAATGTGGCGCTATGATGGCGCACTTTGCACTTCACACGCTCGCATCGTCAAGAGCCGCTTTTGTATTTTTGGATGATGATAAGATCAAGATATGGCAAGTTACCAAAAGACCAGGGACTAAAAATGAACAGCTTCAAAGTTTTGCATCTTCGCGATACGCGAAGAATCCAAGTTGTGCATCTTCGCGATATGCGAAGATGCAGTACACGTGGAGAGACAGGAACGACACGTGGCGCCACGTGGAAAGCCTACACGGCGACTCAGCGAAGCTAGTGCAGCTTCGCGATACGCGAAGCTGCTTCGCGATACGCGAAGTTGCACTAAAATTTCTATAAATAGGCCGGCCATGGGGGGTGGTCCTCACCATCCAATTCACACTTCCAATTACACATTGTCTCGATTTACGTGCCACGGCCGAGATGGCGATATCCCGATTAGCCTTACCTCGAGATGCGTGCCATAACTCTACTTAAATACCCTCTCGACTTACATTCAAGTAGAAGTGCTGTTCAAGTAAAGCACAAGCATTTCTATAAATAAGCCATTCAAGGTAGGGGTTCTGCCCGATTATTATAATATAAATGGCTTAGACCCTAGTCATAGCCCGTACCTTGATTTTATAAAGTGGAAATAAGATTTTATAAAGTCGAGATTATAGATAAAAATAATACTTCTTTATTTTATATAAAGATTTTATATTTCTTATAATAAGAATTTGAAATATATGTTTTCTTTACGAGGAAGAAACAAAGGTTTATAAATGATTAAAAAGAAAGGACTAGAGGTCCTTATATTTATAAAGAGATAAAATGTCAAGGTAAAGGTTATGCAATCGGACTAAAGGTCTGAAGCTAGGTCGTTGATCTAGTACTTATAAAATGTTATTCTCGTACTATAGGTCCGAGGTAACGAGACAAATTGGTGAGAAACACCAACCAAGAAGAAAGGTGAATACGTCCAACTTTTTATAAAACAAAGTCTTGAATGTTTGCGTGGGATTATATCCCTAAAACTTTATAAACAAGAGTAATACTGGCCCTCAGGCTATTGTATACGTTTGTCTGGATCCTTACATATGTGGGCAGACGGTGGGCACACTGCACCACACTTGCTAATGCCTCCGCCATGTTGGGCCGGACCCAAGTAATGTCCGAGAGGGGATTATCTCGTGTATATTGAATAGTTGCCAAGACCTCGATGCTGCGGTATCGCTGAGAGGTTTCAAGTATAACTGAAGGTTTATAATAGTATATTTAACTTGGTTGTTTCCTAATCCACGATGGGCCGGGTCACAAGATACCCGAGGGGATAACTGAGTAACTTAAAATATTTTGTGTCAGCGTGTTCACCAGCATGTGTTGCTGACGTATTTTTATAACTGTTTTACAGGTAATGAAGAATAGGTGTTTGGAGACAGAGGATAGCCGTTAGACGATCTGGTGGCTCAAAGGATGTTTTAATATTAAAATAATGTAAATTATGGTTTTAATATCCAAACACTTTTGTATAACTTAACGGGTGTTTTAAACCTCGTGATTTGAATATAATAATATTTTATTAAAAGTATTCCGCTTTACAACCTTTAACTCTGATGTATTTACAAAACAGGTACCAATGTTAGGTTGTCACGCCCAGGCCCTGAGCTAGGTGTGACAATTACAATTATACAAATTAGTTTTTACACATATGGAAGTTTGTTATTACATAAATTTTATATATATGTAAACTTGTGATTTATATATGTAAATAAAAAATTTATATATCATATATGATAAAACTACTCTCAAATAATGTTATTATATAAAAAAAACTAAAAGAACATTTGGTTTTTAAGAGTTCCTAAAAGTTCTTAAGTTTTTCGATCTGTGTTCTCAAATGAAACTAACCCTATATATATATATATAAAGTATGAAAATGAAAGTATGAAATGATTGTAAGGACGATCGACGGGACATGTATCGTTGTATGGTTATGCGAGATGGAAGGGAGCAGACCTTAATAATATCTGAGACAGGAGGGAATAATATCTGAGACAGAAGGTACTAGACCCTAATAATATATGAGACAGAAGGGACCAGACCCTAATAATATCTGAGATAGAGGGACCAGACCTTAAGGGTACGTTGGGTTGGAGATAATGGAATGAAGGGGAATGGAATGAGAGAAGGAATGGAATGGACAAGGGAATGAAATGGATCATTACCATTCCTTTGTCTTGTTTGGTTAACCTATGAGAATGAAATAAATTATTACTTTATGTTATTTGGTAATAATAAAAAAATGTAGGAATGAAATAGAAATAATAAAAAACACTCATATCTACAAAAATATTTTTTTACACAAAAAAAACCTTGCAATGGAGATGGTGGTGGTAGCTCCGGTGACGAAAATGGTGGTGGGCGTTGGTTGTGGTGGCGGTGGGGGTGGCGGTGGTCAAGCAGTGGTAGCATTAGTAGTGATGCAATGGTGACAGCGGCGTTGGTGGCGGCAGTGGTGGAGGTGGTGGCAACGACGATGGTGGTGGTCAGGTGGTGGTCGTTGTTAGGTGGTGTTGTTGTTAAGAAAGTATGGTGAAGAAGGAATGAAATGAAAAAAAAGAAATGGGGTGGGAAGGAATGGTTTTAATGGAATGGGATTCCATGTGTAATGAATGATTCTATTCCATTGAGCAACCAAACACCACTTTTTCCATTCCCATGTAATGAATCATTCCATTCCTACTGTCATTCCTGCATACCAAACGCTACCTAATAATATCTGAGACAGTAGAAATGGAATAGTTTATGATATACCATAGGGAGTTACGAAAGTAAGTATGTATGTATGAAGGAAGTAATAGTAAGAAAAGTCCGAATACGTATCTTCGGATTAAGTATAAGTAAGGATATGAATGAATGTATGTTAACTGATTAACTAGAACTCACTCAGCGTAGCTGGCTTTTAGTATGCAAGCATGCAAGTAGGATGAAGTAGCTGGCTTGAGGGAGACACATGGCAAGAACGGAAGAGACTGGCATATGAAGAAGGATTGCTATGATGTTTCATTTATGATGTTTTAAGTATGTTTAAAAACAAGAATTGAATGATTACGTATAAATGGATTGAATGTATGACTTTTATATTCCGCGAATGGTTATAATTTACTCTGATTAGCGAATTATGTGAATAAGTAAATCCAACCTGCACGAAAGTAGGGCACCTGGGCTTAGGGGCCTTACAAGTTGGTATCAAAGCATAAGTTCGAGAGAAATAGGCATCCTATATACTTAGACTCGAACAGAGAATGGGACTTAAAGATGAAAAGAAAGAAGATGCCAGTTAGAAAGCCATGTGTCGCTAAAGCAAGCTCGAGAACTGTAAAGTACATGATTGAGTTCATGTAAAGATTTAAGAATATATGTATATATATGTTAAATGAAAGTAGAAGAATGTATAAATGCTAGCTTAAATTGCTAGAGAAGAATGTGTGTATGTTAGCTTAATTGCTAGAGAAGAAGGTGCGTATGCTAGCTTAATTACTAGGGATAAGAATGTAGGTTATTTGTATGTTTGCATGATTAAGTAGTAGAAACTAGCATAAGTGAAATCACAAAGGGAAGTATGTAGGACCTGAGGAGTAATGTAAAGAGTTAATTACACTTGACCAATGTCATTAACTACTTACCTTACAAATCATGTACTAAATAATTCCTAGAATGATAACGTTTGTGTTTCCTTAGAGAAAAGATAGGACGAATGTTGCAAAGAGATGAGCACGAGGACCTTGTACTGGATGCTATGGTAGGACACGTGCCAACCAGAAACCTTTTGAAGGAATGTGTGACATAACGATATACGAAAACAATAGGATTACAACTGCAGAAAGTAATGAAGAAGGATCACACTTGGAGCTTGTAGTCAAATACACTAAGGGAGTAGCTCAATGTTTCGCATTTCAAATGCTAACAAAGCTTATTGAAGCATAAAAGGCTACCTAGATTAGGAATCCAAGTGGAAGAAACATGAAAGAAACAGAGGTATGTCAACTGAAATGAGCTAAAACATGTAGTATGCCTGCGATAGTTAGTTCCATAAGGGAACTTGCTGGGATCGTGAATGATGAAGTGAATGTTGATAAAGTAGAGATGATCTAGGAGTACGGATAACTGTTAAGGTATCCTAAATGAAGAAGGCATGAAAGGATGAGGCTACATGGTATAGCGAATGTGAAATGAGGACACTAGGAAGAATGTAGTTGTGTACCTAAGACTTTTATGTAGAGACCGCTAGCGATACCTCCTTTAAAATTACGAGAATGATTAAGAATTGTAAGATAGAACTAGAGGGACGCGATTTCCCTGCTACTCTTTATGCTATGGTCTTAGGAGGGTTCGTCGCAGTTTGGGAATGGATTAGTTATCTGAGTTTGAGGCTCAGATAGCCTGTAAGAGTAAGTTGATAAGATTAAAATCTTTGGATGGTGGTATGGTGACGGTATACGGTGATAAGGAAAGTTCAGGGCTTAACGTCATTTCGATGATAAAAGCCGAAGTTTTGATAAGGAGAGGGTGCAGTGCCTGGCGTATGTTGTCAAAGCTACGGCTGAGACAAAAGGATTGAAAGATGTTCCTGTAGTGCGTGACTATCCAGAAGTGTTCCCAGAGGACCTTCCGGGGTTACCACCGGAACGAGAGGTAGAATTTCAGATTGAGCTAATACCAGGAGCACAGCCCATCGCGAAAGCGCCTTACCGTATGTCGCTATCTGAGATGAAAGAGTTAATGTCCCAACTTCAAGAACTCCTTGGTAAATGTTTTATAAGACCGAGTGTTTTCTCGGTGGGGTGCACCAGTGATGTTCGTGAAGAAGAAAGACGGAAGTATGAGAATATGTATAGATAACCGCGAGTGGATAAGCTTACGGTGAAGAATAGATGTATGTTGCCACAGATTAATGATCTATTTGATTTGTTGAAAGATGCTAGTTGGTTCTCCTGAATAGATCTCAAGATCTGGTGATCATTAGTTTAAAGTGAAAAAGGCAGACATCCCTAAAACAGCATTTCAGACGCGATATGGACATACAAGTTTTTCATGATGTCGTTTAGATTGACGAATGCTCTAGTAGCATTTTTGGTTATGATGGATAGGGTATGCCGTCCGATGTTGGACAAATCTGTCGTTGCCTTCATTGATGATAATTTTGATTTATTCAAGGAATAAGTCCGACCATGATGAACATTTGAGAAAAGTGTTGGAGACGTTGAAGAAAGAGAAACTGTATGCTAAGTTTCCAAAGTGTACAATCTATACGGATCATAAGAGTTTGAAGTACTTCTTCAAGTAGCAAGAACTGAATAGGAGGCAGAGAAGATGGTTAGGGTTGATAAAGGATTTTGATTGTAAAACCAAGTATTATCCTGGGGAGGTCAATGTGGTCGCTGACGCAGTAAGCCATAAAGGTGAAAAAGTTATTGCAACAATTAAGTTGTATAAATTAGTTAGCACTTCGGATTTCATGAGCGAGATCCGCGAGGCGCAATTAGAAGTTATAAAGGATGAGGGGTAGATGAAAAAGGATTGAATTTCAAATTATACCGAGATATGGAAGATAATACTTAAGATATGAAAATCAGATTTGGTCGCCCGAGGATTCCTCATCATGGAGATCTTCAAGGCCAAATCCTAGATGAGCTCATGAGTCATAAGTCTAGAAAATCGACCTACATCGAGGTTTCTAAAGGAAAGAGATTGATTACAATAAAGGAAGATACTGATGAAAGTAAAACCTCTATGTAGAAGTCGAGTAAAGATGAGTTCATGCTATGTGACACTATGGGAGGACAAGATACCTTGCCTACACAGATAAGAACAACCGCAAGTGTTACGAAGGTGGAACCGGTAGTAACACATCAAGAAGATGCAATAAACTAAGGACAGAAGATGGAAAGACATGTAAGGAAGGCGTAGGGATGGTTTGGACTTATGTTTATATGAATTGAGTCTTAAAATTAATGATTAGTGTTGTGACTGATAATTATATGATCATGAGCAGGAAGTTATCTAGAAGGGTAACGATAGAATAGTATTATAAATGCCCATACAAAGGTCAGGACATGCTTGGAAGGGAAGTTGGTTTCGATAAATATTTTATGATATCAAGGCAACCTGATATGCAGTGGCAGATAACAATGGATTCATAGGACAAGATGAGACTTGATTAGTCAAGAAAAGGAAGATGCATCAACATGGACTTCATGATCAAGCTACACTGGACAGCTACAACTCATGAACCCTATATGTCAGTAAAAGCTAAAAATGGAAGAAAGATTAAATGGTGATTTAAGGAGTTCTTTGTCAAGTTGCGTAACAGTTGTGCTCGATAATTGCAAGAGGTGTTCTATCTTAAGTAATAGACAAGGGTATTTCAAAAAGTAATCCTTAAGGAGAAACTGGAAAGGTTTTCTCATATGGCACTAATACGTTTTGAACGTATTGCATATCAGTATATTTGCTAAAGGTTGTGATTTGACAGAAGGATCATTCAGTGCTAAGTGTCGTGATAGTAAGTGCAATGTATCTATATTAAGGAGAAGAAATAAAATTATGCTTAAGGAAATGATGCGGACTTGCTATGTCTGGATAAGGAAGTATACCATCAAGGACTTTATGGACAAGCTACCAAAGACTGCTAAAACTCATGAGCATCACTCGAATTGTGAGACAAAGGATAAACTCGTAAGCCAGAAAGCTAAGATGATTCAAGAAGGAATGTGAATGAAGGAAGTATTCCTTTTATAAGGACTAAGCAGGTTTCGAGGACGAAACCACTTATAAGGTGGGTAGACTTGTAATATCCGAAGTTTCATGAGGTATTTAAAAGAAACGAGATTAAATGAATTATAGAAAATAAATGTAATTATCTAAAGTATGAGGGGATTAAGTGTCATTAGATGAAAAGTTAAACATAAAACCCTACCCCCTTTCTCTAAATATAGCCACAATCTCATTTTATAATCATCATCACCTCCAACCTCCTTCTTCACCAAATTCCCGTTTTTTGAGAGAGCAACCCACAAAGACCTGATGATTCCCAGAGATCTAACTGTCGGATCGGTCTCAAATTTTAACTGTGTGTTCATAGAATATAAATGAATATTTCCACCAGTCGGATCTTCGATCAGAGGTCGGGAAGCCTGGTTTTTATCAGCAAAACCGTAACAATGGAAAATGAAGATTTCCGGCGACTGTTTGGGTTTTCCGGCAACTGTAGAGGCGGTTTTTGGTGATGGAGAGTTGATGGGTTCGTAGATCGTGGTGAGAAGGTTCCGTGGCCGCTTGAATCACCTAAATCAGAGTTCATTTGATATGGTTTTGGGCTATTCGAGTGATTTCGAACATAAACATTATAGGTACGTTTTTATTAAAAAGTCTTACTTTTCGTGTATGGAATAGCATGAAACTTGGTAGGATGATAGATCGGGTCATGATTATTGATAAAGTAATGAACTTCAGAGTAAATGGGTAAGTTTGTTAGGTTCGGGTAAAACGAGTAGTGTTCGGTTCGTGAAAAGGACAAGTAAGCGAAGTCGGTTTTGCACAAAATTTGAAAGGAAAGTAAATCGGGTTGAAACATGTAAGAAAAACATAAACTTCATATTAAAAGAGTTAAAGGGTGAGGTTCGGGATGAACGAGTATGTTCGGACCGTGTAATACCCAAGTAGATAAGGTTGTTATGTCCCAGAACCCGTTGGAATAGTAAAACGGGTCATAAAGAGTGATTAAAGGGCAAAAATGGTTGAAAGAATGCTTAAAACGATCAAACAATCTGAATCACAAAAAGGGCAGAATCGCATCGCATGGGAATGCGATGCGATCCGTTTGGAATGAGGGTTGTTTTGCATGTGTGAAGCAATTAGTTTTGCATACGCGATGCGGTTTGCATATGCGATGTGATTTGTTTTGCATATGTAATGCGATTTGTTTGCATATGTGATGCGATCAGTTTTCCTTATGCGATGCGATTGGTTCGCATATGCGATGTGATTTGTTTCGCATATGCGATGCGTTTGGTTTGCATATGCGATGCGATCGGTTTGCATATGCGATGCAATTTGTTTTGCACATGCGATGCGATTTTTTTGCATATGCGATGCGATTGGTTTGCAGATGCGATCGGTTTTGCATATGCGATGTGATTGGTTCGCATAGGTGATGCGAATAGCTTTGTATATGCAATGCGATTGGTCTGCATGTGCAATGCGATTGGTTCGTATATGCGATACGACTGAAATAGTAGCACCATCAGTTAAGTTGGCTTAGTTTCTAACTTAGGTAGTAAGACTCGGATAGAAAAGTTTAATTGACACCTATACTTGTTAAACAGTTAGCCGTGCCCAGCAAAAGAAAGAGTTACAATCAATTTCGAAGGAAACATGACCCAGGTGAGTTCTAGCATCTTTCTCTGTGATGTTTTTTGGGCTGTGTGCATACTCCTACGTGATAGTTAGTACATTTATCCTAAGTGATAGGTGTATGATTATGTATTGAATGTTATTATTATAGCATGTTATATATATATACATATATATATATATATATATATATATATATATATATATATATATATAAACATAACTAGAAAGTGTGAAAAGTATGCACGCATAATAATAAAAGTATGAAATGATTGTATGGACGATCGATGGGACATGTATGGTTATGCGAGACGGAAGGGACCAGACCCTTATAATATCTGAGACAGGAGGGACCAGACCCTAATAATATCCGAGACAGAAGGGACTAGACCCTAATACTATCTGAGACAGAAGAGACCATACCCTAATAATATCTGAGATAGAGGGACCAGACCCTAATAATATCTGAGACAGTAGAAATGAAATAGTTTACGATATACCATAGGGAGTTATAAAAGAAAGTATGTATGTATGTATGTATGAATGTATGTATGAAAAGTATGTATGAAGGAAGTAATAGTAAGAAAAGTCCGAATACATGTCTTCGGACACGTATAAATATGGATATAAATGAATGTATGTTAATTGATTAAGTAGAACTCACTCAGCGTAGCTGACTTTTAGTATGCAAGCATGCAAGTAGGATGAAGTAGTTGGCTTGAGGGAGACACATGGCAAGAACGGAAGAGACTGGCATATGAAGAAGGATTGCTATGATGTTTCATTTATGATGTTTTAAGTATGTTTAAAAACAAGAATTGAATGATTACGTATAAATGGATTGAATGTATGACTTTTATATTCCGCGGACGGTTATAATTAACTCTGATTATCGAATTATGTAAATGAGTAAATCCAACCCGCACGAAAGTATGGCACACGGGCTTTGGGGCCTTACACCTGAATTGAAAGGATACCTAAAATGCTGAATTGAATATAACAAGCAAAACATTTCGGACTTGTAGTTCGAACACTCATAGACGTCAAACCAGTAGGTTATAAATCGGTGCTTTCAAAATAAAAAGAATGGAAAGAATGAGATTTTTTGATGCATGGCATGACTGTAACACAATGGTTATTTCCCAAATCCTTACAGTTGATTATGAGGAAACATATTCCTTTTAGTGGATGCGAAAGCCTTACCTGTGTTTTCGGCCTTGCAATATCAGAAGGACTTCATATACTATATAAAACTTATGATTGTTATCACAGTATAATTGTAAGGCCAAAAATGTGACTTGCGATATCAAAGTACGAAACCCGTTATATATTTACGGTCAAGTTAATAATTAAAGTGAGCGGGAAATCCGGATACGAGACGAGAGCTTCGGTGCACGCGTTTAGTTTCAACGGGGAGAAGGCTTCTAGAAAAAATGTGTTAGGCTATAAATATATCATTCATAAGTTTGTATCACTAATTTGATTATATATCACAGTATAATGTAATAATATTATCTCTTGACTTGCTATAGAGGCAAAGTTGTATCACTAAGCACACTCATAATTGGTTTATTGCTAAATATATTGTAGGTCCCGAAACGGATCCAACAACGAACGGATTTTGTTCTTGATAACATTCGAGCCAGGTGCGGTAAATCAAACGATCGAACAAGTTATATAAAGAAAATATAATAATGAACGATCTCGTTATCAGTAAAAAGATTTATAACAATCGAACGAACCGACCCACCCAAGGTGAGCTCCCCTTGGGTGGGTGATTTACACCTTACAAACACACACATAATCATGAAAACATGTGACATATTTATAGCAAAACATAAATATTATAGAAGCTTTCTCCACGTTGAAGTTAAACGCGTGCCCCGAAGATCTCGTCTCGTATCTGGTTTTCACGCCCACTTTATTTGCTTGACCATAGTATATATTTAACGAGTTTCGTCATATTAATATCGTAAGTCACAAATGTTGGCCTTACAATCACCCCTTGACTTCTGATATCAACTTTGTCAAACTGTGTCTCGTATCTTCACAAATCACCTGATAAACCGAAACCTCTTCGTTTTAATTCACCCCCTCAAGGTATGACCCACCTAATTCATTCATGAAGAAATTCCCGCTTCTTTATCCATCTTGGATCTTAAGTAATATAGGTCGAGAAGAGCTAGATTATCCACAAATCGATTTCGAATTACCGAGTTCAACGATGAAATGACAAAGCTTAATAATTCGTTCAAAGTTCACCTTTCGGATCCAACTTCTCGAACGCCTTAGAAATAACAAGCTTTGAACACGGTTAAACAATAACGAAAACCTTATCAATTTTGACTTCCTTCAGTTTGGTTAATCCGAACATTATCAATTTCACATAATTGGCCCAAATTTTTAAATATTCAACTATATATATACCTGGCCCATTATAATTTATAGGAGTACCCAGCCCAGAAAGTAATCAGCTGGTCCATATCATGATCTGGCCCAAGATAAAAGAATGAGGCCCACACAAAAACGTACTTGGTCCAAATAAAACCCAATGCAGCCTATTATGAGTAAGGTTATAACAAACTCTAGCTGGAATCATCAGCTGCCACCCACTGCCCTCGCTGGAAAACTCGCCGGAGATGTCGTCGGAAAAACGAAAACCCTAGCAACAACTAGTCAGCCGCCAACAACATCAACCACCTTTGAACAACATCAACATCTCAGAGCTGTTTGTCAACGACAAGCAATGACGAGTGGACCGGGTCTCTTTTCTGATACGAGATATTACATATCAGATTCCAAGTTCTCCGTTTCAACCACCACTGCTACTGGACTTACACTTACGTCCACTTCACCATCCAGAAAATCGTTCAACAAAAAAAGTTTCCGGTGACATAACATCCTGAGGTTAACCTCTCCGGAGCTCGAACACCCATTTCCGACCACCCTTACTAAAAAAATAATCTGGTCAACAACATCAGGCGTCGTCATCATCACCAACCACCGGCGACCTCCGCCATAACCACTTCCTTCACGACGACCATCACCGTAACCGGAGGTGGTAGCCGACCATCTCTCCTTCCAGACTCTCACTCTTGGGTTTGTGACATAAAAGCTCTTAACAGCACGATGCAACATAGCACGAGAATGAATCATTGATTTGATTATTATGGATGGAGCTAACATTCTTCAACCCCCACAGACACGGATACCATATGTTCTTTTTGTTTTTTATCCAAGATTCATAAAAACAACTTCATAAAACTCTAAATCGAACCTTTAACCGGCAGTGAATCCAGATCCATAAAGAGACGAACATCGAGCACCTTTATTTCCCCAAATCATCACTTTATTTTCAAACATCAAATTTTATTTCCAAAACTTCAACGAATCTTCCAAAAGCTTTAATAAATTAACTTCTCAGTCTTGGTAATCGCGAAATTAGAACCCGAACATCAAGACCAAAGTGAATCATTTGATTCAACCCGCTCTGATACCAATTGTAGGTCTCGCAACCGGTTCCGACAACGAACGGATTTGTTCTTGATAATTGTGCGAGACGGGTGCGGTAAATCATACGACCGAACATAAATATATAAAGATAATAAGTATAGTGAACGACTCTGTAATGGGTTAAAAGATTTATAATAAACGAACGAACCGACCCCACCCAACGTGAGCTCCCCTTGGGTGATGATTTACACAATGAAAAACACACATAAAAAGACAATAAAATGATATATTTATAGCCTAACACATTTGTTCTAGAAGCCTTCTCCCCATTGAAGCTAAACGCATGCACCGAATCTCTCGTCTCGTATTCGGATTTCCTGCTCATTTCAATTATTAACTTAACCGTAAATATATAACGAGTTTCGTACTTTAATATCGTAAGTCACATTTTTCGATGCATGGCACAACTCAACAAAAAGATTTTCACTTTGTATGTTTAAGAAAAACAAAATATAAGTCATTTGACTTATCAAAAAGATTTTATGTTCTTTTAAGAAAATCTGAAAATATTCCAAAAGATGGTTTCCCGTTTAGAAGGAGCTCCTATTTAGAGGGAGTCAGATATTTAAAAAATTATAAACTTTGAGAAATTGATCCGACCCTTGAAAAATGATAAGAAATTATCTCTAATGATTCTAGCACACGAAAAGAGTAGATCAAAAGCCAACAAGATCATTGCTTGATGTGTAGATAGGTTTGACAAACAAGTAAGTGTCATAGTGATATAAACTTAAATATCTGCCTATGCTAGTGGTTACATGCTATGAAGAGGTTGCCGACTCCAACTAAAGTCATATCAATAAAGGTAGAAACGTAAATAACATGCTATACCCAAGCCCCTCTTTACCTGATCACGGTTGTCTTATGTAATCAAGTGTGAATCTTAATTCTGTTGAGTCAAGAAAAGAAAAAGAAAAAGGGTCATAAAAGAAAAAAAAAGAAAAGAAAAAGAAAGTTTAAAAGAGGTCTATCTTAGGATTTTTAACTTCTAATCTATTTCTTCATTTATTTTGATTCAAGCGTTGGACTTTCTATATTTACAGTCATACAAGATCTGATTGTTAAGTCCCTAAATCTTCTACTTTATTTTATTTTCTTTCTTTTGTTCAAGCCTTAGACTCTCTCTATTTGTAGTCATACAAGACCTGATTCTTAAGGCCTTGATATTTTGAACTTCTGCTTTATTTTAATACTAGTCGTATACTCGCGCGATGCTGTGGTGATGGCAATATGTTTAAACAGATTTTTAGTAGTGACAACATTTTAAACATATGGCAGGATAGGTTTTTTTCAAAAAAATGAATGTTTCTTTTTTGTACGTTACAATTATTATACAAATCCTAAAAACCTAGTTTTATACTCATGGTTTGGTAGTTTAAAAAATGATTGAAACTCATTTTGCTGAGCATTTTAACTTGAACCAAATCTATTATGATAGTCACGATTATTTGGGAAGTCTTTTGAAACCTTCATAAATGACTAAAGATTTAATGTTCACGCAGAGCCAAAATTGATATTTTCTTTAAATGACCTAATTCATTTTGCATATAATCGTTTTGACATAAACCAAAACCTAATTTTTTTAAAGATGATTTGAACTCGTTATGCTTATAACATGTTTTAACAAGAACCAAAGTTTATAGTTTTTTTTAATTCCGAACTCATTTTACATATTACCCGTCTTGATCTTGATCTGAACAAAACATTAAACTTTTTTTATAATGCCCATTTGGCTTACATCCCGATATAACTCGAACACGTTTTGGCTTATCAAAGTGCTCGATTGTTGACCTGAAAAATAAGAATATTAAAAAAATGATCGAAACTCATTTTGCTAGGAATTTTAACCTGAAAAAAATCTACTATGGCAGTCACGTTAATTTGGGAAGTCTTTTGAAATCTTCATAAACGACCAAAGATTTAATGTCCACCCTGAGCCAAAATTGATATTTTTTTAATTGAGCTGAATTCATTTTGCATATAATTGTTTGGACGCAAACCGAAACCACTTTTCTTAAGATGACTCGAACTCATTATGCTTATACCTATTTTAACTAGAACCAACATTGACAACTTTTTTTTGAAATGACTCAAACTCATTTTACTTATTTCCTATTTTGACCTGAACAAAATTTTAACAATTTTTATTATCGAATAAACTCATTTAGCTTACATCCTATTATAACTCGAACGCGTTTTGACTTGTCAAAGTCCTCAACGTTGAGTCAAAACATAAAAGTATTTAAAAAAAATGATCAAAACTCATTTTGATGGCATTTTGACTTGAACCAAAATTGATACTTTCTTTTAAATGACACGAAATCATTTTGGTTATAACATGCACATCAATATTCTTACGTCGTAGTGTCGACAAAAACAATCATGTCGTGATTGTATGTTTGAAATTTATTAAAACTTATTATATTCAAAGTTATACATGAAAAACAAAGAAAAAGAATATAGATGAATATATGGATAAACTTAAGGGGATGGAAGGATAATTATTAATTAAGTTTACAAAAGTTGAGTATAGTTGAAGGGTTAAATTTGTAATTATATTTTAGGTTCTTAATTGCACATTCGAGTTGTACTTTTATGCTTATTGACTTGTACATTATAATAAACACATCAAAATAAAATAAAATTTACATTGAAACGTCAACAAAAATAAGCACATTGCAATGGTAAGTTCGGTTGTTTTTTAACACAATATATTAAAAGATATAGAAGAAATAAAAACTTTAAACAAATTTGTCAAATAAATAGATAAAGATAGAGGGTTTATTTGCAACTATTCTATAAATTAACAAAAGTTTTATTAAAGTTGAATGATCATTTTTGTAACTATGTTCTAAAGAAAACATTCTTAACCATACAAAATGTTAAAAATACTATATTACCCTTAAATTATTAAAATTTAATGCATTAGTAATTGTACTTTATGCAATAATGATTGTACCTCTTCAATTTTAGAGGTCCTTCACTCATGCATTATATATAGTATAGATATTTCTCAATAGAGTCAATTGTCCAATGTTGTAAAGTGTCCAAGTGTCAATAAGCGTACTGTGATCATATAAGAAAGGTTTAAGTCAAGTTGAGGTGACATGTGAAAGTATACTATGCCCGAGGTATGAAGGAGTTTGTAATTCATCGGATTAAATGGGGGCTACACAAACATTGTGCCTAATACATACCTTATCATATCACGTTGATATCAAAATACTTGTTATGCTCAAAGTGGACAAATTATATCTACAATCTTTGAGTTCTTGCCATAATAATGTCCAAATAGAAGTTTGATCTAGAACTTTAACAGATAATGTGATTCCATGTCGTGATCTTTCTCACAAAAATAATTTAGTACACTTTTAAGTAAATATTATTGATATATAATATTAATTTCATCTTTATAGATATCTTATTTTTGTTTTATTTTATGTTTCAACTTCAAAATATTATGTATGTATTTTAGTAATTTTTAAAATTTATGAAATACCAAAAAGATTTTAAGTTTTTATTGTGTTCGTACATATTTTATTAAACATTATTTTATTCAAAATCATGTGTTTTGTTGTCAAAGTCGTTAATGCAAAGTTTGTTGGAAGCCTAGGACTTAAACAATTGCTTACAAGTTGAGGGACTGAAATGGGGAGGGTTTGTGAACGAATTCTTCTTTGACCCTCGAGAGGTTCTGTGAACGAATCTTATTCGTTCTAAGTTTTGTGCAGTTGTACATGGATAGGTAGATCAAGATCAAGTTTGCTTGGATGCGAAACTAAAGTTGCAGATGCTAAAGCGCTTAAAAGAAAACGAGAGCGTGAAAGTTGGTGGTTGAATCTAAAAAATGAACTGATTATGTCTTAAGACAAGGAAAGAAACCAGTCAACTCAAGAAAGTCAACAAAAGAAAATTAGATGTCGAGCCTCCCGCATCTGATGTTTCCAAAATTTGATGTTGCCGATCCTTCCCAGAAAATAAGATTGAAGTTCAGGTCTATAAGACCGGAAAATAAAGATTTGTCCAAAATCCAATCTGGTTCAAGATCCTAAATCAAGACAAATACTAAGTTTCAAGAAATAAAGACAAAGCAAAGAACTTGAAGAAGGTTCCTCGACATACTCAATCCTAGAGGGAGATTGTAGGGCCAATATTCTATATTGTTATTAGGATTGTGTATGTCTTTCAGTTAGCTTTTAGTCGGTGTATTACGTACTCAGTGTGTTTATTTTGTAAGTTTATTATGTAAACTTTGTAGAAATGGGGACCCTATAAAAGGGTCACTTTACCCATTTATCCAAAAGGAACTCATATTCACACAACTCAAGGAAAATAAAGTTTCTCTCTAACTCCCTTCTTCTTCTTCTTCTTCTTCTTGCAAATAAACCAAAAACTTCAAGATCCGAGATTTAGGTTAACCACTAGTGATTTCCGCTAGCTAGTGGTTTAGATTGGTTCGAGAACTTAGTTGTTAGATCTGTCACGGGACCTACATTACTCTATATTTTAAGAGAGTTTTCATTGTGCTGTTGCCAGCAGCTCTCTGGTCGTCTGTGGCGGCGACATACGGGCAAATCGTATGTTGATAATGAAGGCTCTGATAATGATGTATCTGAGCATGTATGTATGTGATTCTATCTCTTGAACTCAAAAGGAATAAGGAATAAGGAACAAGGAATAGTCATTCTACTTCAACCGAATACAAGAAGATAAAGAATCACTCTATAGGAAGCCCAACAATGGCCCAACACCCGGTCAATACTGGTCTGGCCTTTCAACAGACAAACCGGCTCACTACTTGAGTTCATGGAGAGTATAGTATGATCTACTGTTTTCCAGGCTGGAGTAAGGTCCGACTTTCATGTCATAGGTGTTCATTTACGTAATTTTTGTATGCAAGTGTTGTTAGCCGCTTTCCACCTAACATGTTATGTAATTTTCGTGTTTCAATGGAATGCTGGTGGTGTTGGTAAAAATAGAAAGGAAGAGTGTTGTGTTATTATCAAGTAGTGTCTAATTTAGGCCAGCCTTCTCTTTGACAAAAATACTATTATGTTAGATGTTGTATTCATGGTATTCTTTATTGGTTTATTCTTTAAAGTCTTCAAATTTTATAAAACTTAAACTTGCATTTTGGATTTAAGAGGAGGCAACTTTATCACAACTCTCAACAAATTAGGTGTTATGGAGGTCACTGAGAATCTCCAATGTTACAAACATATGTTAATCAACGATCGATTTTGTGAAGTCATAGTCTTCGTCTGGTTTGACACCCCTAACCCTGCAATGCGGGGGTAAAAAAACTAGTTTAGTCATATTAAAGGGAGTAAAATGATTGATTTTATGTTATAATTTCTTAAACATATAATGATTTATATATACGTATTTGGCTTATATTTACTGTTAAAAATCAGAATTTTTGCATCTTTGTATTCTTCAAAATACTTGTTCGATTTACGTCGGTTTTACCGTAATTCACTTTTAAACTCTAAATCTTTAAAAGTAGGTGTTGTATATATTGAAAATGGTTTAAAGTATAATCAAGTATTTTAAATATAACTTCTAGAAAATTATTCATTATATATTTTTGAAGTGTTTTAGTCATTAAAAGCCGGCCGGTTCGGTTTTAAACGAAACAACACTTTAGACTTGTAAACGGGCCCTCTTTCTATATCCCCCTATCCTTAAACATTTTGTAACTTATTTATCCCCATTTTAACCCCTAAGTTGCTGTTCTAAAAGCATATTCTTGTATTTCCAGTTTTTGAGAATTAACCGATTTTTTTTGTTCCGAAAATGCCCCTAGCCATGTTTATTGATTAAAATTCGGATTTTCACCACAAACAGTTTTGGACTTGTTATTACACTTAGTAATGATTGATTAAAAGTTTTATATTGTTGTTTGGATGCTCGGAACTCAAACAATGGCTTCGAACTGGTTTGGGCCCGTTAGCATATCTTGTTCGGTTTTAAAACATAGAAGTAGTTACAACAAGGCTTTTGAAAATATTATAATCTTATAATATTTTAACAGATACTTCATTATGTGACAATGGTTTTCATATAGTTATGTTTTAAATTTTATTGTTGAGTTCAAATGCACGGGTCTAAAACATACATGTTTCTAAGTGTGATATCAATAGGCGATTACACCAACTTTTGAAGCTTGAACTTAAGATAAGTAGGAGCTTCAAATGAGGGTGATAAGTTCTGTAAATTACAAAAAATTAACTAACTTTACAAGGTCATGAATTAGGTTTGGTTTTAGGATGGTTTACACATGCATACATATGGTAGGCACTATGGTCACTCCCTTTTTATTCAGGTTAAACCACGGTTTCTGGGCACTTTTAGGGCTTTTGAAAACAAGATACTTTCTTGTGAAACCCTTTGTCAAAAGTTTAGTTTTGGTACAATAACATTTTTGCTATAACTTGGTTCTTGGGTTTGGTTTTCATGTATAACTGTATAAACAAATCAGATCAAGGTGTCAACACATGGTCATGTTTTGGGTTTATGACTAGTGTTGCCACCTGCACATGAACATGGTTATTCATGTGTAGGGTGGGTCTGGGTATCTTTTGGGATTACACAGTTGTTTCCATGTTTGTGATTTCAGCAGGTGATTTCGTGTAAGCTTATGGAAGAATCTATTTGCAGGCTTCTTAGATTATGGAGAGGGTCAGATGAATTCTGATTGGAGAAGTGAGTGTTCGAATAGAATGCTTTGTGTACGATGGAGGCTTCGATCGGTATTGGGGGTAGGAGTAGAGTAGCTTACGTACAAGAGATTCTTATTGGATCTAGGAGATATGCACCGGATTTATTTATATTCTAGAGAGAGAGAAAAAGGAAAATAAATAAAATAATAGAAAAAGAATTATAAATCTCATAAATTGAGGGAGTGTTGGACGGATTTTTAAATGGAGAGAGGGAGCAAGCTAAGGTGATTTATGTTTAATGCAGAATTCAGGTTACCCTGTTTTATTTTCTTCTATTATCTATTATATATTTATTATTATATATAATTCATATCTATTTTGTACAACTTATGTTGCAATCTTTACAAGCAATTTGGTTCTGATTTATTCTATGGTAGCATTGTATGACGTGTTTGTATTTTGTTTGCCACTCATGGCGGTGCATCACGTGCTTTATGCAAGGGGATTTAGTCTTGCTTAGCTCAATCTCACATGTCTTTATCCTTTATTGGTGATGTTTGCTTGCCGATTTTTTAGGTTTTGTTGAATTTCCAAGGTAATTTTCTATCCATTGATTCCGATTTAGGGTTAATCGAACCCTTTTTCCACCGATTGTTGCCGGGTTCCTTTTTGGAATTAGGTGGCGGTTGTGTGGTGGTGGTCTATTGAAGCAAAGGCTACAATGGTGTGAGCCGCTGACGATGCTGTTAGCCGCCCATCTTCATCATCGTCGACCGTTGTTGCCAGGTTCTTTTATGGAAACCCAGGTGGCGGTGATGTCATGGTGGTGTGGTGGCCGGGAGTGGATACCGCCTAAGATTGGAAGCGTTCTGTGCATGTGCTTCTCTGCAATGCAACATTTTGTTGCTGATTTCGATTTTGTTCAAGGCTTGACATATAACCCTATCTAATTTGGGTTTTCAGTCGTTGACTGTTGGTTTGTAAACCTTATATTTGACTAAAATTTAGGTTTCTTGATACTCAATTTGTGCTTTGAACACACTAAGGTGTTACATTGGAGTTCTTTCTATTTTTACAAAGAGGATTGGTGGCGTAAAACATCTTGTAACATTTCGGTTTCCGTTTTCTTGCAATTGTAAATGTTACCCGACCCGATTCGTGTTTGGGTGAATTATCAATAAAATATTTCTCTTAGTTAATTATTTCTTATATATGTTTATTATTAAACTATCAAAGAATAGCAAAAACAATCCCTAAACTAACCTTAATCCCCTTTTTGCACTCATCTCTAACACTGTATTCTTAAGTTTTTTATTTAAGGCCTAGGAAAAGAAAAGATAAGAAATTTTTCTTGTTTCATTCTTGAGGTTTTTTATTAAAAGAAAAGAAAGAGAATAGAAAGAAAAGTTAGGCCTTTTTTCCTACAAAACTTTCCTGCCAAATATGGCCGGATTGTGAAGGAAAAGTTTATATATTACTAATTTACCCATCTTTTTCTTCTTATCTAACTCAAGAATGAGAGCATAATTGTAAAGATACAATTTTTTTTCTATCTTTTCCTTCCTATCTAACTCAAGAATGTAATTAACACTTTCTTTTATTTTATTTTATTTTAACTCGAGAATGTCTTTTTAGTATATAATTTCTTTTCCTTTCTTCCCTTATCCAATTTTATCATTTCTTTTCCTTGTATTTTAAACCCGAGAATGCAGTGTAAAGTTCAAGGACCAATCTGCAAATATTATTCAAAAATTAAAATAATAAAACTTTCCCTCTCACCCCGTCACCGACGTATACCCCCTACCTTTCTTGAACCTTAATTCACGGACATAATCAAGAAATTGATCTCCCCAAATCGTTTATTAACAAAAATGCATAACACTGACACCTTAAAATTGGAAAAACGAATCAAACTTGATAGCGAATTATGCTTATGAACCCGCGACTGATTTAGGACGATAACACTATAAATACACCACGTAAATTCAATTAAACGTAAACACATATTCCTCAAACCCTCACGAAACTAAACCCTAATCTAATTACATTATACGAAGCCGTCAAGAACATGTTGATCGTTAAGCTCAACCGCGACCCATCTGTGCTCGTTAACTCTCAATCCGCCACCACCATAGGTAATTGAAACATGCTTATAAATC
Source organism: Bidens hawaiensis (assembly GCF_021521415.1). Lineage (NCBI taxonomy): Eukaryota > Viridiplantae > Streptophyta > Magnoliopsida > Asterales > Asteraceae > Bidens > Bidens hawaiensis. Next base: position 1,692,801 of record NW_027491069.1, on the reverse strand, counting down.
TTTTTTGATCCATTAACAATAACCCTAAGTTAACTTAGACGAACAATTAACCAATCAACGGATTGAATTTCCTATGGTTTGTAATTTAAATTGGGTTCAGGTCATTGTCTGTTTAAATGTATTGCAGAACATGTTAAACACAAACTGAAGCACCAGCCTGATGGCTGGTGCGTTTCTGGTAAAACCATGGAACCAGTCCAGGCGTGGGTTCAAACCCCCTGACCCGGTTTTGTTTCGGGTTCAAACCCCCTGAACCCGGTGTTGTTTATTTATTTTGTTTTATTTAATTTCTTGTTTTCTTTTTACTTTTATAATAATGAAAATAATAGATAAACATTAATTTAACAAAACTGAACCTCGGGATGATTACTTCCCTTCATCTTGACCTAGTTTCATAACTTTCTTTTATATATACATATATATACCTTTATATAATGATAACATATATTTTTATAATAAAAATAGTTTAAATGTTTGACCACTCATTTAAATACACCAATCTAATAACTTATTGATGTACAAATAGTAAACTGCTTAATCCACCTATTACGTAACCATGTCATCAAAACTAGTATTTACTTTCGACAATATATACATATATAATGATTAATTATTTATAATTATAAATATCATATCTTGGTTACATATTTTAATAACCATTAACATTTACCAATAATAATAATAATAATAATAATAATAATAATATTTTGAGCATAAAATTATTAAAGTTCTAATAATAAACTTTTACTTAAAACAATCGAATCTCAAATTCGTTAAGTCTTGTTAATACTTTGCTTATATTTTATTAACATTACCCTTAACATTTAGGGCACCTTTGTTGACGTTTCTCGAAGACTTGAACGTGTTCATTTTCACTTTTTATTATTATCTCATCCTCATTTATCCATCTATAAGGTAAGTAATTCACATCCCCCTTTTTACCGTTTTATATTTTGGGGGCGTTATGCGTTAATCATTTTTCACTACAATTCCACTATTTGCGTTATATGATATTGCTCAATTAGTTATACGTGTAAATGTGACTATGTGTTTATTTTATGTTTTGGTGGTTGGTATCTCATCCTCATTAGTGTGATCATACGCCGTCGGAGTAGCTCGTTATCCATGGGATTCGAGTGAAAAGACAACTTTTATATTATTGTTATATTATTGTTATGCTAGTTGTAGTATTTCATATTATCGTAAGGAATTGTCATTTTTAATATTATATGTATTAAAAACCGTGATTACTTGCTCAACTTTATGTTGATAAACTATGTATTTTTCTGCATGTGGCAGGTAGCTATATTGGATGAAGCAAGCGATTTAAAGAATAGTTGACCTTAGGTTGCATGATGAATTAAAGACTTATTTATTTTTTTATTTAATTGTAATGTTTATTTCCATGAGACAATGTTTGTGCTTTTGCGTACTTGAATAATTTGAAATGAATAATTTAGATATTGGCACGTGTATTTACTTTAGTGTCTTTTGAGCTATGATACAATTATGTCGCGCCCCGGCATATTCCGCCGTAGGTTAGGTGTAACAGTTTGGTATCAAAGCCGAAGGCTATAAGATAGGTGGTTAGACGTAACGAACTAGTAGCATGCTTAGGGTCCCTATACGTGTTTCTATGCGTGCATCCAACTTGTTTAAATTTTTTTTCATAGCTTAATTTATTTAAATTGTTTATCGTATACAATTGTACACGAAAGCACACACTTGTTCCGAGGCTATGCCTCAAAATCATTTTTTTTCAAAATTTTAGGACGATTTTTAATCGGAAATTCCTTAAGAATTCCCACCTTCTACCTACCCTCTCCTTGAGGAGGATTCGTGTAACGGATACGTAGTAACTGTAAGGGGGACACAGCTGTACACTGATCCCTTGACACCAAGGCTTGCGAGCCTAAGGAAGTGCAATGCACATACATCTCAATCAGCTGTGAGACCTGGTTGCCTTCTTGGAGGGTGAGGTGTGAGTGTGAAACTTGTTAGGCGAAAACGTATCACACTAAACATTCATGAATCTACTTCCCTTATTGTATCAATCGTGGTCATGTGACGATCACATCCTTAATTTATAACCGAATTCACGATGATACGTGGCTAAACTCGATTTTTCGTATTGTGTTTTAGTTGAATAGTTGGGCGAAGTATGCAAATAAGGGGTGGTTCCCGAAGTACTTCAATCATCTATCTCAACACCCCTCAAAACCCAATTTTCATCGATTTTGTGAAGTTAATACATGAATATTTCAACAACTTTTATTTGGTTTTCGATATTTTCATTTCGTTGGAAGGAACCATGGTGGTTCATGAAATCCTAACCAACAATTGAAACCCATGTTTCAATTTTAAGTTATGTTCTGACTATTTATTTATGTATTTATTTTACTTATTATTCCTCACTACGTCAACACTAATAAAATCACGTCTCATAAATGACTTCATTTCTCAACCTCAACCACAAACTCAACCTCAATTTGTTAAATAGAATTCACAAAGTATCGATTTACACAAACTCATACATTTACAACATTTACCCAAGTCTCATAAATTTTACACATTTGATCCTTGCAGTATGTCTTCCCGTCTCATCAACCGTACCCGCCGCGCCCGGCAACTCGAGACGTCGCATGTCATCTCGCATTACGAAGGGAATCGTGGAAGCCCTCCCAACGGTCATCTCTCAACTTCAAGCCGTGAATGCCACTAATGTTCCCGCGAACCCAAATGTTTTCTCTATCAAGTAATTCACCAACGCTAACCCGACCGATTACTTTGGGACTGAGAGTGCTACTACCCTTCTTCAATGGTTCGAGCACATGGAAAGTGTGTTCCTCCACTGTGCATGTCCGGATGACAAGAAGACCATCTATGCATCGAGTGTTTTCAAATTGAGTGCCCTTACTTAGTGGAATAGCATGAAAAAAGACCTTGGGGCTGAGGTTGCCATGGGATGACCTCAAGAAGCTCATGCTAGACAAGTTTTGCCCGAAATATGAACTCCGGAAGTTAGAAGAAGAGTTCTGGAATTTGAAGCAAGAGGGAGGTGATAATACCGCTTACAACGATCGGTTCCACGAATTAAGTTTCCTTATCCCGCACATGGTTACTCCTTTGGAGCGTGCCATTGACAAGTACATCACGGGTTTGCCAATGCAAATCCAAGATTCCGTCTTAAGTCGTGACCCAAAGGAACTTCATGATGCCATCACCCTAGCCGGTACCCTCACTGAAAACCACGTTAAGGCCCCGGACCTTGACGCGGAAATGTTCCAAGAAGCCCAATGATAAGCCTTCATCCAAGCTTGTAAAAGAGTCCAAGCCCACACCCTCAAAGCCCGAATCCTCAAAGCTCGAATCCTCCAAACACAACCACAACCAAAACTCCTCTTATTACTGCAATAACAAACGAAAGCCCAATTCACAAAATTTTGTTATAGCCCAACAAGCCCCTCCAACCAAGAAATCATACACCGGCTCACACCCATATTGCAACACTTGCCAACTTCACCATCCGGCCCAATCCACTTGCCGAGTGTGCACCAATTGCCATCGATTCTTCCACCTCACCCAATATTGTCGTGAAGCACCCCTGTGTGCAAGCCACTCCACAGCGGTTCGCACCATCAAACCAACTCAACCGAGCCATCCCTCGTGCTCCAATCATTAATCCCGTTAGGGCTTGCTATAATTGCGGTGATCCAAGCCACCTCCGCAAACGCGTGTCCTCAACTCGCCCAAGCCCATCAAGCCTATGTCGCCCCACAACCCTACTACACCTCCCAAGCCTACCAAGTTCAAACTTACCAACCTCAATTACCCCAACTCATGCCTTCTCCAAATCCTCAAGCTCAACCCATGCTCATGCAAGCCTACCAAGCTCCAACCCCTCAAGCTTCAACTTCCCAAACCCAAGCACCTCAAGGAACTCAAGGACGAGCTTTCACCATCAATGCTAATCAAGCCCGAAATTCGAACGATGTGGTGAACGGTACGTTTCTAGTTAACAAACATAATGCATCAGTATAATTTGATTCGGGAGCCGATAGGAGTTTCATTTCCTTTGATTTTGAGTACATACTTGATGTGTCCCGTAGTAAATTGTCTAAGCCATTCACGGTAGAGATAGCTAATGGTAGTTCGATCGTTATTGACTCCTTTGTCCGTAATTGCACACTCACCCTTAATGGGCAAAAGTTTTCCATTGATCTCATTCCGATGCAAATGGGTAGCTTCGACATCATCGTTGGTATGGATTGGCTCTTTCTTCACCGTGCCGAAATTCTATGTTTCGAGAAGATTATTCGTATCCCTATCGAAGGTGGCGTAATTCTGAACTTCGCCAAAGAAAAACCATTCTCAAAGCTAAATCTCATGTCGTGTCTTGAAGCCCAACATTATTTGCACAAGAAGTATGTCACTTTCTTAGTCCATGTCACCACAAAGGCCCACGAAGAAAAGCAACTTTCCGATATTCCGATTGTTCGCGACTTCCCGGAAGTCTTTCCCGAAGACGTTTCCGGACTCCCTCCCATATGTCAATTGGAGTTCCATATTGACCTTATACCTAGAGTAAACCCTGTAGCCAAAGCACCTTACCGCCTTGCACTCTCCGAGATGCAACAACTCTCCAACCAAATCCAAGAACTCACGGACAAGGGTTTCATTCGCCCGAGTTCGTCTCCATGGGGCGCACCCATTTTGTTTGTCAAGAAGAAAGACGATACTCTTTGTATGTACATCGATTACCGTGAGCTCAATAAGCTTGCTATCAAGAAACGTTTATCCCTTCCGCTCATCGATGATTTGTTCGATCAACTCCAAGGATCCGCTTGTTTCTCCAAGATTGATCTCCGTTCGGGTTATCACTAACTTCTTGTCCACGAGGATGGCATACCCGAGACCGCTTTCCGTACTCGTTATGGACACTTTGAATTCCGAGTTATGCCTTTTGTTGTAACACCCACAAAATTTTGGTTCAAATTTGAAAAGTTTATAAAGATAAAGGACCAAAAATATTTATGGGATAACTAATGGGAAAAGTAAGATAAAGAAAAGAAAGAATTTTTATGTCAATGAAATAAGTAAGGAAACTTCATCCCACATGGAAAGTGGGAAAGAAATGGAAACACTTTATAAGGAATGAGTTTTCCATGGTAATGTTCTTGTATGGCTAACCACTCTCACTAGTCCTAGCGAAGGGTGCGAAGCACCCGACACGCACGCGCACGGACACGGACTCGGGCAATGGGCGTAATGTGGCGTTTTGATGGCGCACTTCGCACTTTGCACACTCGCATCGCCGTGAGCCGCATAAGGGCCGCTTTAGTATTTTTGAACTATGGAAGATAGACCAAGACATGACAAGTTAACAAAGTCCAAGGGCTGAAAATAAAATTTTGGTTTTATAGACCCATTGCGCTACGCGACGGGTAGAACATATTGATCATCGCGCTACGCGATGGTGTTTCCCAGAAATTTAGAAAAAGGGGCGCCGCGCTACGCGATGGTCCAGAAGGAAGGGGGTATCGCGCTACGCGATGACCTGGTTCAGTAACCGGATCAACCACGTGTTAACACGTGGCAAGATCTTGTGAATTGCGGCGTCGCGCTACGCGATGGCCTATGGAGAGGCCCATCGCGCTACGCGACGGTAGAGAAAACTTTGCCTATAAAAGGGGGCTACGGGTTTGATGCATTTTCATCCCAAATTCACACTCACCTTCACACACATAACCTTGGGAGGCATGCCCGACCATTATGAGATTCTGAGGCTCTGATTTCTCGTAATTCGTGCAAGAACTGGATTTTTAACGATCCGTAGATGTGTTAAGCGAGCTGAAAGCGAGGTCTTGATGATTTAAGTTTTAATAAGTGATAAGGGAGTAGAAGTGCTGCCCGTGCAAAGCTTAGGCAATTAAAATACCCAAATGAGGTAGGGGTTCTGCTTAAGTTATTATTTTATTATTATTATAATGACTTAGACTATAGTCGGGAGTATAGCCTGAACCTTGATTACTAATAAGCATAACATACCTTTTCATAAGTAAAGGTCATAGTAAAGTATTATTTCTTAGTGATTAAGAAACGTAAGGAATAAAATAATATTTCTTTGTGATTAAGAAATGTATGCAAAGGTTATAATTAGTTTAAAGTTTCTTCTTAAAGAAGAAACCCAATATGGATGTTTCTTCCTGAAGAAGAAACATAGTATATGATTAAAGAATAGACAAATGGACTAAAGATCCAAATGTTTTATAGAAAGAAATGAATTGTCAAGGTTGAGCTATACAAAACAGACTATAGGTCTGAAGGTAGATTGTTGATCTAGATATTTATACAAAGGTTGTTCTCGTACTATAGGTCCGAGATAGAAAGAATGCATAAATCAGAAAGATACACTGATCAAGAATAAAGGTGAATACGTCCAACCTTTTTATATGTTTTAGGACGTGAATACGTTTATGTACTGTTTTAAAGATTTACTATGGAGGGTTATCCATAAATAAAGAGTCAGAAAAGATTTATATGAGGGTTGGTACGAATCCTCTATGTTTATGAAATATTTACTCTTATAAACTATGGACTGTTATCCATATTTAAAGAGCTATGAAAGTATTTGCATGAGGGTTGGTTCAAATCCTCTAAAAGCGTTTTGATACAAGGTAGAACTAAACACTCAGGCTAAAATACATGTGTCTGGATCCTTACATATCTGTAGTGGGCACACCACAGACATGACCATGAGGCAAGTGACTGTCTCTAGGGCGAGTAAAGTCCAATTATGTGGTCTATGGGTATTTTTAGTTCCGATGAGATGGGATTGAGACCCACTGAGTCGTTGAACGCTATTGGTGTTGTATCATAACGAAGGTGATATGTATATGATTATGTATGATGAATTATGAAAACCTTTTTGTTGAGTCAGTGTTATTCACCAGCACATAGCTAACGTATTTTTCCCGTATTTCAGGGAAACAGTAAAGGTTAGAACAGACAAGCAAGATAGATAAGAAGATTGAGGACATAGTCATTAGAGGTGATCTGATGGCACAGATATTTTATTTAAAATACTGTGAAGAATCATATTTTAAAATGACAGGTATTAAATTCCCGAGATTTCAATATAATGATATCTTATTCAAAAGACTTCCGCTAAAAGAACATAACTCTGATATATTTACAAAACAGGTACCAACTATTGGTCATACGCCTAGGCCCTAGGGTGTGGTGTGACATTTGTGTTGACTAATGCTCCTGCCATTTTCATGGATCTCATGAATCGCGTTTGCAAACCCTACCTCGACAAGTTCGTTATGGTTTTCATCGACGACATCTTGATATATTCTAAATCCGAGGATGAACACAAAGATCATTTGCGCTCCATCCTTGATTTGTTGCGTAAAGAACAACTTTATGCTAAATTCTCCAAATGCGAATTTTGGCTAAAGGAAGTTCAATTCTTGGGCCACATCGTCAACGACAAGGGTATTCACGTTGACCTCGCTAAAATCGAGGTCGTTAAAAATTGGAAAACCCCGTCCTCTCCAACGGAGGTTCGCTCATTTCTTGGTTTAGCGGGATATTACCGTCGTCTAATCCACAACTTTTAGAAGATTGCTTCACCCCTTACCGCACTAACCCATAAGGGGAAAGTTTATGAATGGGGTCCCGAATAAGAAAAAGCGTTTCAAACCCTAAATGACATGCTTTGTAATGCTCCTATCCTTGCTCTTCCCGAGGGCAATGATGATTTTGTTGTGTTTTGCGACGCTTCTATACAAGGTCTCGGTTGTGTTCTTATGCAACGATACAAGGTCATTGCTTACGCTTCGCGTTAACTCAAGGTTCACAATCTCGAACTTGGTGCGGTCGTGTTTGCCTTGAAAATTTGGAGACACTATCTTTATGGCACGAAATGTGTGGTCTTCACCGATCATAAGAGTTTGCAACACATATTCGACTAAAAGAATCTCAACATGAGACAAAGACGATGGGCCGAATTGTTAAGCGATTACGATTGCGAGATTCGCTACCACCCCAGGAAAGCAAACGTCGTGGCCGATGCTCTTAGTCGTAAGAGTCACATTAAATCCTTCTTGATCAATTGTGTCACCATGCAATCCAACCTTCAATACCGCACCTTCGACACTCAACACGTCTCCGTCACCGAAGGAAGTTTATACGACGAGATTTCGTGTGGTGCCGAACTCCAACTTGAAACCAAACGTAATGGTTTACTTTATTATTTGAACCGTTTATGGGTTCATAATCGTGAAGGTCTTCGCACGTTCATCCTTGATGAAGCTCATAAGTCAAGATACTCGATTCATCCCGGTGTGGATAAGATGTATGCCGATCTTTGTCCCATGTTTTGGTGGCCAGGAATGGAGAAAGATATCGCGGTATATGTATCTAAATGCCTCACTTGTTCTAAGGTCAATGTAACACCCCGGCTAAAGCGGAAATGCCTGAGTGTAACTTACAGATTGCTCAACACACGTGACACTATTAGGTGACCATAATGACATTATTTCATTTAAATCATCATGTAACACAAGTTTGTCAAGTAGTACAAGTTGTAACAAATAAATAAGCAAAATGATAAGTTTCTTTGAATATCCTATAAGCATGCTATATGTCTTCTAATTTTCATCCTCGTATCTTTACACCTGTAACATATGTATAAAATAAAGTCAGCTACGAACATAGCTGGTGAGAATCCCACAGTTTGATATAATACGTAAAAATCATACAATTCCATGAAACTTGTGAAATGAGCACATAAGGGTTCTATACACTCAATGCAATGGACCTGAGTGTAAAGAACAAACGAAGGTCCTTTCCAGTTGGGGCTACCAACGTACTCGGATATGAGGTCCCTTTTCCACTCGATACAAATGGACCTGAGTGCAAAGGGGGGCGTATGATCATACTTATTGAGGCAACCACTGAGCAAGTAATTCTAAGCAAGTAATCAAGTAAACACACAAGTCCATGTAATGAATTGTAGCTTGTATATGACTCGATAAATCATTGAGTAAATAGGATACATATGCTACCCAAAAAATAAAAGCGTTAAAAAGGGGGTGTGAGAAACTCACCTTGAATGCGAAGATAAACTTGTAATAAAAGCCGATAGCATAATAAAGAAACCGAAGCGATCGAAAATGCGTTTAAATAATCCGAAACGTTTGAACTTCTCGAACTATAAATGAGAATAAATACAAAAATTTAAAGACTAACTAAAGAGATTATACAGGTTAATTAATTGGTTAAAGATGACGAGTTTATTATTTTAAGGCGTAGGTTATTTTAGTATTATACTAAGTCTTAACGGTAATCGGTTTATATTATTTTAATATTAAACTAATATGCGAGTTACAATATTACAATGCACTGATTTAAATGGGGATTTTAAGGCATTTTCATATAATATTGTTTTTAAGTCTTAATGAAAATTTAACGTCTTAAATGTTGTTTTAACTAATATCTGATTAATAATTTAAAGTTATTATAAGAACTACAGTATCTACGAAATACGGATTTTAGTCATAGTTTAACTCAAAAATGATTATGATAACAGATTATAAAGATAACGAACTAGTAAGGTTACCTGCATGTTGTAGCGATGTTATTTGAATTTTGGTTTCTAATATTTTATTTGATGATACTTAGGTACTTCTTTAAAATCAAGTAGTATATTGTAGGTAGGAATATTATATACTACACACATTAGTTACATTTGAATATAATTATGAGAAAATTCAAGAAACTAATTGGCTTCAAGAAAGTAATTGGTTGATTAGCAGTTTATAGTTTCGAAAAAAACAAACAAACATTAAGTTGTTTTTTAATGGTTCATCGGTTGGCATTTGACGGTGGTTTTCAAGACGCACCTGTTATGTGGCTCAACTTTATGTGGTAAACAAAATAACATTATATCCTTAATTTGAGCCATCAATTTAAACCGTTTAGTTTTTTTTCTCTCACTCACAAGAATATAAGAGAATACATATAGCCAAAAACAAAAATATAACTATGCTACGACTAATATTTATTTATGCAGAAATAGTTACTACAAAATCCCCATGCTATGAACGGAAAATAAATCTTTTAAGGAGATAATAAAGAGAATATTTAAAAAGATGATTAAAATTTACGTAACTAATTTAATAAAATTAATGAATAACTTCTCACTTATATACACTTTACATATATATATGTCAATAGTTTCTCTACCATCTGTTTCTTTCTTTAATTTTTTAGTCAATGCTTTCATGTTTGAATCATCATAATATCATCCTTCTTAGTTCTTAATCATCGATCTATTTAATCTTAATGGACTGTTTGTGAATTAAGTGGGCACTAAAAAAATATTTCGAACTAATTTATTATGTCACATTTCACATTTGTTGCAACTTGAGCATGCATGACAAATTATATAAAAAAAACGGGTCTTAGCTTTCTGTATTATATTATATATATATATACATTACTAATTGGCAGTTATTTGTTGAAAGAAAAAACATTCAAACATCTTCACGACAACATTTGGGCGTCGGTTCATCACCTGACGACGACCAGCGCTCCCGCAATCCCATATATTACATGAACACTATCCTTTGTTCGCTAGTAGTTTTGTTGAAAGAAAAAACATTCAAACACGTTGACGGAAACGTTTGGCCACTGGTTCATCACCTGACGACGACCGGCGCTCCCGCAATCCCATGCATTACATCCGTTGTCCGGCAAAGAAAAAACATTCAAACATGTTCATGACAATGTCATCCCGCTTCCTCGTCTTTTTTCTGTCTGAAGTCTTCCAGGGAAGTCCGTATTTTCACGCGGAAGTATTCTGGCGGAGTATTATATATATATATTTGATTTGACTTGAAATTGTAGACCATGATCATCGTATATATCTTTATTATAAGGGAAACATTGTCAATTCAATTCCATGTTCTTTATTCGCAAACATTCTGATCAATTAATCCAAGTACATTCGCAATGAAGTTTAAATCAGTATATACAACATCAAACTGAAACCAAATAATAAGAATTGTGAGTCAATTAATTCCATAAGATTGCCGGATTTTTCATAACCTAAAAGAAATCACAATCAGGAGACGCGGAATTAAAATGTGTACCTTTCCTTCGTCATTACGAACCCTAAATGAAGACGCTAGTCATACGCCGCGCCAGGGAGGATTATATAGGGTGTGAAACGGTGCCAAGCCACGGGGGAAGTGGTGCTTTGAAGAGACGCGTCTATCTGACTATAAATTGCAAAACGATACCTTTCCAAGCCAATGCGATTGTTGGTCGGAAACTGCCATACCGTAACCGTTGTTTGACAGTTGAATGAAGACGGGAGGATGAGTTATTTTTATGCCATCGTCAAATATGAAAAGGCAGTTGAAGACGGATTGATGGCGTTAAATAAAATAACCGTCGATTGGTGACGTGTAATCTATCATTCATTTGCACCAATTCTAACTGTAGTTATTAGAATTATAAGCTTACTTTAACGATTTTAAATTATTTTAATACTTAATTAATTTATGAGGATTTTAACGTTTATGGAACGTTCGTTTTAACGTAATTTTATCTCATATCATTAGCTTAGCATTCCAACATTATTAACGAAAAATGTAATATCAACGGAATGAAAATAACTTAAATAATATAACATTGTCGGGTTTCAAGAAACTTTAACAAATATGAAAAGTTGGTTTTTGGTTGGGAAAAATATAAGTTATAACTAATTTAATTTAATTAAAAATGATAATATTTATTTTCTAATGATTTTTAAATAATTTATTTGATTAATATTTATAAGAAATAGCTTAAAAAATAAATTGAAAAGGGATACACTGACCCGGGTTCAAACCTGGTTCTGGTGTGTATTATACCCGTGACTTAGCCATCATGTCACTTTGAATGTTTAACAGAAATAAAAATAGATATAAACCCCTTTATGTTCATCATCTTCCCCAATGAAACGCTAAGTTCAATTCCCCTAATCTGACCCTGGTTTGATTAAATTAAGTTAGTGGAAGTGATTGACAGGTTTAAACAATTCAAAACCATATAACGTTTACCTATAGATGTTTCAGATTGACGAAGAAAACGGGTTGGCCGGAACCGGATCTTGACGGATCAAATCTTGATGACAAAGAGCTTAATAGATTAAGGTGATGATCTGAGCGAATTTAGAACAGTCTTTAGGATCTATTTATACTATTTACAGGAGCGTAATACCATTAACTTCGTTAATTGATTTTGGCCGATGATCCCGCGGTTACCGGCGAGGATGATGGTTGGTTATTGGACGTTTTGACACAATTAAAATGTTGATTAAAGTTGATTATTTCCGTCCAAATTTGTTATGCTAATTTAACGGGTCAAAGGAACGGAAAACGCGTGGTTTTAGGGGCTGCCGGATTTATTTATGGTCGCCGGAATCCTTCATCGGAAAACCGATGGTGAGGGGGTGGGCTGCAGGTTTAAAAATTGTTTTATTTTAATGAAATTTCAATTCTGATCCCTCTAGTTTCCAGTTGTATTAAAATAGAGTTTAAAGTATTGTTACAATTTAACTCTTTAATTTTGAAATGTTTTATATGATGTGATAAATGTTTGCATACTTGGATAATTATCATTATATATATATATATATAATGATTAATTATTTATAATTATAAATATCATATCTTGGTTACATATTTTAATAACCATTAACATTTACCAATAATAATAATAATAATAATAATAATAATAATAATAATATTTTAAGCATAAAATTATTAAAGTTCTAATAATAAACTTTTACTTAAAACAATCGAATCCCAAATTCGTTAAGTCTTGTTAAAACTTTGCTTATATTTAATTAACATTACCCTTAACAATTAGGGCATCTTTGTTGACGTATCTCGAAGACTTGAACGTGTTCATCTTCACTTTTTATTATTATCTCATCCTCATTTATCCACCTATAAGGTAAGTAATTCACATACCTTTTTACCGTTTTATATTTTGGGGGCGTTATGCGTTAATCATTTTTCACTACAATTCCACTATTTGCATTATATGATATTGTTCAATTAGTTATACGTGTAAATGTGACTATGTGTTTATTTTATGTTTTGGTGGTTGGTATCTCATCCTCATCCTCATTAGTATGATCATAGGCCGTCGGAGTAGCTCGTTATCCATGGGATTCAAGTAAAAAGACAACTTTTATATTATTGTTATATTATTGTTATGCTAGTTGTAGTATTTCATATTATCGCAAGGAATTGTCATTTTTAATATTATATGTATTCAAAAACCGTGATTACTTGCTCAACTTTATGTTGACAAATTATGTATTTTCGCGCATGGTGCATGTAGCTATATTGGATGAAGCAAGAGATTTAAAGAATAGTTAACATTAGGTTGCATGATGAATTAAAGACTTATTTATTTATTTTTATTTAATTGTTATGTTTATTTCCATGAGACGATGTTTGTACTTTTGCGTATTTAATAATTAATAATATGAAATGAATAATTTAGATACTGACACGTTTATTTACTTTAGTGTATTTTGAGTTATGATACAATTATGTCGATGGTTCTTGGCACTTAGTTTGTGCTTTTGGTGTTGTCAGAAACGATCAATAGAAAAAACGGCTTCTCTGAAGCTACGATCCAAACAGAGGCATCGATGGTACATTCTTTCATATATTTTATGAATTTACATGCAGACTATGATGATTGTTTTAATTTAACGAGATATCAATGATTCGGGCTGTGGCTTGATGGGGCAATTTCCGGATGGCATTATGGTCTATGTAATCGTGATTTTGTAGCCATCACATATCCCAAATCTTCTTTGTGATACAGATCTAAGCCTGTTCGTTTTGGTGTGTTTGGTTTAATCTAGTAAAAGTCACCAAAATAAGTCGGTACGTGAAAATTTAACCTTTTGTGCCGACTTAGAATCCATAGTTATTTAGTTGTTAATTTGTTTTGAGAACTAAAGTAATTGTAGAGTTTAGGTCTAATTTGCATTAGCCTATATCAAACTGTTACTAACTATAAAGACTATATACATCAAATAGAAGGCAAAGGCTGGGACGGTTTATATAGCTGGAAGTGTTATTTTGTTTTTATGGGTTTCGGGTTTTAAAAAAAAGGTAATTCATTTTTGTTCTCATGATTCGATTTTCTCGGGTCGGGAGTTCGGGTTTCAGGTTTTAAAAAAAAGGCAATTCATTTTTGTTCTCATGATTCGGTTTTCTCGGGTCGGGAATTCGGGTTTTGTGTGTTGTTTAACGAGGTTATGGGCCGCTTTGGGTCATGTTCTGTAATCGAGTTCGGGTAAGTCATGTGTTGAGTTGGGTCCGGTTCAAATTTTAGTACAAACAATATGTCTAGGGGATTTGTAGTTTACATTTGCAGTCAAAATCAAAGTGATCTGTGTATATGTGAGTTGGGTGTATGTGTATTTGTGTCTGTGTTATGCCGTTTTACTATTTAAGTTATTTCGTTTGCATTGTTGTTATGATGATGGCTAATGTGTTTTTGTTTGTTGGTTTAGTGTAGTATTTGGTTTGGGCGTGTTTCTAATCTAGGCTGTTGTTGTTGCTCTCATATTTAAAGGTATGTGCTCTCATAGTTATCGTTTCGTTTAATATTATGCGTATTATTTTGGTATTAGGTAGAACCATAAAAATATTATCTTTACACTTAAAAGTTACTAAAATGAAATATGTATCAAGATAAACTCACTACTTAATATGAAATATGTATAAAAAGTATGCTTATGTGTAACCTAAATTGATTAATAACCAAACCGAAAGCGCTATAATATTAAAAACAACCAAACAGGCTAACCACCAAACCGGAACATTCCAGAAAATTTGAGTACATAAAAATGAGTTTAAATCAATTTACTTTGGTCAAATAATGTGGTTTACTCAATATGTGCATAGGCTTACGTTTAACTATACGTTTAACGCTTTGCAAGAATGGTCTTCCGCTACCCAAACGGGCCTGGAAAGTTAAACCATAAAAATATTATTTTTATGGTTTTTAAATTATTAAACTGATATTTGTATAAAAAAATATGTTTATGTGTAACCTAGGTTGGTTAGTAACCGAATCGAAAGCGCTAAAATCCTAAAACCCAACCAAACAACCTAACCATTGAACCCAACATTTCAAAAGATTTTAGCACATAAAACTGAGTCTAAAATAGTTTACTTTGGTCAAATAACGTGGTTGACTTAATATCTACATAAGCTTGCGTTTAACTACACGCTTAGCACGTTTAAAAGCGCAAAAACAGGTTTCTGCTACCCACCAGGTCCGGACAGTTGAAACATAAAAATATTTTCTTTACATCTACTTAAACCTTATTAATATGATTTATGTATAAAAAGTTTGTTTATGTGCAATCTAGGTTGATTATCGAACCGAAAGCGTTAAAAATCTTAATTTATACATCAACCAAACAACCTAACCACCAAACCCAAACATTACAGAAAGCTTTCAGCACATAAAATGAGTTGGTTGACTTAATATTTGCATAAACTAATATTTAACTACACACTTAACGTGTTTAAATGCGTAAAAACGGGTTTCTACTACCCAAACGGGTCTGCACATTTTTCAAAGACAGTTTTTTTGTTAAAATAATGTTTTAAATGATGAAAAACTATTATAAAAGGCTTTACATGCGTTTAAACGTTTTATAAATGTGTACTAGCACTATAAATGGGTCGGAATGTATGCATTACAAACCACATACCAATTTATACAAATTGGGTCAATTCGATACTTATTCTGTGAGTATTGTGAATAAAAGCATACAAAGTTCACAATGTGAATCTAAAGTTGTAAATAAGAATGTTCTTATGAAGCTTAAATTAGAGCCCATGGTTACTCAAAATTGCCTTATGGGTCACATTTTGTTTACGGGTCAAGTCACATTTTTTTACAGGTCAAATTGGTGTCGAAGTCGATTAAAGATTGCACTCGAAGTGGATTAAAGATTGCAAACTTGGTGCAGGGGCATTTTGGGTATTTTTGAGAATTGAAGTAAATCTCAGAATCAAAATTAGAAGATCTCAATCAAGTTATTTGTGGATATACAATATATCAGCACATGATCAGTAAGTTTTTACTTTTTATGTAGATACAAACAATATTATACAATATTATTTATCCTATTAGTTGTAACATTTTAAACCAACTTGGGTGTGTTTACTTAAGATTGTCTTTGACTAACAGTATACTAAAAGTGGGTTGCAATATAACTAGTTGGAAGCAAGGTATCCGGTTTTCATATACACATTTATTGTCTTTATTTTTTTCTGTAAGCATGTACCATATTTTTCAATGCTAATTTGAGCTCCATGTAATAGAACAAGTATTTTGTTGTTTAATGTGCAATGCAACATGCCTTATTGGTAGTTTGGTACATAGCTCCTCAAAGTAATTTGAAACCATCGTCTGTTTTTATAGGTAAACTGTGAGATTAAAGATGTCGGTCTTAAGATTTACTTTCTCTCTGTGTGGTAGTTGTACCATTTATGCGTATCATAGGTATTTTGTAAATTACAAATGATGGTTAAGAATTCAAGTGTTCATGTTTCAAACTTTAGAAAACACAATGATATGATTTTGTAAATCGTTACATGTTCTAGGATTTCAAGAAAAAAGTGGCCCGACTCGGCGCATGCGCCGGGTAAAAAACTAGTTACTAATATTTCATATCATAGTTTATCACCATGAAATATTGCACAACGTTGGCTTGCTCTTGATATTACGCTTTTGATACTAGGATTGTCTGTTAAGTTAGATGATAGAGTTTTGAATTTGGATGCAATTATTATCGGGTTTTGGGTCGGATAAACATAATGATAGGTCTATTGTATTTGTATTGTGTAGGTTACACGACTAACCTAAAAATAATCCATGGTTATGTATTTAAGGAATTTATAAATCACCACATCATGTGCAGGTCATATAACATATCTCACAATTCTCGTTTATTGGTTCTCGTGTCGTTTGGTTTGATGACCGAATAGTAATATAACGGGTCGTTTCATATTCAGGTTATATATTTTAGGTACCTATGCAGTAAGATTAAATAATTATGGGGCGATTCATATAATTTTTGGCGTTATTGAGTTTGGGTTCGTTTGGCTTAAACGAGTTCCGGTTTCGTTTGGTTATATTGTGCCGAGCCCTTGTTTTAAAATAAGAGTTGTTGTTGGGCCTATCCCTAATTCCATCGGTATCTACAAAGTCACTGGGCCGAGCCCATTCACTATAATCTCGACGGTTCAGGCTAAGCCCATCGACATACGCATCGCATTGAACAACATCTCACTCGACATCTAATCTAGCGACATGTTTTCTTTTAAAAAACAATTCTAGCCCCATATTTGGGGTTGTTACAATATCACACGCTTAAAGGAGTTAAAAATACATGGTATCATCTGGTTTAATGTCAAAAATATGTACTTTCATGGTGTGTTTGTGAATTGTAGGTGTTGCGGATAAAGGACACAAAGATGCAGATTTAAGCATGTTTAAGGGCCAAGAGATTAAAGAAAATCTGAGTCAGGCGTAGCCAACGGCTACCTGTCCGTGCCGCTGCAATTTCAAAATCGTGAAAATCAGTTTTTGACCAAGTTTTTAATGAAGATTAATGCCATAATTAAAGAGATATGTAACCACATGATTGGGTGATGTTTAGAGGCCGATTTTGAGCAATTGAACGGATCTTTTTTCATAATCTTTTTCATCAATTTTGCATCATCATCATCATCATCATCATCATCATCATCATCATCTTCTCCATCAAGAATCAAAAGGAGAATCAAGAAAGCCTTCTACATCAAAGTTCTTCATCAGCAATCAAAATATCATCTTAATTAATTGTAAGAACTATGGTTAACATGCTAGGCTAAAATTTCTTTTGATCAACCTGGGTCTAAGGTTTATGTTTGCATATTACAATTTTGATTTGTGTTTGTTGGATTTAAACTTTATATGCTTCATTATCTTTGTTGAACAATTAGGGTTTATATGGTATTTTTGTGTTTGAAGAACAAGGTTATTATTGTTGAATCTATTGTCAATTTCCTGTTTTTGGTGTTTACACAATCATATACTAGCAATTGGTTTACGGATTTCATATTATATAACTTGATTTTTACTAAGAAAATTCCTAGCGTGTGTTCCTTGCCCGGTTATACATCGAAAGGTCAATACAGCCGAAATCCCTTGTTTTGGAATTATCCTTTGTTACACTTATTTACCAAATTATTTCTAAGTAATTTCCAATTAACAAACCGAATTAAAATGTTTTGCTACATAGCTCGAAGCTCGGGGTGGTCATGTTTTCCCAATTCTTGTTTACCTCAATCAACTAAAGTTACTTGGTTACTATTTGACACTCATTTATCACATTTACAATTATTTCAATTTATATTTATAAATCAATTGACTCAACTTGTTGGTTCATCATTTGCAATCTACATCATATTTGGTCTATACGACTTTATACAAAGCTTCATAATAATTAATCAACTAAATTTAGACCACCAACCACAAACTCTTCGTGGTTCGACACCCTTATTACCCTAACTGGTCTAAGGTATCTAGGACACACATTTTCTTTAGTTAATTTTTTTAATTAGTGATAATTTGTTTTAATTTTTTTGTGATTGTTATTATCTTTTTTTTTTCTCTTTTACGCGTGGTAGTTGTTTATGTGTGCAGGTGACAGCTATTGTATGCGTACTCATCTATCCGGGCGGACTTCACCACTTGATTTTGAACTGGAAATAGAGAGAGTAGCAAGGCAAAACCGAAACCAACAACAAAACTTGCAACACATTTCACCCGAACCTACAAACATGAGTAAGCACTCAATTGGCAATAACCATTGACCCACCCACTCCACCAATGCCCATTAATCCAAACTGTAACTCTAACCAAAATTGAAATTCCAATCAAAACCAAAATCCAAATCCTAATAACAACCGAAGAAGCCACAACACCAAACTCCTCCCCAACAAAACCTTTTCCCAAACAACGGTGAAGAAAATGATGAGGAGGATAACGTTAGTATTCACACATTACACACTGGAGATATGGGTAATAATTATGATGGTGATGAGTTTGGGTAGGCGGATAATTATGGAAACAATGGTTTTGATGATATGGAGGGGGACTTACAATCAAGAAGATGGGTATGAACAAAGCACCAATTATGGGGAGTGGAACGGTAATGAGTACGTGGACTATAGGTACGCGGGTGGAGACGGGTTTGATAATATCCCTCCAAATAATAATCGGAGAGGAAACCAGATCAACATCAACAATAATAATCTTTATGATCAGTTTCCTAATCCAAAAGGAAGGGGTAGAAATCAAATCCAACATGGTGTTCCGATTAATAATCAATGGAGTGTTGGTAACAACCATCTGCAACTTCAAAGACATCATGTGGTGCCGGTTTATGAAGTTAATTGTCGGTTGAGACCGGCTATTTCGAATAATACCTCACCTATTGCTCCACTAAGACCGGGTACAAGAGCATTTAAATCAAGACCTAATTACATAAATGTTCTTCCACATTTTCATGGTATGGCAACCGAGGAGCCATACACACATTTGTCTGATTTCTCCGCCATTTGTGGCACAATTGGTGACCAAAACCTCGATCAAGACGAAGTGAAGTTGAGGTTTTTCAATTTTCATTAAAAGATAAAGCTAAGAGTTGGTTCGTCACTTTACCCGCCAATAGTATTCGCTCATGGGATGAAATGCAACAAGTATTTTTGGATGAATACTGTTCTTTGGCAAAGACAGATGAAGCCCGAATGAAGATTCGAACATTCCAACAACAACCGGGCGAATTATTTCACGAGGCGTTTACCCGCTTCAAAGAGTTGTTGAGGAAATGCCCACATCATCAAATTGAGTTGTGAGAATTAGTCAAATGCGTCGTTGATGGGTTAATTGAAGAAGAAATGAAATATTGGAAGTCTACAAGTAATGGTAATTTGTTATCAAGACCCGAAGAAGAAGATTGGGAATTTTTTGACAAGAAGAGTCAAAGTTCCAAAACCGAGGAATCAACTAGTCGAAGAGATAGGCGTCCTATTTCAAATCCAACTCGGATTATCTGACTAATGAGAAATTGGCATCATTAGAGCAAGAACTAGCTCTTTTGAAAAAGAATGAGAAGAAGGATGTTGCATCAGTAAAAATCAATGTTTGTGAAAAGTGTGGTGACTTGGGGCATAAGAGTGATAATTTTCCATTTGATGAGTAGACATATGAAGAGGTGAATAATGTGTATGGAGAGAAGAAGAATTATGACATGTTCTCCAACACATATCACCCGGGTTTGAGAAACCATCCTAATTTTAGGTATGGTAATGCATCAACTCAATCAAACCCAAATTTTATAGGGTCAAGCCAAAGCGGGAGTTCTTATCAAAACCGCCAACAAAGCAATTGCAGCTTAGGAAACTATCAAAGAAATTCATACAATAACCGAAAAAGTAATCCGTCAAGGAACTACACTCAAGGGCGAACTCAAAATCAAGACCAAAGTAACCAACAAAATTCTAGTACCCTTGATGACATGATGGCTATGTTGACAACAGCGGCACAAAAGCAAGATGAAACGGATGAGAGGTGGGTCCAAAGAATGGAAATTCATGAGAAATCTCAAGCAACATTAGAAAACAAATGGTTCAATTGGCCGAGGAGGTGGCTCAAATCAAGAAGAGTGAGGGAAAGCTACTGAGTGACACCACAGTTAATCTGGGACATCAAAGTACAAGTTCAAAGTTTTCAAAGCATGCCGACGTCAACAAGGTAAGTGTTTTAAGAAATGGTAAGATTAATGATAACAAGGTCAATAATCCACCACAATTCATTGAAGATGTGGTGGAAGATGTCGATGAGGAAAGTGACAATGAATCGGAACCAATTTTAAAAGAAAAGCAATCAAAATTGGTTAATGAGAATCCAAAAGGTAAATTTGTAACTAATGAAAAAACCATCAACATTTTGGAAAAGGATGTGGAGGTTAAAACCCCACCCTTTCCCGAAGCTTTGGTGGACCCGGTAAAAAGGTCACAAATTAATAAAAGAGGTCCCCAACAAGATGAAATGTGGGAGGTTTTCAAGAAAGTTAAAATTAATTTTCCGTTGATTGATGCAACAAAACAAGTTTCGGCATATGCCAAATACTTCAAAGATTTTTGTACCAAGAAACGACATCATAAGTTAACTAAGAAAGTTGGTGTGAATGTGAATGTGAGCGCAGTTTTGTTGGGTGTGCTTCCACCTAAACTAGAAGATTCTAGGGCACCCTTAATTTCAATTCAAGTTGGTGATTTTAAAATTGAAAGGGCACTCTTGGATCTTGGGGCGGGCATAAGATTCTCCCGAGAAGTTTATATGATCAATACAATTTCGGACCGTTACAAAAAGTTGGCACAACGGTTGTGTTGGCTGATTTGACATTAAAACTTCCAAGGGTAATTTTAACCGATATTATAGTGAAGGTGGAAGACTTTTATTTTCATGTTGATTTGTTGGTACTTGATTATGTTTCTAGTATACAGGGAAAACAACCAAATGTCATCTTGGGAAGACTGGTGGATATGACATTCGGTAATCATAAGATTCGTTTAAATATGTTTTCTAACAATATTAATTCTCTTTTTAATGACGAGTGTTTCATGGCAGATATCATTGACGAGTGTATCACAGAGAATAGCTTTGTTTTTGACATCATGGCAATCAATGAGGGTAGACCCCCATGGAATCATCAAACAGAGAGCTTACCTGATAGTATTGCCACAAAATTGAAGCCATCATTGGTAGAACCACAAAAAGTTGAGTTGAAGGAGTTATCAAAGCATCTAAAGTATGCTTATGTAGGAGAGAATAACACCTTACCGGTCATTATTGCATCAAATTTGACCGACAACCAAGAGGATGAATTGACAAAAGTTTTGGGAAGAAATTGGTTGGACCATTGCTGATTTGAAAGGTATTAGCCCTTCAATCATGATGCACATGATCATCACAGATCAAGAAGTTGTACCGTCTCGTGATACACAAAGAAGATTGAATCCCAACATGAGGGAGGTGGTGAAGAAGGAGGTTTTGAAATGGTTGGACGCTGGTATTATTTACCCGATTTCCGATAGCACATGGGTAAGCCTAACACAAACCCTGCCTAAAAAAGCGGGCATCCAAGTCGTTAAGAATGAATCAGGTGAGAAGGTAGCCACTCGGCCGGTAACCGAGTGGCGGGTTTGTATTGACTATAGAAAATTGAATGCAGCTACTTCTAAGGACCATTTTTCCTTTACCATTCATAGATCAAATTATAAAGAAATTGGCTGGTCAGAAATATTATTGTTTTTTAGATGGTTATTCAGGTTATAACCAAATAGTCATTCATCCTGAGGATCAACAAAAAACCACCTTTACATGTCTATATGGTACTTTCACATTTAGGCGAATGCCATTTGGATTATGTAATGCCCCCTCCACCTTCCATAGGTGTATGATGAGTATCTTTTCAGATATGATGGGGGAGTCTTTGGAAATCTTTATGGACAATTTTTCTATTTTTGGTTCATCTTTTAAAACATGCTTAGATCAACTAGAGAAGGTGTTAAAAAGATGTGTTGAAACAAATTTGGTCTTAAGTTTGTAAAAAAAGTCATTTCATGGACCAAGAAGGTATCGTGTTGGGCCATGTGATTTCAAGTTGTGGGATTGAGGTAGATCATGCAGAAGTGTAAGTTATATCGACCTTACCTCATCCCACGTTTGTTAAGGGCATTAGATCATTCTTAGGTCATGCGGGGTTTTATAGGAGGTTTATTAAAGGATTTAGTTCAATAACAAAACCTTTATGTAATTTACTATTGAAAGATGCTCCGTTTGTTTTTAATGAAGAATGTATTGAAGCTTTTAACATTTTGAAACAAAAATTGGTTGAAGCCCCAATTTTGCAAACACCCGAGTGGTCTTTACCTTTTGAAATTATGTGTGATGCAAGTGATTATGCAATTCGGGCTATCTTGGGTCAAAGGGGGTTGATAAGAAACCCGTGGCTATATATTACACAACTTAATTACACAACAACAGAAAAAGAATTACTTGCGGTAGTATATGCTTTGGATAAGTTTCGTTCTTATGGGAAGAGTTATGTCTTAGTGGCCGTTAATTATGTGTCCAAATGGATAGAAGCAATAGCCACTAAAACAAACGACCATTCTGTTTTTTGTAATTTTGTCCAAACTACTATCTTCACAAGGTTTGGTATCCCTCGTGTGATCATAAGTGATGGGGGGATCTCACTTTAAAAACTTTAATTTGGAAAATTACTTAAACGTTATGGCGTTAACCATAGGATTGCGACTCCACATCACCTGCAAACGAGCAACCAAGTGGAGGTTTCCAATAGGCAAATAGAAATTTTACAAAAAACTGTCAGGCTCGACCGTAAAGATTGGTCTTTGCGGTTAGATGAAGCTTTATGGGCCTACAGAACCGCTTATAAAACTCCTATTGGAACCACTCTATATCGTTTAGTTTACGGGAAGGGTTGTCATTTGCCTATGGAACTCGCCCATCGTGCATATAGGGCAATTAAGAAAGTTAATCTTGAACATGACAATGTAGGTAAAGAAAGAAAGTTAAATCTAAACGAGCTGGAAGAAATAAGAAATGAGGTGTACGAAACTTCTGTAGCTTACAAGGCAAAGATGAAAGAAATTCATGATGCAAATATTCGGAAGAAAACCTTTGAATTTGGTCAAAAGGTGTGGCTTTATAATTCCCTAGCCAAGTTCTTTCTCGGGAAGTTGAAAAGCAAGTGGATGGGACCGTATGCCATCTTACGAGTTGGGAACTATGGCGAGGTAGAAATCAAAGGTCTCAAAGATAAGACAAGATAAGTGGTAAACGGTTATCGATTAAAACCGTTTCTTGAAGCCGGAGACATTAACACGAAGCAAATGGAGGTGGTGAGTTTTTTGGTAGACTCGCCAATATATGAGGCCGTCTAAGGGAGGGTCAAGTAACATCGGGTGGGGAACAAACCACTCGTATTGTATTATTGTATATTATTGTATTTTTCCTTGTAGTTTCACGAAAAAAATAACTTAATAATCAAGTCGAGGAACGGTTAGACGATGTCCACTTCCTAGAACATTGAGAACAATGTCAAATTTTAAGTTGAGGAAGGGATTCGTTTAACGGTTAAAACGAAAATTTAAAATAAATAAATAGATAAATAAATAATTAAGTAAATAATAATAATAATAATAATAATAATAGAAAGAGAATCTTTCAAGTCTATTTTACGTAAAAAAAGTAACTTATATTTTTATTTTAATAACTAATTAGTGATTTATATATATATAAGACTAGGCGAGTGTCGCGTGATGCGACGGGTGTCCGAACGCAAACCTAGTGAATCACGTAACATAAGATTGTTCATGGGTCGGTTTAAAACCTTTAAACCTTTTAAACCGGTCATCAGTTTGGTTTCACGGTCGTTTTTTTTTTTTACTTTCACTCGTTAGGTTGGTTTAAAAATTTTCAAACCGTAGCGAACGGTTTTGTATGCGGCTTATGCTGAAAACCGGCCAAATGAAAGCAAACCAAACTTTAAATGTTGTATGCATTTTAATCTCTTTTATTATTTAGTATTCGACAAGTTTTTCTTATATATATTAGACTGTTAATCACGTAACAATTAAGAGTGTTCATGGTTTGTTTAAAACCTTTAAACCTTTTAAACCAGTCATCAGTTTGGTTTCACGGTCGTTTTTTTTTTTAACTTTCACTCGATTGGTTGGTTTAAAAATTTTCAAACCGTAGCGAACGGTTTGGTACACGGCTTATGCCGAAAGCCGGCCAAATGAAACCAAATCAAACTTTAAATGTTGTATGCATTTTAATATCTTTTATTTATTATTTAGAATTTAACAAGTTTTGTTATATATATCGTGGTGGGAAGTTAGTTTAAGATTAAAATTTAAAACATAATATAGTTAAAAATGAGGGAGCAAACTTGTAAGTTAGGTGAATTGTGTTAAAAGATAAGTTTACCCCTTTTTACACATGTACTTTATTCATTAGTATTTTTAAAACTCTTAAAATCAAGTGTCTTAATTTATCCTTGTCTCATGTATTATATATAGTATAGATAGATAGTTAAGACATAATTGAAACTCTGTTTTAATACAAGTAAACTTGACTATTGCGTCTTTAAATTAACCTAATTCCATTATGATTTTTTGTAATCTTCGTTCTTGTTATAATTTCGCATCCTGAGGCCTTCCATTAATCTCTACCATTTATGTTGTTAAAATTATCATTTTTCCTGTTTTGTTACATATAAGAGAGTTGGTAACGATTCGGTTTCAATTTTTAATGATTCAATTATGGTTTTGGATGATGAAAAATCGATACTAATGGTTGGGCTCACAAGTTTAACTTACAAACCATCAAAAACGGGCATTGAGCACCTCTACGTAACATATTAATTTTTTAAAAACTGAAAAAGTTATAACAATATCATACTCAAATTTAAGAGAATAAAATGCTTAACTTTATGGTGCAATTTTTTTCCAAAAATATTAGCGTACGGAAAAATTATGGTCGTTTAAAAATCTTGGTGGGAAGTTGGTTTAAGATTAAAATTAAAAACATAATATGGTCAAACGAGGGGGTAATCTATAAGTTAGGTGAATTGTGTTTAAAAGACAAGTTTACCCCCTTTTACACATGTACTTTATGCATTAGCATTTGTAAAACTCTTAAAATCAAGTGTCTTAATTTTCTCTCGTATAAATAAAGCAAAAGCAAAACAAAAAGTCAACCTACCATGCCATACCCTTACGCCCATATTACCTGCTGTTTCAACATGGCTTATGGCAGATTTTTTGTTATTGTACGGTTTAAGTACCATAGCATATGGTGGCTTAAGATACCCAGCTACATATCCAGCAGACCCTATGCCCACTATGCGTTGTTCCAAGACATCATATGGCGCCTATTTTTTTTCTTTTCCGGGTCAGACCCAATCATCCGTTTCAACTCGAATAAAACCCGACCCGGTTTATAATAACATCAAATCTCAGCCACAAGATCAAACTTAAACCACAAACATAAGCAAAACTATTTGTTCTTCATCTCCATCCCTAAAACCCTAATCCCCAAATCTTTAACTCTCTCAAATCTTCACCAAAACTTACAATTCTAAGGTCCAATTTGAGTGTTTTTTTTAGAGTATTACAACCATTGTGTCTATTTCTCAAGATCCTCCATGAATTTTTGAGTACTTTGGCACTTTTTGGTCCGATTTTTTTCCAAGTTTTGGTTCTAAGTTTGCATCTTTTTCGTACCTTTATCACCAAGGAACAAAAATGTATGTTTCTTATACTTGCTTTTTTGTATTGGGAGAGTATAGTGGTACGTTCATGCTAAATTGAAATTTAATTGATTGAATTTGGGATGAGTTGTCACTCAAAGTTTCTTAGTTTATTGAATCTTGTAAAATTCATATTGTGATGTTTAATTATGAAATGGACAAATTTTGTTGGTGATGAATTTTGAAAAAAAAAAAGTGGGATTATGGGTTGGTGATTGGTAATTCGTGCTTAAAAACATGATTTTGATTGTGAAATTGTTATTTGTTTATATAAACAGGTTTAAATTCTTTTTGCAATCTAAATGTGTAACGAGGAATGGATAACCATTTGGAAATAAACGAGCAAATGGGATGGGCATGTGTGACATATATTTGATTTTGTAGTATGGTCATTTACTAACTATGGAATTATGTGGTTGTAGAGGGATGAAGAAAAAAAGTGTCGACTAATGCAAAAAAAGGGAAAGGCAACTACTTAATCATCTAAAAGGAATTCCAAAAGAAATCGATCTCGACTCAATGATGACAATAATGAATCTGGGGATGATCAGGAATATGTCCAAGAAGTAGAAGAAGAAAAAGAAGAGGAAATGGAATTGGAATTCGAGGAAAGAGTTTGGAAAGCGGGTGAGCCATTATCATCTATGCCCTATCACATGCAAAAGGAGTTAGATTATGAAAAGATGGGTGATCTTCATCAGGTAACCCAGGTGTTTGTGTATGAGTGGAAGGTGAAGGTGGAGGATTTTCGTCAGATTGGGTTGCCACGATGTTTTGAACAAATAGGGTGGGAAGATACTCTAACGTTTAATGGTGATAACAATTGGAATATATATCCGATGGCTATAGTGGAGTGGATGTCCACTTTGAGGAAGGTAATGGGGAATAACCCATTGAAAACTATTAAACTAATCGGGAAAGTTGGTGGGGTGGATGTCACTTTGTCTTTTGCCGCGTTAGATAAGATTGCAAAATTTGATTCGGGGTTGAAAGTAGGGCATAAGCGATATGAGTACCTGACCGAGGCACAAATTTTTGAAAAAGGAGATCAAGAATGGTACGATATGAAAAATGAGCTATTTGAAGTTCCTGAAAGTGTAACCGCAGATACGACCAACGCACTTGTAAAGAAGAATATCATTCCTCATTGTTTATATTTTGAAGTTCCTGAAAGTGTAACCGTTACCCAAACTCATTGTTTATATTTTGGCCAACAATATCATTCCTCGTTTGGGGGATAGGGGGTCGATGCATCGTTATGATGTTAAAACTTTAAATGCATTGACAACGGGGCAACCTGCTTTATCCTTGAAACAACTTATTTTGTACAACATTTGGGATTCAAGGGAAAGCAATGAAAAGATGATGACCCCTCATATCTGGTTAATAAATAAGTTATTAATCAATGCAAAGGTTTTAAATGAAGATGCGCAATGCATAAAGAGGACGTCTGTTCAATTGTCAAAAAGGCAGTTGAATAATTGTGATTCTCAATTAATCGAGAGAAGTTGAGTCTGGATGTTAAGAGATACAATGAGTGGGAGATGGTACGATTGTAGGAAAAAAGATGCTGAATTGGGAGATGATACAGAGGAAGAAGAACACGCACCACAAGAAGGAGGTATGAGGGGCATGGATTTTGCTACTAAACCATGGTATAAAGTTGATCGACAATTAGTAGTTGGGCGAAGACCTAATGGGTATCCTCATTGGACACCTGCTGAGAGAGCCCTTGGGGATCAAGCCGTGACACAAGAAATAAGGCATAATTGATGGTTCGTGAATCAAAGTTGAAATACCAATTCAATGTGGCCACGACTTACGCATTCGAGAAATTCATCAACAATCTACACCTTTATAACAAACAGGTGAGGATGTTTCACAATTTCCAAGCCTGGTTACTTGTCACTCAAGTCTCCCCACCAACAAATTGGGATACTGCCTCGTCTAAGGCAGTACCTCAAGCGAAACCATATCCACAAAGCTTTGCATTAAGCTGGTTGCCCGTTCAGCCACCATTACTGTCGGACGAAGGAAGTTCAAACCAAGGAGGTGTACTTAATAGGAAGGATGTGTAGGAGGGATATATGGAGAGCATTTTTGGGGAAAAACAACCATACCCTCGTTTGACCTGAATAATAATTATGGGTACCAGTGAATATTTTCATGGGTACGTTCATTTGTATATTTTATATAAATCGTCAATGTAATCTTTGCTTCTTATTTATATAAAAAAAAGGAAAAAATATATATTGAAGTTCAAAATTTTATGTTTCACATGTTGTGGGAGGCATGCCTCTACAAGATTTTTGGAAAAGTAATAGGTTGTTGCATAAACATTGAAGGCGCAAAGTGCGAAGAATAGTCAACGAGAAGCCTATGACGAATTGAAGTGCTCAAATCAGGTGCTCTTATTTTCATATGTTGTTTTAACATTCTAGTTAACTCATTATTTTGTTGTGAATGACCGTGCATCCCGTAAAAAAAATTTGCTAAACATTCAATTTTAACCCCATCCTTCTAAATGCTATTTAAAAGCTTAAATTTTTACATTGAGGACAATGTCAACCTCAAGTGTGGGGGATGAGGGAAAAGTTGAAAATTTCCATAGTTAAAATTTTTTTGTCCATTTAAGTAGCTTGAATGTGCACAAAAACCGAAGTCGTAAATGGTTAGTTGTTTTTATTAATGCACATGTTGAGGTCTTTGTTCATGGTTAATTCTTGAAATTTCTCGAAAGTTTTCTCAACAAGCGTTTTTCAAAGGAAAATAAAAATGAGATCGTTTAGACAGGGATAACGAGTCAAGGGGACGGGTACACATGTTTCCTATTGGCAGCCCATTTCCTCCAGTGTGTGTGTGAGTTAGCCCTATATCTAATACACATATTATTATATATATAGATACACATGCCATGTCATATGAGTGATCTGAGTGTAACCAGTATGTTCATGATATCTAGAACTTGTTTGTCATATGCATGTCGACATCTTAACACCACCACCTGCATGGAGATTTAGGAATGTAAAAACCCACATATATTGGCCTTTACACAAATAATACCCCTACCCTATATTATCCCTTAGGAGCCAATCTTGAGTCTTTTCCCTTTTTATTTGATTAAACCTTACATTACAAGCTATGTTTGCCTTAAGCCTTTCGTTAAACTTTGTGCGATGAAATCCAATATTTAGAATGTATATAGTCGGTTTGTAGAGCATATGAAAGAATGTAGCTATGTCTCAGTTTGTTCAGTAAAAAAAACAAAACAAAAAGATTTATCAATTAATATTGCAATTGGGTGTAAATAGAAATCATTATTTTTGTTTTTGAGTGTCTAGTTAGAGTGAATACACGGGGTTTCATCCACCTAAGTCACTAAATAATTCCTTTTCCATACCTGAGCCTAAGCCACAACAAATAATTCCTTTTCATCCACCTAAGTCACTAAATAATTCCTTTTCCACAGCCTAAAAACAAGGTTATTATTGTTGAATCTATTGTCAATTGTCCGTTTTTGTTTTTACATAATCATATACCAGAAATTGGTTCACGGATTTCAAATTATATAACTTGAGTTTTACTAAGACAAATTCCTAGCGCGTGTTCCTTGCCCGGTTATACATCGAAAGGTCAATACGGCCGGAATCCCTTGTTTTGAAATTATCCTTTGTTACACTTATTTAACAAATTATTTCTGAGTAATTTCCAATTAACAAACCGAATTAAAATATGTTTTGCTACATAGCTCGAAGCCCGGGGTGGTCATTTTTCCAATACTTGTTTACCTCAATCAACTAAAGTTACTTGGTTACTATTTGACACTCGTTTTCACATTTACACTTATTTCAATTTATATTTATAAATCAATTGAGTCGACTTATTGGTTCATCATTTGCAATCTATATCATATTTGATCTATACATGGTTCGACACCCTTCTTACCTTAACTAGTTTAAGGTATCTAGGACACACATTTTCTCTATCTTTGACCGGTCTGACGACCACTGATCACTTTTGATACTTATGAAGAACAATGTGATGGTTATTGATAAACAACTCCAACCGTGATGAACCCATGGACAAAATGGTTCTAAAAATTGTGATAAACTTAGCTTGGCATACAAACTCCAACCAGAATGAAATGAACACACAAACTAAATCCTGATGAAATCGGGAAGAACACAACTTTTAAATCGTATCACTTTTTTTTATGCCGCAATTACCGATGTACCGATAATTATTAACATAAACTTCTAATGATTGCATAAGATTAAGAACAACGTGATGATTAGCTAATAAGTATAACTAATAAATATAATATAAAAGTTATTAAATAAAATATTTTCGAATATCCTAAATATTCAATATTGAAAACATCCGAATTCTTAACGTAGGGTTGTGTTGTCGAATGCCATTAATCTTAATTAATTGTGTTGTCGACAATGTGCAGCCTGAAATTCTGATTTTGGAAGAAAAGAAAATTGTTATATGAACACCATTGCAATCTGAAGGAACTTCGCATGTGAGAGAGAGTAGAAAATCGTCTGGAACTGAGTAAAAGAAGTAACAGCTTTTTTATGATATTGAATGGCTGAGATGAATCTTGGTGAATTCGGATGGCTCATATCAATTCCCACTCTTTGGCAACCTATTATATATAATTGTGGTTTTGAAATACCGGTTTTATCAAACTTTTTAAAACTCTAATACTTAAATGTACATTACAAGTAGCTTTTGAACCCGTATAATACACGAGAATTTTCAAATGATAAAAATTAATAAAGTTCGTTATTTGAAATAGAGACACAAAATTAAAGTTGAAAAAGAAATGAAATATACTATAATTTAGAATCTCAACATTACAAAAGTATAGTGTTTAAATCTTCTTTTTCTTTTTGTAACAATAAATGTGTTTTAATTCTTATTGTTTGTGGGACTTGAACCAAATATTCCCATAATGTGTTAGTTATCATTTCAATATTTCTAGGATTCCACTTTTAATCTCGTAAGTTGGTTTTATTTCTCCTTAATATAGTTAAAATATGACACACCAATAGCATTTTGAATATAAACCAACTTTTGATTTGTGCATAAAACATTCTAAATGAAAAGATTTGGTCAATTTTTAGATTTCCTAAAGTTGTTTTTATATGGAAAGATGATTTGGTCAACGTTTGTACTTCCTAAACTTGCTTCTAAATGAAAAGATGATTTAGAAATTGAAAAAAGTAAAAACTACTTAATCGAATAATGAACTTAGAATGGCGATGAAGATATGAAGCGAAGGTGATGGAAAATTTACTTAGTGAGTAGAAGACATAATTATTAACATAAACTTTTGATGAAGAAAAGAAATGAACTTATGAAGAACAACATGATGGTTATTGATTAACAACTCAAACCGTGATGAACAGATGGACAAAATGGTTCTTAAAATTGTGATGAAAACTACTCATATTTGTAAATTTTTAGTTTGACCACGTTGACTTGAACCATTTGTTTACTCTATCAAACTGCATATTAATACATAAGATACGAAAAAAAAAATTTAAGTTTATAAATTAACTACGATCGACAGAAACGCTTGCTGTGGACTCAAACATTCCTAAACATACACTTGACTATGGTTCCTTCATGAGCTCCAATTATGTCCATCACCACATTCATGGATGTCTGACGTAGTTTGCTGTGCGTCAATATCTTTGATCCTCCCTAGTGTTGCACAATTATTCTATTATAAGCACATAGATTGTCATAACAGGGAATTAAAACACTCATAAAGGTGACAAATGGCACATTGAAAAGATATAGAATAAAACCATGATATGAATCACCATGAGAAAACTAGCAGCTAAATTATGATTAAATTATTTGAATCTTCGCCCTCTTTATTTTTGATGTTTCTGTTGAACATGTGTTCCATCGTTGCGAAACAAACTGACCACTATGCACTTATGGGACACTTAACCTGCGTTTCATATTAGGTAGTGGCTCAAGATCATAATTTACCACAACTATTGTTTTACCTTCTATGAATGTTTTAACTAGATACGAAGTTACCCAATGTGGTATGATATCAGTTGCCCTTTCATTTGAGCTAATGTCTGTGACTGAAGATATCGACTCATTTGATGATACTGATTTTATCTGAAATAGCAAAACATGCAACTATAACAATTAACACCAAAAACATATTAATTTAAGGAAAAAACTAGAAAGTGTTCTCAAGTCAAGTTTCAAAAACAAGTGTACCATTTCGGTCAAATGAAAAGTCTAATCTTTTGAGAGTTTTGGTTTTTGTGAATGTCGCACCTCAACCTACGACGAAAATATCGGGGCGTGAGCTGATTGTTTACAGCTCAAATGTACTATCATAAAATATAATGACAATATCTAATAAGTTTATTATTTCATAAAAAGGTGCACATAATATTCAAACATGACAAATAATCCAAAATAAGAAAATATAATCCAAACAAAAATTTAATATAAATTGTCTTCATTTAATTCCCTAAAGTCCGTTCTATATGTCCTCCACTTCAAACTTCAATTCAAACGATAACTTGCATATACGTATAAAATAAGCAAAACGTAATAAATACGATAATAAAATCAAACCATGAGCAAATAATGAGTCATTAGACCATGGCCATGCGAACGGCCACTGATCAATGTGACAATTGTATGATCATACTATAAATTAGAATATGATGGACCTCTCCGAATGCGGTAAAGTAAATAAATAAGCATGTAACAAGTATATTTGATCAATCACAAACAATTACATATTTGCTAGTTTGAGATATATATAATACGAAATATGGATTAGTATGCATACATCCCTAAAAATTATGAAAATTCAGTAAAACAGGGGAATGATAAAACTCACCTTAAATCGTAGGCAAGTGAATAATAATTAAGAATGAATTAAGAGAAAATAAGCAAATCGTCCGTTAATGCGTCAAATGAGATAACCAAACTAAACCCAAAACTTTGAGACAAGAATACATGAATAAAAACGAACTCGTTGCCGCTGGAATCATTCCAAACGGATATATATAACTCCAGTTATGTTAAATTAAATATTTATGCGAGCTGGTACTGACCAGAATTCGAACAGCGATTCGGAAGTTGGGTTTTGGTTAGTAGCATTAAAATTTCGTTATGAGAATAAAAGTCTTCTAGACCGAACGTCGGTTCTGACCAGAAGCATGAGAAAACGTCAAAGTTATTGACTAAAATACCCTTAAATGGGTTTGACTCAAATTGATTCGTTAATACCCCGAAATCTCATAAATTTATTCCGGGTTATTGACAAGTGAGTATTATAGAAAAATTGACTAGTTTATAACTTACCCGGGTAATGCTTACGTTGACGGGAAATCGAGGTCCAAGGCTAAACAAACGTCAAAGTCAAATTGCAGCTTTAATGCTTCACGTAAACGAGCAAAAATGATCAAGATATCATCGATGATGAGGAAGTGACGACTGGGAATGCTTGAGTCCGGTAAAATCTAGGGTTTGGAGTTATGATATGTTCATATAGCTAGTTTAACAACTTGTTGGACATGAAACAAGTCGGTTTTGGTAAATGAATATTGTTTTAAACAACGACATTGAGCCTTTAACCATCGATATATTGACCAAATTACGGAATATGAACCTTGACGAGTAAGGAAGCCGTTAAGCGAGTTAAAAGATATAAATGTATTTGCTTGACCAACTTAATTTCATGGAATTAGTTAACTACGGTTACTCGTGTGATTGCAGGTAGGAGGAGGTAGAGAATGAAATTATGATAACATGGGCGAAAACGGAGTTGGGACGAGAAAAATATGAAGAAAACAAAGGAATGAAGAACACCTCCACCGTGGTCCACGGTGTTGACCGTGGGCCACGGTCGAGCTGGAACCATAGAGGCAGAATGTACCGTACCATGGGCACGATCCGACTTGTAACTGCCGAGTTTGGGCGACTTTTTAGGCTGTTTTTTGTTGTCTTTTCACATGCTTTTGGATTGGAACTGATTAGAGGCAAATTGGGGAGTGCAAAACGTTGTTTTTGGTGATTGTAATCATAGTTTATGTGTTTGATTCCTATGAACAAGACAATTGAAGCAATGATTCACCAAACCATGAGTGGCTAATTCTATTGGTGATCATCTTGGATGTAAGGTTTAATTGATACACTACGTCGTGCTTTGATTTCTAGAATAATGACTTTGCAATGTTTGTTTAGTTGTTATGGTGTTTGATTAATTGTTTGTAAATTGTTGCTTGTGTTTGATCATAATCTAAACAATACGTTCTTGGTGCCATTGGCAATCGAGATATCATGGGAAGAATTAGGGTTGAATGCTAGTTAATTGATTATTGGGTAACAACCTTGCATTATATTAATCCAAGTACTTAGTTCCCTTTTATCGCAATCAAATAATTATGTAACATCCCGAAATTTCCAAAATGATATTAATTATATTACTTAATAATAGAGGGAAAGTTGACTCGGGTTCGGGAAATAAATAAATAGAGTAGGAGTTGGTATGGGTCGGGCTAGCGTTGGGTAGTGGATATGGGTTTTGGACTTAGATTAATGGAGATGGGTTAAATGAGAATGGGCCTTAGGTCCATGGGATTTAAGGGATATAAATATCCCTTAAAACCCCATACCATCATTCTTTCCATCTATTTTCTAACACACTCCAAAACACACACACCACACACCACCAACACCGCCGGCCGGCCGAGGAGAGGAACGGACATATCCGAGAGAGAGTGAGGGCTAGTTGTGATTAACAAGTTGAACAAGATCCAAACAAGCTCAAAAAGGTATGATTTTTGATCTTTGAAGTTTAAAGATCAAGCTTTTTAGTGTATAAACGACCGGAAACGGTTGGGAAACGTAGTGGGTGATATTGAACCATAGCAAGGGTGTTAAAATCGCTCGAAATGCTGGACAGAAACCAAAACAGCGGCGGAACTGGGCAACTTCGCATTCAAAGCGATAACTTCGCCTTCAAAGCGATAACTTCGCCTTTAAAGCGATAACTTCGCCTGAGGCCAAGTTCGCCTAATTGATAACTTCGCCTGAGGCCAAGTTCGCCTAAGATTTAACTTCGCCTAAAGCCAAGTTCGCCTAAGGTTTAACTTCGCCTAAAGCCAAGTTCGCCTAAGGTTTAACTTCGCCTAAAGCTAAGTTCGCCTAAGGTTTAACTTCGCCTAAAGTCAAGTTCGATTAGAAAATAAGTTAAAAACGATAAGTAAAAGTATGCTAATACTAGGCCGCCAGAGTAGATCAGGCGAGTATTGACACGTATGTTTGTTATACAGTCAGCGTGCACAATTGAAGAAAGGGATTACGATCAACGGTGAACGTAACCGTGTTCAGGTGAGTTTCTAGCCCCATTCCTTGTTATGTTTTTGGGGCTGTGTGCATACTCGATGTGTTGTTAATACATTTATCCTAAGTGATAAATGTATGTCATATGTGATATGTGTGATAGATATGAATGATTGTTTGTCGGTACGCGAACGATCTTCGGATATTGCTCGTACTGTCAGGTTAAAAATAAAGGTACGAATATTATATATCGAAGATGTATGAACATTACAAATGAATACTTGTCGGGCGTGAACGATCTTCGGATATTGCACGTATCGACAAGAGGTATGGTTGTTAAATGAATGATGTAAAGAACGCCTAGAGTGTTCTTATGCTATAATGTAATTATTGTATATGTGAAGTATGTGTATACAGGTACACGAATGGTATGTGAGTCCTACGTTCGACATAGTAAGTTAGGGTGGCGAATCTGTCACACCCGGCCCTGAACGGCGGAAACAGCCGGACGCGCGCGAGTGGGGATTGATAATTAAGCACGGGCCATTGCAAACATTCAAAGTAAGATTTTCATTGCGCATGAAATGTTTAATACAAATACATTACATTGTTTAAAAATTTCAATAAAACATCCAAGTATAAAAACTGTTGAAGATTTCCACGCCATATCCCCTTGCGCGGCGGAAACAACCACGCGCATCGAAGGGATAGAACTAAAATCTTCCAAAAAGCTAGTTTTAGATGTTCAGCGTGAGGTGCTCTAAGTGTGACTCCATGCGCTACCTAGTTATCTCCTGAAAGACACGTAAAAACATTTGAATCAGTATAAACTGAGTGAGTTCACAAGTTTTAGTAACTTGATAAATCGTATCGCGTCATAGTCTTGGCGAAAATCATAATGAAACACATTTCTGATTTCATGTCTAAACATATGCTTGATAAACCGTATGAAAACATAGATCTGAACATATTACTGGTAGAACCGTTCCGCGGGTTACGCGCGAACGTTTCTGGAAAACGTACTCGTCCATGCAAAGTGGCACTGCCACTACGAGCTAAAATAATGAAATACCGTCCCGCGGGTTACGCGTGGACATTCCTGAAAAGCCGTGCTCGTCTATGCAAAGAGGCGTTGCCCCTACGAGCTAATCAATAATACCGTCCCGCGGGTTACGCGCGGACGTTGTGCCGGAAAACAAGGCGCTCGTCCATGCAAAGAGGCGCGACCCCTACGAGCGGGCTCAAACCCATAGTACTGCCCCATGACCATACTAGGCACTCGTCCATGCAAAGAGGTGCGACCCCTACGAGTGGGTGGATCAAACCAGCAGTCCCTACCCTTCGAGTTCCAATGGTAAAGTGATCACTTACTCGAATTCTAGCGCACATACATCGAAAACCATATATAACCGTTCGCATTGCTCATCATGAAACATAATTTAAACACATAATCGCTTGCATAGCTTGAAAGTATACCATGATAAAACATTATTTAAGTACGTGTCCCTCGCCCCGAAAACAGTTTAAAAACAGTGAAAATAGTGAAAATAGGGGCTGTGAGACTCACCTGTGGTTCTTGTTAAGGGATTAATCGAGATTCGGGTTTTCTTGGTGTTGGCCTCGGAATTGAAGGTCTAGAATATGATTAAATAACAAGAAGTATATATATTAAGATCAAGAAATAGGAGAATATAAGGGTTGGAAAGTAGATCTCAAGGTTATAATCTCGGCTTACCTAGTAACAGGATCGGAAATGAAAACAACGGATGCTTGGGAGATGATTAGTGCAAGTTTGCAGTTCTTAAGAGAGAAGTTTGAAGTGTGTTTTGGGTGATAATTTAGGTTACATATTTATAGGCAAACTCAAGGGAACACAATCCCTTGCTTTAGGGGATTGTAATCTTTTCATATCTAGGTGTAATGATGATAAAGTATGGAAATTATTATTATTTATTTCAAAGTGGAGTAGTGGATAAAAGATTTTGATTTGATTTGGACAGGACATGCAGGTCTGTGGTTGGTGGGAGTAGGGTGGCTGACAGTTGACTTTTCATGTTACAGTGTGCTTTTTCAGGTACTTTTGTCAGTGTACAGTTCAAAAGTAGAAATCTCTGAAACACGCTACTGTTTTCTTTTTGGGCGGGAATAATCTCCTTACATCTGGAAAATAGACTAAGTGTTCTGCGCGTATCACTTTGTGCGCATAGCTTTCTGCGTGAAGGACATTTCTTTGCTGCGGGTAGGTACGTAACCTTCTCGCAGTCAGGGACATTGAGTCTCATTTGTAGATTCTCCAGGTGGTCTTGGTATTTCAACATAGTGATCAGTTATGTTGAAGTCAATTCCATCTTGGAGCTTCAGACAAACTAACTCTCAATGTTCCCGCCATGCGGGGAGGTTAGTTCCCCTTCCGCATGCGCATAAACGATTTGGGATGCACCCGCCTTAGCATCATGCGAGACGGTCAACCCAATAGACAACATTAAGTTATGGATACATAAAACCAATACACTCGCGCATGGCGCATATAACATATGCCCACGCAGGTTCTTAACATGGTGCGCTCGCGCAGGGCGCACATAACATGCCCGCGCTGACTAACATGGCGCGCTCGCGCATGGCGCATATAACAAATGCCCGCGCTGATTCTAACATGGCGCGCTCGCGCACGGCGCATATAACAAATGCCCGCGCTGATTCTAACATAGCGCGCTTAATATTTACAATCACCTAATTATTAGGTTGATTACTTAGTTTATAGGATTGGGAAATTACCGGGTGTCACAGAATCCCTCTAACTCCTGTTGGACATAGACTTGGCAGGTGATGGCGTAGTTAAGGACTGCGAGCCTTATACGTGATGTAGATAATAGATGTAAGCATAGGAAAGGACTGTGAACCTTATACGTGCTGATTTTGTAGCATAGGGGAGGACTGCGAACCTCGTACTTGCTATGAATTAGGTTGCAACATAGGGAAGGACTGCGAACCTTGTACGTGTTGTGGATGTATGTCAGCATAGAAAAGGACTGTGAACCTTATACGTGCTGATTTTGTAGCATAGGGGAGGACTGCGAACCTCGTACGTGCTATGAATTAGGTTGCAACATAGGGAAGGACTGTGAACCTTGTACATGTTGTGGATGTATTATGGTATAGGGAAGGACCGCGAACCTTGTACGCACCATAAATGGCGAACATAGGTAAGGACTGCGAACCTTGTACGTGTTCACAACCTTGAGTACGGGTATAGACGACGGACTATGAACGTACTCTCGGTAGACTGAGGTTAGTGATTGTAGATATGTATGTATGTATGGTAGCAAGTATGTACGTAGAACAGAAGGGTAACTAATGATGTATGGATATGTATCTACGGATAAGTATGTATGTGTATGTATTGTATGGCGTTCGATTAACTAGAACTCACTCAGCGTAGCTGACTTTTAGTATGCACGCAGGTGAGCTGATTACAGAGCTAGCATTAGGATGACGCATGGCATGGATTGAACGGCTGGCATCTGAAGAAAGAAGTAAAGATGTTTTAAATATAAAGTTTTGTGTTATGGTATCAAAGAAAAGATTTAATGTTTTGTAACAAATGATTGATGTTTTACATTCCGCGAAAAGTTTTAATAAACTCTGATTTGCAGAACTGTGTTTATGAGTAAATCCGACGCTAAAGTAGGGCTACCGGGTTCGGGGCCTTACAAATTAAACATGAGCTATGTCTACGTGGTTCTTTCTAGTAAGGATGAATATTAGTGTTGATTTAAACCTGAAGTCTAAGATGATCGCTTTCTCTTAATCAGTTTATAAATCTTAATAGTTGTTTTACAAGTGTTTTATTTCATTTTAATTAATCTCAAAATCAAACAATCAAATCTGAATTTACTTTTTATGCAATTTTAGTTTAATTTCATAGTCTGTTAAAGCTACTGGTAAACACGCATTTCACAAACTCTCTGTGCTCGACACCCACTTACTACTATCTATTTAGTTGTATTTGGTTTATTTTTGAGTGAGTATTCGACCTCACGCCAAACAACACTATTCCATACTAAATACAATAACTTGTTGCTCAATTTTCGTGATTTAGGATCGACAAAGGAAAGATTTAGCATTAAACGAAGATCAAAAACGAATTTGGCTGATCTGATGGTTTCTTCGTGCCGCGTGAAGTTTATGGTCTCCTTCTTCACGTCGCGCGAAGGAGTGTGTCACACCCCAACCTAAGGCGGAAATATCGGGGCGTGATCCGATTGCACAAAGCTCGAAGATACTATCATGAATATAAATGACAATATCTACTTAATTATTTTATTCAAATAATACACATAATATCCAAATATAACAAAACAATTAAAATAAATATATATATATAACAAATTTAATCCATGTTTGTCTTCATTAAAACCCTAAGGTCTTGACTAAATATCCAAACTTCAATTCAAGCATCCTGCATATGCATATAAAACAGAGTTTGTCAACAACACATGCTGAGTGAGTCTATCACCAGTTTTGCAATAAAATAATGTTAATATAATAAATAAGAGAAATAAGCACAACGTAATAAATGCGGTAATGAAATCAAACCATGAGCAAATAAGTTGTCGATTAAACCATTGCCAAGCGAATCGGATCAACCATGAGCAAATAATAATAAGACCGTTGCCAAGCGAATCGGGCGTTGGTCAATAATATGATAACCCTACACAAGAAACGGGTCGATTTTGGTAACCGAATCATACAATTAAAGATGAAATCAGGTCTTGAATCCATCGATATATTTATATAATTATAGAGTATGAACCTAGACATCATTCCCTAGTAGATACAATAACTTGTTGCTCAATTTTTGTGATTTAGGGTCGATTAGGGAAAGATTTAGCATTAAACGAACATTGTTCGCGCCGCACGAAGGGGGGATTTCCACCAGATTTCCATTTTGGCAATTTTAGTCCCTTTAGTTCCAAAAATGCATTTTTAAGCCATTTTAAGCGATTTTAAGAGTTTCTATGGCTATTTGGCACTAATTAAAGTTAAAGAGGTATAAAATAAAACAAAAATAATTATTTCACTAATAATTGCATAATTTTATTAATAAGAAAGATCCGAATAACGTTCGTAACCCGATAAACCAATACAAATATGAGTACGGAAAACCCGAAATGTTACAGAGTGACTTTTATCAGATTTTCATTTTTGGTAGTTTTAGTCCCTGAAGTTACAAAAATGCATTTTAAGCTATTTTAAGTGATTTTAAGAGTTTCTATGGGCTATGTGGCACAAATGAAAATTAAGGAATTATAAACTAAGATAAACAAAGTTAATTTACTAATTAATGCATGATTTCATTAATAAGAAAGATCTGAATACATTCCC
Organism: Bidens hawaiensis; assembly: GCF_021521415.1. Classification (NCBI taxonomy): domain Eukaryota; kingdom Viridiplantae; phylum Streptophyta; class Magnoliopsida; order Asterales; family Asteraceae; genus Bidens; species Bidens hawaiensis. Next base: position 1,651,574 of record NW_027491069.1, on the reverse strand, counting down.
GAATCGGGTAAACAAATACGAATACGAATACGGAAAAACCGAAATGTTACAGCGAAGGTGAATTAGAAGTAAGTAAAATATGTCCTCGAGCAATTGAGTGGAAAATGATGTTTTATTAGGAATTGGGATAATAGTTGATGGAAGAGGACACTGATTCACTAATTTTGGTGTGTTGTGCTTAAAACAGTTGGCATTCTTGATTCTGGATGTGGTCTTCCTAAAGGGAAATTCTGTTCGAAACTCGACATCTTGGCTTCTAGATCTGTAACGCTTTGATATGGATTTCGCGATGCATTGTTTTGAAACATCATCGATCCACAGGCTGCACTTGTTTTCCTTTAGATGGTCTGTTCATGTGCAAACTCATGAAGTTGACTATCGCATTCACATTGTCATGAATTGTCTGGTAAGCATTGGGAAGCAATTCAGCTTTAGTAATACTCAAGAACTTAAGCATCCATTTCAAATCACTTTTGACAATTTTTATATTTGTTTGATCCTTTGGTATTTATAGCCTGCAAAAGATAATCACACATCAATAAATGAATGAATTATGTGTTGAGAAATGGTATGATTGATTTGGACCTCAGTGTGAGTATAAGTAATTCATATGATACAAAATATATATAGATTTAATAGTAGTTTGAGAGTATATATGTTAGGCTAAGGGGTATAATTAAGTTAGGCAAAAGAAACACATACAAGTTTGATTTACTATTTAGAATTCGGTCACCACCCCGGAAATGGGCCCAACGTGGCGACGAGCTTTGTATGAAGTCAGTGGCGTAGTACATACCCTCCGAGTAGTGATAAGCAGGTAACAAATCGATCGATAGGGATTTTCCCAAATTCTTGGTACCGACACTTAAATGTTCGATTCAGTACCCGTACGATGCCGGTATTGAAGGAAAAATTTTGGAAATACCGGTATAGAAAATTAAAAACTCATTACTAACGGTACCAAATTCCATATTGATTCGGTACTAGTACCCATTTGCACATCCCTGCCTCCAATCAAGGTAATATTTATTTTATTCTTTTAAATTTAATTCGGTTACAATAAATTTTGATTAATAAATAAGAGGACAACATATATAGAAAAAATATCAAAAAAATAATGTTAACTAATGTTATTAAAGAGATGAGGGTTCAATTCCTACAATTTGCATTTTGTTAACTATAAAGTTTAACATTACGAGGAGCGTATAAGGGTTCGAGATGCTTACTATAAGCGATCAACATGTTGTCAATGACTGAAATATACGTTCCTCAGTTCCTTTATAATGAAATCAATTAAAAGAAATTAAGACATATTTATAACAAAGTGGAAAGTTTGCTATATTATCAAAACGCAATTCAAAACAATATGGAAGGAAATATGAGTTACAAAACAAGAATTAAGTAGTGATTTACTTTGAGATGACATTGATTGTTTTCACCATACATCGGCAACCAAGCATTACTAGCTAGGGCTGGCGGCGGCAGATGACGCTAGGGGAACCGAAGACAATATGAAAAGCAAAAAATTAGGTTTTATGATAGCTAGGGCTCGATATTTATGCCTTATATTATTCAACTACTCGACTGCTAAAGAAATTGGATTGTTTTGGGCTTAAGAAGCAAAACATGGGTCGACAAGGACCTTAATGTGTAAAATCACACACACACTTTAATTAGGAAAGAAAATTATTTCAATTCACGAAATCACGTTGGAAAAAATCATTAAAATACACTCGGAGCGTTGCGCCTGGGTAGGTCGGATCTGTTTTTCTACCCTTCGTGTTGTGTCGTTGCACTAATGTGGGTTTGGTTGGTATGGGTTAAGTTCATAAAGATACCGACGCATAATTAAAAAATAATAATAATTTGTCAACGTAAGACACAAAAGCGACACTCGTATAACTTATAATATAAAATTATAAGATGTTATAAAGGACGTAATGGTAACAACAATGATTTTCCCGCATGCGTTGCATGAAGAATTTGGTTGGTAAAACTTGGATGTTGCGATGCCTACTCAACGCGAATTTAGTAGGTATATGCTATGTTCGTTATGGTACCATATAAACAACATGAATAAAACCCAAGCATTAAAACCTTAAAAATAAAATCGTCAAATTAGCATAAAAAGATTAACATACAAAATAATAAAATATTCAAAATGACATTTATTCGATCAATAAAACCCGGGCCTTTGTACCCGATCTTTTCGATCCCAAGGGTTACAACAGTTACATGTGTTACAAACTTACAGTAATGGAACTATAGCAAAAAGGTCGGTAAAACTTGGGCTATATCGGTCTAGGGAGTTGTCGAATTTGATATAATATATAACTAGTGTTTACACCGCGTGTTGCGCTGGGATAGCTGGTAAAACCCCAGGGTTGAAAACTAAGTGTTGCAATACCCTGAGTGTTACGATGGTAAGTCGACGTGAATTCAAACATTATCGGTTATGCTCGTTAAGTTATAGTCACTGTTGGTAAGACTTAAGCGTTAAACCCAACAAAATAAATTTCTCAAATTAATCTACAAAAAGAACAAAATATTCTATGTTTATTTGGTCGGTAAATGATGGTCGGGTATTAAGGTCAAGTATTAGTATGTTAGTTGTGTACAGGTCATTGATTATTAAAGATGTTAAATAGGATAATTGTACGAGCATGGAATGATATCTTGGGAACACCAGTCCATGATTTAGAGTCTTGGAAAGTGTTAGAAGGATTCAGGAAGAGTTTGGATGAGAAACCTGAAGCCGATGTTAAAACTAAACAAAATGGACTGACAAAAGGCGACCAAGAAGCAAAACGAGCATATCCTAGGCTAGAATATGAGCTACGGGGCCCATAATATATGAATTTTGGGTTTATCGGCCACATGAGTATATGTCCATCGCAATACGCGATCAGCTTAAAAAACATGAAAAAACGGGTTTTGACCTATATCTTCTATTTTACGAACCCTAAACCATGATCACGACTTCCAACCTTTGTTAGGCAATTTTAGGTGAATTCCAGGGTTACCAATCATCTATTGATCAATCCTAATGGCTTTTCTCATCATAATTGAAGATCTAATGAATACGATGAGGGGCTAATCTTCTTGAGTCATACCTTGAATGTAGCGTATTGTATTTTTACGGTTGTTCTCACGTTTTAAGAGCAACTAATTGTAATTGTTTGTTATCGATATGTGAGTATTGATGTTTGATACTATTGTGCATTCAGTCGGTTTAGGTTTATTTCGATTAGAACGATTAGTTTGTCAGTTGCTGTGGCACGTATTCTTAGGTAATACTTTTATCTTTTTTATTATTTTTTTAATGAAGGAAAAAAGGCAATGGTCATGTGCATTGATTTTACGTTCAAGAATCGCGAGCTTTTGCCATTAGTTATAAACAATTACAATAAAGTGATAGGTATTTCAAACGGTTACAATCATTTGAATATGAAGTGTCAGTTTTTTATTTACAAAAAGCTATTTCTTAGCGAAGCAGGGGTAAATTGGAGATAAATAATCTCATCTTTGGTGTATTGGCCGATAATAATTCCAACTTTAAAAATCACTACCACCGGTCTAACATTTCAGCTATTTTTGCCTCAATGGTCCTCTGTTAAAAAACACTTAACGTCGTTAGGTTTTTTTCCGAGTTTCAAACCGACGTTTTAGGGTTTTCGATCGAAAGAATGATACGAGTCGGCTGATGTAGATCTTATATATAAATGGTGATTCAGATGTCTTGATTTTTGTTAATTGGAAATTCAAACACCCGAATTGAATCACTGTTTCGTCGTCTGGATCACCGTTTCGAGATAAATTTTACATCAGTCGAACCGTATCCCTCTTTCAATCAAAATCCCTAAAACATCGGTCTGAAACTCAGAAAAAAACTTAACGACGTTAACTATTTTTTAACATAGGACCACTGAGATAAATATAGCTGAAAGGTTATCCCGTCTGTAGTTATTTTTAAAGTTAGAATTATTATCAGCTAATACATAAAATGTGGGATTATTTATTTCCAATATGCCTTTGTTAACCAAGAAATAACTTTTTTAGCAAGAAAAAGGTTTTTTAGTAGCAAAACCATCTACTTCCCTGCACAACCAATTTGAAAGTTGTACTTGTACACCTATGTATAATCATAAAAAACAGAGTTGGGATGGATGTTAACCTGTTTGACTGGTATGACCATCTAAACCATTCCCCTTTTATCAATCAATGCAAATGGACTTTCAACCTGTCTGTCTGATTTGTTAAATTTATAGCTCTACCTCTTTTACTCTAAATGTTTCTCGTTATAAATCATATTGCCTTTTTTGCCTAACTATTTATGGGATGTTATATACAAACACCACCCCCACGATGTTTGTACATGCCTATACGACTTGTACAGACCTATACGACATGAAGACATAATTATTAACAAAAACTTTTGATGAAGAAAAGAAATGAACTTATGAAGAACAACGTGATGGTTATTGATAAACAACTCCAATCGTGATGAACCCATGGACAAAATGGTTCTAAAATTTGTGATAAACTTAGGTTGGCGTACAAACTCCAACCAGAATGAAATGAACACACAAACTAAATGCTGATGAAATCGGAAGAACACAACTTTGAAATCGTATCACTTTTTTTTATGCCGCAATAACCCATCAACCGATAATTGTTAACATAAACTTCCAATGAACGCATAAGATGAAGAACAATGTGATGATTATCTAATAAGTATACCTAATAAATATATTATAAAAGTTATTAAATAAAATATTTTCAGAAATCCTAAATATTCAATATTGGAAATATCCGAATTATTAACGTAGGGTTGTGTTGAAGAATGACATTAATCTTAATTAATTGTGTTGTCGACAATGTGCAGCCCGAAATTTTGATTTTGGAAGAAAAGAAAATTGTTATATGAACACCATTGCAATCTGCAGGAACTTTGTATGTGAGAGAGAGTAGAAAACCATCTGGAACTGAGTAAAAGAAGTAACAGCTTTTTTATGATATTGGATGGTTGAGATGAATCTTGGTGAATTCGGATGGCTCAGATCAATTCCCACTCTTTGGTAACCTAATATATAATTGTGGTTTTTGTTGACATTTTTTAATTAAATGTTGGTTTTATCAAACTTTTTTAAACTCAAATACTTATATGTACATAACAACTGGCTTTTGAACCTGTATAATACATAAGAATTTTCAAATGATAAAAATTAATAAAGTCCGTTATTTGAAATAAAGACACAAAATTATTGGTGAAAAAAGAAATGAAATATATTATAAACAATAATAATTCTAGAATCTCAAAATTACAAAAGTATAGTGTTTAAAACCTTTTTTTACAATAAATTTATTTTAGTTCTTATTGTTTGTGGGACTTGAACCAAATATTCCCATAGTGTTTTAGTTATCATTTCCAATATTTCTGGGATTCCACTTTTAATCTCGCAAGTTGGTTTTTTTCTCCATACAATAAAGTGTCAAAATTGTCCTCGAGGTTTAGTCAATTATTCGATTCTAATCCAAAAAGTTTTTTTTCTGCAACTGAACCATTGAAGTTTCTGATTTCTTGCCAATTACGTCAAATTCGTTAGCTCCGTTATCGTTTAACATTAAATGAGGGGCTCGGTTCTGTCAGTTGGTACCAGAGCGGGTTACCAAATTGTTCAGACTAACCACTGAATTTGATTCAATCGCTCTTGAATCTGCAATGGACGTTAAACTATGAAGTTCGTTGAAGTTTTTGTGGATTTTTGTGTGAATTTGGATGAAATTTGATTATTCGAAGATGATTTATGTGAATTTTGATGCTTGAGTTGATGATTAGTTCGGAGATTCAACATTAATTTCGCATTTATATGACAAATTTCATTCAGATCTACATTTATCGGTTCATTTTAGGTCGAACTCATTTATATTTGACGGTCTAGATCTGAAAGTTTGGTGAAATTGATGATGGAATGGTGATTTTAAGATGATTTGATGATTTAAATGATTAATTTCGTGTATCAACTGTTAAATTTCGGATCTGGAAAGTTAGGGTTCGTATGTTGAGAATTTGGGAAAAACAGTTGGAATTGGTGTTCGAACAGAGATGATGATTGTTTAATGCATGAGTAGTTAGCCGTGATTGAGCTATATCTTAGTGCTGGATCTGATTGAATAGTACCGAACAAATTGTTGATTGTTAATGAGTTGTTGCTGGTGATATGTTAGTTGTTAACGAGTAGTTAAATGTGCGGTTGTATCTGCATATTTTGAATAGATGTTGAATAAATACAGCCGCATATGCTGATATTTTGAACTGATATGACTCCCAAGCTAGTAAGATTTTGGTACAAGAACTGTTATACTCGAGCAAGCGGCTGCTGCATTATCGAACTGATGTAGTTGCTGATATGAGTTGCAGCTGCTTTTTAGTGGCTGATATGGAAAGAGTTGACTAGCTGAGTTTAACTCAGTTTGCTGATTAAATCTGATTTGCACGAGCAGTTGCAGTCATGGTCAGAAGTAATTATAATCATGTTAATGGTACAACTATTTCAGCTGATGATTCAATTCACGAGCATTGTGTTTGGACAGCTGCTGATATGACAGATTTTCATGAACAATTATTGCATATGCTGCTGATACAGTTTGTTCATCGAGCATAATCAGACTGGTTTTTAATTGTTCACGGGCAATTCAAACTCAGATCAGTTTGTACCCGAAACAAGGGCAATTTGGTGAATGTTGCTGCTGAGTTTAAACTGTTTGCTGCTAAGTTTTATTATCGAACGACTGCTGATGTGATGATTATTCTGGTGCTGATTAATCCACAAACAATTAACAACCAGTTCATGAGTAGTTAATTGCAGCAGCGTATCAGTAGTTAAATGCAGGGGCACATTAGTCATTTTGCTGCTAAAGCTTTTATTTTGTTCAGTTGCTGCAGATTTTAATCAGTTTATGTTGCTGCACTATTTTACAAAGGGCAAAATGATAATTGATTGAAGGGACAGCAGTTGATAATTCACGAAAAGACGATGCTGATATGAACTCGTATATATTGCTGATATGAATTGGGGCTGGATTGTGTGTTCGAACATGCTGCAGATGGAAACTTAATTAGTTGCTGCTTGTTGCTGATCTGTTTATTCAGGGGCGGGCTACTGAACAATAGCATTTGGCGCATGATTGAGGGCAGATTGGGTTTGTTTGTTTCTGATATGTGTGCGTCGTTGCTGCACTAATTTACAAACTGATTGGCAGATTAGGCCTGAACACTCATGAGTTTCAAGTACTTGCTGTTGTCAGGAACAGTTGGGTTAAAAAAAAATTTGTCGAGTAGTTGTTGCTGGATATGATTCACGAACAGTTACATAAGCATAAACGAACTGGGTTCTGAATGCACAGTATCAAAGGGGTATTTTTGTATTTCAGCAGCGGTACAAGTGTTATATGCAGATGATGAGAGCTGTTATTGCAGATGTTGCAGTTGAAGATCCATACACGAAAACTTTGCTAATCATTTGCAGATTTTGCTTAAACGGTTGCAGATTCAGATCAAACTCCTATTTCACGAACAGTTGCTGCTAAGGATAGAATGTTAACAACAGAGGTATTTCACAATACTGCAACTGATACAAGATTTTAATGCTGGAAGAAACTACATGTGTTTGGCGTTCGAAATGCCAAGTTTGGTGCAGGTCTTGATTCGCACTTATCCGTTGAATTTTTGACCATGTGTTCTAAATGAAGATGTTTGCACAAGTATGAGTTACTGTCTGGAAGTGATTTTTTTGGTCAACTTGGCTGTTGACTGTGTCGGGTCAACAAGGGGCATTTTGGTCATTTTTGAAGATATTTGAGAAAAAAAATGTGCAAAATTTAGCAAAATTTCACGACTTCAACAATGTGCTTACAAGATCAAGATGGTTGATTTTCCGGATCATTTCATGAGTTGACCAACTCAAAGGTTAACTATCAACGACAAAGTATCATTTTATTTCATTTATTTTGAATTTTATCAACAATTCTTGATATGGATGGTCAAGATTGTTGGAATTGAAGAATTTCATTTTTTCACCTGCACTTGATTTGAAGACACGATTCGTTAAAGATAATTGCAACGAAATTGAGGGAGAAAAATTTTGTAAATTTCATTGCAAATTGTTAACTTCAAATCAAGTGAAAGACTCATGTAAATTAAAATATGATCAACATCGATTCACAATTCGATTTTCTTCAAAGACGCTTGTTGGTTTGTGAGTTCTCGTATTTCCTAGTACGTGTAAATAGTTGGAATATCTTCATAAGAAAAGAAGTCACTTGAAATTCAAGAACGGGTTATAGTTTGATTCCGAATTCGGTTCTTAATTCAGGAAAGGTTTGAAGAGAGTTTGCAAAGAAAGAAACATGTTTTTGAAGAAAGTTGGATTATTTGATGATCGTACCGAGGTTATTTTCTTTTGTGGTGACCAATTGACACGAATCTGATTATTGGAGTTTGAAACCTCGTTCTTATGCCCATACAACTATATCCAAATGAGATAAAAGAGAAGATGGTCTAAATGGACAACGAAAGATGCTTATTGTGAGGGGGAGAATTTCAATCAAAGGCATCGGGTTATGAGGTGATCGTGAAGGTGATTCGATGGCATCGATAAAAGGGGGAGATTGTTGGGTTTTATATTTTAGACCGACGCATCGAATCGTTATTCGTTTATAATAAATATAAGGTTAACTCGACAAGGAAAAATAACAAGTTATTGAAGATATTTCGGGTGAAAAAACGGGTTTTATATTATTTCATTGGTCTTATCCAAGAGGCGGATGGAGTGAAGACCAAGGCACAAGACTACTACAAATAGATGATTAGGTCATGTGTTTTTATTGAGAGTTTCCACCCGGCGATGAGCTCTCCCCGGGTGGTGAGCGTTTATGATTATGTATGTATGTATGTATGAGTGTTCTTCGTGTAAATCATTCTCTTAATGAAATCATACTACTGCATCTATCTATTGTGTTTCGATTACAATTGTTCATCCTATTATTGATTGTTAATCGAATCAAACTCTCTACATCTGTCCATTTTTATCTTTCAAGAGTGAACAAATGTTGTGGATTCGATCCTAAACCGAGCTCGTTTATCATCATTCGACACGCTTCCGTATTGGGGCTCGGTTCTGTTAGTTATTTCTGATGTATAAATAGGTACGACGGTCGATTGGTGTTCCAAAATCGTATCGGCTGTTCAAAATCATGGTAGAGTGGGAATGGTTGCTAATTCAGAGACAAAGAGGGATGGTAGGGCTGATGATGGTGGTGGAAGTGGTTACCGACGACAAGTTACGTGGTGGTTCAGTGATGGTGTGAAAGGGAAAGCTGGCATCTCGTTAAATGGCTTGAATTTGTTTTGGTTTTTTGAATTTTGAATAAGAATGATATGGAAAATAAATTAATATATGTAGTAACAATAAAAATAATAATGATAGAGATATATAAAGAGTGATTTATAAATTGGTTGGAGATAGATGCGTTAAAAGACAAATATACCCCTTATTTAACATAAAAAATTAACGGAGTTAACAATTCGGACGTAATTGGTAAGAAATGGAAAACCTCGATGGTCCACTTGCAAAAAATAATCTTTTTGCACAAAAATCGCATAATTGGCCAAACTGATGAGCCTAAAGTGGTATATAAAAATATTGCAATTAATAACCTCGCACAACGAGTAATAAAAACTAAGAATACCCTAAACCAAACCATTAGCAACAGGCAAGTGAACCTATCGGGTGTAGAATAGCTATGGGAAGTCCGGAAATATCGAACCCTAGAGACACTAATTAAATTAACGAAACTAGATTCTAAATGCTAAATAAATTAATAATTAAGAGAAGATTATTTTTGGATTTTTATTTATTTTATTTTAAGACTAATTATTATTTAGACTAATTAATTAAGCTAAAGTAAACTAATAAATTAAACTTAAAACTCTAAGACTTAGATGAAGACAATAATGAGAAAGGCGTTACCTAGGCTTGAAATCCTATTTGTGAATCTTGGATGCTTATCGGCTATGGAAACTGTGATGGAACCGGGATCTAAAGATACGACGCCCTAGACATCCTAGTGGATCCCTGATCATTCTCTGGGTGTCACCTAAAATGAATACCTAAGGGGCGTATGACACAAACCGGTTGGTTGGATTACCTCTCAGTCTCTCCAACAATATTAAAGTACTCTAATGACTAGATCACCTCTCAGTCTCACTAATCACAATACATCCGGGAGTGTAAGGGACGTAAGGAGTAACCTAAAGATGCTCAAAAAGACTTAGGATAGCAAAAATCAAAAGACAATAAGGGGGAAACCCACTCTCATGTAATCTATACCAAACTGCCTAATGAATAAGACAACCTCAACTATCTATTACTTCTCAGTCTCAAGATAGGAAGAACACTTAAAATCTCTAAACCCTCAAACAATAGTTCATATGGATTATACCGGCTATAAACCATAAACTAGTTACGAACACACAGTAGGTAACCTAATATGCGTCTACACATGAAAGACTTTCACAAAGACACATATGGAACAATTGAATAAAAGTAAGTTAACAATAAGTATGCATATTCATCCTACAAATATCAAAAAGTCTATTACAATAATATTAGTCTAACACCAATAACCAATAAAACCGACTAGCAATCCAAAGTTCAACAAATATTCATTCAAAGCCCAGACAACTAAAAAGGTTTAGCCAAGAATCATGCTCAAAACAAGGATAAAATAATTTAGTTCATTCAAGTTCATAATAAACATAATAAATTTAAACCAAAGAAACCGTATTTAAATGAGTAGATGTGAACCCAACACCTCCAAAAGCTTTTGACTTGCGGCTGTTTTGGTGTGCAATTCCAGCCAAGAATAATAAATAATAATATGGATTGTGGCTTCTATTTTCTTCTGCTGCAGCTTCGTTGCCTTCCACAAAAAAATAACAATAAAGAGTAATAATTGTTGGCGGATGTCTTCTTCTGCCTTCTTGTCTCTTCTCCAATCAAGCTTAATTTGCTGCTGCCTTTTTTCTGAATCTCTACCGTCAAGCTGCTCCAAAAAAAATATATATTCTATATCATGTACAGGGGCGGCTCCTAATATATAAATATATGACGGTTAAATTTTTTTTTCTCAACACCGACATTCTTAAATTCATGTAGGCCCACTTTCTCAAAACCTAATTATTATTATTATTATTATTATTATTATTATTATTATGATACGTAACTTACTTTTTATTTTCTTTTTCTTTTTTCTTCTTTTGATGCTATATATAATAGTTAATTTTAATAATAGAAATTAATAATATATAATATATGTTCGACTCGTCATTCGTCGGTTTCAAGTTTAGTAAAAGTATTTCATTTTAGCTTATTGTCTCTAGAAACCATTAAAACCCACACATAAACCAAAAAATAATAATATTCAATAAAAACTTGACTCAAAAGCACTTAAAAGTATATGGAATATTTATATAATAATATGTATAAATGAGACCATATCAAATATCCCCACACTTAATTCTTTTTCGTCCCTAAAAAAGTTGTTTGCAATGGAATCATAATCAGAAAACTAGTATTCAAAACATTTAGGTTATCTTAATTAATAATAGATAAACGCAAAAACCGCCATTGCCGATATTGTTGTCCACTTTAACCCAGCCACCAACCTATCAAGCCCCCCATCATATTTAGTGATTAAGTTTAAGTGATATCAATAAACCTAAGGGTCTCACACCTAAAGAGTTACAGATCCACTTACCCCCATCTCAAGCATAATCAAGACAATATAAACTGGGTTGAAGCAGACTGGTTCAACCTATCACCGTAAGCTAAAAACCCTTTAATGGTAAGAAGAAAATGCACTTAGGTGGAATTTAGATAGATGAATGGTCAAATGAGATCGTACGAGCAATTCCTAAACCTAAAACTATATTAGCGGATTTCGACCCAGCATTGTTTCACCCGAGCTGCAACCCAGTATATGACGGTCCCAAGCCTCCACCCTTAGTATTTCCTAAAAATATTTATTGACTAAGAACTTTCGAGCCCTAATAGTGTGTCCTCAGAGTCACCATCCCATTGGTAACACGTAAGCTCTCGGCCCCGTCTAGTATGTGCCTTTTGGCCTCTTTTTCTAATAATATATATATTTTTTTGTGAATGCTTCTTTGGCATTTGCATAACTTTCTCATTCACTTTACTTTCAAAATATTTGCACATATTTGACGTTCGTGCAACAAAATTTTATGCTCTTAGGCATCTTTTACCTAAATATATAACTATTTTCTAAGCTTGTATAAATGATGGACATGGTCGGGCGCCACCACTCGTTATAAACTTTCATAAAACAGAGTGGCGTGCTAATTTTAAGTGCATGTAATTCTCACCACCTCAAGGTTTAAAGATTAAGGTAATACTCGTTATGCCTTATCGAATTTTCAACTTCACTACCCCCCCCCCCCTCAAGATAAGAACCCACAAGGTTTATGACTATTAGGTATATTAATAATAATCAGGGGAAACCTTTCAAGGCTAGTTGGGCCTACCGACACATCCCAAATTAAGTGAGCTTTCTATTTTTTTTATCTCATATATATTAGTAGTTTTAAAAACCAATTCCCAATTTTTCTATCATTTTCCATTTTGTTGCAAAACATTTAATTCAAGGGACAATTTTTTTGTTCTTTTTAATTAATTTTTTTTATAAATATTTACTTTTTTTGTATTTTTTATTTTTTTATTTTTTTTATTTTTATTTTTAACTACCTGGTAATATGGCAGTGATCTTCGTATGTCATGTTCCGATAAAACGACCGTATAGCATTTCATTCGCGGCCACAGCTTTTGGGTCCCCTCTACAATCAAATAAGTTCAGAACGCCCCCGTCTGAATGGAGATTGAGTACGAACGATAGCATCCAAACCTGCAAAACAAAGCTCAAAGCACCCAAAGCAGACATCAAACAGACTCTAAAACTTAAAACTGACTCAAAATACAAGAATAAAAGAAAACAAATAAAAACATATACAAACTCTACACTCGGCATTACCCGAGTCCTATCCCTATCAAGCAGTCAACCTAGGGATGTCGAGGCGAAACACGTCCTCCTCAACCGAATCAACCGGCCCACCAATATAATGCTTCAACCTATGGCCGTTCACCTTCCACAAGCTCCCATCAACATCTCGAACTTCAACAGCACCATGCGGGAACACCTCCTTGACCGTATATGGTCCTCCCCATCTCGATCTAGGTTTTCCTAGAAATAACTTCAAAAGGAAATTATCAACAACACTCGATCCCCACACTTAAACTCTTTCACTTTCTTCAACTTCCGATCGTGCAACGCCTTCGTACGCTCCTTATAACTCCACGATCTCGCGTACGCCTCATCTCTCAACTCCTCAACCTCATGAATTTGGAGATACCGGTTTTTCGCAGCCTGGGTCAGATCAAGATTAACGGATCTCAACACCCGATACGCTCTATGCTCTAACTCAACCGGTAGATGACACGTTTTCCCGTAAACCATCCTAAAGGGTGTGGTCCCAATAAGCGTTTTAAATGCTGTGCGGAAAGCCCAAAGCGCATCATCCAACTTATCGGACCAGTCCTTTCGGTTCTTGTTGACAGTTTTCTCTAGAATTCTCTTAATGCCTCGGTTTGCATTCTCCACTTGCCTGCTCGTCTGTGGGTGATAGGCGGTGGACAACCGATGGGTGACCCCATACCGTGCCAATGTCTTCCCCATCTGGGCATTGCAAAAGTGCGTGCCCCTATCACTGATCAAGGCCTTGGGAGTACCAAACCGACAAAACAACCTCTTCAAGAATCCCACTACAACTCGGGCGTCATTAGTGGGCAAGGGTTGAGCTTCAACCCACTTGGAAACGTAATCGATAGCCACGAGAATATATCGGTTCCCTCGAGAAGAAGGGAACGGACCCATGAAATCAATGCCCCAAACATCGAAAACCTCAAAAACCTGAATAGGGTTTTGGGGCATCTCATTACGGAATGAGATGTTACCAGTGCGCTGACATGCATCACACTGTCTGACAAACACGTGCGAGTCTTTGAAAATCGATGGCCAATAAAAACCGGAATCTAGAACTTTCCTCGCAGTGGAAGACGAACCATGGTGGTAACCAGTTAAACCCTCATGACAATGTCTAAGAATCTCACCGCCCTCTTCTCTACTCACACACCTCCTCAACACTCGATCGGCGCCTACACGAAACAAATACGGTGAATCCCATATGTAATGGCTGGCATATGCGAAAAACTTCCTCCTCTGCTGATAACTCATGCCCTTAACTACCACTCCTTTCGCCAGATAATTCACAATGTCGGAGAACCATGGCAGACCCTACTCTTCAGCACTAACGTACAAGACTGGCTCGCTCTCAAATCTCACTCTCACCATCATCAATGACTCGTGGGGAAACCTATCCCCGATGGTGTCCTCACTAATCTCCTCTCTTTTTGGATCATACAAACGTGATAAGTGATCCGCAACAACATTCTCCGCTCCCTTTTTATCTCTAATCTCAATATCGAACTCGGAAAGCAAGAGAATCCATCGTATCAAACGAGGTTTGGCATCTTTCTTGGCGAACAGGTATTGCAATGCCGCATGATCAGTATAAACGATGGTTTTGGACAGCACAAGATAAGAACGGAATTTGTCGAACGCGAAGACCACTGCTAGAAGCTCCTTCTCGGTAGTCGTGTAATTCTCCTGAGCATCATTGAGGGTCTTGCTCGCGTAATAGATAGGGTGGAAGTGCTTGTCCTTCCGCTGACCTAGAACAGCCCCAACTGCAAAATCACTAGCGTCGCACATGAGCTTGAAGGGTAAGCTCCAGTCGGGTGCTACTAAGATAGGGGCGTTAACCAGCTGCCCCTTGAAAAACTCAAACGCCTTCAGACAATCAGCATCAAATTCAAATGTGATGTCCTTCTCTAGAAGGCGAGTCATGGGCCGGGTGATCTTAGAAAAATCTCTGATAAACCTACGATAAAAACCCGCATGCCCGAGAAAACTACGAACGGATTTCACACTAGTAGGTGGAGGAAGTCTACTGATGGTGTCGATCTTAGCTCGATCTACCTCAATACTGTCTCGCGAAATCTTGTGCCCAAGCACAATGCCTTCAGTCACCATGAAGTGGCACTTCTCCCAGTTCAGTATCAACTTTGTCTCTATGCATCGTTTCATCATCCTCTCAAGATTAGAAACTGATCAAAAGAGTCCCCGTATACCGAAAAATCATCCATGAAGACCTCCATGGAACTCTCGATCATGTCCTGAAAAATCGCTACCATGCAACGCTGGAATGCAGGCGGAGCATTACATAACCCGAAAGGCATACGTTTGTACGTGAAGGTACCGTATGAGCATGTAAATGTGGTATTTTCCTGATCCTCATGCGTGACAGGGATCTGGAAATAACCTGAAAATCCATCAAGACAATAGTAGAAATGTCGTCCCGACAGACGCTCCAACATCTGATCGATGAACGGAAGAGGAAAGTGGTCTTTCCTAGTAGCGTCGTTAAGCCTCCTGTAGTCAATGCAAACCCGCCAACCTGTGATTGTCCTAGTCGGAATAAGCTCGTTTCGTTTTTAGTGACAACTGTCATCCCTCCCTTATTAGGGACGACCTGAACGGGACTCACCCATGAAGAACCAGAGATGGGATAGATCAGACCAGCGTTGAGGAGTTTGATAACCTCCTTCTTGACCACCTCCGACATGTTAGGGTTGAGCCTCCTCTGAGATTGGATTACAGGCTTGTACTTGATGTGCGTCGGATATGTCTATAATAATGAATCTCACAACTAAGTTTTAAATATAAACCGAAAATCCTAAAGCCACACACAACTGGCAAGTGTACCGATCGTAAGTAGTATAGACCTAGGAAGTCCGAGTATCGAACACGTGGACACGTAAGAACGCTAATGATCACTAACCCTAGACAAGACCTACCTAAGAAAAATATTTAAATGATTTTTGATTTTTATAACTTAACTTGACTAACTGGACTGACTGACAAAAATTACCAAAAATAGGAAACTTAACGGGGAACTAACTGTGTTAACTTCGGATGGAGAAAAACGTCTACCTAGGTCTGAATCAAACTGTAGGCCTAACAAGCTAATGGAATGGATGACATCAAGACACCGGTCCCTAAAGATGACACGACTAAGGATCACTCGGGCTCACTGGATTACCTCTTGGTCTCACTCAACAAGCCTTAACTACTCAAAGTCGACTAAAACGACCAAACCGGGAAACAATTGCTAACGTGCTCTAATGTTGACTCTCCTCTCGGTCTCACCAACAATCGACCCTAATGGAAATGAATAATACACAACCAAGGATAGAGGAACAATTCAACTTAAACCAAATAGATCAACTGGTCGCTCAAAACACTTAAATCGGACAAGAAACGAACTCGCTCTCGCGCAATCCTTATTCTAGCGTGCAAAGGTAATGAAACGACCCTAACTTCTTATCACCTCTCGGTCTCTAAGAAGGTGCCTAACCGCTATACTTTAACCAAAAAATCACGCAACAAAACCCTATGGTTGTACCTACCGCAAACAAACCCTAAACACAAAGTCTAGAATCAAACAAGCACCGATCAATCAATACGAAACTAATTAACCAACGCAAGGGGTTTAAGCAATAAATTGATATAATTTCCAGCCCTTAAACACAACCTATTTCATGTCTAAATCAAACTTTACAATAACAATTAACATCTATCAATCAAACAATCCAATAAACTCATCAAAACCTAACAATTATCATCATTCCTAGGTAGAACCGACAAGTTTAGCCTAGCATATTATTTAGACAACAGCAAATACTCAATAAAATCATCACATAAACTATTCCAGTCATCATAACAATCATTCAATGATCAATACTAATCATAAACAATTCAATCTCTCAATCAATTGCAAAACTAGTTAACAATTAAGCAAGAATAAGAAAGTGATTGAACAAAGTAATGAATGAAAGGATATTGAGATGTTCCGGGCTGCTCCTTGCTGCAATAATCTGATGGAGAACGATCCCGACACTTGGCTCTTGCTTCTTTTTCCTCCCTTAGCCGCCAAAACACCAAGACCTAGCTTCCACAAAACTTTTTTTTTCTTTTTCTTTCCTGTTGAGTTCTGGCCGATCGGACCTAGGCTGCCGCTCTAGGGTTTTTTTTATATAATATAATATAATGTAGTTTGGGCTTGTCCATGAAGCATACGGGCCGGGCCTTGAGCTTTGTCTTCAAATCATATGCGTAAAAGACTCGTAAACTGCTCAAGAAGCTCGGTTTCTTTCTTTTTTTCACCCATAACCTACAAGATAGTTAAAACTATGTAAAACCTATCTAAAACAAGTTAAAATACATAAAATATAATATAATACGTAGATAAAAGATGTGGAAAATAAGTGTGTTTTGCAACACATCAAATATCCCCACACTTAAGACTTTTTCGTTCCTGAAAAAGAATACTACACAGGATCATAACCGAGTTCAACTGACAACTCTAGGTTTATTTATTTATTATTATTTTTTTTTCTTTTTAAAGTATTAGAACAAGTGACCCGTTACCCAAATATTTCTTCCAACTTTCACCTAATAAGCTAGATCAGGTCGATTACCGGTATTGCTATCCACTTAAACCCATGCCCCTAATACTTACCGCGGCAAATAAGGCGTGACAATTTCATTAGTTTGTATGACCAAGCGGGACCTACACTTAAAACCCTTGCCGCCACTTCACCACGTTCCATTATGGTTTTACCGGGCCGAATCACCCCAGTTTGACTTAAACCTATTGCCACATGATCAAAACATTTTCGATGCAAAACCTATAAACTCTAGCTTGGTCCTTGATCGACCTACAGTAGTTTCCTTCATGGTGGTTTTTATTTGAAATTTTTTTTTTCTGCCTTTTGGTTTTTTGCTTTGCCTTTTGGCTTTTTGCAATTTTTTTTTTCTTTTTTTGAAAAGTCCACCATGTTGGACGATATTACAGACTGCATCAAGGCTCAGGTCTGCGCCACCGCGCAACAAAGGGCCGAGAAAAACTGTCTTCTGCTATTTGCAGGAATAGATACGTATACATAAGATTATACATATAAGTACGTATACAAAAATTAGGTTTTTATATAAAGGTGATCATATGACTCGAGGCTTGTGCATGACTCGGCTTTTCATTCCAGTCCTGTTACGGGCTTAGTTAAACAAACAAAACCCTAAGATGTTTCCCACTAAAGTAAGGCCATTTAAAAGGTTCAATGAGGTCAACAACCAAACCGCCCTTTCATTCTCAAAGGCTGAGCCTACCAGCACATCGATTACTGAGTCTAAACTGTTCGGTTGCCGTACATTACGTGCGGGTCTAATAGGCACTGTTCTTATTTATTATATATATATTTTTTGAAAACACCAAGAATTTATAAAATAACCACTACTCGGTAATAATATCATTTCCTGTTTAACGTAGAGAAAACAAATTTCAAGGGACTATTTTTTTTTCAAAATTTTCAAATTGTTTTTCTTTCTTTTTTTTTTTCAAAATTTTTCTACAACTAAGTAAAATAAATCCCATCCCCACACTTAGAACGAAATCGTCCTCAATGAGAACAAGGAAAAGAAATGAAATAAAATAAAATAAAAATAAAACAAAAATAAAAATTTAATATACAAGAATAAAACAAAGAACGGGTTACTCCCTTGGTTTGTGTGCAGAATCTTCAATAGCTGAGTAGTAACCAAACGACCGTATAGCATTTCGTTCGCGGCCACAACCTTGGGAGAACTTGTTCCAAAACGCCATCGTAGCTACCATGCGCATAATAACCTGTAAGAACTCAAACTCGCTCGCATGTAGCGGCGTACAACAGAAAACAAAAACATAAAGAAATAAACGTATTTTTGTGTTTTTGGTTTTTATGATTTATATTTTTTTATTTTTTATTATTTTTTTTCTAATAGAACACAACTTAAATCGACCGACTCGAATGGAGATTGAGTACGAGCGGTTTCATTTTAGAACATCCTGAAACATACAAAAATAAATAAAACAGATAGCACAAACAAATAACAGAAATACAAACTCTACAACTTGGGCAGTCTCCCGAGTGATGCATCCATCACGTCTACGTCTCAGTGAGCGAGTCAAGGTAGAATACCTCAACAGTCTGATAAGCTATCGGCTTGCCAATGTAGTGCTTCAGTCTATGACCGTTCACCTTAAACTTCCCAGTTTTATCCTCTATCTCAATAGTACCATACGGGAAAACCTCAGTGACCGTGAACGGTCCCGACCATCGGGATCCGGGAATAACCTCAACCGGGAGTTATACAATAAAACCAAATCCCCACACATGAACTGCTTGTTCCCCTTCAACTTTCTGTCATGCAGTTCCTTCGTCCACTCCTTATAACTAAATGACTGTGCATAGGCGTGATCTCTCAGCTCCTCTAACTCGTGCAACTGGTGGAACCGAGTAGCCTCCACGGCGGACATATCAAGATTGACCCTCTGTAGGGCCCAAGAAGCACGGTGCTCCAACTCGACAGGCAGGTGGCAGGCCTTCCCATAAATCATCCGAAACGGTGTGGAACCGGTCGGTGTTTTGTAGGCTGTACGGAAGGCCCACAACGCATCATCCAACTTGTCGGACCAATCCCGACGATTCGAACCAACCGTTTTCTCAAGAATGCGCTTGATCCCCCAATTACTCACTTCTACCTGCCTACTAGTCTGTGGGTGGTAGGCGGTTGCAAGCCGATGGGCGACCCCATAGCGTCGCAACGCCTTCTCCATCTGCATATTGCAGAAGTGAGTACCTCTATCACTGGTCAATGCCTTCGGGACACCAAAACGAGCAAAAAGGCTCTTGAGAAAACGGACTACAACTCGGGCATCATTCTTGGGTAAGGCTTTGGCCTCAACACACTTCGAAACACAATCAACCGCCACGAGTATGTACTTGTTTCCACGCGAAGATGGAAACGGTCCCATGAAATCAATGCCCCAAACATCGAAAACCTCACAAACTTGAATAGCATTTTGGGGCATTTCATTTCACGACGAGATGTTACCGACCCGCTGGCAACGATCACAACTCCTAACAAACACGTGCGCATCCTTAAAAATCGAAGGCCAATAAAAACCGCAATCAAATACCTTCTTCGCTCTCAAACTCGCACCGTGATGACCTCCTGGCTGTCCAACATGGCAATGGCTCAGAATCTGCCATCCCTCCTTAATGTCCACACACCTCCTGATCAACTGGTCAGCACCTATACGAAAAAGATACGGGTCGTCCCAAAGGTAAAACTTAACATCAGCAAAGAATTTCTTCTTTTGCTAGTAAGACATCTTCGGGTAGAACCCGTCCGCAAGATAGTTCGCGAAGTCGGCGAACCATGGAAAACCCTCATCCTGAGCTGAAATAAACATGAGACTCTCTGTCGGAAAGTGGTCATTAATCCTGACCCCCGGCTCTCCTAATTCAGCTCCCTCAAGAAGCGAAAGATGATCGGCCGCCACATTCTCGGCCCCCTTTTTATCACGGATTTCAATATCAAACTCTTGAAGCAAAAGGATCCATCGGGTAAGACGTGGCTTAGCATCCTGTTTGCTAAAGAGATAACGAATGGCAGAATGATCCGTGTACACAATTGTCTTGGACAGAACAAGATAGGACCAGAATTTATCGAATGCAAACACCATAGCTAAAAGCTCTTTCTCGGTGGTGGTGTAACTCTCCTGTGCACCATTTAGGGTCCGGCTAGCATAGTAAATCGGATGGAAGTGTTTATCCTTCCGCTATCCAAGAACCGCTCCGACTGCGAAGTCGCTCGCATAACACATCAACTCAAAGGGAAGCGACCAGTTGAGAGCAATCATGATCGGGGCGTTAACGCGTTTGTCTTTCAAAATATCAAACGCCTCGATACACTGCTCAGAAAACACAAATGGGGCATCCTTCTCCAGAAGTTTGGTCATGGGTCTCGCGATCTTAGAAAAATATTTAATGAACCGGCAGTAGAACCCAGCGTGACCCAGAAAACTCCGGATGGATCTCATAGAAGTGGGCGGGGGAAGATTAGAAATGGTCTCGACCTTCGCACGATCGACCTCTATCCCCGTACTTGAAATACAATGCTGCAAAACGATGCCCTCGCGTACCATGAAGTGACACTTCTCCCAGTTAAGGACTAGGTTGGTGTCAACGCATCGGGCCAACATCCTCTCAAGGTTAGAGAGACAATGATCAAAAGAACTCCCAAACACAGAAAAATCGTCCATGAACACCTCCATGGAGTCCTCGATCATGTCATGAAATATAGCCACCATGCATTTCTAAAATGTGGCTGGAGCGTTACACAATCCGAACGACATACGCCTGTAAGCAAACGTTCCGTATGGGCAGGTAAACGTGGTTTTCTCTAGGTCATCGGGAGAGATCGGAATCTGAAAGTACCCGGAGAAACCATCCAAGAAACAGTAGTACTGCTGACCTGCTAAACGCTCCAACATCTGATCAATGAAAGGTAAAGGAAAGTGGTCTTTCCTCGTGGCATCATTCAGTCTGCGATAATCAATGCAGACTCTCCAACCGGTCACAAACCTAGTGGGAATGAGCTCGTTCCTCTCATTGGTGATGACAGTCATGCCACCCTTTTTAGGAACCACTTGGACTGGACTAACCCACAAACTATCAGAAATGGGGAAAATGATCCCTGCATCAAGGAGTTTGAAAATCTCCTTCTTCACGAACTCCTGCATCTTCAGATTAAGCCGCCGCTGCGGCTGAACGATAGATCTATAATCACCCTCCATGAGGATTTTATGAGTGTAGAACGAAGGGTTGATACCCTTAATGTCGATAATCTTCCATGAAATGGCCTCCTTGTGCTCTCGAAGCACACTCAACAATCTCTCTCTCTCGACCTCCGTCAAAGCAGATGCAATAATAACCGGCAACTACCTCTCCTCGTCCAAAAACGCGTACTCCAGATGGGCAGGCAAATCCTTAAGCTCTAAGGAAGGAGGGGGGCTCTCGACGGAAGGTCGGTCCGTCGGATCGTCTCGTACGATCCCAGCAGACTGATGTGTGACTAATAACCCTATAATAATGACCCTCACAACTAAGTTTTAATATTAAAAAGAAAATCCTAAACCACACACAACCGGCAAGTGTACCGATCGCAAGTAGTATAGACCTAGGAAGTCCGAGTGTCGAACACGTGGACACGTAAGACGCTAACGATTACTAACCCTAGACAAGACCTACCTTAGAATAATATTTAATTGATTTTTGATTTTTAATTACTTAACTGAACTAACTAGACTGACTGACAAAACTTACCAAAAATAGAAAACTTAACGGGGAATTAACTGTGTTAACTTACGGTGGAGAAAAACGTCTACCTAGGTCTGAATCAACTTGTAGGCCTAACAAGCTAATGGATTGAATGATATCTAGACACCGGTCCCTAAAGATGACAAGACTAAGGATCGCTCGGGCTCACTGGATCACCTCTTGGTCTCACTCAACAAGCCTAAACTACTCAAAATCGCCTAAAACGTCCAAACCGGGAAACAATTGCTAACGTGTTCTAATGCTAGATCACCTCTCGGTCTCACCAACACTCGACCCTAATGGCAATGAATACTACACAACCAAGGATGGAGGAACAATTCAACTTAAACTAAAATAGATCAACTAGTCACTCAAAACACCTAAACCTGACAAGAAACGAACTCGCTCTCGCTCAATCCTTATTCTAGCATGTAAAGGCAATGAGATGACCCTAACTTCCTATCACCTCTCGGTCTCAAAGAAGGTTCCTAACTGCTGTACTTTAACCAAATAATCATGCAACAAAACCCTACGGTTGTTCCTACCGCAAACAAACCCTAAACACCAAGTCTAGAATCAAACAATGCACCGATCAATCAATACAAAACTAATCAATCAACACACGGGGTTTATGCAATAATTCACCAAAATTTCCAGCCCTTAAACACAACCTATTTCATGTCTAAATCAAACTTTATAATAACAATTAAGGTCTATTAATCAAACAATCCATAAAACCTATCAAAACCTAACAATTAACATCATTCCTAGGTAGAACTAACAAGATTAGCCGAGAATCATAATTGGACAGCAGCTAGCATTCAATAAAAACATTATATAACTCATACCAATCATCATAATAATCATCCAACAATCAATTCTACTCATAAACAATTCAATCTCTTAAGCAATTGCGAAACAATTCAACAATTAAGCAAGAAACTAAAATTGTATGAACAATGAAAAAGATGTAAGGATATGAGATGTTCCGGGGCTGCTCTCGGCTGTAAAAACTGATGGTGAATGATCCCAAGACTTGGTTCTTGTGTCTTCTTCCTTCCCTAGCCGTCACATGATCAAACTCTAAGCCGAAAAAAGTTTTTCCTTCTCTCCCTTGCTGTTGCCTGGCCGATCGCAGCTTAGTAGGCTGCTAGGGTTTTTTTAATTTTTTTTATGTTATAATATTGTAAGTAATGGGCCTCCATGATGCATATGGGTCGGGCTTTGAGCTTTGTCTTGAACTTGTATGCGTAAAAGGCTCGTACAATGCTCGAAAAGCTCGGTTTCTTCTTCCTTGTAACCCATAACCTACAATATGAACAAACTTATGTAAAACCTAAATAAAACGAGTTAAAACACCTAAAATATAATATATTACGTAGATAAAAGGTGCGGAAAATACGTGTGTTTTACAACACATCATAGACACTTCAGACTCAGGGGAATGTGAATCGGTGTCGTCTTCCGTTGACTGATCGGTCATGGCAACCATCTCAATCTCTGGAATGTCCCTATCGAGAATCTGAGTGTCGGAGGCAGATCCTCCACAGATCTCACTGAAAAACTCCCCAACATGCTCCATGATGGTATCGACAAAGTACAAGGAGTCATCAGCAGACTTGGGGTGTTTAAGTGACTGTCGAACGTCAAAGATGACGTTCTCATCCCCAACTCTCAAGATCAACTTACCCTCGCAGACGTCTATCAACACCTGTGCAGTGGTAAGGAATGGTCGGCCAAGAATAAGCAGTACACTATCATCATCGTTCATGTCCAGAATGACAAAGTCCACCGGGAAGATGAACTTATCGACATGAACAAGCATGTTCTCGACCACCCCTCGAAGGTATTTCACAGAACGATCAGCAAGCTGGATACTCATCCTGGTGGGCCTCGGTTCGCCTAAACCCAGCTTGCAATACACGGAATACGGCATGAGATTAATGCTGGCACCAAGATCACCCAGTGCATGAATAACCGTATCATCACTCAAGATGCAGGGAATCGTGAAACTCCCTGCATCGGCCATCTTCTCTGGTAGCTTCCTCTATAAGACAACAGAACAACTAGTACTCAAAGGGATGGAAGCTACCTCAGCCAACTTCTCTTTATTCGACAGAATACCCTTAAGGAACTTCGCGTGTTTAGGCATCTGAGTCAGTGCCTCAAGGAATGGAATATTAAGGTGAAGCTACTTCAAAAGATCAAGAAATTTAGAATTCTGCTCCTCATCTCTGTCTCTGCGGAGTCTCCCGGGGTATGGTACTCTAGTTTTGTAGACTCTCAGCGGCTCGCTCGGTAGCTGCTGTCTCTTGGCTTGTGCTGAACTCCCTGGGCTGCTCCTCTGATGCACCTGGGCCGGTGGAGACTCCATCAGAATCTCCTCATCCACCTGCTCCTCTACAACTACTGCAGGCTCCTCGACTCCTCCTCCTCTGGACCTCTGCTGAATCACGGGCTCATCTCGTGCCCCTGCGCCCCTCCTCGTCGTCACAGCTTTCGCGAATCCCTTCGGGTTCTGCTCGGTGTTACTCGGTAGCGTACCCTGCGGCCTCTCGTTCAATCGACTGGCTATCTCTCCCATTTGCCGCTCGAGACTCTGAATCGACGCTCCCTAATTCCTCATGAACTGCTCGTGTTCCCGAAACTTCTCCTGAGTCTCCTTATGTCGGGAATCCTCTCGCGTCATAAGCTGTGACAACATCTGCGTCTGCTGCGCCAACATGTCCTCCAAAGTGGGCTTCTTCTCCCCACTGCTCGCTCCCTCACCCGCATCCTGGAATAGACTCTGACGCTATTGAAAACCGGACTGATTGCCGCTCCTCCAGTTGGAATTCTGATTGCCTCTCCACCCCGAATTATAAGAATTGAAAGAATTTGGATTTCGGTTCGGATTTCCTATAAAGTCTACGGCCTCCTCTTGCGAACTGACTGGGCACTGAACGGTATCATGCCCTCCTCTGCATATCTCGCACAACTTGCTCTTCGTCTGCAAGTCCTTCACAATCTGCGCTAACACCTCTACCTGTGCCGTGAATGCGGTGGTCGTGTCCACTAAATGCATGCCGCGTGATATGGATTCGACAGTCTTACCACCTTTTACGGGTGGTCGCTGGTATCCACTCATAGCTAACCCGTTAAACAAAGCGATGCACTCATCCGGGTCCTTCGTTGTCAGCAAATTTCCTCCCGCCGTCGTGTCAAGCATGTTCTGTGTCACATATGTCACTCCATTATAAAACTTCTCGAAAACCACCCAATCTTGCAAGCCATGGTTCGGGCATAACGCTAATATATTTCTAAAACGCTCCCATGCCTCGTAGAAACTCTCGGCTTCCTCCATCTGAAAAGAATGAATCTGATTACGTAGACGAGCGGCCTTAGCCGGAGGATCGTACTTCTCAAGAAATTGGGTCTGCATGGCAGCCCAAGTAGCTATGGAGCCTTGTGGGAGGGACTCGAGCCACAGACTCGGTTTATCGATGAGCGAGAACGGAAAAACGCGGAGTTTCACGGCGTCTTCGGATACGCCGGCAAGATGGAAGGTGTCGTAGATACGCGCGATGCGAGTGAGATGATGATGCGGGTTTTCGTGAAGTAACCCGTGGAATTGAGAAGAATGAGAAATGGTGTTCAGAATATTCGACGGAATCTGCCAGTTCGCGTTAACTCCAATGGCGGGTGGTGCGATGCTGGATCTCGCGCCAGCATTGGCCGGTCAAGCCCGGTCTGCAACTGTCCTCGGTGGTGGATTTTCGCCCATGATCCTATCCCTATCGTCGAAGTCAACGGATGAAGAAGTGGACGATGGTGAAACGGCGTGATGTCTCTCACGAAACTCTCTCTCTGGCTTGGATAATACTTCAGTGTCGGGTGATCCTCGAGATCGAGTATGTCGTATAAAACTATAATTACAAATAAAATTAGCTTAAACTATTCAAACAAAAAAGCAAAACAAAACAAAAATAATTACAAGTAGCACACAAGGTAAGTCCTAACTCGAGTCGCTCTCAAAACGCCTAAAACCGTGTCCCCGGCAACGGCGCCAAAAACTTGATGTGCGTCGGATATGTATATAACAATGAATCTCACAACTAAGCTTTAAATATAAAATGAAAAATCCTAAAACCACACACAACCGGCAAGTGTACCGATCGCAAGTAGTATAGACCTAGGAAGTCCGAGTATCGAACACGTGGACACGTAAAAACGCTAATGATCACTAACCCTAGACAAGACCTACCTAAGAAAAATATTTAAATGATTTTTGATTTTTATAACTTAACTTGACTAACTGGACTGACTGACAAAAATTACCTAAAATAAGAAACTTAACGGGGAACTAACTGTGTTAACTTCGGATGGAGAAAAACGTCTACCTAGGTCTGAATCAAACTGTAGGCCTAACAAGCTAATGGAATGGATGACATCAAGACACCGGTCCCTAAAGATGACACGACTAAGGATCACTCGGGCTTACTGGATTACCTCTTGGTCTCACTCAACAAGCCTTAACTACTCAAAGTCGACTAAAACGACCAAACCGGGAAACAATTGCTAACGTGCTCTAATGTTGACTCACCTCTCTGTCTCACCAACACTCGACCCTAATGGCAATGAATACTACACAACCAAGGATAGAGGAACAATTCAACTTAAACCAAATAGATCAACTAGTCACTGACAAGAAATGAACTCGCTCTCGCGCAATCCTTATTCTAGCGTGCAAAGGTAATGAGACGACCCTAACTTCTTATCACCTCTCGGTCTCTAAGAAGGTGCCTAACCGCTGTACTTTAACCAAAAAATCATGCAACAAAACCCTACGGTTGTACCTACCGCAAACAAACCCTAAACACAAAGTCTAGAATCAAACAAGCGCCGATCAATCAATACGAAACTAATTAACCAACGCAAGGGGTTTAAGCAATAAATTGATATAATTTCCAGCACTTAAACACAACCTATTTCATGTCTAAATCAAACTTTACAATAACAATTAACATCTATCAATCAAACAATCCAATAAACTCATCAAAACCTAACAATTATCATCATTCCTAGGTAGAACCGACAAGTTTAGCCTAGCATATTATTTGGACAACAGCAAATACTCAATAAAATCATCACATAAACTATTCCAATCATCATAACAATCATTCAATGATCAATACTAATCATAAACAATTCAATCTCTCAATCAATTGCAAAACTAGTTAACAATTAAGCAAGAATAAGAAAGTGATTGAACAAAGTAATGAATGAAAGGATATTGAGATGTTCCGGGCTGCTCCTTGCTGCAATAATCTGATGGAGAACGATCCCGACACTTGGCTCTTGCTTCTTCTTCCTTCCTTAGCCGCCAAAACACCAAGACCTAGCTTCCACAAAACTTTTTTTTTCTTTTTCTTTCCTGCTGAGTTCTGGCCGATCGGACCTAGGCTACTGCTCTAGGGTTTTTTTTTTAATTTTATATAATATAATATAATGTAGCTTGGGCTTGTCCATGACGCATACGGGCCGGGCCTTGACCTTTGTCTTCAAATCATATGCGTAAAAGACTCGTAAACTGCTCAAGAAGCTCGGTTTCTTTCTTTCTTTCTTTCACCCATAACCTACAAGATAGTTAAAACTATGTAAAACCTATCTAAAACAAGTTAAAATACATAAAATATAATATAATACGTAGATAAAAGGTGCGGAAAATAAGTATGTTTTGCAACACATCAGTACTCATCCTCCATGAGTATCCTGTGCGTGCAAAAGTTCGGGCTGATGCCCTGAATGTCCATGAGTTTCCACGCAATAGCCTGTTTGTGTGCCTTGAGCACATCAACCAACCTCGACTTCTCATCATCCGTCAACTGAGAAGAAATGATAACGGGCAAATCGGCCTCACCGTCCAAGAAAGCATACTCCAAATGAGGAGGTAGCTCTTTAAGCTCAAGGGACGGTGGTGCCTCAATCGATGGTCTCTCCTTCAGTCACTTGGTGCTATCGGCAACCGTGAACACCTCGGGGTATTCAGGAGGTGAGCTAGCAAGAATGCTCAGGTCATGCTCCGGGGGAACATCGACCTCGTCCTCCTGATTGAGCAAATCTGCTCCAGAGATGTAGTCAAGACAGCGCTCGAACTGAGATATGAACGTGTCAAGAAAGTAAACGGAATCGTCTTGACTACTGGAGTTCCTCATCGATTTGACGACATCGATGGTGACGATCTCCTCCCCTACACGAAGTATGATTTTGCCGTCGAAGACGTCAATAAGCGCTTTAGCAGTACGCAGGAAGGGTCGTCCCAAAATGAGCGGGACCTGATCGTCAGCCTCCATGTCAAGAATAACAAAATTCATGGGGAAAACGAATTTATCGACTTTAACGAGTACGTTTTCCACGATTCCCTGCGGATATTTGACCGAACGGTCGGCCAAGGATAAACTCATGCGCGTTGGGACCGGCTTGCCAAGGTCTAGCTTTTTTATAAAGAGAATATGGCATCAGATTTATGCTAGCACCTAAATCGGCCAACGCGTAGCTCTCAGTCGAGCTGCCAAACAAACACGGAATCGTGAAGTGTCCCGGGTCTGCTAATTTTTCCGGCAGCTTGTTTTGGACTACCGCAGAGCATCCTTCATTTAGACATACCGTCGAAAGCCCCTCCAGCTTCTTCTTGTTCGAAAGAAGATCTTTTAAGAATTTAGCATATTTGGGCATATGCTGGAGTACCTCGACAAAAGGAAGATTGATTTTTAACTGTTTAAACATGTCCAAGAAATGTCCATATTCCTCCACATACTTCTGCCGCAGAAGATGGGCAGGATACGGAACTCGAGTAAGATCGACTTCGGGACTCTTCTTCTCTTTAATCTTCTTCTCAGCAACCTTCTTCGCAGGAGACTCGCCGTTTGACGCGGTACTTCTTGGGGCCCGCCTCTCGTGCGTCCTCACAGGAGCCTCCATCTCTATCTCCTCGTCCACCGGCTCCTCATCATCTGCCAATGGCTGCTCTCTATCACCTCCTCTGCCACTACGGGTGGTCACCGCCTTCAACGGTGCCTTTGGGTTAAGCTTGGTGCTTCCCTGAAACACTCCAACATGCTAATTAGGTAACATATGCTTCATCATCTCATCCACCTTTCGAGACATCTCCAAAATTGACAACTGCTGGTTCTTCAATAAGGTGTCGTGCTCAGCCAGTCTATTCTGTGTGTTATTATCTCTATCAATAAGGTGGGAAAGCATGGTAGATTGCTTAGATAGAAACTCCTTAAGATCCGGGTCCATACCACTGCTCTTCCTGCACTCGAACTCCCTGCCACCTCTGTATCTCTAGCCTGACTCTGCTCCTGCCTCGGCTGAAAGCCCTGAGCATTACCTCTCGACCTCCAACCATAGTTTGAGCTATTCCTCCATCCGGGGTTTCCATAGGTATTCGGTCCTTTATTCTGATTTCCCAAGTAGTCCACCTTCTCCTGCTGACCGACCGGACAATCAACTGTGTCATGCCCTCCTCGGCAGACTTCGCACCTATTAACAACCTTCTTCAAGTCCTTAATTTCCCTTTGAATTGCTTTTAAGGCAGCCGTGATGCTAGTATCATTCGAGATTTGACGGACGCCTCGAGCGGAAGAAGTGGTGGTTTTAGAAGTACCTCGGGCGGACGGTCCCTGCTGCTCGGCTAGGGCGAAACTCTCAAACATCGACTCACACTCATCTATATCCAGCTTCAATAACATGTTCCCTCCAGCTGACGTATTGAATCTCTGCTGCATCTCAAAGGTCAGCCCGTTATAGAATTTCTTGACTACGGCCCATTCGGACAGACCATGTTGGGGGCATCTGCTAAGCAGATTATGGAACCTTTCCCAAGCCAAAGGGTATGACTCGTTAGGGTCCATGCGGAAGGAATAAATCTGATCACGAAGTCGCGAGGCTTAAGATGGCGGAAAATACTTCTTTAGGAATCTATCTTGAAGTTCGTCCCATGTAGTGATGGACCCAGGGGGAAGGTTTTCCAACCATGATGAAGCTCGACCCTCAAGAGAAAATGGAAAAGGATGAAGGTAGATAGAAGCACGAGTGGCGTTGGCGATATGAAAAGTGTCGCAGATGCGAGTGAATATGTTTAGATGGCCTGACTTGTCCTCGTCTTCAAGTCCGTGAAATGGGGATGAATTAGTAATAGAATTCATGACGTTGGGCGGAATGTGCCAGTTACTAGCATCGGGCATCGCCGGACGTGTGATAGCAGACTGTCTCCCCATAACTCCCTCATTTTCTCTCGAGTGAACCGTACGCCTAGGGGGAAGAGCGTCACCCATATCTGAAGTGGAATCTGGAACGTGTACCTTGCTTTGGCGTAGATCACGTGTAATCTTCCGAAGCTCCCTACGGCGCTCAAGAAAATCTCTCTCGGGTTCATCAGAAACGGTGAACTCTGGTGGTCCTAGCGAATAAGTACGTCGCATACACTGTAAAATAGATAAAATAGTGAGGACCCAAGCTTATCCCTAAAGCACAAAAAGCACAGATAGCAATTAAGTAATAAAATAAAATCTAATTATTTAAACTAAAACTAAAAATAAAGAAAAAGCAAATAAAATCTAATTCGCCAATTACCAAGTGTCCCCGGCAACGGCGCCAAAAACTTGATGTGCCTAAGGTGGTATATAAAAATATTACAATTAATAACCTAGCACAACGAGTAATAAAAACCAGGAATACCCTAAACCAAACCACTAGCAACAGGCAAGTGAACCTATCGGGTCTAGAATATGTATGGGAAGTCCGGGAATATCGAACCCTAGAGACACTAACTAAATTAACGAAACTAGATTCTAAATGCTAAATAAATTAATAATTAAGAGAAGATTATTTTTGGATTTTTATTTATTTTATTTTAAGACTAATTATTATTTAGACTAATTAATTAAGCTAAAGTAAACTAATAAACTAAACTTAAAACTCTAAGACTTAGATGAAGACAATAATGAGAAAGGCGTTACATAGGCTTGAAATCCTATTTGTAAATCTTGGATGCTTATCGGCTATGGAAACTGTGATGGAACCGGGATCTAAAGATACAACGCCCTAGACATCATAGTGGATCCCTGATCATTCTCTGGGTGTCACCTAAAAGGAATACAAAAAGGGGCGTATGACACAAACCGGTTGGTTGGATTACCTCTCAGTCTCTCCAACAATATTAAAGTACTCTAATGACTAGATCACCTCTCAGTCTCACTAATCACAATACATCCGGGAGTGTAAGGGACGTAAGGAGTAACCTAAAGATGCTCAAAAAGACTTAGGATATCAAAAATCAAAAGACAATAAGGGGGAAACCCACTCTCATGTAATCTATATCAAACCGCCTAATGAATAAGACTACCCCAACTATCTATTACCTCTCAGTCTCAAGATAGGAAGAACACTTAAAATCTCTAAACCCTCAAACAATAGTTCCTATGGATTACGCCGGTTATAAACCATAAACTAGTTACGAACACACAGTAGGTAACCTAATATGCGTCTACACATGAAAGACTTTCACAAAGACACATATGGAACAATTGAATAAAAGTAAGTTAATAATAAGTATGCATATTCATCTTACAAATATCAAAAAGTCTATTACAATAATATTAGTCCAACACCAATAACCAATAAAACCGACTAGCAATCCAAAGTTCAACAAATATTTATTCAAAGCCTAGGCAACTAAAAGGTTTTAGCCAAGAATCATACTCAAAACAAAGATAAAATAATTTAGTTCATTCAAGTTCATAATAAAGATAATAAATTTAAACCAAAGAAACCGTATTTAGATAGAGTAGATGTGAACCCAACACCACCAAAAGCTTTTGACTTGCGGCTGTTTTGGTGTGCAATTCCAGCCAAGAATAATAAATAATAATATGGATTATGGCTTCTATTTTCTTTTGCTGCTGCTTCGTTGCTTTCCACAAAAAAAAATAACAATAAAGAGTAATAATTGTTGGCGGATGTCTTCTTCTGCCTTCTTGTCTCTTCTCCAATCAAGCTTAATTTGCTGCTGCCTTTTTTCTGAATCTCTACCGTCAAGCTGTTCCAAAAAAAAAATATATTCTATATCATGTACAGTGGCGGCTCCTAATATATGGCGGTTAAAGATTTTTTTCTCAACACCGACATTCTTAAATTCATGTAGGCCCACTTTCTCAAAACCTAATTATTATTATTATTATTATTATTATTATTATTATTATGATACGTAACTTATTTTTTATTTTCTTTTTCTTTTTTTTTCCTTTTAATTCTATATATAATAGTTAATTTTAATAATAGAAATTAATAATATATAATATATGTTTGACTCGTCATTCATCGGTTTCAAGTTTAGTAAAAATATTTCATTTTAGCTCATTGTCTCTAGAAACCATTAAAACCCACGCATGAACCAAAAAATAATAATATTCAATAAAAACTTGGCTCAAAAGTACTTAAAAGTATAGGAATATTTATATAATAACATGTATAAATGAGACCACATCACAAACCTTAGGGATGATTTTAGCACTCTTCTCCTTAATATAGTTAAAATATGACACATCGATAGCATTTTTGTAAGGCCAATATTCTATATTGTTTTCAGGATTGTGTATGTCGTTATAATTTGCTTTTTAGTCGATGTATTACGTACTCGGTACGTTTATTTGTACGTTTATTATGTAAACTTTGGAGAAATGGGGACCCTATAAAAGGGTCACTTTACCCATTTCTCCAAAGAACGCATATCCAAACAACTCATTTTTCAATCAACCTTTGAAAATAAGAGTTTCTTTCCACTCTCTCTATTTTCTCTCTTTTATATTAACAAAACTAATATCCGAGATCCGAGTGTCGTTGGTGATTTCCGCTAACCAACAACACGGATTGATCCGACTAAAGTTGTGAGATCCATCTAGAGGACCTACAAGTGGTATAAGAGCTGGCGGCTTGACATTTTGTGGTTTTCGGGTCAAACTTTTTGGATTTTGATCTTAGTTTTTGGTGTTTTTGAGGTTGATTTCATGTTACTCACCTCATTTAGAGTCCTTAAACCTTAAAAATACACGATAATCACCAAATCTAAATTTTTAGTGTTTTAAGTTTTTGTGTCCGGGTTCAGATTCGGCTTAAAAACTCAGATCTATGCCGATTTAGTGGTTTTTAGACTAAAGTCTTTTTTTGCAGTTTAGGTGCTATCTTTTAAAAAAAAATCACTGTAGCAATCGAGTCGCATCGCACGGATCTGTAGCAATCGAGTCGCATCGCACGAGTACTGTAGCAATCAAGTCGCACGGGTACTATAGCAATCGACTCGCACGGACACTGTAGCAACTTGAGTCACATGGGCACTGTAGCAACTCGAGTCGCACGAGCACTGTAGCAACTCGGGAATTGTAGCAACTTGGTACTGTAGCAGAAACAAAAAAAAAACACTTTTTTTTTCTTCTTCTCTAAAAAAAACTTGAAATATTCTAATCGAGTTTTTAACTAACTATAAAAAAAATGTCTTACGAACCTGAGCTTGGAGAAAATCTGGATACAGAGGAAAGCCGAAAAAAATGTTAAAAAGAGAATTCGAAATGTTTTAACATATTCAAGGAGAATCGGTTGCCTCTCTCATCAACAGATTTGAGTCACTCGTCACTAAAATGAGAAGTGCCGGTATCATTGATGGTTTGTCTGAGATAAACATGAAGCTGCTGAATTCACTACCTTATACATGGAACAGCTGCGTGGTCATCATCAAGGGAACCGAAACCTGAACATCATAACACTTTCAGAGTTCACTTCTACCATCAAATCTTTTGAATTAATGGAAAATAAGCTCCAAATGAACAATCAGTCCAAAGAAAATAAAGCTGGGAGAAGTCTTGCAAGTGAAAGCAGTCATGCATGTCCTATCCTTCCCGAGGTACACACAAATCTATGCACTCAAGCATGCATTCACAAAGTTGAGTTCTATAGAAATAACTACGATGTTGTTGTTAAAGAGAACTCACAGCTAAAAAGTCTGAACAAACAATATGTTAAAGCTGATGGATTTATCCCACTAAGATCAAAACTCACCATGACGATGTTGCTAATTTGAAACTCAAAAATTTTCAATCTCAAAAGGAATTTGAATATTATAAAAATATAGTAACAAATTTAAAAGCTCAAATTGAAAGCTTAGAAACTGAGCTTTCTGATAAGAAATCAACGGTAACATTTCGGTTTTTCCGTATTCGTATTTGTATTTGTTAACCCGATTCGAGAATGTATTCGGATCTTTCTTATTAATGAAATCGTGAATTTATTAGTAAAATAACTTTGTTTATCCTAGTTTCTAATTCCTTAACTTTCATTTGTGTCATATAGCCTTTAGAAACTCTTAAAATAGCTTAAAAATGCAATTTTGGAACATCAAGGACTAAAAGTGCCAACAATGAAAATCTGATAAAAGTAACTACTTCGCGCGACGCGAAGGAGGAGACCATAAACTTCCCGCGACGCGAAGAAACCATTAGGTCAGCCAAATTAATGCTATATCTTTCCTTAATCCATCCTAATCACGAAAATTGAGCAACAAGTTATTGTATATAGTATAGAATAGTATCTAGTATAGGTTCATATTCAGTAATTTGGTCAATATATCGATGATTAAAGGCTTAATTTCGTCATTTAAAACAATATTCTTTTACCATAATCGACTTGTTTCTTATCCAACAAGTTGTTAAACTCACTATATAAACATATCATAACTCCAAACCCTAAAGTTTACTGAAACCAAGCAATTCCAACCGTCACCTACCCTATTCGCGACGATATTCCACTCATTTTTGCTTGTTTACTTGAAGATTGAAAGCTGCAGTTTGACTTTGACGTTTGTTTAGCCTTTGACCTCGATTTCTCGTCAACTCAAGCGTTATCCGTGTAAGTTGTCAATTAATCAATTGTTCTATAATACTCACTTGTCAACAACCCGCAATCAATTTCTGAGATTTTGGGGTATTGACAGGTCAATTTGAGTCAAACCCGTTTAAGGGTATTTTAGTCAATAACTTTGACTACTCATTTTCTCATACTTCTGGTCGGAACCGACGTTCG
Organism: Bidens hawaiensis; assembly: GCF_021521415.1. Classification (NCBI taxonomy): domain Eukaryota; kingdom Viridiplantae; phylum Streptophyta; class Magnoliopsida; order Asterales; family Asteraceae; genus Bidens; species Bidens hawaiensis. The sequence goes on along the minus strand of NW_027491069.1, from coordinate 1,616,001 downwards.
GTCCGGAAGATTTTTATTCTCATAATGAAATTTTAAGGCTACTAACCAAAACCAGACTTTCGACTCGCTGTTCGGATTTTGGTCAGTACCAGCTCGCTTAAACATTAATATTAACCTAACCGGAGTTCTGTATGTCCGTTTGGAATGACTCCAGCGGCAATGAGTTCGATTTTACTCATATTTTCTTATCTCAAAGTTTCAAGTTTAGTTGGTGTAAGACCCCGAATCCCGGGAATCCTACAGTTGGTAATCATATCCAAAAATTCTCAAAAATTTAAAGTCAAACCATTTCATATTATTAAAATTCGGTTCAGAGTGATGAACAGCGGAAAATCACAAGTACTAAAACCAAGTTCCCAAAACCGTAATTTAAATGTTTAAAGTAATAAATAAAAAGAAAACAGTTTGCGTATTAATCTCTGACTAGTTATGCCTTCAACCGTTCAAGTAGTCTCCAGCACGTCCAAGAGGTAAACATCCTCCTCCAAACCTGAAACCCACATTAACATACACACAAAGTCAGCTTGAGCTGAGTGAGTTCAAGTTTTAAGTAAACAATATCAGTAATAACAAATATGGTAGACATACCAAAAGTTTTTAAAGTAAAAAGAGTGCATCCATTAAGTCATCGTTACCGAAGACTAAACATTCTCATACATACATATACAAAAGATATATATATCAACATCCTTCCAAGTACATCCCTATATATATATAACAATATATATATATAACATCCACGTATAACATTCAGGGTCGAGCACACGTACAACCCAAACACGTAACATCCGATGATGATCATGCCACACGAGCCTCCCCCCTCACGGGCTTTTCAGGGCCCGCCACAGGATTTAAGAACCTGAGTCGTATAGTTTGCCCCGGCCAAGATCACCATCTATAACATCCATATGTATAACATTCAGGGTCGAGCACACGTACAACCCAAACACGTAACATCCGATGATGATCATGCCACACGAGCCTCCCCCTCACGGGCTTTTCAGGGCCCGCCACAGGATTTAAGAACCTGAGTCGTATAGTTTGGCCCGGCTAAGAACACCATCCATCCGTATGCAAACACGCGGTTTAACATACAAACACGTGATACGGGCCTCCTCACCCCGGGTCTTCCCCAAGTAATATATTTGACCCGACCACGGTTTATAGAACGGCAGGCCTCCTCACCCCGGGTCTTCCCCAAGTAATATATTTGACCCGCTGGGTCATAAACATGCAACACGGGCCTCCTCACCCCGGGTCCTCCCCGAGTAATATATTTGACCCGGTCACAGTTTACCATCACATACACACATACAAACATCTAATTCAAACATCCAACCAACAATATCACCACATACAATCCATAAATAATGGATAATCTAGGCATTCAATACTAAGCCTAATAGCAACCTTGAGGCTTAGAGCCCAAGTAATACGCATAACCTTAAGGGATATATGACCCTATAACGAGTCTAAAATATCCTAATGCATAAAATATAATTTACACATGTCTTCTTAAAGGCACAACCACAAACAAGATCATACAATACCAACCCAATAGTTTAAAGAAATAAAATCGGTTAAAATCATAATAAGGTGTGTATGCTAGCCCAAAACGTAAAAAGGTTAAAAAGGGGCATCATGAACTCACCTGAAACGAGCCACACAAACACCAAAGAGTTTGAGAACTTCAAAGCCAATCCACAGTTTACAAGCCTGTCGGATTGCACACAAATATTACTAACTAAACGTACCGACTCGTTTATCCTACGAGACGTTCTAATATGATTTGATTGACCTAAAGCCTTGACATTACCAAATTCAATTACATCAGCCCCCGAGGCCATGTATTTACCAAAACCACCCTTAGTTAATTCCGGGGGCAAAGGGTTCCCAATTTACCCCCGAAAGTTGTTGACTTTATCGAATACGCGCGTTAACGGGTTGTTTATGCACTTAGATACCGACTCAGCCCCGTGTGGACCAAATTTAGTAAAATCACAGCCAACAAGTCCATACGACGCTACACGAGTTGGATGGGTCGGTAATTCGCAAGCACGATGCACAAATTACCAATAAACGCGAATTGGCGCCGTACCGACCCATTTGAGTAACCGACAACCAATTCAGCCCCAATAACATAAAAATATTGTTTTTCACAGCCAACAAATTATACCGAGGCTACAACATCCGAATTGGTTGTTAATTCCCTCAAACAACGCGCTAGACGCAACAATTGACAAACTAGACAACTGAAACCTAGTTTTCACTTCATCAACAGTTGACCAATCTAACGAATGCCAAAACTCATGATACTAAAGTATATTACACCAGACATACCTAAGAAGATGATGGAGCACGAACTTCAATTATAACAGCCCCGAAAGATGCGAGAAAGGGCAACCACCGGTTAAGCCTAAAACGAACTTACCGATCAATAACGAATATAACATGCAGATTTTAGCATGCAAAGATGTATTTTATTACATAGGAAAACCATGGAATTAAATTATTAAATTTTTACCAGAGTTGCATTATATTTTTCTAGTGGACACAAAAATCATAAAAATTCATCCAACACAGAAATGTATGTGCAGCTATTTTAGTGCGCAACAAAATGGTTTTATTTTAATAAAATTCATTACCCAGCCAAATTAAACGATTCCAATTGGGTTTGGTTCCTAACTCAAAATATTAACTTCCAGAAGTGGAACCAACCAATTTTGACTTGTCGGAAAAGGGTTATGATGTCGGGAAGGCAGACCAGAATCCGTCATCCCGTATCAGCTTTGATACTCGATCTTATAAAATTATAAAAAGTATTCAAATCTAGTCCAAAAATTATGTATTATACCTTTCTAGAAACTAGACTCAAAGTAGAACATCATGGAAACAAGAATCGATCAAAAACAATGGATTATCATCGCGTTACAGACCCTACAATAAACGTATACGAATCTGTCAGCAAACTGTTATCATCAAAGCTCAACCCTAACGACCAATAAGCGCGTAAATATGATCAATTAAGGTGAAAAAGAGTTGTAGACATACAATACCGACCTGGAATTGATGTTTTTACGGATCAAAGCTGGCTGGACAGAAGATTTTCGAGCAGGAGGGGGGGTCTTGAGTCCGATCGGCTGGAAGAGAGTTTTAGGGTTAGGTTTCTTTTGTTTTATGATATAATAAAAATAGTTATATCTAAGTCCCTCCAAATTGAAGTATGTAGCAACTTGGGTGGAAAGTTAAGTGAGAACGTTTACGAGGGTTGCAAGGAGCTCCCGGGAGAATGTCGGGTCAAGCCCGAAAGGTGTACATAACACTACAAGATTAAACCTTTTGTCGGAAATTAACGGGCGTTACAGTTGGGTTATCTCATTTGACGCATTAACGAACGATTTGCTTATTTTCTCTTAATTCATTCTTATTTTTATTCCCTTGCCTACAATTTAAGGTGAGTTTGATCATTCCCTTATTTTACTGAATTTTCATAAGTTTTGGGGATGTATGCGTACTAATCGGTACTTCACCTTATATATATCTCAAACTAGCAAACGTGTAATTGTGTGTGATTGATCAAATATACTTGTTAAATGCTTACGTGTTTATTTACCGCATTCGGAGTGGTACATCATATTCTCATTTATAGTATGATCCTACGACTGTCACAATAACCAACGCCCGCTCGCATGGAAATGGTCTAATGACTCATTATTTGCTCATGGTGTGATTTTCTTACCGCATTTATTATGTTTTGCTTATTTATTATATTATTATTATCTCAGGCAAAACCTGGTGAAAATCTCACTCAACCATGTGTTGACAAAGTCTATGTATTTTCTACGCATATGCAGGTTATCGTTTGAATTTAAGTTTGAAGTGAAAGGACATTTAAAATGGACTTTAGGGAATTAAATGAAGACAATTTATATTAAATTTTGTTTGGATTATATTTTCTTATTTTGGATTATTTGTCATGTTTGAATATTGTGTGCACCTTTTTATGAAATAATTAACTTATTATATATTGTCATTTATATATTATGATAGTGCCTTTGAGCTGTGAACAATAAGCTCACGCCCCGGCATTTCCACCTTAGGTTGGGGTGTGATAGATTGGTATCAGAGCTGAATGTTTTAAGATAGTCATTAGAAATTGTCCTAGACATATGCTTAGGACCCCATACATGCTTATCTGACTGCCTTATGTGCTTATTAATTGTTTAAAGCTTAATTAATTTAATTTTTTATTCTATTTTATTTATTGCACACACAAATTCCGAGGCTATGCCTCACCTTCAAAAAATATTTTTCAAATCTTTTATATTTTTAGTAGACTGTCTTTTGTTTTGGGAAATTCCTTAAGAATTCTCGCGTATTGTTTTTACTCCCTCACCTTAGGGCATGGGAGTGTGGCACGTTCCTGTAGTAACTGGAAGAGGGGGAATATTGTGAGTCATGCCTTGGAAAAACGGTTCCGAGAACCCAAGGTAAGACACTATTCCTTACCTGGAGGATTACTTGACCACAATGCTCGATCTTATAGGCCAAAGCGGAACAAGGTGTCATACGACCGGAACCCTAAGCGATCAAAAGTAACTGATTCAACCGTTACATTCCTTTTATAAAAACCAAATTCACGGTGGTTCGTGGCTAAATTCAGAAAACTTTCCAATAATTTATTTTTAATTATTTTAAATGCCTAGTTGGGTGAAAAATCCATAACAAACCATGGACTCTCCAACTATCCATTTCTCAACCAGTTTTGATTCGATATTTGGTTGGAAGTATCACTCGTGGTGGTTCACAGATACTCCAACTACTCATAATTGAATTTGTTAATTCGATAATTAGTAGGGTCAGTTAAAATGCCATGTAACGCTCATGGGCCGATCAACTCCATTGATTTGATAATTCGTTAATTAGTTTGGTCAGTTAAAATGCCATGTAACGCTCATGGGCCGACCAACTCAACTGCTTGTTACTTGTTATTTAATTGAGCCATTAAACTGCCATGGAACGCTCATGGGAGGCACAATTCACAAGATTTACATTTCGTTAGTTAGTTGGGCCATTCAAATTGCCATGGAACGCTCATGGGAGGCTAACTCATTGAATATGCATCGTTATTTAATTTGGGTTCTCAAGCTACCATGGAAAGCTCATGGAAAACCCAACCCAATAACATTTTATTTTTTTAAAATTTGAAATAAACATTGTTTATTTATTTAATTACCTCAAAATCATTCACATTATTTTAAATCGCGACTCGTCCTCAAGTCATAACACATCACTAACACAATTTACAGCATTTCCTCATTGACTCCTTTACACAACTTACCCATCACCTCTTACAATTTCACTTTTGGTCCCCGCAGAATGTCTTCTCAACTTTGTCGTCGTAATCAACTTTGTCCATCGGCTGCTCATGATCGCCGTTTGGCTGCTCGAATCACTAGAGATTTTGCCACTGCTATGCCTGAGATTGTGACTCAGATCCAAAGCATCAACTCCAATGGATCCGCTTCTTCAGCTAGCTCGAGCAACTTCCATTACAAGAATTTTACGAGTGCTAAACCACCCCTGTATCTTGGCAAGGAGAATGCCACTAAGCTTCTCAGGTGGTTTGAAAGGGTGGAGAATATTTTTATCCACTGTGAATGTCCGGACCACAAGCGGACCAGGTTCGCCTCGAGCGTCTTTGAGGAACGATCCCTCACATGGTGGAACTCTTTTAAGGCCTTCCAAGGCGTTGAGGAGGTTTTGGCTATACCTTGGGAGGAACTCAAGGATGCGATGAAAAAGGAGTTTCTTCCCGAGGATGAACTGCAAAGGCTCGATACGAAGTTTTGGGAACTTAAACAAATTGGTGGTGACAACTCAACTTACTTGAACTGTTTTAAGGAACTTAGCCTGTTAGTACCCCACTTGGTGACCCCTAAGTCTCGCGGAATCCGTAAGTATATCCGGGGACTGCCCATGATTTTTCGTGATGTCGTGGTTAGTCGAGATCCTCTCTTTATTGAGGAAGCTATAGCCCTTGCCGCTTCGTTGACCGATGACCATGTTCGAGATGGAACATTATCCCGTAAGGATTCCAAACCTTCTGCCGAGAAAACCAAAGCCTAGTCCTCCACCGATGCCAAAGCTGAACCTACGCCTGCCCAAAACAACAACTCCCACCGTTACCACAAGGACAAAAACAACAATAACCACAAACGTAAAACCCATCACCAAAACTATGTTGTTAACTAAACCAACCCTCAACCCCAAAACCAAAATGCTCCGAACAAGCGGAATTATATTGTACCTCACCCATTGGGCTCCATATGTAACCGTCATTATCCGGCTTTATCTCCTTGCCATCTTTGCACTCGTTGCAATCGTTATAGTCATCTTACCAACGATTGCCGTGCACCGCCTAATGCACAAGCCATTCCACAACGGTCTGCTCCACCTGCTCCTAGACGTGTTACTACCACTCATGCTTAACCCGGTGTTCCTAATACCCGTGCTTGCTACAATTGTGGAGATCCTAGTCATCTCCGCAACATGTGCCCTCTACTAGCCCATGCCCATCAAGCCCAAGTGATGCCTGCACCCTGCTATGCTCACAAGCCCAAGTTGTGCATGCACCTTATTACTCGAGTCAAGCTTATCAAGTTCAAACTTATCAACCTCCGATACCACAAAGTTTTACACCTCACACTTATGCCCCCACAAGGTTCCTCAACTCATGGATGCTCCTCATGCAATTACACATGCCCCTGCTATCCAAGCCCCTCCAACCAACCAAGTTGCTCAAGCCCCTTAGGGTTCGAATGGTCGTGCTTTCATGATAAATGCAAATCAAGCTCAGAGTTCTAGCGATGTGGTAAATGGTACGTTTCTTGTTAATAATAATTCTACTTTGGTGTTGTTTGATACTGGTGCCGATCAGAGCTTTATTTCCTTAGATTTTTCCTATATTATCGATAAGCCTCGGGATAGGTTATCTAAGCCTTTTACCGTAGAAGTAGCGAATGGGAATTCTATTACTATTGACTCAGTTATCCGGGATTGCGTCTTAACTCTGAATAAGGTCAAGTTCCGTATCGATTTTATTCCAATGCAAATGGGTAGTTTTGACGTTATTGTTGGGATGGATCGGCTAACCATTAGCCACGTCGAGGTTTTTTGTTATGAGAAATTTCTTCGAATAACTCTCTCTAATGGTTGTATTCCTAAGGTTTTCGGTAGTGCGCCTACTTCTAACCTTAATCTCATGTCTTGTTTTCAATCTCAACGTTATTTCCGTAAGAAATACGTTGCTTTTTTAGCACGTGTGATGGATAAGGATAAGGATAAGAAGAAGATTCAATATATCCCAATTGTGCGCGATTTTCCCGACGTCTTTCCTGATGACGTTGTTGGACTTCCTCCTGTTCGTCAAGTCGAATTCCGTATTGATCTCGTACCTGGAGCAAATCCTGTTGCTAAAGCACCCTATTGTCTTGCACCGTCTGAAATGCAAAAGATTTCGAGTCAATTGCAAGAACTCTCGGACAAGGGTTTTATTCGCCCAAGTTATTCTCCTTGGGGTGCACCTGTTTTGTTTGTGAAGAAGGATGGTTCGTTTCGCATGTGTATCGATTATCGCGAACTCAACAAACTCACTGTCAAGAACCATTACTCGCTCCGTCGCGTCGATGATCTTTTCGATCAACTTCAAGGAGCCGTATACTTTTCGAAGATCGATCTCCGTTTGGGTTATCATCAACTTCACGTTAATGAAGATGACATTCCCAAGATCGCATTCCGTACTCGATATGGGCATTACGAATTTTGTGTTATACCTTTTGGGCTAACCAATGCACCCACGGTTTTCATGGACCTTATGAACCATGTGTGTAAACCCTATTTGGACAAATTCGCAATTGTTTTCAGCGACGATATTTGATCTACTCCAAATCCGAAAATGTCACAAAGAGCATTCATTACATGTTATCCTTGACATTCTACGGAAGGAACAGCTGTATTCCAAGTTTTCAAAGGGTGAGTTTTGTGTGACAACCGGAAATTTTTGTTAAACATTTGCAACACTTACAAAAAAATTATGATAGTAACCAATAAACGAGATGTCTACTTAATTTATTTTGATCTTTCAATGGATGGAAAGTTTACTAAATTAATGTTGCTCATACTTGTAGACTGTGAGTCTACTTATTTACCCAGCGGCACCTATCAATTTTCTGGACGAAAATTCCTTCAACAAGGGGATAATGTGACACCTCTCTCTTCCATGTTAACACCGTCAACCCAACTCCGTTATATTACACGTCACGCATAACATTTACATGATTTAGTAACGAGTCACACACAAGAGTCGGTCCGTATGCGTTGGTGATAAATGTCAATCCCGTAAACGAATACATGTACGTGCTATGTGATTACTTGCTTTGTGTGTTCATGCTTTGATTATTATTATTATTATTATTATTATTATTATTATTATATATATATATAAATATAATATAATAAAATAAAATAAAACCTAAGGCGCCCCGAGCCGCGCGTAGGATTTGGCTAAATCCCTCGAACCGCGCGGGGGATCGCCAGATCGTGAAAAGTTGTTTAAAACGATTTTAAAAACCCTAGAGCTCATATTATCGACCTCTGCCATTTTTGGACGAAACCCTAGAGATTTTAGGTCACTTGGGAAGCTTAGGGGTGCATTGGAAGTGCTAGGGGTTGTGTTTACATAGTAACAATCGTTAGTTGTAAGTATCCATCTCTTAACCGTTGTTTTATTGATTTGTTAAGTGTTCTTTTGATGTTAAGAGGTGCTTGGCATGAGAATCTCAGAGATATGACCATTATAAGACATGTGTGATTGATAATTGATGATTTAGAATGTTGTTGTTAGCGTAAACATGAATTAGTTAAGGTTCATGAAAGATTGGATTCTGGACAGATTTGTACTCGCTTATTGTTTCTACTCTAACTTGATGATAAACGATGATTTTTAATAAATTCTTGATTCTAGGATTTAGACCGTTGATTCTAGTTTCCATAAACTTATGATTTGTAATTTTTGGATATACAAAAGATAGGTTTTATGATTTTACAAGATTGCGTGTCTAATCTGATTCGGGAAGATGTTTTCTGGTCTAAATTCCCGACAACATAACTTGATATTGATAAAGCCAAATGGGTTGGTTCCACTTATAGAACTTAGTATTATAAATTTAGGAGACAACCCAATTGGCCTTGCATAATTTGGATAAATGAGTTGAGATAACCATGAAAATACTTTTTGTTGCGCAATCTGCTGAACTGTTTGTACCTATCTGCAATGATTGAATTATTGTGAGCTTTTCCTATATGATAAAAATATAATGAAAATGTTTTGAGAAACCTAATCCATATATTCTACTGTGATAAATTTTGTAGAATTTATCTTTAAGTTTTGCATAGTAAATAAAATCAGTTTGTACGTGCTAGAATCTGCCTCGTTAAATGAATGATCATAAGTTAGGTTGTATGATGAATATATGGTTGTTTTGCCATGAAATGACGTGTGGATACATGGTAGGACTTCTATTATAGTTGACATTACTTAATATCACCAACGAGTCGTCGGGTCAAGTTTGTGTTTGTGTGTGTGTCCGTACATGAGTCTTATTGTCATGGTTGTTAAACACACTCTCATAACTTAAACACTTGTACTAGGTAACAGTTAACGAGTCAAGTGCATACATAGGTTTGAGAAAAGTCTATTACACGCGTCACCAGGTGAGTTCATGCTTTTTCCTCATTTTCTGGATTGAAAACAACAAAACTATTTTCGTATACTTGTTTTCTGGATTGAAAACAACAAAACATTTTCCTTACTTGTTTTCTGGATTGAAAACACAATACATTTGCCTATAATTGTTTTCTGGATTGAAAACATGGACATACTTACTAGTTTTCTGGATGAAAACGCAGCGACTTACTTTGGATTGATGTAGTTTCTTATATATCACAAGTGTATACTAGATGCCCTCATATCACTTAAAGTCCTCACATACCTTGAACCGTTAGGATGGGATCGCGGGGAAATTTAAGTAGTACTGCTGGGTTTGACAAACCCCACCTGCTATAACTCGACTGGAGGTCGGACGGGTGTAAATTTTCCTAACATGCATCGCCAGTGTTTTGTGATAGATCTAGTAAGAAAGCATACAGACAGTCAGCTTCGGTTAAAACGTCTAGTAGCTTGTAAATGGGTTAGCTACCCTGGTATATTTGAAAAGTGCTAAATCTACATACACAACTTTTGCTACGTATACTATCTAGACTATATATATTACTTTTTACTACAACTTATGAACTCACCAACCTCGTGTTGACCCTTGAGTATTTATGCTTGCCCAGGTTGCTAGATGTGCTAAGGAGTGGATTACATTGCATGTGTCTGGAGTCACACTTGTGGCATGAACTTTTTATTGCACATTATTTATATTTGATGGGTTGTGCATGTTTGAACACATGATTCATTGTTTTTAAACCATTTACTTTCACGCTTCTGCAAAACTTTAAGTTGTTTGGATTGGATTTTGTGTTCTCATGTTTAAGTGAGACTTAAATAAATGTCTTGAATATTTTAATTTGGTTGTTTGGTATAACGAATGAGCTAGATCCTGGTTTGTCACATGCATCGCGGTAAAACTCCGTTAGTCAAAATTTGGGGGTGTGACATTTTGGCTTAAAAAAGTTCAATTTTTGGACAATATTGTCAAAGACAAAGGTATCCATGTTGATGCCACAAATATTGAAGCCATCAAGAATTGGAAGACACCGAATTCTCCCGCCGAAGTTCGTTCTTTTCTTGGTTTGGCAGGATATTACCATCGTTTCATTCGTAATTTCTCAAAGATTGCATTGCCCCTCACTGCTCTAACACATAAGGGTAAACCTTACGAGTGGGGGTCAAAGCAAAAAGAAGTTTTTCAAACCCTAAAGGACATGCTTTGCAATGCTCCTATTCTTGCTCTTCTCGAAGGTAGTGAAGAATTCATCTTTTTATGTGAGGCATCTAACCAAGGCCTAGGTTGCGTTCTCATGCAACGAGGTAAGGTTATCATGTATGCTTCGAGACAACTCAAGGTTCACGAAAAGAATTATACGACACACGATCTCGAGCTTGGTGCTGTCGTATTCGCCTTGAAGATTTGGACACACTACCTCTATGGTACCAAATGCGTAATGTTTACCGACCATAAGATTCTCCAACACAACTTTGATCAAAAGGAACTCAATATGAGACAACGTCGTTGGGTCGAGTTGCTTAGCGACTATTATTTGTGTTATGCCTTTTGTGCTGATCAATGAACTCGCGGTTTTCATGGACCTTATGAACCGTGTGTGTAAATCCTATTTAGACAAATTTGCAATTTTTTTCAGCGATGATATTTTGATCTACTCCAAATCCGAGAACGTCACAAAGATCATCTACATGTATCCTTAACCTCCTACGGAAGGAACAGCTGTATGCCAAGTTTTTAAAGTGTGAGTTTTGGCTTAAAGAAGTTCAATTTTTGGGCCATATTGTTAACGACAAAGGTATCCATGTTGATCCCGCAAATATTGAAGCCGTCAAGAATGGGAAGACACCGAATTTCGTTCTTTTCTTGGTTTGGAGGGATATTACCGTTGTTTCATTCATAATTTCTCGAAGATTGCATTGCCCCTCACCGTTATAACACATAAGGGTAAACCTTACGATTGGGGGGTCAAAGTAAGAAGAAGCTTTTTAAACCCTAAAGGACATGCTTTGCAATGCTCCTATTATTGCTCTTCCCGAATGTAGTGAAGATTTCATTGTTTTTTGTGATGCATCTAACCAACGCCTAGGTTGAGTTCTCATGCAATGAGGTAAGGTTATCGCGTATGCTTCGAGACAACTCAAGGTTCACGAGAAGAATTATACGACACATGATCTCGAGCTTGGTGCTGTCGTATTCTCCTTAAAAATTTGGAGGCACTACCTTTATGGTACCAAATGCGTAGTGTTTACCAACCATAAGAGTCTCCAACACATCTTTGATCAAAAGGAACTCAATATGAGACAATGTCATTGGGCCAAGTTGCTTAGCGACTATGATTGCAAAATTCACTACCAACCCGGTAAAGCGAATGTTGTGGCCGACGCTCTCAGTCATAAGAGACAAGTCAAATCCGTGCTGCTTACTTGTGTTTTTGTTCAAAATGATCTCGAAGAGCATATTCGTAACGCCCAAAACGAATCCGTCACTGAAGGCAGTGTCTATGACGAGATGTCGTGTGGTGCGGATTCTCAATTGGAAACTAAGCCCAATGGTTTGCTTTATTTTCTTAATCGTTTATGGATTCCCGATCGTGATGATCTTCGCACATTCATTATGGACGAAGCTCATAAGTAACGATACTCTATTCATCTCGGTGCGGATAAAATGTACGCTGATCTTTGTTCCATATTTTGGTAGCCCGGAATGAAGAAAGACATTGCTCTCTATGTTGCGAAATGTCTCATGTGCTCTAAAGTCAAAGCCGAGCATCATCGACCTTATGGTTTACTCGAGCAACCTCCTGTTCCGGTATGGAAATGGGATGATATTTCTATGGACTTTATTAATAAGCTTCCTTCTACCCGAAAACAACATGAGAGTATTTGGGTAATCATTGATCGTTTGACGAAGTCCGCTCATTTCATTCTCAATAAGGAAATTTATTCTGTGGATCAATTGGCGCGCATTTATGTAGAGAAGATTGTTTATCCTCATGGGACTCCTTTAACCATCATCTCCGATAGAGATGGTCGTTTTACTTTTCGATTTTGGAAGTCACTTCAATCAGCTTTGGGAACTCGTTTGGACCTCAGCACTGCCTATCATCCGCAATCTGATGGTTAGCCTAAACGTACTATTCAAACTCTAGAATATATGCTTCGCTCATGTGTCCTCAATTTTGGGGGCAACCAGGATATTCATTACCGCTCATCGAGTTTTCATATAACAATAGGTTCCACTCTAGCATTGGTATGGCACCTTTTGAAGCCCTTTATGGTCGTAAGTGTCGTTCTCCGATTTGTTGGAATGAGGTTGAATAATCTTAAATTACTGGTCCTGAATTGGTTCAAGAAACGACTGATCGTATTGCTCAAATCCGTCAGAATTTACTCTCTGCTCGTAGTCATCAAAAGAGTTATGCGAATAAACGAAGGAAACCTCTAGAATTCAATGTTGGTGATCGTGTTCTTCTTAAAGTAGCTCCATGGAAAGGATTGTTTAGATTCAGAAAGAAAGAAAAGTTATCTCCTCGATTCGTTGTCCTTTTGAAATCCTTGAACGAATTGGTCCTGTTGCTTATAAGCTTAAACTTCCTTCTGAACTCTCAAATGTTAAACCGGTGCTTCATGTATCGAATTTGAAGAAGTGTCTTGCCGAGGGTAATCCTCAAATACCTCTCTATGAAGTTCGTATTGATGAGACCATGCACTTCGTTGAAAGACCCGTTAAGATTATGGACCACAAGGATAAAGTCACTAAATGTAGTCGTATCCCGTTAGTTAATATTCGTTAGGAATCGAAGCAAGGAGCCAATTTACTTAGGAACATGCAGATCAAATGAAAGAGAAATATTCTCATCTGTTCGCTACAGTTAATTCTCTAATTTCGAGATGAATTCCCAAAAGTAAAGGATACTGTAACACTTTGGTTTTTCCGTATTCGTATTTGTATTTGTTTACCCGATTCGGGAATGTATTCGGATCTTTCTTATTAATGAAATCGTGCATTTATTAGTAAATTAACTTTGTTTATCCTAGTTTATAATTCCTTAACTTTCACTTGTGTCATATAGTCTTTAAAAACTCTTAAAATCGCTTAAAATAGCTTAAAAATGCATTTTTAGAACTTCAGGGACTAAAACTGCCAACAATGAAAGTCTGATAAAAGTCACTCCTTCACGCGATGTGAAGGAGGATACACGCGCAACGTGAAGAAACCATCAAATCTGCCAAATTCATTTTTGAAATTCGTTTAATGCTAAATCTTTCCTTAATAGATCCTAAATCACGAAAATTGAGCAACAAGTTATTGTATTTAGTATGGAATAGTGTGTAGGTTCATATTCAGTAATTTGGTCAATATATCGATGATTAAAGGCTTGATTTCGTCATTTAAAACAATATTCGTTTACCAAAACCGACTTGTTTCTTGTCCAACAAGCTGTTAAACTAACTATATAAACATATCATAACTCCAAACCCTAAAGTTTACTTAAACCAAGCAATTCCAGCCATCACCTACCCTATTCCCGACGATATTCCACTCGTTTTTTCTCGTTTACTTGAAGATTGAACGCTGCAGTTTGACTTTGACGTTTGTTTAGCCTTTGGCCTCGATTTCTCGTCAACTCAAGCGTTATCAGGTAAGTTTTCAACCAATCAATTCTTCTATAATACTCACTTATCAATAACCCACAATCAATTTTTGAGATTTCGGGGTAATGACAGGTCAATTTGAGTCAAATTCGTTTAAGGGTATTTTAGTCAATAACTTTGACTACTCATTTTCTCATACTTCTGGTCGGAACCGACTTTCGTTAAAGAAGACTTTTATTCTCGTAACGAAATGTTAAGGCTACTAACCAAAACCTAACTTCCGACTCTCTGTTTGGATTCTGGTCAGTACCAACTCGCTTAAACATTTATATAACATAACCGGAGTACTGTATGTCCGTTTGGAATGATTCTAGCCGAAATGAGTTCGGTTTTACTCATATTTTCTTATCTCAAATTTTCAGGTTTAGTTGGGCTATCTCATTTGACCCATTAACGGACTTTTGGCTTATTTTCTCTAAATACATTCTTATTTTTATTCACTTGCCTACGATTTAAGGTTAGTTTTATCATTCCCTTATTTTACTGAATTTTCATAAGTTTTGGTGACATATGCGTACTAATCCGTATTTCATATTATATATAATCTCAAACTAGCAAACGTGTAATTGTGTGTGATTGATCAAATATACTTGTTAAATTCTTACATGTTTATTTACCGTATTCGGAGTGGTCCATCATATTCTCATTTATAGTATGATCATACGACTGTCACAGTGAACAACGCCCGCTCTCATGGCAATGGTCTAATGACTCATTATTTTCTCATGGTTTGATTTTCTTACCGCATTTATTACGTTTTGCTTATTTGTTATATTATTATTATTAACTCATGCAAAACCTGGTAAGAACCACACTCAACCATGTGTTGACAAACTCTATCTATTTTCTACGCATATGCAGGTTATTGTTTAAATTGAAGTTTGAAGTAATGGACATCTAGAACGGACTTTATGGAATTAGATGAAGATAATTTATATTAAATTCTGTTTGGATTATATTTTCTTATTTTGGATTATTTGTCATGTATGAATATTGTGTGCACCTTTTTATGAAATAATTAATTTATTAGATATTGTCACTTATATATTATGATAGTGCCTTTGAGCTGTGAACAATCAGCTCACGCCCTGACATTTCTGCCTTAGGTTAGGGTGTGACATTAACTTCTAAAAAACATGAATTAGATGTTGAAAAATTTGAGTTAGCGTTAGGTAAGTTAAATGATATTCTTGGAGCACAGAGGAGTGCTAAACAAAAGTCAGGTCTAGGCTACAATTATTCAGCTGTGCCTTCACCGTTGAATGATAACTACACTAGCCTGCCTCACTTTACTTATAACACCCTTCCAGAGGAAGAGGTGATATAGGGAATTGGTCATGTACCAAAACCAGTAACATTTGTTCCTCCAGCTTCTAAAGCAACTGCTCCAATACCTGTAAGTGTTGATTCTAGTGGTGATTCATCCTGTTCAGCAGGTTGTGTTGAAGAAAGTGGGTCGGTGGAAACGGACACAAGTTGTGATTGTGAAACCATTTGTGATGAAACTTTTCTTGAAAAATGTGACAATGAAAGCAAGCCTGTTGAAGTGAACATATCAAGCTGTTCATCATCAAGTTGTGAGCCTGAGGATAATTCTAGTAAAAGCAAAGTTTTTGAAAATGAAAAAGGAAAGTACTTAATGTAAATATATTCCACCAAATAAACGATCATTTTCTCAAAAAACCAATCAATTAAGAAATCCTCAGTCACACAACTTATGTGATAACAGCTACTATGGTCATTATCAACAACATTTTGTTGATCCATATTGCACAAAGGTTGTTTTATAATCATGTTCCTTTCCAAGGATCACCTTCCCACCGCACCAATCACACTATAGTTCAGATGAGTTCTATGGCACTCCTAGGAGAAAGTGTTGTTTTGTGTGTGGTCACTCTTCTCACCTTGCAAGACATTGCAAGCACTGGTTCAAGAAACAACTTAATATTCAAAGGCGGCTTAGTCAATCCCTAAAGGGAATGTTTAGTAGCCCAAATTCAAGCGTTGATCAAGCTGATAATGAACCTAGTGAAATGGATGTGAAATCCAAAGTAAATAAATTAAAACACAAAAAGAAACCTTTTTGGAAAACCAAGAAGGATAAACTCAAAAAGGATCCTAAGACTGCAAAATCTAAGGATTCACCAAAAACAGTTTCAAAAATAAGAAAAGAAAAGTTTAAAATTGCCAAAACCAAGGAACACATTTTTACTTGGATTCCTAAGGACTACTCTTCATAAAGTGAGGTTCCAACAAGAAAGAAATGGTTTTCAGGAAATAAAATTAAGTTTGGTCGGTTTACGGTTGACTTTCCCAGGCAAAAATATCCCGGAACCCATATCTATTTAAACGCCTAGTGCATCCAGGATCAATCAAGGAGGACTATCAATAGTATTAGGTACTTAGATAGTGATTGCACCCAGCATATGATAGGAGACGAACCCTTGTTATTTGATGCTAAACCATTCGATGGCGGATTCGAGTCGTTCATAAGCGACATGGGAGGACAAGCTTCAAGGAAGGGAAGTGTTTCATATGGTACTTTGTGCTTCAACAACGCCAGCCTTGCTCAAATGGCTCAACCACAACTTATTGAGCGTTCCTCAAACTAACCTCGTCTAACTACTTCTCTCAAGTGATGGATCCAGCATCAGCTACTAGGTCTCGGTTTGAATCTCTTCAACTTTGTCATACAATGTGATAATGCATGCTTAAGATAGTCCATTTGACAACAACTTTACTGACCTTTTCACTAAAGCCATCAATCATGCCCGATTTGAATTATTGGTCGAATCGCTCGACATGATCAATTTTGATTAAAACAACCTATCTATCATTTTTTTTAAATTTTAAATATTTTTCAAAAATGTCACAATTTTAGAGGGAGAAAATGAATTATTTATAACTCACCAGAAAGATTTTCACTTTGTAAGTTTAAGAAAAACTAAAATGAGTCATTTGGCTTAACAAAAACATTTTAGATTTTTTTAAGAAAATCAGAAAAACGTTTCTATTTGTATTATCCCGTTAAGAGGGATCTCCTGTTTACAGGGAGTAGGATAATTGTTTACGCACGGAAATTTCTATTTGATTAGATTCCACAAGACCAAGCACTATCCAAGGGGAAGATGATTGAACATTGATCATCTGGTCCCAAGTCGAGTAAAAAGTAGGTATAAAAGGCTATGTGCTTAATTGCATCAGTGCATTGGTAGGCCTTTAAACAAACAAGTACCAAAAATTATATGATATAAACTAAAACATTGTCGAATCTAGTGGGAAACATCTTGAAACTGATTAATATCCATTTTAAGAAAAAAAAATAGTTTAAAGATTGTTGTGTGTGCATGCTTTCCTTTTGCAAAGAAATTCAACTTATTTTCTTATTTCATTTTGTAAAGAAATTCAAATTTATTTTTTCTTTATTTTTATTCAAATCATGGATCCTCTCTTCCGCGATAAGATTATCCGACCTAAGGGTTAATATTTGAATATTCTGCTTTATTTTTTTGGTGTTTCGTACAAGCCTTGGATCTCCTCCGCGTATACTATAAGCACAAGTGTGAAAGTAATGTATCGAGCTGGGGATTAAGACCTGTACAACTTGAACTTATTTTATCTTTTTATTTTTGTTAAAATGGAACCTTATTTGCGAGTAGTAATACCGACCTTAAGGGAAAATTTTAACGTTCTGAATTATTTTTGCTTTATTGTTTTGCATGAGTCACAGCTAATCAAGTTTTAAAGTTCAAAAACAATAAGTATACTCATGAAAACTTACAGTATTGAGATATAAAAATTAGGTCTGATAGGTGGGGTCCACATAAGATTCGTGCTTAAATTGAACAAATTAATCATATCGGGAATGCTTATAGTCAAAGGGGTCTTTTATCTTGATGATTGAGTTGATTGGTTGACCTAAATCTAAGTGATATCCAATGGGGAGTTTGTTTATGCACGAAAATGTCTATTTGCTTAAGTTCCACAAGACCAAGCACTATCCAAGGGGGAGATTGTAAGAGCATGAAACGTCTAGTTCTTAGGTCTTGTGTTGTTAGGTCAATATAGCATGTGAATTAAGGAATGAATTGTAATGTTTGTAACACAAAGTATGGCTTATGGAGCGCATAAGTTATGTGGTGCATAACTTATGCGCCACGTATATGCGCCACATAAGTCACCAAGTGTGCCTATAAATATGTTTCTTGGTCTTTGTGTTCATTTGTCCTTCTGACCTTCTGGTTGAGTTGGTACATGTTGTACATGATCTTTACATTGTCATATATCTTGTACTATCACTGCTATCATGGAATAAACGAAGAGATTAAAGAGATGTTTTCGGGTTTTTCACTTTGTTATGATTTCCGCCCATAGCATCGTAGGGTAGATCTAGTCGTGGATGCTCGTGCCCGTCACTCTAAAGACCCGTCCTGGACTTTAATAATTAAAACTTAAATAATATTGAGAAATCGATCCAACCCTTGGAAAATGATAGGAAATTATCTCTAATGATTCTAGCACATGAAAAATGTATATCAAAAGCCAATAAGATCATCGCTTGATGTGTAGATAGGCTTGATAAAGAGTAAGTGTCATGTGATATAAACTTAAATTTATGCCTATGCTAGTGGTTATATGTTTATGAAGCGGTTACACGACTCCACACAAAGTCTTATTAATGAAGGCAAAAATGTTATTAGTCAGTCATACACGAGCCCGTTAGTGATTGTTCACAATAAAATTAGTTTTGCTTTGTTATGAATATTAAAAATCAATTGTTAAAGAAGATAAACTGCAAAGAGCTTAAATGATTAGTGTCAACAAAATGTTGATAACTAATAAGCAAGAAGGGAATCTAGAACCACTTAAGATGGGGCAGTAAGTCAGACAGCCGTAAGTCCTAAACGTCTTAAATGAAGGCATGTAAGTCCGACTTGCGTGGCATGCAAGTCCATGGTTCAAACTTTAAATGTTTTAAATATTTGCAAAAGTTTAAATATTGTAAAAAAAAAGTTTAGAACAATCATTAAGGGGTCGGAGTCAATTCGAGGTGATATGATGAACACAAATTATGTCCGAGGTATGATGGAGTCTATAACATGTCAGATTAAATGGGGACCAAACAAACATTGTTCTTAATCTATACCTTAACATATCACATTGACATCCAAATACTTGTTAAGTTTAAAGTGGACAAATTATATCTACAATCGACTTTGGGTTCTTGGCATAATAGTGTCAACATAGAAGTGTGATCTAGAACGTTAATAGATAATGTGATTCCATATTGTGATCTTTCTCACAAAAATAATTTAGTAAACTTCTTTTGTAAATATTATTGATATACAATATTAATTTCATCTTTACTCCTATTTTTTTAATTTTTTATTTTTTATTTTCTTTTGTTTTATTTTATGTTTCAACTTCAAAATATTATGTATATATTTTCGTAACATTAAAATATATCAAAATGCCAAAAAGATTTTAAGTTTTTATTGTGTTCGTACATATTTTATTAAACTTTTGTTTTATTCAAAATCATGTGTTTTATTGTCAAGGTCGTTCATGCAAAGTTCGTTGGAAATCTGGGACTTAAACTAATCATTTACAAGTTGAGGGACTGGAAATAAAAACTTCAGAGTTATTCTGCGAACACTTCAAACCAAGAGCTTTCTTTGAAAAAGAAAATTTTTCTTTGACCCTCGAGAGAGTCGTGAACGAATCTTATTCGTTCTAGGTTTTGTGCAGTTTTACATGGACAGGTAGATCAAGATCAAGTCTGCTTGGATGCAGAAACTAAAGTTGCAGATGCTGAAGTGCTTAAAAGAAAAAGAGAATGTGAAAGTTGGTGGTTGAACATAAAATTGAACTAATTGAATCTGAAGACAAGGAAAGAAACCAGTCGGCTCAAGAAAGTCAACAAAAGAAAATTAGATTCCGAGCCTCCTGAATATGAGGTTTCTAAAATTTGTTATTGCCGATCATTCCCAGAAAATAAGATTGAAGTTCAAGTCTACAACTCTACAAGACCGAAAAATAAAGAATTGTCCAAGATCCAATCTCGTTCAAGATATTGGATCAAGACAAGTACTAAGTTTCAAGAAATAAAGATGAAGTAAAAAACTTGACGAAGGTTCCTTGACATACTCAATCCTAGAGGGAGATTGTAGGGCCAATATTTAATATTGTTTTTAGGATTGTGTATGTCATTCTAGTTTGCTTTTCAGTCAATGTATTACGTACTCGGTACGTTTATTTGTAAGTTTACTACGTAAACTTTGGAGAAATTGGGACCCTATAAAAGGGTCACATTAACCATTTCTCCAAAGAACTCATATCGAAACAACTCATTTTTCACACAACCTTTGGTAACTAAAATGTTTTTCCCCACTCTCAGCATTTTCTCTCTTTTATATTAACAAAACTAAGATCCGAGATCCAAGTGTCGTTGGTGATTTTCGCTAACCAACAACAAGGATTGATCAGACCAAAGTTGTGAGATCCATCTAGCGGACCTACAATTTTGAATATGAACCAACTTTTGATATGTGTAGAAAGCATTCTAAATGAAAAGATTTGGTCAATTTTTGGATTTCCTAAAGTTGTTTTTATACGAAAAGATGATTTGGTCAACTTTTGTACTTCCTAAACTTCTTCTAAATGAAAGATGATTTAGAAATTGAAAAAAAGTAAAAACTACTTAATCGAATAATGAACTTAGAATGGCGACGAAGATATGAAGCGAAGGTGATGGAAAATTTACTTAGGGAGTAGAAGACATAATTATTAACATAAACTTTTGATGAAGAAAAGAAATGAACTTATGAAGAACAACATGATGGTTATTGATTAACAACTCAAACCGTGACGAACAAATGGACAAAATGGTTCTAAAAATTGTGATGAAAACTACTCATATTTGTAAATTTTTAGTTTCATCACGTTGACTTGAACCATTTGTTTACTCTATCAAACTGCCTATTAATACATAAGATAGGGAAAAAAAGTTAGGTTTATAAATTAACTACGATCAACAGAAACGCTTGTCTGTGGACTCAAATATTCCTAGACATACACTTGACTATACTTCCTTCATGAGCTCCAATTATGTCCATCACCACATTCATGGATGTCTGGCGTAGCCTGCTGTGCATTAATCTCTTTGATCCTCCCCAGTGTTGCACAATTGTTCTATTATAAGCACACAGATTGCCACAACAGGGAATTAAAACACTCATAAAGGTAACAAATGGCACATAGAAGAGATCTAGAATAAAAACATGATATGAATCACCATGAGAAAACTAGCAGCTAAATAATGATTAAATTACCTGAATCTTTGCCCTCTTTTTCTTTGATGTTTCTATTGAACATTTGTTCCATCGTTGCGAAACAAATAGACCACTACGCACTGATGGGACACTTAACTGGCGTTTCATTTTAGGTAGTGGCTCAAGATCATATTTTACCACAATGTTTGTTTTACCTTGGATGTATGTTTTAACCAGATAAGAAGGTACCCAATCTAGTATGATATCAGTTGCCTTTTCGTTTGAGCTAATGTCAGTGGCTGAAGAAATCGATGCATTTGATGATACTGATTTTATCGGAAATAGCAAAACATGCAACTATAACAATTAACACCAAAAACATATTAATTTGAGGACAAAACTAGAAAGTGTTCTCAAGTCATGTTGCGGAAACAAGTGTACCAGTTCGGTTAAATGAAAAGTCTGATCTTTTGAGGGTTTTGGTTCTTGCGAAAGTGAATTAGAAGTAAGTAAAATATGTGATCGAGCAATTGAGTGTACGGTTGACACACTGTTGACATCAGATTTTGAAGATGAAACTGATGTTTTCTTTGGAATTGGGATAACAGTTGATGAAAGAGTGCACGACATGCTTGTTATACTACTATGAGCGATCAACATGTTGTCAATGACTGTAATATGCGTTCTTTGGTTCCTTCATAATGAAATCAGTTAAAAGTAATTATGACATATTCATAACAAAGTGAAAAGTTTGCTATATTATCAAAACACAATTCAAAACAATATGGAAGGAAATTGAGTTACAAAACAAGAATTAAGTAATGATTTACTTTTGGATGACATTGATTGCTTCCACCATACATCGGCAACCAAACATTACTAGCTAGGGTTGGCGGCGGCAGACGACGCTAGGGAACCAAAGACAATAAGAAAAGTAAAAAATTAGGTTTTATGATTTTTGGTGGAGTAGGGCTCGATATTTATGCCTTATTCAACTACTCGACTACTAAAGAAAATTGGATTGTTTTGGGCTTAAGAAACAAAACATGGGTCGAAAAGGGCCTAAATGTGTAAAATCACACAATCACTTTAAATAGGAAAGTAAATTATTTCAATTCGGGAAATCACGTTGGAAAAAATCATTAAAAGACATCCGAAGCGTTGCGCCTAGGTAGGTCGGATCTGCTTCTCTACCCTTCGTGTTGTGGCGTTGCATTAGTGTGGGTTTTGTTGATATGGGTTAAGTTCGTAAAGATGCCGACGCTAAATTAAAAAATAATAATAATCTGTCAACGCAAGACACAAAAGCAACGCTCATATAACTTATAAACAAATAAAAACAAATTATAAAGGTAGTAATGGTAACAACAATGATTTTCCCACATTCGTTGCATGAAGAATTTGGTTGGTAAAACTCGGATGTTGCGGTGCCGACTCAACGCGAATTCGGTAGGTATATGCTATGTTCGTTATGGTACCATATAAACAACGTTAATAAAATCCAAGAATTAAAACCTTAAAAATAAAATTGTCAAATTAACATAAAAAAGAATAACATACAAAATAAAATATTTAAAATGACATTTAATCGATCAATAAAACCCGGGCCTTGGTACCCGATCATGTCGATCCTGAGGGTTACAACAGTTACATGTGTTACAGACTTATAGTTCCGGAACTAAAACAAAAAGGTCGGTAAAACCTAGGCTATATCGGTCCAGGGAGTTGTCAAATTTTATATAATATATATAACTATTCTTTACTCGGCGTGTTGCACTGGGACAACTGTTAAATCCCAGCATTGAAAACCGGGTGTAGCAATACCCCGAAAGATACGACGGTAAGTCGACGTTAATTCAAGCATTATCGGTTATGCTCGTTAAGGTAGAGACACCGTTGGTAAGACCTAAGCGTAAAACCCAAAAAATAAATTTCTCAAATTAACCTATAAAAAGAACAAAATATTCTATGTTTATTTGGTCGGTAAATGATGGTCGGGTATTATGTTAGAGTATTAGTATGTTAATTGTGTAGTTTTATTGAGTTTATTGTTAGAACTTTGGTACTTCATATATGCTTTTGTATTTCTGGTCGTTGATCATACAGATGCTAAATAGGAGACTTGTACGAGCATTGAATGATATCTTTGGAAGACCGGTCAATGATTTAAAGTCTTGGAAAGTGTTAAAAGGATTCAGGAAGAATTTGGATAAGAAACCTGAAGCCGATAACAAAACTGAACAAGATGGGTTGACAAAAAGCGACCAAGAAGTAAAACAAGCATATCCTTGGCTAGAATATGAGCTACAGGACCCATAATATATGAATTTTGGGTTTATCGACCACATGAGTATATGTTCATCGCGATTTGTGATCCACTTAAAAAATGTGAAAAAACGGGTTTTGACCCACATCTTCTATTTTACGAACCCTAAACCATGATCACGACTTCCAGCCGCTGTTAGGCGAATTCCAGGGTTACCAATCATCTCTTGATCAATCCTAATGGCTTTTATCATCATAATTGAAGATCTAATGAAGACGATGAGCGGCTAATCTTCTTGAGTCATACCATGGATGTATTGTATTGTATTTATACATTTTTTCTCCCGTTTTAAGGACAACTAATTGTAATTGTTTGTTATCGATATGTGAGTATTGATGTTAGATATTATTGTGCATTCAGTCGGTTTAGGTTTATTTCGATCAGAACGATTAGTTTGCTACTTGCTGTGACATGTGTTCTTGGGGTTGTATTGATTAGTTTGAATGTGATAAACCATACAATTGCCCTTAGTTGAGTCACACTGGCAGAGACCATTTGATTACCAATGTCGTGTGTTAGCGATTGTTGGCGCCTGAGGTTTAACAACCACATTCGATTGTTGATTATTAACCTACTTAAATGACATGGTATTGTTGTTTGTTGCATGCTTGAACCCCGGGTGTGATTTAATTTTGTGTATTGTTTAAACTTTGATTAATTATTTGTTTGATATTAAAACCAACTCTTTGCTACTGTGATTAGCACTCTTATTTGCCTACTTCATTATGTTAAGAATTAATTACACATTACACTGACCACATACTCCTCGTGGTTTGACACCCTACTTACCCTAACTAGTATAAGGTGATTAGGATACTTGTTTATTATTGTTTTTTACTAGATCACAACAGTCTAGCATGACGGTGGTAAAACTCAAACGTTGTTGGTCCAGATCCTTGAGGCGGTAACTTGTCACGAATTCGGTTGGTTTAGGTTACTTTCGTTACGGTACCGAAGCTTAAAAATGCTAAAAATATAAAAATTAAGGTGGACCAATGGGTGGTGTCGGTCGGTAAACATGGACGTGGTAAAACCCGAACGTTGTCAGTCATGGTCGTTAAGGTTGTGAGTCTACGCGAATTCGGTCCGTTATGTTTCTTACGGTACCGGAACTAAAAAAATGATAATGATCAATATGGTGCCAGCAAGTTGCCCAATCGGCACTTAGCGGGACCAAACTTCCTAGTTATTGTATATAATTTAATTTTATATCTATACTATATATAATGTATGAGAAGAGAGCAAATTAAGACAATATGGTTTTAAGAGATTTACAAGCTATATAGCACATTGAACAACTTATAAAGCATGTTGAAGAACGACAAAATGGTCTTTCAAACATAAAATCTCATGTGAATTTAATTTCAATTCTTTAAGAATACTTATAATTTTTCACCCTCAACTTTATAGACTTTTGAAAATTAAAGAATACTTGCAACTTGGGTCCCTCATCTTTCACCATATATTATTTTTTATTTTAATTTTAAGCCAACTTTTCCCCACGATATTTAAACGACAATAACTTTTTCATGCATTTTATTTACAGTTACATCATAAAAAAAGCATTTCACTTTCTTTAATTGAGTATGATATTGCTTTAGGTTTTTTCAATTAAAAAAAGGAAAATTGGTTTTTATTGGTCCAACTATCATATTTTGGTCGGCTTTGGTCCCAACTTTCATTTTGGCTGGCAACAGTCCCAACTTTCACATTTGTTTCTTCCATCAGTCCGCGACTAACCGAGTACTAACTCCGTTATCTTATTGCTGACATGTCTGTAGGTTCCTGGACGGATCGTACACGAGATATCCCGATATACACAGGTGCGGAATCCCTGTGTAGATCGTTACGGACGTAGAATGTTAGCTCACGAACACACGTACACACAATACGAACAACCACACGTTATATTGATAACTCAAACCGAGATGCTTACAGACTCACGTCAATAGACTCACACGTAACTGAACTCGATCACCAAAACCTAAAATGACCAACAGAAAAACCGAACATAAACAGTAACCCGTAGGTTACTTATATACACGACAACTTCGCCTCAGGCGAAGTTGTCAATAACTTCGCTCGTTGAACAAGTTCGCCTAAGCGAACTTGTCAACAACTTCGCTCGGTTAACAAGTTCGCCTAAGCGAACTTGTCAACAACTTCGCTGTTACACAAACAATTACATAAACAATATTACAGACTCGATTACAGACTTTATACATATGAACTACTGACATCTATGCACCAACAGACTCCCCCTTGGCAGTAGCTTCATATCTTGATCTTTCAGCTCTTGTCTTGTAATCCTGTATCTTCATGCGTGCACTCCTTCTCTAACACACACCGTGACTACTCGCTGATATTTCCTTGCTTCATCCTTCCAAGCAGGAATATAGAATATCTTCTTCTCGTTGAGCATCTTCAAATCAGCTTTTGATAAGTTTACAAGATGCATCGGGTCGTACACCCTCAGCACTTCTTGTTCATCTTCGTCTTCCATCACGGCTTCAGCAGTCTGGCAATCAACGTACCACCATTTTAGATTCGTCAACACATCTTGAGGCATGTTCTTCATTGGAACCTCCTTGATGCATCGGATCGGCTTATACTTCATCACCATCCATGGCTTGCCATCTGCTCTCAATCCCCTCTCTTTATCTTCCACTAACTTCCCTTTTTGAGGCTTCAGAAGCTCAAACTTTTTATCTTTTACGCCTTCTTTCCACACAATCTTCTCAATCATTCTCGCCATATTGTTGTCACTTCTGTTTATCAGGCCTAATCTGCCCAAATCTTTCACCTCGCATTCTGGCAACGTGTTGAGAGATCTCAACATTCTCCTGAAGTATTGAATGCCATCATAACGTTTTACCACAAATAACTTGATCTGTTCATCATAAATCCAACAGATTATCCCCTTCTTTGCCTCAGCATAGCCTTTAATGTTATAGCTCTTCTTGAACATGGCAGGAACAGAAGGCTTCTTGGTCTTGACAAACCAATGAGCACAGCCTTCCTTCCACCTAGGCTGCTCCTCCCACTCAGTAGTCTCATCCATCTCAGCCCTCACATCGTCTTTCTCAACCTCAGGGATCTCGTGCTCGACATTCTCTTCAACAATCTCCCCTTCTTCTATCACATCTTCTACCACAATTTCTGCACCAATCTTTTCAATCTCACTGATTGGCTGAACATCTTCATCAAATAGTACATCGTCGCTGAACATGTCATCATCAAGTTCCTTCAGCGCATCGATCACGTCGTCCTCCACCATCACTACATCATCACCACCAGCCGCTTCGGTAGACTCCCCCTCAGCTGTGGAAGCCCCAAGAGCTATAGTAGTTCTTGGCAGCTCACCACCTGCACCTTCCGGTGCATTGGGATCATCGTCTCGGTCTTCTCGACGCTTTGTCCTCAACTCATCTCCTCTGCAGCTCATCTCCCCCTGAGATGCCAAGAACGCTTTCAAGGCATCTATGATTTTCCCGTGCTCAGCCAGGAGGGATGCCTGCAATTGATTTGCTTCCACTAGGCTTTGAATGGTCTTTGACTGCTCAGCTACAATCCGCTCTAGTGAAGCTATCCGTTCCGAGTCAGAACTGGGCGTGTCCGCGGGTGGTACCGTACCCGACACTCCTGCAGAAGTGGTGACCGTAGACTCAACAAATCGTGCTACTACCACCGGTGGAGTACGCGATTGAGGTGGTAGTAACACAATTTCTGGAGCCGACGTCTGGACGACTGTGATCTGTGGAAGGTCATCCGATGATGTAGCCACTACGGGAACAACCGTAGCGCTTGTAGTCGATACCTGCACAGAGGTAGGAACAAGGGACATACCAGACAAGGCAGGTGGAGCAAAACGTGCAAACCTTGAAGTCTCTCCGGCTCCAACACCCATACCTGTCGTTTCCCTTCTTGAGCGCTTTCGCACCAGCCTCACAACTTCCTCTTCATCTTCTTCCTCATCGTCGTCATCGACAATTCTCTTCTGCTTACCCACTGTTCTCTCATGTCTCACCATCATT
The DNA here is from genome assembly GCF_021521415.1 of Bidens hawaiensis. Taxonomy (NCBI): domain Eukaryota; kingdom Viridiplantae; phylum Streptophyta; class Magnoliopsida; order Asterales; family Asteraceae; genus Bidens; species Bidens hawaiensis. The sequence continues at coordinate 1,587,924 of NW_027491069.1, read as the reverse complement.
TGTCTGGCCTCTTCCATCACATCATCAAAATCTGCTTGTGGACCCGAGACTGGAATATTCTCATGTGGATCAAATCGGTCCATATCAAACAACCCTTGCCCGCCGAACATGGCGTCAAGATCAATCTCAGAAGCTGGCACAGCAGCAGATGCAGCAGTAGATACAACAGGCGCAGCTGATACAGCCTGGGGTGCTGCCGCCTGTTGTGGTCTTGGATCCCTAAACTCGTCCCCTGCCGCAGGCACTTACTCTGGGTTAATAAGATACCCAAAAAGCGGAGTATGCCTGGGACGCAGCTCAGGCTTGCTTCGTGCGCTGGAAGTGCGACACTGAGCAAAGATACGTTTCGTCACACATTCCACGTATCGAATAGGGCGTCTTTGCGGTAGCGACGGAGCCACATGATTTAAAATCATCTGTAGGAATCGTGGGTACATTGTAAACCGCTCACGCGCCACAGCCCTCCTCTGACGATCGATCTCGTAAAAGATCATCTGACTAAAAGAATATCTTTTATTGTAAGTCAGGGCAGTCATAGCGGACTGCATCGTCGCACCCATTCCATCAGTGCCCGCCTTCCGTCCCGACATACAGACTATCATGACATGCATTAGGAAGCGCCACTGATCTAACAAGAATCCTTTCCTTCGCTGTGTATCCCCTAAGGGACCTGAATACCCCATCCTTAGGAACGCGCCATCACGAAAAGGAGCAACAAACTCCGTGGGGTCATCTCTTGTTTCTTCTCCAAATTGCAACGCCACCCGTATGTGTTCAGAGTTAAACTGAACAACTTGACCATTAACGGTGGCTCGCATCACCGGGGGCTCAACCCGGCAATCATACTCTACCGTCTGCCAAAAGTCTTCAATATTCGGCAGTGAAATAGGCAGGGTAGTTGTGATAGCATGAAAAATTCTTGAGCGCAGGAGAAAGGTGATTATCTCCCGGTAGTCCTCCACGCCTTTTGCATCTGGATCTAGAGTGATGAACTGGTTATGAGCTGGAAAGAATTGTCTCTGATCGTCACCGTCATCACCACCAGCTCCTCCAACAGCAGCCATATCTGCACTAAACGAACCAAGTTAGATAACCGTTAAGAAACTCACAAGTTCGCTTTATACCATGGGCGAAGTTGTGATCAAACATGTATAGGCGAAGTTAAAGGTGAGGCGAAGTTGGGAACAACTTCGCTTCATCTGTAAGTTCGTCTAATTAATTTTAATTATAATGATCTGAGCGAAGTTAGTGATAACTTCGCCTTTTCACAACATCGCCTCTGGCGAAGATAAGTGTTAGGCGAAATTAAGCTTCAGGCGAAGTTGATGATAACTTTGCCTCAAGCGAAATTAAGCCCCAGGCGAAGTTGCGGATAACTTCGCCTAAACCCTAACTTCGCCTTCATCTGAATCGGCGACTGTTCAGATTCAAACGGCCAAAAATCCGATGATTTCTTTCGATTTGACGATCCAGGAGATAAGAACACAACATATTAGTGTTATTAAGACGAAAAGTTCGTCCATGAACACGTAACACAAGTTTGAAAAAACTCGGTTTTGAAGGTCCGACGACCCGAGGTCTCGAACAGGGTAAAAACGTCTATGAATGAACATGTTAGTGATGTATATCGACAACACGTACCCTCAAGTGATAATCGAAACTGGAAACGAAGATCGAAGCGGAATAGAAAACAAGTTCGCCGGAAAATTCTTAAGTTCGCCGGAAAATACGAAGCTTAAGTTCGCTGAGAATTTTGAAAATAATGATATTTACTGTTTGAAAAGCCTTATATAGGGTCAGTGTAGTTCAGGCGAAGTTACGGATAACTTCGCCTTGGCGAAGTTAAGCACAAGTTCGCCTGATTCAACTACTTCGCCTATAATTTCAAAATCAAACCCTTTAAGTTTGAACATTTTGCAATAAACATTTTAAACTTCCAAAAAGAGTTAAACAAAAATGATCATGTCTAAGTAACCAGTTATAAAATAATACAACTACAAAAATAGGAAAAACTTATAAAAATTTAACGAATAAGGGATCAAATTTCAGTCTAGTCAGGGACACCACGTTTTAGAAAAGATCCTAACAGGAATCATACTAACTACGTGACTGTTACATAGATCCGTGTTTAGCTGTATTATGACATATAGAGACAGGTTGTAAGCAGGTAATGTACTTAAGATGGTTTTCATCGTTTCTGTGATACGAGTTAGGTTCAATTAATCCTTAAAATTTAAGTGGGCAACAACTCAGAAATATTGATGCCTCCTATCTATCCTCAAAGCGTATTTGGCTTTCCCCTAGTCACCCCGAGTTGACTTCGACCCATAGTGTCTGATTAATTTGTATGTATTCTCCTTCTGTTTCCCGTTCTTCTTCTTGCTCTAAGATAGAGAAGTCTTGATTTTATGATCACTAATATGTTACAATAACTCCAAAATTTATTTATTTATTTTTATTTTTTATTTTTTTTTTCGAAGAACATAGACTTCAAAGTAGAAATTAACTGCAAGTCCCGAATCTGGATCACTGCAGTGTCTTGAAACGCTTTCTTCACGGGAATCAGAACACACATGGGCTCGTGTATGACTGGGTAATCGCTTTTCTGCCTATCATTCGAAAAGATATACATGAAGACACGTAAAACTCTTAAGGAGTTTCCACATAAAATCAAGTAAACTTTAATTTGTATCACATCTACTTTTACGCACCATAAAAAGTTACCATGACATACAATGATTGTCCTAAAGCCTTTTAAGCCTAATAATAACTTCACTAGTTAAGCACACACAATCAGTATATATATCATTTTCCAAGGTTAGATCAATTTTCCGTTTAACATAGCTAACGAACTTCTTACGAAGTAACAGACTTGAAAAGTAATTTCATTTCCCATAAAAAATTTTGACTTCAGTCACCCCGATCACGTCAAAGTCTTCAGGTAAACGGCAATCCTGAAGATCCAATGGATCAACTGGACCGACCACATACAAGTATGTGTCCTTCTAACTAAGTATGACCGACTAATTTACAGCAACAGAAAGAAAACACATCATAACCGCCCCGGTCACTTTCAGTCGTCTGGTTAATGGCGACCCTCATTCTCTACAAGTAGAAACGAGGACCAAAACATATCCGAGGATATGTCCATCAAACTGAGGTAACCGACTAATTTTAAGCAATAGTGACGTTTTTTTTTTTTTTTTTTTTTAACGCAATAAAAACATGGTTACTCGGGATTGATCATCCCGTTCAGCTCAATTAGGTTTTGAAATCTGGATTTATCAAACGCTTTTGTAAATAAATCAGCGAAATTTTCCAGCGTATCAACCTTTTCGACCTTGATCAGTTTCTTCTCAGCACAATCCCGTATGAAGTGATGACGAATGTCAATATGTTTAGTTTTACTATGCTTCACGGGATTGTTAATTACTGAGATGGCAGCAGTGTTATCAATTAAAATAGGAGTGAGTAAGAAATTCAGACCATAGTCGCGCAATTGTTGCTGAATCCACAAAACCTGAGAGCAGCAGTTGGATGCTGCCATATATTCAGCTTCGCACGTTGAGATTGCGACTGACGTCTGTTTCTTGCACTGCCATGAAACTAATCTACCACCGAGAAACTGACATCCTCCTGTAGTCGACTTCCGACTCTGATTGCACCCTCCATAATCAGAATCCGTATAAGCAACCAGTTCCACGTCTCCTCCCTTCGGGTACCACAACCCTAGCTTCGGCTTGCCTTTGAGATACCTCAAAATCCTCTTCACACCCTTCTTGTGAGATTCCTTTGGGTTTGCCTGAAAACGAGCACAAAGACAAACAGAAAACATTATATCAGGCCTAGAAGCAGTTAAATACATCAAAGAACCTATTATAGCCCGATACAGAGTTGGGTCCACATCTGCGTCACCGTCTACTTCAGCTCCCAACTTGTGGTTGACGCAAATTGGAGTGTCAAATGGAGAAGAGTCCTCCATCTTGAAACGCTTGAGGACATCATGAACATACTTCGTTTGATGAATGAGCATCCCGTCCTTCCTTTGATCAACCTGCAATCCTAAAAAGAACGTTAGTTCACCCATAGCACTCATCTCGAATCTTTTCTTCATAACGGCCTCAAATTCCTGACACATGGAGACTCTTGATGCAGCAAATATGATGTCATCCACGTAGACTTGAACTAGCAGGAAGTCACTTCCATCTCTCTTCACAAACAAAGTACTGTCGATCAAACCCCTTTCAAAACCATTCTCTAGCAAGTAGTCCGATAACGTTGAATACCAGGCACGAGGTGCCTGATGTAATCCATACAGCGCCTTGCTCAACTTGTATACGTGATCAGGAAAGTCTGGGTCAGGAAAACCCGGAGGTTGCTCAACATACACAACCTCATCCACTTTCCCATTGAGGAACGCACTCTTCACGTCCAACTGAAACACTTTCATCTTCTTGAACGCAGCAAACGCCAAAAACAATCGTATCGCTTCCAACCTGGCCACCGGAGCGAACACCTCATTATAGTCTATCCCCTCTTGCTGATTAAAACCTTTCACGACAAGCCTCGCCTTGTTTCTTATAATGATCCCCTTATCATCTCTCTTGCACTTGAACACCCATTTTTTGCCAATTGCATGCACATTCCTTGGTTTTTCAACCAAAGTCCAAACTTCCATCTTTTCGAATTGAGCCAACTCTTCTTGCATGGCCTCGACCCACGAGCTGTCCTTTAAAGCCATTTGATAATTTTTCGGTTCAATCTGGCTTATAAAGCAGGTATACAGGCATTCATCGATTATTCCTGTCTCCTTAATGCTTGTATAAACACAGGTGTGTTCATTCAAGCTGCTTCTCGTTTGTACACCTGAGGACACATCACCAATCACATTGTCCAAAGGGTGATTTTTATGAATTCTCGTGGTCGGTACAGAACCGACATGCAAATTATCTTCCAAATTAGAAGAGATCTCATCAATGGTTGTGTCATGCTGAGAGTGAAAAGGATTGATAAATTCTTCTTCAGTTGAGGCAGCAGGGGTATCAATAGTGTTTGATGAGGAAGGTTGACATTTTTCAATCAGCTGTCTTTGCAATAGATTTTCTTCCTCATCGAGCATCATCTTCGTCGCAGCACTTTCTTCTTCTTCAGAAATCTCCAAATCCGGTACGTTAAACGACTTAAAAAGCTTAACATAGTCGAAAAGCTCAGCAGGTCCATTGCTTGGTTTTGGCGGTTGGTAACTTGTGATGTCAGTGTTACATACCACCTCCACCTTGCAAGTCGAAGTATTGAAGACACGCCTGTTGGGAGTCCCAACAACATAACCGACTAAGATTCCTTCATCGGCTACTTCTCCAAATTTCGAATTTGTCTTCAAGATCGAACAAGGAGACCCGAATGGTTCAAGACCACTCAAGTTGGGCTTCCTTCCATGCATAAGCTCGTAGCAAGTTTTACCAAGTCTCTTAACGGTTAACACTCTATTCAGAACATAGCAGGCTGTAGCGACTGCATCAGCCCAGAACATCACAGGAAGCTTCGAATCTGCCAGCATAGTCCTGGCTCCTTCAATTAAAGTTCGGTTCTTCCTTTCAGCCACTCCATTCTGTTGCGGAGTATACGGAGCGCTGTATTAATGTTCAATTCCTTTCTGAAGACAGAAGATCTCCATTTCAAAATTCTTGAACTCTGTCCCATTGTCACTTCTGATGAACTTAACTGTTTTACTCATGACGTTCTCAACTTTAGTAATCAAACTCTTCACCATTTGAGCCGTCTCATCTTTCGATTTCAGAAAATATACCCACGAGTATCGCGAGTAGTCATCAGTGATCACCAAGCAGTAAGAAGTACCTCCTAGACTTCTTACATTCACTGGACCGAAGAGATCCATGTGAAGCAGTTCTAGAGTACTGGCAATTGAGTTGACCTTCTTGGTGAAATGGGATTTCTTGTGTTGCTTTCCCTTCTTGCATGCAATACATTTGTCTTCAAAGTTAAAACTTTTCAAGGGAACGCCCATCACGAGCCCATTTTTGACAATGTGGTTCATCTTCCGAAGATGAATGTGCCCCATTCTCCTGTGCCATAGTTCGGATTCTGATTCGCTTGCTTTTGTCAACAAACATGATTCTCCCAAGGCCATTTCAGTAGACCTCATATCCATCACATACGTATTTGTATCACGTGGAGCTGTCATCACTATCCACTCTTCTGGTATCTGAAAACCAGGCTTCAACACGATCGCCTCATTCTTCGTGAAGTGAACAGTATACTCCTTATCACAAATCTGCGACACACTCAGCAGATTGTGCTTCAGCTCTTCCACAAAATTTACATTCTCAAGTGTCATCTTCCCATTGGACACCGTTCCTTTCCCAGTAATTCTTCCTCCACTTTCACCAGCAAATCTAACTCTGGCTCCCTGAACAGGTTTTAAGTCGTGCAACAAGTATTTGTTGCCCGTCATGTGCCGGGAACAGCCGCTATCTACAATCCAAAGACTGTGGGCAGCCCTGTTCAACTGTTCCTGCACAATAAAGCAAATGATTAGAATCTAGGGACCCAAGACCAATTGGTCTTGGATCTATACATCCCGTACTTCTGCTTTCCGAAGTTAGCATTTGAATAATTCCTGTCAGTCCTAGTAGGAAATCTCATTGGAGATTAAAAGTGAGGCCTTCCAAACCTATGTGCATTAAAAGTATTATATCTTACGGTTTGGTGATTAGCATTGTAAAACTGAGGTTTGTTTCTGTGAAATCCTGAATTAGTTATATTTTGAAACTTTAAAGGGTTTTCATTTTTAACAGTATTAAAATTACCAGTAGACTTATGCTCAGTTTTAATAGACCTCCCTCCTCTGAATTTCTGCGTCAGAGGACAATCTGCAACAAGATGTCCTACCTTATTACACCGAAAACAACACCTATACTCCATTTTCTTTTCAAATGTTGTTTTGGATGTAGAGGCAGTGTTACCAGCCGTTCGTCTCACATAAGGTGGGACGTACGGGTTGAGTGGAGTACTCTTTTTAGAACTTTTATCTTTATCTCCACCAGTGGGTAACCCTACCTTCTCTTTTGTCTTACCCGATTCGGACAACTTATCCGAATCCGATGAGACTGGACTCGTAACAGAAATATTTACACTTGAAACAGGCGAACACGTTTCGCCACTACTAACACTACTAACACTTGAATCTTTACTTGTAACCTTGATAGGAACTGTCTGAGGAACTTCAAAATCAGCAGATTTCTGTACACTAGGGTTAAAAGTGTAATTATGGTTATACGGTGGTGGAACCTCGTGATAACCAATTCCTCCTCTCTTTGTAGAGGTACCTTGATCACTAACAAGGTGATCAAGAATAGCTGAGGAATTTCGGAACTGCTCCAGTTTTCGGTTCAGTTCCACCACTTTCACCTGGTGGTCAGCAATCTGCTTTTCACGTTCAGCAATCAGTTTAGTCTTTTCTTCTAAAACCTCATAACTAAGATCAATAACTTCAATTTTCTCAGCAAGTTTAGTTTTTAAGCTTTTAATATCTTTTTCACATGCTTTAATTTTAACTTTGTAACTGTTTTCTCTTGCTTTTGTGAAGTGATGATCTTCTTCAAGAGTTTTAAATTCAGCATCTAAACGAACATACTGATCAGTCATGGTAGCAAGTTGCTCAGACAAATTCTCACATTTAGTACAAATAGATTTAGAACTTACCTCGGAGCGTTGATCATCGTTATCTGCTATGAAAGCTTTTTCCTTACCAGCAGCTTTCTCTTCTCCGGTAGTCTTCTCACGTTCTTCATTCTCAACCTTAGCCATATTTGCCTGTTCATTATTTTCATTCAAATGCAGGTTCCAGTTGTATTCACCTGCTTCTCTGGACAGCATGGCATTGACTTCTTTAGTACTTCCAGTGTGCTGTGGGGACCGGCCCTGACCACGCTCAACTCTCTCGTTTCTGCAGTCTTTGGCAAAGTGCCCGTTTTGTTGACAGTTATAGCACCTTACCTTGGACTTGTCGAACCCTGGCCTGCCACCAACAAACTTTCTCCCCGTCTTCCTCATGAACTTCTTCACTCGCCTCACTATCATGGCCATCTGCCATTGTAAATCCATCTCCTCCAGATCATCAGCATCGATCTGGTCGTAGTCTTCATCTAGCATTGCCGGATCAACTACTTTTCCTTGAATATAGTTTTCGTATGAAGCAATAAATAAAGCATAGAGGCCAAACTGCTCTTCAGCAGATTTGACGCTCATTGGCATCTTTGAGTAATTATTGCTTGAGGAACTTGAAGATCCACCACTCTGGCTTGCTGTCTGTTGAGTACCACTTGATCCACTCGCAACAAAGCAAACATCCCCATTTGAATTTACTGACACATGCCCCTCCTGTGAAGAATTGGCACCCGACTCACCTTTCGAGTAGTAGGCGGCAGAGTCAGTTTTTGAACTTGTATTGGAGTTCACTTTCGCACCATACATGCTTGGATCTTGAACCTGATCCATAGATGTTTCTTTCCTCACCATATTAAGCTCAAAAGTTCTGAGCTTGTTGACAGCGGTTTCAAGATCATAAGTAGAGAAGTCCTTGTCTTCTCTCATTAATACAGTATACATCTCCCATTTTGGTGGGAGAGCATCGAGAAGTTTTTCTACAATCTCTTCTTCTCGGTAGGAAATGGAGTAGTTACTCAATTCAGTCATGAGATGATAATATCGAGTGATAATATCATCAAGAGATTCGTTCTTTAAGTACTTAAAGACTGAAAATTGAGTTTTAAGCAGCTTTATCTTTGAGGCTCGAATGCCTACATTTCCTTCGAATCTGCTCTCAAGAGCTTCCCAAAGCTCTCTAGCCGATGTATACTTTATAAAGTATGGAGGATCTCCTGCGGAAGAGCCATTGTGATTGCCGCATAAGCCTTGCTTTCGGCTTCGTACATCTTCTTCTCCTCCTCTTCCATTTTACTGTATTTCTTTATTTGGTCTCGACCCTCATACTGCATGATTGGTGGAATATATCCATCTTGGATGCATACCCACATTTTTGCATCCTGGTACTTAACATACTGTATGAACCGATCATTCCACGCAACAAAGTCGGTTCCTTTTAGCAATCTTGGGGCCTTTGTGGCTGACCCCGCTTCAACCTCCATCTTGACAAGCTCTGAAATGTTGATTGACGACATCCTTCTTGAAGACTAAGAAACCCGAAAAATTCTGAAATGGGCGAAGTTAGAAAAATTTCTTCTAAACAGTATTGTAGGCGAAGTTAAGTATAACTTCGCTTAAGTAAAAACTTCGCTGGATCCTTTGTAAATTCGCGTAAATGGGCGAAGTTGAGAATAACTTCGCTTAGGATAAGCAAACTTAGAAAGTAAGCGAACTTGAAGAGAACTTCGCTGAACGAGGCGAACTTGAGAAGAACTTCGCTGAGTTAGGCGAAGTTGAGGAGGTAGGCGAAGTTATGAATAACTTCGCTTCTCCTTATATCTTCGCTGAAACCCTACGAATCCTGACGGCAACTTCGCCTGATGAACAGCAACTTCGCCTGACGAACTTGAACTTTCTGCAGATCTGAAAAACGGATTTTAACGACGATTTTGACGATTTGAAGGCTTAAACACACTGGTAGGAAGCTAGAATGAGCAAAAACACCACAAACTCGTCCCGGTAACACCCGAAATGAAACGAATTCTACCCCCGCGTGAATATCCCGAACCACACAATCGAGCAAAAGCTCTGATACCACTTGTAGGTTCCTGGACGGATCGTACACGAGATATCCCGATATACACAGGTGCGGAATCCCTGTGTAGATCGTTACGGACGTAGAATGTTAGCTCACGAACACACGTACACACAATACGAACAACCACACGTTATATTGATAACTCAAACCGATATGCTTACAGACTCATGTCAATAGACTCACACGTAACTGAACTCGATCACCAAAACCTAAAATGACCAACAGAAAAACCGAACATAAACAGTAACCCGTAGGTTACTTATATACACGACAACTTCGCCTCAGGCGAAGTTGTCAATAACTTCGCTCGTTGAACAAGTTCGCCTAAGCGAACTTGTCAACAACTTCGCTCGGTTAACAAGTTCGCCTAAGCGAACTTGTCAACAACTTCGCTGTTACACAAACAATTACATAAACAATATTACAGACTCGATTACAGACTTTATACATATGAACTACTGACATCTATGCACCAACAATGTCATATTTCTTGTCAAAAACATATGACATCAGCCTACGTGGATATTAGTTTACACTTAACTTTTTTACATTCATAATACCCAGTTCTCCAACCATTCATTCACAATCAAAATCCCCAATTCTCTTAAGCCTTAACGAATTTGCATTCACAGTGATGGCAGCCTCTTCTTCTTCTTCTTCTTCTTTAGATGCTTTGATTCAAACCCTAACTAACAGCAGCCGGTGCTTTCAACATCCACCAAATCAAAACCCTAATTGAAACCAAACTCTCCGGAGCTTCAACCACCATTCCCTCAATCGAATCAGAGCTATATATGCAACACCGACTTACGATCAATCGGAGGAAAATCATGGCCTAATTCATCCACACTTCGCAAATCCACTCATTTCCAAGGCCCTAAAGTTCTTCATGCAAGTTAGATGTGTTCGTAAATCAATTTGTTCAGTTGGGTTTTTACTCGAATTAGCAATTAATTGCATTATTTGTAGTTTCCGTTAGGCAATTAGACATTAGAACTGTCAAATTTGAGGTTGCTTTATCACTGTGAATGCGAATTAGTTAGGGCTTGAGAGAATTTGGGATTTTGATTGTGAATGAGTTGTTGGAGAATTGGGGATTATGAATGTAAAACTGTTAGGTATAAACTAATATCCACATAGGCTTGTAGGTTCCCCGGATGGATCACACGAGATATCCCGATATACACAGGTGCGGAATCCCTGTGTAGATCGTTACGGACGTAGAATATAAGCTCACGAACACACGAACACGATACGAACAACCACACGTTATATTAATAACTCGAACCGAGATACTTACAGACTCTCGACCTCACGTCAATAGACTTACTGAATTACACGTAAACTGAACTAAAACGATCAACACTTAAACAGTAAACCCGAAGCCTATATAAATACACGACAACTTCGCCTCAGGCGAAGTTGTCTATAACTTCGCTCGTTCAACAAGTTCGCCTATGCGAACTTGTCAACAACTTCGCTTGGTTAACAAGTTCGCCTAAGCGAACTTGTCAACAACTTCGCTTTTACAAACAAATACACAAACAATATTACAGACTCGATTACAGACATTAGACATATGAACTACTGACATCTATCCACCAACAGACTCCCCCTTGGCAGTAGCTTCATATCTTGATCTTTCAGCATCTGTCTCGTAATCCTGTATCTTCACGCGTGCACTCCTTCTCTAACACACACCGTCACAACTCGCTGATACTTTCTTGCTTCATCCTTCCAAGCTGGAATATAAAAGATCTTTTTCTCGCTGAGCATCTTCAGATCAGCTTGCGATAAGTTTACAAGATGCATCGGATCGTAAACTCTAAGGATCTCTTGTTCATCCTCATCTTCCATCACGGCTTCAGCAGTCTGGCAATCAACGTACCACCATTTTAGATTCTTCAACACATCTTGAGGCATAGTCTTCATTGGAACCTCCTTGATGCATCGGATCGGTTTGTACTTCATCACCATCCATGGCTTGCCATCTGCTCTCAATCCCCTTTCTGTATCCTCCAAGAGCTTTCCCTTATCTGGCTTTAATAGTTCAAACTTCTTTTCTTTTATGCTTTCTTTCCACACAATCTTCTCAATCACTCTTGCCATGTTGTTGTCACTTCTATTTATCAGGCCCAACCTGGCCAAATCCTTCACCTCACATTCCGGCAACGTATTGAGAGATCTCAACATTCTCTTGAAGTATTGAATACCATCATAACGCTTCACCACAAACAACTTCATCTGTTCATCATAAATCCAACAGATAATTCCCTTCTTCGACTCAGCATAGCCTTTGATGTTATAACTCTTCTTGAACATGGCTGGAACAGCAGGCTTCTTGGTCTTAATAAACCAATGAGCACAGCCTTCCTTCCACCTAGGCTGCTCCTCCCACTCAGTCTCATCCATCTCAGCACCCATGTCGGCTTTCTCAACATCAGGGATCTCGTGTTCAACTCCTTCTTCTACTATCTCTCCCTCTTCTATCCCATCTTCAATCACAATCTGCTCACCGATCTTCTCAATCACATCACTCGGCAGCACATCTTCATCAAACAACACATCATCGCTGAACATGTCATCGTCAAGTTCCTTTAACGCATCAATCACGTCATCCTCAACTAACACCACATCATCACCACCAGCCGCGTCGGTAGACTCCCCCTCAGCTGTGGAAGTACCAAGAGCTTGAGAAGTTCTTGGCAGCTCACCACCTGCATCTTTCGATGCATTGGGATCATCGTCTCGGTCGTTTCTCTTCTTCGTTCTGAGCTCGTCGCCCTTACAGCTCATCTCCCCCTGAGATGCCAAGAACACCTTCAAGGCATCTATAACTTTCCCATGCTCAACCAGGAGGGATGCCTGTAGTTGATTAGCTTCCACTAGGCTTTGAATAGTCTTAGATTGCTCTGCCACGATCCGCTCTAGTGAAGCTATTCTCTCTGAGTCTGAAGTAGGCGAAGGCGAGACACCAGAAGCAGGCGTAACCGCAGGTGGTACCATACCTGATAACCCTGCAGCAGTAACGACCGTTGACTCCACAAAACGTGCAGCTACCACCGACTGAGTAAGCGTTGGAGGCGGTAGAGACACGATCTCCGGAGTCGACGTCTGGATAGCAGTGATGGATGGAATGGCAGCCGATGATGTAGCCACCACGGGAACATCCGCAGCGCTTGTACTTGTCACCTGTACAGAAGAAGGAACAATGGACATACCAGACAGTGCGGCCGCAGCAAAACGTACAGTCCTTGAAGTCTCTCCAGCTCCCATGCCAGCACCTATCCTCTCCCGTCTTGATCTTCTTATCTGCTTATGTATGTCTTCTTCCTCTTCCGACTCATCATCATCCTCCGTTCTCTTCCTCTTCCCTATCATTCTCTCTCGAGACACCATCAACCGTCTCCCCTCATTCATAATCTCATCCAAATCGGAGTCAGCCATCGACGTAGCTGCTCTAGTCATACTCACACCCAAACCTTGTGCAGCCGAGACCTGCACCTCTTCAACGTGATCCATATCAAAATAACCTTGACCTCCAAAAACAGCGTCAAGATCAATATCCTCTGCAGCAGACACAACAGGCACAACAGGAGCAGGAACAGCTTGAGTTGCTCTTGCCTGTCGCGGTTGAGGATCTCTGAACTCGTCCCCACCAGCAGGAACATACTCTGGGTTGATTAAAAACCCAAACAGTGGAGTATGCCTGGGACGACGTTCAGGGTTGCTCCTCGCACTTGAAGTGCGGCATTGAGCAAAGATACGTTTGCTCACCGATTCCACGTATCTTATCGGGCGTCTCTGAGGTAGAGTCGGAGCGACATGGTTCAATATCATCTGGATGAACCGTGGGTAAATAATGAACCGCTCCCGAGACATCGCCCTCCTCTGCCTATCAATCTCGTAGAAGACCATTTGACTGAAGCTATAACGTTTGTTATAGGTCAGTGCAGTCATTGCAGACTGCATGGTCGCACCCATACCGTCAGTGCCCGCCTTCCTCCCAGACATGCAAACGATCATAACGTGCATGAGGAAGCGCCACTGATCTAGAAGGAAACCCTTCCTCCTCTGGGTATCTCCTAATGGACCAGAGTAGCCCATTCGGAGAAACGCTCTATCTCGGAACGGAGCTACGAACTCAGTTGGGTCGTCCCTTGTCTCTTCACCAAACCTTAATGCCACCCGGATCTGTTCAGAATTGAACTGAACCTCTTGATTGTTCACAGTCGCTCTCATGACCGGGGGCTCAACACGACAGTCGTATTCGACCGTCTGCCAGAAGTCTTCGATATTCGGCAGAGATATCGGCAGAGTGTTTGTTATCGCATGAAAAATCCTCGAGCGCAGTAGGAAAGTTATGATCTCGCGGTAATCGTCCACACCGCTCGCCTCCGGGTCAAGTGTAATGTACATATTGTGACCCGGGAAGAATTGACGTTGGTTATCACCATCGTCTCCTCCTGCACCTCCAGCACCAGCTAACGCAGCCATATCTGCAACAAACTAACCAAGTTAGAACGACACAAAGACATAGCACAAGTTCGCTTTGTTACCATGAGCGAAGTTGTTATAAACTCTGTATAGGCGAAGTTAAAGTTGAGGCGAAGTTGGGAACAACTTCGCTTCAGCTTTAAGTTCGTCTAATTAATATTAGTACAAATGATCTAGGCGAAGTTAAAGTTAACTTCGCTTCATCACAACATCGCCCAGGCGAATTTAAGTTTCAGGCGAAGTTACGGATAACTTCGCCTCAGGCGAACTTAAGCTTCGGGCGAAGTTACGGATAACTTCGCCTCAGGCGAACTTAAGTTTCAGGCGAAGTTACGGATAACTTCGCCTAAACCCTAACTTCGCCTGAATCTGAATCGGCGACAGTAAGGATACTGCAAACATCGAAATCCGATGTTTCGGCTAATTTAGACGATTAAGGACCCTTAAAACAAGCTTTTTAAGGACATGTTGACGATCAGTATGGTTATTAACACGTAACAGCAAGTTTTTGAAAGATCGATTTGAAGGTCCGACGGTTCGAGGGTATTACCCGGTTGTCGAAACAACCGTAGATTAATCAAAGAACATATAAAATGTGATAAACGAACCCAAACAACCTTTAGATCGGTTTGAAATCGAAGAACAAGATAACAATATTGGATATGCTTGGATATAAGTTCGCTGAGAATCGGTTTGGAAATAAGTTCGCTGAAAAATGAACAGTTTGACTCTAAGTATTCCTTATATAGGGGCGAAGTTATACAGGCGAAGTTACGGATAACTTCGCCTAGGCGAAGTTATCCACAACTTCGCCTGTTCAACAACATCGCCTAAAATTTCAAAATTTAACCCTTAAAATTTTAACAGTTGTCAATTAAGTTATAAATTTTCCTTTAAGAAATAAATAACATGATCAATTCTAAGTAACCAGTTAAAAATCATAAAACTATATAAGTACAAAAACTTAAAAAAAAATTTAAAGTATAAGGGATCAAATTTCAGTCTCGATAGGGACTGCTACGTTTTAGAAAAGATCAGAACAGGAATCATACTAATTACGTGACTGTCACATAGATCCGTGTTTAGCTGTATTATGACATATAGAGACAGGTTGTAAGCAGGTAATATACTTAAGATGGTTTTCATCGTTTCTGTGATACGAGTTAGGTTCAATTATGCCTCAAAATTTAAGTGGGCAACAACTCAGAAATATTGATGCCTCCTATCTATCCTCAAAGCGTATTTGGCTTTCCCCTAGTCACCCCGAATTGACTTCGACCCATAGTGTCTGATTCAGTTGTAAGTAATCTTCTTCTGGTTCCCGTTCTTCTCTCTTGCTCAATGAATGTGAAGTCTTTATCTTATCATCACTAATATGTTTCAATAACTCCAAATATATATATATATATATATATATATATATGTATATATATATATATATATTTTCGAATAAACATAGACTTCATAGTAGAAATTAACTGCAAGTCCCGAATCTGGATCACTGCAGTATCTTGAGACACTATTTTCACGGGAATCAGAACACACATGGGCTCGTGTATGACTGGGTAATCGCTTTTCTGCCTATCATTCGGAAAGATATCTATGAAGACATGCAAAACTCTTAAGGAGTTTCCACGTAAAATCAAGTAAAATTAGTTTGTATCACATCTACTTTTACGCACCATTAAAAGTTACCATGACATACAATGGCTGTCCTAAAGCCTTTTAAGCCTAATAACTTCACTAGTTAAGCACACAAAGTTAGTATATCTATCATTTTCCAAGGTTGGATCAATTTTCTGTTAAACATAGCTAACGAACTTCTTACGAAGTAACAGACTTGAAAAATAATTTCATTTCCCCTTCTTTTAAAAAAAATTTTAACATTAATCGCCCCGACCAAAACAAAGTCTTCATGTAAACGGCTATCCCGAAGATCCAATGGATCAGCTGGACCGACCACATACTAGTATGTGTCCTTCTAACTAAGTATGATCGACTAATTTTAAGCGAAAGAAAGAAAACTCATCATAAACCGCCCCGGTCACTATCAGTAATCTGGTTAATGGCTATCCTCAAAATCTACAAGTAGAAAATGAGGACCAAAACATATCCGAAGACAAGTCCTTCAAACTGATATGACCGACATATATTTAAGCGATTAGTGACGTTTTTTTTTTTTTTTTTTTTTAAATATTACAAGAAAAGCATGGTTACTCGGGATTGATCATCCCATTCAGTTCAATAAGGTTTTGAAATCTGGATTTGTCAAACGCTTTAGTGTATAAATCAGCGAAATTATCAAGCGTATCCACCTTTTCAAGAATTATCAGTTTCTTCTCAGCACAATCCCGTATGAAATGATGACGTATGTCAATGTGTTTAGTTTTACTATGTTTCACGGGATTGTTAGTTACTGAGATAGCAGCTGTGTTATCAATGCAAATAGGAGTAAGTAAGAAATTCAGACCATAGTCGCGCAACTGTTGTTGTATCCAAAGAACCTGAGAGCAGCAGTTGGATGCTGCCATGTATTCTGCCTCACAGGTTGAAATTGCGACTGAAGTCTGCTTCTTGCATTGCCACGACACCAATCTGCCACCAAGAAACTGACAACCTCCAGTTGTTGACTTCCGACTCTGATTGCACCCTCCATAATCAGAGTCTGTGTAAGCGACCAGCTCCAAGTCTCCTCCTCTTGGGTACCACAACCCCAGCTTCGGCTTGCCCTTGAGATACCGTAGTATCCTCTTTGCACCTTTCAAATGAGATTCTTTTGGATTTGCCTGAAAACGTGCACAAAGACAAACAGCAAACATTATATCAGGCCTAGATGCAGTTAAGTACATTAAAGAACCTATTATTGCCCGATATTGAGTTGGGTCCACATCTGCATCACCGTCTACTTCAGCACCCAATTTGTGATTGACGCAGATTGGAGTATCATATGGAGAACTGTCCTCCATCTTGAAGCGCTTGAGCACATCATGAACATACTTCGTTTGATGAATGAACATCCCGTCCTTCCTCTGATCAACCTGCAATCCTAGAAAGAAAGTTAGTTCACCTATAGCACTCATTTCAAACCTTTTCTTCATGACGGCTTCAAACTCCTGACACATGGAGACTTTTGATGCAGCAAATATAATGTCATCCACGTAGACTTGTACCAGCAGGAAGTCGCTTCCATCTCTTTTGAAGAACAACGTGCTATCAATTATCCCTCTTTCAAAACCATTCTCGAGCAAGTAATCCGATAAAGTTGCATACCAGGCACGAGGTGCCTAATGTAATCCATACAACGCCTTGCTCAACCTGTACACGTGATCTGGATAGTCTGGGTCAGGAAAACCCTGAGGTTGCTCAACATACACAACCTCATCAACTTTCCCATTCAAAAACGCACTCTTCACATCTAGCTAAAACACCTTCATCTTTTCATGAGCAGCAAACGCCAAAAACAATCTTATGGCTTCCAACCTGGCGACAGGAGCGAACACTTCGTTATAATCAATCCCCTCTTGTTGATTAAAACCTTTAACGACCAGCCTCGCCTTGTTTCTTATAATAATCCCCTTATCATCTCTCTTGCACTTAAACACCCATTTTGTGCCTATCGCATGCACATTCTTTGGTTTTTCAACCAAAGTCCAAACTTCCATCTTTTCGAATTGAGCCAACTCTTCTTGCATGGCCTCGACCCACGAGCTGTCCTTTAAAGCCATTTGATAATTCTTCGGTTCAATCTGGCTTATAAAGCAGGTATACAGGCATTCATCGATTATTCTTGTCTCATTAATGCTTGTATAAACACAGGTATGTTCATTCAAGCTACTTCTCGTTTGTACACCTGAGGACACATCACCAATCACATTATCCAAAGGGTGATTTTTATGAATTCTCGTGGTCGGAACAGAACCGACATGCAGATTATCTTCCAAATTAGAAGAGATCTCATCAGTGGTTGTTTCATGCTGAGAGTGAAAAGGATTGATAAATTCTTCTTCAGTTGAGGCAGCAGGGGTATCGATAGTGTTTGATGAGGAAGGTTGACATTTTTCAATCAGCTGTCTTTGCAATAGATTTTCTTCCTCATCGAGTATCATCTTCGTCGCAGCTCTTTCTTCTTCTTCAGAAATCTCCAAATCCGGTACGTTAAACGACTTAAAAAGCTTAACATAGTCGAAAAGCTCAGCAGGTCCATTGCTAGGTTTTGGCGGTTGGTAACTTGTGATGTCAGTGTTACACACCACCTCCACCTTGCAGGTCGAAGTATTGAAGACACGTCTGTTGGGAGTACCAACAACATAACCGACTAAGATTCCTTCATCGGCTACTTCGCCAAATTTAGAGTTTGTCTTCAAGATCGAACAAGGGGACCCGAATGGTTCAAGACCACTCAAGTTGGGCTTCCTTCCATGCATAAGCTCGTAACACGTTTTACCAAGTCTCTTAACGGTTAACACTCTATTCAGAACATAGCAGGCTGTAGCAACTGCTTCAGCCCAGAACATCACAGGAAGCTTCGAATCTGCCAGCATAGTTCTGGCTCCTTCAATTAAAGTTCGGTTCTTCCTTTCAGCCACTCCATTCTGTTGCGGAGTATACGGAGCGCTGTATTGATGTTCAATTCCTTTCTGAAGACAGAAAATCTCCATTTCAAAATTCTTGAACTCCGTCCCATTGTCACTTCTGATGAACTTAACAGTTTTACTCATGACGTTCTCAACTTTGGTAATCAAATTCTTCACCATTTGAGCCGTCTCATCTTTCGATTTCAGAAAATATACCCACGAATATCGCGAGTAGTCATCAGTGATCACCAAGCAGTAAGAAGTACCTCCTAGACTTTTTACATTCACAGGACCGAAGAGATCCATGTGAAGCAGTTCTAGAGTACTGGCAATTGAGTTGACCTTCTTGGTGAGATGGGATTTCTTGTGTTGCTTTCCCTTCTTGCATGCAATACATTTGTCTTCAAAGTTAAAACTTTTCAAGGGAACGCCCATCACAAGCCCATTTCTGACAATGTGGTTCATCTTCCGAAGATGAATGTGCCCCATCCTCCTATGCCATAGTTCGGATTCTGATTCGCTTGCTTTCGTCATTAAACATGATTCTCCCGTGGCTATTTCAGTAGACCTCATATCCATCACATAAGTATTTGTATCACGTGGAGCTTTCATCACTATCCACTCGTCTGGTATCTGAAAACCAGGCTTCAACACGATCGCTTCATTCTTCGTGAAATGAACAGTATACTCCTTATCACAAATCTGCGACACACTCAGCAGATTGTGCTTCAGCTCTTCTACAAAATTCACATTCTCAAGTGTCATTTTCCCATTGGACACCGTTCCTTTTCCAGTAATTCTTCCTCCACTTTCACCAGCAAAACTAACTCTCGCTCCCTGAACAGGTTTTAAGTCGTGCAACAAGTATTTGTTACCCGTCATGTGCCGGGAACAGCCGCTATCTACAATCCAAAGACTGTGGGCAGCCCTGTTCAACTGTTCCTGCACAATAAAGCAAATGATTAGAATCTAGGGACCCAAGACCAATTGGTCTTGGATCTATACATCCCGTGCTTCTGCTTTCCAAAGTTAGCATTTGAATAATTCCTGTCAGTCCTATTAGGAAATCTCCTTGGAAATTGAGTGTGAGGCCTTCCAAACCTATGTGTATTGAAAGTATTATATCTAGCGGTTTGGTTATTAGCATTGTTAAACTGAGGCCTGTTTCTGTGAAAACTTGAATTAGTTACATTTCGAAACTTTGATGGGTTTTCACTTTTAGCAGTGTTAAAATTACCATTAGACTTATGCTCAGTTTTAATAGGCCTCACGCCTCTGAATTTCGGCGTCAGAGGACAATCTGCAACAAGATGTCCTAACTTATTACACCCAAAACAACACCTATACTCCATTTTCTTTTCAAATGTTGTTTTGGATGTAGAGGCTGTGTTACCGGCCGTTCGTCTCACATAAGGTGGGACGTACGGGTTGAGTGGAGTATTCTTTTTAGAAGTTTTATCTTTTTCTCCACCAGTGGGTAACACTACCTTCTCTTTTGTCTTACCTGATTCGGACAACTTATCCGAATCCGATGAGACTGGACTCGAAACAGAAATTTTCTCACTTGAAACCGGCGAACTCGTTTCGCCACTACTAACACTTGGTTCTTTACTCGTAACCTTGATTGGAATTGTCTGAGGAACTTCAAAATCAACAGATTTCTGAACACTAGGGTTAAAAGTGTAATTGTGGTTATAAGGTGGTGGAACCTCGTGATAACCAATTCCTCCCCTCTTTGTAGAGGTACCTTGATCACTAACAAGGTGATCAAGAATAGCTGAAGAATTTCTGAACTGTTCTAGTTTTCGGTTCAGTTCCACCACTTTCACCTGGTGGTCAGCAATCTGCTTTTCTCGTTCAGCAATCAGTTTAGTTTTTTCTTCTAAAACCTCATAACTTAGATCAATTACTTCAATTTTTTCAGCAAGTTTTGTTTTTAAGCTTTTAACATCTTTTTCACACGCTTTTATTTTAACTTTGTAACTGTTTTCTCTTGCTTTCGTAAAGTGATGATCTTCTTTAAGAGTTTTAAATTCAGCTTCTAAACGAACATACTGATCAGTTATGGTAGCAAGTTGCTCAGACAAATTCTCACATTTAGTACAAAAAGATTTAGAACTTACCTCGGAGATTTGATCATTGTTATCTGCCATGAAAGCTTTTTCCTTACCAGTAGCTTTCTCTTCTCCGTTAATCTTCTCACAATCTTCATTCTCAACCTTAGCCATATTTGCCTGCTCACTAGTTTCATTTGAATGCAGGTTCCAGTTGTATTCACCTGCTTCTCTGGACAGCATGGCATTGACTTCTTTAGTACTCCCAGTGTGCTGTGCAGACCGGCCCTTACCACGTTCAACTCGCTCGTTTCTGCAATCTTTGGCAAAGTGCCCGTTTAGTTGACAGTTATAGCACCTCACCTTAGACTTGTCGAACCCTGGCCTGCCACCAACAAACTTTCTCCCCGTCTTTCTCATAAACTTCTTCACTCTCCTCACTATCATGGCCATCTGCCATTGTAAATCCATTTCCTCCAGATCATCAGCATCGATCTGGTCATAGTTTTCATCCAGCATCGCTGGATCAACCACCTTTCCTTGAATATAGTTTTCATATGAAGCAATAAACGAAGCCTAGAGGCCAAACTGCTCTTCAGCAGATTTGACGCTCATTGGCATCTTAGAGTAATTATTGCTTGAGGAACTTGAAGATCCACTACTCTTGTTTGTTGTCTGTTGAGTACCACTTGATCCACCCGCAACAAAGCAAACATCCCCATTTGAGTTTACTGACACATGCCCCTCCTGTGAAGAATTGGCACCCGACTCACCTTTCGAGTAGTAGGCGGCAGAATCAGTCTTTGAACTTGTATTGGAGTTTACTTTCGCACCGTACATGCCTGGATCTTGAACCTGATCCATAGATGTTTCTTTTCTTACCATATTAAGCTCAAAAGTTCTAAGCTTGTTGACAGCGGTTTCAAGATCATAAGTAGGAAAGTCCTTGTCTTCCCTCATCAGTACAGTATACATCTCCCATTTTGGTGGGAGAGCATCGAGAAGTTTTTCCACAATCTCTTCTTCTCGGTATGAAATTGTCACACCCGGCCCTAAACGGCGGAAACAGCCGGGTGCGCGCGAGTGGGAATTGATAGTCAAGCACGGGTCATTGCAAACATTCAAATAAATTTTCCATTGCGCATGAAATGTCTAGTACAAAATACATTACATTGTTTAGAATTACATATAAAAACATCCACATATGAAAAACGTTGAAGATTTCCGCGCCATATCCCCTTACACGGCGGGAACAACCACGCGTGTGGAAGGGATAGAACTAAAATCTTCCAAAAACCATTTTTATAGATGTTCTGCGTGAAGTGCTCTATGTGTGACTCCTTGCGCTACTAATTATCACCTGAAAGACACGTAAAAACATTTGAATCAGTATAAACTGAGTGAGTTCACAAGTTTTGGTGACTTGATAAATCGTATTGCATCATATCCTTGATAAAACCATATTGAAACATATTTCTGATAACATCATTAAAACATATGCTTGATAAAGCCGTCCCGCGGGTTACGCGCGGACATTTCTGAAAACCGTGCTCGTCCATGCAAAGTGGCGCTGCCACTACGAGCTAAAACAATACCGTCCCGCGGGTTACGCGCGGACGTTGTGCTCGGAAAACTAGGCGCTCGTCCATGCAAAGAGGTGCGACCCCTACGAGCGGGCTTTACAACCAGTAGGCTAGAATGAGCAAAAACACACTGGTAGGAGGCTAGAATGAGCAAAAACACCAATAACTCGTCCCGTGAATACCCGAAATGAGACGAATTCTACACCCGCGTGAATATCCCGAACCTCACAATCGAGCAAAAGCTCTGATACCAATTGTAGGTTCCCCGGACGGATCACACGAGATATCCCGATATACACAGGTGCGGAATCCCTGTGTAGATCGTTACGGACGTAGAATATAAGCTCACGAACACACGAACACGATACTAACAACCACACGTTATATTAATAACTCGAACCGAGATACTTACAGACTCTCGACCTCACGTCAATAGACTTACTGAATTACACGTAAACTGAACTAAAACGATCAACACTTAAACAGTAAACCCGAAGCCTATATAAATACACGACAACTTCGCCTCAGGCGAAGTTGTCTATAACTTCGCTCGTTCAACAAGTTCGCCTAGGCGAACTTGTCAACAACTTCGCTTGGTTAACAAGTTCGCCTAAGCGAACTTGTCAACAACTTCGCTTTTACAAACAAATACACAAACAATATTACAGACTCGATTACAGACATTAGACATATGAACTACTGACATCTATGCACCAACAAGGCTACCATGCCATATGTTTTAGACAAGTAGGATGGACATGTCAGCAATGAGATAACGAAGTTAGTACTTGGTAGTCGCGGACTGATAAAAGAAACGAATGTGAAAGTTGGGACCGTTGCCAGCCAAAATGAAAATTGGGACCTACGCCGACCAAAATGAGATGGTTGGAACCAATAAAAACCAATTTTTCTTAAAAAAAATAACATGTTACGTACGGGTGTTCACGACTCGGATTTTACAATTTTTAAGTTAAACATGTGAGACAAACCGTTCGTAACAATTCATTGTTGACGAAAATCTAAACTAAACTGTTATAAATTGATTACGAAAGTTAAAGAAAAACCAACTATGAAACCTAACTGATGGCCAGTTTAAACGATTTTTAAGCTTTAAACTAAACCATAAACACACATAATTGTTACGTGATTACCAGAGTTTGTGTTCAAACAAATGCGGCATCGCGAGAGCACCAGTATAGTTTTGATATGTTTACAATGATGTCTACAAATGATATGGATGCGTCCAACTATGTGGGTAAAATTGGTATTTCCAAATCTCTATAATGGTTAATCTAACTTTTCAATTAATTTTGTTGTAGTAACAGTTTTGATTATACAATAACTGATTACAATGTGTCTAACTTTGAGTACATAATTTAAAAAACACGTGTAATTAAATTTACAAAACTACCTTTACATACTACTCTTGGAATAGAATTAAACATGTAAAGTGTTACATATCCTAATGTCTTTTTAAAAGTCTCTTATTCTTATTCATGTAAATTCTTATGTCGTAATATATTTAAACTACTTATGACTATTATATTTCAACAGCTCAAAGCTATTAGAGATGAATGAAAGTGAGTACGTATTGGTTGAAATCCCCAATAATATTCATGACAACAATAGCGTAGCCAGAGAGTGGGTTGGGTGCCTTAAAGGCGAGGAGACCACCAATAGCTCCAAACGTGAACGACATGTCGAAAAAGTACCATCGTTACTCTTAAAAAGCGAGAAAGGTCGTAGAAATAGTGAGTGCTATCAGCCTGCTGTGGTCTCACTTGGCCCGTACCATCATGACCAACCCGATCTTGCTCAAGCCGAGAAATACAAACTCATAACACTAGATGAGTATGGTTCAGGCATGGGAAAAACCGTAGATGAATTATAAAACAAAGTGTTTGACATGGTACATGGTGCCAGTAAATGTTATATTGATGGTTATGTTGATTATTACACCGATGAGGAATTTAGTCACATGATGTTGCGCGATGCTTGTTTTGTGTTGTTCTGTTCTATATCGAAAGCCTATCATGTAGACATGATATTATATTTATAAATGCTGATCTTTGTTGGGTTATATACGGGTGTAGCCCCGGCCCGTCTTGGGTTGGACAGTTAAAGACTTGAAGGGTTGAATGGGCTGGTCACCCATTCAACTTTAGTGGCTCATTTACTTTATTTCTTGGAACTTGTAGAGAAAGAAATAAACCCTAGATGTCTCCCTATATAAACCATATTGTATCATGTATTTTTTTTGCACCTCAATAAAAGAAGAGACCCTGTTCGTTGCCCGTGGACGTAGGTTACACACCGTAACCGAACCACGTAAATCCTGTGTTCGTGTCTTTACTGCTTTACGATTGTTATTATAATTTTTTGTCTGAATTTGTGTTTTTTCGCGATAACCCTACTGCCGCCACTAGTTATTTTGCATGTGAATTAATATCACATAATTGTTTTGTGTGAGATTAGTGTGACGTCACCACAAAACCAATTGCATCATTCTTGGATTGAAAGTGAAAGCCACGTATTGATATTGCAAACTGTGATAATAGGTATAATACATTATACATCCATGGCTAGAATATTGTCCTGTTGCAACCGATTATCTTGATCAGAAAAAGAAGCCGAGTCAGGTTCTTTATTATCTATTTTAGTTTTCTGGCTAGTTATTGGTTGTTGGTGTAGTTTTACTTCTCGTTTATCCGCTGCGTTTACGTTATATTCGTTTTATAAATCAATTAGAAATACCGTTAAGTTCTTAAGGCCCGAGCCGTTGTATTGTATTAATTTCTGTTGCCCCATCCGACTCCTTTCGGGTCAGCTGCGTACACGTAATACCTAAAAATCTTCTGGGCGCAATAGGAGTTTATAAACATATTGCGTGATATTTTGTTACTAGAGAACCAGATTCCTTTTGTAGTACTGGAAGTTTTGTTGAAATAGGGGCTGTGAGACTCACCTGTGATTCTTGTTAAGTGATGGTTTAGAGAGAGATTAAACGAGATTCGGGTTTCCTGATGTTAGCCTCGAAATTGGAAGTCTAGAATATGTTTAAATAACAAGAAATATGTGTATTAAGACCAAGTAATCGAAGAATATAAGGGCTGGTCAGAAAAGTAAATCTCAAGACTAAAGTTTCGGCTTACCTAGCGATGGATGCTTGGGAGATGGTTAGTGCAGAATTACAGGTTTAAGAGAGGAGTTTGGAGTGTGTTTCTTGTGGTTGTGATATTTTTATTCAAGAATTGATACTTATTTATAGGCAAATTCAAGGGAACACAATCCCTTGATTTAGGGGATTGAAATCTTATTTATATTGGGTGTAATGATGACAAGGTATGGGGTTTATTATTATTTATTTTAGGGATGGGGGTGATGGTCCTAGGGAGTGGTTATAAAGATTCTGATGGATTTGACAGTACATGCAGGACTGTGGTTGGTGAGAGTAGGTGCGGCTGACAGCTGACATTTCGTGTTACAGTATACTTTTCCTGGTACTGTTGTCAGTGTGCAGTCAAAAGGTAAAAATCTCTGAAACACGCAACTGGTTCTTTCTGGGCGGGGGTAATCCCCTTACATCTGAAGAATAGACTAAGTGTTTTGTGCGTGTAGCCTTGCGCGTATAGCCTTCTGCGTGAAGGCCATTTCCTTGAACGTTGTGGGTCCGGCGGCTCCAGTTGGTCTTCGCGCAAGCGTCCTTGTAACGAATCCTGCGCGTATCACTGCGCAGGCGTCCTTATAAGGAATCCTGCGGGTCCATCTGGCTCTGCTGGAACCAGCGTTCTCAGAGTTTATTAACAGGGTGAACTTTTGGATTTAAGCGAAAAGGTGGTTGGTTTCTGTGCAGACGTTCATGCGTAAAGGGTTTAGTTTTAAGGTGTCCCGCGGGGATTCTTCCCGCAGGTGTCGCACATAACTCCTTTTTATTTGATGCGGGTAGGTGCGTAACCTTCTCGTAGTCAGGGACGTTGAGTTTCATTTGTAGATTCTCCATGAGGTCTTGGTATTTCAACATAGTGATCAGTTATGTTGAAGTCAATTCCATCTTGGAGCTTCAAACAAACTAGCTCTCAATGTTCCCGCCATGCGGGGAGGTTAGTTCCCTTTTTCCGCGCGCGCATAAATGGTTTGGGTCTTAATTAGGAAATTAGGATATTGTTTGAACATAGTTTTACTTATTGATCATTGAAGAGGTATGCAACCCATTAGACAGAAACGACATAAAATTAAGTTATGAAAACACAAAACCTGTGCGCGTAGCGCACATAACATATGCCCGCGCTGATCCTAACATGGCGCGCATCGCATCCGCGCATGGCGCATATAACATATGCCCGCGCTGATAATGGCGCGCATAACATTCACAATCTCCTAATAATTAGGTTGATTACTTGGTTTATGGGATTGGGAAATTACCGGGTGTCACATTCTCCCCCCGTTAGGAGAATTTCGTCCCGAAATTAGGAGGTGTCGCTGGTAGGAGCTATCCTTTGGAAGAGGTATGGGTACTTTTTGCGCATTTGGTCTTCTCTTTCCCAAGTGAATTCAGGTCCACGCTTTGAGTTCCATTGAACCTTTACTAACTTGATTCGGCTTCTTCGCAACTTTTGTTCTTTCCAATCGGTTACTGCTATAGGCTCTTCCACGAAGTGTAGCTGTTTGTCGATATGAACCTCGTCCAATGGTAAAATTAACGTTTCATCAGATAAGCACTTCTTGAGGTTGGATACATGAAACGTGTCATGAACTCCACTAAGTTCGGCGGGTAAATGGAGTTTATAAGCAACTGGACCGATCCTTTCCAGGATCTCAAATGGTCCGATGTATCGCGGATTTAACTTTCCTCGCTTGCCGAAACGGGGGACTCCCTTCCATGGAGAGACTTTTAAAAGTACTCTATCCCCTACTTGAAATTCCAACGGTTTTCTTCTCACATCTGCATAGCTTTTCTGTCTGTCGCGCGCTGCCTTAAGGCGATCCTGTATCTGGAAAATTTTGTCCGTCGTTTCTTGGATCAATTCTGGACCAGTCATTTGCTTGTCACCCACTTCAGCCCAACACAGTGGGGACCTACACTTGCGCCCATACAAGGCTTCAAATGGCGCAGCCTAGAGGCTTGTGTGATAACTGTTATTGTATGAAAATTCAACCAATGGGAGATGAGTATCCCAGCTACCCCCGAAATCGATTGCGCACGCGCGCAACATATCTTCTAATGTTTGAATGGTTCGCTCGCTTTGTCCATCCCTTTGGGGATGATAAGCCGTACTCATGTCAAGACGAGTACCTAAAGCCCCTTGTAACGATCTCCAAAATCTTGAGGTGAAACGACTATCTCTATCAGAAATGATGGATACCGGAACTCCGTGTTTTGAAACTACTTCTCGAATATACAATCGGGCTAACTTTTCCATCTCATCGGTTTCCTTGATCGGCAGGAAGTGTGCTGACTTAGTTAGCCGGTCTACAATAACCCAAATCGTGTTGTAACCCCTAGGTGTCCTTGGCAGTTTGGTAATGAAGTCCATGGAGATTTGTTCCCACTTCCACATGGGAATTTCTGGCTGTTGAAGCAACCCCGACGGTTTCTGGTATTCAGCCTTCACCTTCGAACACGTCAGGCACTTACTGACATACGTCGCGATGTCGCCCTTAAGATTGGGCCACCAATACAGCGCTTTAACATCTTGGTACATCTTGTCTGCGCCAGGATGTACGGAATACCGCGTTTTGTGAGCTTCGTTTAACACTTGCTCGCGCAATCCTCCTTTGAGAGGGACCCATATGCGGTTAGCAAAATATCGAGTATCGTTCTTTTTGAGCTCCAAATTCTTAATCATACCCCCAAGGGATTCGTTCTTGACAAACTCTGGTTCAAGGCTTCTTGTTGAGCTTCTCGGATGCGGGTAGTGAGGTCTGCGCGAATGGTCAATCTTAGAGCCTTAACTCGTAGTGTCTTTGCTTGCTCTTTCCTACTTAAAGCGTCTGCTACCACATTCGCCTTTCCAGGATGATACTTTATTTCACAATCATAATCATTCAATAATTCGACCCATCTTCGTTTCCTCATGTTTAAATCCTTTTGATCAAATATATGTTGAAGGCTCTTGTGATCCGTAAAAATCAAACACTTTGTACCATAAAGATAATGGCGCCAAATCTTTAGCGCGAAAACAACTGCTCCAAGTTCCAGATCATGCGTTGTATAATTCCTTTCATTGACCTTGAGTTGACGAGAGGCATACGCTATGACTTTGTTTCTCTGCATAAGGACACATCCGAGTCCTTGATGTGAGGCGTCGCAGTAGACGACGATGTCGTCCGTCCCCTCGGGTAGCGACAAAATTGGCGCACTACATAACTTTTGCTTTAACATTTGAAATGCTGCTTCCTGGTTTTCGCCCCAATCAAACTTCTTATCTTTCTGAGTTAGCGCAGTCAGAGGTAAAGCTATCTTGGAGAAGTTCTCAATGAAACGTCGATAGTAGCCAGCTAGTCCTAGGAATTGCCTCACCTCAGTTGGTGTTTTTGGCGTTTCCCAATTCTCGATGGCTTTGACCTTGGAAGGATCGACGTGTATTCCTTTCTCGTTTACAACGTGACCGAGAAAGTGAACCTCTCTAAGCCAAAACTCACATTTAGAAAACTTTGCATACAACTTTTCTTCCTTCAGCAACCCCAAAATTAATCTCAGATGTTGTTCATGCTCAGCTCTGGTTCGGGAGTAAACCAGAATATCATCTATAAATACAATCACAAACTTATCCAAGTATGGTTTGCACACACGGTTCATCAGATCCATGAATACAGCCGGCGCATTAGTTAGCCCGAAAGGCATCACTAAAAACTCATAATGGCCGTATCTAGTTCGGAAGGCTGTCTTCGGCACGTCTTCCTCATGGACCCTAAGTTGGTGGTAACCTGACCGTAGATCTATCTTCGAGTAATAACTGGATCCCTGCAACTGATCAAATAAGTCGTCAATCCTCGGTAAGGGGTACCGATTCTTGACTGTCAGCTTGTTCAGTTCCCTGTAGTCAATACACATTCTAAATGAACCATCCTTCTTCTTTACAAAAAGCACTGGAGCTCCCCAGGGTGAAAAGCTTGGGCGTATGAAGCCCTTATCCAATAGTTCCTGCAACTGATTGGATAGCTCTTGCATCTCGGATGGAGCTAGTCGATAGGGTGCTCGAGCTACTGGTGCAGCTCCTGGAACCAAGTCGATTCGAAACTCGACTTGTCGCGGTGGCGGTAATCCGGGCAGATCTTCAGGGAAAACTTCCGGGAATTCGCGCACCACTGGTAAGTCTTCAATCTTTCGCTCATCTCCTTTCTTCTCTACTACGTGCGCCAGGAAGGCGTAGCATCCCTTCCTCAGGCACTTGCGCGCCTTTAGACACGAAATGAGTTTTGTCGCAACTCCACTTCTTTCCCCTTGAATTACCATGGTTTCTCCGCTCAACAGTGGGATCCGAACCTGCTTCTCATGGCAAATAACTTCCGCGTGGTTCTCGACTAACCAATCCATGCCTACCACAATGTCAAAGCTTCCCAAGTCTATTGGCAATAAGTTAATATTGAATCCGTGACCTCCCATGACCAATACACATTGCTCAGTCCTCTCGTTCGCGCGTATCTACCTACCATTGGCTAGTTCTATAGTATAAGGCGTGTCTAGCCTACTGGTTGCTAGGCCTAGGGAGTTTTTAAACTCAGTGGATATGAAACTTAGGTCAGCGCCAGTATCAAATAAGACAGATGCAAAATGGTCGTTAAGTAGAAACGTACCGGTTACCACATTCGGTTCTTCTTTTGCTTCGCCCGCGCCGATCACAAAGGCTCTCCCGCGAGCTTGGTTTCTCTTTTGCGGGCAATCCCGACTGAAATGTCCTGGCTTCCCGCAAGCGTAGCAGTTGTCGTTTGCCCCAGCTTCCTTATGGCAGTTTATCGCCTTGTGCCCTGGTCTGCTACATTTGGCGCATATGATGCTTGCGCATTCACCCTCGTGGTGATACTTGCATCTGCTGCACCATGGGCGAGGCCCATTGTACCCTTTTCGTGATGGCTCCAGGGCTTGTATCGCGTAAGCCCTTACGCTCTCCTGTTTCTTGAATGGTGGTTGCTTGGAGCCGGACCCTCGGTGGTGAGAGTTCCATTTTCTCTTGGGGTCAGAGGTTCGCTGCTCGTTCCCGCGCGAGGTCAACATGCCCGCACGGACCGTATCTCTTGTAAGAGTAATGGCCCGCGCCACCGCCTCATCAAAGGTTGGAGGCGCTGCGGCATTGAGCGGAACTCTGATAACATGGGGTAACCCAAAGATATACCTCTCGATCTTTTTCTCCTCCGTGTTCGCCATATCCGGCACCATCTGGCAAAGTTCGTTGAATCGGTTGTTGTAGGCGTCGATATCAGTTCCTATCATGGTGTGGTTCCAAAATTCCTGCTGTAGACTCTGAATTTCGGCGCGAGAGCAGAACTTTTTCATCATCATTTCCTTCAGCTCCTCCCAGGTCTTGTGGAGAGCAACTTCTCGTCCCAATGTTTTCACTTGAAGCTTCCACCAAGACGAGGCCGCTTCTTGAAACATGCAGGTCGCGTAAAGGACCTTTTGATTTTCACTACACCCGCTAATGGAGAGAACTGTCTCCATTTTGTCGATCCAGTTGTAGAGCCCAATGGCCCCTTCGGTGCCCTTGAATGGCCAAGGCTCACAGGCCATAAATGTCTTATAGGAGCATCCTTTGTCCAAAGCTCCTGATTCGGGTTCTGGGGTTTCGGTCTCTTGACGACCCTGACTTGATTCGGCCTTGCTGGCCTCATGCGTTGCGATCGCCTGTGCGATTATTTCTGCGAGTTCCTCGGGTGTCATGGTAATTCCCTTGGCTCTGGTTGGAGGCATTCTCGTTTTTCTTAAAAGAGAACGAAAATATATCAAACTTAGCGCATGTACCCTGAGCACATAATGTTCTTATCCCTAGTGTTCACTAAACATTGTGTGACCCGTGTTCCTAAGTGTGTGTGTGGTTTTTCTTTTGAAAATATTTTCTTTGCAAAATATTTCATGCGATTCCCCTACGGTTATAGTCTAGGTTAAAACTTCTTTCCTAGTTCGCTATAACCAGTGCTCTGATACCAATCTGTCACACCCGGCCCTAAACGGCGGAAACAGCCGGGTGCGCGCGAGTGGGAATTGATAGTCAAGCACGGGTCATTGCAAACATTCAAATAAATTTTCCATTGCGCATGAAATGTCTAGTACAAAATACATTACATTGTTTAGAATTACATATAAAAACATCCACATATGAAAAACGTTGAAGATTTCCGCGCCATATCCCCTTACACGGCGGGAACAACCACGCGTGTGGAAGGGATAGAACTAAAATCTTCCAAAAACCATTTTTATAGATGTTCTGCGTGAAGTGCTCTATGTGTGACTCCTTGCGCTACTAATTATCACCTGAAAGACACGTAAAAACATTTGAATCAGTATAAACTGAGTGAGTTCACAAGTTTTGGTGACTTGATAAATCGTATTGCATCATATCCTTGATAAAACCATATTGAAACATATTTCTGATAACATCATTAAAACATATGCTTGATAAAGCCGTCCCGCGGGTTACGCGCGGACATTTCTGAAAACCGTGCTCGTCCATGCAAAGTGGCGCTGCCACTACGAGCTAAAACAATACCGTCCCGCGGGTTACGCGCGGACGTTGTGCTCGGAAAACTAGGCGCTCGTCCATGCAAAGAGGTGCGACCCCTACGAGCGGGCTTTACAACCAGTAGGCTAGAATGAGCAAAAACACACTGGTAGGAGGCTAGAATGAGCAAAAACACCAATAACTCGTCCCGTGAATACCCGAAATGAGACGAATTCTACACCCGCGTGAATATCCCGAACCTCACAATCGAGCAAAAGCTCTGATACCAATTGTAGGTTCCCCGGACGGATCACACGAGATATCCCGATATACACAGGTGCGGAATCCCTGTGTAGATCGTTACGGACGTAGAATATAAGCTCACGAACACACGAACACGATACTAACAACCACACGTTATATTAATAACTCGAACCGAGATACTTACAGACTCTCGACCTCACGTCAATAGACTTACTGAATTACACGTAAACTGAACTAAAACGATCAACACTTAAACAGTAAACCCGAAGCCTATATAAATACACGACAACTTCGCCTCAGGCGAAGTTGTCTATAACTTCGCTCGTTCAACAAGTTCGCCTAGGCGAACTTGTCAACAACTTCGCTTGGTTAACAAGTTCGCCTAAGCGAACTTGTCAACAACTTCGCTTTTACAAACAAATACACAAACAATATTACAGACTCGATTACAGACATTAGACATATGAACTACTGACATCTATGCACCAACAAGGCTACCATGCCATATGTTTTAGACAAGTAGGATGGACATGTCAGCAATGAGATAACGAAGTTAGTACTTGGTAGTCGCGGACTGATAAAAGAAACGAATGTGAAAGTTGGGACCGTTGCCAGCCAAAATGAAAATTGGGACCTACGCCGACCAAAATGAGATGGTTGGAACCAATAAAAACCAATTTTTCTTAAAAAAAATAACATGTTACGTACGGGTGTTCACGACTCGGATTTTACAATTTTTAAGTTAAACATGTGAGACAAACCGTTCGTAACAATTCATTGTTGACGAAAATCTAAACTAAACTGTTATAAATTGATTACGAAAGTTAAAGAAAAACCAACTATGAAACCTAACTGATGGCCAGTTTAAACGATTTTTAAGCTTTAAACTAAACCATAAACACACATAATTGTTACGTGATTACCAGAGTTTGTGTTCAAACAAATGCGGCATCGCGAGAGCACCAGTATAGTTTTGATATGTTTACAATGATGTCTACAAATGATATGGATGCGTCCAACTATGTGGGTAAAATTGGTATTTCCAAATCTCTATAATGGTTAATCTAACTTTTCAATTAATTTTGTTGTAGTAACAGTTTTGATTATACAATAACTGATTACAATGTGTCTAACTTTGAGTACATAATTTAAAAAACACGTGTAATTAAATTTACAAAACTACCTTTACATACTACTCTTGGAATAGAATTAAACATGTAAAGTGTTACATATCCTAATGTCTTTTTAAAAGTCTCTTATTCTTATTCATGTAAATTCTTATGTCGTAATATATTTAAACTACTTATGACTATTATATTTCAACAGCTCAAAGCTATTAGAGATGAATGAAAGTGAGTACGTATTGGTTGAAATCCCCAATAATATTCATGACAACAATAGCGTAGCCAGAGAGTGGGTTGGGTGCCTTAAAGGCGAGGAGACCACCAATAGCTCCAAACGTGAACGACATGTCGAAAAAGTACCATCGTTACTCTTAAAAAGCGAGAAAGGTCGTAGAAATAGTGAGTGCTATCAGCCTGCTGTGGTCTCACTTGGCCCGTACCATCATGACCAACCCGATCTTGCTCAAGCCGAGAAATACAAACTCATAACACTAGATGAGTATGGTTCAGGCATGGGAAAAACCGTAGATGAATTATAAAACAAAGTGTTTGACATGGTACATGGTGCCAGTAAATGTTATATTGATGGTTATGTTGATTATTACACCGATGAGGAATTTAGTCACATGATGTTGCGCGATGCTTGTTTTGTGTTGTTCTGTTCTATATCGAAAGCCTATCATGTAGACATGATATTATATTTATAAATGCTGATCTTTGTTGGGTTATATACGGGTGTAGCCCCGGCCCGTCTTGGGTTGGACAGTTAAAGACTTGAAGGGTTGAATGGGCTGGTCACCCATTCAACTTTAGTGGCTCATTTACTTTATTTCTTGGAACTTGTAGAGAAAGAAATAAACCCTAGATGTCTCCCTATATAAACCATATTGTATCATGTATTTTTTTTGCACCTCAATAAAAGAAGAGACCCTGTTCGTTGCCCGTGGACGTAGGTTACACACCGTAACCGAACCACGTAAATCCTGTGTTCGTGTCTTTACTGCTTTACGATTGTTATTATAATTTTTTGTCTGAATTTGTGTTTTTTCGCGATAACCCTACTGCCGCCACTAGTTATTTTGCATGTGAATTAATATCACATAATTGTTTTGTGTGAGATTAGTGTGACGTCACCACAAAACCAATTGCATCATTCTTGGATTGAAAGTGAAAGCCACGTATTGATATTGCAAACTGTGATAATAGGTATAATACATTATACATCCATGGCTAGAATATTGTCCTGTTGCAACCGATTATCTTGATCAGAAAAAGAAGCCGAGTCAGGTTCTTTATTATCTATTTTAGTTTTCTGGCTAGTTATTGGTTGTTGGTGTAGTTTTACTTCTCGTTTATCCGCTGCGTTTACGTTATATTCGTTTTATAAATCAATTAGAAATACCGTTAAGTTCTTAAGGCCCGAGCCGTTGTATTGTATTAATTTCTGTTGCCCCATCCGACTCCTTTCGGGTCAGCTGCGTACACGTAATACCTAAAAATCTTCTGGGCGCAATAGGAGTTTATAAACATATTGCGTGATATTTTGTTACTAGAGAACCAGATTCCTTTTGTAGTACTGGAAGTTTTGTTGAAATAGGGGCTGTGAGACTCACCTGTGATTCTTGTTAAGTGATGGTTTAGAGAGAGATTAAACGAGATTCGGGTTTCCTGATGTTAGCCTCGAAATTGGAAGTCTAGAATATGTTTAAATAACAAGAAATATGTGTATTAAGACCAAGTAATCGAAGAATATAAGGGCTGGTCAGAAAAGTAAATCTCAAGACTAAAGTTTCGGCTTACCTAGCGATGGATGCTTGGGAGATGGTTAGTGCAGAATTACAGGTTTAAGAGAGGAGTTTGGAGTGTGTTTCTTGTGGTTGTGATATTTTTATTCAAGAATTGATACTTATTTATAGGCAAATTCAAGGGAACACAATCCCTTGATTTAGGGGATTGAAATCTTATTTATATTGGGTGTAATGATGACAAGGTATGGGGTTTATTATTATTTATTTTAGGGATGGGGGTGATGGTCCTAGGGAGTGGTTATAAAGATTCTGATGGATTTGACAGTACATGCAGGACTGTGGTTGGTGAGAGTAGGTGCGGCTGACAGCTGACATTTCGTGTTACAGTATACTTTTCCTGGTACTGTTGTCAGTGTGCAGTCAAAAGGTAAAAATCTCTGAAACACGCAACTGGTTCTTTCTGGGCGGGGGTAATCCCCTTACATCTGAAGAATAGACTAAGTGTTTTGTGCGTGTAGCCTTGCGCGTATAGCCTTCTGCGTGAAGGCCATTTCCTTGAACGTTGTGGGTCCGGCGGCTCCAGTTGGTCTTCGCGCAAGCGTCCTTGTAACGAATCCTGCGCGTATCACTGCGCAGGCGTCCTTATAAGGAATCCTGCGGGTCCATCTGGCTCTGCTGGAACCAGCGTTCTCAGAGTTTATTAACAGGGTGAACTTTTGGATTTAAGCGAAAAGGTGGTTGGTTTCTGTGCAGACGTTCATGCGTAAAGGGTTTAGTTTTAAGGTGTCCCGCGGGGATTCTTCCCGCAGGTGTCGCACATAACTCCTTTTTATTTGATGCGGGTAGGTGCGTAACCTTCTCGTAGTCAGGGACGTTGAGTTTCATTTGTAGATTCTCCATGAGGTCTTGGTATTTCAACATAGTGATCAGTTATGTTGAAGTCAATTCCATCTTGGAGCTTCAAACAAACTAGCTCTCAATGTTCCCGCCATGCGGGGAGGTTAGTTCCCTTTTTCCGCGCGCGCATAAATGGTTTGGGTCTTAATTAGGAAATTAGGATATTGTTTGAACATAGTTTTACTTATTGATCATTGAAGAGGTATGCAACCCATTAGACAGAAACGACATAAAATTAAGTTATGAAAACACAAAACCTGTGCGCGTAGCGCACATAACATATGCCCGCGCTGATCCTAACATGGCGCGCATCGCATCCGCGCATGGCGCATATAACATATGCCCGCGCTGATAATGGCGCGCATAACATTCACAATCTCCTAATAATTAGGTTGATTACTTGGTTTATGGGATTGGGAAATTACCGGGTGTCACATTCTCCCCCCGTTAGGAGAATTTCGTCCCGAAATTAGGAGGTGTCGCTGGTAGGAGCTATCCTTTGGAAGAGGTATGGGTACTTTTTGCGCATTTGGTCTTCTCTTTCCCAAGTGAATTCAGGTCCACGCTTTGAGTTCCATTGAACCTTTACTAACTTGATTCGGCTTCTTCGCAACTTTTGTTCTTTCCAATCGGTTACTGCTATAGGCTCTTCCATGAAGTGTAGCTGTTTGTCGATATGAACCTCGTCCAATGGTAAAATTAACGTTTCATCAGATAAGCACTTCTTGAGGTTGGATACATGAAACGTGTCATGAACTCCACTAAGTTCGGCGGGTAAATGGAGTTTATAAGCAACTGGACCGATCCTTTCCAGGATCTCAAATGGTCCGATGTATCGCGGATTTAACTTTCCTCGCTTGCCGAAACGGGGGACTCCCTTCCATGGAGAGACTTTTAAAAGTACTCTATCCCCTACTTGAAATTCCAACGGTTTTCTTCTCACATCTGCATAGCTTTTCTGTCTGTCGCGCGCTGCCTTAAGGCGATCCTGTATCTGGAAAATTTTGTCCGTCGTTTCTTGGATCAATTCTGGACCAGTCATTTGCTTGTCACCCACTTCAGCCCAACACAGTGGGGACCTACACTTGCGCCCATACAAGGCTTCAAATGGCGCAGCCTAGAGGCTTGTGTGATAACTGTTATTGTATGAAAATTCAACCAATGGGAGATGAGTATCCCAGCTACCCCCGAAATCGATTGCGCACGCGCGCAACATATCTTCTAATGTTTGAATGGTTCGCTCGCTTTGTCCATCCCTTTGGGGATGATAAGCCGTACTCATGTCAAGACGAGTACCTAAAGCCCCTTGTAACGATCTCCAAAATCTTGAGGTGAAACGACTATCTCTATCAGAAATGATGGATACCGGAACTCCGTGTTTTGAAACTACTTCTCGAATATACAATCGGGCTAACTTTTCCATCTCATCGGTTTCCTTGATCGGCAGGAAGTGTGCTGACTTAGTTAGCCGGTCTACAATAACCCAAATCGTGTTGTAACCCCTAGGTGTCCTTGGCAGTTTGGTAATGAAGTCCATGGAGATTTGTTCCCACTTCCACATGGGAATTTCTGGCTGTTGAAGCAACCCCGACGGTTTCTGGTATTCAGCCTTCACCTTCGAACACGTCAGGCACTTACTGACATACGTCGCGATGTCGCCCTTAAGATTGGGCCACCAATACAGCGCTTTAACATCTTGGTACATCTTGTCTGCGCCAGGATGTACGGAATACCGCGTTTTGTGAGCTTCGTTTAACACTTGCTCGCGCAATCCTCCTTTGAGAGGGACCCATATGCGGTTAGCAAAATATCGAGTATCGTTCTTTTTGAGCTCCAAATTCTTAATCATACCCCCAAGGGATTCGTTCTTGACAAACTCTGGTTCAAGGCTTCTTGTTGAGCTTCTCGGATGCGGGTAGTGAGGTCTGCGCGAATGGTCAATCTTAGAGCCTTAACTCGTAGTGTCTTTGCTTGCTCTTTCCTACTTAAAGCGTCTGCTACCACATTCGCCTTTCCAGGATGATACTTTATTTCACAATCATAATCATTCAATAATTCGACCCATCTTCGTTTCCTCATGTTTAAATCCTTTTGATCAAATATATGTTGAAGGCTCTTGTGATCCGTAAAAATCAAACACTTTGTACCATAAAGATAATGGCGCCAAATCTTTAGCGCGAAAACAACTGCTCCAAGTTCCAGATCATGCGTTGTATAATTCCTTTCATTGACCTTGAGTTGACGAGAGGCATACGCTATGACTTTGTTTCTCTGCATAAGGACACATCCGAGTCCTTGATGTGAGGCGTCGCAGTAGACGACGATGTCGTCCGTCCCCTCGGGTAGCGACAAAATTGGCGCACTACATAACTTTTGCTTTAACATTTGAAATGCTGCTTCCTGGTTTTCGCCCCAATCAAACTTCTTATCTTTCTGAGTTAGCGCAGTCAGAGGTAAAGCTATCTTGGAGAAGTTCTCAATGAAACGTCGATAGTAGCCAGCTAGTCCTAGGAATTGCCTCACCTCAGTTGGTGTTTTTGGCGTTTCCCAATTCTCGATGGCTTTGACCTTGGAAGGATCGACGTGTATTCCTTTCTCGTTTACAACGTGACCGAGAAAGTGAACCTCTCTAAGCCAAAACTCACATTTAGAAAACTTTGCATACAACTTTTCTTCCTTCAGCAACCCCAAAATTAATCTCAGATGTTGTTCATGCTCAGCTCTGGTTCGGGAGTAAACCAGAATATCATCTATAAATACAATCACAAACTTATCCAAGTATGGTTTGCACACACGGTTCATCAGATCCATGAATACAGCCGGCGCATTAGTTAGCCCGAAAGGCATCACTAAAAACTCATAATGGCCGTATCTAGTTCGGAAGGCTGTCTTCGGCACGTCTTCCTCATGGACCCTAAGTTGGTGGTAACCTGACCGTAGATCTATCTTCGAGTAATAACTGGATCCCTGCAACTGATCAAATAAGTCGTCAATCCTCGGTAAGGGGTACCGATTCTTGACTGTCAGCTTGTTCAGTTCCCTGTAGTCAATACACATTCTAAATGAACCATCCTTCTTCTTTACAAAAAGCACTGGAGCTCCCCAGGGTGAAAAGCTTGGGCGTATGAAGCCCTTATCCAATAGTTCCTGCAACTGATTGGATAGCTCTTGCATCTCGGATGGAGCTAGTCGATAGGGTGCTCGAGCTACTGGTGCAGCTCCTGGAACCAAGTCGATTCGAAACTCGACTTGTCGCGGTGGCGGTAATCCGGGCAGATCTTCAGGGAAAACTTCCGGGAATTCGCGCACCACTGGTAAGTCTTCAATCTTTCGCTCATCTCCTTTCTTCTCTACTACGTGCGCCAGGAAGGCGTAGCATCCCTTCCTCAGGCACTTGCGCGCCTTTAGACACGAAATGAGTTTTGTCGCAACTCCACTTCTTTCCCCTTGAATTACCATGGTTTCTCCGCTCAACAGTGGGATCCGAACCTGCTTCTCATGGCAAATAACTTCCGCGTGGTTCTCGACTAACCAATCCATGCCTACCACAATGTCAAAGCTTCCCAAGTCTATTGGCAATAAGTTAATATTGAATCCGTGACCTCCCATGACCAATACACATTGCTCAGTCCTCTCGTTCGCGCGTATCTACCTACCATTGGCTAGTTCTATAGTATAAGGCGTATCTAGCCTACTGGTTGCTAGGCCTAGGGAGTTTTTAAACTCAGTGGATATGAAACTTAGGTCAGCGCCAGTATCAAATAAGACAGATGCAAAATGGTCGTTAAGTAGAAACGTACCGGTTACCACATTCGGTTCTTCTTTTGCTTCGCCCGCGCCGATCACAAAGGCTCTCCCGCGAGCTTGGTTTCTCTTTTGCGGGCAATCCCGACTGAAATGTCCTGGCTTCCCGCAAGCGTAGCAGTTGTCGTTTGCCCCAGCTTCCTTATGGCAGTTTATCGCCTTGTGCCCTGGTCTGCTACATTTGGCGCATATGATGCTTGCGCATTCACCCTCGTGGTGATACTTGCATCTGCTGCACCATGGGCGAGGCCCATTGTACCCTTTTCGTGATGGCTCCAGGGCTTGTATCGCGTAAGCCCTTACGCTCTCCTGTTTCTTGAATGGTGGTTGCTTGGAGCCGGACCCTCGGTGGTGAGAGTTCCATTTTCTCTTGGGGTCAGAGGTTCGCTGCTCGTTCCCGCGCGAGGTCAACATGCCCGCACGGACCGTATCTCTTGTAAGAGTAATGGCCCGCGCCACCGCCTCATCAAAGGTTGGAGGCGCTGCGGCATTGAGCGGAACTCTGATAACATGGGGTAACCCAAAGATATACCTCTCGATCTTTTTCTCCTCCGTGTTCGCCATATCCGGCACCATCTGGCAAAGTTCGTTGAATCGGTTGTTGTAGGCGTCGATATCAGTTCCTATCATGGTGTGGTTCCAAAATTCCTGCTGTAGACTCTGAATTTCGGCGCGAGAGCAGAACTTTTTCATCATCATTTCCTTCAGCTCCTCCCAGGTCTTGTGGAGAGCAACTTCTCGTCCCAATGTTTTCACTTGAAGCTTCCACCAAGACGAGGCCGCTTCTTGAAACATGCAGGTCGCGTAAAGGACCTTTTGATTTTCACTACACCCGCTAATGGAGAGAACTGTCTCCATTTTGTCGATCCAGTTGTAGAGCCCAATGGCCCCTTCGGTGCCCTTGAATGGCCAAGGCTCACAGGCCATAAATGTCTTATAGGAGCATCCTTTGTCCAAAGCTCCTGATTCGGGTTCTGGGGTTTCGGTCTCTTGACGACCCTGACTTGATTCGGCCTTGCTGGCCTCATGCGTTGCGATCGCCTGTGCGATTATTTCTGCGAGTTCCTCGGGTGTCATGGTAATTCCCTTGGCTCTGGTTGGAGGCATTCTCGTTTTTCTTAAAAGAGAACGAAAATATATCAAACTTAGCGCATGTACCCTGAGCACATAATGTTCTTATCCCTAGTGTTCACTAAACATTGTGTGACCCGTGTTCCTAAGTGTGTGTGTGGTTTTTCTTTTGAAAATATTTTCTTTGCAAAATATTTCATGCGATTCCCCTACGGTTATAGTCTAGGTTAAAACTTCTTTCCTAGTTCGCTATAACCAGTGCTCTGATACCAATCTGTCACACCCGGCCCTAAACGGCGGAAACAGCCGGGTGCGCGCGAG
Source organism: Bidens hawaiensis (assembly GCF_021521415.1). Taxonomy (NCBI): domain Eukaryota; kingdom Viridiplantae; phylum Streptophyta; class Magnoliopsida; order Asterales; family Asteraceae; genus Bidens; species Bidens hawaiensis. Next base: position 1,546,568 of record NW_027491069.1, on the reverse strand, counting down.
TGGGAATTGATAGTCAAGCACGGGTCATTGCAAACATTCAAATAAATTTTCCATTGCGCATGAAATGTCTAGTACAAAATACATTACATTGTTTAGAATTACATATAAAAACATCCACATATGAAAAACGTTGAAGATTTCCGCGCCATATCCCCTTACACGGCGGGAACAACCACGCGTGTGGAAGGGATAGAACTAAAATCTTCCAAAAACCATTTTTATAGATGTTCTGCGTGAAGTGCTCTATGTGTGACTCCTTGCGCTACTAATTATCACCTGAAAGACACGTAAAAACATTTGAATCAGTATAAACTGAGTGAGTTCACAAGTTTTGGTGACTTGATAAATCGTATTGCATCATATCCTTGATAAAACCATATTGAAACATATTTCTGATAACATCATTAAAACATATGCTTGATAAAGCCGTCCCGCGGGTTACGCGCGGACATTTCTGAAAACCGTGCTCGTCCATGCAAAGTGGCGCTGCCACTACGAGCTAAAACAATACCGTCCCGCGGGTTACGCGCGGACGTTGTGCTCGGAAAACTAGGCGCTCGTCCATGCAAAGAGGTGCGACCCCTACGAGCGGGCTTTACAACCAGTAGGCTAGAATGAGCAAAAACACACTGGTAGGAGGCTAGAATGAGCAAAAACACCAATAACTCGTCCCGTGAATACCCGAAATGAGACGAATTCTACACCCGCGTGAATATCCCGAACCTCACAATCGAGCAAAAGCTCTGATACCAATTGTAGGTTCCCCGGACGGATCACACGAGATATCCCGATATACACAGGTGCGGAATCCCTGTGTAGATCGTTACGGACGTAGAATATAAGCTCACGAACACACGAACACGATACTAACAACCACACGTTATATTAATAACTCGAACCGAGATACTTACAGACTCTCGACCTCACGTCAATAGACTTACTGAATTACACGTAAACTGAACTAAAACGATCAACACTTAAACAGTAAACCCGAAGCCTATATAAATACACGACAACTTCGCCTCAGGCGAAGTTGTCTATAACTTCGCTCGTTCAACAAGTTCGCCTAGGCGAACTTGTCAACAAATTCGCTTGGTTAACAAGTTCGCCTAAGCGAACTTGTCAACAACTTCGCTTTTACAAACAAATACACAAACAATATTACAGACTCGATTACAGACATTAGACATATGAACTACTGACATCTATGCACCAACAAGGCTACCATGCCATATGTTTTAGACAAGTAGGATGGACATGTCAGCAATGAGATAACGAAGTTAGTACTTGGTAGTCGCGGACTGATAAAAGAAACGAATGTGAAAGTTGGGACCGTTGCCAGCCAAAATGAAAATTGGGACCTACGCCGACCAAAATGAGATGGTTGGAACCAATAAAAACCAATTTTTCTTAAAAAAAATAACATGTTACGTACGGGTGTTCACGACTCGGATTTTACAATTTTTAAGTTAAACATGTGAGACAAACCGTTCGTAACAATTCATTGTTGACGAAAATCTAAACTAAACTGTTATAAATTGATTACGAAAGTTAAAGAAAAACCAACTATGAAACCTAACTGATGGCCAGTTTAAACGATTTTTAAGCTTTAAACTAAACCATAAACACACATAATTGTTACGTGATTACCAGAGTTTGTGTTCAAACAAATGCGGCATCGCGAGAGCACCAGTATAGTTTTGATATGTTTACAATGATGTCTACAAATGATATGGATGCGTCCAACTATGTGGGTAAAATTGGTATTTCCAAATCTCTATAATGGTTAATCTAACTTTTCAATTAATTTTGTTGTAGTAACAGTTTTGATTATACAATAACTGATTACAATGTGTCTAACTTTGAGTACATAATTTAAAAAACACGTGTAATTAAATTTACAAAACTACCTTTACATACTACTCTTGGAATAGAATTAAACATGTAAAGTGTTACATATCCTAATGTCTTTTTAAAAGTCTCTTATTCTTATTCATGTAAATTCTTATGTCGTAATATATTTAAACTACTTATGACTATTATATTTCAACAGCTCAAAGCTATTAGAGATGAATGAAAGTGAGTACGTATTGGTTGAAATCCCCAATAATATTCATGACAACAATAGCGTAGCCAGAGAGTGGGTTGGGTGCCTTAAAGGCGAGGAGACCACCAATAGCTCCAAACGTGAACGACATGTCGAAAAAGTACCATCGTTACTCTTAAAAAGCGAGAAAGGTCGTAGAAATAGTGAGTGCTATCAGCCTGCTGTGGTCTCACTTGGCCCGTACCATCATGACCAACCCGATCTTGCTCAAGCCGAGAAATACAAACTCATAACACTAGATGAGTATGGTTCAGGCATGGGAAAAACCGTAGATGAATTATAAAACAAAGTGTTTGACATGGTACATGGTGCCAGTAAATGTTATATTGATGGTTATGTTGATTATTACACCGATGAGGAATTTAGTCACATGATGTTGCGCGATGCTTGTTTTGTGTTGTTCTGTTCTATATCGAAAGCCTATCATGTAGACATGATATTATATTTATAAATGCTGATCTTTGTTGGGTTATATACGGGTGTAGCCCCGGCCCGTCTTGGGTTGGACAGTTAAAGACTTGAAGGGTTGAATGGGCTGGTCACCCATTCAACTTTAGTGGCTCATTTACTTTATTTCTTGGAACTTGTAGAGAAAGAAATAAACCCTAGATGTCTCCCTATATAAACCATATTGTATCATGTATTTTTTTTGCACCTCAATAAAAGAAGAGACCCTGTTCGTTGCCCGTGGACGTAGGTTACACACCGTAACCGAACCACGTAAATCCTGTGTTCGTGTCTTTACTGCTTTACGATTGTTATTATAATTTTTTGTCTGAATTTGTGTTTTTTCGCGATAACCCTACTGCCGCCACTAGTTATTTTGCATGTGAATTAATATCACATAATTGTTTTGTGTGAGATTAGTGTGACGTCACCACAAAACCAATTGCATCATTCTTGGATTGAAAGTGAAAGCCACGTATTGATATTGCAAACTGTGATAATAGGTATAATACATTATACATCCATGGCTAGAATATTGTCCTGTTGCAACCGATTATCTTGATCAGAAAAAGAAGCCGAGTCAGGTTCTTTATTATCTATTTTAGTTTTCTGGCTAGTTATTGGTTGTTGGTGTAGTTTTACTTCTCGTTTATCCGCTGCGTTTACGTTATATTCGTTTTATAAATCAATTAGAAATACCGTTAAGTTCTTAAGGCCCGAGCCGTTGTATTGTATTAATTTCTGTTGCCCCATCCGACTCCTTTCGGGTCAGCTGCGTACACGTAATACCTAAAAATCTTCTGGGCGCAATAGGAGTTTATAAACATATTGCGTGATATTTTGTTACTAGAGAACCAGATTCCTTTTGTAGTACTGGAAGTTTTGTTGAAATTGAAGTTCCCGAATGATAAAGGCGAGGATATCTTGAATGGATTCTTTAACTACTTAAACCATGGCGAGGTGATGATCAAGAGGCATAAAAAGGTGCTGGAATATACGCAGCAAGCGCTTCATCTTCTAGAGCTTTACAGGTAGAGGTGTGAACGAGCAATACCGAGTTCAAAACTCGTTTAACTTACGAGAGTCGGCTGTTTACTTGTTTTTCCACTTGCCTAATTCATTATTTATTATTTAATGCATAAATATTTTTAATTATTTATATATATTTTTATATATAACATATTATATTATTTACTTATTTAATATTTTATATGTAAGATCTACTATATTTTAAATATATTAGATGAAAATTATTTAAATGCCAGGCACTTTAACCTGACAAGCCAACTCGAGCACGATTAGTACGTGAAGCTCTGAGTTAGGCTCGTTTATTAAATAACACTGTTTTATGCCATAGCTTGTATAAGCTCAAGGCAACTCAAGTTTTTAGTAATCTAGTAGCTTTACTCAGTTACACCCCTGTCTGTAGGTCTTATTTCGTCTCGCTTTCGGCCTCTTTTGTGCATTCATTGTCTTTTGCTCTTTATTCATCTAAAATGTCGAGCACGGTGCAAGCTCAAAGTATAGAGTTGAAAGCATGTGAAAATTATATATAATTATGTAAAACTAAGTTGATCGTTTGCTTCAGTAACACTACTCACAGGTAGATGGATTTACTTGAAATGTACATCCGATGAGTCAATGAGATGGATTTACTCAACGTGAAGATGTGAAGGAGTTGCGGCTTAATAATATATTGGTTCATAGTCTTGGTAGTGATGAAGAAGTGGCTAAGATGTACGATGAGATTGAAGTCCCGGCTGTTAATCTTCACATGTTTCATCATATCAGGCAAGAGATCGAGAAGCTCCATGATAGCAAGTATAAGACATTGGTAGCGGAATTGATTACCGACTACTTTGGTAGTCTATGGAAGGCGGCGGGTTTGTTGGTGGCTACTGCTATAAACTTTGTGCAGACTTACTTCACGATTAACCCATCACAACGATGACTCCATACGGTTTAATCTTCCAGCAACACCTGCTTAAGTTGAATTTAATTTATTTGATCAAGTCAAGAATAGATGACTTCATATTGAATGTATTTAACTTCAACTCCCTTTACGTATAAACGAGATGATGTATCCTGTTGTGGCGCGTGGTAACCATGGACAATTTTACAAGATGCATGCTTTTATGTAAAATAGTTTACCCTCAAAAGTGCACTCGCAATTAGAGTTAAGCTTGTGTTTGTCGAGAAGCACTAGCGCTCTCGATTTTTCGCCAACACGCTAAATATTTGCCTGAAAAAAAATGTCAAAATAAAAAATAATATGAAACCATAAAAATATAAACTAACTAAACGTGGAGTTTATATAGAAAAACTAAAATTATCTTTCTATGAGTTAATTTTGGAATGATACCTTAAATATATGAGCCTTCAACTTTAACCTTAAATCGCAACGTTTTCACACTTGTCGGTATCAGGATAATGGATCAAACAAAGTATTCTAACTAAGCTTCTTTACCATATAAGATAACCGCTTAGAAAAAGTCACATAACAAAGTTATAAATGCTAATTTTCATTAATCTATGTCCTAAAAAGATCTTACCACATCATGTCCGGTATATTTGAAGTGGCCGTCTTAATCACTGCATTCTGACTTCTGAGTATGTAACCCGAATTGAAAAGCCCATCAAGCATTAATCAAGCATTTATAATTCATCCATTCAATTCTACAAAACATGATCTACTATTGATTGTTGCAAAATCAGAAGTGAACGGTTATTTCACAACGCTAGAATTAGTAAATCAAATTATTATTGAATTTCAAATCTCTTGTCTTAACGGAGCAATTACAAGATAGAAAAACCAAAGCTGATAACGAACTAGGAGGGATAGGAGAACAAATTCAGAGAGTATGAGATGAGAAGAAGAAACCAAACATTCTACTAATATTCATTCATAACCTAGACATTCCACTTGCTACGCTTATAACTAGTAATGGCTTTAATAGATAGTCATTGGGCTTCTTATAGGCTTGTAGGATGAGCCTATTATAGAATATATTGTTCTCCAACTTGAAAACCAATTTTTAAGATGATCTCAACCATTCAAACTCTTAAACTTTAAATCTCAACCCTTTAAAGTCTTAAAAGTTCTTCTAGAAGTGGCAGTTCAGAGAGGTTACTTACTCTCTCACATCCGCTTCGGCAGTGACCATCACATACGCTCCAACAGTTACCGGGCGGTTAAGTTCTGTATATAATATCCATAATAACTGAGTCGGAGCAGCACGAACACACATATAACCTTCCATCTCAACCCCAAATCACCGTAGAATTTTCTGATAATAAGGATGGAGTTGAGAAGAAGATCAACGAATCGCCGTTGATGTTATGCGTGTTCAGGTGTCTAACATACGTCGGCTGAAGTTGGGTACTATAGCCTGCAAACCACTCCACCGTTACCGCTGACTCGATCAACAACGGGACACCTATTCGAGATAAACTGATTTATAGACCTAAGTTTCTCTGTTCGATTGGGTTTTTTTCCACTTGAGTTAACTTCGTTTTGTTCTGTTTCAGTTTAAGATTAATTTCTGTCTAACAATAAATTGCTACTGATATTAGGTAAAAAAACTCAATCTATATGGAGTGCAATATTCAATCATGTACACAACGTGCTTGACAAAGTGTTTATGTGAGTTTTTGCCTCCTATTTGAGATCTATATGTATTGCAATGCTACATTCTATAGCAATGTTGTTAACAATTGTCTTGGCATGTAATGACAGGTGGGATTGCATTGCGCAAAGTTGTCATGTATTTGTTTCACTATTTGGGTTGATCAAGTTCAATCATAAATCGAACAGTTGCTACTCTTTTGAACTATTCAGTTGTCTTGGCTTGTAAGAGAAGGGGAGTAAGAAAGAGGTGAAGACTGTCAGAGTGTTCAACATTCGAGTCTGATTCAAATGTTTTGAAATTTGGTGTGAACTAGATTCGAGTTATGAGTTTTGAGTTTGGATTTTTTTGGGTTGAGTTTAGACACATTAGGATTTTGGACCAACATGCCAAATATTCAAATGTGTATAATAAAGTGTTTTTAACTGAGAGTGGATTGTGTTTTTCTTAGGGGTGAGCAAGAGCTAGATCAGAACCATGAGAACCGACTACCTAACTGACCTGCCATAACCAAGTTGCAGAACCATTTTAGAGTGAAGCGCCGGTTCGCTGGTTGAACGACTATATATATATATATATATATATATATATATATATATATATATATATAGGTTATATATATATATATATATAGGATCAGGATCATGTGAGAACTTTTTGAGAATTGAGAACTATGAAAACCATTTTAAACAACAAAAAAACCCAAAAATAAAAAAAATCATAAAACAAAAAAAACACAAAAATAAAAAAAGTAAAAAGACCAAAGTTCTTATTTATCATCCCGGTTTCTAAAAAAACTTAAAAAAAATTCTTGGTTTAGTTAAATTATACATATACATATATGTATAATATGTACATATATGTACACACATGGTTTTTTCCTATACATATATGTATAATTTAAGGTAAATGATAATGTACATATGTGTACATTACATAACTAGAGATTAAATGAAAGTATACATATATGTATAGGTATAATACGAATTAAAAAGAAAAAAAAATTGGTTTTTTTTATTATACATATATGTATAATATGTACACACATGTTTTTTCCTATACACATATGTATAATTTAAGGTAAATGATAATGTACATGTGTGTACATTACGTAACTAGAGATTAAATAAAAGTATACATATATGTATAGGTATTATACGAATTAAAAAGAAAAAAAAATTTCGGTTTTTTTTTAATGAAACCGGAATGAAATATAAGAATTTTGGTTTTTTTACTTTTTTAAAATTTTCGGTTTTGTTTGTTTTATAATTTTTTTAATATTTTTTAGAGGGTTTTTTTAGTGGTCCAAAATGGTTCTCAAAGTTCTCAATTTGCCAATGATTCTTTTAGGATCCTTACCCTATATATATATATATGAGTATCGGGTCGGTCTGGAGAGGGCGATTTGTCTTTGGGGTTCAACAAGGTTTGTTTCCATTTGTATATTGCTATATTTAGTTGCTCTGTTACACAATTAGTAGCATCAAACCAAATTGTATTTTGTGTTTTTGTATACATTGAGCAATTATAGCATGTTAGTTTCTCATGTTTGATTAATGTTGACAGGCCGAAAGGGTAGGCAAATATTGCATCTTACATCATGCACAAACCTCAGGAAATATTACATTTTGCTAAGGCTGCATTAAGACGGTATACATATCTTGACAACTACATATTGTTTATTGGCTTCTTTTTCATAACACAAATCCAAAGATTCCTACAAAATGGCAGTTTTTGATATTTTTTGTTACAATTATATGCTTTGATTCCAGGTTGTTGGGTTATTCGGTTCATTTACGGTTTACGGGTCAACGGGTCATTTGCATATTTTTATGATTTAGTCGGTGCTTGACCAATTTCCATGAAAATAAATGTTGAGGGAGATGGATGTGGAATGCCAGAAAAATAGGAGCGCTATTTCTTTGTTTAGTCAGGTTTAATGTGGCATGTATTTTATTTACTTAATTTGTTTATTATGTACAGGAGTGTTATTTTTTTTTTGTTATCTACCCCTTTTTGTTTTAATTGTATATAACCCTTCTTTGATATAGTTGCAACAAGTTTTCTTCTTTCTAATATTACCTCACAAATTATACATAACTGTTAGTGTGTGCTTTGGGGGCTGAACCAACTCAGGTTTCAGTATTAAGTGAAAAATGCTTCATTGAGTCACGTCTTAATTTTCTCAACGCGGAGCCATGCACCTTCAATGTGTTGTTAATCAAGCTACGCCTAGAATAAACGAGCTCCCGTGAAAGCTTCTACTGACGCGTACAAAAATTTTGAGTCACGGGACAGACTGATTAAATCCAACCCGTACTCATGAAAATCCAGCGTCTTTTTTCTTGAACAATTACTATTCAAACTTAATCAAAGAAGCTATTAATATGATAGTATTCAAGAAAGACGGGATTGAATTGAAGTGAACCAATACTAGCTTTGTTTAGAATGTAAATAAGTATTCTTATGACACTATCAAATTAAACTGCCCGGCCACCGGACGGGTATAAAACTAGTTAGTACAGGTCATAACAACTGATGGTTGGATAAAAGTTAGTTAATTTTATATATTAATTAGTTTATTTAAGTTAAATAAATGAACGAACATTAGTACTTCATGAGTTGTTATGTGTTTTCAGGAACTTGGAAGTTATGGAGCTTATCGAGGATATTTATGGGCTTGGAATGAAAACCTAGAAGTGAAAGATTGGAAGTGCACGCATCACGAGGAATTATAGAGAATAAAATAATAATTCTAGTGAAATTGCATCTTCGCGATACGCGAAGTTGCTGAAATCAGGCCCGACTATTTTGTCCTTTACGATACGCAAAGAAGCAAGGCATATCATCTTCACGATATGCGAAAATGCTTAAAGTCGGCAAAAAGTAGGGTTCGCCTTATATAAACCCATTAACCTCATCATTCGGATTATTACGACTTCCAGAGGCAGAAGAGGTATTCTAAGATGACTTTTAGCCATCCAGAATCTTCCGGTTCCATCATTGATCGTATGTTCATCAAGATAATGTTTTAATCGATATGTCGATGCTCGGCTAAGTTCCCGTGTTCGTTCTAGGCTAAGGTTTTGTGTGAAATACTGTTAAGAACAGATTCTTATGCTTAATGAATAGAGTTTAATTGATTTTATATGAATTTGTCTTGCTTAATTAGTTATTTGGTTGATTAAAGTTTGTGTTTGCGATTATTGATTTGTGTAACGTTTGTTTACTTGTTCATCAACATTTAGGGTTTAAGCTCTTGTGTCATTGAACTAGAATCATCAAACCTTATCATTGAGTTAGTTGTCCTAGACATAGAATTGGCAATTGTGGAGTCCGGGTTTATTTGTGTCAACAATTTGGTTGAGTTATCGTTTGTCATCATAAATCAAACCATAGGACTAGCAATTATTGTAAACCAAAGACAAGAGAATCTGTGATTAACGTATGGAACACATAACCTGAACCTAGAATGAATACTTTTCATTAATATTATTTACAAATCTTATAAGTAATCATTAGTTTTAATTAAATTTTTTTCTAAAAACCGCTTGACATCGTCTGTCCGCTTAGGTTAAATAATTAGTTATAAATTAAATAAACTTGCACTTTCCTTGAGGTCCTGTGGAGACGACCTTACTTACCCGTACTTATTATAGGTATTTAAGTCTTAAAATTGATTGTTTGAGTAGACCGCGACAACCTACGTCAAAATGGCGCCTTTGCCGGGGACTCAACGCGCTTAGTGCTAGTTTAGTCTAGTTTAGTTTAGCTTAAATTAGCATAATTTAGTTTAATTTTATTTTAATTTATTTTCTTCGTTTATTTTAAGCGGGGTTTGCTCGTTTCGTGTATGCAGTTAATCTGTTAGGTTGATGCATACAAGATTTTCTCATGACAAGGAGATATTACAGTTTGATCCTGAGATTGAGAAAGCCGCGAGAAGAAATCAAGCAAAACAAAAAAGGGGTGAAACTTCGAGGCCGAAAGAAGAAGAGATGAACCATCAAGAACATAACCTATACCCGATACCACCGGTGTTTCAACCTGATGATCTTATCCCACCACACAATCAAGAACAACCCGTTCCACAAAATATTCCACAACATATTCCACCAAATCCACCACTCAATGACCTACCACCATTCAATCCACCCATTCACCAAAACCGAAACCCAAGAGCACAAAGAAGATATCAAATGAGAGACGATCGTTCCATCAGGTCTGAACCACCACACAATCGGGTCGAGTTCAAGTATAATCGGCAAAGGGTATTTGACGATTTTGAGGAGTTTGAGGATGAAGAGGAGATGGAATACGCGCAAGGGGGTCGATATTATGGAAGACAACAACCCCCCCCCCCCCAAGAAACCGAACACCCGAGCCAATATAACAACCAAGAAACTGTCGAGACCGAATAAGACAAGATCCTCCCGAGCCACAGTTTCCCGAGTATGAGTTTGACGATGGGGTCCCGAGGGCATTTGTTCCACCTCCCTTTCGGGGAGTTCAAAGCCACTTCATCCCACAAGTGGCCACGAACCCGCTTCCCATTGTGATCCCGGTTAGAGAAGGAGGGATGCTTTCAGTGAGACAAAGCAACTTAACCGGGATGCCTACTTTTCATGGGAAAGCATCTGAAGAGCCGTACCTACACTTGAGAGAATTTAATGTTATTTTTGCCACCATCTCAAGTCAAGGGTTCACTGCCGATGAAGTCAAGCTAGTGGTTTTTCAGTTCAGTCTTAAAGATCTAGCAAAATAGTGGTTTTTATCTTTACCGTCAGCAAGTATTTACATGTGGCAAGACCTGGCTCAGCAATTCTTGGATAAGTATTACACACCGCAAAGAACATCCGAAGCCTGAACCTCTATCAAAAATTTTCAACAAGGGTCAGATGAGACTTTTCATGAAGCATTTACGAGAATCAAGAGGTTGTTACGAAACTGTCCTCATCATGGGATAGCGTTGTAGTAGCTGATTAAAGCGTTTCATGACGGGTTGTCGATTGACTATGTGCGTGATCTTCAGTCGACCACAAATGGGTCGTTTTTGACGAATGATGAAAATGAAGATTGGCAAAATTTAGAGCGGCATGCAATAAACTCGAAAAGACAAGCTTAGTCGAACCACATGGTTAAAAGAGCGGTTGTGAAAGCCATGGAAAGTGAGTCGGATGATCGTATGGCTAGGTTGGAGAGGAAGTTAGATCAATTGATGGGTGTGGGTACGAAGGATAACTGCAAGTCGGGAAAAACGTATCCTGTGTGTGAAGGTTGTGAAGGAATAGGCCGTGTAGTGGCAACTTGTGGAGTAGTGATGGAAGACGAGGAAGAGGAAGAAGAGGAGGTGAATTACGTTCAGGGTGAGAAGCGGTATAATAACGGGAATATGAATTCGAACACCTATAACCCGGGCCTCCGAAACCATCCCAACTTCAGTTATGGGAACCCGACCACGCAACAAAACCCGAATTTTCAAGGTAATTCCCAAAAAGCAGGTTATCAGTCGAATCAGAGGCAGTATGGGAATAGGAAGGGTAATGGTTAAAGCAGGTACAATCAAAAGGAGTCAGGGGATTATAATAAGGTTTATTAGAAGAGTTATCAGGAGGGTCAGCAAAATCAAGGGGCAGCTCAAGTACAAAGTTCTTCGCAAGATTCGGAAATTTTAACACTTTTGAAAGATTTGATCCGAAGAATGGAGATTCAAGAAAAAGCAAATGTCGCATGAGATAAGCAAATGAGTCAATTGGCTGAAGAGATTTCCGCTTTGAAGAAAGACCCGAAGAAGTTACCGAGTGACACGTTGAAAAATCCGAACCATCAGAGTAGCAGTTCTTCTAACGGTAAGAGTTCCTAGGTCAACCAGGTAAGTACCCATAGGAGCGGAAAGGTATATAATAATGGGGTAGCTCCACCTTTGGTTGAAGGTGTAGTGGAGGACTTGGGGGAAGATGGGAAGAATGACGATGAGGTTGAAATTGAACCGAAAAATAAACCGAAACAGATACATAAAGATAAAATTGAAACTGAAATTAAAATAGGAACACCAAACGCCAAGGAAACGGGCTCAACGAGTAAAACCGTTCCATTTCCTCGGGCATTGGTGAACCCCGAGACCTCATCGGCACTAAGAAAGAGGGGCCCACAACAGGAGGAAATGTGGGAAATATTTAAACAAGTAAAAATTAATTTACCCCTCATAGACACAATTAAACAAGTCCCTGCATATGATAAATATTTAAAAGACTTGTGCACTCAAAAACGAACTCACAAATTGCCCAAACAAGTTGACTTAACTGCAAATGTGAGTTCAGTTTTGACGGGTATCCTCCCACCCAAGCTACAAGATCCGGGTACGCCAATTATACCCATTCAAGTGGGCGATTTTAAAATGACTATGGCGTTGTTAGATCTTGGGGCTGGGGTGAGTATTCTCCCGGGAAGCTTGTATGACCAGTACGACTATGGTCCACTTAGAAAAGCCGACACCACCGTGGTGTTGGCCGATTTAACACTCAAGCTTCCTAGGGGAATCGTGACCGATGTGATTGTGATGATAGAAGATTTCTGTAAGACCCCGAGTCCCGGGAATCCTACAGTTGGTAATCGTACATGGAACTTACAATATTCTTAAACTCAAAACAGTTCATTTCATTTCAAAAATCAAATCAGAGTGTAATTCAGCGGAAAATCATAATTACTAAAACAAGTCCCCAAAACCCGAGAAGAGTGCCCAAAACCAAAATTTAAATGTTTAAAGTAGTAATGAAAAGAAAACAGTTTGTGTAATTAATCTTCGACTAGATATGCCTTCAACCGTCCGAGTAGTCTCGAGCACGTCCAAGCGGTAGTTCCTTACCTCTCCACCTGCAAATCAATCTAACATACACACAAAGTCAGCTAGAGCTTACTGAGTTCAAGTTTTCATAAACAATATTCATTCTTTATTTCAAAGTTATAGCTCTAAAGCAGAAGAGAGAATAATAATAAAATAAATAAATATGTTTCACCAATAATACATTCATGGTCGAACACGCGTGTACGGGCCTCTCCACCACGAGTCAAGACTCGAGTAATATATTTGACCCGGACGCGGTAAGACCTAAGCACGTGACATGAGCCTCTCCACCACGAGTCAAACCCGAGTAATATATTTGACTAGGTCACGGCTTACACATCCAAACATGTGATACGGGCCTCTTCACCACGAGTATAACCCGAGTAATATATTTGACCCGATCATAGTTTAACATACAACGGGCCTCTTCACCACGGGATTTTAAAACCCGAGTAATATATTTGACCCGCCAAAATGATGATCACGCCACACGGGCCTCTTCATCACGGGATTTGAAAACCCGAGTAATATATTTGACCCGGCCGTGATCACCATGCACACACACATCAATAAGCCTACTCACATCATTCTTAGTTACAAGTAACTAAATAACATCAACAATTTTAGGTATAAGGTAACACATGCTCATATATTTCAATCAATCAATCAATCATGCCCAGTAAAATCCCACCGACAGCAAAGCTATAAGTAGGGTCTGGGGAGGGTGGGATGTAGGCACACCGTACCTCTATCCAAAGGGATAAAGAGGTGGCTTCCAGAGAGACCCTCGGCTCTAAGTACATGTGTATGAAGCAAAATAAAGGAAATCAAAGTTTAACAGTTATATAAAAACTACTACTAATTATAATAATATTAATAATAAGATCACAGTTTAACAGCTATATAAAAGCTAATAATAATTATATTAATAATAATAATATATGTAAGGGAAATATCATTATGGTATGTGACCTAAATAAGTTAAGTCTAAGCCCTAAGGTATTCAATTCCCTCTAAAAATCCTTAACTTTAATTCTACTTCTCCACGAATTCCTATCCTCAACCATGTCCTCGGAGAGGTTTAGGTCTATCAAATCATGCCTAATCCTCTCATCCCAAGTCAATTTCGGTCGTCCTCTACCCTTCCTCCCCTCTATAGTAATGTTTTCTACGGATATAACAGGATTCGTCGTCTATCTTCTCTTTACATGTCCAAACCATCTCAATCTCCACTCTCTTATCTTGTCTGCTATGTTTGCCACCCCTAATCTCTCGCGAAACACAACGTTTCTTATTCGGTCTAGCCTTGTGTGCCCACACATCCAACGTAGCATTCTCATTTCTGCTACCTCCATCTTCCGCACTTGTGCCTTCTTGATGGCCCAACAATCTGTTCCATATAGCATTGCAGGTCTAACTGCCACCCTATAGAATTTTCCCTTTAGTTTAGTCGGGAAACTCTTGTCGCACAATATACCTGTGGCTGCTTTCCATCTACACCATCCTACCTGAACTCGGTGGGTCACATCACTGTCTAATTCCCCATCGCTCTGTACAAATGATCCTAAATACTTGAACTTCGTTACCTGCGGGACCACCTGCGCTTCAATTGTGATCTGTGCGTCTTCATTGTCGTTTATCCCACCAAAATCACAGTGGAGGTACTCCGTCTTAGATCGGCTAATCTTTAAATCTTTTGTCTCTAAGGTTGTTCGCCACTCCTCAAGCCTCATGTTTAGATCTTGTTTTTTCTCAGCAAGTAACACAATATCGTCTGCGAACATCATGCACCACGGGAGAGTCCCCTGAATCGACTTTGACAACTCATCAAAGACTACTGCAAAAAGAAACGGGCTCAACGCTGACCCCTGGTGAAGGCCTACCTCTACAGGAAAGAAATCAGTATCCCCCACTGGCGCACGAACACTTGTTTCACTCCTGGTATACATATCCATAATTATCTCTATGTATTTCCTGGGCACTCTTCTACCCTCCAAGCACTCCCAGAGCACCTGTCGTGGCACACTGTCGTAGGCCTTTTCTAGGTCAATAAACACCATATGTAGATCACGCTTCTTCTCCCTATACTTTTCCATTAATCTTCTTATAAGGTGTATTGCCTCTGTGGTGGAACGCCCCGGCATGAAGCCAAATTGGTTGACCGTAACCTGAGTTTCTCGTCTAAGTCTAACCTCAATCACTCTTTCCCATAGCTTCATAGTATGACTTAGTAGTTTGATTCCTCGGTAGTTACCACAACATTGGACGTCTCCTTTGTTCTTATAGATAGGAACTACAACGCTGCTCCTCCACTGGTCTGGCATCTTACCTGATTTGAGAATACTATTGAACAGAGTAGTTAACCACATGACTCCTTCCTCCCCCAGACACTTCCACGCCTCGATGGGTATGTTGTCTGGGCAACCCGCCTTAGACCTTCCCATCCTCCTAAGTGCATCATTCACCTCTTCTCGTGTGATCCGTCGGCAGTAGCAGTTATTCGATTGTTGTCGTTGAAAGTTTTTGTTGTCGTGTTCTTCTTGGTAAGCTCTCCCATTGTTAAAAAGATTGTGGAAGTAGGTTTGCCATCTTAGCTTGATGTCTTGCTCCTTGACCAGTACATGCCCATCTGTATCCTTTATGAACTTCACCGGTCCTAGATCTTGCCTTCTACGCTCCCTGGCTTTGGCAATCTTAAACATAGCATGTTCCCCCTCTTTTGTTTCTAGACTTTCATACATCCGTTTAAAGGCCGCCTTCTTTGCTTCCGCCACTGCCTTCTTCGCCTCTATCTTGGCCGTTTTGTAGTTGTCCCTCAATTCCACTCGCTCCTCCTCATTCGTGCACCTCATTAACTCCCTAAAACATCCTTGTTTGTCCCTTATCTTGTCTTGCACTGCGTCATTCCACCACCAAGACTCCTTATGCCCACTTGTCTTTCCTGTTGTGACCCCGAGAGTTTCCTTTGCTACTTGGATGATCTTTGTCTCCATAGCTTCCCATATATGAGTTGAGTCCCCATTTAGTCGAGCCCGCGTATGCAGTATGAGTTTATCCTTAAACAGTAGGAGATTTTCGTCCTTCAAATTTCCCCATCGAATTCTCGGTGTACCTTTCTTCTCTCGAACAGTCAGCTTATTTCTGAAGGCTATATCTGTCACTAGTAGTCGATGTTGAGTCACAACTGCCTCCCCAGGTATGACTTTGCAGTCCTTCCACCAACGTCGGTCTCCTTGCCTCATCAAAAGGTAGTCAATTTGCGTGTCGCGTCCGCCACTGCTAAAAGTGATTAAATGAGAATCTTGTTTCCTAAAATAAGATTAAATGAGAATCTTGCGTGTCGCGTCCCACATGCTCATATATATATATATATATATATAAAATCCCGAAATATATATATCACAAGTAAGTCATCCTTAGTCACTAAGGATTAACCAACATCACTAATCATAGGCCATAGGGTAAAACTGATTATTCAACCAAACAATATCATCACGTGTAATCCATAAATAATGGATAATCTTGGAATTAGTACTAGGCGTAATAGTATCCTCGAGCTTAGACCATAAGTAATATATATAACCTAAAGGAATATATGACCATAAACGAGTCTAAAATATCCTAAGGCATAAAATATAATTCACACATAGTTTCATAAATCCACAAATACGAACAAGGCTATGTAATACCATCCAAATAGTTTAAACGAGTAAAATCGGGAAAATTGTAATAGGGTGTGTATGCTAGCCCAAAACGTAAAAGGGTGACAAGGGGCATCATTAACTCACCTGACACAAGGCACGAAATCACCACAAGCTAGAGAACCCCTAAGCATCCCCACAACACAAACGCCTGTCGGTTTACATACAATCATTACTAACGGTACCGAAAGGACTCGTTTATCCTACGAGGCGTTCTAACATGGTTCGAGTTACCTAAAGCCTCGACCTCACCAAGTTAAATTACAAAAGCCCCCAGGGCCTTATATTTATCAAAACCACAATTAGATAGTCCCGGGAATAAAGAATTCCCAATATACCCCCGGAAGTTGCTAGTTGAACGAATATGCACGTTTATGAGTCGTTTAGCACTTAACAACCAAATCAGCCCCGTGTGGACCAAAATTAATAAAATCACAGCCAACAAGTCCACACGACACTACACGAGTTGGATGGGTCAGTAATTCGCAAGCACAACGCACAAACTACCAATAGACGCGAATTTGCATTGTACAGACCCGTTCGAGTAACCGACAACCAATTCAGCCCAAATAATTAAAAAAATAGTTTTTTCACAGCCAACCAATCATAAGAAGGCTACAACATTCGATTTGGTTGTTAATTCCCTCAAACAACGCGCTAGACACAACAATTAGCAAACTAGACAACCGGAACCTAGTTTTAACATTATCAACAATAGACCACTCTAACTAATGCCAAGACTCATAATACTAAAGAATGATATACAAGACTTACCTAGGAAGATGATTGAGCAAGAACTTCAATGAAAACAGCCCCGAAAGATGCTCAAAAGGACAGCCACCGGTTAAGCCTAAAACGAACGTATCGATCTATAACGAGTATAACATGCAGATTTTAGGATGCAAAGATGTATTTTATTACATAGGAAAACCATAGAAATAAATTATGAGGTTTTTACCAGGGTTTAATAAATGTCTTAGGTTTATAAAGATATTTTTATAGTGTACATAAAAATTCCTCCAACACAGAAAGGTACGTACAGCTATTTCAGTGCGCAGCCAAAGTGTTTTATTTGTTTAAAATAATTTTCAAACCGAATTAAATGATTCCAATTGGGTTGAATTCTTAACTCAAAATTTGAACTTTCAGAAGTGGAACCAACCAATTTGGTCTTGTCAAAAAAGAGTTATGATGTCGGGAAGACAGACCAGAATCAGTCATCCCGAATCAGCTTTGACACTCGATCTTATAAAATCATAAAAACCATTCAAATCTCGTCCAAAAATTACATATTATACCTTTCTGGAAACTAGACTCAAATTATAACATCATAGAAACAAGAATAGATCAAAAAAAATATTTTTTCATCGAGTTATAGACCAAACAATAAACGAGTACGAATCTGTCAGCAACTGTTTTAATCAAAACTCAACCCTAACATGTTCAACAAAGGGTTTAATGGTGAAAAAGACTTGTATTAGGGTAGGACTAACCTTGAATTAGAGTCTTACACTTGGGAATCAGCTGGAGAAAGAAAAAAATGGAGTTTGAGGCTGCTACAGTGCTGCGATCGGACAGGGGGGGAGGAAATAGGGTTTTATGTTATAATAATTGAATTTACATACTAGCCCCTCAACTTTGCAAATGGTGATAACTTGAATGAAAGATTAATTGGTTATACTTACGAGAATGACCAGGAGGTCCCCGAAGAATGCCGGATCAATCCCGAAAATTTATACAAACCTACAAATGTCTCATGCCAATGAATGAAAAATGTCGGGTGTTACATACTAAACTAGCCTTCAAGTTATAAGAGGTGATGTTTTGGAGCAAAAGGATGGATAAAAGGATTTTTAAAACGTATTACAAGGCTCTAAATTAGAAAGATGAAACCCCGACTTTTAAACAAACATGTATAAACGATCAAACCAATTAACGAAATTTACGGGCGTTACAATTTCTATTACCCTGTTGATTTCCTGGTTCTAGACTACGTGACGATTGACCCGAAACGGCAACCGAACGTGATTCTCGGTCGGCCCTTTTTGGCCACCGCGAATACTTTAATTAACTATAGAACCAGGGTAGTGGACATGGCTTTTGGTAATAAGAATCTTAGGCTTAATGTGTTTTCAAACGTGTCTAACCATCTGGTGAGTGATGAATGCTTCGCGGCTGAAGTCATTGACGGGTTGAATCCTCACGAAAGTGAGGGTGATGCCACGGAGGAGTGTGCTATTTGTTGCAGGAAAATAGTTGAGCATGTCGTACAGTTGCAAGAAGAAGAGAAAGAAGTGGAGCTGTATGCTGCAAGTATTGAGAAAACACCATGGTCTCGGCAAGTAGAGCAGTTGCCCGATACTATTGATTCAAAGTTGAAACCGTCATTGGAGAGTCCACCAGCTGTTGAATTGAAGGAGCTCCCGAAACACCTGAAATACGAGCAAGAGAAGGCGTTGGTGGAAGTCTTGAGAGAGCATAAGGCGACGATTGGTTGGACGATAGTAGATTTGAGAGGGATCAGCCCATCCATGATCATCACCGATCCTGAGGCAAAACCCTCTCATGATGCACAAAGAAGGTTGAATCCAAACATGTGGGAGGTAGTGAAGAAGGAGGTCTTGAAGTGGTTCGACTCGGGCATCATTTTTTCGATCTCAGATAGCACGTGGGTAAGTCCAACAAAAATAGTTCTGAATAAGGCGGGTATTCAGATAACCAGTAACGAGAGAGGTGACGAAATCGCCACCCGACCGGTAACAGGGTGGCGGATTTGTGTTGATTATAGGAAGTTGAATGCGGAAACATCTACGGACCATTTTCCCTTGCCGTTCATTGACCAAATCATTAAGAAACTTGCAGATCACAGCGCAGTCAAGTACATAATGGAGAAGAAGGATGCGAAGCCGCGCTTGATCAGGTGGGTTTTACTGCTCCAGGAGTTTGATGTGGAGATCCGTGACAAGAAAAGAAGCGAGAACGTAGTAGCGGATCATTTGTCGAGACATGTAGGACAAGAAGAAAAGGAGAAAGATGAGAGGGCCATCAATGAGTCTTTCCTGGATGAGCATTTGTTTTCTATTTCAACTCTGCCCTGGTATGCTAACATTATTAATTTTCTTGTTGCAGATACAATTCCAAAGTTTTGGCCAAAGAAGAAGAAGCAGCACTTCCTCTCGCAGGTGAAGTACTATGCATGAGAAGATCCGGATTTGTTTAAAGTTGGAACGGACCAAGTAATGAGGTGTTGCATACCGGAAGAGGAGATTCGGCGTGTTTTGTATCATGCCCACTCATTACCTTGTGGAGGGCATTTCAGCGGCCAGAAGACAGGACATCGAGTGCTTGCATGCAGATTATACTGGCCTACCATCTTTAAGGATGCAGCAGCGTTTGTTAAGAAGTGTGTTAGATTCCAACAAATGGGGGGTATTTCAAAGAGGGACGACATGCCCATGCAACCAATCCTCGTTGTCAACATCTTTGATGTTTGGGGTATTGATTTCATGGGCCCGTTTCCTAATTCTTTTGGTAATCTTTATATCTTGGTGGCGGTCGATTATGTATCTAAATGGGTAAAATCAATCGCCACCAAGACGAATGACCATACCGTTGTTTGTAAGTTTGTCCAGTCTAATATTTTCACGTTTTGGTGTTCCCTGCGTTATCATTAGCGATGGGGGTTCACATTTTAAAATTTTCAATTTGGGCAAACTGCTTAAACGGTATGGCGTAAACCATCGTATTGCCACTCCATATCACCCTCAAACGAGTGGGCAAGTGGAGGTCTCCAATAGGCAAATCAAAGAGATTTTACAAAATACGGTAAGGCCCGATCGGAATGATTGGTCAATAAACTAAATGATGCTTTATGGGCTTACCGTACCGCTTATAAAACGCCTATTGGAACCACCCCTTATCGGTTAGTTTAGGGAAAAGGGTGTCATTTACCTATTGAGCTAGCACATCGTGCTCTATGGGCGGTTAAGAATATTAACCTAGATTATGAGTGTGCAGGTAAACAAAGAAAGTTGAACATATGCGAGTTAGAAGACTTGAGGGATGAAGCTTATGAATGTGCATCCGCATATAAAGACAAGATGAAGAGAGTTCACGATGCTAAGATTAGAAGAAGGACGTTTGAGGAAGGGCAACGAGTTTGGTTATACAATTCAAGATTGAAGCTTTTCCCGGGCAAATTGAAGAGCAAATGGACGGGACCTTATCAAGTCAAGAGGGTTGGAAAGTTTGGAGAGGTTGAGATCGAATATTTTGATGATCATCTGAGGCAAGTGGTGAATGGCTATCGGTTGAAGCCCTATTTGGAGGATGCGGGTTTGAACAAGGAAATATCTGAATCATGTGTTTGCTTTTTGGCAGACAAGCCGACTTACTCGGTTGATTGAGGAACCAAGGAATGTCGAGCTGTAGACATTCAATTCAACGCTAACCGGGAGGCAACCTGGCATTTGTAAGTTGTAAATTTTGTATAATGAGTCTAGTTAGCTAATAGTTTTCCTCAAATCGTGAAGTGTAGAGCAAGGATCGAATGTGGGGAAACGACACGATGATCAACGTTGAATAGGAATTGGTAAGCACATGCGTCGCTAGGGGGATCCCCAGGTACGTAGGTGATTGGTATTTGGCGACTGAAGTTTGTGACGGGGGAAAGCAGCTTAAAAGACACTTAAAAGACTGAGATTTTAAAACGTAAAAACCGTAAAATTTTCTGTGAAAATGCAAATTCGCGTATCGCGAAGTTTCTGGTCATGCATCTTCGCGTATCGCGAAGATGCCGGAAGTCAAACGGTCAAGTCAAACGGTCAAGTCAAACAGTCAATGGTCAAAGTCAAAGCTCAACTGCATCTTCGCCATACGCGAAGATGCAAGACAGGCATCTTCGCGATACGCGAAGATGCTTGAATCTGACGAAAAAAATAATAAAAGCGGATTCTCTATCACTTTCACTACACATTTTCCATCTCTAACCCTATCCACATATAAAATTCCAGCCGCCACCACCATTGTCACCACCGTCGCCGGCCGCCACCATCACCACCACCACTATTATCGTGTATTTTCATCATCTATACATAACCCAATTGAAAGGTATGTCGTTCGTTTCAATTGAAATTGGTTTATCTATATTTTGAATCAGGTATCACAGATTGGTTAGGAGTATGGAATGCATGTGGTGGGTATATATTTGGTCGGGATTGATGGGGTTTTGTTGATTTAGTGGGTGTTTGATGTCGGTGTTACCGGTTTAAGTTTATCGGATGTTGAAGTTTTGGCCGGATTTAGAAATTCTTGTTGAAGTTTTTGAAGAACGGTAGTGTTTTCAAAAGATTTTTGGTCACCGGAATAATTTTCCGGCGAGTTTTTGAATCAAAGTTTGAAAAAGTTTAACAAAAGTTTGTGATTTTGGGTCGGTATTTTGATAGATGACGGTGATGTTGTGTGTTTTTGAATGATGGGAATTTTTCCGGCAAAGGGGTCATAAAAAGTTTTTGAAAATTAACAAGTATATGCCGGTTTGTGAAAAAGAATGAGTTTGAAAAAGTGTTTGGTGGTCGGGTATGATTTTTGGACCAAGACTGGGTATGCTTACACGTTTTGTTTTGCACGTGCGGTTTGAGGGTTTTGTTTTTATTAGTTAGAGTCTATTAGTTTATTTAAAAAAATCGCGACCGAAATGCTATACGGTTGTCGCCCGTAGTTGTTTCGACATGTTCTTATTTTGGCATATTTATTTGCAAATGTCGAGGAAGAGGTCAAAGCAGCAGCAGACTTTTGATTATGCCTCTCAGCTGCATAGGCGTGTAGAGATTCGATATGCAGTTAATGAGATCGAGGTTTTCGGGGCGGCTGTAGAAGATATCACAGGGGGAGATGAACAGGATCACATCATATTACGATTTCTCCCCGGCACTCTGGAATACGTGATGTTTGATCAGATTCGTAGTATGCAGTTATTACGCCATCGTACGTTTGATTGGGAGGTGTTAGAATCCATTTGGCAAGTTCGGAGAGTTAATGAGTACTTACCGGGACGCTTGGCAGATATATTGAGTTTTAATGACAAGCAATATGTGGAGTTGGTCTACTAGTTTTATTCTACTTTTCGACATAATCCAGGTGATTTTGATGAGCCACATGCAGTCAGTTTTGCTTTGGGGAGAGAATTGTTCCAGTTTTCGGTTCCCCATTTTGCTGTGATTGCGGGGTTGTATGGAGAGCATGAGGTTATGGGTCCCAAGTTTCGGGAGAGTATTCGGGGGTTTACCACGGGTTCTAGTGCGTCTTGGCCGCATTGGATTTCGACTAGCGAGTTGGCTACGTTTTGGGGTACTATTGCAAGTGGTGATCATTCGAGCAACGCTGTCGCTTCAGTCATTCGAAATCCACTCCACATGTATATTCAAAAGGTGATAGCTTCCACTTTCGTGGGCCGGAAGTCGGGACGCGATAAGTGTAATAATATAAATTTGATGTGTTTGATGGCCACGGTTGGGGGCATGAATGTTAATCAGGCCACATTGTTGTTGAGTTCATTGGCAAGAGGAGGTCGTAGAGCAAGCGCGGGCACGACTCAGTTGGCATTGGGTCCTATGATCACGAGGATTGCTACTTCTTTGGGGGTTTTTGGACGTTACCCAGTAGAGTATTTTGAGGAGGGGCCAAATACTGAGGTTGTGACACTTGATGATGCCCAAAAGGCGGGCATTGTTACTTATGGAGATCCACCGCAGATGGCGGATGTGAGAGCAGAGGGTAGTTCACGAGGGCAGCTTGTGGAGAGGCCACCTGCCCTGCCACGTCAGAGACGACAACCGAGTCTACCACTGGTACAGCACCTGCAGCCCATGACATTAGACTACATGTTTGAGCAACAATTACAGATGCGGGATGAATTGCATGGGTATCGGGATGATTTTAGAGAATACAGAGATGAGTCACGGGGCTACTTCAGGACCATGTTTGATCATTGGAATATTCCACTACCGGGTACTTTGCAGCCGCCGCCACCTGCTACAGGTGGCTTTGATATGGGTGGTACTGGTTATGGGCATGGATATGGTGGAGGTTCTTGTAGCTATGGACATGTGTCCACCGCTGATTATACTGGATATGGAGGTTATGGTACAAGCGGTTTTTATGATGCAGGTGTCGGAGGATCAGGAGCTGGTAGAGCTGGAGATGATGAGGAGGAGGACTCTAATGAATAGTAGGTGTTGATAGAGAGGCTGTCCTGATCGATGTTTTGGGTCTGATTTTCTGGTTTATTTTATTATGTTTTTTATTATCCTATGGGTTGTACCGATATTATTATTATTTTGGTTATGGGTATTATGGGCGGTTTGGTTGGGACACTTGATGAGATTTATTCTTATGGGTGGTTGCTTGTGTATATTTTCTTGTAGTTGAACTTTGTGGGTGTAGTTCACTATAAACCCTCACGAGTACATACTCGTCCATCCGGGCTACCTAGGGGTTTAAAGGGCTTGTTGCATACGCTAAATGCAACCGTGATTCCTACGAAAGTGAGTTAGGTCTTTTAACGTTTTCACTCGTTTAACAAATTTGGTTACGAAATTAATTAATCTTGGTTGGTAATTTAAAATGAATGGTTTTTGCAAACGGTTTAAAAGACCTATCTTTTTAACACTTGTGAGAAGCGTGATTCTACATGTTTGAGAGTTTACTGATTTTGTTTTGAGAATCGAAGTGGCAAGTTCACCGAGAGATCACTGAGGGCACGAGAGTTGCAGAAGCGAGTTTTCTTTTCTATCAGGTGATTTCGTTTTCATAACCTTATTTGTTTTATTAGTTTTTGTGTTAAAAGTGTAATTGTATAAATGTATAAGTAATAACCGCCATGACATTAGGCCCGGTTTTTAAAATTGTCGAAGTGAATTTTAACCTCGTCCCTATTTTATGTCTTAAATTTTAAACATTGAGGACAATGTTTGCCTCAAGTGTGGGGATGGGGGAGAAATTGAAAAAAAAATTAAATGTGTTAATGTTCCTTGAATTGAGACTTTTTGTAAAATAATGGAAAATGATAGAAAAATCGGGGGTTATTTTTCAAAACTACTATATAATATGAGATAATAAAAACGGGAACCCACTTAATTTGGGATGTGTCGGTAGACTCAGCCTTGAGAATGAAAAGTGTAACACCCCGACCAAAGGCGGATTATACATCGGGGCGCCACATATTGTTTCATTACTCGTGACACTATTTGGGTGTCAATATTTAATAAATACATTCATTCGCGCACGCGCAAAGTAAACACAAGATAACATAAAGCAACATAATTCAATATATTATAAGGCAAAATATTCGAACAACAATAACTTGTCTTGATACATTTTAATCTAGGTCCAAAAGTAAAAACCTCCTACGTGTCCACAAGCTCCAAATGTAGCTACAGCAAACCTGAACATGTGTTAAAATAAAACGTCAAACACTTGCGTGTTGGTGAGAAATCAAGTTTAATAGATAATAGATAACAATAAATCTGCGCGCAACACGTGTATGTCTGGTGTTTAACAAGGGTGCAATCAGATTGTGATCAAGCCTAAATAGATCATAGTTCATAGTTCAATCCGTGCTCCCAAATGAGCACAAAAACAAGAAAACATCTGTGCAAGTGTAAACAAAGAAAACCGTAAACGATAGGTCTCCCGTGTTCATCTAATGGATCCATGAAAACTTCGGAATAGGCCGAACAAAGCGGTTAATGATACACACATACAAATAAACAGCCAAGTAAACGTCCTCAACACATGGGATACTGCGCGACTAAAGTTCATAAACAAGTTTAAGACTCAAGTTTGTACGAACACATGAACATCCCAAAACATTAAAAATAAAAAGGGATTAGGTACGAGATTACTCACTTGATAAACGGTGCGGTGTAAGATAAAGCAAGAACCAACTTTAAACAAACACCAGTTAACCTATAAATAAGATTATTGCTTTAATGATTGGTTTTAAGTCTTGATTATAAGTTAGCATAATTAATAAGTAAATTATTATATATAATATATATTACCGGAAAAGCAGGGCAGAACAGGGAGGAAGACGGAGGCAGAGAGGGAGGCGACAGAGGATCAACGGCAGAGAGCAAGGAAGAACAGGAGGGCTTAAGTGCTTCGTGTGTGTAGTGTTAGGAAATTAACATTATTATTTATAGGGAAACCCTAGGGAACACAATCCCTAGAAAGGGGAAAAGATCTCAAAAAGCAAAAGATTCCAAAAGCAAAAGATATCAAAAGATATGGCAGCTGCAGGGGACAAGGAAAAGCTGACAGGTAATAGTAAACAGGCATGGGAGGGTCAGATAAAGGTACTGGTCAAGCATGGAAAAGCAGATCTCAAAAGATAATGTCAGTCACTTTTTCTGTCAACCAATGGGGTTGGTGCGCATGCTGCGCCAAAAGTGGCTTTTCAGACATAAAATAGGTCAGGTCAACAGCACAGAAGATAAGACAACACAAAAGCAAACAGGCTGGATAAAACAGAAGAAAAGATAAGTCTAGCGCGAGAAAGCTGCGCGCGAGAAGGCTAAGGCGCGCCGCGGGAAGAATCACATTTCTTAGCGCGCCGCGGGAGGAACTACAATTTCTAGCGCGCCGCGGGAAGAACTATAATTCTTCGCGCGTCGTGGGATGAACTACGATTCTTAGCGCGCTGCGAGAAGAACTACAAATCCTTAGCGCGTCGCGGGAAGAACTACCGTTCTTAGCGCGCTGCGAGAAGAATTACAATTCTTAGCGCGCGGCGAGAAGAGTTCGTCTCGCGTATCGCTGGAACAGCTGGTCATCACGCAGGCTTCCTTGTAAGGAGTCTGGCGCGTGGAGCTGCGCAGACAACCTTAGGCGGGAAGAAATAAAGGACAAGGAGAGTTAGGAGAAAAAGAGGGAAACAAGGCTGAGGGGTTAAACAGGAGGGCGGGACGGCGACAAGAGAAAAGAAAGGCGGAAAGAAAGAGAGAGAAAGAGGCGGGAAGGAAAATATATTATTATTATTAAAAGTAAAATATAAGTATAAATAAATATTAAATCATAAAAGAAAGAGATCGGATCAGAGAAACGGGTACCTGGGTCGGGTCGGATCGGGACAGATGTCACAGTCTCCCCTACTTTAAGAAATTTCGTCCCGAAATTTATCTCGAAGTAGGTTGCGCAGAGAACAGGTGCGGGTACTTGATCTTCATTTGATCTTCCCTTTCCCATGTGAACTCGGCTCCGCGCTTGGACTCCCAGCGAACTTTAACAATAGGGATACGACTGCGCTTGGTTTGCTTAACCTCGCGATCCATAATCTCAACAGGCTTCTCAACGAAATGCATGGATTCGTCAACTTGAACTTCATCAAGTGGAATGTGAAGGTTCTCGTCGGCTAAACACTTCTTGAGATTGGATACATGGAACGTTGGATGCACATTGCTGAGCGCGGGCGGCAGGTCAAGTCTGTAGGCAACTTTTCCTACACGCGCGAGAATCTTGAATGGTCCAACATATCGAGGAGCAAGCTTACCTTTCTTCCCAAAGCGGACAACACCCCTCCAGGGCGACACTTTGAGGAGAACAAGATCACCAACTTGAAATTCGAGAGGCTTTCGCCTGCGATCTGCGTAACTCTTCTGTCGGCTTCTAGCAGTCAGCAGATGATCACGGATCTTGGCGATTTTATCGGTTGTCTCTTGAACAAGTTCGGGTCCTGTGATTTGAGCTTATCCCACTTCGCTCCAACAAATCGGGGAGCGGCACTTACGACCGTAAAGTGCTTCAAATGGGGCCATACCAATACTGGAATGATAGCTGTTATTATAAGAGAACTCGATCAAAGGCAGGTGCGAATCCCAATTACCTCCAAAATCAAGAACACAAGATCGGAGCATATCCTCAAGAGTTTGAATAGTTCGCTCAGACTGTCCGTCAGTCTGAGGATGATATGCAGTACTCATGTCCAAGCGAGTTCCTAGCGCAGATTGGAGAGATTTCCAAAAGCGGGATATAAAACGGCCATCGCGATCGGATATGATGCTCAAAGGAGTACCATGATGGCAGACAATCTCTTTGACATAAAGCTGCGCGAGTTGCTCAACACGGTAGTTTTCACGAATGGGCAGAAAGTGAGCAGACTTAGTCAAACGATCCACTATTACCCAAATGCTATCATGTTTGCTTGCTGTCAAATGTAACTTGGTAATAAAGTCCATCGCTATACCTTCCCATTTCCACGTAGGAATTTCTGGTTGTTCGAGCAGACCAGATGGGCGTTGGTGTTCAGCTTTTACCTTAGAACAAGTCAGGCATCTAGCTACGAACACAGCAATATCCTTCTTCATACCGGGCCACCAATAAGTAATGCGCAAATCCTTGTACATCTTATCAGCGCCAGGATGAACGGAATATCGAGATTTGTGCGCTTCACTCAGGATATCAGCGCGAAGATTCTCATCAAAGGGAATCCAGATGCGATTGAGATAGCAGAGAATTCCACTCAGATTGGGCACAAAATGCGCTTCCGCGCCACACGCTAACTCGGCGCGAAGGTTACCATCACTGATGGATGCGCGCTGCGCGTCACGAATGCGCGATTCAAGGTTGCTTTGGATCGGCGCGATGTGAAGCTGCGTGCGCGGCAAGATACAGTTAAGCTGGCAGGGTTTGCGGCTGAGCGCATCGGCTACCACATTAGCCTTACCAGGATGATACCGGATCTCACAATCGTAATCGCTGATGAGTTCGTTCCATCGGCGTTGCCTCATGTTGAGTTCCTTTTGATCAAAGATATGCTGAAGGCTTTTATGGTCAGTGTAGAGGATACACTTAGTACCATAAAGGTAGTGTCTCCAGATCTTCAAGGCAAATACGACTGCACCAAGTTCGAGATCGTGAGTCGTATAATTCTTCTCGTGAACCTTGAGTTGCCTCGATGCGTAAGCGATAACCTTGCCTCGTTGCATAAGAACACAACCGAGACCTTGGTTGGATGCATCGCAATACACGACAAAATCTTCATTACCCTCAGGTAGCGCAAGAACAGGAGCTTCACACAACAATCGCTTGAGTGTCAGAAAGGCTTCTTCTTGCTTCGAGCCCCAAATATACGGTTTACCTTTGTGCGTTAGAGCTGTTAAAGGCAATGCGATCTTTGAGAAGTTCGAAATGAAGCGCCGGTAATAACCAGCTAAGCCCAGAAAGGAACAGATTTCGGTAGGAGTGGATGGCGTAATCCAGTTCTTGATTGCTTCAATCTTGGATGGGTCGACATGGATACCCATCTTGTTAACAACATGGCCAAGAAACTGTACTTCATCCGACCAAAATTCACACTTGGAGAGCTTGGCAAAGAGCTGCTCGGCTCTAAGCTTTTGCAACACCAACCGAAGATGTTGCTCATGCTCGGCCTTGGTCTTAGAATAAATCAGAACGTCATCGATAAACACAATCACGAATTTATCCAAGAAAGGCCTACACACCCGATTCATTAGATCCATGAAAACGGCGGGTGCGTTGGTTAAACCGAAGGACATGACCAAGAATTCAAAATGGCCATAACGAGTTCGAAAAGCAGTCTTCGGAACATCTTCATCGCGGATGCGCAACTGGTGATAGCCAGAGCGGAGATCGATCTTGGAAAAACAAGAGGCACCTTGGAGTTGATCAAAGAGGTCGTCAATGCGCGGTAAGGGATACCGGTTCTTAATGGTGAGTTTGTTCAACTCGCGGTAATCAATACACATGCGAAACGATCCATCTTTCTTTTTAACGAACAACACCGGAGCACCCCAGGGCGAAGAGCTAGGGCGAATGAATCCTTTAGCGGTCAACTCTTGAAGTTGACTTGCCAATTCTTGCATTTCAGCGGGTGCAAGACGATAAGGAGATTTGGCTACGGGGGAAGCACCAGGGACAAGATCAATACGAAACTCGACTTCCCGAACTGGAGGTAAACCAGAAAGATCATCAGGAAAACTTCAGGGAAATCACGCACAACGGGGATATCGCGAAGCTTCTTCTTTCCTTCATCCGGTTTGACCACATGGGCTAAAAATGCAATACACTTCTTCCGCATGAGTCTTTGGGCTTCGGCGCAAGACATAAGCTTAAGACCACTGGAGGGTTTCTCGCCGTAGATGTGAAGATCACCGTTTTCTCGAGGAATGCGAATCAACTTCTTGGCGCAAATAACTTCGGCGCGATTATGCGAAAGCCAATCCATACCAATAATAACATCAAAACTTCCAAGAGGCATGGGGATGAGGTCGATCAGAAAATCGTTTTCGTTAAGGTTAAGCGTGCAATCCTTAATCACGGAGTTAATTAAAACAGTTTCGCCATTAGCCAATTCAACTGAAAAATTTTCTTTTAAATCGTTGCGCGGTCGCGCAAGCTTCTGCTCAAACGCGTGAGAAATAAAACTTCGATCGGCGCCAGTATCAAAAAGTACAGAAGCATAAAATCCGTTAAGCAAAAATGTACCATTAACTACGTCATTATTCGCTTGCGCTTGGTGCGCGGTTATGTTAAAAGCTCGTCCGCGCGTCACTTGGTTCGAAATCTGGTTCACCGGATTCGCTTGCGTAATCTGAACTTGTAGCCTCGGGCATGCGTTCCGGAAATGACTGGGATCACCGCAGTTGTAGCACGATCTGGGTCGTGGGTTTTGGTAGGTTGGTTGTGGGTTCTGCGGGTAGACTGGTGGTGTTTGCGCGATTGGGTTGGCGGAAGGGACTCTACAGAACTCGGCAGAGTGACCAACGCGGCCACATCGGCTACATTGTCGACACGGGGTTTGGGTTGGGTGGTGAAGTCTACAGGTTGGGCAAAAGGGTTGGGTTCCTGTATAAGGTTTCTTAGGTGGCGGGGCAGGGAGTGCGGGATTGGTTAAGGCATAGTTATGGACTACAGAAGGTGTTGGGTAGGCTGTCAGTGGGTTAGGCGTGTAAACTGGAGGTTGGTAGATGGGTTGCTGGACAATGGGCGGGTTGGTAAGCGCATAGGCTTTGCGCCTGCGCTTAAGGTTGTTACGGTTAGAGGGTTCAGGTTTGGTTTCTGTTGGTTCTGGGACAGTCTTGGTGGGTTTGGTCTTTTCAGTTCCCCGCAGGAACAGGGTTCCTGCTCTGACATGGTTGTCGCTGAGCACAGCGGCCAACTCGATGGCGTCAGAGAGGGTTACTGGGTTTCTGGCCCATACAGAATCTTGAATTTCCATGGGGAGACCCCCAAGGAATTTCTCGATGGCTCGGCGGGAAGGGGTAACTAGGTGAGGGACAA
This sequence comes from Bidens hawaiensis, assembly GCF_021521415.1. Lineage (NCBI taxonomy): Eukaryota > Viridiplantae > Streptophyta > Magnoliopsida > Asterales > Asteraceae > Bidens > Bidens hawaiensis. The sequence continues at coordinate 1,515,545 of NW_027491069.1, read as the reverse complement.
GCAGGCTTAGTTCATGGAAGCGCGTCGCGTACTCGCGTGCTTCGCCACTGTATTGCTTCAAGTTCCAAAATTCTTCCTCCAGGCGCTTAACTTCGTTGGGAGGGCAGAATTCTCGCGTCAGAATTTCTTTGAATTCCTCCCAGGGCATGCTAGAAGCAGTTTCTGCGCCACGCGCATGAGCTACTCCATTCCACCATGTAAGCGCTCTAGATTCCAGGACACTGGAAGCATATAGGGTTCGTCTGTCTGAGGGGCATTGGGTATGGAGGAAAGTGTTTTCAATCTTCTCGAGCCATTGGAGCATCACGGTGGCTCCTTCAAGCCCTGTGAATTTCGGAGGGTTACCCGCATTAAAGGACTTAATGTTGTAACCGGAGGTATTGTTTTGACTCAAAGCTTGGGCTATTGCGGCGGCCATTTCCTGGGAACGTTGCAGCGAACGTCTGCGCGAGGCTTCTCTCTTCTGATGACGGCGGGATAGCGGAGGCATTCTATAAAAGTTTTAATTTTGTTAATATCTTAGCGCAAAGTATAATCTTATAAAGCTTGGTTTCGCGGAGTCAGTTACTGTCAAAAGTTAAAGTAAAATAAATGACCCTAAATGCAGACTTAATAAAGGTAACAAATTCGAATCAAGAATCGACAATTCATGTATCACCATGACTTTCCGAATTCCCAATTTAAAATATACGAGCAAACGAGTATTGGGGATTGACGATTCATGTATCACCATGACTTTTCAATCCTCAATATAAAATATACAAGAAAATGAGTATTGGAGGTTGACAATTCATGTATCACCATGACTTTTCAAGTCTCCAACCTCAGAACATAATCGTAAATGGAAATTGAAAATCAACTATTCATGTATCACCATGACTTTTCGGATTTTCAAATCCAACAAACGAATATGTAAGAAAAATCAATAAAAATCGAAATTCAACAAAAATTGAAATATCGCGAAATAAAACATAAAATCATATACTGCGTCTGCGCAAGCATATTTATAAACAACGAGTAATTAACAATAAGCGCGCAAACATGAGATTTCTCTCATGCGCGAGAAGGGACTCTTAGGTATTCTAGGCCGTTACGTCTAACCACCTATCCTAAAGTCAACGAGCTCTGATACCAATCTGAAACACCCCGACCAAAGGCGGATTATACATCGGGGCGCCACATATTGTTTCATTACTCGTGACACTATTTGGGTGTCAATATTTAATAAATACATTCATTCGCGCACGCGCAAAGTAAACACAAGATAACATAAAGCAACATAATTCAATATATTATAAGGCAAAATATTCGAACAACAATAACTTGTCTTGATACATTTTAATCTAGGTCCAAAAGTAAAAACCTCCTACGTGTCCACAAGCTCCAAATGTAGCTACAGCAAACCTGAACATGTGTTAAAATAAAACGTCAAACACTTGCGTGTTGGTGAGAAATCAAGTTTAATAGATAATAGATAACAATAAATCTGCGCGCAACACGTGTATGTCTGGTGTTTAACAAGGGTGCAATCAGATTGTGATCAAGCCTAAATAGATCATAGTTCATAGTTCAATCCGTGCTCCCAAATGAGCACAAAAACAAGAAAACATCTGTGCAGGTGTAAACAAAGAAAACCGTAAACGATAGGTCTCCCGTGTTCATCTAATGGATCCATGAAAACTTCGGAATAGGCCGAACAAAGCGGTTAATGATACACACATACAAATAAACAGCCAAGTAAACGTCCTCAACACATGGGATACTGCGCGACTAAAGTTCATAAACAAGTTTAAGACTCAAGTTTGTACGAACACATGAACATCCCAAAACATTAAAAATAAAAAGGGATTAGGTACGAGATTACTCACTTGATAAACGGTGCGGTGTAAGATAAAGCAAGAACCAACTTTAAACAAACACCAGTTAACCTATAAATAAGATTATTGCTTTAATGATTGGTTTTAAGTCTTGATTATAAGTTAGCATAATTAATAAGTAAATTATTATATATAATATATATTACCGGAAAAGCAGGGCAGAACAGGGAGGAAGACGGAGGCAGAGAGGGAGGCGACAGAGGATCAACGGCAGAGAGCAAGGAAGAACAGGAGGGCTTAAGTGCTTCGTGTGTGTAGTGTTAGGAAATTAACATTATTATTTATAGGGAAACCCTAGGGAACACAATCCCTAGAAAAGGGGAAAAGATCTCAAAACGCAAAAGATTCCAAAAGCAAAAGATATCAAAAGATATGGCAGCTGCAGGGGACAAGGAAAAGCTGACAGGTAATAGTAAACAGGCATGGGAGGGTCAGATAAAAGTACTGGTCAAGCATGGAAAAGCAGATCTCAAAAGATAATGTCAGTCACTTTTTCTGTCAACCAATGGGGTTGGTGCGCATGCTGCGCCAAAAGTGGCTTTTCAGACATAAAATAGGTCAGGTCAACAGCACAGAAGATAAGACAACACAAAAGCAAACAGGCTGGATAAAACAGAAGAAAAGATAAGTCTAGCGCGAGAAAGCTGCGCGCGAGAAGGCTAAGGCGCGCCGCGGGAAGAATCACATTTCTTAGCGCGCCGCGGGAGGAACTACAATTTCTAGCGAGCCGCGGGAAGAACTATAATTCTTCGCGCGTCGTGGGATGAACTACGATTCTTAGCGCGCTGCGAGAAGAACTACAAATCCTTAGCGCGTCGCGGGAAGAACTACCGTTCTTAGCGCGCTGCGAGAAGAATTACAATTCTTAGCGCGCGGCGAGAAGAGTTCGTCTCGCGTATCGCTGGAACAGCTGGTCATCACGCAGGCTTCCTTGTAAGGAGTCTGGCGCGTGGAGCTGCGCAGACAACCTTAGGCGGGAAGAAATAAAGGACAAGGAGAGTTAGGAGAAAAAGAGGGAAACAAGGCTGAGGGGTTAAACAGGAGGGCGGGACGGCGACAAGAGAAAAGGAAGGCGGAAAGAAAGAGAGAGAAAGAGGCGGGAAGGAAAATATATTATTATTATTAAAAGTAAAATATAAGTATAAATAAATATTAAATCATAAAAGAAAGAGATCGGATCAGAGAAACGGGTACCTGGGTCGGGTCGGATCGGGACAGATGTCACAAAAAGATGGTTTGGTTGTTGACTTAATTGAACTTTAATATGCTTGATTTTTAGTGGGAAATGCCTTCAGGGTTTTGTTTGTTTAGCTAAGCCTGTGTAAGGACTGGAATGAAAGATTAGGCCATACTCAGGCCTTTTTATTAGATTTGATCACCAAAAATATATTTTAATATGAATAGTCTATAGTACAATGGTTGGATAGGCTTAACATTAGAGTATGCTAAATGGCTTGTGATATAAACATAAATGAAAATACTGCTAGTTAAGTGGCTAACACTTCATAGGCATATGGTTTTATGGCCTTAAATCCTGTATTGATGGGATGCCCCGGGATTCAGAGACCATGGGTCGGTATGTGGTTTATCATCTGGTATGCGTAAATCCTAACTGGATTTATGTATATTAAAAGAGCTCAAAGAGCAAACCCGCAGTTTATCTGCCAATTCATACGTCAATAAACATGATCACAAAACGTGCTTTAAAAGTACAAATTCACTACTTACTTGATCATCCACGCTGTTAGTCATATGGGGTCCCCGTGCTCGCGTCTCATTACCATTAAGAAACGGACCACACGGGACACGTCATATGTAAGCCCTACAGATGAATTCGTGCCTACTCACGTATGGTGATGGACTTCGGGGTATTGCTTGATAACGGGGGTATGTCATGTAGTGGGGGCTATTTACTAGTTGGTTACCTAATTTCACCTTAATCATATCTAATGGTAGACTTTTAATGCTTAAGTTTAGGTTTTGGTTCAATAAAATATCCAAGATTGTCTTAGCTATTACATACGGGCTTAAAAATTGTACAAATGTGCAAAATTTTAATCGTCTAATTTTGATCATCTTCGCGATACGCGAAGATGCTTAAAGTCGGCAAAAACTAGGGTTTGCCTTATATTAATATAAACCCATTAACCTCATCATTCTGATTATTACGACTTCCAAAGGCAGAAGAGGTGGTCTAAGACGACTTTCAGCCATCCCGAAGCTTCCGGTTCCATCATTGATCGTATGTTCATCAAGATAAGTGTTTTAATCGATATGTCGATGATCGGCTACGTTCCCGTGTTTGTTCTGGGCTAAGGTTTTGTGTGAAATACTGTTAAGAACAGATTCTTATGCTTAATGAATAGAGCTTAATTGATTTTATATGAATTTGTCTTGCTTAATTAGTTATTTGGTTGATTAAAGTTTGTGTTTGCGAGTATCGATTTGTGTAACGTTTGTTTGCTTGTTCATCAACATTTAGGGTTTAAGCTTTTGTGTCATTGAACTAAAATCATCAAACCTTATCGTTGAGTTAGTTGTCCTAGACATAGAATTGGCAATTGTGGAGTCCGGGTTCATTTATGTCAACAATTCGGTTGAGTTATCTTTTGTCATCATAAATCAAACCATAGGACTAGCAATTATTGTAAAACCAATGGCAAGAGAATCTGTGATTAACGTATGGAACACATAACCCAAACCTATAATGAATACTTTTTATTAATATTATTTACAAATCTAAGTAATCATTAGTTTTAATTAAATCTTTTTACAAAAACCGCTTGACATCGCCTGTCCGCTTAGGTTAAATAATTAGTTATAAATTAAATAAACTTGCATTTTCCTTAAGTTCATGTGGAGACGACCTTACTTACCCATACTTATTATAGGTATTTAAATCTTAAAATTGATTGTTTGAGTAGACCGCGACAGCCTACGTCAACAACATCAATACATCATTCTCAACCAAGCTCCAGTTGTCCACTTTCATACGTAAGCTTATGGCTTACCCTATACCTGTAGCATTTGTTTCAAAATTAAATATTATAAATAAGAAAACAGACAACAATTTTGAACACTTTGTAACTAAAGATTGTACCAAAAAAGTTAACATTTGAATAAGTTTTATTCATCCAAAAGGTTTTAAATAATTCTTATATTAGAAACCAAGATATATACCACTAATTATAGTTTTACAAATAATGTGTTTTTACTAGATATTATATATTTTTGAGTACAATTTCTTTTTGGGCAAAATGAGATTGTATTCAAGTAGGATAAAATTAAAATTAGAGATGAAGAGTTTCTTGCACTTAATTAAATTCATAGTTTAAGATAATTGTACTGTAAAATTATTGACCATAAATAAATTAAAAGCCTATGTCATCTTGGCCTAATGACACCGGCATGTTATTTATTTCCACCAAATTGATGTGGGTTTGAGTCCTAAAAGGTAGGTATTGCTACAACAAATAAGTGGGTTAGAGATGGTTTAGATAACTCTGAATGTTGATAGCTTGATCGGTTCCTACTTACACGAACAACCATTAGCTCACCGAAGGAGGGGTCTCCTTCGATCAACCTATGGCGTAAGAATTAGTTAATTTGTTATTTGAAAGAATTAATAGAGAGAGAGAGAGAGAGTGTGTGTGTGTGAGTATTGGGAGGAGTTTGAGAGTGTGAGATGGAATGAATGCCTAAGTTCCCTTTATATAGTGGGGATGAGTGTGTTGGTAATTAATTAACCGAGTCGGGCCTATTGGGTCCGGGCCTAAGTATCTCATTAAGTTGTATGGGGTTAAGGGGCTTTAAGGTTTATTTAAGATGTCTTGTTAGCCAAGTTGGGTTAGCACTATAAATACATCAACCAAGTTAGGTCATGTATTATGAAAGTTATTGTAATTAGGTTTTTAGAGTTATGTTTTCCTGGTTATAATAAAAGTAAGATTATTCTATATTGTTCGTTAATTATCGTTTATCAATCTTGAATTAGTATCAGAGCCCGGTTCAAGATCGCGATAATTAACGAATCAGTCAACGAAGAAGGTGTTTCGATCCAAGCCGTGGCTGCCAGCCGATCTGCGATAACCGACCGAGCATCCGGATCAATCGCAAGTCGTCGCTTTCGATTGAACGAGTTAGGTTCGATCTTCGCTGTCCTTATTTACGTCCGATTAATCGATTTTCTGGAAGTGTTGTGTGCTTGCTGATTGGTCGAATAAGGAAACGAAAGCTATTCTTGTTATTTACGATGGTCAACAACAAAGAAAACAAAAGGTGAAGGTTTGACTTTTTGGTTTTGTCTTGTGTCCAGGAAACAAATATTGAAAAGTGAAGGTTGGTGTGATCCTTTAATTTGTGTGGCCATAAAATAAGCTTGAAATTAGAAGGAATTCTTTTGTTTTTTTATTTTTTATTTTTTTTGGTAAGTTTGAGAAAAAAACAAAGAAGGAAAATAAATATGCATGGTTCATACTCGACACTGCCGCCTCCAAAGGGAAAAGAGAACGGGTCGTCTTCCGTTCAGTGTCTGATGCTAACTTCAACAAATTATACCGTGTGGGCTATGAGGATGAAAGTAGTCCTAAGAGTTCACAAAGTTTGGGACGCCATCGACCCAAGTGTCTCTGATGAAGAAAAAAACGACATAGCTACGGCCTTGTTGTTTCAATCCGTACATGAAGCCTTGATCATGCAAATTGGAGATCAGCAAACTACTATGGCCATGTGGGATTCGATTAAAACCCGACACTTAGGTGCCGAACGGGTTAGGGAAGCACGTCTCCAAACCTTGTCGATGGAATTTGATAATATGAAGATGAACGAGTCGGATTCCATAGATAATTTTGCGGGCAAGTTATCGAGCATTGCCTTGAAATCCGCGGTTCTTGGCTAAGTTATAGATGAAGCGAGGTTGGTAAAGAAGTTTCTCAAAAGTCTCCCGAGGTCGAAGTATATTCAGATGGTTGCTTCGCTTGAGCAAGTGTTGGATCTCAATAACACGGGATTTGAAGATCTTGTAGGCCGACTCTGAGCCTATGAGGAGCGAATCCGAGAAGAATATATTCAAGGGGGTGACCAAGGTAAACTTTTATTCGGTAATTATGATTCATCTAAACATAGGAATTTTGAATCGAGTAGGGGGGGCGAGGACGAGGAGGTCGAGGTCGTGGTCGAGGGCGAACTAATTGCCAAGACCGAACACCTAGCACCGAACAAGGGTCATCAAGTCGGGGAAAAGAAAAGGTGAAAAAGGATCGGTCAAAGATTCTATGTTACCGATGTGAAAACTTGGGTCATTTTGCATCTAGTTGCTCAGATCGAGTTCGTAAGATTCAAGAAGCAAACAAAACCGAAGCCTGTGAAAATAATGATGATGCAACGTATATGCATCAAGTTGTGTTCTTGAATAAACAAAACCTAATGCCGAAGAAATATGAAACTGAACCGGTCGAATATGATGTATGGTATTTGGATAATGGGGCGAGTAATCATATGACGGGAAACCGGTCATACTTTTTAGAATTGAACGAGAACACAACTAGGAGAGTTAAGTTCGGAGATGGGTCATACGTTAATATCAAGGGAAAAGGGTCGATTATTTTCCAAGGAAAATCAGGGGAACAAGATTTGCTAGCCTAGATTTATTACATTCTGGAGTTAAAAAATAATATAATGAGTCTCGGTTAAGCAACAGAATCCAGATGTGACATTCGGATGAAACATGATTTTTTGACCATGCACGATGAGAACGGGAGGTTACTTATGAAGGTCACGAGATCCGCAAACCGGCTCTATAAGATAAGAATGAAGATTGGAGCTCCCGTGTGTTTGCAATCAAAGATCGAAGATGACGCATGACGTTGGCATGCAAGACTTGGGCACATCAATTTCGAGTTAATGAAATCGATGGATTAGAAGTATCTAGTACGAGGTATACCACATGTTGAACATGAAAATCAGTTGTGTGAATCGAGTTTGGTGGGTAAACAAACGAGGCATTCGTTTTCGACCACAACCTCGTTTAGAGCATCCCGACCTTTGGAGTTGGTTCATGGCGATTTTGCGGTCCAATAACCCCATCCACCATCTCCGGTAATAGGTATGTCTTTATTATTATAGATGATTACTCACGATACATATGGACATTTTTATTGAAGGAGAAAGGTGAAGCGTTTGAAAGTTTTAAGAGGTTTAAAGCCCTAATCGAGACGGAGGCAGGTTTACCAATGAAAACTCTCCGAACCGATAGGGGAGGAGAATTCACTTCACATGATTTCAATCGGTTCTGCGATGAAAGTGGAATTATTCAGCATTTAACCACTTCGTACACGCCACAACAAAATGGCGTGGTAGAAAGACGAAACCGAACTTTAATGGGGATGGTGCGGAGTATTCTAAAGGTGATGTAGGTTCCGAATTATATGTGGGGAGAAGCGGTCCGACATTCGACATTTTTAATTAATCGGGTCCCAACTCGAGCCCTAGTTGATCAAACGCCCTATGAACGTTTCAAGAAAAAGAAACCGATTATTGAGCATGTTAGAGTATTTGGGTGTGTGGCGTATGCTAAGGTTGATAGTGCACACCTAAAGAAACTTGATGACAGGTCGAGACAGCTCATTTATCTCGGGTCGGAGACGGGTTCAAAAGCTTACCGTCATTACGACCTGAACACCCGGAAAATTGTTGTTAGCCGGGACGTTGTGTCTGATGAACATATAGGGTGGAAATGGGTAAAGAAAGTCGAGACGAATGACTATGAGCCGGGTATGTTTACTATGGTTTGGGGGTGCGGTTGACAACGGAACTGGTCAAATCGAACCCACTTTTGAAGACATGTCTGGAAGCAACCCGAATAGCCCAAGCTCCGAAACTCTATCATTGGTTCAACCCGAGTCCAGTGGTTCCGTTGAGCCAAGTCATAACGAGCCTGCTTCCTCAGCCCACTCGCAAGTTCAGTCAACTAGTAATGGGTCGCAAGTCCATTCGGGTGAAACCGAGGCCCAAACGGGTCTAAGGCGCACAACCCGAATTTCGGTTTTACCAAGAAGGTTGCAAGAAGATTACGTGCTACAGGTTATTTCTGATTATGAGCAATTACTCTTAGCAGCAAGTGGTGAACCGAGTAACTATTTTGAGGCTAAGTCGAACCAAGAATGGGTCGTGCCATGAATGCCGAGATCGATTCGATAAATAAAAACGAGACGTGGAAGTTAGTTGAACTTCCAAGGGATGCTAAACGTATCGGGTTGAAGTGGGTATTCAAAATTAAAAGAAATGCGGATGGAACGATAAACAAGTAAAAAGCTCAATTGTTTATAAAGGGTTACGTGCAACAACCCGGGATCGATTTTGATGATGTTTTCGCTCCGGTAGCCCGAATCGAGACTATTTGGCTACTAATCACATTAGCCGCATCTAATGGGTGGGAAATCCACCATCTTGATATGAAAACGGCTTTTCTGCATAGTGAATTGAAAGAAGTTTTGTTCGTTTCACAACCCGAAGGATACGAAAAGAAGGGCGAGGAGGCAAAAGTTTACAAGTTGTCAAAGGCCTTGTACAGGTTGAGGCAAGCTCCTCGAGCTTGGAACACAAAGCTCGATAATATCCTAAGAGACATGAAGTTCAAAAAATGTTCCAAGGAATAGTCTGTTTACCGAAAGTCGGGCGGGAAGCATTTTTTAATTGTAGCCGTATATGTTGATGATTTATTTGTGATAGGTACAAGCTCGAGTATTATTTCCGAGTTCAAAAAGGGTATATCGACCAAGTTTGAATTGTCGGATATCGGGAAGTTAACCTATTATCTTGGAATCGAAGTATTCCAACGAGAGGATGGGATAGTAATTTCACAAGAAGGATACGCCAAACGAATTTTGAAGAAGACCGACATGCAAAACTGTAATCCGGCTCAAGTTACGATGGATCATGGTGTGAAAATTCAAAAGCCGAGAATGAATTCGAACTCGATGCAACCGAGTATCAAAAGATGGTGAGTTGCTTACGATATTTATTACACACTCGCCCAGATATGGTGTATACTCTATGGGTATTGTTAGTCGATACATGCAAAGTCCACGTGAATCTCATGGTATGGCAATACGACACATTTTGAGATATTTGAAGAAAACGACAAGTTACGGGATCAAGTATGGGAAAAACGGGCCAAGACGACTTGTCAGGTATAGTGATAGTAGTCACAACATAGATGAGGATGACGGTAGAAGCACCACCGGGCACGTGTTCTATTATGGGCAATCTCCAATTACATGGTGTTCACAAAAGCAAGCTACAGTTGCACTTTCGTCGTGTGAAGCCAGAGTACATGGCGGCTTCGGCAGCCGCGTGTCAAGCCGTGTGGCTCAGAGAGTTGTTGAGCGAGTTGACTGGAGAAGAACTACAGAAAGTTGTGTTGAAGATTGATAACACGTCCGCAATATCCCTTGTGAAAAATCCGGTTTTTCACAATCAAACAAAGCATATAAAATCCCGTTTTCATTTTATTCAAGATTGCTACAACGATGGCGAGGTTAATGTTGAGCACAATAGCGGGAAAGAGCAACGAGCCGATATCCTCACTAAAGCACTCGCAAGAATCAAGTTCACGGAGATGCGCGAGTTACTTGGAGTTGAAGACATCCTGAAATCCGACTCGGAAATTAGGGGGGTGAATGTTGGTAATTAATTAACCGAGTCGGGCCTATTGGGTCCGGGCCTAAGTATCTCATTAAGTTGTATGGGGTTAAGGAGTTTTAAGGTTTAATTAAGATGTCTTGTTAGCCAAGTTGGGTTAGCACTATAAATACATCAACCAAGTTAGGGTTATGTATGATGAAAGTTATTGTAATCAGGTTTTTTGAGTTATATTTTCCTGGTTATAATAAAAGTAAGATTATTCTATATTGTTCGTTAATTATCGTTTAACAATCTTGAGAGTGTTCAAGCGTAGCTCACTCGTTTGAACGAGAATGTCATATCCTAACCTTCTTGAGCTGCAGGTTTATGTCTTACTATTTTGGTGAAGTTCCTTTCACATTTTACTTGGAGGATACTCATCCAATAGCATGTCACTATCTCGGACCATAAACTGGTCAACTCTGAATTACTATTCACGTCCCATCAGAGGGTGAGGAAGTGATCGACGCAGAAGTGATCGAGCTTTTGAAGCGCTTGAGCCAAAGTGTTAACTGCTGCTACAGCTTTGGAGATTTGGGCTATCCACGTCATCAGTAGGTAATCGGTTAGTAAATTTTGAACGGTTTGTCCTTATCTAAGAGGGAAAAAAAAAAGGTGCCTTTAATAATGCTAAAAGTAGATGCCTCTATTTGACACCGTGAATATGGTATTACTGTGGATAAGTGAAGCGTTGTATTTGGAATAAAAAAACATATTAAAGCAACAGATAAAGAATCGATGCTTTGTTGTCCAAATTTTACAAGCAATTATTTATTCTTGGACCTTGCTTGCCACCCAGACTTCTGCTTCTGCTATATATACAGTCACCTACCCACCACCAACCTTAAGCTTAATTTGTTCACAAGATCACTTCTCCATTTCAAGCAACCAATCCAAGTGTCGACTTCAATAGCACCAGAAAGGTATCTTCCTCACCCTTTTGTTTGCTCCACAAACTCCATTTTTTTCATCTTGCAATGTTTTCAATCAACTATCGAACCATTTATCGGTGACTTGCATTGAACAACACATAAATACACATATACTATATACATAGAACAAGAAAGTGAGGATTGGAAAAATAAGAAAATAGGGTAAATTATGCATCGTATTATAATGGGTTGGGGTAAAAAAATCACACCCGTACACAGTCAATTCCGGTACAAAGCGAATTTGATTTAAAAAGCGTAGAAAGCAAAAATGCCATGATACATTACATCTATGAGACTAAATGGCGAGAGGTATTTGTGCCATATACGCACACATGTCACAAGTTTATGGCTCGTAGACAACACATTGTATAATGGTACAACCACGCACCCTCTTAGTTCATGATAATCAATACTCGTTTCAGACCTTGGCACACATCCACTGTATAGATTCACTAACCACAAATCTGCACCATTTAAATAGAGATAAAAGCATCATATGGTATATAACCTAAAAGTTGTATTACAAATGCATTAGATCTTTTCTTTTTCTTAAATGTCATTTTTTTTAAATAAAATTAAGCAATTATCATATTAAAGAAATTAAAATGTTTGATTTTATGTTCAACTTCTAAAAAAGAAGGATGTCGTATATATAAATATATTTGATCTTATAAAATTGATGAAATTAATAATTAATAACAAAAAAGTCAACAAAAAGGGGCAATTTTGATACTTCAAAACTCGTAATAGAGCCTATGCTTCGTGCCGGTGTTGTAAGAGGATGCTCTGTATATTGATAGATTTATATAGACAATGTATACTTTAACCTAATCAACGTTGAAAATAAGCATGTCATATGGTTAACTAAATATTTCTAGGGTTAATGTTAGTTTTAATTATAGTAATTAAATAAAAAAAGTTTAAAATAATAATTAAACGTGTGAAGTGGAAGCTAAAAGAAAAAAAATTGTAAAAAAAATTACTATACTGATAAGTATATTAAAATTTAGGACATATTAGAGACAAAAATTGAGTAGAAAAAAAAAGGGTAGAAGCATAAATAATTAAGATAAAGAACTATTAGAGTTCATGGTTTGTATGATAATTTTATTATAGTTTAATGTTAGACCATTCGTAGTGGGACACCTTCCCCATCTATACCCCCCCCCCTCTCACTCCGGGGGTGTCTTGGAGGTGGGGGTGTTTCCCCCACAACGTTGGTGAGCTTGATGTTGAAAATGAAATAAGAAACATAAAAAGAATAATGAAACATTAAACTTGATCTGTTACAAGTCTCAATATCAAATATTATCAAAATTTTAAAATTCATATAAAGTCAAGTCACTACTGAATAAATAGCAAACACAAACAAAAATAAAAATTGTTAAACAAAATCGAGTCGCTACTTGCTAGCGATTTAAGATCAAACCCAAACAAAAATAAAAGACGTCAAATCAAATTGAGTCACTAGCGGTCTCAACAATATTCTTTATGCTTCTTATTTTATTATGAATTTATTTAGAATGATTTATGTTTTTGATAATAGTTGATGAAAGAAAGAAATAAAACAAATGTGTACAATGATTTGGTAATTAAAAACAAGGTTGATTAATAAAATAAAAAAAGTAGCTACTACTTTGATAAAAATATATAAGAAATACTTTACAAAAAATTGATAATATATTAACTAAATAGAAAAATAAAAAGACTTTAATATGTTGGTTTAAATGTAAAAGGTGAAAACAAAATAAATGAAAAGGTTTAGTTTGGTAATTAGTTTTCAAAAAACACCAAAATGATGAATACTTTTTTCACAAATACTAGTTTGAGAAAAAAAAAACTCTGATTTTAATTGGTTTTATAAAGGCTTTTTGATGTCTAATTACTAAAATAGTATTTCCAAGTCATTACTAAGTTTAATCTAACTTTTAAGCCCAATTTGCTGTAGGAATGAGTTTTGATTATACGAGTAGTCTTTCTCGTTTAAATAACAGATTATTCATGCTTATGTCCTTGTGGTTATAACGCAGGCGCACAATGTGCTATTAAAAGTCAAAATGATACACTTGAATCCCGTTGGTTTAAAAGCGGGAAAAAAGTGACTCATTTCGTTCAGCCAAAATCACGAAATGACTATTATACCCCTTTTAACATTCATATTATGTCCTTATGGTATAGTAACATTTAGTTCGCGTCCCTTTGCCAAAATTTTCCTCCAAATTTAAAAAAAAAACAATTTCTTTTTAAAATTTTAACCTCAAACTTTATAAAAACTTCATTTTTGCCCTTCCAAAGTTTATAAAACATAATTTTTTTCAAAATTTCAACCTAAAACTTCATTAAAAAATCACTTTTACCCCTACAAAATTATAAAAACATGATGTTTTTAAAACTTTAAGCTAAAACTTTGTAAAAATTTATTAATTTTATTATCCAAATTTTTTATACAAACCATCCAATATCATAACATAATCATCTTATATTATAACAAAAACCAACACAATCATCCCATATCATTAACATAATCATCCTTTATCATTCAAAAAAAACTAACATAACATAATAGTCGAGATAATAAATAGTGAACGTGATCAAGAAAAACTACACTTGTTTCGCAAAAATACCCTGATCAATTCCACTATTAAACGTAATAATCCATTAATAATACTAATTATCTATTTACAAAATCACCGGTAAGACAACGCTGCGAGAGGTCATTCCCATCCGTAGTTGGCCGTGAGTTGTGGCAAAGCCGCCACTCCCGCCATTATGTTTATCGAAATCACATCGATCCAAAATCCGACTGCAAAAAAAAAACTGATTAATCGAGGATTTATCAACAAAACTAATCAACTCAGTCCGATTGTTCAAGGATTTACATGTGAGGTAGTCTGACATGCGGGACACGTTGAAGTTAATTTCCATGTAGGCGGTGGTGGTGGATCAGTGGTGCCATAGTGGTGGGGAGCCGGTGGCGGGGAGAATCGGTGGTGGAGTTGATTGGATGGGGTGACGACGGTGATTGTAGGTGGTGGTGAGACGAATCGGTGGAGGGGTTGGTGGATCGGGGGCGGAGAATCGGTTGGTCGATGGGTGGTAGAGGTATGGAGAGACAGTGGAGGGGAGGTTGGGAGAAGCAGTGGCTGTGGGAGGAGGAGTTGCGGGAGGAGGCGGAGGGTGGTGGCAGATGATGGGGCAGTGGTTGTGGTCAGGGCCGGCCCATGGGTGTGGCTGGGTGGTTGATAGCCAAAGGCCCAACACCCCGTTAGGCCGGAAAAAATTTTTTTGGAAAAAAATTATGTGTTTTTATTAAAAATAGTATGTATATTTATTGCTTAAACACAATTACGTAACCATCAGCTTGGTGTAGTGGCAAATAGGTATTATTGCTTACAATCAAGAGGTTGTTGGTTCTATACTCACTTGAGACATGTTTAATATTTTTTTTATACAGCCCAAATTATAACCTAACAAGCCCGTATAAAAATTAGAATGTTTAAACCCAACAAAATACTCCTTTTAGTTAAGGCCCAAAAAATTTCGCCTTCAGTCAAAAAATTTTATGCTTTCTCGGAGCCTGGTTGTGGTGTGGTGGATATGAAGGTAAAGATTTAAGTATAAGGGTTCTCTTATCAAAGAATAAGCGTGAAAGGTTGCATGGTGTGTCAATTCGTTACCTAAAGGGAATAAACATAATCCCGGGTATTTGAATGTGAAAAGACTAAATTGCCCATAAATTGAGCTCCGGCTCCGTCAACCTGAGGGAGCCACTATTGCCAGCTTATAAACAAAAGGACCAGAGTGTATCATTTTAATTTTTATGGACACATTGTGCGCTTGCATTATAACCATACGGACGCATATATGATTAATCTCTTTAAACAATGTGTCTGATTGATTACCATGATGTGTGTAACTTTATGTACATAATTTTAAAACACACGTGTAATTAAATTTGCATGACTACCTTCACGCACTACTCCTAAAACAAAATAAAACATGCAAGTGTTACGCATCCTAATGTATTTATTTAGAAAGTCTCTTATCCGTGTTTTTTTATATGCATTTGAGATACTTATAACTACTATTATATTTCAACAGATCAAAGTCATTGCAGATGAGTGAAAGTGAGTGTGTATTGGTTGGAATCCCTCATAATATTAACCACGACAACAATAGTGTAGCCAAGGAGTGGGTTGACTGCCTTACAGGCAAGACCACCAAAAGCTGCAAGCGTGAACGACATATTGAAAAAGTACCACGGTTACTCTTAAAAAGCGAGAAAGGGCGTAGGAACAATGAGCGTTACGAGCCTGCAGTGGTTTCACTTGGCCCGTAACACCATAACCAACCCGGTCTTGCTGAAGCCGAGAAGTACAAACTTATAACACTAGAAGAGTATAGTTTCGGCGCCGGAAAAACCGTAGATGCATTATACAACAAAGTGTTTGAAGTGGTACATGATGCCAAAAAGTGTTATATTGATGGTTCTACTGATTCTTACACAGACGAAGAATTTAGTCAAATGATGTTACGCGACGCTTGTTTTGTTTTGTTCTATATCGAAAGCATGTCGCGTAGACAGGATATTATATTTTTAAACGCTGACCACCTGGGCACAATAGGAGGTATAAACATATCGCGTGATATTTTGTTACTAGAGAACCAGATCCCTTTTGTAGTACTGGAAGTTTTGTTGAAGTTAAAGTTCCCGAATGATAAAGGCGAATATATCCTGAACGGATTCTTTAACTACTTAAACTATGGCGAGGTGATGATCAAGAAGGATAAAAAGGTGTTGGAATATACCCAACAACCGCTTCATCTTCTCGAGCTTTACAGGTAGGGGTGTAAACGAGTTGTACTGAGCTCGAGCCTAACTAGGCTCAAGCTCGTCTCCTTTAACTTATGACAGTTATCTCGAACTTGGCTTTTTGCTTATGTTCAAGCTTAAGCTCGGCTAATTTATTATTTATTAATCAACCTAAATATATATATATATATATATAGAGAGAGAGAGAAGGATTAAAATGAAAACCCACTTGAGTTGTGAAAGTTCTAGAAACTCATTCTCAACCATTTGTTTTTAATTTAAGTTTAAATCTTGTGATCCACAATTAAAGTGAATAAAAAATGTAAATATAAATATAACTTTTTCTATCTTCTGAAAACATATATAAAAATTAGTAAAAAGATGTTTAAAATAGCAAAAAAAATTTTCTTTTTATTTTTCAATGTTTTGTATGATTTTCACGGGTTTTCACAACTCAAACGGGTTTTCATTATATATATATATATATATATATATATATATATGAGTTTTTATATATAAGGCATTATGTTATTTTGTTAATAATATTCATAATATTTACTATTTTATAAATATATTAATAAAATTTATTTAAATATTAGGCTCGTTAGCCAACTTGAGCTCGATAAGTGGGTAAAACTCCGGGTTGGGCCCATTTATTAAATAACATTATTTACTATTAAACTTCTGGGACCTACTTCAATGTTGTGGCAGGTCTTATTTCATTTCGCTTTTTGTTCTTCATTCACCATCTTTTGATCGTTCTTCTGAAATGTCAAGCATAACGCAAGAGTTGAAACCAGGTGAAAATTATAATTATGTAAAACTAAGCCGATCGTTTGCTTCAGTGACACAACTCAAAGGTAGATGGATTTATTTGAGATGCATATCCGATGAGTCAACGAGTGACATGAAATTTGAGTGGTATCGATGGTCTTGTGTGTTTAAGCTTGCGCGTAGAGCGGTCTCCTCCAATACAAAAGCTATTTACCTCAACATGATCGCATATGAGATGTGCCCACGTAACCCGAATGACTATCGGGTTTCAACTTATCTTCGAGTAATGAAATCGTTAATCACTCAAGGTGAAGATGTGAAAGAGCTGAGACATAATAATATATTGGTTCATAGTCTTGGTAGTGATGAAGAAGTGGCGAAGATGTACGATGAGATTGAAGTCCCGGCTGTTAATCTTTTCATGTTTCATCATATCAGGCAAGAGATTGAGAAGCTAAATGATACCAAATATAAGACGTGGGTTGCGGAGTTGACTACTGACTACATTGGTAGTCCATGGAAGGCGGCTGGTTTGTTAGTGGGTAGTGCCATACTTGTCACCGGTTTTGTGCAGACTTACTTCACGATCAACCAACAGGGACGATGACTCCATATGCTTTAGTACTCCATCAACACCTGCTTAATTTGAATTCTAACTAATGAGATGACTCCATATTGAAACACTTTTAACTTTCACTAATTTGTAAAATATACATATATAATAAATTTGAGTCTTCTAACTCCATTTTCGTATAAGTACATTTTTTTTTGAGAATAAAAAGAATGAACTGAAAAGAAATTATGAGGAAGTAGAAAAGAGAGCCATTTTCAGCGTCAACAATTGGCATAATTGATAATTGTTTTGTTTATTATAATTATTAAAAGTGGACTTCATAACATGCACATCGATCACACGCTAATTTCTTTAAAAAAAAATTAAAAATTGATCTTTTTTACTTTCTTATATTTTAAAAATAGTTTAGTTTTATTTTAGTTTATGTGGTTTGGTCAGCACGGTCAATTAATTTAATGCAAATTTTAGGTTTCTTGCTGGTGAGACACATAGTTTGTGATTTTTTTTTTTGTCATTTCTGTCCAACTTGCTAATAATATTAGAAAACTTTGTTAACTTACAAGGGTATAATAATAATAATATTTAGAAAAAATAATATTTTGAATTGCCTCTCGATCTTTTTAGAAAAATGTAAAGAAAAAGTAGTACATATAATAATTATAGATTTTCTGGTTTATAAACTTTACAATGTACGTTTTTTATAAAACAATATTTATTTTGTTTTATATAAATCATTATGTGTAAAATAAATTTAAAAAATGACAAAAATATATGAAGTTGGCTTGAGCTTAACTAAAAGCACATTCAAGCCAATTCAAAAGCTCGAGCTCCTTTTGGATTTTCTTCTTGATCAATCATAACTACAACATTATTCGGTTTGTAAACTCAACTACGCTCGGTTTAAACATGAGTTTGGCTTTTCCCTTTGAGTTGCATTTGCCTTTTAAAAAGTCAAATTGACATGTTTTTCTGATTCTACGCTCCCCCCATATAAACTCGATAGTGGTCACATAAACATGTTTGATTCAAAATTCAATTATTGAATTTAAATCAAATTTGAATATTGAAAAAAAGAATTCGAATTGAATTTCGTGCTTTTCAAGTCCGATCTAATATTGAGCACCTCTAACCCATGTACATGAGGACGGCCGGTAGATGGTTAGAGGTGTCTTGGCCAAATTCTAAAATGCCTGAGGAGATGTTTTCTTGGTTGGATTTTGTGTCGTATAATAAATAAAAGAAAGTTTTAATCGAATATTTACTCGATTTGGTGGTTCATTTGAAGGAAATGGAATGATGTTGTCTTTAACAAAAATGACCTCCTGGTTTCGATTATGGCCTTGGTGTTTTAGTGGGTTTCGAGTAGGAATGTAAAAATAAAATTAGCTAGACCAAGTGGTTGAAAAACCTGCTCCTTGTTATGTAATTTTTGTAACATCTCGGATCTTTCATATTCGTATTCTTATTTGTTTACCCGACTCAGGAATGTAATTCAAACCTTTTGTGCTAATAAAAACTTGAATTTTATTTGGTTTAACCTATTTTATATTCTCACAACTTTCAAACTCGTCAAACTATGCTTAAAACCCCTTAAAATCGCTTAAAACGGCTAAAAATCACATTAGTAGAAGTACATGAACTATTTTTTCCAAAAATAAAGAAAACTTAAACCCCAAAATAAGTCATATGATATTATAACATGTCCATATTCATACCTCTAATATTATATACGAATTTTGATTATTAAAAGGCTCGATTTAGTCAGTGATTTACTTCCTAAACAAGCCTATTTACCAAATTGGTTTCCATAAATGAATTTTGAATCTTATTATTATTTTATTATTATTATTATAACCTATCATAAAACCCTAAACACATCTGCAAACCTCAGCCTCCATCATCAATTTCATGACTTGGTGCTTCCATCAATGAATTATTTCAAGTTCTTCAATCTTCAGTTGACTTTGGTGTTTCAAGACCCTTTGACTCGTGTTTTGTCATTGTTCCATTCATCTTCCATGTAAGTTGTCTTTTGAATTTTCATAGGCTTTTATCTAAATAATAAAAGCCCTCTATCAATTTTACTGATTGATGGGGTTTTATTGGTCAATTGCTTTCCGACCAGTTTTAGGGCATAAAAGTCAATTTTAATGATTTTTCAATTAATATATCTTCTGATTGGAATTAGCTTTCGGGCCAGAATACTTTTAGTTTTATCGCGAAATTTTGAGTGTACTGACCAAAAGCCCACTTCCGACTCGCTGTTCGAATTCTTGCCAGTACCAGCTCGCTTATTTATTGAAAATCTCATAACCGGAGTTCTAGACATCCATTTGGGTTGATTCTAGCGTCTATGTTCTCGGTTTTGACTCTATTTTATTTTGTATAAGTCTCAGGTCTGGTTGAATCAGAACACGTGTCACGTTAACTTTGCTCGTTTATTCTATCTCTCGGTTTATTCGCTTAATCGTCAAGGTGAAAAGTCACTCCCCTAGTTTTACAGCTTTTAAACGTTTTGGGGACATTTGCGTACTTATCAGTATTTGCATATTATATATTATTCGAACTAACAAACTGTGAATGTTATGTGTTATCAATTAAATGATATTTGCTTAATTGATTAATTGTTTACTTTATCGCATTCGGAGAGGTCCATCATAATTACATTAAAGTATGATCATACGTCGTCTTAGTAGCCAAAGCCTGATTCGATAGGCAATGGTCAACCGACACCCTTATTTGTATTTGCTTGTCATAGTAGCCAAGCCCGATTCGCTAGGCAATGGTCAATTATTTGCACATGGTTTGACTGATTCATACTCACAATATCAGTTTTGCTCATTTCACATGTACATTATTATTAGTGTCAAAACTAGTGACTTTTCTTACTCAATCTCGTGTTGACAAATCTATGTTTATTTTGTACGCATATGCAGGTTATCAGTTGGTTTGAAGCTAAGGTGAAGAAACACTTAGAGAGACCTTAGTTAATGAAATAAAAGATATTTGTGTTCTATTTTTATTTTTGAAATTTGTTTAAAATTTGTGTACTTGATTGGAATTTTGAAATAAATAAATTAATTAGTTATTGTCATATTTAAATTGTATGATAGTACCTTGTGAGCTGTGAACCAATGATTCACACCCTCGCATTTCCGTCTTAGGTTAGGGTGTGACAGATTGGTTTCAGAGCCAAAGGTTATAAGATAGGTCATTAAAAATGTCCTAGTAATATGCTTAGGAATCTATACGTGCTTACTTGATTGCCTTACGTGCTTATTTTATGTGTTTACAGCTTATTTAAATTGTTTATTTATTTTATTATTTTAATCTTGTGCACACACAAACCCCGAGGCGGTGCCTCACACTCAAAATATTTTAAATTCCTTTATTTAATAAATCGAGTAGATTGTTTTTATTTTGGGAAATTCCTTAAAAATTCCCTAGTTTTTGTTTTTACTCCCGCACCTTAAAGCATGTGAGTATGACATGTTCTTGTAGTAACTGGAAAGGGGAGAGAGCTGTGAGTCGGGCATTGGCAAGACGTTTCCAAGAACCAAAGGTAAGACGACATTCCTTAACTGGAGGATAACCTGACCATAGTACTCGATCTTTTAGGCCAAAGCGGAACAGATGTCATACGACCGGTACTTTAAGTGGTCAACGTGACCGGTTAAATGGTCACATTCCTTTATATAAAAACCAAATTCACAGTGATTCGGAAAATTTTCCAATATTTATATTATTATTTTTAAAGTGTTTAGTTGGGTGAAAAATCCATGTCAACCCACGGGCACTCCAACTATCCATTTCTCAACCCGTTTTGATTCTAACGTTTTGGTGGAGGTTATCATCTGTGGTGGTTCACGAGATGCTCCAACTACTCATATTTGAATCCGTTAGTTCATTATGTAGTTGGGTCAATTAAAATGCCATGTAACGCTCATGGGCCCCAACTGTTTTGATAATTCGTTAATTTTTGAGTCATTTAAAATGCTATGGAACGGTCATAGGAGTCCTAACTCACAAATAGATATTTTGCTATTTAGCTGGGCCAATAAAATGCCATGGAAAACCCAACTCACAAATTTATTTATTTTTGTATGCTAACAAGTTAGGACAATAAAATGCCATGGAAGGCTCATGGAAAGCCCAACCCATCGAAAGATATTCGTTTATTCATTTATTTAATTGATTTTACTTAATCAAAATTTCATGATGTGATTTATTCACTTTACTCAATTAATCAAAGTATTTTAATTCCCACGATTCAACACAATCCTCCAGACGCAGTTATCACAGTTTGCTTAAATAATTATCATTTTGTTATGTTATTTAAATTATCTTCTCTCAGTTATTTTATTTTATCATATTCTCAAACTATCAAACACGTTTCAATTTCATTACCCTCAACTTAACTATTAACATTTTAGTAATTCATGTTTTCATATATCTTGTATTATTTTTCACAACTTACTTTCTATCTCATAATTCTTTATTATTAAAGTTCAATTATTGCAATTTTATTATTAAATTGAGTTTTTCATTGTTTAAATTTAATTTCCACTATTAATTTAAATCTTTCATTAATTAATTTAATTTTATTATTAAATTGACTTTTTCCTTCTTGATTGAATTTTCATAGAGATTCATATATAACTCAATCACTCATTTCATTTATTGACATTTTCACGATTATTGTTGAAAACCTGCGGTGGTTCATGGGTATCTCAACGATCTATTTTTATTTTTATTAAATTTCGTTATTTAGTTGAAATTTCACGGTGGTTCTTAAATATTTCAACTCCCTGCATTGATTTTCGATACAACTTGAGAAATTGATGTTTTGGGGATGGCTTTATTAGTTATTAGAATAGTCATAGTGATTCATGTATTTCTA
This sequence comes from Bidens hawaiensis, assembly GCF_021521415.1. Classification (NCBI taxonomy): domain Eukaryota; kingdom Viridiplantae; phylum Streptophyta; class Magnoliopsida; order Asterales; family Asteraceae; genus Bidens; species Bidens hawaiensis. The sequence goes on along the minus strand of NW_027491069.1, from coordinate 1,492,993 downwards.
ATCCCGCATTTCTTTTATTTTATTATATTATTTCACATCTCATTTTCATTATCACTGTTAATTTATTATTCGTTATTTACTTAAATTTTCATGATAAATCATGAATAATTCAATTTACTTATTTCATATTATTTATAACAATTTTATGGAAATAGGAAGATTCCTTGTAATTCATGGATACTCCAATGACACACCTTATATTATATCTAATTTTAAAGATTTACTTTGAATATGACTATCTCGGGATTCGGGAATATCCGCTTCCCAATTTAATCTATTAACGATTTATTCGAATACGTACATTTTCACATTTTCATTAATATTTCAATTACTATTTACTATTTATTATAATACTTAAATCTTGTAATTTGAATTTATCTCATCTCAAATTCACAACTTGCAATGCTATAATTTCATATCAATTTTTTCTCTTTAAATTCCACAAGTTTATCATCTAATCAAACTCGATTCATCAAAATCTCCGTTAACCTTGTTCAAATCTATACTCTTGAACTTAAGAATTTCATTTAAATGTTTGCAATATTTAAAGATTGCATTTAGCTAGTTTACTCGTTAATTTTAATGATTAAATCAACTAAAATTGCAGCCAATATTCATTCTTGAGGAAGGGGTAATGTATATGAACAAGTATTTAGTCTATGTGAGATTTCTTGGGGTTTAAAACACGTGATATGGTCCAAAAATAAACGATTATGTACCAAAAACGAACTAGGAAACAAAATAATCAATTAATGACATAATCGAACCAATTAACAATCAAAATTCGGTTTGGACAAGAATAAAATGAAATTGGACATGCAATAACATTTCTTGGAGTTTAAGTTTCATTAATTTAATCGAAAATAGGAAAGTACTGGCAAAATTAGTCCCTGCAGTTCCTGAAAATGCGATTTTTAGCCGTTTTAAGCGATTTTAAAGGTTATTAAGGACTATTTGGCATAATTAAAAGTTATGTAATTATAAAATAAGTTAAACCAAGTTAAATACCAATAAATACAAGTTTTAAATAGTTTGAAAGATCCGAATTACATTCTCGAATTGGTTTAAACAAATACGAAAAATCAAAATGTTACAACGGTTTAGTGGGTACTCAGTGCGATGTCAGCTCAGGTTCGTTTCCATTGCTATCACTTAATCCCTATAGTCAATATCATAATAATATTAATATTTTAATATTATTATAATCTACATACTAAACCGGACTGTATATATAGTCTGGGTATAGCAGTCACACCCAGAACACGCCGATAGGCTTAGATTGTGACGTTGTTCAATGTCTTATGTTTAAAACCGAACTTGGCTCAATTTCCCCATTTCACCAGCTGGGCCAAGTTGATCGTTTACACGTTTGGAGAATAGGTACGGGTATGTAAACTTAGTAAATGCGTTAATTGATAAAATGATTAAATTTATAAAGGTAGATCGTATATTAGATGTCTGGATTCCCTATGGGGTTTATTTTCGTTTATTCAATCTGGTTTAGAGAAAAACACGCACAATCCATCTGAATTGTCCGGATTTCTCACAAAACATAGGTTTTACTCAATTAACCCAAAAATATGTTTCGCGATCACTTTTGATGTTCTGATATTCCAACATATTCGTTAATCACAAACCTGTCGGTTTTTATCATAAATGAATTTGTTTTAGCTTTCAATTTAGCACAATTAATTATCCGTTTATCATTAAATTATGAAAATTTATAAACTTATCAAGTAAAATATGTAGATTTTTATAAAAATATTTCTGGAATTATTTACTTATTTATTAATTTAAAAAAATTCATTTTATATGCTATATTTAACCCGTAAATCGTACGTTTATACCAAATGATTTATGAAAAATCCAAAAACATGTCTGAGTGATCCAAATGCCTCCCAAACCAATCTATAAAATTCCCAAAATCTAAAAATCTTTCTAAGTTACCTTTTCGAGCCAAAAACTACTTTAAACACTCGAATAAACGCGAATCCAGAAAACATATCTAGGGTTCTACAAATGACCCCAAATTTTACAGGTGATCATATTATGTCATACCTGAGTTCTCCATAAAATTTCATAATTTTTCAAGAAGTTTAAGTATTTTTCCCAAATAAACTTTCCTAAACGGTAATAAATTCGCCAAATATTCCCGGGCGGTCGAAAAATTACCAAATTTGGACAGGGACTCATTCATATGGTCCCTGATGCCCTTGAAAAATTTTATAATCTAACAACAAGCAAGTCACAATCTAATCCTAAACAGCCCTTAAACGAGTATTTCGGCAATACCTTTGCGGTTTTCGACTGTTTCAACCATTTTCTCCCTTTTTCGGGTTATTGGACTTCTAGCTAGAGTAACTACAAGTACTATATCAAAAAAAACAAGCATGTATCGTCAAAATTCCAGCCTTTAAACTTAGGGTTTCGGTTAGGGTTTTAAACCGAACTTTTGAACCGTAAAACCGTGATTTAAACCCTCTAATCTGTGTTTCTGGCCAAAAAAACTATTTAATTCAGTTTATTACATGTGTGTAGGATAAAAATCTGTTTTCAGATTATTTTTAATAGTTTTGCATGGTTAATCATGGTTTTTACTAATCAAACCATGATCTTATGTGTTTAAACATGTTAAAATCAAGCAAAAAATGACCAATTCTTCATGTTTACCTTAGGGTTTTGGTTGAAGAGTATGAAGAAGCAAGGTAGCAGCTGCATATGTCCAGAACTTTTGTGAAACTTGTGTATTAAGGTATACATATATATATATATATATATATATAGAAAATGGTTCAAATAAGAATAAGGAGTTTCCTAAAAATGGTAAGAACCAATAGCTTTTTGACATGTGGCATTATAACCTATGGTGAAAGAGTAATTATAGGAAACTATGTCGGTTTTTGGTAAATTTAAATCTCAACCATTGATTAACATGATCCAATGGCTATGATCTATATTTACTCTTTTTAGAAAACTATCTTTTTTTATTTTAACACACCCCTATATATATATATAGGGTGGGTTAAAATAAAACCCACTTGAATTGTGAAAACTCTATAAACACATTCTCAACCATATCTTTTTAATTAAAGTTTGAATCTTGTGGTCAACAATTAAAGTTAATAAAAATATAAACATAAACATAACATTTTCTCTCTCATGAAAATAAATATAAAAATTAGTAGAAAAATATTAAAAAATAACAAAACAATTTTTATTTTTTATTTTTTGATGTTTTCTATTAAATGTAACAACATATATTAAATGTGCAAAAAAAAACGATGTTACATTGGGTTTTCACAATTCAAATGAGTTTTCATTCTATACTTCATATATATATATATATATATATATATATATATATAGAAAAGGGTTAAAATAAAAATACATAGTTTTGTAGGAAGAGTAGGAAGGACATAAAATTTAGAGTTAGGAAACTGTGTGAGCCTATTTAGGGAACTATGTAGGCTAAATCCTAGATCCTAGGAAACTATTTGGTATTTTTGAAACTACTAATCTTAACCACTAGATCATAGATCCAACGGACTAGATTTATTCTTACTATTCCTAAAAAACAATCTCTTTTTACTATAACCCACTCCTATATATATATATATATATATATATATATATGGGAAGTATAAAATGAAAACCCATTTGAGTTGTGAAAACCCTATGTAACATCATTTTTTTTTGCACACGTAATATATGTTGTAACATTTAATACAAAACATCGAAACATCAAAAAAAAATTGTTTTGCTATTTTTTAACATTTTTTTACTAATTTTTTATATGTTTTCAGGAAAGAAAAAAAAGTTACATTTATGTTTACATTTTTTATTAACTTTAATTGTGGACCACATGATTCAAACTTTAATTAAAAACATGTGGTTGAGAATGAATTTATAGGGTTTATACAACTCAAGTGGGTTTATATATATATTTATATATATATATAAACAAGATCAAATACATTTTATTCTTAACATGAAAACAATGAGAACCAATTTGTTGTTATTATTAGGTTTATTTTTATAAGTGTTTGCTGTTATTTTTTGTTCGTAGTTGCTAATTTTCGATTATGAGACGTTATAAGTATTTGCTTAATTATATTTTGTTGTTATTATTAGATTTCTTCTTTTGCTGATATAAGTATTTATTGGTATTTGTTGTTATTATTTTTTTCTTGATTTTGATTCTTTTGTTGTAATTTTTTGGTTTTTTTCTTTGTTATTATAAATAATTGTTTACGTAGATTGATATTGTAGTTGATATTGCCGGGCGTTTTTGGGTCCCCTTTTGGGCCCAATTTTGGCCCGTTAGTCTCATTTTGCATGCCCGAATGTGAAATCTCGAGTCCATGTTTATTTCGGGTTCGGATTTTGGCAAGAAAAGCATATCGGGTGCGACAAACAGCGGGAAAACAAGTGTTTTTCGGCCAATTTCTCGTAAATTTAGAAAAAAACATACCATGTGGTCGTAAAAATCCAAAATATTTTCACTGATCGCTTAAAACATCCCAACCAAGTGTTTTGTAAGTCTTTTTCGGCTTAACGGATGATACAATGCTTGTTTCATAATTATTTTTCGTGTTTAAAACCATAATGGGTAGTTAAACGAGCATGTTTTCGTTTAACAAGTTTGCTATCGTGCTAAGGCCATAATATCAATATGTTGGCATATAATATACGTATATCACTTATAGATGGTCCCCTCGGGATATCCGGGTCATAATCAGACCTGTTTGGTTATTCGTTCGTTCGTTATGCAATAAGCGGTTACTCGCTTATTCGATATGTGTATCTAAGGTGTACCCGGTTTTGTCACGAATGTCACACTCACACACACACACACATAGAGAGAGAGAGAGTTGGTGTTGTGGTGGCGGACTATTGTGTGATGTGGGAAGAAGATAAGAACCGGTTTTGAACAGGGTGTGGTGTTAATCAGAATGTGAAGGAGGTGATGGAGATGGATAAGGTGGGCCCACCAATTAATGTATTTAAATACATTGAGTAAAAAATGATATAATAAAAAAAATATATAAAGACAAATATGCGCTTTACTTGATATTAAAAAATCTAACGAAGTTAGCAATTTGGATGAAACTGGCAACGAGTGTGAAACCTTAAGGGTCCAGTTGCAAAAATAAAACTATTTGGACGAAAGTCGTATTTTTTACCAAACCTCATGGACGATTTTGGCACTTTACTAATAAAAAATTAAAACAAAAAAAAAATAACAATTTTATAAGGTTGGTCAGTGTAAATGACTTAAACGTGTTACTACTGTATACAATGAAGATTGTATATGTGATTAACTAATGTGATTTCTAGATAAGAATGAATAAAACATACAATACGAACAAAAAGCAGAACATTGTTTTTTGTAATTATTCAAAATATATTTGATAAGGCATCTATCATAATGATTTGTTATGAATGAATATTGAATCCAAATCTTTCTGCTCGTCTAGGGATGGCAATGAAACCCGAATCTGACGGAAAAACCCGAAACCTGACATAAATTGGACGGGTAATACCCAACTCGTTAGGGTTTGGGATTGGTTTTGAAATTTTTCGCGGGTTTGGGATGGGTTTGGGATTTCTAATATACCCAATTATCCGACCCGATTACCCGATAACATAGACCCATTTATCCGATTATATACCCGATGTACCCGATATAGCTTATTATATTATATATATATATATATACTATATTCCAAATACATTATTTGTCGAAACTTGGTTATGTCAATTATTTGAGATATTTTACCTTTGTGGTAACCTTCTTTGTAATCGATTAGTTATATTTTGTCAAGACCCCGGTAGAAACCCAACGTGTTTTTAGCCTGGTATACCCGACGGGTATTTTGTCAAAACCCGATAGGAAACCCGAAACCCGATGGGAAAACCCGAAACCCGACGGGTAATTATCCGATTAAAACCCGACGGGTTTTGGATGGACTTTTATAACCGGGTATGGGTTTGGGAATACCTAAACTCGACCCAAACCCGACCCCTTGCCATCCTTATGTTCGCCTAAGAAGTTTCAAATTCTATTTCTTTTTTTTATTATTATTAACTATTATTATTGTGATATAAACCTTAATTGGTTCACAATTTAACCACCTTTGACGCTTCATAATCCATCAATATGTTTAATCATTATGTAGTTACAATAATTTTGTAGAATCAAATGATACATCTTATGTACAACTAGTATGAACCTCGGACGTTGCCGCGACGATTACGGTTTGTAATGCGGTAGTTGAATATTTTAGTTTATTAATCATATTAGATATATTGTATATTATTTCTGTTAGTTATGTTACTTCTACAAGATTTTACAAATAAATATTATGTTCATTCTTTATTTTTCTTTAAGTTTTCATGTTAGCTGCATTTTTGTGGTTGTAATATAGGCCTTGTTCATTCAAGCCGATATTTGATTAACTTGAAAAATTAAAATAAAATAAGCACTTTTGTTGACCATTATTGTTGTATTTCAAAATTGTTCTAATTTCAAATTTTGAATACGGGTATGTTCACCCAAATAAAGTTACAAAGTGACCAAATAAAAACATTAAAAAAGGAAAATTGGATTTATATAATCCAAACTATTGACTATTCGCAAATAACAACCTCAACTAATAAAATGTCTACTGATTGGTCCCATATATTAACATAACGGTCCGCTACTAACACAATCATAACGCCTTTAGTCTCTGGAAATATATTTTCGGCTGAAAAACTTCTTTATGCCCAGAAAACTCAACCTTTTCAGGTGGTGGTGCTCAGTGGTGGTGGTGGTATTCAAATTGAGTTTTCCAACGAAAAGGTTAAGTTTTAACGTCAAAAACGTTTTTTCGACGCCAATGACCAACGACGTTAAAATTTTGTTAGTTGCGGATCGTTGGGAGCAACTACATTATAAGATGGGACTATCAGCAGACTTTTCATTAGTTGTGACTGTTATTTGTCAGTATCCTATAGTTGAAATTATTTAAATCCAGTTTTTCTTAAAGAAAATAGATAGTTTACTTCAAATTCTAAAACATAAATGTGAACTACTCGTCAAATTATTTTGCATTCTACATTATCCTTCAGGGCTTAAAAGTTAAACCTTGCCCGATTTTGCATGAAACTAAACAAAATTAAATACAATTTACTAATTAGTTTAGTATGCACTATATATTTTGTAGTCTGTATAATTCGCAGATGAGCAATTACGAATTGGCTAGGACATGTATAAACGAAAAACCTTTTTCATTTTTTGTTAAAAATGTTTTTTGTATTAACATAGTTAAGGGGTATTTTTCATTAGAAAGCGGGTTTTGTGGAAGACCAACTCGTGGCTTTTTTTTTGTCATTTTAAGATTGTTTGAAATTTTAATAACCCTCTTTTTTTTAATTGTTATGTAAATGATCTTATTATAAGTTATCCAACTCCACCGTAGTTATGAAAAGACATGGTTACGCTTATGTTTCTCAGAAAGTAAATCAATTAAATGGTTACATATTTTTTAATGCAATTAAAAATAAAACAATATTTTATATTAATGACATTCATTTAAAAAGGTACATTAACTATTTTTAATATATTTTATTAATGCATCAAATTTGTAGCAGAACGATATTATTAGTTTTTTTTCATTATGTTTGTTATATAAATTTTATTGTGGGCATAACCACGCATATATGCAGCTCCAAGGATAACGCATCAGTGGTTTTTTATATAGAGGTTTGGTTTGTAAAAAAAAGTCAAAAATTATAAGAAATTATATTCTTAAAAGAATTGTATATTTATGCAGCTATGACTTATACATTGTAAGACGCACATCGGTGTTCAATAAACTTTATACCGAAACGTTAACTGAAAGAAGCACTTCGATGGTATGCATTAATTTTGTTAAAAATAAATATTTTAAAAGATATAAGAAAAAATTAAAATAAAATAGAGTGTTGTGGGCATGGTAAAGTAAATAGCTTAATATTGCATGGGCATTTTGAAAATTTGGATTTAATCACTAAAAAGATTTATTTTAATTGACTTGTACATTGATGCAACAATGACTTGTACATTATGATACTCATGTCATCATTTAATAAAATTTGCATTGAAGCGTATACAAAACTAAGCATATCGCAATGGTATGTTCGAAATTTATTAAACTTAATATATTAAAAAGTATAATAGAAAAACAAATTGAAAACAAAATAGTGAAATATATAGGTAAACTTGAGGGGGGTGAAAGGGTAATTGTTGAGAGGTAAAAGTTGTAACTATAATTTAAACAATTAAAGTGTCGTGGGGTCTTGACTAAAAGACCAAAACACCCTTTTAACTTCCTTAAAACATGCATTAACGCTAGTAATATAAGCAAAAATATTTATACCTTTTAACAATTAAGAGGTCCTCAACTCCTCCATTATTTATAGTAGAGATTATCCAGTTGTCTAATGGGACGAACTACACCCTTAAGTTATCACTTATTAAACGCAATATTTGAAATTAAAGAAAAACTTACAATAGAAAATATTATACGAAAACCGGTAACAAAAACTGGCCGCGTTGCAACACAATGACGTGAATTTGGTTGGTATAGGTTAGGTTTGCTACGGTAAGCACAATAAACCAAAAGGTGAACATGCAAAATTGTATTGGCACTCGTATAACTTATAACTAAATGGCATTTTTAAAACGATGTGTAGTGAGTTGGTAAAATTCGTGCGGTGCAGCTGTGAGTCTATGTGATTCGGTCGGCATTGAGTTACAACACTGGAACTAAACCAAAAGATGAATTCGTCTACACTTAAATACAACAAACTAACATATTTAAAAAAAATATGCATGTTGAGGTGGTGAACCGATGCAAATTTGGTATGTATCGAGTTGTAGTACCAGAACTAAACAAAAATTAAACTCATCAACATCAAAATATAACAAATTAACATATTGAAAACAAAAATAAATTGTGTGTTGAGGCGGCAAACTGATGTGTATTCGGTCGGTAAGCATGGTAACAAAAAATCAAAAAAAAAACAAAAAACAAAGCGTGTGTCGCAGCGGCTAACCGCCGCGAATTTGGTCGGTTTCAATGGCACTGATACAAAATCGTAAGCATAATTTAATAAGCCCCAAAAAATTAACGTTAAAAATTTTGAAGAAAAATACAGCTGACATGTAACACCAGAACGTGCCACACAAACCAATGAAAAACTCGCAACACCAACCACCGTTTTTAATATTATATTATATATAGATAAATGAGGCTAAGTGCATGTTTGGTATGACGTAATGCAATGTATGAGGGAATGGAATGGATATGAGAATGAAATGGACAAAGGAATGAAATTGACCATTACCATTTCATTGTCATGTTTGGTTATCATATAGGAATGAAATGATCATCCCTTTATTATTATTATTATTATTATTATTATTAGGGAAAATTCTAAAAATAGTCCAAATGATTGAGAAAGGTTCCCATAATAGTCCCTCAAAAGGCCATATTCCCGAAATAGTCCTTAGAAATCAATCGGCGCCGATAGTTTTGAAAAAAATCCGATGGTTTTCGAGATCCAATACCAAGCTGCCAAGTGTCCTATTACCCACCTACCCCCATTGGATTTCCCTCAAAATCATCGGTCCAAACGGTTTTCTGATCAAATCAAGCTCATCTCAAAACCATCTCCCCACATTCCTTTCCTCATGTTTTCATCTCCAACGTTGGTTTTCAATTTTAGATGAGTTCAATATCAATCAATGAAATACATAAAGAGGATATCAAAAGAATGGTTGTTCTTCATCTTACAACACCACCACAAAGCCACCGAAAACAACCACAACCATCAAACACCTCCACACACTCCACCAACTAAACCGGTGAGAAGCCGAAGGAGCCAATGCCTTAGCAGCCGGGCCTTTACTACCATCAGCATCGGGTGCATCCGCCACCGGAGGTACATCCGGCACCAGCGCAGGTGCAGGTGCTGGCACTGGAACAGGAATATCAGTCCCGAAAATTGCTTCCGGAAGCAACACTTTATTCACCTGGTAAATCGCAACTGGGTCGGTCGAATGTTGCATGCTGCTGACCACCGTGTTCGTCCAACCGGACCTAATATTCACGATGTCGGAGTCGTCAGTGAAGTTCAAAGTGTAGGTACCTCCGGTGAGTGTGTTCACCGGTCCAGCACTGTTGAGGTTTTTGAAGTCTGAGAGTGAGTACTAATGTTGGAGATGAAAGCAGGAGGAAAGGAATGTGGGGAGATGGTTTTGAGAGGAGCTTGATTTGATGGGAAAACCGTCTGGACCGATGATTTTGAGGGGAAATCCAATGGGGTAGGTGGGTAGTGGGACACTTGGCAGCTTGGTATTGGATCTCGAAAACCATTGGATTTTTTTCAAAACTATCGGCGCCGATTGATTTCTAAGGACTATTTCTGGAATATGGCTTTTTGAGGGATTATTATGGGAACCTCTCTCCTCATTTGGACTATTTTCAGAATTTTCCCTTATTATTACTACTGCTACTGCTAGTAATAATAATAAATAATATTAATAATATGAATATTCGTATTAACTCATTTTTAAGACCTGCTTCAACGAGACCACTAAAGAAAACAAAAATAATCATCAAAATGTTGAATCGCACATGCGTGTTATGAAGTGTTGACTCGTCAAATAATTTTAATAACATTGATAATACAATAATAACTCTAATATAATAACTGTTATATTATTATATAAAAAAATAATAATACAATAAAGTTAATAAAATAATATAATAATCTGATAATGTAATAATAGTTATAATATAATAATAATTCTGATATAATAATAATCATAATATTTTATTGTTATTATTGGTGTTGTTATTGATTCCATTCCTTGAAGGAATGAAAAAAAAAACACATACTCCTTAAAGAATGAAAATCCTATATTCAGAAGGAATTCAATTCATTATGAAATGGTCATTTCATTATCACATGTAGGGGTGTTCAAAATACCCGAACCCGATTAACCCGACCCGACCCGACTCGAACCCTAATAAGCTTTTTAGGGTCGGATTAAACATGGTCAAAAAGTATTAATCGGGTTATTCGGGTTGACCCGAACAACCCGAATTGTTAATAGGCTCGGGTTTCGAGTTCGTTTTTAGAAAAAAATCGGGTTTCAGGTTAACCCGAATAACCCGGTTAGTGGTGTTTGTTTGTGTTCATTTAAGTATGTTCATTTGTGTTCATTTATGTTTGTTTGTGTTCATTTACTCATGTACATATATGTTTATTTACGTTCGTTTATGTTTGTGAACTGTTCATTTAGATTTTAAATGAATGAATATAAACGAATATGAACATGTTCATTTTTTAAACGAACGAACATGAACACAAATGTTTGTTTGATTAAGTGTTCGTGTTCGTTTAAAGTTAAATAAACGAAGACAAACATGCCTTGTACCTGATCGTTTGTAAGGGTGTTCATGGTCCGGTTTTAACGGTTTTTAGGACAAACCTTGAGCCAAACCGTTAATAAAAAAGAAACTGAACCGTTAAGATAGGAAACCGAACCAAACTGAACCGTTACTAACAGTTTGGTTTCACGATTTGGGTATGTATATAAAAAAGTATGAAACAAATTATATTAGTTACAAAAATTCCTTTATTGCATACCATCATGCTACAAAGGATCTGCTCAAGTTTTGAGGTGCTGTCTAAGGTGAACATGTGTAAGGTTCTTAAAAATTAACAATAATCAACTAGATCTACTGATAATAGATATGCAACAAATCAGCTTCAATCTTAATATGAAATGAAATAACTAATAGAATTGAAAATTTTAATACCATAAACACACCTTATTATAGTAGTAAAGTTTAAGCAAGTTAATAGTCATAGCCAAATTTTACTTTTATTAAGCCTAGCACAAAATATAAATAATTAACTACATGTAGTATAATATATATATATATATATATATATATATATATAAAGTATATTCATCTTACGGTCCGATCTGGTTATACGGTTTGAAAATTTTAAAACCGTAAACCAAACCGTTCTTTGCGGTTTAAAATTTTTGAAACCGACCGACCGAAAGTTAATAAGAAAGTCCGACCATGAAGCTTGATCGGTTTGAACGGTTTCAAACCGAAGTATCAAACCATGAACATCCCTAATCGTTTGGTTCATCTACAGTCCTATATACAATAATAAGATAAATATTGTAATGCACTGGTTATCAACACAAAAATCAACTTAAAATATATAGCAACCCGATTAACCCGACCCGAATAACCCGAACCCGACAAACCCGAACCTTAATAGGGTCGGGTTGCGGGTTAGATTATTTTTTTTCGAAACCCGATTAACCCGAAACCTGATCGGGTTGACCCGATTAACACCCCTAATCACATGACAACTAAACATGGTTTTCTCATTCCTTTGGAATGACTCATTCCATTCCGCCTATCATTCCTTTCCACAAAACGCTACCTAATATATTTTGGCATAACCCGTTGAACATGACTTGCTTCATCTTGAATGATGTTATACCAGTTTATTTATTAAGAGGAAGTGGGCTCAAGAATGATTAATGGAATAGAACAGGAGTACAGGACGCGTGTTTACACTTTTAGCTAGGAACCCGGCCAGCGAAGGAAGGTTCGCACCGGCGGAATCACAGCTCACTCAGCACATGAGCCACGTTGGGCCATCCTTGTTACGCTACCATGCGGCTAACCGACTGCTTCTCCAAAAAGCCTTTTATATCATATTAACTCCAATTTATAAGTGAAAAGTGTTTTTTTATTGTTATTTTCCTTTATTTTAAAAAAGCGCATCTGATTAACATATTAATTTTCCTTTATTTTAAAAAAAAGTATCTCTACATTTATATATCATCATCGAAACACCTTTTACAATTGCCATATATAGGCAACAATTACCGAACTTTAATTGTGAGGAAAATATTATGTAACTAACTTTTAGCTTCGTATTACGTGAGTTTTTTTACATTTGTCATTTTTTAATATTGTGAAAAAATATTTTTTTGAATTTTAATTCAATTAATTGTAAGAAAGTTTGTAATACACTTGGACCTATTTTGATTCATTTATGTTTGATTATGTTTATTTTTGGATGAAAAACTGAATGAATTATCTACTTAATGTTTTATATTTGTCCGTTTGTGTTCATTCAAGTGCGTTTATTTATATTTGTTTGTGTTGGTTTACGTTTGTTCATATATATTAATCTACGTTCGTTTACGTTCTTTTATATTAATGAACCGTTCATTTATATTATAAATCTGTGAATATTTAACTTGGGTTTGTATCAGAGAACATTAACATCAAAAACTAAATCATACATTAAATTTAAGATAGCATAGTATGTTAGTAATCTGCCACCAATAACACCCGTTCTAGGCCTGAAATCAAGCTTGGTGAGGTGATGAGTCATGAAGATGAAAACTGGTTGACCCGGATAGGGTTTCATAAATTAAAGAGGAGGTAAGGGGCAAGCAGATCAGAACCAGTGCCCCATTAACCAGTGTTCATTCGACGATTCAGGAGAAATCCGAAAAAGAAGAGGTGGTTGATGTAGGTGCCGATGGTGGTTGATGCATGTGTAACATCCGGCCTTTTGAAAATAATATAATAGAGTAGTAGGCTTAAATAGAATATGAACCTATAATAAAATAGGGGCTAATGAGTATTTTGACCTTAGGGTCCATGGGCTTAGGGTATAAATATACCTTAAATCCTCCTTACAACCCTAGATCTCATAACTTCATACCTTTCCATATTTGCCAAACACCTCAAGAAAACACACACTCCTACTCTCCTTTTCTTGGATACAAAGGCAAGGAAGCAAAATTCAAGTTTTAATTGTTGTGTTCACTAACAGCAAGAAAATCATCTAGGCTCAAGTTTGGTTCAAGATCCGAACTCAAATCGGTTGTACTTAAGGTATGCTTTCTATGTAAAGATGGTTCTTTTATTAACCGTTTGCCATAAAATTTGATACGCTACTAGCTTGGGACTAGTAGATTAGGAAAGTAACAAACTTGATTGCAAGCAAGCTGTTAAACCAAGAGTTCTCGCTATGAGAATCAATGTCTTGTTAACTAGATAAAATAAGAAATATGATGTGCAAATAAATGATGCAAAGGAACCAGCCAACGTGGTGCCTGGGTTATATTTTAACTAATATAAGTGACCATTTGTCAAAGGCAATGAAATGGAAGTTGGTAAGAATTTAGTTCAAATGAATGTTGAATTAGTAACAGCAATAATAATATGGATAAAAAATAATAACGATAAAAAGATAATGATATTTGCAATGACATCACTTAGGATAGTGAGTAGTGTGGTGGCAACAGCAATGTCTGAATATAAACATGTTAAACTAAACATTAAACGTTAGAACGAGATGGTTGGGTGGGTAATGTGTTGTCTTGTGTGTGAGAGAACCCGGGTTCGTATCCCGGTTCTCGCATATGCTTTCCGCGAGTCCAAGCTGAATGGATCTTGGCTTGGTATGCGATGTGAATTGAAATTGGGCCATGCGACTCGTTTGGGCTATGAGGTCCGACTGGACTTGTGTGATGTGATAGGACTGGTTCAATCTTAAGCAGGCCCATTCTTTATAACCAAAGTTGGTCCAATACAATAAACCAAACTAAAAAAATTCATTCCCTGTCATATATGTATTAAAGAATTTTGGTTATGAACTAATTTCAGAAATAAGACTTCTCATACGATAATGGTTCTAACCATTCAGCCTAAATACAAAATGAGCGTTACCTTTATTGATATATATTTATCAATTTACCACTTATTAAAGGAAAATAAAACATTAAATTGTAACAGTGGATGTTTTTCAAGAACTATGTTTTTTTGAGCTACACCATGATAAATATTTTGATAAGTTTCAGAGGGCTTCTCGACTTTGTCATAATGACAACATAAAAAACATGTTAGCCCATTCAATTTTGTAAATATTTTGTTTCATTTGAGCTTAGTTTAGCATGTCATGCTTCCCATACGATGTTTGATCACCATTGAAAGAAAAATTAATGTTGACATAAATATTTCAAATTTGATAAAAGTTAAGCATTGATAGGCATGGGGGTGGCATGCCGAAAGTGTTCGCAATGTTTTCTTAAATTTTAATAGTTGAGGGGAAAATAGTCAGTTTGCCAAATCCCAAACCTTTTTGATTATTTCAAAAAATGCCCTTAAAAAATAAATTTGAAACCCGAATCATGTTTAAAATTTTAACTTTCATACTTTTGACATTTTAAAGTCAACACTTTGAACTCATAACAAATTTAACGATAAATCTATTTTGCGTTCTCAACCTTTTAAAAATACTCAAAATTTTCATTTTTGACCCTAACAAATTTTGACCAAAATGTAATTAACTTGTACCAAACAATCTATTTACCCTTTTGACCCATAAAATCAAATTTAAGTTCCACAAAAAAAACCCGAAACAATTTTCATTTGAGAAACATGATTTATTGTTAATTTTTGAAATTCACCAGGTATTTTTAATATATAGTAAAATAATATGTTAATAATTATATTTATAAAAATATATAGATATTATATAAATATAGTGTAAAAGGAAAGTAAATAATTATTGATTTATTACATATATTAGGGTGTATTAGTTTTGAAGGGAAAAAATTATAAGAATTAACCAAAACATGACAAGCGTGCATATTTATTTTATTAGAATATGTAGATAGATATTATATTAAAGGAAATAAACATATTTATAATATAAGAAAGGAATATATATATATATATATATATATATATATATATTATATATATATAACAATTGTGGGAGGATTGTGCATCATTGTTTGTAACATGAGAATTAACTATTGTACTTTGTTGTGACATGTTTGAGCAACACAATTTCTCCCACGTTGCCTGCCACAACACATGTTTCTTTATACGTGTTTCCTTCTCTATCCTACCAAGTCATCACAGCCGATTGTGCTTCTCTCTCCTACAAAACTGTTACTCTGTCTCCAACTTCAAGCTTTGAGTATCAATCTAACAATCGTCTTGATGAGCATCATTGAAGACCGATGGCGATACTGCAATTCTGTCATGTGCTTCGCCTCTCGAGAACGAGCAGAGGTTTACCGATTGCATTTGGCATACTGAAAGTTTTTGAATTTAGGTCATACAAATTCATCCGAATTTCAGGCTCATCAGAGAGCGCTTGAAAGTCGTCTTCTTTGAATTCTGGTTTGTCTGATGTCTGGATCTCAGTTTTTTGTTGCCATGTTTCCTTATTTGGTTATTCAACATTTTGATTTTGTATCGCAGGTGATGGTCGCCGGAAATGGGGCTGTGATGATCTGAGTTTGTCATAGGCTGGTGTGTTTTTTGACTCTCATACTTAGTCTTTCTGTTCTTGCATCTGCGATTTGAGGGTTATTATGTTTGTTTGTTGTGGTGAACAGTGCACTCCAGTTGTTCGACGAAATGTCTATGGTTCCGGTAACACAAATCGGCTGTTGTCTTTTCTGTTTTATTTGTTAGTTTTTTGTCTCTCTATTATCATGTTAATTTTTGTTTATGCATGCTTTTCAATATTAAGGTTTGAGATGCTTTCAGTTCAACTCAATTTCCAGTTTAATCGGTTTAAAACTGAATAACTGAATTCAATCCCAAGGTTTGTTATTCGGATACAGTTACAACCCAACTCCCAAAATGGTTAACCGAAACTGCCAATTGGTTTATTTGGTAAACAAAATTCAGCGTTTTGTAAAATTGTAGAATCCATAATCATACCGAAAACTGAACTAAACGACCGTTAATATTTCAGGTTTGGCTTTTGCTGTTTCGGTTCAAACGTGTTGGGTTAGTCTGGTATAGGAGTTGTAAATTGGTCTGCTACACATCTGTTGGGCACCTGGGCTTTAGAAAGATTTATGTTTCTTATATGATTGCATTATAAACTTATAATTATTATAGCCGTTGTGTATGACAAATAACGTGTTAACTTATTTGGTACTGTTTTAGGAACCTAATTACCCTCTACATACATGATGAAACAATCAAATCAAATAGGCATTTATTTGGTTATGTTATATAAACTTAATTCTTAATTTCAAGTATAGTATGCTAATCTAATAAACTGATATAAAGTATGTTGACTATATTCATGTGTGTTAAGCCTTTTGATACTCTTTATTGTAATGTGTTTGCTTATGTCATACTTATTGTACTATGTATTCTTATAAGCACAGAGTATAATTGTTGTGCATAATGGCCATATAACTTTATCTTTAATTACTTTCTTTTTGTTTGCAGATTGGGAATTGGTTGCGGTTTTTGCTTTGTTGAGAAACAAGGTTTGTTACTAAATATATGTTTTCAGTTTATTGGATTATATTTTTTATGAAAAATTACCTATCATGCCATTAGTTTTGATTTTCAGATATAATGAAAGTGGCTTTGGTTGTACCTTTTGGTAGTGTGATAAATATAATGAAAGTGGCTTTGGTTGTACCTTTTGGTAGTGTGATAAATATGTTGAAACATTTGACAAAAAAATGTTATAGTGAAAATATCCGGTCTGTCCTAAACTCCTAATAAATAAAATTTTCAATTGCAAGGTCAAGATGAAGAGCGCCACAAGAAGATGAATTCCAACATCCCGTTTAAACATCTGAAACGCTTTTGTGCCAAGGTTGAAGCCAAATCTTTTGGAAGGCATCGAGCATCTAACATATGAAAACGTTTGGACATTGTTAGTTTATTCGGTTACGGCTTCACCCTGCCGCAACGCGGCGGGGCAATATACTAGTATATATATATATATAAATGAAGAGAATGAGCGCGAAATAAAGATCGTCATTAAACCCCGTTAGATTCGTTAGCCCAAACAAACGAGCCTAGCTTATCAAATATGTTAGATAACTGAAGTACGTATTTAATTAGTTCTACTAGTTAGTTACATGGTTAATTAACGAGTATATGTGTTAAACAGTTAGTCACGCACAACAAAGGAAGGTGATTATTGTTAGCTCCAAACGTAGCAGGATCCAGGTGAGTTCTAGCCCCCTTTTTCCTTTAAACGTTTTTGGGGTTTTTGGGGCTGTACGCATCCTCGTATGTGAAAGAATAGATATATGTAATTTTAATTAAGATATATATTTTATAAGGACGTGTTTATATATTAACTTATTGATATATAATTGAATGTTTGAATGGTAGTTAATAGAATAGAAAGAGTTAAGGAGTAAACTCTACTAATGCTTGCGTAGAATGTTATATGAATTATAAATGAGTATGAATGTTATGTATGGAAGAATGTGTATACGTACATGCGTAGAGCCTTCCGGCCTCATGCATGCACAATAAGTTAGGATGGCAAATCCCACTAACTTTATATGGCTCGGTTATGAGCAAGGATAGGAGGCTCGGTTATGAGCAAGGATAGGCGACTCGATTATGAGTAGACGTGCACAAATCGGGTATTTAAAAAACCCGGAACCGGGTAGGAACCGGTTCCGGGTATGGTCAACAAAAGTCAAACCAGGTTTGGTTCCGGAACCGGTTCCGGGTATAGTCGGGTATTTGACCGGGTTTTGACCAGTTCCGGGTCGGGTTTTGACCGGTTCCTCCGGGTTTTTTTCGGGTTTTTGACCGGTTCCTCCGGGTTTTTTCCACCGGTTCCGGTTCCGGAACCGGCTCCGAGGAGAAATCCTATACCCGGTCAGGAACCGGTTCCGGGTATGGGTTAGAACCGGTTCCGGGTCGGTTCCACCGGTTTGGTTCCGGAACCGGTTATTTTGTGCACGTCTAATTATGAGTAAGAGTAGGAGGCTCAGTGATGAGTAAGCGTATAAGAATATAGTTATGAAATGATTGATGAACAAACATAGAGAGAGTAAATAAAGATTATAAACGATATGTTATGTATAAAAGATGTGATGTATTTACAAATAGTACGTTATGAAATGTAAAGAAACGTTAGAACTCACTCAGCGTATAGCCGACTTTTAGTATGCGTGCAGGTATTGTGATGACGTGGCAAGCTCGAGGCGCGTACGAGGCTATCCATATTGAAGAATAGATAGAGAAAGAAGTTGGTTTATAAATGGTTTAATTTTTTGCTGCGTTTTGTATAGACTTCCGCTGTAGCAAACTATGTTTATGAGTAAATCCAACACCGAATGTAAGGCTACCGGGTCCGAGGCCTTACAGCATGAGAAGGAAGGTTGACGATAGTGGGGAATAATCAAAAATTAATCGGTGATGGGGATGATTGACCGGCGACGGAGAATATGTAAAGGAGAAATATAAATTAGGGTTTGACAATGAAAGCGTTTTACAAATAAATGAGATGTTATAATCCGTTTTAAGGGTTATTCGGGTTTGGTGAAACCCATGACCCGCAAAAATTATTGTTTGATGATAAAATGGTTTCACAAATAAATGAGATGTTATAACCTTTTAAGGCTATCTGGGTTTGGTGAGACCCATGACGTGCGAAAATTATTGTTTAATGATGAAAATGTTTCAGAAATAAATGAGATCTTATAATCTGTTTAATGACTATCTGGGTTTAGTGAGACCAATGACCCACTTATTTTTTTTAACTTAAACGGGTAAAATGAATAAGAACTCACCATTTAGAATTGAATAAATCTAATGCCACGATAGGGGGAAAGCGACCAGAAAGGGACATATAAGATTTTTTTTTATATGCAATTATACATAGTATAGATGAATGGTAAGTATCCCTCCAACCTAGAGGTGCACAAATTGGTTTCAAACCCTAAATCGGTTCGGGTTGAAACCGGTTTGGTTTGGTTAATGACAGTCCAAAACCGATTTATGACCGGTTTCGGTTTGGGTTAAAACTATTTTTTGAATGATTTACGATAGGTTTTTTTTACTGGGTTTGATCGTTTTTTATTTCGATTAACGGTTTGGAACCAGCTACGGTAGACATAATTACAAACTGTGTAAAACCTACGATTCAGTCGGTTCCTAACTAGTTTCTACATAATCGATTTCAAACAAGTTCAGTTTTGGTTCAATTTTCAGGTTGGTTCCGATAACCGTGTTTTTTCCCACCTCTAGCTACTCCAACAAGTCCAAACACCTGGCCACGTACTATGTCGAGTGCACGTACTGTACTTGTATCATGATGAACAGTACCAATACCAACATAATATCAAAGGTACCAGTGTCATTATCCAGGACTGATGTCACATATATGTGTCTTTATGCTTTTCGATGAATGGGAAATACGTGTCGATATCGTTTAGGCATGTCAAAAACTAAATTTGCAGTTTGTGATTAATTTTTTCTCTCTCAATGTTCCAATATAGAGTTTAAACGTGAATTTGTATTTTGTTAATTATCGTAAACTATACCGCTTCATTGTACCTTACACAAGTACCATGACAAACTGAACCCTACCGACCGTACAACATAGGTACCGGTGTTGGTATTGTCAAGACCAGTATCAATACTCGCTTCTATGGTTTTCGATTAATGTAAAATACACGCCGATATTTTCTTTAAAAACATATTACTGATTTATTGCAGGTACAAACAACTTGTGTACATAGAGTCATGACATTAGTCGCTTAAGAGGTTCTATTGGTCGCTTAAGAGGTTATATTTGTTCGTACTCTTCCCAGAAAATTGTGGATTGATTCTAATGAGTTGATACAGATAATCTATAGTAAAGTATTTTAAGGAGACAGAAAAGATGTTAAGCAAGATTTCGATTTAGAGGTGATATTGGTATGCCCTCTTCTAAGAGAACTTAAGATGCTTCCAACACGTTGATACAAATCATATTGTATCAAACAATCAGCTATCAGTGTTGTAAAGGTCGGATTCCAAGGCCGACTAGTAGGCGACTAGTCGGTCCTCGGACCCCAACCTTGGAGACTTTTTCCAAGTCTGCCTAGATTAGTCGGAGGCAGTCAAAAGTCGGACTAGTGGGGCTAGGCGGTCAAAAGTCGGGCTAGGAATTTCTAAAAGTCGGTAAAAAGTAGAACAAAAAGTCGAGCTAGGCAATCAAAAGTCGGGCTAGGCGGGCTAAGGTTCTCTAAAAGTCAGTTAAAAGTCATTCAAAAGTTGCTGAGTCAGCTGGAGTACCCCTTTGACATGAATTATGCTTATGTTGACAAATATATAATGTCCAAAAATTAATTTTCATTATAATTACCATGTCCGAGTACTCTCCGTGTACTCCTCGAGTACTCCGACTACCCCCAACTCCCCAGTTGGCCGCCTAGGATCCGCCTAACGAAACATTGTCAGCTATATTGTCGCTAATCAAGTATTTCATGAAAGGGAAAAACATATAAAGAAAGATTATCATCTTATTAAAGATTTGAAGATAAACACTCAAATACACCCTTCATCGAGTCAGTCACGATTAATGGGGATTTCAACTCACATATACCTGACCAAACATCATAGATTCATGGGTATTTCCAAAAGTTCTATCTCACAAAATTGTCCTTTTTCACAAATTTTGTCATTTCGTAAGCGAACTCAATAACTACTAAATAATTATTGAAGAAAATAAAACAAATATACAACTTTTTGTGTTTTTAAGGTTCCTGAAATATAAAAAATTCGTAAAATTCATTCCATGAAATTGATTGCTAAATTTAAGTGAAATTAAAAAGTAGTGAATCGATAAAGTAGCACTTATGCCAAAGATTATTCGGTGTATAATTATTATGGCATTGATGATTCATTACAATCATGTTTAATAATATTTAATAATATTGTATGCGTCACATGCAAAGCATATATAACGGCTAATAAGTTCTCCAAAAGCAATTATCATGTCACCATTTAACAAAACAAATAGATTTGAGGGTTGGACTTCACTAAGTGATATCAAATTTGTTTTAGCTTATCAAAGTTTTATAAACATACCTTAGAATGGGGCTGCAATTGAATTGAACAAATTAACTCAACAAGGTCATGTTTATATTCGTTTGTTATGGAAATAATGTTTTCATGAACAGTTACCGAACGAAATTTTATGTTTGTGTTCGTTCATTATGGAAATGAATGTATTCACGTACGGTTTACGAACACAAACGAACGCAAATAAAATCTTCAGAGTCTAGAAATTGAGATCAACGTATTCATCAATGTGAATAATGAGAAAGTACATGACAACAATACAAAAAACAATGTGAGAATATGATTTTCTTATTTTATGTTAGGGGTAATAAATTAAATAATATAAAATGTTTAGATAAAACAAATAAATATACAAAAACCTTTCATTAGCAACATATACAAACAAACATGTACGAACGCTCATGAACACATTAACGAACGTTTGCGAACACAATTGGATGAACGGGGGCTTTGTTCATGTTCATTTGTTTAAATAATCAAACGAAATTTCTTGTTTATGCTTGTTCATTTATTAAACAAACAAACATAAAAGAACTTTATGTCGAATGGTTCACAAACTGTTCGTTGAATGTTTGGTTTGTTTATAGCCCTACTTATGGATAATAAGGCAGCGCACACATTTTTGTCTAAGCTTCGTGACTGCCCAGCAGCAGGGAAAGGTTATCATTTTATTTGATTTATTTTGTATTGAATGTGAAAAACATTTGGAAGATTCATAAAACAACAAACACTCTAAAACATGAAGCATTTTCCATATTTAACTTATAAAATGAGAAAGTAACTCTACTTGGAAAAAGCAGCTATAGGTATATCTTGGTTACATGGTACATAAACATAACTTCGTTATTTTTAAAAGTCGCCATATGGCGAGATAAACTTTAAATTTTGATGAAATATTAATTTAAAATGAAATATATGTGCCTGCCGTGTGTACAACGGCTAATTGTGATGCGAAAAGGTGGAATGAAAAGTCTCTCTCTATAATAAGACACCGGCACACTGCTCGTAGCGATAAATGGTGACATGACATCTGGTTCAGCCGTTCTCACCCAAGTATGGGTCAACAATAAATTAGTGCATCATTTATAAATTTTAATGGTTCATTTTATTGTAATATGAAGATTGAATACATGTTGTTTAACGTTCAATTAATGCATTATAACATAATTAAATTTGGATGAGGACGGTTATTGACGTGGTTCATGTATTGCTTGGAGTCTCGGGCATACTTCGAGCGTCAGGACAAACTCGTAAGACGAAAGCCACCACCGTTCACTCAGTATGAATCATTCTTAGTCTCGAATCTCATCATCCGCTAGTCATCACTCGAAAGGCATCTCCTTGATTGTGTATCACTCATGCTATCTTATAGACTGTGTGTAGTGCAGTAGTGGTGTGACGCCCCTGCCACTTCACCCACATTTCATCCGCCAAACCATTTCATAATGTGTCAAAATGGAAGAAGCACGCCCCCTTGGGCACTAACCAGCTAACGACGAAGAGGCTTGGAGTGTGGGGCAAAAGTTTTTCCAGCCAATCATTTTCGCCCTCTCATGTTTTCATAAATAAAAATATATTAAGTAATAATTGTATTATTAATTAAACCATTACATGTTTTTTATGAAAAAGTTAGTAAGAGCCCTTAAACCTATATGACCTGATAATCCCATCACTTTTTAGTTAAACCACCACACAGTTTTACAAAGATGATCAAAGAGTTAGCAGAACCAAACCTAGATCAATTAAAATATGCAAACCAACTAGAAATGATCAACATTAAAAATATACAACTCTCGCTAATTTTCGAGCTATGACTAATAAGTAATGGACACAAACGTCTTTACAAATTTGTTTATCAGCTATTCGCCTATTTGCCTGTCTAATATCCCTTCAAGGTGCCGACAAGCTAACCATCGTCATGAATATGACGGGTCCGAAATGTGTTAAAAAATTTTGGGCCAATGACGAAAAAAATTTTGGACCTTAAGTAAAAAGGTTTTTTTTTCTAGTCCAAACATTAAAATTTTTAAATGTGTTTACTTAGTTATACTTTGGGTTGTGCAAAAATAAAAAAAATGAAAAAGAAAGAAAATTATGTAACTAGAGCCCACATCTTTTGAGTTGAAAGTCATACAAATTTGCTACTACACCAAACTAGTAGTTATGTAATTGAGTTTAAACATTTAAATTACATATTTTACATATATATATAAGTTTTTAAAAAAATATCAGGCCTAGCGAGGTGTTGGGCCGGTGGCGGTCGTCCCCCCCCCCCCCCCCAGGGCTGGCCCTGTGAATATGGTTCAAGATCGGAAATAATTTGAGGGTTTCTTCGTGAATTTCTCATCATTTAAATTACATATTTGTTTACATAAATATATATAATTTTTAAAAAAAAAAATTCGGGTCTAGCAGGGTGTCGGGTCGGAGGCGGTCGACCACCCTGCCCCCCCCCCCCCCCAGGGCTGGCCCTGTGAATATGCTTCAAGATCGGAAATAATTTGAGGGTTTCTTCGTGAATTCCCATCTTTTAAATTATATATTTGTTTACATAAATATATATAATTTTTTTAAAAAAAAAATTCGGGCCTAGCAGGGTGTAGGGTCGGAGGCGGTCGACCATCCTGCCCCCCCCCCCTAGGGCCGGCCCTGTGAATATGCTTCAAGATCGGAAATAATTTGAGGGTTTATTTGTGAATTTTCCCGTCTTTCTCCAACCACATATCTGCTTTGATATCGATATAAATTTAATCAACTTTTTCGATTTTGAGCTGGCTTGTTGAGCCATGAGCTAGCTTAGTTTGTAACTTTGTATATGTACTGAGTTTGAGCTTAAGTTTTTAATTCAGTTACAACTTTAAAGCGATATGAGCTAATTCATTTAAAGTTCTAGCCAGATTCGAGTTGCCCTAGATCTTCTCGATTCAACCATGACAACCTTCGCACACATCCAATCTCTATATCATGTCATGTCATGGATTCCTTAGTCATGTTAAATTTAAGATTTGAGTGAATAACTATAATTGGAGATGAAACTTAACAAAAAGATAAGTTCTAATAGAAGCTAAAATCTTATTCTAAATCAGAAAATGGAAAAGTAACTCTAACCGTTTTAACAATACTTTTTTTAACCGTAAATTTACAGCTTTTTGTTTATGACCACAAGATCTGAACACTCACCCTGTAGAAAGTGAGGCCTTATCCAACTCCTTAGCATCGCTTAAACCATTCTAAACAACTCTAGAGTAATTTGGCTTTCATTGACTTCCATCACTAAAATCAAGTTTGACAAAGTGCCGAAGTGGTTTGAGATTACTATCATCGTCCACGTTCATGACATGATCTAAGCATTTAGATTTCATGCATAAGTTTCTGTTCAACATATCGCAATATGAACTTATGAAGTATACAACAACATTAATTTCAATAAAAAGTTAGAAATAAAAATGTTGCATCATATTTGGTTTCTTATAATTGTTTTTTATTTATCATTAATCGGAAACAAAGCCCCAAAAGTTATAAAGAAAACTAAATAATAGTGTTTTATTTGTGATTTTTAAAAACATAAACATATAGTGATCAAAATTAGAACAGAAGCGTTTTATGTCAGAAAAATCATAACATTCGATTACGTGTTAGTTCTTTGTTTATAACTTTTAAGCAAAGCATTATAGCAGAGTCAATAGTCATACGCAAGATGTGTTAAAATTTGCCGCAATTAGCCTTACATTTTAAAAGTAACTCACCCCAAATCTAGAAAAAGAAGGTTTAGAAACATTATAAAGTAACTCATACAACTCGTTTTAAGTCTATATCATCATTACAAGTTATACTTGTCACTCTAATTAATACATAGATAGTTTGCCCTTGCTTAGAAGCTAAAACCTGTCGACTTATAGAAATAAGTAAATAACACCATACCAAGATTTTTGTGAAAAGGTTCAAGTTAACCACAATTACAAATCATTAAAACAAATAACTTAAACATAAAATATAAGAGCTCGGATAGATTATTCTATTTTGAATGTCTCATTGGTATTATATGATTGTGTTTTATAACTGAAGAAACACTAACCTGACCCCGGGCAGATTACTGGTAACCTGGGGGTTGGATAGCTGTTTCCCACGAGGGGTTAGACCCTGAGAAGATGGTTCTTCTGATAACCTGCAAAACAGACACCGTGAGCTCGTCACTGAGAAGGGGGGGGTTCCTCCTTGTGACCACCCTCCGGCGTGAGAATCAGACTAGATTGCTCTTTAAATATAAAAGTATATTAAGAGATTGCTAGAGCAGATATCAGGTATAATATGATGATATAAGATATGATATGATGATAATATGATAAGATATGATGATAATGTGATAAGATAAGATGGTCATACCATTTGGGGTATTTATAGCCGAAGGTAGGTTTCCAAGGAGGTATGGCCGGCTGCAACAGTGTTCCTGTTCCACCAACAGTAGCCTACGCACGTGCCCTGCTGGTAGTTGGTGGGTAGGTAGCGGCTGATAGCGACCAGGCCTGCTGTATACTGTTCCTATTCCACCAACTGCCGGCTACGCACGTGGTATGACAAGAGTTGGTGAGTAGGCAGCGGCTAATAGTGACACACAGTGTAGGAGCATGCTGCTCGCCATACTGTTGTCCATAAGCTGTCGTATCTTTAGTCAGATCTTTTTCCCATACCTCGTCAGGTACAGTACAGAAGATCTTCCCGTATCGTACGGACTGGCTTATTTGGGCGGGAGTATTCCCCCTCCCGCCCTTGTGCGGGATTGTTCCCGGCTTCGCTCATTCCTCCAGGTGACACTGAATGATTGAGAGCTAAGTGCCTTGTGCGTGTAGCCTTGCTGCGCGGGTGGCCTTCCCTAATGGCTTGTATCCGAGGCTGCGGGGACAGGCGGAGTCCTTCACCATTGGGAGGCATTTCCTGCGGGACCAGCTTGCGTACTGCGCGTAAGGACGTCACGTCTCTGAGCATGGTTGGTCCTGCGGATCCAGTTGGTTTCTGCGCAGACGTCCCTGTTTAAGGTGAGTCTTGCGGGTCCAACTGGGCTCTGCTGGGACCTACCTCTTCAAGTCCCCCCAGTCCAATGTTCTTCTCATGCGTGTTTAATAAAGTGAGGTGAACTTTTGGACTTTAAGCAAAGGGTTTTGAAAAGGGTTTTTTAAGGTTTTCCAGGGGGATTCTTCCCGCGGAAGTCCTTGTCACTTGCAGAAATTCCCGAGTTTCCTGCTTGGTCTTTGGGTATGATGCGGGTAGGTCTGTAACCTCCTCGCAAGTCAGGAGCGTTGAGTCCCACTTGTGTGGACTCTCCATGAGGTTTTGGTAGTTTTGAACATAGTGATCAATTATGTTAAAACCACCAATTCCATCCTGGAGCTTCAAACAACGTAGTTCTCGACGTTCCCGCTATGCGGGGATGTTATTTCCGTTTCCGCAAGCATTGCCCAGAAGATCCTTCTTGGTTTCAATTCCCAGCGGAGCGCTAGGTATGTGAAGGGTTTTGCCTTAACACTGTACCAACGCTCGTCTTACGGTTACTTTACTTCCAAGGTATTCCTGGCGTCAATTCCCTGCGGGTGCTAGGTATGTGAAGGGTTTTGCCTTTACACTGTACCCGCACCCGTCTTATAGTTACTTGGTTGCCGAGGAATATTTGGCTTCAATTCCCTGCGGGTGCTAGGTATGTGAAGGGTTTTGCCTTTACACTGTACCCGCATCCGTCTTACGGTTACTTGTTCGCCAAAGTTTACTTGGCTTCAATTCCCTGCAGGTGCTGGGTGCGTGAAGGGTTTTGCCTTTACACTGTACCCGCATCCGTCTTACGGTTACTTGTTCGCCAAAGTTTACTTGACTTCAATTCCCTGCGGGTGCTGGGTGCGTGAAGGGTTTTGCCTTTACACTGTACCCGCATCCGTCTTACGGTTACTTGTTTGCCAAGGTAAGGGGTATTTTCCCTCTTACTTTTTAATATTTTTAAATTTTGAATTTTGAAATTCGAAAGGTTGGTGGAAAGATAGGAACAGTCCAAACCTCTGAAATGTCGTGCGACGGTTTCTTCTGACTGTGTCAGGACGTGCAGGAAGTTATGGTGACGTGACATTATATGGTCATTCCAGACGCTTTTTCTGGCGCGTGGGCGCGATTTTTCGGGCGCGTGGCCGCGAAATTACTGGCACACGTCCTTTCAACAGCTGTTTCCAGCTTGCTTTTTGCCACGTGTCATAGTTTCATTGCACCTTCGATTTCTCTCTCCTCCGCATTAAATTCACCGCATTAATTGCGATTACTATATAAGGGGGGAGAGGGTTCTTTGTAATCCACATCTTCACTTCTTCTCTTCATCTCTAAGGCGATTTCTGGTGAATACTCCCTTATTTAGTTGAGCATTCCTCCGAAATCGTTTCTTCTTCCTCTGCAATATGTCTTCCCATGATGCTGAAGCTGTAGCCGACGATAGGAGTACTGCTGGCGAGTGCCAGTGTGCTCTACCTGTCGATTAGTACCAGTATGTCGTCAGGAAATTCATGCTTGAGTCTCTTGAGCCTGAGTTTCCTGAACCCCACCAGACTGTGTACGATGCCCCCAGTGGCAAGATCGGGGTATATGCTGCATTCTTTGTTTATGGGAACCTTAGGTTTCCATTGACAAAGTTTGTGTACCGTGTCCTGGAGAGGCACGGTGTGCACCTGACCGAGGTGCATCCGATGGCGATTGCCAAGATCCGGCACTTCGAGTGGGTGTGCCGGATTCTGGGTATTGAGCCCTATGTGGACCGCCTGATGACCTTCTATACCTGGAGGTACGTCCAGGGGTGGTACACCCTGACAACCCGTATTAAGGGTTTGAAGATTTGCGTGACCGAGCGCAGTCTCCGATCGTGGAAGCGGGAGTTCTTCTACATTTCTGCCCGCGCCATCCCCATTGCCATGAAGTTTAAAAAGGGGCAAGCGCTTCCGAGCCTTCACTCTTCCAGCTACCAGGAGGCGGAATGGTTCGCGAAGATATCCCGGGTCCAATCTCCGGTTTACCGGTTTGCGGAGTCCGGGATGGTGATGCTGGGGATGAGCCGGGTATGGAAGGAGGCGTCTCGGTTTCCCATCCTTCTCGAATACGGTTTGAACTCTATTCCTTATGGTATGTCTTGTCTTTCTTGCTGATATGAGTTTGTCTTCTAACTGTTTCTTTTCTTTCAGAGGGGAACGATTTGGAGTCGCTCCTGTACCCGCGGGAAGCTGACGGTCCCGTGCGGGTGGGCACTCGTGCTCTAGACGAGAACGAGTTGCCCATCCTGGAGCAAACGGCGGATCGGTTTGTGGAGGTCTATCCACTAGGCCACGAGATCCTGAGCCAACGGCGGCCAGGTAAGGCGATACTCTATCCTCAACCCCTCAATGCTGTACCCGCTGCTGGAATTCCTGACATCCTGTCTTCTTCTGAGGAATCCGCAGATGGTCCTCCGCTGGTGCGGAAGAAGAAGGCTGCCGGCGGGAAAGGGAAGGAGAAGGTGGCCTCCACAGCTGATCCGGTGCTCCTATCTGACACCGAGTCAGATAGTGAAGAGGTGGCGGGGAACCCCGGTGGTGAGAAGACCACTGCTCCGGAGGCTACTACTGTTACCTCCGGAGAACCAACGACGACGACGGTGACCGGCATCAAGAGACCGGCTCCATCGGGCTCGTCCCCGCCCGTCCGTACGTTCAGGCTCAAGAAAACCCGTAAGTACAAACATCCTTGTTTTTGTAGATTTATCATATTTCATAAATTTATTGTTAACACTTATCTTCTTGTGCAGGCGTGGATGTTGACGCATTCCAGGGTGGAGCGCAGAGGAGTACCTCTCCGCCGATGACGGTAGGCTTGGTCAGCCTACCTGAGGCGTCGACCCAGGCGCCTGCGCCTGCTCCCGCTGGTTCAGTTGCTCACTCTGAGCCGACTGTCCCAGCCGAGTTGACGTCACCGCCGGCTGTGAGTGCAATTTTTACAGCATCCTTCACCGAGCCGGCGGTTACTATTGCTGCGGATTCTGCGGCAGCGACTGCGGCGGCTGCCACCATGCCCCCGCCACCGGCACCGACGGCCGGCCCATCAGGTACGCATGGGAGTACTCGCCAATCTTTGCCACCTTCCCATCTGCCTGACCTTTTGGATGGGTTTCCTTTGGGTTCAGGTGATGGGTTTGGCGGCTATCGGCCTGTTATTGACCCTACAGGTGCGTAGGGTTCCTTTGGCCCTTTTTCACTTTTATTTTTTATCATCTTTTTCCTAACTGCTTTTTTGTTTTTTGCAGTGTCGGATTCCAATGAAGTGTATGTTCCGCGATGGAACATACGCCGAGGAACAACCCTTCGTACCCCTGTGGAGTGCGTGGAATGGGCTCGCCACGCTGCTCCCCATGGTGCATTGGGGGAAGCCATGGCTAGCTACCAGGAGGGTAGGCTAGCCAATGAGCTTCGGGTTCTCCAGGCCCGGATGCAGCCGCGCGTCGAGCTGCTTTGTCGTGAAAACGACAAGTTAAAAGCAGCTCGCGCCAAGGAAGTATCTCAAGCGCGGGCTCTTCGGGAGGAGAACCAAAAGTTGGCCGCAGCTGCTGCGGAGAAGGAGAAGGCCTTCAAGGCCCTCGAGGTTGAGGTTCAAGCGCGACTCGAGGCCCGCTCCAAAGCTGCCCAAGCTGTTAACGAACAGCTTCGGCTGGCTAAGGAGACTGCGAGGAACGCAACCGAGAGGGCCACCAAGGCTGAAGCCGTTGCTGAGCCTTTACGCGTGGAGAACGAGGAGCTCAAGGCCAAATTAGAGGCTCTCCAACGTGCTCATGATGCCTTGGCGATGGAAGATGCCAAGAAGCTCCAAGAGATCCTGGACCAGAGGGGCGTGCTTGACCACACCGAGCGGAAGCTTAAGGGCGTTGAAGAGGCTGCTGCAAAGGAAGTGCTACTTGCCAACCTCAACAAAAGCGAAGCCGAACGCGCCCGCACCCAAGCTCAAGCCGCCCTCCAAGAAGCTCTGGTTGCCAAGGAATGGCTTCTTCGAGAAGCGTTGCCTCAGGTATGTTTAGCTTTACGTATTCACGCTTTCCTTTGTACATAGAAAAGGTGTTTTGACACTTGTATATTTTCTTTTATAGGTTGTGCATCGGGTCTTCTCAGAGACATCCTACGACGATGCTATGAGCGCAGCCCTCAACGCTTCTCACGAGGATGGGGAACGGGCCGGCTTCCTGCTTGGTCTAGGGTTCGTTGAGAAAGGCTTCCCGCCTTCCAACTTCCCTTTGTACAATGTTGATACTGAAGCCATATATGACCAAGCAGTAAATCAATACGCCGCCTTCCCGCATCCAGTGGTGGAGAAGGTGAACCAAGTAGCTGCTGCTGATGATGGGTTAGCTATCCTTAAAGCTTTCCTCGAACCGCCCCGTTCTTCTGATGGAGCGGGTCCAAGTGGAAGCGGCCCTGAAGCTTGATCCTGAAGATCCCTTCCCATTGCTAGGATAGTCTTGTACAGATGTATTTATTTTCTTTTCGTAGGCGGGTAGTTACCCGGCCATTCTTGTAATAATTCGTTTGTGAAATATTAATCTTTTTGCGTATAAGATTGTTATTTCCTTCTTTGGGTTTCTTGCTTTATAAACTTATGACTTGCATACTTAGTTTAAATTAGCAATTTTCCAAGTGTAGAATAAGTTAACCTGTTGAACGTGGTTGATAATGGGTTAAAGTTTTGCTTCCTCTTTCGTGATTGTGCGGGTAGAACCGTCACTTGCACTTAGTAGGATGGCTAAACTTTAACCTTCATCTGACCTGCGTGTAGGTTTTCCTCATCTTTTGAGGATAAGTTAACCTTTGAACGTGGTTGATAATAGGTGTGAAGTTTTGCTTCCTATTTCGTGATTGTGCGGGTAGAACCGTCACTTGCACTTAGTAGGATGGCAAAACTTTACCCTTATCTGACCTGCGTGTAGGTTTTCCTCATCTTTTGAGGATAAGTTAACCTTTGAACGTGGTTGATAATAGGTGTGAAGTTTTGCTTCCTCTTTCGTGATTGTGCGGGTAGAACCGTCACTTGCACTTAGTAGGATGGCAAAACTTTACCCTTATCTGACCTGCGTGTAGGTTTTCCTCCTCTTTTGAGGATAAGTTAACCTTTGAACGTGGTTGATAATATGTGTGAAGTTTTGCTTCCTCTTTCGTGATTGTGCGGGTAGAACCGTCACTTGCACTTAGTAGGATGGCAAAACTTTACCCTTATCTGACCTGCGTGTAGGTTTTCCTCATCCTTTTAATAATTTTGTTTTGAACCGTTCGACGCGCGGTTGTCAATAGGTTAGTGTTCAGTTTCCTTTCATGATTCATGCGGATAGACCGGCACTTTCATTTTTGGGTGCTGAACTTTTCCCCTTCAACTGACCTGCGTGAAGGTTTTGTCCTTTTTGGGTTTATGCGGTCTTTTGCCGTCTTCCCCATGCCACGATTCTTCACGTAATTATGCGGTGAAAGCCGGCATATTAGTGTTCAGAAAAGTATAAATGTAAAATCATCAGCTTCGATGTTCTAAAGAGAATCATTTCCATTAGAAGTGGCTCTTGACCTTTTCTTTACAAATTGGAATTGATTTACATGCAAACTGTGTAAATGAGCTCCCTTCCATGTTGTTGGGATGGGAGTGCCATCGAGCCGATACGCACCTGGTTCGGGATCTCGTTCTTTACGCAGCATGTAGTCTCGACATTGAAGCTGGAATTTCTATTCGTGTTTTCCCCATCTGGGGTTCTACACGCACCCGCCTGCTCAGCCTTTATTGCGCCACGAGGTGCGCGAGCGTCCCATCTCTGACAAATGCTTCGACCATGTCTTTTACGTCTATGCATTCTTCAGTGTTGTGGCCTTTTGTCTTGTGAAAGTCACAGTATTTGCTCCGATCAGCATCGTGACGATGTCGGATTATTGGAGGCTTTGGCCACGGGAGCTCCTCAGTGGCGAATATCTAAGTGACGCTTTTGGTGAGTGGCGTCCATCTGGAGTTCCGGTGCGGCTGTACATTATCCCTTCCGCCCAATCGATGTTGCAAGCTGGATGAGGTGTCAAAGTTTACCCTTGACTGCCAAATGCCTAGCTTCCGCTTTTTATTTAATCGGGCGGTGAGGACGTTGTCTTCTCTCGTCTTCTGAGTGTAGAGGTTTGTGCTCTGTGGGAGATCTCTACCCAGTTGCTTCTCCGTTTCCGCATAGCGTTTTGCTGCTGTCATGATGGCATCCCATGTGGATGGCATGCCATCTTTACCCGTTAGGGTGCGGATGAGCTCTGGGTCATGCGCGCCCTGGATGAAGGCAGCGCGAACAAGATCTTCGCTGATATTGCCCAAACTTAGCTTCTTTGAGTTGAAGCGAGTGATGAAGTTTGGCAGAGATTCATCTTTCTCTCGTATGCATTTGAGGATTGTCCATTGCTCCTCGGTATACTTCCGTTGCTGGCTGAAGTGTTGGCTAAACTTCTGCTGGAAGTCTGCCCAGTCGTAGATGTGGTTGACCGGTAGATGATCAAACCAAGCTCTAGCAGCCCCAACAAGCGTCATTTGGAACATGTAACACCACGTGGGTTCCGTCCAATTGCTGACGGTTGCCCCCGCTATGAACCTGTTCAAATGATCGTCTGGATCAGATATACCGTCATATGTGCCTATGTTAGGCATTTGTTTGGCACTCTTTGGGGCGATTGCTTCCGCAATGTCCCTTGCAAATTTGGACGTTCCTGCATTTGCAACGTTTGGTCTGAACGTTTTGGAGAAGTCTCGTGGACTTCCACCTGTGCTTTTTGGTTTGAAGGCTTGTCCAAAATGCCTTTTCGGTTGGGATTCCATTTCCTTACGCTTCCCTTTTGCCCTATGGCGAGGGTTCGCGTCGGAGTCGGATTCCTCCGAGTCATCCTCCCAGTATTCGAATTCGTCGGCCTGTTGTACAGAACGCAAGCGTTCGTCCAACTCAGCCTGGAATTCCTTTTGTCGTGCCTCCGCCCATGCCTTAACTTCATCGAGAGTTTGGCGGGGGAGTCTTCGTTTCTCAACCTGGGTATCAGTGGATCCCAGTAGGCGATCATTTACTGCACTTGCCCCAGCATGAGTAACTGGGGTAGTGTTCGTAAAATTTACTTCACTTGCCCCGGCTTGGGTAACCGGGGTAGTGTTTGTAAAAGCTGTGTTGCCGGTATTCCCCCCAGTAGCTGGGGTTGTGGTTACCGGAATTTCTCTAACCATCTTTGTGGAAGTTTGAAAAAACTGGAGAAAAATGTAGTTCTAGCTTTATGCACGGATGGCGCCAATGAAGAAACACTAACCTGACCCCGGGCAGATTACTGGTAACCTGGGGGTTTGATAGCTGTTTCCCACGAGGGGTTAGACCCTGAGAAGATGGTTCTTCTGATAACCTGCAAAACAGACACCGTGAGCTCGTCACTGAGAAGGGGGGGGGGTTCCTCCTTGTGACCACCCTCCGGCGTGAGAATCAGACTAGATTGCTCTTTAAATATAAAAGTATATTAAGAGATTGCTAGAGCAGATATCAGGTATAATATGATGATATAAGATATGATATGATGATAATATGATAAGATATGATGATAATGTGATAAGATAAGATGGTCATACCATTTGGGGTATTTATAGCCGAAGGTAGGTTTCCAAGGAGGTATGGCCGGCTGCAACAGTGTTCCTGTTCCACCAACAGTAGCCTACGCACGTGCCCTGCTGGTAGTTGGTGGGTAGGTAGCGGCTGATAGCGACCAGGCCTGCTGTATACTGTTCCTATTCCACCAACTGCCGGCTACGCACGTGGTATGACAAGAGTTGGTGAGTAGGCAGCGGCTAATAGTGACACACAGTGTAGGAGCATGCTGCTCGCCATACTGTTGTCCATAAGCTGTCGTATCTTTAGTCAGATCTTTTTCCCATACCTCGTCAGGTACAGTACAGAAGATCTTGCCGTATCGTACGGACTGGCTTATTTGGGCGGGAGTATTCCCCCTCCCGCCCTTGTGCGGGATTGTTCCCGGCTTCGCTCATTCCTCCAGGTGACACTGAATGATTGAGAGCTAAGTGTCTTGTGCGTGTAGCCTTGCTGCGCGGGTGGCCTTCCCTAATGGCTTGTATCCGAGGCTGCGGGGACAGGCGGAGTCCTTCACCATTGGGAGGCATTTCCTGCGGGACCAGCTTGCGTACTGCGCGTAAGGACGTCACGTCTCTGAGCATGGTTGGTCCTGCGGATCCAGTTGGTTTCTGCGTAGACGTCCCTGTTTAAGGTGAGTCTTGCGGGTCCAACTGGGCTCTGCTGGGACCTACCTCTTCAATAACATATTATAGAGTGAGACAATGAGTATAAGTGTTACAGAACTCAGTAGGAGCTAGTCAAGTGATAGAGGTGGAATATAGACTAACAATTAATCAAAATCAATAGAGATTAATCGGGTTAATCGGATTGAAATGCATATGTAAATTTTCAAATATACATTTATATTCAAAATTTTATATATAAAATTTTCAATCTTTATCAAATAGCGATTAATCGGTGGGTAGTTATGCGTGACTAATCGATGCTCAAACACGATTTTCACAACAAAACTGTATAACTAATCTTAATTCAATAAAAACTCTCACAATAAAAATCTAATTGTACTATTAAAGCAATACAAGTTGTTCACATGACATTTAACTAGACATCTCACATAAGATGCCAAGTGAATGTCATGTCACTATTTCCTATTATATTATAACTCATGACCCGTTTTACTATTATAACCCATGACCCGTAAGGCTTTATAAAATTTTGAAAAATATATTATTGTGTGATACGGGTTTCGAACCCAAAACCTTATGTTTCAAACCAAATGTGCTTACCAACTTCACTAAAATGGTAATTGTGTTTGATTTCTTGACTTAACATATATAAATGTGATTTCTCTTCAAGTATAAAACCAAAATTATATTTAATTGTTAACATTTTCATAATTCACAATATGATATTGTCTTCTCATATCTCTTTAACACAAGTTTAAGATTGTTCATTGTTTCTCTCTTTATTTTAAAATATAATATATTTTTATTTATTTTCTTTTACAACAAAATCTTAGTCTTTGTAAATTTAGTTTTTAAATCTATGACAACATTTTGTTATAAATATCATTCTTATACACACAATATTTAATATAGTAATATCGGTATGAATATTTTATTTGAAATAAATAAAACATCAAGATTTGGTTTTTAACTTAAAATTATAGTACATAATGTATCAAAAACTTAATAAAAAAAGTCATAAATAAAAATTATTATATGAAAAAATTGAATTTACGTATTATATATAATAATTTTTTTTTATATATTTTTCACCCGTGTGAAACACGGCTCTAACCTAATTACGATATAAACCCAAAAGCAAATGAGGAAATAGAAATGTCAACTGGCAGAACAAAATATAGTTAAGAAATCAACGACGTGTTTTATGGTATTAATGTTACTTTTATACGCGTGGAATAAAAGGATAAGTTGACTATAAATAATAAACCAAACACCACAAATCATACGCAAACACATGAACCACCTTTTATTCCGCCCTTTTCATTGATTTCAACTCTACCCTTTTCTTAAATTCCACATTAATTCCTTACAACAATAATAATCATAATCTTCCTCGTCTCCTCCTCCTGTCGAATTTCAATCCTTAATTTCAGCTTCTTGTTCGGATTTCGAAATCCCAGTTGGTGATCAATCAATATAATAAGATTAGATGACAACCGGCGGCGCCACCCCCGGCAGCCCGAGATTCGGGGGTGTATCCGCCCACCGCCGCCATGCAAACGACGTCGTCACAATGGAACAACAACAGCAAAAACAAGAAAACACCAATGATGGATTAGGTAGTTGCATAACCATCTGCCACCATAACAATATTAATAATATTAATGTTAACAATCTGCTCCAGAAAGAAGTTCGGATTAATTATGGGAAATTTGGGAGGAATTTGAGGCGTATGTTGCTTGGGTTTTTGATTGTTGTTGTGGGGTTTAGTGTGTTTGTGAGGGTTACGTACAATGAAACGGAGGTGGAGATGGAGGAGGAGGCGGTGAGTCGGAGCTGGTCGAATGCGCAAATGTTGATATTGAGGGATTATAAGAGTGGTATGATGAATGCTCAGAGGGTTTTAGCAGGCATTGATTCAATTTCCAGCTCTTCATTGTCCAAAAGGGTGTTACACAAGTCCCTTGGTTATTCTGTAAGTTTGTTTATTCCTCAATAATGTTTGATTAGTTGGTTTTGATAATTTAATGGTTGAAGAAGATATACAGTTAACGAGTCGAGTTAGAGTTGAAACTCGGATGAAAAACATCGAGCTAGCTCTTGACTTGGATCAACTTGAATTGTACGAGTTAGCTTGGTTTGGTTTGAAATACAGAAGATTCAGAATAATTTTGAGAAAATAATGAAAATTCGGCTAAAAAATTGAAAACCAAAGATAAACCGTTAACAAGTAAAATATAGAAGCTAGTTTTTCAACTCGAATGTAAAATATACAAGCTAGCTTGACTTGAATCAAATCGACTTGGAATTATACGAGTTAGCTTGGTTTAGCTCAAAATACCGAAAACTACTAGCATTAGTTTTAAAAAGTTAAGGAAATTTTGGTTATAAAATATTATAAAAGGTATTTTTTTTATTCCCAATTTTCTTAAAATTAAATTATTAAACACAAACTATCCAATTAAAGTAAGCGAGCAACAAGCAGCACCGTCTTTAAAGAAAACAAAGTTGCAGTTCTTTGAAGTCGATATAGAAGATTAAAGTTTCTTTTTTTTTAATTATTATTTTTTTTCATGAAAATTTGTTTTATAAAACATGGTTTTGAAATAAAAATGAAGTTCCTTTTTGGAGAAGCAGTAAAAAGGTTTTCCTTTTTATAAAAAGGAACCCTATACAAAAGTTAAGGTTAATGAAAAAGACTAAAATGATGTATTTCAATAAGGTAAAATAAAGCCAAATAAATAATTAATAAAAAGGAAATTAATATTATATGAAGTTTCCGTTATATTGACCCATGACGGCATGAGAATAATTGATGGGCAGCCTGCCAAAGAGTGGATAATCACCAAAATGGAAGCCGAGTGGAAGTCCTCATGTGAATCTTTAGTTGACCGTTAGAACAAGATTATTCATTAGCCTTAAATTACCTTTGTACCCACATTTGTACTGTTCTTAACTGTCGTATTCGCCCTCATTTGTTCCAGTTGTAGACCTAAAAGTAACGGGAAAAATATGTATATTATCAGTCTATACAAACAAACGTAGTCACGCGTCTTTAGATTTATTTTCGGGGAATTGACTGTTATGTCACATCTGATTTTAATATTATTTATATTTGTAAAAAACAAATTCTTCTCGTTTTGTACTTACAAAGTTACACGAGTTTTATTTTATTTTATTTTTTAATTTTCTAAACGGGTCATACTTTTGCACTTAATATTCCATAACTATATTATTTATTTAATAAATCATAATTAGGCATCACGGTTTGAAACACACTAATTAAAATATGTTTCAAATGTCCCACTATGTCACGCAGTATAAAAGTAACGTATAAATTATAGAACTATATAAAATATAAACTATGTATAAAAAATTTTTTTGATTTAAATTTTAAATAAAATACAAATTAAGTAACTGGTTTAATAAAATCACAAATTATTGTTTCATTTATGATAAGCTAGGTACTTAAATAAAAATTTTACTTTAATTGTTGTACTCAGCTCCTAGCCGATCATACACGTTTGTACCATTCTCGTTTATGGTAATGAAAGTTTGTTCAATTAGTATTAAAAAATAGTAACTTAATAAAGTTTATACCTCGTAGGTACCTGAAATATGGATGAAACCAAACAGTAGTCAGTATCATCAATGCATCACTAGACCTCGAGATCGAAGCAGTGAGTGACTTCCATTACAAGTGCTCAAACTTTAAAATGTTTATATTTAGTGTAGAACCAACTCAAGTAAGTTTTTATGCAGAGAGTAGCTTTTCAACAAACGGGTATCTTCTCGTCCACGCTAACGGCGGATTGAATCAAATGAGGACAGGGGTGAGTTCTCATTCTCGTCTCAAACTTTGTATATTCAAATCTTGCATTTCAAGAATTCATTTAATGTTTAGTAACATTTACCATGTTTATTTGTTAGATATGTGACATGGTGGCTGTCGCAAAGATGATGAACGCCACTCTGGTTCTCCCGTCTCTTGATCATCAATCGATTTGGACAGATACTAGGTAGGATACAATGATACATATACAACATTTAATGGTATCAAGTTATATGAGTTAGGAACTCATGGTTGATGTTTTGTTTCCTTTTTATAGTGATTTTAAGGACATTTTCGATTGGAGGCATTTCATCGATGACTTGAAAGATGAAGTTGAAATTGTCGAGTCTTTACCACGAGAATACACAAAAGTCAAGCCGTATGTCAAGGCTCCGGTTTCGTGGTCAAAGGTGTGTACTCAAAGTCGAACGTTTCCATCTGTGTAAACTGTAAACCATTTTTTGATATAAACTTGTATCATTTTTTATGATTCAGTCAAGTTATTATAGAGGAGAAATGAAGGCGGTGTTACGAAAACATAAAGTAGTTAAATTCACGCATTCTGATGCAAGGCTCGTTAACAATGGTCTCCCATCAATGTATCAGAAACTCCGGTGCCTTGCAAACTATGAGGCTCTTCGTTACTCGGATGAGATTGAGAGCCTAAGTAGAAAGCTTGTTGAGAGACTTAGGAGGGACGATCAACCCTATATCGCGCTACATTTAAGGTACTGCACCGCACTATGTTTCATGATAACTATATTTGTTGTAACATCAAGATATGGTTTGCTTTGCTAACCACCCTCTATTTGTTGTATCGAACCTAACCGTTTGTGCGGTTTCCAGGTATGAGAAGGATATGCTTGCATTCACAGGGTGCAACCATAACCTAACAGCAGAAGAGTCTAAAATACTTGAAACAATGAGATATGATGTGAAGCATTGGAAAGAAAAAGACATTAATGCCACAGAAAAGAGAAACCAAGGAGGGTGTCCTATGTCACCTAGAGAAGCTGCTTTATTTCTTAAAGCCATGGGCTACCCTACCAAAACCAAAATATACATCGTCGCGGGTGAAATATATGGTAATAACAGCATGGATGCTTTCCGAGCCGAGTACCCGAACGTCTATTCACATAGCACCCTAGCCACCACCGAGGAGTTAGCCACACTTAACCGCTACCAGAACCGTCTAGCCGCCCTTGATTACAATGTGGCCCTTGAGAGCGATGTGTTTGCTTACACTTATAATGGGAACATGGCTAAAGCGGTCCAGGGGCACCGGATGTTCAAAGGGTTCCGTATAACGATAAACCCTCACCGACTACATTTTATTAAGCTGATCGATCAGCTGGACGCGGGTGAGATCTCATGGGAGACATTTAGTTCTCAGGTTAAGACGATTCATAAAGACCGAGTGGGTGCACCATATAAGAGGCAACCTGGCCCGTCTCCTAAGCTAGAAGAGAGCTTTTATGCAAACCCGTTTCCCGGGTGTATATGCGGTGGTGGTTCGAAAAATAAAACTATCCGGGTTTTACCTGATGATAGACCAAGCAGCATCGGGAATTCGTTACGGCCATCAGAATAGATTCGTTATATTTTTTCTTATTATTAATTCTTTAATATCTTTTACGGGAGCACTTCATTTTTGTTGTATAGGAATATACGTGTAGTTTATCAGACAATGCAATGTAGAGTCAGTGTAGCTCCGTCCTATAGAGTTAAATAGTAGCATTCGGGTAGTTAAGGCTTCGTTATTTTTTTGGTTATGCTGTTTCACAGTTGTTGTATAAGAGTATGGTACATTCATTCATTCGTTGTTTCATAACTATAATAATCATAAAACTTGTTTCAAAAACGTAAACCCAATCGCCCCAAAGCCAATTACACTATACGTAAACAAAGACTTTTAGGCTGTACTTTTCTTTTTTACCTTCACTATGTGATCAACAAATGCGAAAGCTATCAAAATAGACTAGCTTGGCCCGGTTTTTACTAAATAGACATGAGATTTTTCGGCCAGTGAATATCCTATAGGCATCTTAGACATCAGCCAAAATAAACATGAATTTATCGGTTAGTGACATGGACTTATTGGCCAGCCGCTAAGCCCCTTCTAAATTAGCCTACACGTTTAGGTGGATTTATCAGTTATTTACTTACAGCATGACACGTGTCGCACCGAAGCATAAACGTCGTGAATTAGACGAATTTCCATGCCTCTGCTTAGGAGGCGAGTCGGATTCAGGTCTCTGATAACCATATCTATAGGATTTGTAGGTTGTAAATTCATTTCCATATTGGAAAAAGTTGTTGAACCAGGTCTATTTTGGTAAATTTCCCTCAACAAATTAGTGAATCTCTCTAAAGATCACCCCTATGATTACCACCACTATTGCTGCCAAACTTAAACTTTCAAGCACTCCAATCATCACAACAAAAAGTCTTAATATAATCTTATGGAAACCAAACAAGTACAACATTACATGCATCATGTACAAGTCCTCTCCACCATAAAATTTTTTTTTCCAGATCAGAATCTAACACTTTCTCCTTTCTAACCAACAAGCAAGAAACCAGTTACATGCCAATGCACTAAAACACCCACCACACCTACCACTAACATCTTCAAGTGCAAAAATACAACATTCTGTTCAACAAAATCAAATACCATAACATACAATTACCATAAACAAACACTAAATCCAAAACATTTTGATCATCGAAATATAGTAACATAACAACACGAAACCGTCACACGATCACAACAAGCAAAATCATTTACAATTCACATGAAACAGCATCTAAACAAACTAGTGAAACTTACCTATTGCTTCGCATTTGGTAACCCTTTATCATGAACCACAGGCTTCATCGCATACTCTTCAGGCAAAACCGGCTGCCGTTTGCTCAATATCGTCCACAAAAATATCCCAACAAAGCTTCCTAACGCCCCTAACCCGATCCCAAGTATAAGAGCCGAAAGAATCCTCATAACACAATCACTCTTCTTATCAGCCTTCACCTTATCCCCCCCTTGTTTTAACAAACTCGGGTCCAACGGCTCGGAATGCATCCAATCAGGCGCGCGTCGGTTCTTGAAGCTCCACGAGTACACGTTACATACTTGTGAAGAGTTCCGGTTAACCGAACTTAATCCCACAAAAAACCCCTCATTTTCGGGCCAGATTTTCGGTAAATCAACGTGCTGGAACAATATCGGATCGAGCGGTCGGTTTTCCCCAAATTTACTTAACCTAACCTCTAACCTTCTTGACATTGATTCATAATCAATCCACACTTGCAACCTGGTACCATTATTCAACCCTAATTTTAACAAATCAATCCCAATATGATTCCCATTAGCATCATCATCCTTATTATCCACCGACGTATCAAATTCAACACTCACGAACTTCAATTTATCATCGGAAAACACAATAAAAGCTAAACCGTTACCGTTACCGGAATCCGACGAGATCGAAAACGAGAAGTAAGTGGAGAACGAGACGAGCTTCCTAGGGTTTCCTGAGTAAAACTGAACGGCGTTATTGCAAATGACTCGACCGGCACTGGAAGGAAACGGCGCCGTGAGTTGCAACGACGAGCCGTCGGTGGAAACCCTGGCATCGCCGGAGAGAGTGAGAAGGGAGTCGAATGATGAGGTGTGAGTGAAGTTTTTGAAGTAGAAGGATGAATTGGAGGCTGCGGTTAGGTTTTTGAGGTGAATGGTGAAGAAGTAGAGGATTAGAAGGTACCTTGAGGACATTGTTATTGAGGAATTGAAGCTAGGGTTTGAGGATTGAAGATGAAGATGAAGTTGTGGTGTAGAGAGAGAAAGGGTGAGGGTGAGTGGGTTCTTTCTGCTATAGACTAGACTCTCTGATTCTCTTACTTTTGCTGACTTGGGAAGTAGTAAGAAGAATAATAATAATACTTAATAAAAACTTTAAAAGAGGGGTGGAATCTTTTTATCACATGGTCCTTTACTTTGTTTTGTTGACACTTATTCACCTCCAAATTCTATTTCTATTTGTTTTCGCTTAACTATTATTAGTAGGGGTTTTGCGGTCTTTCTGATTGGTTTAGATGGAATTTCCAAGCTGAATTGGTAAGTATGGTTTTATTTGAGAAATAGAAATTAAACTGAAGCATTTGTAATGGATGGATTGACAACACTGTGTAAACCTGTTCATTTTTTTTTATGGTTTGAGATTATTTTTGTATTGAATCTTATAATAAGATTTTTGAAATGTCATTATAATAGTATGTTTAAAAAAGTGATTGAATGTATTACCTTTTTAGTTATTGAGGAGTTTAAAGTGAAATAAAACTTTTGATAGAGAATCTGTTAACTTAATAACCTGTATGTGTTACAGAATTAGATTTATGTGCGTGATAAATTATTTATATTTTTATATTTCTTTATTGAAGTATATAAAATTTAAGAGTAGTTTTTAATGGAATACAAATGTAAACCTTAAATAAATCAGGAAACTCTTAACCTGATCAAAATGGCAAATTTATCTTAATTTTGATGGTTAGTCGGATTCGTTGGTTATTTAAAGTTTATTATTGCATCCAAATTGGTGTTTGATCGTTTTTTTAAACACAAATTGGGTTTTATAAATCTTAATTGGTTATTATTATTATTATTATTATTATTATTATTATTTAGTTTTTATGTAAGATTGATTGATGATTATATTAATGGCAAAGTGAGAACGGAGTTGATTGCAAGGGAAAAAGGAGTAATGTTTGTGAAGATGAGTGGCCAATGTGAAAATGTATATAATTGGTCGGGGACAGCTGTTCCTAGGATACGTATCCCTCCTCAGTCCTCATGTACAATAAATTACCTTTCTTTACATTTTCCTTTATTTCACGTGACTTTCCCATTTTTAATTCTTTTTTGTGGTTCAAAGGAACACAAAAGGATAAGCTAGTGGTCGGATACATAGAATCACTACACTACACAATGGAGGTGACATGCAACCAAGTTTCTATAAAACAAACTGAAATTAATTGACCTCTTTTATGCCGTCCAAAAATATAAATTGAATATGAGTTCAAAGTTAGTTAGGTTATGTATCATTGTTGGTTATTTTCACCAGCTGAAAATTTAAAAAAATCAAGT
The DNA here is from genome assembly GCF_021521415.1 of Bidens hawaiensis. NCBI lineage: Eukaryota > Viridiplantae > Streptophyta > Magnoliopsida > Asterales > Asteraceae > Bidens > Bidens hawaiensis. Next base: position 1,448,781 of record NW_027491069.1, on the reverse strand, counting down.
AAAAATAAATATATAGAAAATTCCCTAAGGCAAGTCGATATTAAGATATACGCCCGTCACACCAGTCAGGGGTCCGACGTGGAAGCTGATGTGGCTGGCCGCCCCTCGCGCGAGACCCTTAAACACCTCCCCACCCCTATACTGGTCACGCGTGACCGACGTTAATGACAACACTCATTATCATCATTCTCTTATTTTTACCATTGAACGGCAACTTTTTTTAAATAAAATTTAATTTATTTATCTATAATATAAATACACATATATAACCCATTTCAACTAAAAACAAACCAATTTAACCATTCTCTTCTCTAAATTTCAACCATTCTTTTCTACAAATTTGCTATACAACCCAAAATGGATCCCAAGTTTAACCCGATCTCGGAGTCATGCAAGGTTCGGTTTTAACTTTTGACAGAATGACTAAAGTATAGCGCATACCTCCAACAACAATGCATTTCAAGTCAAACCCTTCAAACCGAAGAAGATGTTCAAGAGGTGGTGCCAGAAACCCGACACGAACCCGAACTACGAAGAAGAAGTTGAAAAAGTGGGCGAATAATGTAACCTAACCTGAATTCGTTGAACCACCGGTTAGAGAAAAGGTTGTCATGTGGAATTCGGTCGAAGAATAAAACCAATTTATGTACACATGGTATAGATACACGTATAAATGTAATACATTTTTTCATATATGTTATGGAATTATTTGTTTTACTTGTAATTTTATAATTTGGACCATTCCGTGTGTGACACGGGCTTTAAATCTAGTATAATAATAATACCATTAGTAGGTATCACGATAACACTTAAGAGCATTCCTAATCCATTCTTAAAATTATGTGAGGGATTTCTCCATGTTTTTAGTTTTAGAAATAGTTAAAAGTGGTTATAAGAGGAGGATAGAGAAAAATGTTACTATTCAAGGTTAAATTTGAAGAAACGCACTGTTCGCCTCTATAATTTTCTAATGTTTTTTGAAATTAGTTGTAAGTGAAGGAGCTAGAAAAGTATAAAAAAATATTATTTAATTGAAAATGAGAGAGAAAAAATAATGTTTTTATCATGATTATAACAATGTAGATGAAAAATGAACGGAGAATGCTCTAACAATGAGCAACTTGCGTTTATTGTCAACTAAATATGTATATAGCTATATTATTATTTATCGGTGTTCATTTATAATATATTTGGCAATTTTATCTTTATTAATTCGATTGTAATACTATGACGTTGGTCGGGTTTATTCGGGTAGTTAAAGCTCTGCTCGTAGACTCACGTGATTAAATTAAATATATGTATGAAAATTAGATAAATTTAGCGTAATTTTATTGCTGCTATCGTTGTTGAGTTTCAGCTACACCATCGCTCAAAACCAACTATCACCCCTGCCATCGTCATTTCCGGCTTCTATCGCCAAAACCACCTTGCAACACTTGTTATTTGGTAGTCAACAATAGAACGAAAACTTAACTTGTTCATTAATCAAAGGCAGACGCCTATAAGTACAAGAAAAGAAATAACTTGCATAAAAGAAGGAACTAACTAACGTAAACCAAAATAAGTTAAACTTAGACTTGGTAAAATGAAGACTTGATCCTCCCGAGAAGATCTCCACTACCACTTTATTCTCCAACAGAAAGCAACTAAAGCTAATGGTCCTATGATGACCATGACTTACTCCTTCAAACCTTCCCTCAAACTTGGCATACCAACCAAGTCAAGTTTGCTTCCAAAAGAAAGTAATCCCAGTTGACTTCTTAATCTTATGAACTGCCTTAGTTAAAATATCTGCAATCTGATCATGAGTTCCACAATGTTTTAACTCTATGCTTCCATCATTCACTAACTCACGAAGAAAGTGAAATTGAACCCCAATATGTTTACATCTTCCATGAAAGACATGATTTTTCGATAGCTTGATAGTAGATGTGTTGTCACAATTAATTATAGTTCCAGCTTTCACCTCAACTCCAAGATCCTTCAATGCACCTTGAACCCACATAACTTGACATGCACACGCAGCAGTTACAACATACTCAGCTTCGGTAGATGAAAGAGCAACAATACTTTGTTTCTTAGAAGCCCAGCTAAACGCAGTGCCATCCCAAAGAAACACATACCCAAACGTGTTTTTCCTATCATCTTGATCTCCTGCGAAATCACTATCAGTGTAGACCTTCAACTCACCTTTTCCCCCTCTTTTATACCATAGCCCAAAGTTCACTATTCCTTTTAAGTACTGTAACACTTTCTTAGCAGCAGCAAAATGAATGGATGTAGGACCAGACATGAACCGACTGATAAGACTAACCACGAACAGGATGTCAGGTCTGGTGTAAGTAAGATACATTAAACACCCTACAATTTTCTTGAATGTAATCTCTTCCACATTTTCCCCATAGCCTTTCTTCAATTTATTACCCGGAACTATTGGATTCACCACAGCATTACAATCCAACATATTAAAGCGAGATAATACCTCCATAGCATACTTTCTTTGAGACGCGTGAATTCTAGCAGGATTTTGCATTATTTCGACACCAAGAAAGTACCTCATCTTCCCCAAATCCGTCATCTTGAACTCATTTTTCATAGAATCCTTGAATTTCTTTATCAATCTTTCATCATCTCCTGTGAAGATCAGATCATCGACATAGATGTTTACAAGAATCCTTTTTCCACCTTGTCCTTCTTTTGTAAACAACGTGTGCTCCAACTTGCTTCTTCTAAAACCTTCACTTAGGAAATAGTCTCAATATGATTGAACCAAGCTCGGGGAGCTTGCTTCAGACCGTATAAGGCCTTATTGAGTTTGTACGCTTGTGTTCATTGTGCTTAATCACGCATCCTTGTGGATGTTGAACACACACCTCTTCTTGCAAAACACCATGTAAAAATGCGGATTTCATGTTCAATTGGCGAATATCCCGGCCGCGTTGAGCTGCCATCGCCATCATTATTCGAATGGTGTCCATTCTAGCCACCGGAGCATACACTTTAGAATAATCAACACCATATTGCTGCCCATAACCACGAGCAACGAGTCTTGCCTTATACTTCTCCACTTCTCCTTTCTCATTTAATTTTGTCTTAAACAACCACTTCACCCCAATGCATTTGACACCTTTTGGCAGATCTACTAAACTCCACGTACCATTTCTTTCTATGGATTCAATCTCCACATCCGTGGCTTGTCTCCACTTCTCATACTTCACAACTTCTTCAAATCGTATGGGGTCTTGTTCTTGTATCACAGCATTCAACTCGTCTTCAATACCAAAGGGCAATTTATCAATAACATAATCTTGCAAGTAAGTAGGAGGTTTTCTCACCCTACCCCTAGCTCTAATGGTGCTAGGGCCAGGGTCAACAGCCCCAACATCATTACCCATGGATTCCTCTTCAACACTTTCAACCTCTTCATTTGATTGATTTTCTTCTTCTTCTTCTACATTATAATTTCCCATGTTAAAGGATCCTCTTCCTTTTCTTTCCCTTTAACTGAGCTCCAATCCCAAGACTTATCTTCTTCAAATATTACATCTCTACTCACAACAATCTTCATGGTTTGAGGATCCACCAACCGATAGGCCCTGGATTCCTCGCTTACACACTTGACTACGAGCGTCAAGCTTCTTTCTCTTCTCCTTTGGAACATGAACATGGGCTAGAGAACCCCACACCATGAAGTGATCAGCAGTAGGTTTTGATCCACTCTAAGCTTCTTCAGGTGTCATAGTGGAATTAGCTTTACTTGGAGTCCTATTTAAAACATAAAAACACCAAACCACAGGTTCTGCCCAGAACATCTTAGGCATGTTCTTGGAGGCAAGTAAGGCAAGAATCATTCCAATAACAGTACGATTCTTGCGTTCGGCAACCCCGTTTTGCTGAGGTGTGAACCGAGTTGTTAGTTGCCTATTAATACCCTTTTCTTTGCAAAATTCAACAAACTCATTTGACAAATATTCCCCTCCCCTATCGGACTGTAAACATTTTATCACTTTCCCACTTTCATTTTCAACCTTATTTTTAAACTCCTTAAACTTATCAAGTGCTTGAGACTTTTTTGATAACACATAGACCCATCCTTTTCTACTTTAATCATCAATAAAACTTTAAAAATATCGATTACCCGTATTGGACACAGGGGATATACGTCCACAAATGTCTGAATGAATCAACTGAAGAACTTCATTTGCATGCCATTTAACCTTCTTTGGGATTTCTACTCGTGTTTGTTTTCCAACCAAGCAAGGCTCACGTACGGTTTCACTCACTTCCAAGTTTGGCAGATCACGAACCATATCTCTTCTTATCATTTCTTCGAGGTAAGTCTTGCTGATGTGCCCCAGTCGCTCATGCCATAGCCTTTCCTCACTATCGACACTAGTGTGATTACATCCATTTGAGTGTGGTTCAGCAACCTTGAAATCCTCATTTAGAGGATACAATCGGTTAGTGCTCATGATGCTTTGAAATAACATCCCATTTCAGGATGATATACCTTACAATAGTTTGATTGAAATAAAAATGACAACCCGTTTTGTTGAAGTTGTCCAATGCTCAATAAACAATTCTTCAAATCCGGGATGTAGTACACATCTGTAATCACAAATTTAGTTCTGTTTAAACTAAGTTTCACGCTTCCTTTGCCTCTTACATTCATTCTTATATTATTTCCCAGCTTCACAGTGGTATTAAAAGATTCATCAAAGTTAACAAACTTATCTTTACTACAATACATGTGATTGGAGCAACTGGAATCGAGGAACCAGATGCAATTTTTGTTATCTTCACCATCACTAGCCATTAGCACATGCTCTTCCACACTCGCAATCAACATGACTTCTTCATTATCACCAAACCCGGCGAAATTGGCTTCCTTTGATTGGTCACATTCATTAGCAAAATGGCCTAATCTGTTACACTTGTAGCATTCGATCGTCTCCTTGTTAAACGAGGAACGACCTCGTCCGCGACCTCTTCCTCTTAGGCTGCCACGACCTCTTCCGCGGCCACGACTTCCAAAACCTTCTTCCATCTTCAAGGCTTGTTCATATTCCTTGTCTCCTCTCTTGAATTTCAGCTTATGAACAACGAGAGAGCTTTGAAGTTGATCAACTGTCATGGCTTCAATGTCATTTGACTTTTTTATAGATACCACAATATAAACATATTTCTCAGTTAACGTTCTGAGAATCTTCTCAACGATTTTTCCATCGGACTTGACTTCTCCATTGCTTCTCATCTGGTTTGCAACTGTTAAAACCCTACCGAAATATTCTGGTATTGTTTCTCCTTTCATCATCTCCAATATCTCGAAATCACGCCTTAATTTCTGCAACATGGATTTCTTGACACGTTCGTTTCCAGCAACCTCAATTTCATTGATTCCCACATGGCTTTAGAAGTTTTTCTATCCAAATTATGCTCGAAGGTGATTCTGTCAATAGCCTGGTACATGTAATGCTTCACCTACAAATCCTTCGCCCTCAGATCTTCTAACTTCTTTCTCTTTCCCTCTGATTGAGCGATTCCTACAGCCAGCTCAATGATTCCCGGATCAATGAGACCACAACTACTTTGCGCGCAGCAAATTTTCCATCATTTCGCTCCAATGTTCATAGTGGCCTTCGAATATGGGAACCTTCAGCTTCTTGCTACTCATCGTACCTGTGTGAAAGTGATAAAGATGAAAGAATTCGCTCTGATACCAATTGTTATTTGGTAGTCAAAGATAGAACGAAAACTTAACTTGTTCATTAATCAAAGGCAGACGCCTATAAATACAAGAAAAGAAATAATAACTTGCATAAAAGAAGGAACAAACTAACATAAACAAAAATAAGTTAACCCAAGACTTGGTAAAATGAAGACTTGAGAAGATCTCCACTACCACTTTATTCTCCAACAGAAAGCAACTAAAGCTAACTGTCCTATGATGACCATGACTTACTCCTTCAAATACCACCATCATCGCTATAGACGGAAATCACATCTATAGGAGCCGATCTGCTCCAAGAACACTCAGCCGCCATGGTACAAGGTCGCCGGAAAATTGGTTAAGTTGAAAAATGAGGCTAGGGTTTTCGGTAGTGGTGCGTGAAAAATAAAATGAGAGAGAGATGGCTATAACATGGGTTATATAGTTAGGGTTTGAAGGAGGGTAATCATGGACACGAACCTGTTTGAACGCTTAATGTTCCCCAACCGAGCCATTTATTTTTATAAGTTTGGAATATTATAATAATTAATATGTATGTTTCGTATGATAATTATGTCTTACGCTAAATATTGGTTGATATTTGGTAATATCGTGTTGACAAACCGTGTATTCGAACTAGAGCATTAAAGTTGTATCTCAATACGTATTTTAAATGGTTTACCTCATACAATATTAAATATAATGAATATTGTTTCTATCACTCGATTAATTATTGTTTAAGATGAATAACGACGTAATTTTATATCGTGCATCTCTACGAATTCTGTTATAACGTAAGATAGTTGTTAATAATCTAACGAAATTGACTTGCTTATAAATTATTAGCAAAATTTGATACTCTGCATTTTAAATTTTCAATTATTAATTAACGAATCAAAAAGTAGGGATTGTCACATGCCCGAAAGCCCAACACGAGGAATTCGGACAGCAATAGCACATGTCCCATCAAAGTTGCACACGATGCCTATCCAAGTGCACATGCTCGTGGCGTTGTTCCAGACTTCCAGTTAAGATCGGGACCATGAGAAACAACATATCCGAAGTCGAGGATCGCTTTCTTGCCCGTGGATATATCAGCACATGCCCAGTGAATAATGGCAAGTAGGACGAGTATTGGAAAAAGATGTTTCGCGAGGAGCGCTATCTAGGTTGTGTTAGAAATCAATTGCAGAACAAATCCCAATTCACAATTGACAATTCAATTGAATAGAACAAGAACAAGATGATGATACATAAACACAAAACTTAACAATACTGAACATCGAATGAATATATGGAATATGTTAACCTAATTTGTCTGACATCATTCCCTATTTATAGACTAAATAATTACATATTAACCCTATTAATTACAATAATTACAATAAGACCCCTATACTTAATATATAAATATTAATAAGTTTAGTTTATATACTAATACTCCCCCTTAAACTAAACTTAATTTAAGTGAGGACTTCGTTTCTTCAAGATGCGGTTGCCATCACAATACCGTTGGTTCGTCATCTTTCCCTCCGATCAGGTTTGCTTCCACTCTTTTCTCCCTTTTTGGACATTCATGTTTGAAATGTCCAAGTTTATTACAATTGAAGCATCTTATGTGATCTTTATTTTGATGACCGTGCTTCCCACCTTTATTTTTCCATGACTTCCAATTTTTGTCTTGAGCACGTTCTCTGTTTACCTGTTTTGAACTTTCGTGACCGCAACGTGCACATTTATGGTCATTGGCTTTCTTCTTTCCGTCTTCTTTGGAGAATAAGAGCTTGCCATACATGTCTTCCTCCTTGATTTTCTTCTTGGTGCGTTCCTCGAAAGCCTTCAATCTTCCAACGGCTTCTTGGAATGGCATTGCACCAAGATCAACAAACTGCTCGATTGCAACAACAATCTGAATGAACTTTTCTGGCACCGAACTAAGTAGTTTTCGGACCAGTTTCTTGTCATTCATAGTATGCCCAAGATTGCTTGCTTGTGATGCTATCTCACTAATTTTTCCGGCATAAACATCAAGTGACTCGTCAACACCCATTTTTAGAGACTCAAAATCTAACTCTAGTGTTTCTAAACGCGCTTCTTTAACTCTGTCAACTCCAACATGTCGAATCTTTAACGCATCCCAAATTTCTTTGGCCGAAGTAAAATTAGCAACTTGCAATACCATATTTTCTGGAATCGATTGGTATAGTAATGCAATTGCGGCATTATTCTTTTTCTCATCAACTTCGGTGCCCTCTTTTGGTTCGATGGCTTCCCAAATTCCATGGACATTAAAGATCGATCTGAATTTTATAGCCCAAATGGTGTAATTTGTGGAGTTTAACACAGGGCATTGAAAACTCATGGGTGTCCCTCCTTCCTTTGAAGTTACAACTTCTTTATCCTTACACCCAACCATTTTCTGAGTTTTTTTTTTCCCAATTTTGACAAATTGACTATCACCGATTTCGGATCGACTTTGATTTCAACTTTACTAGTATCGGATCAAATCGATATCAACCTTTAACAATAACAGTTCACCGGTTTTTCGATTGCCTTACAACTTAAGACAAATCAAAACCAACTGTTAATTCTATAAACAGTATTCGGTTTATAAAACCAACTGTTTCAACAACAACAGTTTACGGGTTTTCCAGTCACAAAATGAATCAAAACCAACCGTTTTATACTGAGAGTAGTACACGGGTTTCCCAAGGCAAATCAAAACCAATTGTTCGTCTCAACCGACAACAATACACGGGTTTTTCAGTCAAAATAACTCAAACCAACTACTCTAAAACACAACGGTGTTCAGGTTTATCGGTCACCAAGTGAATCAAAACCAACCGTTTCGACTAAGAATAGTATCCGGGTTTTCGGTTGCAAAGCAAATCAAAACCAATTGTTTGTCTCCACCGACAACAATATACGGGTTTTTCGGTTGCTTAACAAATCAAACCAACTATTCTTTAAAACCTTTTCTGGAAAACAAAAATATCAAGAACCCTCAAATATTTTACACTCCAAACTTCTTAACAATCTTTAAGGTTTCAAACTATTGAACACCTTTGAGATTTAAAACCTTCTTAACTTATATTTAATTATTGAATACAACAAACTGTATCAGAAATTCAAACAGCCCACATGAAACTTTACATATAACTGAAAACTAATTTCACCACTTTGATAATGGAGAACCAATTAAAAAAGTGGACAGTCCTTTTGTTTGCCTTTGATTTTAACCACTATAATCGATTTCTCCACCCAAATATTTCTTTTTGATTCTGCCTTATGAAAATACAGGCCGACACAAACGCCCTTATTCTTTGATGTTCTAGGACTGGAATCAAAAAACCAAATAACGTACTATGATTTTCAACAGCCCTTGATCAATTTTTTCTGACTTTGATAGATAACCCTTGATCAATTCTTCAAATCCAATCGACTGATGATCAAAGAATTATCAAACCTTGGCTCTGATCCACAGTTAGAAATCAATTGTAGAACAAATCCCAATTCACAATTGACAATTCAATTGAATAGAACATGATGATGATACACAAACACAAAACTTAACAATACTGAACATCGAATGAATATATGGAATCGTTAACTAATTTGTCTCACATCATTCCCTATTTATAGACTAAATAATTACATATTAACCCTATTAATTACAATAAGACCCCTATACTTAATATATAAATATTAATAAGTTTAGTTTATATACTAATAGGTTAAACTGTTTTTTCAAATATGTTATTTTTACATATTATGTTTATATTTGTTCTTTTACATTACAGTTGCATGGTTTATGCATCTGGGCGCAAACTTTATTTAACGTATTAGTTATTCTTACAAAAATTACAGTTTATTGTATGGTAGTTATTTTTAACTGATTATACTTACATTGTCATACCATTATTGCACGAACTAGATCATGACAAAGATCCGCCATGAACACCACCTCTTTAACCAAACTTTAATTTCATATATATATATATATATATATATATATATATATATATATATATATATATATATATATATATATATATATATATATATATATATATTACATTTAAGCCAAATACTTTTCTAATTTCTCCACTTCCTCTACGCTTCCAATATATAGAGGAACTCGCTGATGAATCTGAAAAAACAAAATCCAACATTTCAAATCATTTGCGTTTATGCAAGATCGCTCCAATCTACAAACAGAGCGGGCTCAGTCTTTTTGTACCATAAGCAGATTATAAAATCGTGGTTCTTTTCGTAAATAATATTCTGTTACTTATGATTCAATCACATGAAAATATGATGGCACCCTTATTTTGTATATACTTATATAAAACACTTATTCATTAAAATTAAAATGAGTTTTAAAGAAAATAAATTATTTTTAATTAATTCTTTGTTATTGTCATCAAAACTTGAGTTTGGGGCCACATAAATATGGGCCCCAAGTTTCAGTTTATCTTTTTTCTAACCGTTGAGCCGCCACTAGTTTGTAATTTCACGAACCTCGGTTGGCTGGATGTCAAGCACCCGTTGATGCCCATCAGACCCCTTTCCACCAGCTTGTTCAACCAAGTAGCTCATCGGTGCGCACTCATACAGGAGCCTAAGCTTCCCGTTCTTGCTCTTTTTGTCACGCGGGTATCCATAAATCCCTCCATACAAAAGCGTCCTATGAAAATCACCAACCAAACTACCAATGTACCTAGCTGAATATGGCTTCCCCGAAGGACCCGGGTCCTTTAAATCATCCATGTACTTCTTGAGCTTATCGTCCCATAGTTGATAGTTTCCTTCATTAAACGAGTAAATCTTTCCGGATTTTGGAATTTGAATCTTTTCTTGAGTGAGTACAAACTCGCCGTACATTGGGTCTAAAGTGAATGCATAGACACCGGTTCCTATTGAGAGCACGAAGATTACCGAGCTTGAGTACATACAGTAACCGGCTGCTAGGAGATTGTTTCCGGGCTGGCATACATTGACAATGCACTTTTGTTCCACACTGTCAAGCTGCATTTTGACACTATGGTCAGACATTTTAAATACAAGTTTTGCATATATTCTCAGCAAATAATTGGGCTTAAAATTCTATCGTCGATTAATACTATGTTGCAACTCCACTCATTTATCTAGTATCTCTAACAATCTTGATAAAATTCGTTTGGGCTCGTTAAACGTACCTCATCCTATAGATGAACATTCTACATAGGATGCGGGGTCAATCGACTTGTAGTTTTTGTATTCCTCATTTTCACACTTAGAGATTTTTGAAATCGACGCCCACCGAGTTTTTTAACTTAGAAAAGACTAGTTATACATTGAATTAAAAAAACAATACTCTGTTATTTTTCTAAATGTTATTAAGTGGTCCATTGCGTTTTTGTTGTTAGATTACCTCATTGTAACTCTTAGTTTTACCGCCTTCTTTGCAAATAATCACTGTTTATATGACCCAACCATACTAAACCAAAAATTTGGATGTCGAGTGAAAGACCTCCGAGCATCGAAAAAACAAACACCAATAAAAAATCTTGAGTCTGCCCCCACCCTAAATTAATTAATTTACCGTAGAGTCATCGCCGATATCAGCCAGACACTCGTCATTGGGGCTGTATATTCCAAAAATAGAACCAGTTGACACAGCAGCATCAATGTTGGATGATCCATCAAGAGGATCAAACACCACAATGTAGTTGCCTGAGTAACTCTCCTCCACCGCCACCGGCACATCTTCCTCCTCGGACGCAATGATTCCGGTCCTTCCACTTGATCTCAAACAATTCGAAAACACCTAATCAATTCATACATGTTCAACCACTTAAACTCCCCATAATCATAAAACCTTAAGGGCCTGTTTGCTTCAAGGATTTGGAAGAAATTCTAAGGAATGGGATTTTAAATACCATGAATTGATATGTTCGTTTCATTAAATGAAAGAATGGGAATGGAAACTAAATCCCATCAAATCCCGCATTTCATGGGATTTTAAAATCCCACCTATTTTAAAGGATTGTTAAGGATTTTCTTATTAACAATAAAAACCCATCCAAAAAAAATTCAAAAAAATTAATAAAAAAATCATAACTCAAAATATAAATAAAAAACGAAAAATGAAAAAAAACTAAAACATTTCCGCCTTTGCTCTCGTTCTTAAAAAAAAACACGAAAAATGAACCGAAACTGAAAGTCGACGAAAACGAAACACAAACTGAACTGAATTGATGGAAACCGAAAAAATCGATCAAAACGAAACAAAAAAACTGAAACCGAACAGAAATGAAACTGAAAAACCCGACCACAACGAAACAAAAGGCCGAAAACGAATCCGTAACCGACCAAAAACAAACAAAAGAAACCGAGACCCAACCCATCCAGTGCTTTGAAACCGACTAAAAAGAAACAAAGGAAACCGAAACCCAACCCTGTCAAGTGCGAAAACTCGTGTCAGCTCGAAACCAATTCCAATTCCAATTCCAATACATATTAATCAACCAAACACATGATAGGGATTCTCAAACATTCCATTCCATTCCAATTCCAAATCCTTTAAAAAAAGTCCGTGAAACGAACGAACCCTAAGCAGTAATTAAAGTGTATTTTTACATCCAAATAGAAGGCAAATGAGTAGCAAGCAACACTAAGTTGCTTAAAAATAACATTCATAATTTCATATATCTTGGGGCCATAACGTTACTATTTGGTATTCATCACCGTAAACAGTAATTATTATTAACATAGCAAACCTCATTGGATACAACATCAAGCTTCTTCTGATCCTCACCCTGAACATTAACCGCTCCCTGGACTCCAGTAAGGTTCGATATGCTAGCTCGTTGGACCAACGATGCAATCTGCTTACACGCCATCGAAATGCTGGACAAGACAATTGTAAGCTCAGCATCAATGACACCGGATTGCTCTTGCTTCAACAACCAGTTTGTTAATGTCACTATTTGGTAAGAACTTGTTTTCTTTACGGATTCCGCCTCTGATGCCACCGCCATGCACCGGATTCCACCAGTGGCAGCGGAGGCGGACGCCACGGGCCGTCGTTTGGAGCATGAAAAGAGGGTGGTTTTGAGAGGTGTAAGACGTAAAATAAAGTGGGAACTGGAGAAGTGAAGGAGGTTTGAAGATGTAGTGGCTGCCATGGGTGATGAGAAGATTTTGTGTAGTTTTGATTATTATGTGTGTATGTTTATTATAAGAAGAGATTGGGTTATGGAAAATGTAAGGCTGATAAGAGGGTGTATTCAGTTGGGTCCCAGGTATCCCACCACTCATTTGTGATCTTTGAAGGAGTTATACAAGAGAGATTCTTTTGAATCATTTTCAAATAAGATCTTAATGTTTTAAACTATCTATTACAACAAGTGTAGTGGGTGTCATTGAGGGTGCAACACGCCCCCAGAGCGCTGGGAACACCACCCTCAGAGCGCTTTGGGCTTCAAATCATCTCCAACGCTTTGTACGTAAAGCCCCAAAACTTTTGATGGTTGGGTCATTTGCTGGTGGACCAATTTCCCCCTCCCTCCGATACGCACGTCCTTATATGGACAATAATCCTTATAACGAAACTAGTGATACTTATAACTTTCAATTTATAACTTTCAATTTAGTTACCAAGTGCACACACAATGTAACATATAGTTAACTTCGCTTGTACCTAATGAACATCTTACCGATTTTTATCGCAATCAAAATGTTGCAAGTTGTTTTAAGGCGACAAAAGGAAAGATTGGGGCAGACACGACTCATTGAAAAGAAATTTGCGCGCTCACCACATAATTGTTAAAACGACGAGTAAAAGTGGTAAGCGGGTCACCTGTTAGACCATTAATAGGAAAGGGCAACTGTTTAGGAAAACTGACTTTTCTTTTGACATTATAAGCCCTCTTGGACGGTTTCAGTTCCACCACTTAGTACTAAGCAAGCCAAGAATCGTTGGTTTCGGTTCCGCCACTTAGTGCATTAGAAATATTAGTGTACAAAACAACTTTGTTTTAGACATGTTTAGGCGTTTCAACAAGAGTGGAACCATATACACTTTGAAATTCCATTGAATAAGCAATAGTATAATAACTTTTAACAGTTTGAAAAATAAGAAAAGCTAATAACAATAACAACCAAGTTCATAATACAACTAGCCGGAATCTAAAACCAAAATTAAAATCAAAATCAAATTGAATACAGCAACAAAACCTTCTTTCTTACGTAGAGATACAAATCAGGGTTCAGCAGGTCTTTGAATTTGAATCAATATAACGCATCATACCCATACTCGGTTTGATCACCATCATCGTCTATGAACCATCCGCCACTTCAATGTGTACATTGTCACCATCTTCATTCACCTTCCCATTCGCTTGACTTCTCAACCTCTGTAATTATATCACCAACATTAAGTTAAATTATTCCTGCAACTTTATAAATGTAAACCAAAAGAAGTTGCTAATAAGTAATGACAAATTATACCCGATCTACAGGATCTCCCGAGTTCCCGTTCACAAGTTTAGTGTTTTCTTCTTTCATTCGGCCATCCTTGCTCACAGGTAACAGAACTGTACCTAGACTACGATCAGGCATCTCTGCAATGTACCGATTACATGTTTAGCACGTCATGTTCACGAGACAAAAGTAGTAGATTTAATATATTTCCATGATTATGTATGATATTAACCTGGCAACTTGTGGTCGACAAAGAACACAACCAAATTAACAGTGTACCTGCAATAAAAAAGTTTTTGTTAAACTTACATGACAGATATTGCATTTGTATAGAAGATATGTGGAAAACATCAGCTTACCATGCCACAACAACATCAACTGTGTAATGCTTACGAGATGCAATAATTAATAAACTTTGAACCACAACAACTAACCAAGCACACTGTTTTATAAATCTGCAACAAGGATTCAAAAGCTGTTTAGGAACTTCAAACAATATGTCATCAAACAGAGTCAAAGTTTGCAACATTACCTCCGAGTACCGTATTTTTGATACGTCCGAACAAATACAAGAGAAAAGATCATGTGAGATGAGAATATTAAATCCCCACAACCAAAAAGAACGCCCCGAGGAACTGCAATTTCACATAGCACCATCAGAAACCAACCGAAAGAAATTATGTTTCAGAAGAAAATAAAACTTACTGATTAATAAAACTTCGAAAAGATTATCTGGACGAGGAAGTGTTGCACGACGTGAACCCTGCAAAACATGAAAAAAAGGTTTCAACTATTGAGGCTTCATTCGACTTTATTAACATTTTGATGTTTACAGATCAAACAAACAAATTATAACTTAACAGAAAACGATTAAGGTACCTCGCGACAATGGTAGTTTGGACCAGGAAGTATAGTTGAATAAAATGTTATTATACGAAGAATTTGACAAGCCTGCATAACATAGGAAAAAATTACAATTTTCAAGGGTCCTCTATAAATAAAATTTGTAGTACTTCTGATGAAACAGAGTATTGGTTCAAATTGAAAAAAAAAAATCTAAAATACCAGACAAGTTGATGTATACACTACTTATATAAATACATACTTACAAGTTGCATCTACGTATACATATATAAGATACATACATATAAATGTGTGATTGTGTGCCAAAGTATATACTAGTACCCTTAAACTTACTTCACCCGAAAGCACATAAACATAATCATTTATTGCGAAACTGAGTGAATACGTCGGTACAAATTGCCACTTACAACTAAAAACGCGAGGACCCTGCACCATATTAAAACTGTATAGATCTTTTTGCTCTTGAATATGAAAGGATGGAAGGTCCACTGTACCAGAAGAAAAGTCAAACAGGACAATATTTAGCTATTTACATAACAATCATAACTAATAACTAATAAAAAAATTTCAGCACATTAAATACAAATCAAGATTACCAGGAAGAAGGATAGAAAGACAAATGTGAACACAGTCTCACTAACGTATGCTCTTTCTTGCCCGAGCTCCTACAAAACCATAGAATGACAAATACAATTATTAACAAACAACTAATTTTTTTCCACATAACTAATTAACCGTTAACACGCATATAAGCAAAAGATTGAGCCTTAAGCTGTACATACAGGAAGCAGAAGGAATCCGGTATCCCGAAGAATCGGTCCTGGGTGATGAAAATAATGAACTCCTCGAGCTGCCAGACCATGAATATACTGAAAAAATACACCAAAAAACTAAAGTTAATATAAACAGCATCACAGATCAACTTTTTAAATCTTATTGACCCGAAAGATTCAAACTTTTCGAAATGAAACAACTTTTTAAAGTCGGGTCAAAGGATCTGGTTTATAATAACTGTTCATCAGTATCAACTTCATTTATAAATCAAATACATAAATAAATAAATAAATAAAACCTGGCATATTAATCCGCCTAAAATATACTTCCAATTCTCCAAAAGCAGGTTGATTTCTGTTGTGGTTTCCGCACAAATTCTTTTCCAAAGCTATTCAAATTAAAAACCCAGATCAGCAAACCACCATTAATTAAATAATTTGAATTCAATCTGACAAATTAATAATAATAAAAGAAATAATAGAGATACCTTGGAAGCCTCGCGACCAATGTAAAACGACATCGTTAGATGGAATAAACGCCAATGCCATATCACATCATAAACCTAGTAGTCAACGTCCACATCGCTCTTAACCAAATTAACGAAAATCAACTTCTTTTTTGAACACGAAATTGAAATTAATGTGTTGGATCGTGTGACAGCGGTTTTAATTTTGGAATCGTGCGATTTGCGAATTGATTGAGATGATATGGGTGGAATTGAGGGTGAAATATTTGAAGGGATTAAAGGAAATTGATGAAGAAGAGAGATTGAAGATTAATATTAATAATTAGAAGAAGAATAAGAAGAATAATGGAAGGAGAATTGTGTAAATGATTTGGAAGAAACGCAAGTTGAAGACCGTTGATACAGATTACAAACAAAGAAAGGGGGCTTTTACTACTCGATTAAGCCGCCCCCCCCTACTTTACCATTATTCCGATTATGCCCCTCTACTTTATAACTAACAAAGGCAACCCTTGTAGAATGTAGTTGTGTTAAATAGGGATGAGCGAATTCTATACCTGTACCGGTACCGGTTTGGTACCATCGTTTCCGAATCGGTACCAAAGTTTTGAGTTTCGGTACTGGTATGGTACCAGTATTTCCTGAATTTTATCTTAAATACCGGTATCGATACCGATACAAAAAATTTACGATTTTCAGAATCAGGATTTTCGATACCAATACAATTCCGATCTATTCCCTAGTGCTAAGTATTAAACTTTAACACATGGTACAATGGCCTATTATGTGTTCATCTAATCATTAAGGCTACTAATGATTGTGTAAGGCCCCGAACCCGGTGACCCTACTTTAGCGTCGGATTTACTCATAAACACAGTTCTTCAAATCAGAGTTTATTAAAACTTTTCGCGGAATATAAAACATCAATCATTTGTTACAAAACATTAAATCTTTTCCTTGATACCATAACACAAAACTTTATATTTAAAACATCTATACTTCTTTCTTCAGATGCCAGCCGTTCAATCCATGCTGTGTGTCATCCTCATGCTAACTCTATAATCAGCTCACCTGCGTGCATACTAAAAGTCAGCTACGCTGAGTGAGTTCTAGTTAATCGAACGCCATACAATACATACACATACATACATATCTGTAGATACATATCCATACTTCACTAGTTACCCTTCTGTTCTACATACATACTTGCTACCATACATACATACATATCTACAATCACTAACCTCAGTCTACCGAGAGTACGTTCATAGTTCACCGTCTATACCTGTACTCAAGGTCGTGAACACGTACAAGGTTCGCAGTCCTTACCTATGTTCACCATTTATGGTACGTACAAGGATCGCGGTCCTTCCCTATACCATAGTACATCCACAACACGTACAAGGTTCGCAGTCCTTCCCTATGTTGCAACCTAATTCATAGCACGTACGAGGTTCGCAGTCCTCCCCTATGCTACAAAATCAGCACGTATAAGGTTCACAGTCCTTTCCTATGCTGAAATACATCCACAACACGTACAAGGTTCGCAGTCCTTCCCTATGTTGCAACCTAATTCATAGCACGTACAAGGTTCGCAGTCCTCCCCTATGCTACAAATACAGCACGTATAAGGTTCACAGTCCTTTCCTATGCTGACGCCTATCTACATTACGTATAAGGTTCGCAGTCCTTATCTACGTTTACATATATCATCTACTTCACGTATAAGGCTCGCAGTCCTTAACTAAGCCATCACCAGCCGAGTCTATGTCCGACAGAAGCTAGAGGGATTTGCCATCCTAACTTACTATGTCGAACGTAGAACTCACATGTCATTCGTGTACCTAAATACACATACTTACGTTATAACATAAGAACACTCTAGGCATTCTTTACCTCATTCATTTAACAACCATACCCCTTGTCGTTACGTGCAATATCCGAAGATCGTTCACGCCCCGACAAGTATTCATTTGAAATATTCATACATCTACGATATATAATATTCGTACCATTATTTTTAACCGGACAGTACGCGCAATATCCGAAGATCGTTCGCGTACCGACAAACAATCATTCATATCTATCACACATATCACATATGACATACACTTATCACTTAGGATAAATGTATTAACAACACATCGAGTATGCACACAGCCCCGAAAACATAACAAGGAATGGGGCTAGAAACTCACCTGAACACGGTTACGTTCACCGTTAATCGTAATCACTTTCTTCAGCTGTGCACGGCTGACTGTATAACAAGTACACGTATCAAACAACTATCACTACTCATATCATCTTTCCAGTCTTAACTACTACCCACAACGAACGGGGGTCCGGGGGCAGCGCCCCTGGCAGCGGGGTCTAGGGGCGGCAGCCCCTAGCAGGGTCCAAGGGGCAGAGCCCCTGGCTGGGGTCGAGCTGTCTTAACACATTTTCCATTAGGTTTTTAATTTATTTTCTAAGCGAACTTAACTTTAGGCGAAGTTAAACCTTAAGGGAACTTAGCTTTAGGCGAAGTTAAACCTTAGGCGAACTTAGCTTTAGGCGAAGTTAAACCATAGGCGAACTTAGCTTTAGGCGAAGTTAAACCTTAGGCGAACTTAGCTTTAGGCGAAGTTAAACCTTAGGCGAACTTAGCTTTAGGCGAAGTTCATCAGGCGAACTTAGCTTGCAGGCGAAGTTCATCAGGCGAACTTAGCTTGCAGGCGAAGTTGTCGTCTGCAGGTTCTGTTCGCTCTTAAATCCTTCGTTCCTTAACCAAATAACTCGATTTGGGTACCCATGGAATCGTCTGACCAGCGCCTACAAACCCCAACTATCAAATCGACCTAACATCGATGTTTAGAGGGTGCGATTTAGGCATATAGGTTACGGGTCCTTTTTATCAATCGATTAACCCATCAAATCATAACCATTTTCAGTAAGTTTAGCTTTGTTGGATTCGTTTTTACCATACAAACTCAGATCTACCATTTCTCAAATCAAACCGAACCTATACGAACAATTTCTAACCATAAACGTACCTTGAACGAGTCGAACTTACGAACACGAGCTGGTCTTGTTGCTTTGGTTCGTCACGACGATCTAGCACCAACTAACGTTTACTCTCTCTCGGATCCTGCTCGTTTATGGTGTGTGTGTTTTGAATGTGTAGAGATTAGAATGGAAAGAGATGAGGTTTAGGGTTTTATGGTGGTTTAGGGGATATTTATATCCCTTAAAGCCCATGGACCTAAGGCCCATTCTCATTTAACCCATCTCAATTAATCTAACACTAGCCCGACTCATACCAACTCCTACTCTATTATTTATTTCCCGAACCCGAGTCAACTTTCCCTCTATTATTAAGTAATATAATTAATATCATTTTGGAAATTTCGGGATGTTACAGATTGTCTTTTAATTTCTCATTTCTTTTAACCTTTATATCAGTTTATCATGTTAACTAAACCCTAACACAAGTTCATTCCTCAAACTCAATTGACAACTTAATCAAACTTAGAATTTGGGTTCTTCGGTTCTTCATGCGTATGTCTGAACCGTTGCTCATAAAAAATAACATTCAGTAGGGTCTTACGTGTGACGAAAGAAGCAAAGTTCTGAGTTCAATTGAGTTTGAGCATTGATTAAGTTGTTGATTGAGTTTGAGGAATGAATTTGTGTTATGATTTTAGTTAACATGATAAACTGATATAAAGGGTTAAAAGAAATGAGAAACTAAAAAAATAATTACAAAATGATCGTTTTATCACTGACTTAATGACAAATTAGACGAGGTTAGCGAAAAGTACGAAAATTGCATGATTCTTGAAACGTCAAGTGTTCAATAGCAAAAAAAGATTAAAAAATATGCCAAAGTTGCGTAGTCAATCATGCCTCAAGTATGAAAATGACAGTTAACTCCAGGATTAAAAATGAGAAACTAAAAAAAAATACAAAATGACCGTTTTACCGCTGACTTAACGGACAAAATAGAAAGACGTTAGAAAAAGGTACTAAAACGGCGTTTTTTTGAAACGTGAATTATCAAGTTGCAATGAATTCGAAAACAGTACTAAAGTTGCGTAATTGAAAACCATATGTATGAAAATGACATTTAACTCTAATTTAAACTTATATGATATCAATATATCAAAAGTAGGGTCCTCAATGACAATAATAAGTTAAATAACAAGTTCATTTTCTTTGGTTTATTCGACCAGATATATGTGTGTGTGGTTCATTAAAATAAGACCCCATAATGATTCAGTACACCTCTGCCTAGTGCCACCAAATGAGGGAGTTCCATGTTCACTACTGCCACCCATGCTAGTCTTACCTTCTCATTCATTCGTGTGCCATCATGTGTCATATACACATAATCAAACCAATTTACTAGCACGTTTCATATAATTAAACAAAAAGCATACCATATGCACCCAATGCCAATAAATCACTCTACGTTAGAGATGGTCAAAAAAACCGGTTGGGGAACCGGTTTGCCGGTTTAAACCGGAAACCGGTTTTTACGAAAACCGGTTTTTTAAAAACCGGTTTGACCGGTTTACAAACTGCCGGTTCGTATTTCGGTTACAAGTTTTAGATCCAAAACCAGTTAACAAACCGGTTAATGAAAAAACCGGTTTTTTTTAATAACCGGTTATGGAAAAACCGGTTAACCGGTTTATAAAAAAACCGGTTTTTGACCGTTGTGGAAAAACCGGTTAACCGGTTTCTCCATAACCGGTTAACCGGTTAAAAACCGGTTTTTGACCGTTGTATAACGGCTATATGGCCGTTTTTTTTTTGACCGTTTTTTTTTTTTACCATTTTACCCCCACAAACATCTATATATAGTTTAGGTTGGGTATTGGTTAGATCACACTCGATTATACAACTCCAAACGCTCTAAACGTTTATTTCATACGCGATTATTTTGTTATCTCACGCTCAATTATACCACATTATCACTCCATACGCTCTTATTTTGTGTAGAAGCTAATTGTCAATGGTTGGGGCCAAATTGGGATTGTCCAACAAGATGGAACTCGACTTGTGATATGTTTGAGAAAGCCATCCAACAAAAAGAATCATTAATTGCGTTTCATCAAATTTTGTCAAGTAGGGGTAAATGTGCACCGTACGATCCTAGAAACTGGTTATTGATTGAGATCGTTACGGAGGTCCTTCAAATTTTTAAATCTTGCACAACTAGTTTATTCGGGGTTTACTATCCAACAAGCCCCATTGCATTACCAAAAATTGCTGTCATGTGCACAAAGTTGAGTGAACTTCATTGCAGGGGTGCACCTTATTTTGATATGGGTGTAAAAATGAAAGAAAAATTTAGAAAATATTTTCAAGAACTACCCGCTGTTTTGACATGTGCTGCTGCGTTAAACCCTTGCATCAATGTTGGTGGTGTTGAAGCTTTAATAGAAAAAATTTGTGATGAGCTAGAGTTAAACGACGATCAAAACCCCTATTATAGCCAAACTTTAAAGAATGCTTTCAACACCACCTTGTCAAACATGTATGATGTTTACCTTACAAAATACGGGTCGTCTTCCCAAATTCATGACTCGTTAAGAGCTGTTGCCCAATCCCAATCCCAAACCGACCTTGAAATGGGGATGTACTACATGATTTGGGAAGACGCCGGTAAACGTCAAAAGGTAAACACCCCAAGCAGTGAACTTGGAAGGTATGGTGGTACTAACTTTGTGAAACACATGACTCCGGATGAATTTAGAAGTCTTGATTTGCTGGCTTGGTGGAGAGGTAAGGAGGATGAGTTTCCGATCCTCGCCGCCATGGCCAAAGATTTACTAACGGTCCAAGCTTCCACGGTAGCTTTGGAGTCTGCTTTTTCTGTTTCTGGCAGGGTTATATCGATTAGGAGGACTCGACTCACTCCACCAGCTATAGAGATGTCGATTTGCTACAAGGATTACTTGGACTATTTAGATAGGGCACAACATCAACGCTCACTCGAGGGGGAAATGGAGTATGAGGCGGGCTTGTATGAAGACGAGGTCAATCAAGGACACACTCAACCAATGACCGATGAAGAAGCCGCGTACGACGATTACCTAAGGAATAGCTCGGGATCGGGTAGCGAAGAAAATTAGTTAAAGAAACAGCAAACATGGAGGCAAATAATGAGTAAGAAACAGCAAGTTGTTCATGTAATCGTGTCTAAGCATTCTTTAATGTTTGTATTTTTGAGTTACGAATATGCGATAACGATTTAATGTTTGTATTTTTAATGTAAAAACTATAAATGAAAGTTATGTGTTTTTAATCTTCCAAGCAAAGAACCCTAACAACGAAAGCAAAGAATGGCTTCGGTCAGTCCGTTTTGCCTTGTAGTTACCGGTTTGCCTTGTAGTTACCGGTTTGTTTATACTGTGAAAAAATAATGGTTATTTAAAAAAAAAAAAAAAAAAAAAAAAACCGGTTATTAAAAAACCGGTTAATAAAAAACCGGTTTATTAACCGGTTCTAACCGGTTTCTAAACCGGTCCTAACCGGTTAGACCGGTTAGGGTTTTGACATACAAAAACCGGTTATTAACCGGTCCGGTTATTAACCGAACCGGTTTTTTTCCGGGCAAAAAAAAACCGGTCCAGTTAATAACCGAACCGGTTTTTTTAAAAAAACCGATTTGTGCACCTCTACTGTACGTCACAACATGCACACAGTGTTCAAAAAGCATTAAAGACCGGGGACACGGTTTCTACTCACTGGAACTAGAGTTCTGGTAGTGGCTACAGTGATGGCAGCTACGATTAAAATTGAGAGAGGCAATGGTGAGATGTCAGACAACGGTGGTGGTGCGAGTGGCGATGGCAATATTTACGATTAAGAGACATTATGGAGAGTTTGTGGTGGTATTCATGAGAGAGACGAGAGTGGCGATTGAAAGAGACAATGGAGGGTTTGTAGTGGAGGTGGAGGTGCTACATTGAATCGTTGGTGGAGGGTGATGTTAAGAGAGGAGTGATTGAAAGAGAATGGGCCGGAGTGAATTTAAAGGAAAGAGTGATCGCGCTTCAATTTATTTTTTACCTAAAGTTATTGATTTGATACTGACGACAAAAGTTATCTGTAAAAAAAGTTACTTTATTCGTCTAGTGTTTGTCAATAAATGGCATAAGATTAGCAACAACTTCATATTGTTGTTGGTAAACTACGACAGATTATCTACTATGCTACACAAACTCATTAGTGGCGAAGCTTGGACTAAGACATCGGGGGGGCCGGACTCAAAATGTATACAAAAATTCACAAATGATGGGGGGCCGGACTCAAATTTTCGGCCGGAAACGCCTAAATTTACACTACGCATAAAAAATTTCGGACGAAAACAGATAAATTTACACTACTACGCGAAAAAACTGGAGGGGGGGGGGGGGCTCCCCTGGCCCCAATAAAGCTTCGTCAATGAAACTCATACCGGGCTACAACAATTCAATGAGTAATTTGAGAGGACATTTGGGGAATTTTTTTAAGAAGGGGACATTTCATTTCTTTGTTTCTATGGTAAAGACACCATTTAAGGATTATTTGATTTGTTTCTCAATTTTAACATCCTAGAACTTTCAAAACATAAACTGAAGTGGACAAGATCAATGATTGCTGAATTCTGACAGAAGAACCTTGAACTTTTTAGTTGGACACTTATCTTAAATAATTTCCTTTTGACAACTTTGACCCACGCCTTTTCTTTTTCTGGGTCGGGTCACGTTTCCTACCTCTTGTTCAAAATCTTTTTAACTTTACATTTAGTAAGGGGGGCCCTTGACATTTGAAAAATGTTACGAAATGACATGGAACTACTAAATAAACGGGGTCACCTAGTTTTTGCCATTTATATGATTCTGGTATATAAATACTATCATATCCTTTAGTTCACTTCTAATTAAATTATTTTAGATGCCTAGATGGAAGGTAGACTAAGTCTTAAAAATGGAAATACAATAAGATGGTTTTCATATTTAATTTACAACTTTTTAAGAACGTCTTCCACCAATCATCCTGCTTATCATAAGTCATAATTATTTTTAATTTTTAAAAGAAAATTTGGATTTTAATAATTCAGACTATTAACCATTGGTCATTAATAATCCTACCTAATAATGCAACTGGTGATATTCCCAACTTGTAATGTTGTTGTCAATAACAATCTCAGTTTAACAAATCATTAACTCTGTTAATTATTTTCTATTAGATTAGTGTGAAATAACCTAAATACCCCTGCTGACAAATAAATAATACACTTAATAAAAAAAAAACAACACAACAATCCTCCCTTCTTCCTCGTTGAGTGCCTAAGGCATTTTCAGTCGGCTTCAACCGCCGACGATAAATCTGAATGCCGCCCCGCCCGTCTCAAATTCGAATCACAAAAACCATATCAAATGTCTAAACACCGCACACGTCCTCCATTACCACCGAAGATAGTCGCCACCGCCCCTTGTTTTTCCAACCACGACAGAGCCGCACTCTAACGACCACATCGGGCGACGATTCCCCTCACTCACGGTCTCCTCCGCCCATGAACCAACATCCCCACCCCATCAAACCATAGCGCCCATGTATGCATCGTCTTTTCGACAAGAATCTAGAAAGCAACACAAAACATGATGGATGGGGAGACAGAGAGATCTGAGCGGTGGTGTAAAGTAAATTGTTGGCGACCGTCTGTTTCTAAACCCAACAAACCTTAGTGGTGGTGAGGTGTAAAGCTCGAGCACAGCCGCCAAGAGGGGATAGAAAAATAAGGGTGCTTGTGTTTGGTGGTGGTGCTCGTACCTTCACTTGCTGGAAAAGAAGAGTGGTGGTGGCCGGTAAAGACATCGCTAAATGCCATTGATCTAGGGTGTTGTTCCTAAATTAATATTGATCTACGGTCTCTCTATTTAGAATATCATATTATTATTTTTAGGTTTTTTATTATCTAAATTATTTATTTGCTAGTAAGGGTATTTCAATCATTTAATACTAGTTTAAAAATAATAACTAATGGTAACTAATGGTTTGTTAGACTAGGATTGCTATTAGTAAAAACATTGAAAGTTGGGATTGCCACTACTCACATTGTTAGTTGTTAGTTAAGATTATTGATGACCAATGATTAATAATAGTTTAGATTATTAAAATTCAAATTTTCTTTTTAAAATAAAAAATATATATAAAAAGTTGGTTGCATTTCATACAAGTAACAGAGGATACCTACTTTAAGATTTGGTAATGTGTTTTGGTGTACACTCAGTTTTTAGATCTGATCGGTTAGGTCACACCCGTCAAACCCATAATGATTTGGTCAAAGTCTATCTTATAAAGATTAAAGAGGAACACAAGTACATACTCTCCCACTACGGCACTATTTCTACATGCACTTGTAACCGCAACTCTCCCCATTACACGTACTTGTAATGCCAACTCTCTATTTTCCATCAACATACATATATTTATCTAGCTAGGATTGACAATTTTGGGTTGATGTATTCAATCAATTTTGAAAAAGTTGTGTACGGATTTATCTACTTAATTAAATGGGTTATGTAATGTTGAAGTTTGTTGATATGTTGACCTTTTAGTTAAATATGTCGATCACTAACCTGCTTTATCTTCTTTTTACAGCCCACGGCCCGTTAATACACTTACAACTTGAATGTTATTCACTAACCAGATATATAAACAGGTTAACTGAATCATGTTCTTGTTACACGATTTTATGCTTGTTCTTGTTACATGATATTAAGTGTGTGGTAGGATTAATGTTTTTATCAAAAATAAAGATACGGGTCAAATTTAGATTGAACAATGTCAGCGTACATGTTGGATATGCGCATAAGTTATACGCGTATAACATATGCTTATATATATTGTTTACTTGTTTCTTATAATTGTAATTTTTCATTATGTGAAATAAAATCTTCTTTCTCTGCTTTTTTTCTTTTCTTTCCATGTCATCGTTTTTCAACGATTACATGGTAGCAGAGCAGTGTTCTTAATTCTGCTCTTCGTTTCAACCGGTTTTTTTCGTTTCACCGGTTTTCTCTTTTTGCCCACTGTCTGTTCTTGATCTTTTGATCGTTTTCTTTCATCGTTCATGTGTTTTTTCGGACATTCATCTCGTTATCTTCTTGAAAAACTTCAAATTCATCTCTTTTCTACCTATTTTCATCATTCCAGGAGATTCAACCGTTCAAATCTCACCAAAAGTTCACAATATGTCATATTCTTGTTTTTAAACAGTTTCTCCAAATGTCAGATCGTTTCATCTTCATTTTCACACAAAATCTTGTCAAAATCTCCTTGCTCATCTTATACGCCATATAAGTTTACTGTATAACATATGCACATATCCAACATATACGCTGACAAACAATTTTAACCTGCTAATATAATATAATCGACATCGCTATATCTGCGTTGTCCACATTACATTAGTAGTACACATACATGTATTAAAAGAGCATGTGTAAAGAAACCAGTTATTCATTTTTAAATTAAATAAACAAATAGCATAATGGAAGGTTGTCTTCTATGTCTGAGAACATCTACCAAGTATGAGAGCATTCTTAGCCCGTTTTCTACCCTATATTCATATATATCGTATAATTACATTAAAAAACATTATATTTTCTCTCTCCTACTTAATTAAATAATAATTTTTATACATTTATCATCATATTTTTTCTCTCTTTTACTCACAACTAGTTTATGAAAATATTAAAAAATTATACAGTATCTACAGTAAAACCTAAAATTTAACTTTCTCATATAAATTTTCTCTCTATTCTACTCACAATCACTCATAACCATACAATATAATTTGCAAATTCCCCTCAAATAATTTTAGGAACGGATTGAGAATGCTCTGAAGAAACTAATTTGATAACATTAGAGTTCAAGTAGGGATGGCAATGAAACCCGAACTCGATGGGAAAACCCGAAACCCGACATAAATGGGGCGGGTAACACCCGACCCGTTAGGGTTTGGGATGGGTTTGGGATTAGTTTTTAATTTTTTCGCGGGTTTTGGACGGGTTTGGGATTTCTAATATACCCGATTACCCGATAACATAAACTCATTTACCCGATTATATAACCGATGTACCCGATATAACTTATTATATTATATATATATACTATATTCCAAATATATTATTTGTCGAAACTTGTTTATGTCAATTATTTAAGATATTTTACCTATATGGTAACCATCTTTGTAATCGATTAGTTATATTTTGTTTAAACCCCAGTAGAAACCCGATGGATTTTGAGCCGGGTGTACCCAACGGGTATATTGTCAAAACCCGATAGAAAACCCGAAACCCAACGGGTTATCCGATTAAAACCCGACGGGTTTGGGACGGACTTTTATAACTGGGTATGGATTTGGAAATACCTAAACCCGACCCAAACCCGATCCATTGCCATCCCTGAGGTCAAGGGGCTGAAACTAGAAATTAACTCGTTCTATTTTAAAATTGTTTGGGCGGAGCACCGAATGTGACGATTCACATCGAACGTACAACATACACCACTCTTGTTTAGCATCCAATCAGATGTCTCCACGTCAACGGTCAATCCTAGGTGATTAACGACCTCCAAAAAGGTGCACATGGCGTCATATGCAAGTGCCTTTTGGCATGTCTGTCCTATCATTTTCTTGTTCAATTTTTCTACTGAATGTAAATCTCGCCTGCTTATTTTTTTAGTGAAAACTCCTAATCTTATAATACTATTTTGGATAACATTATAAGATCATGAATGGTAATTGAAATAGAAATATTATAAATCAAACAGCAAACTTTGCAGGCTAATCATATACTTTCGGTAAATTCTGTTTTGGATGTTTGTTATTATTGATAATTCATGTTAGGATGCAAACTAACCAACTTGAACTTAGAAAAAAAAAAAAAAGACCGATCACCAAATCAAATATGTGATCAGCTCTATCATTTTAAATCAGGCTACAAACATATGTGCATGTTATATAAATGTGTTCATCTTTTTGCTTCTGGGTTATCTTGCTTATTCATTTTGGGTTATTCAGAATGTAGCCAAGCCGAATTCAATAAGATTCAAATGAAACTGAGTAATCATATTCGATTTTGTTCCGATTTACAATTTTGCTCAAATAAAATGAATTAAGTTTTTTTATTTTCAATTTTGTTTTTTAGCATTATTTATAAGTAAATTACAACAATCATGCCCAATAAAAATCTCATTAATAGCAAGACCACTGGTGGCCTAGTAGGGTCCGTAATGTGTGGATTGTTAGTGAATTAGGTTGTAATAATAAGATTGATTTTCTTAGAGGCCATTTAGTTGAGAGAATTGGACGGAGCTGAAAATACAAACCACAACAACAATCATACCCAGTAAATCTCACACATAGCAAAACTATTAGTAGGGTCTGGGAAGGATGGGATGTAGGCAAACCTTACTTCTATCCCTGGAGAATAGAGAGGCTGCTTCCAAGGGGCCCCCGGCTCCAAAAACAAACAACATAATAGTAGAATAGTAAATAACGTATAAAATAGACTATTGGGAAAGTGTAATATTTAGTACTAACGAGAAAAAAAAGTAGATAGAATAATTATAATAAATAGCAGTATTAGTAGGTCTCGAAATCGGATCTGACAACGAACGGCTTTGTTCTTGATAAGTGCTCGAGACGGGTGCGGTAAATCAAACGACCGAACATAAATAATATAAAGATAAAATACATAGCGATCTCGTTGTCGTTTAAAGATTTGATATATGATAAACGAACCGACCCACCCAAGGTGAGCTTTCTTTGGGTGGATGATTTACACCATGGAAAACACACACACAAACTAACAATAAAGTCTCTATTTATAGCCAAACAAAAAACATTCTGGAAGCTTTCCCGTTGAAGTTAAACGCGTGTCGAAGCTCTCGTCTCGTGTTCGGTTTTGCTCGCCGACATTAAATATTATCTTGACCATAAATACATAACGGGTTTCGTCATTTGATATCGCAAGTCACTTAAATTGGCCTTACAAGCAGTAAGATAAACAATAATAGTAACAAAAACAAATTATACTAAGGAGGTAAGGTTATGACTCTAAAACATATTTCCAAAAACAAACTATATCATCTCCCTAGAAGTCGCTAGGCAGACCCTAGCCGGCTTGGAAGTTGGGTATACTTGGAGTATTCAGAGGGTACTCGGATATGATAAATATAAAGAAAATTAATTTTTGGATATTATAAATATATCAAATATCATAAGTTTACTAATATTTATAACAAAATATGTGAATATCAATATAAATAAAAGAAATGCGTTTTTAAATAATATTCTAAAATTTTTAATTAAAAAATGATATCGTTCTTTAATATTATAGAAATATGAAGTATATTTTATTTTGTTTAAGTCAAAATCGGCTAAAGTTCACTGACTAGATGTGATTCTGGCTGAGGTTGACCACATTTGATCGATTCTTAGTAACTAGACGGAGTTAAAGAAACTCTCATCAACGACATACCTTGTAACGAGTACTCAGGAATACTCGACCTTATAAACCTACTTTTACAACATTGCCCTAAATTAATTCCATCGAAAAGTATGTTTGATTGATCATTAAATTAGAACTGGAAATTTTTGTTTTTCATACCATCAAAAAAATTCACGTTCGTGTACACTAATGATGAAATTATAAACACCGCATTAGAATGCTTGAAACAAGTGCTACTTTCATCGTTGCTGGTACACGACAAAGCTATTGCTAGAAACAAGTCGGCCGGCGAAAATATAAGAAGAAATTCAGCCCTTTAAAGGAAAAATCATTTGCTTTAGTAGATAATTTATTTTCATGAACGCCGCTATATAGCCATTCACTTTTCGCAGACCTAACAATACCTTATAAAATACTTTGCTAACCCTTGTGAATTTCTATAGCAAAATTGATCAACGAAACTCTTGAAAAGTTTTATTAATTCATATAGATTTCAATTATTTTACGAAACATTCCAGGAATAACATTCCAGTTCGGATATTCAAATTTGAACAAATGATTTTAGATGTTACTAGTAAGAATTTATAGCTACATTTTATTTAATCGTGGCTTCTGCTAATAATATATTATGAAGCTCGTTTGTAATAAATTATTAAATAATTTAAAGTGATTGCAAAAGTGAACGATTATTTGACTTTTGAAGATTGGTCTGCCGTGCCAGTTGAATTCGTTGGGACCTTGTCAACAGGATGTTTATGCCAACGAATGCCACCACCACTTATGCTTGCTTTAAAATATGCTTTTTATTTTTTTATAAAAAAAAATATAATCCTAAACAATCTCAAAATAAGATATCTTTTAACTTTATGCATTTATTTATTAAATACTAGGTTAGAACACGTGTGATACATGAGTTGATAAATACAAAATTAAACAAACATGTACTTGATTTTACAGAATTTATATATAATTTCAAACATTTTCGATTCATAAACTAAAATTAAGAAATACATAAAAATGGGGAAAAAAACCATATAACATTATGAATTTAGAAACATTATCATTCAAGTGCATGTTGATCATGTTGAATATTGAATCGCAAATCTTTTGATACAAGCTCTATTGAACCAATAACAAAGAAAATTTGTTATTTATAATATTAGGGGTAACAACAATATGAAAACGGCAAAACAAAAGAATGGAAATGCATACCACTTTGGGATAGTACAAAACCCGATAATATTGTTCTTGACCTGAAGAAAGAGCAGGCAGGTTAAAACTGAGATCATAAATACCAGTTAAGCTCACCGAAAACTAGTCAATAACTTTGTTGAGACTTAAGAGTTGGGTAAAACACTAAATTTATCATTTGAAAGAAAGAGAAAAGGAAATTTAAAAGTTGTTTGGAGTAAAAAAATATTTTTCACCATAATTTTCATGATATGCAAATTGAAACTCAAATAACTTCCATCATTGTCTCTAATACCCATCTTTGTAAGATTGAAAAATTTAGTGTAACTTACATGACAGACTTTACAATCTTCAAAAAACAGTCAAGTTTTAAGACTGAAAAGTCAACATAATATGCCTTTTTCAATCCAATAAAACCAAATGGTTTTATTGTGTATTATTTTGCTTGAAGCAAACTGTTAGATTATACTGTAAATTACATAACACACAAAAGTCATTGACTTTGACTTTTTTTTACAACTATCTAAAAATAGAAGCATTTATATGGCTAAGTTCAAGTCAAATGAATCTCTCCCCTACCTTGAGTATCGATGTACCATGATTGAAAAGCAAATTGTTAATAAAAATATAAATAACTAAAACATTTTCTATTCATACCATAAAATTGCATATATAACTATTGATACAACACATCTAGAAGAAGAAGAAGAAGAAGAAGAGGAAGAGGAAGAGGAAGAGGAAGAGGAAGAAGAGGAAGAAGAAGAAGAAGAAGAAGAAGAGGAAGAGGAAGAGGAGGAGGAAGAAGAAGAAGAAGAAGAAGAAGAAGAAGAGGAAGAAGAAGAAGAAGAAGAGGAAGAAGAAGAAGAAGAAGAAGAAGAAGAAGAGGAAGAAGAAGAAGAAGAAGAAGAAGAAGAAGAAGAAGAAGAGGAAGAAGAAGAAGAAGAAGAAGAAGAATGTTTGTCTTGCCTAAGCCAAAAAAGCTTAAAAATCTCCTTTTCGTGTAACGTAATGGTATCTGCACCAAATTACAAAACCCCATTAATCCTAAATCTCTATTTTCTAAAATAAACTCTTTTCTTTTTCTGAATACCATTAAAGGATAGATAATGTGAAAAGAATGCATATAAATAAAATAACTCACTTACGAATCAACATGATGTACTTTAGACACTTAACTCTATCAACCATTTGGTTCCATCTTTATAAGCTTCATCGATTCATCATCATCATCATCATCGTACTCAGTATATCCCACCAATAGCAGAGCTTCATCGATTGATGAATACTAATCAAGCCTCACCCCGTGAACCAAATATATGCTTTCTAATGATCAAAGTTAGTGTTCAAAAAGAATCATACTCATGATAAAAGTTTTAATGGAGATATGGAAAAGGGTTTATAATTATGATATCGAGTACCTTTTGCACGTGATCAAACCTGATAATATCATATAATCCAAGATGAATATTTCATAGAGTCCTGTTATCTTATGATGCATCTTTTCTTCTTTACATAACAAACCGTGTCATATGAAAAGTCTACCCAACCATACTCATTATAGTTTAAAAAGAAGATTCTTAAGAATATTGTTTTTGGTTACAGAAGAGGTTGATTACCTTTCCTTAAACATTCAAGAATTACGGTTTCCGTATATCGAAGGATGATTTATCTTCCATAAATTTAAGTATTTAGGCTTCCATCAATTAAGCCTCATTGAACCTGAAATAAGAATATGTATACTCAAACTCAAATTGAATCTGTAAATTGATTATGTATAATCGAATCGTTTAATGAATCTGTAAATTGAATATGTATAGACCAATCAGATTACATCAAATAATTATGATTAACGATTGTCATCATAGAATTAGCGTTGAGGATTACATATCGATTCAGATTGTCATCGGAGAATTAGGGTTGAGGATTACCTTTAATGTTGAAGACGGATCGATTATAGATGAATTCGATTGAGAAAAGAATCGATTGATAGAGCCTGAAGGATGGAAGAGTTTGACAGAGTCCGGTGGTTTGGGGAACTGTTATCTATTAATTGAATTTTAATTTGAATGAATAAAAAGAAAAAAGAAAAAAGAAATTAAAAATTTTTGCCATATGACAATTTGAAGAGGTTTGAAGGGAATTGGTGAAAATCCTATTGTTTTATTAGATAGGAAGATTGGGGGTTCGTTCTTGAATATGCATGCATTTTCGTTTCTTATCAATTATCATAAACGTGACATACTGACATCATAAGACTAGATTAATAAAAATTCTATCTGAATTATATGTGTCAATGATCTCTAGTCTAGGAATCTAGACTCAGAAACAGATTCATCTACACGATAAACTCTAAAACATGAGCCTAGTTGAGAATCAAGATCGTAGCCATTGGATGAAGGTTATTTATGTTATATGTGTGCCAGTCTCCTTAAGTCTCCAATAAAGGTTGTTTATATACTCAAAATCTTCAGGATCACATATTAGCAGCTCTAAGCTTGTTTTTGTTTGCAAGCCCAATTCCATTAGCTCCAAATCCAACTCCATGTGCAAGTCCAAGCCCAATAACAACATGACAAAAAAATAGAAATTACAATCATGAGACAAGAAACATTTTTAACAAATATATGTTTGGTATTGAATTGTACTATATATTTTAACAAAGTTTCAAGCTTTTAAGTTTGGAGAAAAAACTTTATATTTAAATGCTAGCGTATGAGAGAAAGAAGGTTTTACAATTGAATTTACAAGTTTAGTACTTGAACTTTTATCAAAATTTTTTAATTTATATAATAGTTACATATTTTACCCTTATTCAAAACTAACTACCCCCATGATTCTTTAAAAGACCATAGCTTTTTCACACGTTAATATTTTTTTAAACAAATTACATCATAAAAAAGAGCATTTTATTCTCTTTAATTTGAGTATGATATTGCTATACTTCTTTAACTTTAAAAAATTAGTATACTATGTGATTACCGGCTATGATTGGCAACAAGTCGAGTCAGACGAGCTTGGGTCATGTGTAAGACCAAATTAGGGTCGGAACGAGTCGATACAAAAAGGGTTAATTTTGTTTGGTTCGTGTCGGTACGGTTTTGAGTTGAAAGGGGCTAGGTCAGAACATGTTTCAGATTAAAACGGTGACGGGTCGAAAAGGGTTTCAGATCAAAAGAGGTTGGTTTAAAAAATTATCTATTTGAAATTAATGTATATTTCAGCTCTGTTTCTTGATTTTCGCCACCGGTTACACGCTTACGGTCTTTGCACGAATTGCACGTCTGCATTCGGGTTATGTGTGCACTATTATCAAGTGAATCACGTACCGACGCTGATTATGCGGATAATGTCAGGTTGGGCGCGCACTCGGCCGTACTGCACGGGCACCCAACTAGTTTTATTAAAAGCTTCAGCTACTGTGCCAAACACCTAAATATCTAAAAAGTTACAGCTAACAGCTACAAACTTCCAGCTACCATCCACCAGTTTCCATCTAACAGCCACTAGTTAGTTTTACCAAACATACCCTTAGTAAAAAAGTTTGAGCTGAAGCTGTTATATATTAGTAAGCATGATTAGGCTCACTAAAGTAAAAGAGACTATTAGTTACATAAACAAAATAATTTATAGATATACTTATTATTATTAATAACTTTTATATAACCTAATCAGCTTGAACAAATTAATAAGATGAACAAATAATAGGAGGCTTATGTTTACTACAAATGAATATGCAAATTGCACTGCTTCCCAAACCTATCAATATCATGTGTTGAATGATACTTATATGGCTGTTACTTAGGGTTTCATGAAAAGTGATGTGATGATAAACTTAATGTCCGATCGAAACATTTAGTAAACTTGGATTGATTTTTTTTTAAACGGCAAATTCGCACACCCCTAACCTAGTCTAGATTTACACAACTTTGCCCATAATGTTACTTGAACACTCAACGTTGGGGAACACTCAACCTTAACACCTTTAAACCATTGGGCTTCAAGTCCTTCGGTAAACACAGATTTGATGCATATTTTGGTTTCAAGCTCCAATCCCAGCTAAACAATCTCTTGCGCTATAAACTGTTTTAAGAATAATAACACTACTAGTGAACTTCTTTCTCTTATCTTTAATTGCTGATGTTGATGGTAATTTTCTTATTGAACTTGTGGTTGCATGTATGATGATGAGTTGTTTTATAGATGATAATGATGATGATGATGTTGATGTGGTGAGCTGATTGCATGTAGTAAGACGCATGTATGACTTGGTTGTAGTTGATGGTATCTTATTGAATTTAACTAAGGCAATTTCAAGATGAGTGAGTGAGTGAGGAGTTTGAATGTCCTTTAGGATTGACAAACACACAATGGTCAGTTGCTAGTAACTAAATGTCGAACCAAGTGTCAAAACGAGGTAGCAACTTTGGATTCTTTTAGCTTTCATTGTTTCTTATCATAAAGAAAGGGATTTGAAGTGAATTCATTCCTTGGATTCTCCGTATTCTGTCCTTGATACACGGTACGCTTTAGATCCGTTTGGGTATTTTCATCAATATGCCCTTAGTTGGGGTGTTTAAATTAATAAAAATCAAGGCCAATATTATATAAAGCAAAAATAAGGGACCACTCACAAGAAGCAAGAAGTACAAGATTACAAGAAATAAAAGGAATCAACCAACTAACAACTAACAATCCAAACCATCAACTCATAAAGAACAATTAACGAAATTAAAACGGCTTCACTTTTCTCATTCTAGTCCCAATCTCTTGTTCCGTTGGCTCACCCAAAGAAACAACATAGTTTCTTGATGTCGGTTATTACGTTAACAATCGGGGAAACTTTGTTGTTAAAAATAATATCATTCCTAATTAACCAAATCGTCTAACATGTTACCAACAAAAAAGCTTGAAGCCTTGAATTACCTCTGCTTCCTCCCTTTTATTTATGATCTTTAATGGATACTCAAGAATCTCCCTCACGGATTTAAGTTGATGAGGACCTGGAAGTTTCACCCAAGCGAGAATAATGGTCCAAACCCACCGCACCACCCAAAAATGAACCATCAAGTGTATTGACGATTCCGGTGCCGTTTTGCACAAAGCACACATTGTATCTATCACATTTATACGCCTTATTGATAACGCTAATTTTGTAGCTATTCGATCCAAAAGAATTCTTCACATAAAATAATTCACCTTGATTGACAAATATTTCACCCAAATAGATATTTCACCTTTCTTTCTTTTTTATATATGTATCAAATAGACAGTAAAAATGATTACATCCAATTAAAATATAACACTTTGTATCAAAATAGCTAAATTTTTG
This sequence comes from Bidens hawaiensis, assembly GCF_021521415.1. Lineage (NCBI taxonomy): Eukaryota > Viridiplantae > Streptophyta > Magnoliopsida > Asterales > Asteraceae > Bidens > Bidens hawaiensis. The sequence goes on along the minus strand of NW_027491069.1, from coordinate 1,412,488 downwards.
CCCAAAAATACGAATTTTACACCAATTATGACACTTGTAAATGTGTGATTGGTTTTTAGTAACGTAAAAGGAGTGGACTTTTACATAAATGTCTAAATAGTGCAAAAGACTATTATATAAATGTCTAAATAGTTGCCAAGTTGTGCGCAAAATTGGTACATGTTTCCAATGTATTGATAAAGAGTATTTAATTAAAAGATTTAGTGAAAGTCAAACTTGATCAATTTTCACAAAATGCCAATGGCTATTTTGAATATTTCATAATATATTTAGTCAACATGCCTATTCACATGATTTCCCCTTTAAGTCAAGCATTAATATGAGTAGGTAATGACCATAATTGATTAATAAGTGGCATCCAATCAATCATAACTAACTTTAGCATAAACTTCTTATTTTCAATTGTTAGGATCACATTTGTGGTTTTTGTTAAATAGACCCAAACCTTAACACACTGTCTTAGGTAATCAGGTATACATCTTTCATGAAGCAATTGTTAGGAGGGTAGGCTCATAACAAAGCTATAAGATAAATGAATGGATAAAACATATATCAAACATAAATACACAAATCAAAATTATATTTACAATGTGAATACATGCTATCAAATACACAAAAATAATCAAACATATCATTCAAATTAAACAAACATATCATTCAAAAATAATCAAACATTTAACATAAACAAACATATCATTCAAATTAAACAAACACGGACGCAAAAATAATCAAAATTTAAAATATCTGTTTAAAACACTAAACTGTCATGTATAAAATCCACATATATATGTCTCACACATAATTACAACCAAACAACTATGACCAATCCTAGTAACATAGAGATGGTTACCTTTTACTCTCTCTATTTCACAAATCAACATGAGAAGCATGGTGAATACACATGAACCATTGACCATCAATCCTCTCAAACACATTGGTTGCAAATTGACTTCCCCAGTTTTTACCAGTAGTCCTCACCATTTCAACACACGTGACATACCCGACATCACCTCTAACATGAACTTGAACATCTTTAACCTCAATACTCAATGGGAACTCATAATCTGCCCAAACATATTCCCAGCTTCCCATTACAAGCTCATAACCACTTATCCCACTCACGCCTGGATGCACAACACAAACATTATCACTTTTCGACCATAATGCTTGCATTGTGGCTAAATCACCGTTCCTAAACGAGTTGTAAAACCGAGTATTTGCAGCTAAAACTGCAGCCTTGCTATCTTCATGAAGGTGTTTGAGGTTATCCCTGATTTTTGCAGCTTGTGCGTAATTCTCCTCCTGGATTGCAATCTGCAATTCTTTCTTCAAGGTTTGTTCATCTAATACCATACTTTCACTGCTTATTGTTCCTTCTGAATCATTCATCTTCACTTGACACGGTTTTAACAAACTGTATTGTTTCCTAGACTGTAATAAAGGTTTACCGATCTTTCTGAAACCAGCTATACAAGAAAACTGCATGCTATGAAGATGCCTGTTGTTATGCAAGCTTCCCTGAGAAATAAAACACCGTCATAAGGAGGAATGTAAGAATGTAAACGAACCGAACCAAACCGAAAAAGGCCTTGTTCATGCTTGTTTGTTAAGCTTTTATCAAACAAGCGAACGATTCACGAACACCAAACCGAACGGAATTTCTTGTTCGTTCATCAAGGAAATGAATTTGCTCGTGAATGGTTAACGAACACAAACGGTGTTTTATTTGATTTGGCTCTCCAAGTATGGCCAGTGTCAACGGTTTGGTCCGGATACGAAGTTTATGCTAGTGTTTTTGTAACATTCATATTCATATATTAATTTACTTATTTACATATAAATTATCACATAATACTCATATATATTTTTGTTTCAAAGTAATAATTTTGCTTAATTAGTAAAGTCTTTAAAAAAATTAAAAACCTTTAATGAACTAAACAGATGAAAATGAACACATTGTTGAATGTTCACGAACACAATTGAACAAAGATGGCCTATGTTCATGTTCGTTCATTTATTAAACGAACGAACTTCCTGCCGAATAGTTCAATTCATTGACAGCCCTAATAATGAGTTATAACCTAAAGAGTAAAATGTAACCTAATGACTAAATCAGCAAATATGTGTTTGTGTTAATAACTAAACTATCAATCACATATACACATCATAAATCTATAATTTTATCATACAAATCTCAAACTCTGTTAGTCACATTGAAAGTCAAGATCTCCATAAACTGAGACGTAATAATTAGTTGCAGATCGTGACTAAGATCTAAAACAATTTCAGCAAACGCATAATTATTATAACAAGCAGAACAGAAATGAATCGATGGATCAATCAATATCTAGTATTTGGACTCACATTGGTAATGAAAAGGGGCGGTCGGATCGGGCGGTGCGCAGTGGACGTAATTGTCGAGAGCTCCATCAATATCATTGTAAGTAAGTTCAGGGAATCAACAGCATAGCAGTAGCAGAATGGATGAATGGCGATTTCTAGGGTTTGGATGTGCTTGATTTGAAATATAATATAATATAATATAATATAATATAATATAATATAATATAATAGGTTTGTTTGTTTGTTGATAAACCAGTCAGTCCCGTTGAAAATTCACAGCAGCAGACTTTTTTATTTTTATTACAAAGTGAAATTAAATAGACACCTTCGAGTATCACTCAAATGATAAATTTACTCCTCATAATTACGGTAAATGTAATTGAAAGTAAACTCTTTTGTTCGGAGAACACTGACGAATGTTTTTTTTAATGCTAGAGTAGAGGCTGGCTGATGTATGTTGTCAAACACACGACTCCATTTCTTGGATCATAGGGCATAGCTACTAAAGTAGTGGCATACAAATTTTAAGTGAATTACTGAATCCAATCCATCATACGTCAATCAAAGCCATCATTTTTGTAACATGTGTAATTTGAAAGGGTAACAAATTAACAATCTTTTCACGTCGCGATTATTATCTTTTAAAACTAATATTACCATAGAATTATTACTGTGCGCCGCCATATGACGACACGTTTTCAAAAGAAAAAAATATAGCATCAGTAACAGTAACTACGTTTTGGTCATTCTAACTCCAGGAAACGGATTGATACAAATGCCTGATTTACGACAAACAAAGTAGCTATTGTTTTCCATTGCTCAAACTTGTGGTATGATCTCTCATTTTGGGTTTCGCAAATATTAACTCACAATATGGCGCATCTATTTACCCCAAGAGACTTGAGTAGATTCACACCACCCGTCCACAACCGTGAAAAAGATCCCATACGCGCAGCTGCAGGAGCCGGTGGTGCATCTTCATCCCCACCCTCCCGTTCCTGGCTAGAAATCAGCGGCTCCTGTGCCTCTTCAATCCTAGCCTCGTTGTCTCTATTATCTACTCCAACTTCTGATATCTCTCCAGGCTTCTTGTCAAATAGTCCTTTAAATTGCTTACGCGCTTTCTTCTCAACTTCCTGGTATAAGCAGTGATCATAGTGTATAACACCTACTAACGTATTATTGTAACTTTGTTATTCGATATATTATTAAGTATTAACTAACCAACCTGCTCGGTCTGCTTCAGTTTAAGAAGAGCTGCTTTTGCATTGGCTTCAGATGACTTGTCTATGGTTATCATCTATTTTTTAAAATATTAAAAACAACTATCAAAACATTATATGTTCTAATTCTAAATCAAACCGACTTCATTTTTAAAATTACCTTCTTGAAATCTGCTCTTGCTTCATCAAACTCACCAAGCTCCATGTAAGCCATTCCTCTTCGGTAAAGTGCTTTCACATGAACAGGATTAGCATCTAATACCTGAAAAAAAAGAAAAAAAAAGAAAAAAAAAATCATTACTATTCATTAATATCAGCAATTAATATATTCTGATAATCTGATCATAGAAAAAACATGACTTTAAAACAAAGGAACTTACTTTATTACACATCTCAATTGCCTTTCGACAATCCCCCATCTTCAAGTAGCATGCAGCCACATTCAGATTCAACAGATTCTTTTGCACCAAAAACATTAAAATTAAATTTTAAAAACTACATAAATCACTCACGAACACTCGTAAAAATATAATGAATCCTCATACTCGTGTATTTGCAAACTCTTTTCCCTCCTCGTCATCTTGAGGATTGACGTGATTGAATTCACGTAGAACCTGCAACAAAATGCATAATCATGTCATATTACAGTCAAAAAATCACACCTTGATAAGACCATACTTTCATATTTACATAAAATGCTTTCAAAGTCGGTAGTTATAATTTATAATGCAACAGTGGTGAGAGTTTGTACCTTCTCGTATTTAGTTTTGGCAAGTGCATATTTTCCTTCTTTAAATAGCCTGTTACCCTGAATAAAAAAACAGAGACCCTGTGAATAACTTATTACTTACTCTATGATATCAGTATATTTACAACATTCCCAGTTTTATTCTTTAAAAAACAGGAATATCCACATAAGCATCGAGTATAAATGTATATTTGAATATATGTAACAGATTAACAATAGTGATTTTTTTATATTCTATACTTCAAATACTGAACTGGATAACAAGATGAGATTCAAAAATTACAGAATATATACCGTGCCTTTGGTCTTCTCAACATCGTCCATGATAGCTCGAAAATTCATGCCGGTCCAGTCCTGTAGAAGAACACATTAATGTAAGTTAGCATTTTCTCACTTTTATGGTTTGAAAGAAATGAAATACCATAAACTTGTTTACCTTTAGCATTTCAAACCCAAGAAGCTCAATAACCCATTGAACGTGAGCACCTTCAGGAACATTAGCAGGCCTATAGTCACAATAAAGAAAAAAAACAGACAAATTAAAACATCAAGATCAGAAAATCTAACAACTGTATGTAAAGCTATATGATAAGATGATAACAGAGCTGAATGAAAGCAAAATAAAACAAACCTGGTAAACTTGTCATATGCATAATCAGGGGGGCAGGTAACAATTGATACCTCTTCAGGCAACATTAACCGAACACACATCTCAAAACCTTCAGGTACCTAAATTGGTGACATGTGTCAATTGGTAAATTAACTTACTAAATCCAACTTCTTGAATTACATGTGTCATTCAAGGTTAGGGTTAACTTACAAGGCCTTCCCCTGAGGAAAACTCCAAAGGTTGGCCATTATTATCAACTCGTGTATCATAGAAAACTGTCTTTTCTTCATTAAGAAGCATGCCCTTGTAATGCACACGCAACCGACTGTCTTGAAGAGGGCAATCCATAGGAAATTCACCTGATTGTTTCAAATAAACAAGGAGCACAAATAACATCATCACATGCTAAAATGGCCACTAAATTTAGATTGCTCATGTAACTATATAATATCAAATATGTTGCAAAAGGTTAAACTTAAGGACTGAAACAGCACCTTTGCCATCTCTTACGCGCCGTTTTATAAGGCGACCATCTCCTAGCACATCACGTACCTGCATAATGATATACAGGTGGACATATTATCTCTGTTTTAAAGACCGTGGTAGGGAATAGAATGCATATCCCTTTGCATATAAATGAAAAGAAATATACTTTAAACTAAGGAAGGAAAACACATTTGCATACCTGAATAAAATGGATAAGATCCACTTCAAAGTGAACTTCTTCAATACCTTCTACCGAAGGTATTAAAGGGCTTTGACTTAAGTACTGACTTGTAACGTAAATCACTGCTTTCTCTCCACGTGACATTGTTCCTATACCCATTTCAAGACCTTTAGGTACCTAACATAAAAATACAATGAACACCATTAAGTATACAGAAATCTTATTTTGTGCATAGCTGCATTTAATGCAACAACCGTCATGTAAAATAAACAATAACTAAAACTAAGATTAGAAAACTAATTTGACCAATAAGAATATATGCCAACAAACCTCAGATTTTCCAAAAGTAAACATAATTGGTTCGCTGGTTGTAGCTAATTGAAGTGGTTGTCCATTTCCCAACTTGGCTGAAACCCTATAAAATCAGCCACATACCACAAGTATATTTATATCGTAGTCGTTTCTAAAATAATTAGATTTCCTTCAAATGTGTGTTTGTGTGTGCGCGCGTGTTTGTGTGTGTGTGAGAGAGAGAGATGACAACATATGAACCTGGCTTTTATTTCATAAAGATCTCTCGGATTTTCCCAACTCTGTGCCTCTATTATAACCTGTCCGGTGAATGACATATTGCCTTTAGAACTTTCACATTGAAACATATTACCAATTCCTAAATTCAACTCTTTTTATCTAGAAAAGAAATGCAAACAAAAGACTGAATATTACATATACTATTGTTATAAAAAAAATAAAGAGAACAAAAATGCATACCTTCTTCAAGATTCCCAAATCTTCAGTTACAACCTGAAGAACATCAGTCACAAACCAAAAAAATTTGAGTTATGATATCAAGTACTATAAATAAGAATTCCTAAACCTAAGCAACTATGTCAATTTAGTGCTAAAAAACCAATTGCAGCTCTTGCCTTGACTTTAGAAAACTCAATCAGCTCAATCTCAAAATTAAGTTCAGCATCCTTCGGAAAGCTATCTGAAACAGAAACTGGACAGTCCTCCTCGCCATAGTGCAATTCAGGCTTCATTTTTAACTGAAACAGTTAACACAAAAGCACGTGTTAAAGATCAATCTCAAATAACAATCCAGCAAGACAATTACAACACCAACTACTAAATAAACTATGATCACCACCCAATACTGAGTTACCGACCACTGCAATTTCGCCCTTCAACATTGTCGGAATTCCTTCTAGCAGCCCTAATATTATCTTGCTCTTACCCAAAACCTGCCTCGTTGGGATGCCTTTGCCTATAAGAAACAAATATCACGAGATTAACAGAGTCATTGAATAATAAGCCATAAAAAATTAATGATAAGCGAAGCATAAAGTCACGCGCACCGCCAAATTCTGAGCGAGTAGACTGGACAACCACTCCATCTAGAGTTCGAACAGTGCAATGATATATGATCTGCACAATAAGCATACTTAAAGTTCATAAGGTATAAAAAAATAGCTCAATTACTGTCACATATTATTGTGCTAGTACTAAGCACATATATTCATCATCATTAATAAGCTATTAATTAAGAGTTAACTAAACTATCAACACACTAAACCCAAATAGCAAAATGATAGAGTCAATTACTGAATTGAATACCTGATTACCATCAGAAGGCATGGCATCACCACCTCCAGGTCTAATCATGGCCTTCATCAAGCCTCCAGGAACCATCTTCTTCCTCCTAAACAAACAATACTTGATTAACACACAAACCCAATTGAGAAAACACAAATTCAAATTGAAGCTGAAATTAGACCTCTTATCGTCCTCATCGGAAGTGGGTTTCTTCTTGGTCGGCTTGTATTCTTGTTCCGCGTCTTTCACCACCGCCATCGAAGATTATGTTGTGTTTGTAATTGCTGAAGTTGAAATTTGAAGAGTGGGTAGATAAATCTTGGGTGTGATTTGAGGTGCCGATGAGTTTAGGTGAGCGAACAAGATTATTGATTATTGACGGAGAGTCAGCGTTATTAACGAGATAAATGATTTCAGTTAAGCACACAAGTTGTGACCTGGAGTGTAAAGTTTTATCATTTATGACAAGTTTAGGATAACCTTTTCTTTTCATTTTTAACAGCTTTCGAAATTATCTTTCCCAACACCATCTTTCCTAGGGTATTCTTCGGGTTATTTATTCAGATTTTGGATTATTTGGGTTAGGTTGTTCGGGTTTAAGCTCAAACAAATTGACCCAAGAATCGATCCAAATAAGTTTGGTTTGTTCGGGTTAAACGGGTCGGGTTTAACAAATTAAAAAAAAATCACCTTTAACAATATCATAAATTAAAAAACACTATATTCCAAGCCGTTATAAAACCATAATATACAGCCATATTCAACAATAACATATATTATTTAGCAAAACATAAAATTTATCATACAAGAATGCATTATACGGGATGGAGTGTTGTAGCATGTGGATCAAGACCTGTACGGATTGAAGAAACATGCTCAATACATATTGGTTTAATTACTGGGTCAAGTTATTACACAAAGGGAGACAACAATGAGAATAATGAGAAGGATTTATAGCCACACAAAAAAACCCTTAAAAAAATTAAAAAATAAATAAATAAAAAATCATAACTCAAAATTTAATAAAAAAACAAAAAAAGGGGGAAATTCCCAAAATAGGTATTTATAAAAAACAAATTTCTATTTTAGGTATTATTTGTAAAAAATTCTAGAAATAGCCCGGTATTATAAATTAGTAGTGGCGAGTAGTTTGTAGAAACCAATTAGAGCTTGCCACGTGTTCTTAAACTAACTGTAACGAGCATGCTCACTAATAATCACTCGTCACGACTAAATAAGTTTCATGTCTCGTAATCAACGTCCACGAGTAATTCATAAGGCATTTAGTCACGACGAGTAGATTATAAGGTTAAACTAGTCGTGATGAGTTAACTACTAATAACTACTCGTGTAGGGAATGTAAACCGGGTAAACTAGTCGCGACTAAAGGACGTATGAATTACTCGTGGGCGTTGATTACGAGGTATGAAACTTATTTAGTCGTGATGAGTAAATGATTAGTGAACGTGCTCGTTACGGTTAGTTTAAGGACACGCAGTAAGTTGTTATTGGTTCTACAAACTACTCGTCACAACTAGTTTATAATACCTATTTCTGGAATTTTTTGCAAATGATACCTAAAACAAGAAATTTGCTTTCACAAATACTTACTTTGGGAATTTTCCCAAAAGAAAATTAAAAACACAAAAATGCTTCCACTGTCTTTCTCATTCTAAAAAAAACCACAATGTTGAGAGAAAAAGGTCATTGCGTCTTTTTGTTTATTATTGTGTTTTATATTCATTTTCGCCATTGATTGTGTCCTTTTTACTTGACATTGTGTCTTTTTTTCTTAATATTGTGTTATATTATTCAACATTGTGTTATATTTTGTTCGGTATTGTTTTATATTTTGCGATTATTGTGTCTTTTTTTAGTTATAATTGTGTCTTTTGTTCATTTTCGTCATTGTGTCTTTTGTCTCTGCATTGTGTGTTTTCGGGGGGTTTTTTCTTTTTTTTTTGAACGAGAATGACGAGGGAAATATTTTTGTTTTTATAATTATTTCATTTTTTATTTATATTTTGAGTTATGATTTTTTTTTTTAAAAATTTTATGAGTTTTTTGTGTGACCACAAATTCTTCTCATACTTCTTATTTTTGTCTCACTTTGTATTTTAAATTTTCCCTTAAATACTATACTATTTAAGTTTTTGAATTGAAAATAAATTCTCAGCATGCTTTATGGTAATTAATGCATTGGGATGTGATAGATACAGTATTAATTAGAGTCTTGAGAACAGCCGAACAAGAATACATAAGGACACTGTGTTACTTCACTGCTAAAGTACCCTATAAGAATTAGGGATACATCCATCGATGTATTATACTTCAGGTTATTCGGGTCAACCCGAATCTTGGTATTTCAACCCGAGTATTTTATCTCGGGTTCGAGTTAGGAGTTTAATCGGTTAGAGTGAATTCGGGTCGGGTTATTTGGGTCTCGGGTCGCTTCGGGTCGGGTTTGTTATTCAGGTATGGTTAAAAAACACACCCCTAATATAGGATAGCCATCACTATGACAAAACGTCATTGAATCAGGTTTGATTCCAAAACCATAACAAAGATCTCAAACCTCACCATCACTCCCATTTAATTGGACCAAAATACGAATTGAAAATTTAGGAAATCAAATATTACATTTTAAGCAGTTTAGCTATCTGTTGGGTTTCAGTGGTGATCAGTTAAAATTTTGTTTATTAAATCCGGTTCAATAAACGTGACAAATAATAATTAATCATATTAATTAATAATTATACGAAGCAGAATATACAATTAATCAGCACAGAAAACTAAACCCGACAGCAGTGGCGGACCCAGGATTTTTCGACAATGGGGTCCCAATTTTTCGTGTTCAAAATTTTCGGGTGGGTCGTTCGGGTCAGATCAAGGCGAAGAACATAATAAAAAAACAATATCATAATAAAACACACAAAATACAATATATCCCATGGAAGGTATTCCAAATCAATTTTCTTAAGAGTATTACTTGAAGAAGATGATGGCTCAAAACTTTCTTTTAAATAATCCTCACATAATTAGCCCTAAAATCCAAGTTTTAATGAAACTAAATCACAATCTAACAACAATTTGATAATACAAGTATACAACATACAATTACCAATATAAAATCAATCAATATTATATTAGCCCTAAAATTACCTTTTGTTTTCACTTTTGAGAAAAATTTAGAGGAGAGCTGAGAGGAGTGAAGCTGGGAGGCAGGCTGAAAGGAACATAGGATGGCCGAGTGGCCGGAGAGGGCGCGGTGGCTGGCCGGAGATTCAGAGAGAGGAGGCATGCCTGCATGAATGGGAGTGTTGGGAAGCACTGTCTGCTGTGATGTTGAGAGTTGGAATGGCTGCATATGAGTTTAAACTTTAAAACCCTACTAAACTAATATTAAAAATGATTTAAAACTAAAAAAGGGGAAAAAAAACAACTAAACCAGCAGCTAGTAAGGGTCGAACTCGGGAACTTTCATCAAAAAACAGGGAACTTTCCACCAGACCAGCTCAATACTATATGTATGGGTTCCAAGTTTTAATTTTTATGGGGTCCTTCCAAAATTTAATATACCGCTTCTACTTAATTTTTAATACTCCGGTTACAGACAATACGAGTACGAGTCAAAACATTAAATATATAATTATAAACTAACAATATATTTAAGTTTACCTCGGTTAATAAATAACCGGTTGAGACACCGAAGGCTAACGAACCGAGCTAGGTGACACAACGAGATCAACGACCAACGGTGGCGGTGCACGACAGCAACGGCAGCGGTGGAGGTGTATGGCAGCGGCTGTAGGCGGCGGCAGGCTGTGGACAAGCGGTGGCACCGGCAGGCGGTGGCAGACAGATGGCGGTGACTGGTCAGGCGTTAGCAGTGATGGCGGCGGTGAAGCAGGTGGTCGGCTGTTGGATGGAGGAAGGATGAGATGGACTTGTTAGGATTAGTTGTCAGGTTATTAAAACATCATATATTTATATAGCGTCCTATTAGGTTTAACTAATCTCATTAGTTATAAACCTAATGGGCCAACAAGTCCAATTCTTACTCCAAAGCCCGCTCCATGTAATTTTTATCTCATTAAAGTGTCTAACCCGGTTAACTAACTTAAGCGGGTTAATAGTTCGTTACCTCACGGTGTAACTCTCACGGGTCATAACCCGGTTGGCCGTATTGACTTAACCGAACCGGTCCATAATTCCAACAGTCTCCCACTTGGACGGTTTCTGGTTAAGTTACTCAATACTGACAGCCAGCGGTGCTCTAGCTACACATAGCTGCCCCCAACGGGTTATAACATTTTAAATTCATTAACCAAAATAATCTTGGAACACTATTGCAAGATAACGAATTTATGGTAATCGTTGTCATCTATCCTTTCTGTATAAGACATCAATTGAAAAATGAGACATGGATTAGGTTCAATCTCATATGGTGTTCAATCATTATAGTTCTCGATCAAGAATCAAAGTGGTCCAATCAAACACACAGTTAGTTTGGGTGAGGCATCACACTTTACCAGTTTGAATCAACGAGGGCGCCAAGATGTCTAACTATTACATATCATGTAAGAGTACCGAATCCCATCTTGAATACATACAACTCCCACTGAACTTCAGATCATTCCCAACCAATGTCTTTATAGCTGGCAGTTACGCAACAGCGGTTGACACTGATCAAAGAATAACCTTTAGTAAACGAAAGTTCTAATATGTATCTTAGGTCTAAGGATACTAAATGAGTATACCAGTATCAAAACATCTTATGACTAAGATCCATGAAGATGATTTGATGCGAGTTACATCCAACGTCATTCATAATGAGGTCTGTGAGTTTGGAAGTCAACTCCTTGAGTCCAAAGTCAGAATAGTCTTAATTCAGAGTCGTTCCCACGAGTCTGGCCGACTACGGATAATTTAGAAGACAATATTCACGGATTAAACGTATTAAAACCGAACACAGTTATATTATTCAACATTTGCATTTAACCATTAATTCAAAAGAGAACTTAAAGTATAACTGTTTGAGATGTTCACACATCTAAATACTAAATCAAAACAAACTACTAGCTAATCTGAGACCGATAGCATCTTTGCGATGATCATGCTTGTCCTAAGTCATTGTTTAGTGAACGGGTCAACTAGGTTTTGATCTGTGTCTTCTTTGCTTATTATGATGTCTCCTCGTTCCAGTATATCTCGTATATAGTGGAACTTACTTAGAATGTGCTTGGCCCTGTGATGAGATCTGAGTTCTTTGGCTTGAGCAATGGCTCCTGTGTTATCACGGATTACGTCGATCGGTTTCCAAAAGCTTGGAACCAGATCGAGGTGGGCTATGAACTTCATCCAAGCAGATTGTGAGAGAGAATCATATCGGTCAGTCTGGAAGCTATCATCAGTGTAACACCTTACAGTGAGCTCTTCTTCGTCTTTCGTCCTTTTCAGGTACCTCAGAATGTTCTTCACAGCAGTCCAGTGGGCAATGCCAGGGTTCTGCTGAAAACGACTAGTCATGCTCAGTGCATACGAGACGTCAGGTCTAGTAGATAACATAGCATACATTATAGAACCAATCGCTGAATCATATGGAATCGCTTGCATGTGCCTAGTTTCAATGTCCGTTGCCGGAGATTGCGATTTGTTCAACACGGTTCCTTTAGCCATGGGGAGAGCTCCTTTCTTGGAGTTATCCATAGAGAAGCGTGTCGTTACTTTGTCTATGTACGTACTTTGACTCAGCCCTAGAAGCCGCTTAGACCTACCTCGGTAGATCTTAATTCCTAGAATATAAGCAGCTTCACCAAGATCTTTCATTGCGAAACAAGAGCCCAACCAGTTCTTAACTTCCTTAAGCATAGGGATGTTGTTTCCAATGATCAGTATATCATCCACATACAGGATGAGGAATGATATAGTGCTCCCAGTAGCCTTTCTGTAAACACAAGGCTCATCTTCATTTTTAGTAAAACCAAACTCTTTGATTTTCTCATCAAATGAAGATTCCAACTGCGAGATGCCTGTTTAAGTCCATAAATGGACTTATTCAGTTTGGACATCCTGTTAGGATATTTATGATCGACAAACCTTCAGGCTGAACCATATAGACATCTTTAAAAAGATGTCCATTAAGAAAAGCAGTTTTGACATCCATTTGCCATATCTCGTAGTCATAGTACGCGGCTATGGCAAGTAATATCCTTATCGACTTAATCATAGTAACGGGCGAGAAGGTTTCATCATAGTCAATACCCTGAGTTTGAGTAAAACATTTCGCGACTAGTCGTGCTTTATAAGTCTGTACATTTCCATGCTTGTCGGTTTTCTTTTTGAAAATCCACTTGCTCCCTACTGCCCGACACTCGGGAGGTAGCTCAACCAAGTTCCAGACTTGATTGTCATGCATAGATTGCATCTCGGCGTTCATGGCATCTTGCCATTTCTCAGATTCCAGATCTAAGATAGCAGATTTATAATTAGTAGGTTCGTCGCTTGACTCGGCTACTAAGAGGACCTCGGGACCATCTAGACGCCATAGGTATTTAGAATTTGGTACGCGAGTCCTATTACTTCTACGAACACTTGTGTTCATGTCCGATGAATCAGCAACAACAACTTGTTGATCAGACGTTCCAACTTCCTCAGCGGTAGTTTGTATTTCTTGAATTTCTTCAAGATCGACAATGTTATCTCTAGTTCCTCGATCGAGAATTTCCTTCTCGAGAAAGTGGCTCTTCCTTTTGATAGAAATCACATTTGTATCAGGATGGAAGAAATAATATCCGCTTTGGTTATAGTATCCGACGAAAACAACTTTTACGCCGCGAGAATAGAGCTTATCGTCAGAATCACTAGTGACATAAGCATCACATCCCCATACTCTATGGAAAGACAAATTGGTTTTCGCCCATGCCATATCTCATATGGGTTTTGCTTACCTTTTTAGTTTGAGCCAGACTGACAATGCGGGTGGCGGTCAAAACAAAGCTCCAAAAGGAGTGAGGCAAGTTAGTTTTACACATCATCGATCGGACCATGTTTAGAAAGGTTTGATTTCTCCTCTCGCTCACGCCATTGTGTTGGGGTGTGCCGGGTGGAGTGAGCTGTGAAACAATTCCACGCTCTTTTAGATGATGTATGAATTCTGAGCTGAGATACTCTCCGCCTCGATCCGATCGAAGCATTTTAATAGTTTTCCCGAGTTGGTTTTCCACTTCGTTTTGAAACTCTTTGAACTTTTCAAAGGTTTCATTCTTGTGTTTCATGAGATACACATAGGTATATCGACTGTAATCGTCAATAAAAGAAATGAAGTATCTTTCATGATTCCTAGACATGGTTCTTTAAGGACCGCATACATCAGAATATATGATTCCTAGCAGATCCTTTGCTCGTTCATTCTTATGAGTGAAGGAGCCTTTGGCGAGTTTGCCAGCTAAGTAGGATTCGCAGTCATCAAAAGAGTCCGGTCCTGTGGATTCAAGAATCCCTTCAAATTGGAGTCTATTAACTCGTGTCTTGCTTATGTGGCCAAGTCGGCAATGCCATAGAAATGTATCATTGATGTCAGATCTGATACGTTTAGAAAGATTATATACATTATTGTTTATTTGAACATCAACCTCATAAATATCATTTCGAGGTTTAGCCTCAAAATAAAAATATCATTCAAGTAGGCAAAAATAGCAATACTATTAAAAACGTACTTAAATCGTTGTTCAAATAGTAAATAAACTGAAATAATGTTTCTGGTCAAACCAGGTACAAACAAACAGTTATCCAAAGTAACTACAAGGCCAGACGGACAAGCAAAACGATATGTGCCAGTTGCAAGAACTGGGACTCTCTTCCCATCACCAACGATGAGTTCCATGCTGCCTTGTTTCAGTTTCTTCCAGTTTTCAGGCTCCGGCAAGACATTAACGATGTGGTAACCACATCCGGTATCAAATACCCATGTGTTGCTATAGACAGTGAAAAGTTCAATAGCGTAAATAGAAATACCTTTAGAGGAGCTTTCACCATTGGTCCTCTGCCTTTTCAGCTCAGCAAGGTAGTAGGGACAGTTACCTTTCTAGTGTCCCATTTTGTTGCACTTGTAGCACTGGCGCTCCCCAGGAGGCGGCGGTGGTATCTTTGCAACACCTTCGTTAGTGTTGGTGGCAGACCTGATAGCAACAGTAACCTTCCTCTTGCCTTTACCGTTATGACCCCGGTTCTTGGGTTTAGGCTTGACGACACCAGCAGATCGAACCATAAGAACTTGATTGTTTTTAGCGGGAATATTCATCTCAGCCATCTTGAACATTCCATGAAGCTCCGGCACTGTCTTCACCCAGCCATTCATATTGAAATTCATTACGAACTGGTCGTAAAAGCTGGGAGGAGAGTTCGGGATGAAATCCCCTGTCATTTCATCTGATAGGGGATAATCAAGTTTCCTTAGTTGTTCGATGTTCCCTTTCATCTTAACGACATGCGCACTAACAGGTGATCCCTGTTCCATTCTGCAGCTGATGAGCTGCTTCATGGTGTCATAGCGTTCTTGACGGGCTTGCTTCTGGAACATGCCCTTGAGTTGCTCAAGCATCTCATAGGCACCAAAATCTTCCAAGCCTTTAGCAAGCTCGCAAGACATAGTGGCTAGCATGATACAGGCGACTTCAGTAGAGTCATCCATTTGTTTGTCAAGAACCCTCCTGGCATCAGCAGTATTGTTTTCAGGCTCGGTTGGAACAGGTCCATCAAGAATATAGTGCTTCTTTGCCATATTGAGAACAAGTCCAAAGTTGCGGTGCCACTCAAGAAAGTTGGTGCCATTAAATTTTCTTTCTCAAGGATAGCCTTGAGGGTGAATGAGGAGTTATTATCAGTAGACATCTGTTCAATTAAGCAAAAGTAAATTTTATTAGTATTTTCGATGTTTTAATCCTATTATTAATGACCCAATAACATTAGTAAATAGGAACTTGAGAATCTGGCTTCCAGTTACTAATGGCAGCTGTAGCACACAACATTAGTAAGTGGTTAGGTAGACAGACAACGATTGTCAATTGTGAATAGAGCACAAATCTCGTTTATGAGGCCTATCAAGACAACATTTGCCTACGTAGATACGTTTAGCCTCATCTATGCCCACCTTAGTCTCTAGACAGCTGTAGCACGTAACAAGAGAGTAAAGTAATAGTCGCCCTAGTATAGTCACTTGTGAAAGAGTCGGATGTGTCAACGAAACCCTTTCACCTTGAAGGGATAGGCTAGAAATCAAGTGCGGTGCTATAGCTCCAAACACTTGAAGTTTCGCAGTATGCCTCAAGTGTGACTTATAGTAGGATGGCATAGACTATTGATTTAAATTCGGATTAATTTTAAATATTTACCGAATAGAGTAAAAGTCCAGTTTTACTTTATTGATCGAAACAACTTGATGAACCCTTTCATCTCTCAAGACCCTTAGTTTTAAATAACCTATTAAAACTAAGTTTTTCGGGATAATACCAACCAATTTTAAGTTAATAGTTTTACCTACTAAGTAATTAGTTATGGAAAATTAAATTTAGTTTAATTTTGCAAAACTTGATTGGTTAATTTATTTTAATATATTTGGTAATAGGTTGGTGGTATTATAATCCCATTATAATCGAGCAAGCAACCAAAATAGAAAACAGAATATGTAAATCTTAAATGGCCAAGCTTAGTGATTGATCTTGCTAGAGCCTATTAGCAAGATCAATCGGGTCAAGGGGTCACAACACAAAACAACCACAAAGATGGACTCTTGGTGCATCCCGTCATCTTTGGTAACTCCCACTGACTTCAAGAACTCCATGAGCTCATCTTCGGTTTCCTTCGGGTCTTCTTCATTACAAAATTACACTAATACAAGTAATGAAAAACTAAACCCTATCTATTACAATTTTGAACCATCAAGGTGGCCAAAACCATAAAATAAAACCGAAAACTAAATACAACTTTTGAACCATCCATATGGCCAAAATAAAATCATTCAACCAAACAAACAAGGTCGGGCTAGATTTACATATTCAACGAAAAATAAGTCAGGCAATATTTTGGTCAAATAAAATAAATAAAATTTTGACCAAACTAGAATTGCCCTAATATTTTATCTAGATCAAAAACGTCAACGACCTTGAAGTTTATGATGTAGATACGGTAAAAATACCGGATTCGACTCGTATGTTGTAACCAAGGCTCTGATACCACTGTTGGGTTGCAGTGGTGATCAGTTAAAATTTTGTTTATTAAATCTGGTTCAATAAACGTGACAAATAATAATTAATCATATTAATTAATAATTATACGAAGTGGAATATACAATTAATCAGCACTGAAAACTAAACCCAACAGGATCTGGTTACAGACAATACGAGTACAAGCCAAAACATTAAATATATAATTATAAACTAACAATATATTTAAGTTTACCTTGGTTAATAAATAACTGGTTGAGACACTTAAGGTTAACAAACCGAGCTAGGTGACACAACGAGATCAACGACCAACGGTGGCGGTGCACGACGGCAACGGCAGCGGTGGAGGTGTATGGCAGCGGCTGTAGGCTGCGGCGGCGGCGAACGAGCGGCGACAGGCTGCGGACAGGCGGCGGTGGCTGGTCAGGCGCCGGCTGTGATGGCGGTGGTGAAGCAGGTGGCCGGCTGTTGGATGGAGGAAGGATGAGATGGGCTTGTTAGGATTAGTTGTCAGGTTATTAAAACATCATATATTTATATAGCGTCCTATTAGGTTTAACTAATCTCATTAGTTATAAACCTAATGGGCCAACAAGTCCAATTCTAACTCCAAAGCCCGCTCCATGTAATTTTTATCTCATTAAAGTGTCTAACCCGGTTAACTAACTTAAGAGGGTTAATAGTTCGTTACCTCATTGTGTAACTCTCACGGGTCATAACCCGGTTGGCCGTATTTACTTAACCGAACCAGTCCATAATTCCAACACTATCTTGTAGTAGGTGGACAGATTTTGGATAAGTGAAGTATTTATCTAAGCTAGTGGATTAATGGAGGCAATATTATGAGTCGGGTTGATTCGTAAATTTATTTATAATATTACAATTTCAACTAAAGTGCTGCAGTGTTGGTTGTACATCATCATGCTGTTGAATTTGTAGTCTTTTCTTATGGTTGGATGTTTCATTCTTAGTGTCTTCTCATTGGACCGTATATTCCACTATATCTCTATTTTCAACTTTTGTTCCATCGTTAGCACCGGTCACATCATTTCTCATCCAGGAAAACACTGCCTCTCACCTCATAGGGTTTCAATGTCTTCGTCCTGATCCACTCATGATCGGTTCATCCCTTTCCGATCATCGGTCATCATCTATTGTTGCCGGGTTCCATTTTCGAACCCTAGGTGGCCGTGGTGTGGTGTCATGGACCATCGCCGCTGGATTGATATTGCAGACTAAGTTAATCGATATACCTGATTCAAGATATAGCTAACATTATCGTCTTAGATGTTTATTCGATTTGCATTCTTTGTTTTGCAGATATCGGAACCATGGTTACTGTTCTTAACTGCTGGTAATACTTCCTTCGTTTGTCTATTTCTTATTGTATTTTATCTAATTCAGTTTCTTCAATTTGCTTCTACTCATGCGTTAATTTTAGAAATACGTTTGTGTGTTTGTTTTGGTTCAATATTTTTGATTCCTAGGATCTTATTGTCAGTTAGTGACTGTTGGGAGCCTTTTTTAGTAAGCAAACACTCCAAGATTAAGAAGAGAATGCAGTAAATTGAGAGAGACAATTGGGACAAATTTTCTGAATAATTCTCAAAGGAAAGTACAAGGAAATTAAATATGCATGGCTATGAACACATGATGTCCATATTCCTTCTTTGTTGGAGACATGCATGCAACTACTAAACTATCATGCTCCATTACTACATGTAATCCTAAAATAATGCAAATGCAATTGAACAACTAAACTGACAAACTTGACATCTAATCTAGTAAACGACCGAGCCTTTGTATCACACGTGTGGGCCTTTGTGGTGTAGCATGCTGGGCCGGTTGGGTCATATCATCCCCTCCCTCTCGAGATGATTCATTGTCCTTAATGTCTTTGAATTCCGGGAAGCGGGCTGTGAACGGGATTTGTCTTCCCACATTGCTTCCGATGTTGATTTGTGCATCCACTTAACCAATAGTTGATGTTGTTGGTTCTGATTCAGACGTTGATCCATGACGTATTCGGGTATTTCGGCGATATCCACATCTGCATAAGCTTCGTTGATATCCCCCGGATGCGTTTGAGGTGGCCCGAAACTTTATTTTAATAAGGAAACGTGGAATACCGGTTGTATTCTTGCACCAGCAGGTAGCTCTAGCTTGTATGCAACTTTTCCCACACGTTCAATGATCTTAAATGGCCCGTAAAACCTTCTGGAAAGTTTGTGGTTTGACCTGTGGTGTAGTGAAGCTTGTTGATACTTGTGTAGGCGTAAATAGACCAAGTCGCCAACTGCAAATTCTTTATCCGATCGACTCTTGTTTGCTTGTTTAACCATGCGCGATTTGGCAGCCTCAATTGATGATTTAAGAGAGCTTAGAATCTGTTGGTGCTGAAGCAAGGCTGTTTCGATTGATCCGGTGTTGGTAGACCCTTGTATATAGTCATGAATGGCCATAACCTCACGACCATAAAGCGCTTTAAAAGGAGCCATGTTGATCGCCGAATGATGATGAGTATTGTAGGCAAACTCGGTAAGATACAGAAAGCGTTCCATGTTTTGGGAGCATCCAACACGAATGCACGGAGATACATTTCAAGGCATCGGTTAACCACTTCCGTCTGGCTATCTGTTTGAGGATGGTAGGCACTCGAATGAAGTAATTTCGTCCCCATTTGCTTATAAAGTTCTTTCCAAAATTGGCTTACAAATAATTGATCACGATCGGAAACGATGGTCTTGGGTAAACCATGGAGGCGATAAATTTCTCTCATAAAGATCGATGCCAATGATACGGCCGTATATGAAGTGGGTAACGGTATAAAGTGGGAGAACTTGGAGAGAAGGTCTACCACAACCCAAATAGTGGTCTTGCCCTTCGATGTGGGTAATCCTATAACAAAATCCATTGGAATGTCTATCCATGGGTATTCCGGGGTCGGAAGTGGCTGCAATAACCCGTACCGTTTGTGGTTCGGGGTTTTGATACATTGGCAAACGTGGCAAGATTTAATAAAACGGGTGACATCACGTTTAAGACCCAGCCAAGTAACGACCGTTGAGTGGCGTTTAGTTGATGCGTTGATGCCGGAATGACCACCCATAAACGACGAGTGAAATTCTTCCATTAACTGCTGCCTTAGGTCAGTGATAGGTGGAACTAGAATTTTGCCATTGATGTATATTAACCCATCACGATAAGCATGGTTTGGAAAACTGGATGGGTCGGCCTTAATCGTTTCGACAAAAGTTTTGCCATTGGAATTGGATAGGAAGTAAGAACGAAGTTCAGCTAACCAATTGGCGGTGGGGTAAGAGATGGCGAGCAATGATGGAATGTCGATTCGGCTCAACGCATCGGCCACATTATTATCTTTTCCCGGTTTAAAGTGTATCTCGAAGTCAAAATCCATGATTTTTATGATCCATTTTTGTTGTTCTGGGGTGTGGTTTTTTTGTGTTAGAAGGTGTTTTAGGCTGTGATGATCGGTGTAGATTCGAAAGGGGCGGCCGAGTAAATATTGACGCCATTTTTTGACTGCTTCTGTAATTGCGTAGAATTCTTGTGTGTATGTGGATTGGCGTTTCATTGTATCACACAGTTTCTTACTGAAGAAGGCAATAGGTTGGTTGTGTTGGGATAGAACTGCTCCAATTGCAAGGCCCGATGCATCCGTGGTAACATCAAAAGGCTCCGAAAAGTTAGGTAGGGCAAGAGTGATGAGGTGTTGCATGTGTTGTTTGAGTTTGAGGAATGCTTCTGTTGCATTTTGGTTCCAAGTGAATTCTTTGCCTTTCAACAGATTAGTTAGTGGTGTGGCGATTTGTGCATAATCTTTTACAAAACGGCGGTAATAGCCGGTGAGTCCAAGAAAGGCACGGAGGGTGGTGAAGGACGTCAGTGCCGGCCACTGTTGTATAGCCGACATTTTGTCCGGTTCCGGGGCGACACCGTGGGATGAGATACAGTGGCCTAGAAAGGAGATTTCGGGCACACCGAAGGTGCATTTGGAGGCTTTGGCATAATATGTGTGGTTATGGAGTTGCTGGAAGACATAGTGAAGGTGGACATAGTGTTGTTCACGGGTATGGCTATAGATGAGGATATCGTCAAAAAATACGAGGACAAATTGACGAAGTACGAGGCGGAAAAGGTCGTTCATGGCGGATTGAAAGGTGGACGGTGCGTTTGATAAACCGAATGGCATAACAAGGAATTCATAATGGTCATCTATAGTACGGAAAACGGTTTTGTGAATGTCTTCGGTTGCGACACGGAGTTGGTGGTAGCCCGATCGTAAGTCTATCTTAGAGAAGATAGTTGCACCTTGGAGTTCGTCAAGGAGTTCATCGATGGTGGGAATCGGAAATCGGTCACAGGCTGTAACTGCGTTTAAGGCGCGATAATCGACGCAAAAACGCCATGTACCGTCCTTCTTTTTAACCAAAAGGACCGGTGATGAGAAAGAGCTTTGGCTAGGGCGGATAATGCCGTTACTGAGCATTTCGGAGATCATTTGGGTCATGATTTGTTTTTGGAAATGTGGGTACCGATAGGGTCTAACGCTGGTTGGTTGGTTATCGTTGGTAAGGGGTATGTGATGATCATGGGGTCTCGAAGGTGGCAGGGAGTGAGGTTCTTGAAATATGGATTGAAACATATCGAGCAAGGCGGTGATATGTGGGTCATTAGGGATGGAGGGTGGTGCATCCGTAGTTGCCGATTGCATGGTAAAGGCATGTAGGGAGGCAATTGAGTCATGTTTAAGGAGGGTGGATAAGGAGGATGGTGAAACGGGTTTGACCAGCGGGTCTCCACAAAGTGTGATGTTTTAACCGAGGTGATTAAAGGCTATTTTGGGGACTGAGAAATCAGCGGTTATGCATCCCAACGTACTTAGCCATGAGATACCAAGTACAATATCCGCACCTTGAACTGGGAAGATGAAAAATGGAATATTGAAGCTGGATTTTTGGAGGTATAAATCAACACCGGGGCAATAACCTTGGCAGTGGATGAATTGTCCATTACCGACCATGACGGCGAATGGGTGTAAGGGTTGGACCGATAAGGCAAGAGCCGAGGCTATTCTTGGCTGGATGATGTTATGCGTGCTGCCACAATCAATTATAACTGTGACGGGTAGCCCTTCGATATAACCGGTGATGTGTAGGGTTTGGAACGAGCTTACACCAAAAAAAGCGGCATCGGATTGCGACATGAATTTGGGACCGTTGGTTTGATCGTCTTGGTTGGTGGGGTCGGTGTGATCACCCATGTTTGTGTGCTCGTCGTTGTCAACGATTAGTAAAAATTGGGGCGGTGAGCACTTGTGACCCAGGAAATATTTTTCCGGGCACCTAAAACATAAGCCTTCCTTTCGACGTAATTGGATGTCTTCCGGCGAGAGTTTAGTTATTAGCAATGGTTTGGGAGGGGCTGGTAACAGGGGTGTTGTTGTGGTGGTCGTGGGTTTAGTGTTGGAAGAGGATGGCATGGATGTAGGGGTTGTGGTTGGAATATTGTTGGAGAAGTGGGAGGAGTACGACTTATTAGGAGTATATGGTTTGGGTTTGTGGGAGTGGTGGATTTTATCTTCAATTGCACGTGCTAATCCGCAGGCATCGTGGAATGAGATAGGTTTTAAAATTGTGAGCTCGGCTTGGATCTCGGGTTTAAGCCCGGAAACGAAACAGTTTTTTAGTTTTTGTGGGGAGAGACTCGTGACTCGGTTGCTAATCCGTTCAAAGGCGGTTTGGTATTCGGGTACCGACCCTGTTTGTTGAAGTTTAAATAACGCGGCTTCGTGGTTCTTATAAGAGGATGGCCCAAAACGGATTTCGAGTTCTCGCTTGAAGTCCGTCCAAGACCCTAGTAGGTTGTTGCTGGATTGATTTTGGTACCAGGCTAAGGCGTCGCCGGTGACATGAAATGCCGAGAGGTAAACTCATACCGGTGGTGGGATGTTGTAATACGAGAAAAATTGTTCTGCTTGGAATATCCAACCCAAGGGGTTCGATCCGTCAAAGGCTGGTAGGGTGATTTTTGGGTGGCGTGGGTTTTGTTCTTGACGGTTCCGGTGGTTACGAGCTTGGTTATCGGGTGGATCATTTTGGCGATCTGGTTCGAGGTTGTCAGTTAGCTGCATAACGTGATTGACCAGGCGGACCGTGGTTTCGGTTTGTGTATCTAATTTGGTGTTTAAGTTTGCAGTTGCTTGAACAAGGGCGGCGAGTTGTGTACGGATGTCGGTTTGGGTTTCTGCTGCGGCATGGGTGATTTGGATAAGTTGGTTCAGTTGGTCGGAGATAGCCGGAGGAAGGTCGTCGTTCTCTGGCGGTTCACGGCGTGGGGGCATGTTGAAGGAGTTGAGGACGTGAATGAAAGCACCAAAATGTTGGGAGCCTTTTTTAGTAGGCAAACACTCCAAGATTAAGAAGAGAATGCAGTAAATTGAGAGAGACAACTGGGACAAATTTTCTGAATAATTTTTAAAGGAAAGTACAAGGAAATTAAATATGTATGGCTATGAACACATGATGTCCATATTCTTTCTTTGTTGGAGACATGCATGCAACTACTAAACTATCATGCTCCATTAACTACATGTAATCCTAAAATAATGCAAACGCAATTGAACAACTAAACTGACAAACTTGACATCTAATCTAGTAAACGACCGGGCCTTTGTATCACACGCGTGGGCCTTTGTGGTGTAGCATGCTGTGCCGGTTGGGCCATATCAGTGACAGTGTGTGTTGACTTGTCTTTGTATTTGTGCTTATTCGTTATCAATGCATTATCAATTCATTTGGGTTATTTAGAGATGGGGTTGAGTTAGTGATTCACTTAATTTTATGACTTTTTTCAAAAATCTCCAAAAATTAACTTAGAAAAGCTTAAAGATTTGAGCTTTAATCCTAATTTGGGTTTTGTAGATATGAAAGTTCATGTATGCATATTATTAAACTGTTTTAGCATGGTTTCGTGTTGAGGTTCATGCAGAGTTATAACTGTTCTGTTTTAATTATGTCACGATTGTTGTCTTTTAGAGTTAATGCATAAAGTGGACAGTTTGATGATGTTTATCAATTAGCTATGGAGTTACTCATGTGTTGCTTTTAATAGTCATAGTTATACTAATATAAAGTTTCATTTTAAATCATATCAATTGCCCTGCTTCTTTTATTATCATTCTAATAATTGTTTTCTCAGCATTACTATGCGTGAAACTAACAGAAAATGCTTTTCTTTTGTGGACACGGTTTTCTTATTTGTATATTGTTTGTATATCCAGTTGTAGATGGTTGATGTTGATCATGTAGATGGTTGATGTTGATCATGTTGTTAGCAGCTCTTGCGAGTTTTTTAAGTGGATTGCTCCTTTGCATTTGCTTTAATGGTTAGTTAATCTTTTCTATTCAAAACATTTTGTCTGTTTTAGTATCGTTTATTTAATAGGTGTAGGTATGCCATTATATTAAAGTTGTTGTTTCTAACTTTACCATAAAACTGGCATGCACACCCAAAAAAAAACAAGAATACTTGAGTCATCGACTAATTATAATTCTTTTCCACTTAGATACCGTCTCAATACCTCAATCATTGATGTTACACACCATTAATGTCGTTATCTTCAATTAAACAATGATAGAAACGCTAAAAATTGCGTGTCATGAGCCGGTTATAGACAAATAGTACGTCGATCAGAAGATTCTTTCAGCTTAAGCATCGGCAATGGTAGGAGTTATAAAGAAGTTCAACCTCATTGTCAAATCAAAGAAATCAATAATTGTTAGCAAAATCAGACATATCCGACATACATCATGAAGACCTTCAATCTCATCACAACGCCTCTGCAGCTGCAACAACAAGCCTCCTGCAAACAACACCCTCGACTCGAAAGCGCTAAATATAAAAAGTTCAATGCAGGAACAACCAGGTACACTATTAACAAAAGACAACATAATTATCGACACAAGCATATAAATAGGCGTAACACCTTTTTTCTTTGGTTGTGAAACTTGGCCTCGACCATAAATTATCAAATGGGCCCAAAGAAGAAAAGAATCAATTATATTTTAATTATTGTTTACACCAACTAAAACCTGTAAAATTTTAAGATATTTGTATTTCTTGATTTCTACTACAGATCTAGTTGAATAAAAAAAATGTAGAATGTAGAACATCTACTAGCAACCAGGTAAAGTGACATTCAACCTAAGAAATTAAAACAAAATCCAAACTAATGCACTACATATTGTGACAGGTCAAGTATGTTGTGGCAACAATTTTCAAGCAAATGCTTTTGGCATATCTAATAGCTCCTGCAAATATTTTTATAGTTGAAAAGACGCCACCAGCACTGCAAAGCAACTTCGTCGACTGTCAAAACACAATAAAGATCTTTATCATTATCGTTATTTCGTACCCCCGCAACGCGGGGTGGGCTCAATACTAGTTTTAAATAAAATACAATATGGATGCAAAAACAAATTTAAAATGAAAGAATTTAGGTTACGATTATAATTAAAATAAGGAAATACAAATAATGAGTAGAAGTAGAGATGTTGAACCTATGTATTAGACATTATTTTTTTCTTTAAAAAAATGTCTGTCTTTCATGATACAATAACAATAGTACGTCAAATGTCATTGAAAAACATGTGTGTTTGATGTATTCGAGTTTTTTGAAAACATAGTCTCCAAAAGTTTGTTAGGAACAAAGCGGCGTGCGGAAGCGAAACAACACAAACAAATGAGCCCAAACGACACGTAGAAATGAAAATATAAACGACACAAGAATTTAACATGGTTTGGTCCCCCGAGGGATCTACATCCATAGACTGCAACTAGGTATTTCTTATTAGGTCATAAGAAAGATTACAATTACATGTTGGGTATATATGATACATAAGATTAGGGTTAAACAAAATTAGGTACCAAAACAGGACCCTAATAAAACCGGCCCAAAGGCCTTCATAACTCAACAATCTCCTACTTGAATGCCTTGCTATAAACTTCAGCCCACCATCCAAGCAAACAATAACCTGATCATCCATTAACTCCAATAATCTTAAGTAACAGAATTCTACCAAGCCTCTAGTTCCCTGAACGAAGCTAAAACTTTAACAAAAAAGTTCTCCAAGCCTCCATTTCCCTATGGGTGTTAATCGTGTTGGGTTGGCGGGTTATCGGGTTAATAGGTTTCAGGTTGGCGGGTTGGCGTGTTGAGATTCTTCAACCCTAACCCAACCCTTATATTTATTCGTGTCGTGTCATGTCGACCCATTTAATTTTGTGTCGTGTTCGGGTTGTGTTTCGGGTCAACCCATTTTACATTCATTTATGAATATGATTAATATCTAGGGGCTTAATAATAACCTAGACAATCAATACTCTTATTCATATAAAACATTTTAACAATTTTGAGATAGATCTAATTGTTTTTGTCAATTTATCTCTCATTTCCAATTAACAAACTTTGGTTCACATATTTTGCTTAAGATAAGAATAAACGAATGGAAATAATAAGATAATAGATTGTTAGGACTAATAAAATATAAATACTGGAAGTGAAGAGTGGACAAAAATATTTAAAAAGTAATTAATTTAACTTTTAAAAGTTAATAGATATATGAAAAATTATAAATCAAATTATTTAACTTTAAAATTTAACACTTCTTATCTCTAAAATCAAAAGATTAGCTTCTATAAAATATTTAAACTGGTTAACAGGTCAACCCACTTTTTGACGGGTCGGGTTCGGGTTGACCCATTTTTTAGACAGGTCGGGTTCGGGTTGACCTATTTAAGAAACGGGTCGTGCCAGCCGACCCAAAACCATTTATTCATGTCGGGTTCGTGTCGGGTTTCGGGTCATGCCAGGAATTGACAGCCCTACATTTCCCTATGAACAAGCTAAGGTTGCAGCGGCCCTTCTCTTCAGTTACCTAAAAGGCCCAGTGAAACTTCCGAGAGCTCCAATCCGGTTACCACAGACATAGCCATGGAAAAACCTGCCAATGACTCATCCTCAATCTTAACCGGACCTCACTTACTCACACTACTGACTCCAAAGATTTCCGGAGGATAAACACTCTCCAAATCAACAGACAATACTAGGAGAGATTTTCACATTCGGATTCCCGGTCCTCTGAACCCAACGTCCCTTTGGAAACGAACCAAGAACACGCCACCTGCTCCCACCGTTACCAAAACCACGAACATGTTCAGACATCTGAATACGATCAAGCTGACATCCCCGTGGCTCTAGGCTTCATGTTTGTAAACCAAAACCCCTTAGCTCTACCTGATTCAGCGAGCCAAGACCGTATAACTCGAACGTTGGTTCCCTTATTCCGACGATACAGTGACCGTATCTTCCAAAGTCTTTAACTAAATATTCACTAATACTTCATTAAAGTGAGTAACAAAAAATAAAGCATACCAAAATCTTGAGTGCAAGAGTCTACACTGCCTTCATTGAGTCCCAATGCATCAACCCCAGATAGATTCTTAGAAGCAGAATTCCAAACCTTTTGACATCGACTCTTCAAATGTCTCACCTCTATGCAGCCTACCAAGCTGACTATGCCCAGCTCCCACTGTCTCTATTATTGCAGCCCATGCCACACTAATACACCATGAGATGAACCCCACTCGTACTTTCCCAATAAATAACCTTACCCAGCACAAGATCCCGATCCTCTCATCCATTGACACCACCGCACAAGATGTAACTTCACAATTTCAAACGAATAAGAAATAATAATCACAATTCCAAACCAACTAAAATGTACATAGTTATAACAACAGTACAACTTTCATGAAAACAAGCGGTACCAAGGGTTCTATGATCGTACACACGACCAGTTAACGAAAACCCTAACCGAAAGATCATCCAAACGAGCACTAGTACAAATGACTTGCCACTCACCTCTTTTTTCACTTGAGTCGTCACCAACACACTTGTTGGTTCTATTTTTGCTTATCCATCACCAGTACCACATCCAAGTTACCATGACAAACCAATTAACCAAAATCCAAACCGTAAACCATCGAACATTCCGATCATTACCATCTCGTCTTCAGTTATAACAATAACAAAAAAGGACAAATCAAAAACAATGAACAAACACAGCAATTGCACGAGCCTAAACTTGACGGTTGTTATATTGAACACTGTCAAATTAAACCGATTTCTCCTGTAATAACTGATAAATCAAGTAACTAAAAATAAATTGTAAACAATTACCACAGACTAGATATTGCGGACAAATATGACCCAATCCGAACGCTGAATTTTCACATAACCCGGTTCACCACTTTATGGTTGATAATCGACAACCAAACCCGAAACTTGAAACACAAAACTCTAGCCCTTAAACCGGTACTACTATGTTGGTAAAAAAGTAATTTTTTTTTGTTAAACAAACAAAATAAAAAGATCCTTTTTTTTGTTTCATGAAGCCCCAACAACCAAAAGAATCAAAACCGTTTTATTTATGCACGTCCCCCAATACAAATTAACATGGCTACATAAAGCTTTATGATATTTAACGAGAAGAAACAAAGAAACGCATGTTGCTTACTTCGATCTTGCACCCGATTACAAAAGTCGACGACGATCGATTTTCCTACTCTGGCAACTAAAACCCAATGAATCTGATCACGAACCTGACCCAGCAACACAAACCATCGACCACCTGTCTCAGATTTTCCAACGAAGTATCAAGTCAAACATTTCTCATCCATGGTCGGTTAACGAACACGACACCTGTCACAACCCCGACACCTATATCCCGGGAGGGGAGCCGTGATCGTTGAGTGATGGTATTGATGTTTATTAAAATAATTTGCAGCGGAATTTTTCATCAGAACCGTAGTTAGGAAAATTAATCAGAGTTATAAAAACACCATAATTCTTATTTCATAAACTGGGATAAAAACCCATTTTTATACAAACATAAGTTTTATAGGGATAAACCCTAATTTACAAAACACGTTTCTTTATTCTGGTGACAAGCCACTTATTTAAGATGGAAGCCCGCAGGCATCATTCTTTTGTCTCTAACAAGTCACCTGAAACATGTTTAAAAATATTTAATCAGCAGGAAATACTGGTGAGTACATTCATTTATAAATGACACATTTTACAGTTACAACATTAAGATGTTTTTACATCTGCTTGCTTACAAATTACCGAAAGGTACTTGTCACTCGACCGTATCTATGACTGTGGTCATATTACTTATTGGCTAACACTTGTCCAATAAGTAGCGTGTAATAGCCTAGTAAGCAAGCCTTGTATACAAAACCCCACAATACCAGTAGTAACCATCACGTAAGTCTACAGAGACTTAATCACTGTAATGTAGTTTAAATCCTTTGAAAATATTTAAACTATCCGTCATGAGTTTGATGGTTTTGGAAAAGCATCATGACAGTGTTGGAAAATCAATTGTCTCACGCAAATGTGAGTTATGCAAAAATTCGAATGTCTCACCTTGCAAGTTTATATTTAACAAGCCTTCTGATGTTAAGCACCTAGATTAAGCACAATGTAGTGTATCTATATTAGTATAAACCCATAATTATAACGATAATCACGAGACATGAAACTTTACACGATGGCACAATGTCATACCTTGTTAAGGTAGAGCTTTTGGATTCGTGATATAAGTTCCTTTCGATCGGAGAGGTGCCGTTACAATTACTCGGGTATAATACCAATTTTTAAGAAGAGAGAAATAATTTTTTGAACGAGTTGTGAAGTCCAGATTTCTGCCCTATTTATACTTGAATTTGAGCATCTTCACGTATCGCGAAGTTGCAGTAGGGTTGTCGAGTCAGCCCTAGCTATGCCACGTGTCTCGACACGTGTCAGGTGATGTGTCAATACTGTGTAACATTTACGTCACATCTTCGCGTATTGCGAAGAAGCTTAAGCATACTCCTTCGCGTATCGCGAAGGTGCAAAAACACTAAGGCGGCCCTTAAGCGGCTCGCGGCGATGCGAGCGTGCGAAGTGCGTCATCAAAGCGCCACATTACGCCCATCGCACTTCGCCCGAGCCCGTGCCCGAGCCCATGCGCGTCGGGTTCTTCGCACCTTCCGCTAAGACTACTGGGTGTGATTTTCCACATAAGAATATTATCATGTGAACTCTCTTCCTTATAAAGAGCTTACAAGTTTTGTAATCTAGCGATGTGGGACAAGTGTTAGAAATCCTATTTATACCATGGTGGAAGCCTTCCATTTTTTTCCCTCCACCAATGTGGGATGGAATTTTCCTTTACATTTTCCATTCTTTCTTTTATTTCTACTCTTTTCTTTCTCATTTTTTTCATTTCTTTCTTTGATTATTTTATTTCTTATGATGTTTGTTATAGTCTTCCCTCCTTATTTTAAATCTCGTCCTCGAGATCTATTGAAATAGGTGTGGGTACTTCCGCTTGATTTCTGATTCTAATTCCCAAGTATATTCTGGTCCACTGTGACATTTGAGCCAAAACAAGGTACACCTCAGTACGTATTTACCGATTAAGCAAATAAACACCTTTTGCGTAACAAACGAACGATTAACCGAACGGGTCGGGTTATGACCCAGAAATCCCGGGGGGCAGGGCATCTATAAGTGATATACGTTTAATATAAGCTAAAATATTAGTAATATGGCCTTAGTTTGATAGAAAACAAGTTAAACGAAAACATGCTCGTTTAACTACCCGCTATAGATTTAAACGCAAAAGATAGTTACAAACCAAGCATTGCATCATCCGTTAAGCCGAAAAAGACTTACCAAACACTTATTTGAAATGTTTTAAGCGATCCGTGAAAATATTTTCGATTTTTACAAACAAATAGTATGCTTTTATAATTTTACACAAAACTAGCCGAAAAACACTCATTTTCGCGCTATTTGTCGCACCCGATAAGTTTTTAGCACCAAAAACCGAACCCAAAATAAATTTGGGGTCGGGATTTCACGTAAGGGCATGAAAAACGAGACAAATGATCAAGAGGGGGGGGCCATGGACCCCACCTTTGGGACGGCCGCAATAGGGGAACCCCCCCCCCCCTCCCTCAGTTTCCTTAAATTATAAATTAAGTTTTAGATATTTTTGAAGCCATTCTCTTGTGGAAAAATCTGGATATTAACCTGGTTCTCTCAAAACCCAGCAAGAACAAAGGTAAAGAGCTTCATTTTTGGCTAAGTTTTAACTCGTTTAAACTCGATTAATACCATATAAACATAACTTAATTGCCAAAAATCATTCATAACCATGTAAAAACCATAAAAATGGTCCATAAACATGTTTTGATCATACACATGGTGAGGAACCTATTTTAATAGTTTTTTTTTTGCCATAAACACGGATTAAATGGTTGAAACGGCGTTTTTACGGTTCAAAAGTTCGTTTTTGTGCATTACCCGAAACCCTAAGTTATAGGGCGGTTCTATTAAATAAACCTGCTTGGTTTGTGATATAGGACTTTTATATAGCCTACATAGGAGCACAATAGCTTGAAAAGTTGATTAGAAAGGTCGAAACGAACCAAAACCGCTAAGGTAATGCCGAAACACTCGCTTACGGGCTGTTTAGGTTAAAGTTGTGATGTGCATATTATTAGGCCTCTAAATATTTTAGGGACATCAGGGACAATGTCATTGAGTCCCCGTTCAAATTTGGTAATTTTTCGACCACCCTTGAATATTTGGCGAATTTATTACCGAATTGGAACGTTTATTTGGGAAAAATAGCTAAAATACTTCAAAAATTATGAAATTTTTCTGAGAACTCAGATTTGATGTATTTTGATCACTTATAAATTTTGGGATCATTTAGAGAATTTTAAAGGTGTTTTGTGTATATGCGTTCGTGTGAATTTTTTATAGCCGAATTCGGGCCGAAAAGAATATTGTACGAGCTTTTTACATTCTGGAATTGATACAGGTTGTTTTGGGACATAATATTAGTATTCAGGAATTTTTGTGGAATTTTTGAAAATTGTTTGGGATAAACGAACGATTTTCAGGCAAAATATAGCTGATAAAATGAATTTTTATAAATTAATAAATCAGTAAATAATTCCAGAAATATTTTTATCAAAATCTACATATTTTAATTGATAAGTGGCTAAATTTTCATAATTTAATTATTAACGGTTAATTAATTATGCTAATTTAAAGATTAAACAAATTCAGTTTTTATAAAAACTGGCAAGTTCGCGACTAACGAACCTGCGGAAATATCAAACACCAAGAGTGATCAAAAATCATATTTTTGGATTAATTAAGTAAAAATGAACTTTTCTATGAGAAACCTGGACAATATGGATAGATTGTGCGCGTTTCTTCTCAAATCAAACTGAATAAACGGAAACGGGTCCTGTAGCTAATCCGGGATCCAAGTATGGGATATTTCTTTGTAACTTAATCATTTTATTAACCAATACATTTACCCAAGCTTATTTCCCCATAACTGTTTTCTGAACGCGTAAACGAACAACTTGGCCCAGCTGGGAAAACGGGAATCTAGGGCATGTTCGGTTTTAAGTATTAGACATTGAACAACATCACAACCTAAGCCTATTGCCTCTTTCTAGGCATTCCAGCTATACCCAGATTAGTTATACAGCCCAATTTAG
The DNA here is from genome assembly GCF_021521415.1 of Bidens hawaiensis. Lineage (NCBI taxonomy): Eukaryota > Viridiplantae > Streptophyta > Magnoliopsida > Asterales > Asteraceae > Bidens > Bidens hawaiensis. The sequence continues at coordinate 1,379,418 of NW_027491069.1, read as the reverse complement.
TATTGAGATTATAATAATATTAAAATATTAATATTATTATAATATTGATTATAGGAACTACTAATAGCGGACCGAACAAACCACGAGCTGATACAGTACTGATTATCTACTAAACCGTGAGTTTCATGACCCCGTTCTTTAAACAGTTTTACGAACTTTTGGGGGTGAAAAGCATGTTTGATTACATATACATACCTGAAACATGTATTGATGTGAATTATCTAAGTGCTAACACACGAAAGGCCCCACGATCACAGTGATTAACTTCGAGCCGGTGGCTTGTGAATAGTACTATTGGTTTGACAAACCCAAAAGGAATCGGCCTGGTTGCCGTGTCACATAACGCGGTTTGCACATGACCATATTTATACAAACAGGCTATGTAGTGCTAGACATAGCTACCGGGGCATGTTGTGGGCGTAAGGGGAGCCACAGTGGTTGATTGAGCGTGGGAAATGGATGCACGCATCACATACAGTCAAGGCTTCACTGTAGCTTAGCATAATTACATCATTTACATACATACATACTTATTTCATGATCACAAGTGTTAACTTGTGAATACTCATTACTGTTTTCTTGAAACTCGTGAAACTCACCAACTCTAGTAGTTAACCCGTTTTAAATTGGTTTTCAGGTGTACCTAAATCGGAATGATTTGGTGATCTGTTACTTGCCCAAGGTGTGTGGTTGATGCTTTGTGAATAGAGGCAAAGGAATTAGTAGTAAGATCGTATAGTCAACGAACTAGTTTTGTTTGTATCGCCTAGACTGTAAAATATTTAAATTATAATTTAATATTATATACTGATGGATGTCGGGATGAACTTGTAGGGCAAGTGAGTTATTGTGGTCCGGAACATAATAACAGACTTGCTTGTACGAGGGAATTCGGGGAGAAGTCGCGAAACGTGTGGTTAGGTAAAAGTGGCAACATATGTGTATAAAAAGTAACGTGTAAGTGTATATATATATATATATATATATATATATATATATATATGTAACACTTATACGTGCTTATCTGAATCAAGGTTTATGAATACGTGTACGTACGATACTATTGATGACGGTAAATTTTATTATGAATATTATATTTATTTATAGTTAGTATTAATTTTAATAATAATTAAAATTTTAATAAAACTAATATTATATTCTACTATAATTAATATTAAATTTGGTTTAATTAATTAATCTCCTCGACAATAGTTAGCGATAGCAATAGATATTATTCTCATAACTAACCATTGTGCAGAGTCATGTCAAGGAATAACGACTACGTACCAGAAGAAGAACCGGTAATCTCTATTGAGGAGGATCTCGAGGAGGAATCAGAGGAGGAGGATCCAAAAGAGGAATTCAAGAAGGATCCAGAAGAGGAGGACCCAGAAAAGGAACCGGAGGAGGAGGAGGAAGAGGTGGAAGAAGAAGTTATTTGTAGAGAGCTACCCAGGAATGTGCCTGATCTGTCCGGCTACAGATGCGATAGTTATCCACCCAGGTAACCACGCAGGGATCAAGACAAAGTTAACAATCAATATCGTTCACCTGCTAGAGTAGCCAGATCACCCACTCCACCTATTCACCTGTCGCCGACAACTTCAGCCACTGCACGAGTCCGACAGACTGCTCGTATTCGAGTAACCCCGATTGACCCTACCTCGATTCCATTCAGATCTACCCACTACCGGGGAGGACCTTCACGTCCTAGGGTAGATACTTCATCTTCCCGTTCGTTGAGTATACCTACTCCTCGCCCTGATATCCCAAACGCAGGAAACAACTCTTGGATGGCTGTCCTGACTGACCGTGTGATAGACCACTCGATAGCCATAGCTAATATTAACCAGGAAAGGAGGGACGTGACCCAGTGCTTATCGACGATACAACATATAGTACGGAATTTGCAGCAGTCAGATGCCTACCACTATTGGTGTTTGGATATGGTGACAGTTCGGCTGTGGAACTGTTACTGGATGATTACGGTGTTGTTGTTTTTATGTTTGTGGTTAGCCTATCGTTTGTATGGATAGATGCAAGATGTTATGAATATGTGTACATGATCTTTTGATACTCCATGTATGTATATAGTAGTATGTTATGTTAACATGGGGCACAATTTTGTACATTATTACAAGCACTGACCCTTATAGGGTTAAGTCTAACAGTCACTTAGTGACAGATTTTGATATATACATGCAAGCACTAGCCTTTATCAGGCTAAGTCTATGTACCCTTTATTATCAATGTACAGAACATTTTGTGAAACGTCAGTATGTTATCTGATTTACCTGTACAACATTTATGTGATTATTATTACTCAGTGCTGTAGTCTGGAATTAGTATTAATTGGCTTATATTTGTTTATCATTATAGAATGGCCCTAAAGAAAGGAAATCCTATGACTGAGGCAGAAATAGCCGAGATGATTGCTCGGCAAATGCAGGCAGTAATCCCACTTATTGTAACACAGGTGACTGCCGGTGTAAACGCAAAGATGCAAACAAACCAGCAACAAATCAATAATGCTCCCCCAACCAACACTGAAACATAAACAAATAATAATCCCCCACCTAATACAAATGCCCCTACCAATGCAAATAATCCCCCACCTGATGCAAATAATGTCAACAACAATAATCCCCCACCGAACTCAAACAATAACAATAATAACCTTAATCCCCCTCGGAGAGAATATTCGATCAAAAACTTTATGGCTTGTAAACCGATCGAATTCAAAGGTATCGAAGGGCCAAACGGGCTGATTAAATGGATCGAAAAGACTGAATCTGTCCTCAATATCAGCAATTGTCCACCGGAAAACATTGTCAAGTATGTTACTTCTATTTTTACGGATCATGCATTTATGTGGTGGAACACTACATTTCAGATAAAAGGGCAAGATACAATTAACCGCATGACATGGGCTGAACTCAAAACATTGATGCTAGAACATTTATGTCCAAAGAATGAAATACAAAGGTTAGAACACGAACTTTGGAGTCTGGAAATGAAAGGAGCGGATTATTTGGGATACACGAACCGCTTCAATGAATTGGCCCACTTAGTACCATGGTTAGTAACTCCTGAAGATAAACGAATTTAACGTTATGTTTGAGGTTTAGCCCAAGAAGTGAGGAGTTTAGTGAACTCCATGGGGCACACATCGTTTGAAAATGCTGTGACCCAAGCCGGATTGGTAAGAAGCGGAGTATTGAGAATGACCAAAGAATCAGTGGGTATGAAACGAACTGACTACGGGACGAGAGCACAAGGAGGACAATCAAGCAAACGTGCACATCCAACAATAAGAAACTATGCTATAACCGGTTTAGATACGAAGCAAGACAGGTACAAGGGACCCTTGCCAAAGTGTGACAGATGTAATTACCATCATGTGGGAGAGTGCAGATTGCCGGTATGCCATAAATGTGGTCGAACTGGGCATTATGCCCCTAATTGTAGAGCAGGTGCAGAAATTGTGAACCGACCAACCCAAGCAACTCAACCTCGTCGTCCACAACTGCCTAGACCTCAACCAATCCACCAACAACCCATCCAACAGACTTCAGCCGCAACAATTTACCGTGCCTGTTACGAGTGCGGCAGTACAGAACATATTAGAAGAAACTGCCCCAAGTTGAATCCAAGAGCAGTTACTAGACCGAACCAATTATCGACTTCTGGTGCGCCTAGAGGACGCGCGTTCGTTATTGGGTCAGGAGAAGCACGACAGGACCCGAACGTAGTAACAGGTACATTTGTTGTTTTTGATCAATATGCTTCTGTATTATTTGATACTGGTGCCGATAGAAGCTTTGTTTCCACTAGTTTTGTGTCCCTGGGTAATATGCCAGTTAGTGAACTAACAAATCCCTATACTATAGAACTCGCTAACGGTAACTCTATAAATGTCAACCAAATAATCCAAAATTGTTCCATTATTCTTAATGTCCACCCATTCCTTATTGACCTACTCCTGGTAGAGTTAGGAAGTTTTGATGTTATTGTCGGCATGGACTGGTTAACCAAGAATAAGGCGTAGATTGTACATAACGACAAGACGGTTAAAATTCCCCTTCCGGAAGGTGAAATGATTATGGTACAGGGAGAGAAGTCTGGTTCGATTTTACCTCTTGTGTCTCATTTTAAAGTGTTGAAATGTTTACGCCAAGGTTGTATGACATTTTTGGCAAACGTGACTATAAAGAACCCTAATGAGAAACGCATAGAAGAGATCCCCCGTTGTACGTGAATACCCCGATGACTTTCCCGATGATCTACCTGGATTACCACCGAACCAACAGGTTGAATTTCGCGTAGACTTAATTCCAGGATCAACCCCCATTGCTAAGGCACCTTACCGGCAGGCACCCTCTGAAATGCAATAATTATCTAACCAGTTACAGGAGTTGTTAGATAAGGGTTTCATTCGTCCTAGTTATTCTCCTTGGGGAGCACCGGTATTGTTCGTAAAGAAGAAAGATGGAAATTTTAGAATGTGTATCGATTACCGGGAATTAAACAAAGTTACCATAAAAAACCGATACCCTCTTCCAGGAATAGACGACTTATTTGATCAACTTCAAGGGGCAAACTATTTTTCAAAAATCGACCTTCGATCCGGTTACCTCCAAGTTAAAATTCAAAAGGAAGATGTGTCTAAAACGGCGTTCCGAACTCGTTATGGCCACTACGAATTCTTAGTTATGCCATTTGGACTGACTAATGCTCCCGCAGTTTTTATGGATCTTATGAATCGAGTTTTAAACCGTATCTCGACAAATTCGTTATCGTGTTTATTGATGACATTTTGATATATTCGAAAACCAAGGAGGAACACGAGCAGCATTTACGAACCATATTGGAGTTGCTGAGGCAGGAAAAGTTATATGCCAAATTATCAAAGTGTGAATTTTGGCTACAAGAGGTACAATTTCTAGGGCACGTTGTTAACCGACACGGTATCCATGTAGACACGAGTAAGATTGAAGCCATCAAAAATTGGCAAGCCCCAAAGTCACCGAAAGAAATCCGTCAATTTTTGGGTTTAGCCGGGTATTATCGGTGCTTTATTGCTAACTTTTCCAGCATAGCCCAACCTCTAACTCTTTTGACTCAAAAAGATCGTGCTTATGTATGGGGAGAAGATCAAGAAGCGGCTTTTCAATTGCTGAAACAGAAACTGTGCCAAGCCCCAATACTGAGTCTTCCAAAGGGAGCTGATGATCTGGTAGTTTATTGCGACGCGTCCTGGAAAGGGTTGGGATGCGTACTAATGCAAAGAAATAAAGTCATGGCTTATGCTTCCCGGCAATTATAGGTGCACAAGAAGAATTATACTACCCATGATTTGGAACTGGGCGCGGTTATTTTCGCACTTAAGATTTGGAGGAACTATTTGTATGGCACCAAATGTATAGTATACACTGACCACAAGAGCCTACAGCATATTTTCGACCAGAAAGAACTAAACATGAGGCAGAGGAGATGGGTAGAGCTGTTGAACGATTATGACTGTGAGATTCGATACCATCCGGGCAAGGCTAATATAGTAGCAGATGCCTTGATCATAAAGGAAATGATCAAACCACTACGGGTCCGAGCACTTGGAATGATCGTCCAAACCAGTCTCACCGAGCAAATTCGTATTGCTCAAAACGAAACTCTGAAAGGAGATCACTTGAAAGATGAAAACTTGCATGGAACCGAACAAAAGCCTCTATTGGCGAGCAGAGAAGTTGGTCTGACATATTTTTTGGTTAGCAGGATAGCTTCTGATTTAGAATTTGATGTTTTAGTTTGGAGTTTGGCCCAGTGTCTTGCTGGGTTTGATTTTTGTATTATTGTGCTTTGTGTAGTATTGTAAGTTGGGCCAATCTTTCAAAGAAAGAAAGAAATAATAAGGTGTATAGCTGGAGGCAATTGATGAAAGAATGTTTGACCGGTCAAACCCACTTTCTTAAGTACCACACCAAACGTGGGACCCGAAATCTTCAACTTCCCCACCATTTATCACATGGTAGAGCACCCACTCAGTCATCCAACGCCGACTTCAACGCGGTGACCATCACGCGCCTATTTATATTTTTATAATTCGTACAATATCTCTACTCAACTAATTATTATTACTTTTTAGAAAATTCCCAAAATAATCCAATTTAGAACATTCTAATCTAGTTCTCTATCCCTATATCCATATATATCATATAATTACACTAAAAAATACTACATCTATTTAATTAAATAATATTCTTTTATACCTTTTTCATTACAGTTTTCTCTCTCCACCCTATAATTTATAAAAAAACCACTACCTTTTCCCCAAATTTACAAAAAATCACTACATTTTCTCTATCCACCCTATAATTTACACTCACAACCATTCACAACCTCACCCTATAATTTACAAACCCTCCTTACATAATTTTAGGGGCTTTGTTAGGAATGCTCTTAGGATAGAGAACCCCAATTTAATCCTTTTTTTTTTGTATATTTCAAAATAGCCCTACCAAATCTGTCTGTAACGACACATTTGTAATTCACGGGCGGATTTTAACAAACAATAATAAGACGCCACATGACAAAAGTCTTACACCCCAGCCAAGTTTGAAGCAAAATCCGTCCACATCGACAAAGTTTGAACCCAAAGATATCGAGTCCAAAGCGGTTGACGCCGACTGTTTTTACATCAAACCTGTCGCCCGATTTCTTGATAGAGGTCGTCGAAGCAATTTTTAATAATCTGATGGTCGGCATTTATGGTTTCTAAACGTTGCGCGTGACATGATTTACATACATCGATTATCAAATGAGGAGGCTAGTCGATTAATTGTAAAAAGAAGATACAGTCAGTTGTGTGTGGTGTCTTTTGGTTCCCAACGATGGCGAATAACGGTGGACGGCGAACATGAAATAATCATATCTAAATTTGAATGGGGGAGCAAATCTTATTTCATGAACAAGTAAAGAGATATCAAACCAGATCTGGATCGAAGAAGAATTATTGTCTCCGGTGGCTGGAAAAAATGATGTCCCCGGAGGAGACCAGCCTTTTGTTGGATTTAAAACATGTGTCGTCGTTGGGATTACACGAAACTCTGTAGACGCCAAGTATTTTATTGGCTGAACAAAGATTTTAAGTTGCAATTTAACTTCTTCGCCCGCGACAAAATAGAAAGGGACATTATTGGAAGATCTTGAATTTTGGGGTTATTTCAAGACATCTCTCAGGGCTAATTAGGGAATTTTTCTTTATTTTTTTAACTAAATCGATTATTTATTTATAGTTAATAAGGGTTGACGACGGAGTGGGTGGGGCTTGGTCTCAAAAGCCGCTATGAACGTCTTGCTGGGCTCTTTGGTATCAATGAGAGAGAGAAAGAGAGAGGGAGAGGGGGAGAGAGAGAGTGGGGGGAGTCATATATATATATATATATATGAGTTGAGTTCAAATAAGAAGTATTAGTTTTCTAAGAAGCATGACATTTTGGTCTTTTTACAAATTATTGAAAAAAACCCAGCTCATTCAAAATCAGATCACTTCATCTTCTTCTTTATCCCCACTCCAAGGATCCAACCACTCTCCGGCATAAATCAAACAACCTCCGCCACCACCACAAGCACCGCTGTTGCACCAAACGCCACCACCGTTAACTGCAGCGATCAACCTAATTATTCAAAATCATCATTTTGGGGATACAAACGAAGCAGCAGCTATGACAACGGTTACGCCGGAGTTTATGTCACTCACCTCCGCCACCCACCGCTACCACCTGCAACCTTCCTCACCCACCTCTTCCCTCACCATAACCTTAGCAGCCACCTGCGTTGCTCATCAGATCCCGAAGTAAATTGTTTATCCGATGGTTTCCAACGTTTATCCGGTGACGAGTCTGGCGGTGGTGGCTGCCGGAATCGATGGCCGATGCAAATTAGGGTCTCTCAAGGAAGGAGAGTGGTTGTGGTTGTGGCAGTGGTGGTGAATGGTGCTGTAGCGGTGGAGTTGGTTGCGATGGTGAACGACGGAGCTTCACTTGCCGGAAGTAGATATTGGTAATGGTTGGTTCTGACGGTGATGATGGCTTTAAAACACAGGACTACAGGAGATGATAATATGAATTTGTGATTTTTATAACTTTATGTAAGAAAGTTTTGGGAGTCTCTGATTTTTAAAAACACAATGAATATGATAATGGTTAATATTGAAAAACACAATACAAAATAAAAACTAAAATACAATAGAAAAAATAACTATTTTAAACACAATATAAAAACCGTATCATAAAACACAATGAAAAAAAAAATATACCATGTAAAAACATAATTTGTTAAATACAATAAAATAATTCAAAAACACAATGGAATAACACATTTACAAATAAAACACAATAGTAAAAAACACAATAAAAAAAATATACTATGTAAAAACATAATTTGTTAAACACAATGAAATAACTCAAAAACACAATGAAGTAACACATTTACAAATAAGTCACAACAGTAAAAACACAATAGAAAAAAACACTACGTTAAAACATGATGCAAAAAACACACTATGTTAAAACATAAATTTGATAAATACAATGAAGTAACTCAAAAACACAACGAAATAACACATTTGTAAAAACACACTATTAAAAACACAATTTGTATAAGAAATGAAGAAAAAACACAATGTCTATAACTATAACATAATGTATAAAAAAACCCACTTATTTTTTATATATTTTTTTATAACAATATGGTACTCGTATTAAAGATAAAAAAACACACGTTATTATGGTGATTATTTTTTTATAAAAAAATGTCGTATAAAACAGTTATATATGTTTTAAAATGATGAGGGAAAATAGAAACGTGCTTTGCATGTTGATAGAGAAACCCAACAAATGTGTGTTATTACTTTAATACCCTTCTCTCTATTTCACACATGATTTTGCCTCAAACTAATCTCAACCATCCAAATTTAAAATCAATGGTCTATATTATTTCTTATCCTTCCTTCAAAAATCATACTTCTTATTTTAACTTGACCCATAGATATGTTATTTTAATTTTGTTTATTATTTATTAAAATGTGTTTTAGATTGGTAAAATAACCGATTTTTCTTTATGTATAAGGCACATGACCATATTTAGCGAGAAAAATTAGCTGGATTATGAGCAAAGGACAAACGATGTAGCACTTGAAACGTAAAGCATAATTATGTCAATATTAAAAATAAATGACAATTGTTGGAATTTGAAAAAATATAAAAGAAAATCTCAACAAATATAAAAACAAGAGAAAATTATTGTTTGCGTCCCTGTGTTTGTAAGGCGGAGGCACAATGAGTCCCTGAAAATTTTTTTGAACTGGTTGAGTCCCTGTAGTTTCAGAAACGAACCATTTGAGTCCCTGTGGTTTCAAAAACGAACAATTTGAGTCCCTGTGGTTTCAGTAAAATGAAAGTTTTACCCTGAAAGTTAAGTAGCGTCAGGAACTCAAATGGTTCGTTTCTGAAAACACAGAGACTCAACCAGTTCAAAAAAATTTTCAGGGACTCATTGTGTCTCCGCCTTAAAACCATAAGGACTCAAATAGTAATTTTCTCTAAAAACAAATGGGCATAGTTACAAGTTTTCTCTAGACGTATAAAGCGAGTGAACTTTATTGTTATTGTTTTATTTGATTTTAAATTAATATATGCATAATTGTTAATTTTGTTTTAAATAATAGTAATATACCTCATAAAACTATCCGACACTCAAAAATGCGGAAAATGAAAACTAGACGATGCAATAAAAAGTCTCAAGTCGGTGTTATGCAACAATTTATGGTATTTGATTTATTACTATATTTTTGTTATGTCTATTGTTATTATGTTAACGCCGTTTAAAAAATTAGCTTATATAGTTCGTTACTCATTTGGGTTTATCTACGGTCCTTTTTATTTCGGCTCAGCCAAGGCATATAAATTATCGGAGACGGCCCTGCACATACATGAACCCGAACCCTGAATCACTGATGCATGCATGCGTAGATTGCCATGAATACGAATATACGACCCGTTTATCCTAGAAACAGTGGCGAAGCTTGGGCTTCCTCACGAGGGTGACCGAAGTCACGGATCCAGGAATTTTCGGGTCGATGATTCGGTTCGTGTCGGTGATTCAGTTTGGGTCAAATCAAACAATATGGCATATATATATATATTTTTATGTATTGGGCGGTAGGCGGTGGACGGCGGATGGCAATGGCTGGTGGTCTTCAGTGGGAACAGGGACGCAAGTGAGGTGAGATAACAGGTTTATTGGTTACCAAAATCCAAACCCTAATCAATCCCCATTTTTTTATGTTGTTGTTTAAACAAGTTTATTTTAGATAGTCCCCCTCCAATTTTGAGCTTTATAAAACAAAGTTTTTTATTATTCAATTACTATTTTGTAACTTTTGTTTATAAAAACTACGAGGTTTTATAAAAAAATCAAACGATGAGGTATTATATATATATAAAAATTTCAGTGGTGACTGTAGCTTTTTGGAAAAATACCTCGGGGGTTACCGAAGTTAATACCTATAAAATTTTTCAGGAAAAATCACGAACTTACCCTACTAACCGAAAAAACGACAGTGACCGGGGCCACCCCAAGTCCCCAAACAGCTTCGCCCTTGCCTAGAAAAATTTATTTTTTTACATATTAATACTTTCAAAACTCTAAATTTACATTTCACATTTATTTTTTGAAGCAGTTGTATTTATACCATGCCATCTTATTTTTATAATTTTAAAGTTTGACTAATAAATACACAGGTAGTTGTGTTTATACCATGCCATCTTATTCTATATTACATTATAAAATATATAGGCAACCTTTCACGTTCCTGTACTATCAGACGCAGTAAAATTAATTGCCCTTGCCTGATGATTCCAACTCCAGGAGGAACCCTACCTGCTGGCGACTTCAATCCAACAGTCGACCTCATCAATACTTTGTTTTAATTCCTCTCCTTCTCTCTCTATATACGTTACAGCTTCATACATCAATTCCTCAACAATCAATCAATTTATTTTAATTCATGTCATAATAATGAATAATGAAGAAAGGATGTATACGAAAACCTAGCGGTTTGCATTCAGATGTTCTATCCTTCTCCAGTCACGTTATCCTTTCAATCATTCTAAATTACTCCTTCAATTGCTATAAAAAATCAAAACCCCTACAATCACTCTATAATCAAGCGTTGCAATTAAAGGTTGCATTCAATTGTCGTCCCTAGCGCGAATGGTTATAACCATGGCTCCTGCTCTACTTGAATGCCATCACCGACCACAACCGATGGATGATTATAGGCAGGTAATCGTACATTTCATTCCAACCTGAACCTGCTGCTATCTCAATGCTAATTATCAGAAGATTGAATCCACCATTGTCTTTCATTTCTTTTGGTGTCTAACCTAAATTGCTAATTAATTTGGGTATTGTAGGGTTACAATTCATCTCCATATGCTGCAGTTATCCAGGTATGCTCTGTATATTATTCCAAATTCCTGTTGATTGTGATTGTTCATGCTTATGTTAGTTAGCTATAACATTGTGTATAGAGTGTAGATTGTTAGATATCAACTTATTTTACCTAACCTTATGTTTGGCAAACGCTTATGTTTGATTTTGCAGATGTATTTCATTTTTAATGTGTTTGCTTTATAAGAATTGTTTTAGAAAATGTGTGTTTTGATCAAGCAAGAAGAAATATTTGATTTATAATGCTTGTTTGTCAAGTAAAACAAGGGCTAAATGTTGGAGATTTATTTTGATAAATAAAGCTTATTGCATGTTTTTATAGTGGCACAATCTTGCATTTTACTTGCAGCAGTTTGGTTAATGGAATTTTTTCTTTTGCCAGTTGTAACTTTTAAATTTTTATCATTATAAAAATTTGGCTTCATGTCCCAAATTGACTTATATATATTAATCTGTGAGTGCAATATTTTTGTTAATGTACTTGGTGTTTCTACTATTTTTCACCGCTTCTTTCAACCCTGTCTCCTATAAATGTTCCATCTTGTAATATGTTTTAAGATATAATCATGGGCTTAATATAAAATATACCCATTCAGAAACTTAAGATTTCATATTAACCCTTTTTATTAAATAAAATTATTAGTATGATTATTATACCCTTGTCTTCCTAATGCAAGTTTTGAAGAAGGATATAAACGCCATTATTTTGAAATCGTGTATATTTTATTTTATAGTTTTAAGTGAATTTCAAGTGAATCCGGTTTTGGTTTGTGTTGAAACAGCTTTCTTGATCGATGTTTTTATTATCAATTTGGTTTTGGTTCAAATTAACCAGTTTGGAACTGGTTTCAATGTCAAGACTCGAGGATTATAAACCACCCCAAATCAATGATTTCTATCGGTTCTAAATTGGTTCTTATAGTACCGGTTCCAAACTGTTTCAGTTTTGGTTCGGGTCACTTAACCGTTTCAATGTGCACCTCTTTTTAAGCCTACAGGATATGTTAAAATGTATCATCACGTGATTGGTTGCTGGTGAGCATTTATCCAAGAGGACTGAGACCTTTTTAGCTGCGGGCCAGACCTACGAAACCCATGAAACCCGTCCCGCATAATCCGTGAAACCGAACCAATATTAGGAACAATGTTTGGGTCCAGGTAGTGGTTCTCTTTTACATGGCTAATCAGGAAAAGGTCAGGTCTAGTTACGTACCCGCTGGAATAGTTGTCACCCATAAAATTCTGAAGACTAAGCGTCAATTTCAGTTTTTCATGTATCTAGAAAGAGTAAATGTTTGAATTATTTTTAAAAAGCCTAGAGCTGCCTGTGTTGATGTTATATATTAAAAATTTGTGTTTGTAGTGATAAAATTCAAGTTGTGTGTTTATCACACTTTCAAAATCAAGTTATGTACTTTCAATATTAGTGCAACAAGTTTTGTACTTGTTTTCGAAAGATGTGGAGTTAATTAAGAGTATATATTGTAAATACTTGATTTACTAGGAAGAAATAAATCAATCAAAGAGTCTACCATACTTTCAGAATTTTGTTAAGAAACCCATCAAACCCGTCTAGCGAAACTGGTTTAAATACCTGGACCGACCCATTTGTAATAGGTCCGGTTCCGGGTTTGATAAATTATGCAAAGAGGTTCCGGTTCCAAACTGGTTCTGGTCCGGGTTGTACCCGTTACACACCCCTACTTTTAGCGTTTGGGTATATTGATTATGATTCTCATTATTTACTGTTTCGCGCCCGTAATATACATACATATATGTAATGTAGGCCTATAAATAAACCATACGAACATGACCTGTGTTCCTTGGTTTAATTTTAACAGAGCAAACGATCTCTTGGGTAAAAGTAACACTATATTCTACACTTTGTGTTGACTTTCACCCGTTAGATATATAACTCAGCCCAAATCAAATTGGTAATGATGTAACAAGCTAAAAACGTGGCTCATGTGGTAGCTAGAACTCGGCCAATTATACACTGGAGAAGTTAGATGGGAGCCCGGGGAATCACTTAAGTGGAAACTGGAAAAAGAAGCCATTGTTTAAGAAATCTTTCCTATTCATGGTATACATACCCTATTTTTATTAATTAGTCATTTTTACACATTGTCTCAATTAACCATGCTTTATAAATGCCGTGCTTTGTTTAGTAAAAAGAGATGAAGAGAAAACGGCTTCAAAAAAGTTGCCATTACGCTGTAGATGTTTGAGTTTGCAATAACCTAATTAAGTTGAATCTTCACAAAATTGGCTACATGGTTGCCCACCAGAGGGAGCAGCAAGTGGAGTTATAAAGTACGAGTTTTGATATTTTGGAATTTTATCTTTTAAAATTCCTTTTAGCTAATGGTTTTCTTATTATTAACTACTGATTACAGATGTTACAATAAGTTGTATGATTCTTCAAAGTTGGCAACCGAAGAGGAAAATGAATTTACAAATTTACCTGCTTCACAAAAGAAGAAATTGAGGCAAAAAATAGGAAAACTTAAGAACATGCTAAGTGCCAAAATGAAGAGGGGGTAAAGCTGTTGCAGGTGCCGCTTTTCAGATGCAGCCATTTTATTATTGGGGATTTTTTCGATATAATGATGCCGCATAAAGTAAGTTTGTCATTCTTTTTTGAAATTTCATATGGTAGTTAATAATAAACTTAATTTGTAGCAACTGTATATAATATTTTATATGATGGAAAAACAGTTGATGAGTTGCGATTTGTTTTGTGTTGTAGTTGATGTTTGGTCGTAGGGTTTCAAAGTTTAGGGCTTAGATTTTTTTTATGCTGTGCATGTTCTAGGTTATAGTTTTATATACTATGTTTAAAAAAAAAATGGTGTGCCGAAAGGAATTTTTGTTCCGAGTTTTAAAAAGTAGTGCTACAAGTTGACTAATAATTTGAAAAAACCCAAATTCAGTTTCTCCAAAATTTCGTTGCCAGAATGTGTGTTTCTCAGGTGTGTATCCACATGGCTGTTGCATACCTGCACTGACAACAAAAATCTCCAAACATGTACTAAACATGTTTTACCAGAACTCGATTTCCGGTTTTCTAAAGAATTCTAACTCAACTAATTCGGACTAACAAACGGGCCGGTTTGGCCTTCCCATGTCGATATGAGCACAAAGATTCCAACCAGACCCGTATCCAAAATTCATACATCTATGGCGCCTTTCACATCCCACGCACTAGACAAAAAACTATAGATCCTCGATGGATATGCATATATAGTGTCGGTTCAACCGACATCATATATTTCGTTTATATATATAACGTAAAAGGCCGAATTTTAGCCTGCCTCACGTTTGCTCATAACTGATTTGGAGTAACAAACGGGCCCATTTAAACAAGTATAAAGAAATAATTAAAATAGTAGGGAAATTGCCAACAAGCATAGTGAAATAAGTCGAAAGTAAACAGTAAAACCCATAATTTGGTCACATGTTTACAAGTTTAAGGTGTTTCAATCACCACAACAATGTCTATTATAAATATGCAAATCCCAAATACTTATTTTAGATTACTACTCAAGCAAACCTATAATGAACTATGGATGTGGATGCAAGGGACGTTTTTTCGGCGACTGATGGCTGCTAGCGGTAAGCATGTAATTGATTACTGATAACAAGGGTTATTTTCGGTACTTGTTAATATATTTTGTTACACGAGTCAACTTTGATTTGATGTTACTTTATTAGGGTTGAAAGCTTATGTGGAAGCTGGGCGTGTTGTAAATGAAGAACCATATGAAGTTGGAATAGATACACATGGTTGTTCTGGTTGCCCCGAAGCAGGGAGGCTAAGAGTTCTAAATAATATAAGCCTGTTGTTTTTTTATTATTTTTTTAGGTGAAACTGTGACATGTTAATGGTTATGATATTTGTGTTTATGGAGGCTCCAAAACTTGTTAACATGAAAATAAATTTTGTTAGGGATTTTGTTCAAGCTTTCATGAAGGATCTTTTGAACTTAGTTAAGACTACCGGTAGGACAATGTTGAGACCAAGGATTGTTTACAATGTTGACCTGTTTGAAGATTTCATGAAGTCTCATAATGCTACAGAGAGTGTAGCTCAAGAATATGGGTTAGAGTTGCGAGTTGTTGGGCATACTTTTATTGAGTTTTTATTTGTTTTGACTTTTAAAACTCAAGGATGAACGAGTTTTATTTGTTTTTCATGTAAAAATGCAGGGGCGAGCCTTAATATCAACATATGAAGTATAGAAATGGTTCTTATTATCCTTATCAAAATATTTATGTAAAAGTTTTACTTTCTTGTACACACAGTTACCAAATCATTCGGATTCTTTCCCACGTAGAATTAAAGATATCCATAGGCCCATCCTCTCTGTTTTATAAAGCGACATAATAGCAGCAGCAATGGATGTTGATAAAACATAATTTATATAAGGTGTCATTTACTTGATTTAGGCTGCTACAATTTGTAATTTGGTTGAACTTGAATAAAACATTACCCAAACGACTCCTGTATTCGCAAACCCGCAGCAACGCGCGGGCACTTCTGCTAGTATTTGAAGCAATGGTGTTTATAGCATGTAATTGTGTTTATAACATGCCATCTTATTTTTGAAGCAAATTGTGTTTATACCATGCCATCTTATTTCTAAATTTACACAAATCACGTGTTACAAAACAAATAAAAGTTAAATAAATTGATCAAACAAGTTAACCAGTCATGTTGACACAAACATGTTCAACAACTCGTTTAGTTAAACGTGTTTGCAGATTCGATAAGAAACTAACCTGAATAGACTAAACCAAACTCGTAGAATTCAACCATAGTGTGGTTTTCATGCGGGTTGACCCCGGTTATCTTGCTGCTAGCAATCGCTTTCTTGATAAATATCACTTGGTATTAAAAGAAGTCTATATGAACATAGTGCCCAACATTACCCTACTAGAATGATCACCTTGAGATCTATTTGAGTTCCAAGACATTCTGTCGTGGGTCCCACAGCAACACCCCAAATTTGCATTAATGAGTCACAACCATCTTAGAACTATAGTATTTTCGCCGTTAAAGATAAAAAGAAAAAGAAACTACAATCCCCAAATAAAAAAAGCGTCTACACTAACACTTTTTTAGATAATATTATTTTACGGGATATATTGTGCTTCATCACATTTTCATAATTTTGCTAAAATTTTTAAATGACGTCAGATTTAGAAGTTAATTTCCTAAAATTTAGTGTATTGGGTGTGTATCTCTAGATAAAATTTGTCACCAAAAGAACTTAAAGGTTTTGGGTATACGAATTACGAAGCTTAAAATATGCAAATGTAGATTTACTCGTGAAACTATCTATACTGTTCACTAGAGCAATAAAAGTATAAAAAATCCCATGGAACAAAATCACATATGGATAGCCGGTAATTGAAAGCATAAAAGTGTCCGTGCGATAAACTTGAGATACGAGAGCTAACAATGTCTTGAAATGATTAATATGGTCACATTCTCATGGACAAATCAGGGTCTTCTCGAAACAAAGCTTGTGCTCATAGATGATAGATCGATACCGCAACATGATTACAAGCACGTGTGGCTATATTATTAGATCACCAATAAAACGGATCACTCGCTAACTCTGCATCTTTGTAAAACAAATATGTGCACAACTTCAAATTGGTGTAAACTCCTTAAGACGGACTTCAAATTGGCAACAGAAAGCTTTATTATTTCCGAGGTTAGGACAAAAGGGCCGGACACTATTTGATATATTTTGCCACTTGTTGGTCGATTTGGAGGGCAAGAAACGGGAACCTTTTTAGCAAGAAAGTAAGCAATTTTGCAAAGGGTGATGGAGGAGATCAAGAAAAACTCTTACATGTTAGAATATCGGGCAAGATGCAATACTCGTGTATGGAAATCATGGTGTGGTTTAACTTTTAAACATTTCAATATCGTTAGTAACTGGATCGTAGGTGGATGCAACCTTTGGCTTTAACATCTTGCTAGCATTTGTCGCTCAAGAAGAAAAAACTATCGTCTCTAAATTTTGCATAATGATTGGTACAAGTCTAGACGAAGAAATTTGTTTTAAATGACAAAAGTAAAATACGATAAAAGAGAAGATACTTTTAGCAAGAGACTAGATAATCAGGTACAAGCAAAGGAACAGTTCACTTAGATATTATAAATACTATACGCAGAAGGTGTGGTTATAGCTCAAAAGACATATTTGTCTAACATATAAATCTAAGGTATTTTTGAAATCTAAGTAACAAGTTACCGTTTATATTTAAATTTATATAAACTATACTATGATTTTTATTTTATAAAATATATGGCAAGTTTATTCGTCCACGGTTCATCCAAGTAATATGTTAATAACTATTAAAGGCTCGCATCCGGCCATATCTAACTTTTGAGGGTATGATATGATTGTTGCGGAAGCTGAAGGAGGTTAAAAGTTGCAGTGAGATTTCACGAGGGGTTAAAGTTTAATTTGTTAATAGATTAGGCTGTGAAACGTAAAATGACTCGTATGCATGATCAAAGGCGTGATTGCATTAACGCTTTTGCCTTTATGCACTCATTGACAGCTAATGGGACATTCTTCAACGCTGATACTTGACAAATGACAACCATCCTTAATCCTTAATTAAGAAGATATGACTATAATGACATTTTATTTTATTTAAAGTATCACCAATAAAAAAAATTTAGCAGGCGTTTTAATGCCAACAAGACGTATGCGCATCAAAATATACTCTCTTCTATGTTTTTTCTTTCTCTCCTAAAGGTTCTCTCACATACACATTTTTTAAGATTTTTCATTGAGAATTATACTTCATATTTTTTCGCCTACCTCATTATCTCTTTCCTTCGACCCACATTTTCTCATGCTTATTGGTGAATAAGAGTTGGGTTGAGGCACTATTTAAAAAATAAAAAAAACATCAATAATAGGCAAACTGTTGTGAAACCACCGACGACCTTGCAAGTTGTATGTCACTTTTGTCAAAAGTTTTGGACACATGAACACTCCACATATTTCAAATGTCTGAGATTTGTCCCCTGTATATTTTACCTTTTGTGTAGTATAAATACTGTTTCGATAGAAATGAAATATCACCCCAGTACACTTCTCATATATTTACTTATTTCTATCATATCCAATATTCTTACAATTACGGTAATATTATAACACGTTATCAGCACGAGCCGCTTATATCCTAACCAAGAAAGGTAATAGACACAAAGGTATCT
This sequence comes from Bidens hawaiensis, assembly GCF_021521415.1. NCBI lineage: Eukaryota > Viridiplantae > Streptophyta > Magnoliopsida > Asterales > Asteraceae > Bidens > Bidens hawaiensis. Next base: position 1,360,658 of record NW_027491069.1, on the reverse strand, counting down.
ACATAAGCATCATAAACACTTCTTTAATTATGTACATTAGATATATATCTATGCATATACATATACTAACTAATATACTGAGTAATAGCAATAATGTGTATAAACATTGTTATTAAAATTTGATAACTATTCTAACTTTTATTTATATATGCACACTAATATCTCATTTAGAAGTTAGATTTATTTACACTAACAATTCTATTCTTATTATTATGCATAATAATTATATATTTTATAAAATAAACTGTATTTATTATCGTATTTATTATCTTACTTTAAAATAATTAATATTATATATACACACACACACACATACAAACGGTAATGTTACCGTTATAAAACGGTAATATAGCCGTTGTAAAACGGTTATAAATTTTCACTATAAATAACCAATTATTAACCCCATTTCATTTACAACAAACATTCTTCTTATTAAATTTATCCAAGATAAAGTTTTCAAAATGATTCACCCTGTTTTGCTGTTGGTCACTATAATGCTTATACTACTTCTCATTCTAATTTTTAATCTCCCATCTGAAGATTTCGGCATTTTCTTTTTCTTTTATATGTTTATAGCTCTACCAATGTATTGTATCTCATTGTTGATTGATATATATGGATTTTAATATTTATCTTATTATTTGATCTATTATGTTTAGCAACAAAATGTCAAATATAGCAAAACTCGAATTCCCTGCACTCAACATTTCTGGAGAAAATTATATGTCTTGGACAGCAAATGTCAAAAGACATTTAAAATCGATGGATGTGTTAGAAACAATCCAAAAATACAATGATTGCTCTGACCAGGATAAAGCAAGAGCTGATGTTTTCATCCATAAACATATTGATGAATTACTACAGCATGAGTATTTTAATTATGATAACCCATATATGATATGGGAAGATTTGAAAAGCAGATTCGGTCATCTAAGGGAAGTTTTACTTCCTACTTCTAGAGATGAATGGAACAGTCTTAGGTTCCAAGATTTTAAGAGGGTAAATAATTACACCTATGCTTTATACCGAATTTGCTCAAAGCTAGAATTTTGTGGGTATCCCGTAACAGAGGAAGAAAAGTTAGAGAAAACTTTCTCCACATTTCATGCATCAAACATAAACTTGCAAACACATTATCATTTGCAAAATTTTAGGAGATACTCTGATCTAAATGCATTACTCCTTGTAGCAGAGAAAAATAATGAATTATTGATGAAAAATCATCAATCTCGTCCCACGGGTTCATTAGCAATACCAGAAGCACATGTTGCTCACAAAATTTCTCATAAAAATTCTGATCATAAATGGGAACAAAGTCGAGGACGAGGCCGTGGACGTGGACGTGGTCATTTTGACAAAAGGCATTTTAATGATCGTAAGCATCCATTCAAATGGAACAATAACTCTTACGGTCGTGGTCGTGGACGTGGTCGTGGTCGTAACCAGGGAGCCAATAATTATCATGTCCCACACAATACCAATTCCAACCACCAAAATAAATGGAATGAAGCTGGTAGGTCCGAAAACAATGGCACTTCATGTTTTAGATGTGGAAGTACAAACCACTGGGCAAAGGCTTGTCGCACAGCTCCACATCTGTGTGAACTGTACCAAGCCTCTCTAAAAGGAAAAGAGCAAGAAGTGAACCATGTTGATAACTTTAATAATATCAATGCTGAGCTGAGCGTTGAAGACTTTGGGATAGAACTTTGAAACTATAATTAGATGCAGTTATTAAGTGTGTTCTCATTATCTTTAATTATGTAGTTCCTCTTTCATGTACTACTTGTGTTTCAATTAAATAAAGTTCTTATTAAAATATCATATGTCTTCGTTATACACTTATTTTTTCTTTCTTAATATTTTTCAAGATTTAAAATGAAAATCACCGGAGCACAAGATCAAACAAATGAAGAAGATATATGTATAGCGGATAGTGGAGCTACGCATACTATACTTAGATCTAAAAAATATTTTTATAAACTGAAACCAACAAAAGGGATCATCAATACAATATCAGGTCCTACAAACTTGATAGAAGGAGTGGGAAAAGCTAATTTAGCATTACCAAATGGTACAAAGCTCAAAATAGAAAATGCTTTATTTTCCCCAAAATCAACAAGAAATTTGTTGAGTTTCAGAAACATATATCATAATGGATATGATACTCAGTCAAGGACTGTTAGTAATGAAAAATATTTGCATATCATAAGCAAAGATCAAATATTGGAAAAATTGCCAATGCTCCATTCTGGTTTGCATTATACATATATAAATGTGCCTCAAGCACATATGGCAGTCAAAGAAAATTGTTGCGATTCTGGTATCATAAACTTATGGCATGACAGATTAGGCCATCCAGGATCCACAATGATGAAAAGGATCATTGAAAACACACATGGGCATCCACTGAAAGGTCAAAAGATCCATAAAATAGATAAAATGCCTCAATGTACATCTTGTTCTCTTGGAAAATTAATTACAAGGCCTTCGCCATTAAAAGTCGATAAAGAAACACCAATGTTTCTTGAAAGAATTCAAGGTGACATATGTGGACCAATTCATCCACCATGTGGACCATTTAGATACTTCATGGTCTTAATAGACGCATCTAGCAGATGGTCTAATATCTCTTTATTATCGACTCGTAATGTTGCTTTTGCAAAATTTCTTGCTCAAATTATCAAATTACGTGCACATTTTCCGGATTATACCATTAAAAGAGTAAGGCTTGATAATGCGGGAGAATTTACATCACATGCTTTTGATGATTATTGCATGTCTGTGGGGATTGTTGTAGAACACCCTGTTGCTCATGTACACACACAAAATGGCTTAGCCGAGTCGTTGATCAAACGCCTACAGCTAATAGCTAGACCATTAATAATGAGGACAAAACTCCCTGTTTCTATTTGGGGCCATGAAATTATGCATGCTGGATCATTAATCCGCGTGAGACCAAGTGCAAATCATAAATACTCTCCCACACAACTTGTTTCTGGAAATGAGCCAAATATCTCTCATCTCAGAATTTTTGGTTGTGCTGTGTATGTTCCTATTGCACCACCACAACGCACAAAAATGGGTCCCCAAAGAAGGTTGGGAATATATGTTGGATATGAAACATCTTCCATCATAAGATACCTTGAACCTTTAACAGGTGATATATTTACAGCACGTTTTGCTGATTGTCATTTTAACGAGACAATGTTCCCGACATTAGGGGGAGAAATGAAAAAGCAAGAAAGAGATATATCATAGTGTGTGCCTTCATTGTTACACCTAGACCCAAGATCAAAACAAAGTGAGACAGAGGTTCAAAAAATAATACATCTACAAGAAATTGCAAATCAGTTACCTGATGCATTTACTGATATAAACAGGGTCACTAAATCTCATATACCAGCTGCTAATGCTCCAGCTCGAGTTGAGATTCCAAGCAAGCAAAACCATAATAATGCACCTCATGAATCTCAAAAACGTTTAAAACGTGGAAGGCCAATCGGTTCAAAAGATAAAAATCCTCGAAAAAGAAAGGGTTCTGAGAAGGATACTGACCCTAAGGAAGGAATGATTGACAAAACCTTCCCACAGGAAAGAATAAATGATATAACATTTCCTCAGGAAGAAATAAATGATTCTAATAAAGAATTGTCAATAAACTATGGTAAATCACATATAATGTGGGATCGAGATGAAATGGAAAATATTGATGATATATTTTCTTATTCTGTGGCAAGCGATATCATGGAAGAAAATGATGACCCTAAACCAAAATCTGTAGATGATTGTAAAAATCGACAAGATTGGAACAAATGGAAAGATGCTATGCAAGCTGAATTAAACTCACTAAACAATCGAAAGGTTTTTGGACCTATTGTCATTACACCAAAGTCAATGAAACCTGTAGGATATAAATGGGTTTTTGTGAGAAAACGAAATGAGAAAAATGAAGTTACAAGATATAAAGCAAGACTTGTAGCTCAAGGTTTTTCTCAGAGGCCAGGAATTGACTATGAAGAAACGTATTCTCCTGTCATGGATGCTATTACGTTTAGATATTTAATCAGCTTAGCAGTCTCTAAAAATTTAGAGATGCGCCTTATGGATATTGTCACAGCTTACTTGTATGGATCACTAGATAGTGACATCTATATGAAAATTCCCGAAGGATTTAAACTCCCAGATGCAATAAGCTCAAAGCCTAAGGAAATGTATTCCATCAAATTACAAAGATCCTTGTATGGACTGAAACAATCTGGAAGGATGTGTTACAATCGTTTGAGTGATTATTTGATAAGCAAAGGATACACAAATAATCTTATTTGTCTATGTGTCTTCATCAAGAAGACAACATCAGGATATGTGATCATAGCTGTGTATGTTGACGATCTAAATTTAATTGGGACACAAAAAGAAATTAATGAAGCAATTGCTCTTTTAAAGAAAGAATTCGAAATGAAAGATCTTGGAAAAACCAAATATTGTCTTGGTTTACAAATTGAGCATATGCATAATGGGATACTTGTGCATCAGTCAACTTATACTGAGAAACTCTTAAAACGTTTCAATATGGACAAAGCAAATCCTTTAAGCACACCGATGGTTGTTAGATCACTCAATGTTGACAATGATCCATTTCGTCCTTGCGAAGATAATGAAGAGATTCTTGGTCCCGAAGTACCATACCTCAGTGCAATTGGAGCACTTATATATCTTACTAACTGTACAAGACCTAACATTTCTTTTGCAGTTAATTTATTGGCAAGATTCAGTTCATCCCCTACTAAAAGACATTGGAATGACATTAAACATATTTTTCGGTATTTAAAAGGAACTGTTGATTTAGGTTTATTTTATCCTAACGATTCAAAAGAAGGGTTAGTTGGTTATGCAGATGCAGGTTATTTTTCTGATCCCCATAAAGCAAAATCTCAAACTGGATACGTATTTAAGAATGGAGGAACTGCGATTTCATGGCGTTCTCAGAAACAAACACTCATTGCAACATCTTCAAATCATGCTGAAGTCATTGCATCGCATGAAGCTTCAAGAGAATGTGTATGGTTAAGATCTATGTCACGACACATATTGATTTCTTGTGGACTAGAGAAAGATCAAATTCCAACTCCTATCTATGAAGATAATGCAGCTTGTGTGTTGCAAATGAAGGAAGGGTATATCAAAAGTGACAGAACAAAGCATATACCACCAAGATACTTTGAGTATACTCGAGACCTTATTAAACACAATCAGGTTGAGATGAGATATGTCCAGTCCAGCAACAACTCAGCTGATCTTTTCACAAAAGCACTTCCCACAGCAACATTCAGGAAACATGTTCATGATATTGGCATGCGCCATGTACGGACAATGTAACGACCTACAATATGAGGGGGAGCTATATACTGCACTCTTTTTCCCTTAGCTAAAGTTTTTTCCCATTAGGTTTTTCTTTAACAAGGTTTTTAATGAGGCAGTACTTCAAGACCCCGAAGTTTTGAAAAAGTGTCATCCAAGGGGGAGTGTTGTGAAACCACCGACGACCTTGCAAGTTGTATGTCACTTTTGTCAAAAGTTTTAGCCACATGAACACTCCACATATTTCAAATGTCTGAGATTTGTCCCCTGTATATTTTACCTTTTGTGTAGTATAAATACTGCTTCGATAGAAATGAAATATCACCCCAGTACACTTCTCATATATTTACTTATTTCTATCATATTCAATATTCTTACAATTACGGTAATATTATAACACAAACAACCTAGTTTGCCAACATTTTTTCAACATGTTCAATGCCACATGGTATAATATGAGTGGACCCCCTTTTAATTTATTTTTCATTTTCTTTTCATGCTAATTAGTTTTAGCAGTTTTAGCATTATTAATGTTCTTTTCTAATAACTTTTAATAATTAAGTTTTTAAAAAAATCTAAAAACACAATCTTTTTTTTTTCTTTTTGAATACACCAGTATATAAAAAAGAGTTTACAAAGAAAAAAAACGATTTGATTGAGCATATGTGGTAAAAAATTGAAGATGGTGAATAATGATATAGTTTGTATCATTTGTACGTGTAATTTTATATTTAATGCCGATTGTAATTTTGTTTATCTACTTTATTAAGTATGTTTGATGAATATATTTTTTTAAATATTTTTATATTAAATATATATTGTTTATTTTTAAATAAAGAATTTATAAATTATATTTCTAAACAGTTTTAATAAAAAATAATTATTATAAATTATATTTATTTAATAAAAGTTAGTGAAGTGTGGGTTGTTAATGAGTGTAAAAAGTTTGAACCAAACCCGTTGACAACTTTTGAACCAAACCTATCGGTGGAGACAACTTTTAAACCAAACCCATTGCCTGACTGACTTAGACAAATTTTGAACCAAATCCGTTTGTTTCGACAACTTCTGAAAAAAAACCCGTTGTTTTTTTTAAGTAATTTATAATATTCAAATTAAGACTGTTTAGAAAGTAATTTATAATATTCAAAACTTTATGTACACCCTATAAAGCATGTAGCATAGGGGCAAAGTTGTCAACTACAAAATATGTTTTACGTAAATTCAATTTGTTAGAAAATAGTTACAAAATTTGCCCTTAAACATTACTAACCTTTTGTAAATTTAAGAAATTGTTACAACTTTTACCCCTCATCTTTACTCATGCATTTAGCAGGTTTATATATTTTATTATTTATATTCTATGTCTCTAAATATATTACGTTTAAGGAAAAAACAGAGCTTACCGATGCATCGTACTTATTTTTTTCGACATTTCCATGTAAAATTTATTCTATAATGAGGTACGGTTTATAATGGACAAGTCCCTAAAGCATTATTGTACAATTCAAATATGTAACCATAAATTAATAAAATATTTAAACACATAAATATGCATTAAAGTATAACCCATGTTATGTTTTACTTTATAAATTATGAAATTATAAATTTAGTCCTCCATTTATGCAACTCACATTACAAAAACAAAGCAATAAAATCAACTCAAATTAATGTTGTACGAATTTGTAACGGCTTAACAAAAGTATGAAGGCCAAACTTAAACCGTGGGCATAACCGTTAGCAACGGGTTTCGTCGAAAACGAAAAACGACCGGCCAGAAGTTAATGGAAAAAATAAACCTTGAAATCAAGCCATTGACCAGCTTAAACGGTTTTACGGTTTTAAATCAAACAACGAACACCCATAAACTTGTTACATGATTACCAAGGTATGTGTTTCCCGCTGCATCGCGCGGGCACCCGCCTAGTATTTATCATTAAGAGATTTTTCTCTCGCCATAATATACTAAAGTTTCAAATATTACACAATCAAACCACCACATTTCAAACACAATGTGGGATGGTGTTCACGCATTTGCTGTTGCGCTACATCATTGTTCCATCATAATGCCACCTTTAGTATTATGCTTCGACATATGGGCATAGCATGCCTCTCTTTGTCCAAAACTCCTGATCAAATCATGAGCTACGTCGACCTCTTTTTCTTCATTTCTTTGTTTTTAATTACATAGGCCATACGTGCCTTCCACACGCTTCCTTCCGGGATTTAGTTAATCTTTATCATAATAGCTCGAAAGCACTTGTTTAAGCTCCCATTACCTGCACATACAAAAATTAAACAAAGTAATCGTGTTCCATATGATAAAGATAGTTAACACACGCGATATTAGACATTATAACCACATTCACCCATACATCAGTGTTCTTGAGAGCATTCTTGAATTCTACGTGTTCTTGTTGAAGCTAACCAAATTGGTTGGATTTTGGAGGTAAAAACATAACCAAGGTATCTGTTTCCCGCTGCATCGCGCGGGCACCCGCCTAGTATTTATCTATGTGTTGTCATAAATTTTACTCAAAATCAAGTCGGGTCAAATTTTTATTGAATGTTTAGATATAGGTTTAACTAGATCGGTTTTGAACAAAATTTATGTCTACACATAGATAAAAATATGGAGATCATAATGGTATATTCGAAATTTATAAAACTTTATACATTAAAAGTTATTAAAGAAAACAAATTCTGATTAAAATTAAATAAAATCATATTATATTAAAAAACTAGAATCTCGAGATAAAATGGGGTGCAACGGAATTAAGTTGAAATTGGTTGGAGTAGATGAAAGTGAGTTGAAATGTGTCGGAGCATTAAATTTGAAGACGAATTTAAAAGGCCATTTTTTAAATTCCCGCGAATCTAAAGACGAATTTGAAATTGGTCAAAGGAGACGGATTTGGTCATCTTTTGGCAAGTCCTTCTAAGGAGATTTAATTGGTAATCTCTTAATGATTCCATTAAAATGTTAACTCTGAATTATTTAGAGGTAGAATATGTTTGATTACACATAGGGCTCATGGAGCCTTTAATGGTTAAGTTTCAAATTCTGCAAGATCTAGCTCACCACCCATACGTATGGCCCGAAGACACTTTCCTCCAATGGGTCGGGTAACCCTAAGCACAATAACAAAGTGTTTATCACTTATGCTCGGGGTGTTCACAGTCCGGTTTTGACGGTTTTTGGGTTAAACCGTAAGCCAAACCGTTAGTACGGTTTTTTCTACTAAAAAACCAAAGCCAAACCGTTGAAAATAAAAACCAAACCGAACCGAACCGTTACTAACGGTTTGGCTCCGGCCGGTTTCACGGTTTAGGCTTTAATATGCTATTGTCAATAACTTGAACTCTAATTCACAAGTTCAGATTTCAAACTGTCCAAAAATAGAATAACCAAAATGCAAGTTCCCCATAACTAATAATATTGTCCAGAATTTAAGCCTAAAACATGTTGTCAAAATACACAAAAGCTTAATACAAGTTGACGGGATACTGGACTTTTAGTAAAGTTGGGCTAAATTACACACTTGCATTTTATAGTGGGCTAAGACAAGAAGCCTAATTTTTAAAACATATGATATATTATAAATAATTATATAAATCTAATATAAATTAATAAAATTTATATATAAATAAATCATATGGTCCGGTCCGGGTTTTTACGGCCGTTTTCAATAAAAACCGCAAGCCAAACCGTTCGTTACGGTTTGAAAATTTTGAAGCCGACCGACCGAATGCCAAAAAAAAACCAATCGCGAAGCCAAACCAATGACCGGCTTGGACGGTTTCACGGTTTTAAACCGATCGCTGAACACCCCTAACTTATGCAGGCCGCGTGGTCAGAATGAGAAAACTCGCATTGTACGGTCTTGGTTAGACCTTTATAATAACACATGTAAAACTATTTAGTTAATTATGTTTAAATAGTATCTAAACACTTAACTGGCGGTATTAACTACTTGTCTATTATGCGCCAATAATATTAAAGACCAAATTTTATAAAACTAAAAGGAAAAAAGGCAACACAAAAGCCACAAGAAGACCGTATAGCACAAGGAACATTCAAACAAATAAGCAAATTATAAAGAAAAATTGACAAAATTAAATTTGCACAATTGCTGCTGCTACTCCAAGATCAATCTTTTGGTTCTATTGCTCACCCAAAGAAACAAAGTCAGCTTGATATCATACACCAACTTATTTACTACTAGTGCTTTAGAGATGAAAATTTTGTCATTCCAAGCATTCCATTATTCCAAATCAACAAATGCGTTACACAAAGCGGAGAAAGCGGGATTTTAGATAAGGCAGTGAAGGATTATGGCGAAGTGAGTTGTTCTTTATTTTAGTGTTTTTTTTCTTTTTTTCCTTTCTGCCTACTTTACAACTTAGTATTATTTAAATCATTTCGTGGTATTGTAGGTAGGTTGTTTTTTTACCTTGTTTGTAATATTGTACGTTAGGTTCGTTTTTAATTTTAATTCAACCTTTTAAATCTAATCTAATCTAGTCTAGTCTAGCTTTACTAATAAAAGAAAATAATGAGAATGATGTGGCAATCCCACATTCGTTCTTGGTCTAATATCTCTTCTCATTTATTATATCTATCCATGAGTTATGGGTAAAACAATTTTGTTAAATGTGGGTCATAATTTCCTTTTTAATCTTTCATCTCATCCATCATATCTATCCATGGGTCATGAGTCAAAATAATTTTGACATAAGGGTTATAATTTCCTTTATAATTCTCTAATTCCTTATCTTATTTATCCTACATATCCATGGGTTATGGCCTGTGGTCAAAACAATTTTGACAAATGAATTATAATTTCTCTTCTAATTTTCTAATCTCTCATCTCATTCATTATAGTTATCCATGGGTAAAACAATTTTATCGAATGTCGTATATTGTTGTAAACTTGTAATGGGTCATCTCATTCTAATTTCTAAATTTGAGATTATAGACTTCTTATTATTTGTAGTATATATTTTATTTTCTTCTTATCTTTAATTTTGTTCATTTCTTTCAAAAAAACGTACCTTATTTATTTTTATTATTTAACAAATCCCGTATAATACACGGATTCAAAAGTTAGTATTATATAAATCAAATCATTTCTCAGACAAACTCGACTTTTCTTTTGATCATTTCTAAATTGCCACTTTTAGTTCAAAGCTTTGAAAAATAGAGTTTATATACACATTCATAACTCCACATCTAGTGTTAGTTGTATGTAGGGCTATATACAAATCCAACCGAACCGAACGAAGCCTTGTTCATATTCATAACTCCACATCTAAACTTGTTCACAAACGGTTCATGAACACTAACCAAACGAAAAATCTTGTCTGTGTTCATTCGTTAAGGAATTAAACTTGTTTAAGAACGCAAACGAACATATAATAATTATAAGAAAAGGGTAGCGGTTTGCTGAATGTTCAGTTCGTTTACAACCCTAGTTGTATGCATAAAATGATCCCTTTAATCAAGATCTAATGCACAAATGAATACCCCAACTATATTATTGTGGATAGGTTGTAATATATATATGAAAGAGTCGTTAGAATGTAAAGAGTGTAAGTGAAGGCACATCATGCCATCATAATGGCAAGTGTTAAAAGGTTCTATTATATGCATTTACGTTTCCTTTATGCCATGTTCAACTTCATGAGTGTTCACTGTTCACTCTTGCGTTACACCTACTACATTTACATTTGCATATAAATTATTAAAATTTATGAAAAAAAAGTATTTTTTTAACTGACAAAAAATATGACTGTCTACTTCTTTATCCACACTATATATATATATACTTCTTTATCCACACTATATATATATATATATAGTTTTATTATTTTTATACTTACACACATATGTATTGATTATGTAAAAGAATTTCAAACTAATTCGTCCATGCATGTCTCAACTTTGAAATGTTACTTACACACGTGTAGATTATGCACATAAAGAAACTGCCAAATTAATTTATCTTCTCTTTTTTCTTTTGCTCTTATGAGTTTAGGAGAGATGAATGAGGAAAAAATAAGCATTTCGTTTATACATATTTTTTTTCTTTTGGTCCTCAAAAAAGCATGATGTGGTGGTAAAACGTCCCCGTCTATCCAAGAGATAGAGGGTTTAGATCCTATAAAGTGCAGGTATATATATAGTTTATAAAAGCAAGTTAGTTTGCCGTTAAAAGAAAACTCATTCCTTTTTTTTTTCAATTCTAATATTTTGAATTTTTATGTTAACATAAATAAAAAGTTAAGTTTTTGCCTTCGTAATAGTTTGTCTTGTGCTAGCTAGATCAGACCATTAGCCATTGATGTACTCACCCTGCAACCTTGTGGGGCCGTCAGGGAACACCACATTGCACCAAGCCGCTCTGTTGGTGATGATATCCTCCCACGGGTATACAAGGTTGAGTGGTAAAAGTAAAAGTGTAAAACAAAAAAACTTCAAAAAGAATATTATATATTGTATTCGACCTACTATAAATTTTACTCATTCAAATTATTACTCGTACATTATTTATCCTTCAAAAGTTGTAATGCAATTTTACAAAAATTTTGAGATTGGAGTGTTTAAAAATGTCTTCAATGGATGAGGCCATCAGAATTTTTTTTCTTCACACCAATGTAGTAGCCGCAACCTAGGATAGGAAAAAAGTTAGAAATTTTTAGTTCGACTCGTATTTCCGACCAACAATTGTCTTGGGGTTACACAATCTATCCTAAGATGTCTCAGATTCCCATTATAGGTGACAAAAATACAAGAACTTAATTAAGGTACAAAAAATTTGTGTTTATAGCGGCATCTATAGTGGGGTTTTGATGACGTTCATTTTCCACCCCCCATGCGGCTACGGTGGGGTGTTTCTCGTCATCACCATGACGACAACTTCAGCATTTGTTAAATGTAAGTGTTGGACCCAACTTAAAAGAAATCATTTTCTAAATTTTATATATAAACTCAACTCCACACTTCAAAAATCCAATGCGTCTTGAGTAGTCCCTTATGTTTAGTTGACAGATTCGGACATACATTTTTGTAATGTCGTGAAAGCTAGTTTTCCCTTGTCTCCTCTTTGTTTAAAATATGGAAATTCTCTCTCGAAATGGTGAACTAATTTTAAAAATGCGCAAAAGAAATTAGCAATTTATTCCGAATTACATGGTAGAGAAACGCACGACAACCTCCGATCCGATTTACTAGAACATATATGGAGGAACCGAGCAAGTAAAGAAATTTTTAATTTTTTTTATTTTTTGTAATTTTATTGTATCGTTTTTTTAATAGTTATTGTTTGTTGGAAGAAAAGTTGACTTTGCTACCAAAATCTACTGACAAACAACATTGCATACGTTTTTGCAGGAACATAAGTCGGGCCGCTGCAAGGGGGTGTTACCCCCTCGATCCATCACCTTCGTCGGATCAAGGATCGAATGACCTTTTACGAGTATGCATAGCATCACTTATCTTATATTAAAGCTTAAATCAAACATATTAAGGCTTCCCGAAAACATATATAGTCATGGGTCCTATCAATCAACTAGATAGAGTGTTTAGGATATTTATTATTTTATAAATACATGAAACTACACTTTACAAAATCGTAATAAAGTAAATAAATCATAGAGGACATAAAAATCAACCCTCAACGGCTTTTTTAATTATATCTTGAGTAAGATATGGTTACACACTTTACAAAACATAGAATAATCCAAGAATATAATTTATGAATAAAGTACATTGAAAGACGGTTTTGTGTGTATTATATCATTGTTTAGTTCGTCGTATAGTAACGACGAAAGGCAAGTTCGAAACCAAATGGTTTGCCGGATACCAAGAAAACAAAAAGGTCGTCAAAGCATCTTCTACTTCCAAAACTAATTAAGACACATTTAACGACATTTTTCTTCACTAAAAAATGTTTGGTTTTTATCGAACCGTGAATTAAACATGTAAAAGCGGAACAAGTTGAAGAACTATTCAAACTAGGTTTGGATCTTTTAAGTCAAACGATTGTCTGCAGACATATTAAAATACACCGTTTTATATTAAGTTTTTTTCTTTATAAAGTTCGTGCATCAATTATGGATTTTACATTATTAGAATTTCATTTTGTATTAACCATATTATTGATTTATTTATAACTTATGTGAAATTATGTATTTGATCTTAACCTTTTGTAATATTGTCATGTGTGTGACAGATGAAAGAGTGGACGGTGTTGTGGCTTCAGGTAGGGGAGGGAGAAGCGGTATTGCACAACTCATGGTGCGGAAGTCAGAGCCACAACGCCGTGTGCCCTAACAAATATAGATATGCTTATTAAGGTGGTGTTTTTTTTTCAGGGGTAAAATGTCTGCAGTCTGCGGACCATATCTGCAGGCATCTGTAACAGAAGAGGTGGCCCAAACCTCTGCAGTCTGTAAAAAGAAAACTGTTTGTTTTTTAATGTCTGCGAACTGGTAAAATAAACAAAATGGATAAAAAAGAGAAATTAAAACGAAACGAATCCAAACAAGGTTCAACATTAGATATATCAACAATATTTTAATATCTTTCTTTCTTATTCAAATTTTTTACATAATCAAAACTAAGATTGTATTTTTACATATTCAAACTTTAATATCTTTCTTTCTTATTCAAAAAGCACTGAAAGATGCCCAAAGTGGGAACGGGGGACGAGAGCATCGGTGGTCGGCGTATGTGTGGGGTGGACGGGGCTGTCGGAGGTGGAGGCGCGGGGCTGCGGGGATGGAGGTGGAGGTGTGGGGCTGCTGGAGGGGGAGGACTCCGAAGGTGGCGGCGCAACAGAGGTCGCCGGAGGTGGAGGGGTGGGATGGATGAAGGGGGCTAGGGTTTGAGAGAGGTGGAACCAAGACCTGATGAAAAATAAAATATGAGAAGATGTAGAAGACTTGAGAAGTGGGTGGTCCATGTCTTCTAAGATAAGAGGGCGCGTAGACGTTTTTTAATGAAATGTCTTCAGAAAAACAAACAGTCTGCAAGCCTAAAGGTCTGCGCGACACAGACATAAGAGGCCAGGAAGATCTTTAGACAAAAAACAAACACCACCTAAGTACCTAAATTGATATATGATGTATAATGACTAGCTTTCTATTTTCATTTAAAGACACAAAATAAACTTGTCAAATTTAGGAACATATTAGCATTCATATTCTAAAGTCATTCCAACAAATGCTTAACTGTCTAAGAAGATTATAGGCGGGGCATTATACAACTCATTAAAATACAAGTTGAGTAGAAGATTATAGGCGGTTTTATGTCTCTTTAAAATACAAGTCAAGTGGACTAGTAAACGTTAACGATCAAATGGTCATCCAAAAAAAAGGTTAAATGCAAGTCGGGTTCTCGTAAACTTCAATTAAAGCCCAAAGTGGAACTCATATTCAACAAGACAACCATTAACTGAGTTGATGAGTTAGCTCAGCTTTTATTTGTACCAAATTTTGTATGTTTTTCAATAATGATTTTAACCACCTCATAAAACGTAGTGCCAAACAAGTACATTTATGAAAAGTCAAGGACAGATTTTGCTACCTTGAACGTAGTTTTATACAAAAGACAAGGTAGGATTAACATTTTTAATTTTAGACAAGGTACCCAAGGCGTTTAATCTCCCCACCCAAAAATAGATAATCAAAACATACACAAGGTAAATCTTATAATAGCTATATTTATTACAACGTCACAATCCAATAGATCTAGTAGAAACTCTCTCCCACAATTTTCGATCCCAGACCAAAATGAAATCTAGGTTAAGCTAGCACTAGTCGCCTTTAAACAAAAGGCGACACAAAATGATTGTTACTTCAAAAATATTAAACGACCTTATTCTTTCCAAATTAAACCCAACCACTCCAAACCCAAAACGGAGTATTTTGCTGGGATCATCTTCACTTCAATATCAACACTATCTTCATTCATCATATCCATTTGATTCATTCGTTAACCACTAAAACAAAACAAACCCAACTACTATATAATATGCTATAATTGTTGACATTTCGAATTGGCTTCTTCATCAATAGGTCCACTCTTGAGGCAGTGGCAACTCGGCCAACGCCTCGGGTGGTTGGCGATGGATGGTTCGCCTCTGTTGAGCCATCATCACACTTTTTCGGTACATAATCTCTGCATCTAGAAACATAAATAAAGAATATTAGCTTCAAATCACATCAACACTATAATAAAGCTACAATTATCAAGCCTTATTCAACTTTTATTAAAATACAAACATATATTTAAAATAATTTATTTATATATGATTGTTTAAATACAAAATTATGCTAAAAATAATACGTTGTTTTATCTATACAAATTATATTAATTAATAAATAAGATGTATAAAAATTGTTTTTAACAAATAATAAACAAGTTAACAAAACAAGTGTTAAAAACTATTACTAACTCACCGAGTCTGATTCAAATTAGAAAAAGGGCTCAAAACAAGCCAAGCTCGAGCTTGAGATCGGCTTGTTTACACCGATAATAAAAAATTACCGTAATCGGAAGCCAGAGGCCCTCCATTGCAACGAGACAGAAGCTGGGATTCAGCTCCAACGGTTTCCAATTTCAAATCAAGAGCCTGAACAACACTATCTGGAAGTAGAACAGCAGAACAACCTACAAAGATCCAAAACATATAACACCAAATTAAAGTCAGATCTAAAATATTAACACTAAATTCCAAAACCGTTAACAAAAAAACAAAAAACAAATTAATATACCGCGTTTCTTAACAGGCTCAGTCGAGGCTCCGGTTTGACGTGGCAAAAAAACCCCAGTGCCCGTGGATTCCCGTTTAACACTCGGGTTTCCGAGAAACACAGCCCGCATACCCGACCCGGGTTTTCGTTGCTGAGCTTGTTGAGGTGTAGGCCAAGCCGAGGCCGACACCGGCTGAACCAGTGGCCTATCGCCATTCCGGGTTCTCTGAAGCATCATTCGCAGGTACTGCTGTTTCACAATTTGTTGCTGTCTCAGCTTCTGAAACTGAAGAAATCAAAAAGTTATTCAATAATAATATTAATAATAATAAGACGGACAACTTGAAGAGAACGCACTTGGGCAACTTGAAGTTGTTGATAATGGAGGTTAGGGTTTGCAGGTTTATGTTGCTGGTGAGCCAACTGGTTTTTGTTAAAGTTGTAGTAACGTGAAGCAGCTTCTTCAATCAACCTCATCCTAGCAACTTCTCCGGCAGCCGCGTAAAGAACATCTAACGACGGTTGGTTTAGTTTAGCTCCGGCCGCCGGAGACGGCGGCGAGACACAATTAGGGCTTTCTCTGCTAGAACCGTTTTTGCACCCACACAACGTCGACTGAGGCGAACCAGCCATAACCCTTGTAGCCTAAACATAAACCCAGATGATTAAAATGATAAATCATAAAGAAAATAAAATATTAATAAATAATACATAAAACCTCTAAATACCCACCTTAGAGTGGGTGTTTTCGAACGTGAAATTATTAGCAAACTTTTGAGTTAACGTAAACCCATTAAGGTAATCTTCTTCGTCACTCTCTGACTCCACCGGAGAACTCAGATGGGAGTTCGGGTAAAGCCCTGACCCGTAAAAACCAGAACCCTTGTTCAAACCGAGAGTGGGAACTTCGGACTTGGATTTTTGGGTGAAACCCATGAGTATGTCTTCGTCGTTAAGGAACTCCGGCGGCAGCCAAAACTCTCCGTCGGCTAACTCTTGCGCCATTGAAGTATTTTATTAAGATGGCTGTGATTATGGGGTTCACGCCGTCCGTCGGAAGTAGAGAGAGACGGCGAAAGTGCAGAGAGATATTAATGGTGTAATGGGAGTGGAGGGGTGTGAAGGGTTTTGGGGATGTATAAATATGCAGGAAAGTGGGGGTGGGAGAGTGAAGAACACGCGCTCTAAGATGAAGGTGGGGGGTACAGGGGTTTTTGCTTTTTACTTTTGGATATACGGGTCGGGTTGGTGGTGTATCCGGGTCGAGAATCCTCACCCTACTTGCATGTGATATTTCAAATCTCCAAATTATATTTTGTTTTTAACATTTTTATGTTTTCCGTGTATTATATGATGAGTATTTTGTATGATTAACTAATCACAGTCTTCTTTTTATTTTTATTTTGTTTGAATAACCATTTTAAAGTTTTAATAAAGCTTAAATGAATAATAATATTTAGCATGTATAGTGGAGGTTGGATAGAGGTGGGACCCAGTGTCCGGGTTTTATGGTTGTACGGCCGTTAATTTGTTGTATTTGCAAGGGTGGGGAGGATGGTGGCGGGAGAATGGAAGGCAGGTGTGGCCCACGTCGCCGCTTCCGTTTCTTCACTCCTTGGACTGCGTCCCACGCCTTTAGTACACGTGGCAGTTATGTTTTGCATGGAACTATGTTTCACTTTGTCCCCCTATATTTAACCTCCAACTCATAATCACACCATCATTTTATTCCTAGGGAACACAACCGAGTTCGTGGGTTCATTTTAATCAATCTAAACAAAACAAAACTTCCTTAAATGATGTGCTTTATAAAACTTCCTTCTATGTAAACATTATAATAATTATATATTTTTTTCATTTTTAATTAAATAATATTTTTTTTATAATTTTAATATTACATTTTTTTTCCCACTCACAACCATTTTAAAAAAACATAAAAATTTATTGAGAGTAAAAAGTGTGTATTTAAATTTACCAATGAACAAAAGTTTCTTTATCTGCTCTACCTACAACAACTTATAACTACTCTGTATAATGTAGAGAACTCATTCACAATGACATAGAGGGTCTGTTGAGGATGCTCTTAAAAACATTTAACCTTACATTTTACGAAAATAAAAGACAAGTATATTGAAACCAGAAGCGAAACCTCCAAACTCGTAGCTAGGAGTTCAAGAAATTTACAAACAAAAATAAATCAAAAGAAAAATAATAACGCTTGAACAAACCTAGACGGGTACAAGTACAAAGAAAGAATTATAAAGCTAGCTGCACCAAGCCACCAACTCTTCCAATACGTAGTTGATCTCTTACCTAGATTTTTCACCCATAAAAGAAGTTAGATTTGATATCCCAAATCACTTTCATTATTGACAATTAGTAATTAAAAATTCTTCTCTGCCTCCAAATAGTCCCAAGCATAACTGCCATGATTGCCTCCATTGCCTGCTTCATCTCCTTTGGATTCTTGGACACAAATTTTAGTTAGTTTTGAGTTGAGTGTAATAAATTTTTATCTCTACGTTTTCATATACCAAGTTTTTAACTACTTTTAATATTTTAAACTCTAAAGTCGGCTATTTTTCATATTTCTTCTTAATGTTATTTAATTAACATTATATTTGATCCAATCATAACATTAATAACTAGTTTTCAACAGCAACACAAATCAAAAGCATTTTGCGTGGTTGTTTGAGTTGAGTATGATAAGTAATACTAGCTAAATAACTTGAAACAAATAACACTTCATACAAAATCATAAAAACCGATAGTTTGAAGCTGTTAAAAGGTTAAAACTTATACAATAGAGTATAAAAATTGCAACAAGTAAAATTTTAATTGTATAATATCATTAATAGGATACACAATATCTACAATAAATAAATGTTTGATTTGTTAATTCTATCATAATGAACCATTCTATTTCGTCTATCATTCACGTATGCCAGAAGCTACTAAGTTATACTTATCAAGTGGGGACCATCAGTGTTTTACAATGAGATATGAAATAGAGATTAATAAAACCCGTAAGGTACCCCATAATACCATTAGAGCATCTCCACCGGGATGACATGGAGAGGTTTGTGTTGACGTGGTCGGAGCAAACGGACGAGCGGCGATTTTTACCGGTGGAGGAAAACGGAGGGACGGATGTTTGTTTGAGAATACAAACGTTTGTGATTAGTTTGAAATGGGGCCATCATCAAATAAAATACAATAAATTAATGACATGACGGGTGGGCGGTGCCGGCGGCAATCACCGCCTCGGCGTTGTTGGGGTCACCCAGCCGGCGACAAATCAAAACCTCGCTCCACGGAGGAAAACGGAGGCGGTGGGGAAGACGGAGGCGGTGGGTAGGTGGTTTTTTTCGGGAAGACGGAAGCGGTGGGGAAGACGGAGGTAGTGGGTAGGTGGGTTTTTAGAAGACGGAAAGACGGAGGAAGACGGGGACGAAGGAAAATGTATGTATACGGAGGAAAATTATTGTATGCATTCACCTATATAAATTGTTAAATAATATAACACGTAAGCCTCTGAGAGCATTCACAGTCTGTCCCCCATCCCCATCTTTATAATTATGCTATATAACACCACATTTCTCTCTACAGTTTAATTAAATAATATTTTTTTTATACTTTTATCATTACAGTTTTCTCTCTCTACCCTATAATTTACAAAAAAATCAATACATTTCCCTCAAATTTACAAAAAATTCCTATCTTTTCTCTCTTCACCCTATAATTTATACTCACAACTACTTACAACCCCACCCTATAATTTACAAATTCCCCTCACAAAATTATAGAGGATGGTAATGATGTGAAAGATGAGTTGGAAGTTTTTATTGGTTTATGTGTGGAGTAAAAAGTGAGGGTTTTCTAAATAAATTATTAGCGTATGAGGTGGGGATGAGGTGGAGGTTTAAATTGGTATAGGTTTGAAACATACAAAGCATGCCCGTTTTAAAAACTTATTATTATTACAAGGGGTGTTATGATATTTATGAAAGTCTCTTGGGCCGAAACTGAAACTTGGGGGTAGTAAGTGGGGTGTGAGGTGCGAGATTTGTGATTGACGGTTACACCCTCGTGTGAGAAGGTTAAAATGACGGGAATAGCCCTCGTTCCTGTGGGTCAATAATAATTCTGACAGGTGTGAGTGCGGCGGGTTCAGTTTATGGTGTGGTCATGTGCAGTGCTGATATGATATGAAAGCAAATTGGTGTGAGATGGAGATCTCTTTTTCTCTGTACACACAAGATTTTTCTTCTCTTTTTTCACTGTCACAACAAAGACATGGGAATGCATATAACACGTCTTTTTATACATTTAACTGTATTTTATTCTCTATATATTCTAGAATAGGAACTTATCAGTTTAGCTACTAAGACAATTCATAATATTGCATTTTATTTATAAGTGTTCTTACCGTAATTTCGTTTATAACGTTTTTCCAGTCACGCAAGTTCTATGCCATGTTAAATTAAAAAAAAGAACAACGAAAAGAAAAAACCTTTAAAAGTTTCTTTTAACGACTTTTTTCGTAGCTTTTCCTTAATTTCAGGAAGAAATTTTCAAAAGTGGAGAATGCTGTAAATTTACTATTTTTTAAACCTAATAACCTGAACTGTTTTAAAATTTTGATTTTTCATGAAATATTATTTATTTATTATTATTATTAATTTTTAGTTGTTAAGTTAATCTCGATTTCAGCACTATATTATTATTATTATTGAATCATAAATAATTAATTTCAAGTTATTATCATTATTTTTATATGCGCAAATACTTGAATCTATGTTCATTTCATTGTTTACATCCGCAATCGTTGATTTGACACGTTAAACCGAGTATATCTAGATTAATATTTTTAGTATGTAACATAAACAATTATGATCATCTTAAATTAATTTTTATCCTAAGAATTTTATTTGGTATCATTTATTAAAAGAGAACATCTTTCTAGCATATTCCAAATACAACTTTCAATTCAAGACTTGCCTACTTAATTCTCTTCTAATCACAACTATAAATGCACCCTCATTTTCATCTTTTTCTTTTGCTCATTTATCTTTTCTTATCTTCCTAAAACATTCCTCCAAGTAAGTTTATAATTTATGTTCTTCATATTTTTTTTTGTCTTTAGTCATGTTTTATGTGTTGTTCTTTATTTGCTCTTATTTTTTCTTTTTTTTTTCTTATAATGGTTTTAAAACCATCAAATGATCATGTCTATGATCCTACCTAGTCAATACACCATGGTGTGTTGGGTGGAGGAGACAAAGAACATAAGGTTGCAAGATGATATTTAATTATCACACCTTAACAAGTTCTTGCGTTCTTGAAGTTTTTGTTTTGTTTAATTTATTTTGATTTAAGAACCATAAGGATTTTGATGATACTTGACCAAACATATTGTATTTATCATACTAAAAGTGTTCATAATTTTCTTTATCAAAATCCATTCCAAAGCATAAAAAACATTGTTATTTACAATGTTCCGGATTTAACAGCAGAATTGTTCGACAAAGTCTAAGCAATAAATTGGTCATAACAAACTGGAAAGATGTAAGGCCAAAGCCTATTAGCTTTATTGAGATACGGTTCTAACGACTATTTATTTGTATTTTTATAATTTCGTATGACTTAACAATCGTTATTTTAAAATTAGTGCGCAGATTTGTACCCTCTGAAGATCGACTATTTTAGCCTATCTCGGGTCCGAATATGGGCAAACTTTATAAAGAAAAGTTGTTCCTTACATATTAATTTAATTGACTGAAGATTTTTATATTATTTTAGAAATTATTAATATTTTTAAATATTTATGTAATCGGTGACATAAATCCGTCCAAAACTGATTTCATTTTTCTTGTTTCTGTTTCAACTTCTAGTTATGTTATATTAATACATATATATTTCTTTGACCTTTATTTATCCAACACATTCTAATAAGAAGCCTTAATTACTTGGATTTATGGATTACTCATTAGGACTCGCCCAAGCTTAACCAAAGACCCGATCTTTTCATTCACCAATCAAGGTGAGTAATCACACTCCCCTTTTACTATTTTACAATTTGGGAGCTTTATGCGTACACAACCTTATTATTTATTTATGATGCAAGTATATGCTCAAACACAATTCCACTATTTGCATATTGTGATACTGCTCAGTTAGTTGCTAAATGTTATATGACTATGTGTTTACACTTTTTATGGTTGGTTGGTATCTAATCCTCATCCTCATAGTATGATCATACGCCGTCCAAGTAAACATGTCCGAATCTAATGACATGTTGAAAAGACACTTTTATTTTATGTTTTAATAGTTGATGGAATACACATTATCACAAGGAATTGCCATTTTTATCATTAGATATATCTCAAAACCTGTGATTGCTTTCTCAACATTATTGTTGACAAAATATATATATATTTACGCATATCGCATGTAGCTACATGGGATGATTGAAGAAGCAAGAAATTAGTTATACCTTAGGTTAATAAAATTAAGAACAATTTATATGCGTTAGGTTTGCGGTGTGACAGAAAAAGCGTGTGGAAAAGAGTTATAATGGATAGGAGTGATGACCAAGTAAAGCTTCGGGATCATTGGAGTTAGTTACTTATATTTATTAATTATACTTGCAGGTTACTTCATGGGGGTTATATTACAACGGCTAGTAGACCAAGTCTTGCTGAAGATTAGTTAAAGACACGTGAAGAATAGCCTTAACGGTTAGGAGTGGAGAACAAGCTGAAGACCTAGTAAATGCTAATAGGCTAGATTTTCGGGATACCGGTTATTTTCCTTCACTATGTAATGAGGCTGATGCATGGCTAAGAAACACAACACTTTTAGCACTCACGACACTCTCACTACTGTAACTTAGACACCAATGCACTCAGTTCTCGAGTTGTACTTCATCTTTTACTCAATAAATCTTAGGCAGGGGATAGTTTTCCCCTTCCGAGGTTTTTTTCGATGATCCTTACCAGGTTCTAAGGTTTTTTCTCACTACATCGTGTTTCAACCCTTTATTTTACTACAATCAATTGTTGATACAGTGAAGAACACACTACCTCTCATTCTTAGTTTGATTACTAAATAGCTCTGGTAATTGTTGACCAAAACAGGAACCATAGGGAAACTAAAGAAGACTTATATAGTTTCTATGCCATTGATGTGTTGAGATGACATGGTGAAAGGTTAGCTCAAGACATCCATGGAAAAGGAGATCACATCAGTGATATAACGTTTAATATACATTAATCCCTTGTATATTTTAATTAATATTTTATTAGTTTTTGTTTGGTTTTTATTAGGATTTGTATACTACTAACTTATTTGAATAAATGTAGGTTCCGGGACTTGTTCGTGGTTAAAGAGGACGAAAAAAGAGCAAAAACAAGCCGAACCGGTGAACCGACGCATCAGGAAACAAACCGAACCGAACCAGGAGTGAACCGGACCAGACGACCCCCCCTAGGCCGGAGCGTCGCGCGGCCAGGGGAAGGAAGGCCGTCGCGCGGCGCGGCGGGAAAAAGTCAGAACATTCCAGATTTTTGATAGCCGACTTTCGTATTTTTGGACACTTGTTGCCTATTTAAACACCTCTAAACTCAACCTTAAGCATAACCTGAAGTTCCAGACGAATTTGGTGAGTTCCGAGGCGTACGAGATTAGTTTTCGGCAGCTTTGGAGTCGAGGAATCAGCCGGCGAAGGGCTTAATATTCAAGGACGAAGATTCCGGGTTTTATCGCCTTTATTCTTCCGTTCTTATTTATTTTCGCCATGATTTCGTTTATTATTGTTTTGTTTTACTTTAAAATGTTAGGCTAAACATTATAGACTGCCTAGGCTTATGATGAACCTTTGTTGATGTTTGATTTTGATTGGAGATTTATTTATAGTTATGGTTTTATGAACTAGTAAAGGTTTACGTATATTAAATTGATGCATATGGATATTTAGGATTGTTTGATTAATTATTATCCCATAGTTGTCTTGATTATTGTTTGTCATTATGATAGGTTGCTATTAGGTCAATTACTTTGTGTTTTTGATTATTTTATGATTGTTGTGCACTAAGATCATAGGAATAACAATTATTAATTAATAAACCTAAGTGTGCTGCTAACCTAAATAGCTGTAAGGTGCTAGGTTATTGGTAGGTCTTTGTTGATCAGGATTACTAGATTTAGTTCTTCATAAGGAGTCCGTCTAGGTTTGATTGGTTAACTTTGTCTGTCAAGTCAATTGAATATATTAGACTGCCTTTGATTTCCGCGCTGTAATGTAGGATTTCGTATAAAGGAACTAGTTTGTAATTAATTAGGTGACTGTAAGGAAACTTGATTTTTAATACTGGCGTGCGTTAAAACTTATTAGAAATACATAGGTGTCTCTTGAGAAGGGTCAGGGGTCCTGTTCAGGTTTTCTCTTAAGCGTCTATTTTACGATCCCAGTTCCATAACTAAATAGTCTCCCGGTTAATTGATAACTGAAACTAAGGGGATTTTAGCCTAGGTGGTTGTTCATCATCATCTAAATTAAGTCTAAGTTATAAGTTTAGTCGTCTTTAGTTTTCCCAATTAGTTAAAATTAGTTTATTAGTAAAACCACCCTTAGACAAATAATAAATAAATAGTCGTGTCTGTAGTTGAGTCTAATTTAGCTGGTTTACGTAATTTAAAGAGTCTCGTGGGTTCAATATCCGGACTTACTTAGCTGTACTAGAGTCGATCGGTCACTTGCCGGTTAGTAGTTTAGTCGATTTTTAGAGAGTCTAGAGTATTACTTAGTATTTATTTTTAGTTAATTTAGTTAATAAATATTAAACTACTTCAAGCACATCAATCAGCGTGAAGTAGGTTACTACTGCAATCGAGTTGTGGGCTGACCTTGTCGAACGGTTTCGTAAAGAAAGCGCCAATAGGGCATATGATTTAAAACAAACCCTAAACAGCACGTGCCAAAATGGTTAAGTCGGTAAGTATATAAGATGGGTTATTTATACAAGTATATGTGTGTTTTGGTCAAAAATTACCGAAGCAATAATTGAGCAAGATCGTTAAATAAGGTAGTGTGTTCTTCAAATATACGGTAAGTAATTACGATAAAAGTAAATGGTTGACACAACGATGTAGAGAGGAAATGCCTTAGATCCTTGTGAGGATCCTCGAAAAAAATCTCGGGAGGGGAAAATTATCCCCTGCCTCAATTTATTAATAAAGGAAATGTGTTACAACTCCAGAGCTGATTGAGAACAAATGCTAAGTACAATAGTGCGAGTAGTGAGTGTAGAGAATGTGTTCTAAAAACGTTTACATCAGCCTCAATATATAAGAAAAATAAATAAAAAACTAAGCTATAAACTCGGAAACCCTATTATGTGACTGTTGCATGACTTATTCTTCAACTCCACGTGCAATTCAACCGAGCTTCCGAATTATTAG
The DNA here is from genome assembly GCF_021521415.1 of Bidens hawaiensis. NCBI lineage: Eukaryota > Viridiplantae > Streptophyta > Magnoliopsida > Asterales > Asteraceae > Bidens > Bidens hawaiensis. Next base: position 1,335,077 of record NW_027491069.1, on the reverse strand, counting down.
CAAGCCTAAGTCTACTAGCCGTTCCAGGTTGTTATCCAAAGAGTAACCTATAAGCATATTAGTTAGTTTAAATAAAACAACGTTCAGGATTTCGAATCTGCTAAGGATCTCGGTTATCAGGATGTCACACAAGATACCAGTCAGGATCCCTGATATAAGGCTAAATATATATAAATCCCTTGTATATTTAATATAATATTTTATTAGTTTTCGTTAGGTTTTTATTAGAATTTGTATATTACTAATTCATTTGAATATTTTAGGTTCCAGGTTACAATCATGTCGAAAAGAGAGCGAAAATAAGCAAAATGGGAGAAGGCCCGTTACGCGGCACTTTGGGCTCAGTTTTCTAGAATCTTCTACAAATATTAAGTCTATAGGCTAAGATTTCTAGAATCTTCTACAAGTATTAAATTTATGGGCTCAGATTTCCAGAATCTTCAACTAATTTTAAGTTTATGGGCCTTGAAAGTCTATATAAACAACCATAAACTTAACCCTAATCAGAACCTGAAGAGCCATACGATTTGGAGAGCTCAAGAGGAGATCTTTTGGAGGTTTTGAAGGCTTGGAATCATACGGTGGCGAGCATATTGATCAAGAACGAAGACCATGGGTTTTATCGCCATTAATCTTTCGTTTCCTTTATTTTTCATCATGAATTCCTTTATTATTGTTTTGTTTTATTTTATGATGTTAGGCTAAACATTATAGACTGCCTAGGCTTATGATGAACCTACGTTGACGTTGTGTTTTGATTTGGGATTTATTTAGCGTTATGGTTTTATGATTTAGTAAAAGGTTTAATTATATTAAATTGATGCGTATGGATATTTAGGATTGTTTGATTAATTACTATTATTCCATAGTTGCCTTGATTATTGTTTGTCATTATGATAGGTTGCTATTAGGTCATCTACTTTGTGTTTTTGACTATTTTATGATTGATTCGCGATTAGATCATAGGAATAATAATTATTAATTAATTAAACCTAAGTGTACTGCTGTCCTAAATCTGTAAAGTGCTAGGTTATTGATAGATCTTTATTATTTGATCTTGCTAGATTTAGTTCTTCGTAAGGAGTCCGTCTAGGTTTGATTATTTAATTATTGTCTATTGAATCAATTAAATATTTTAAACTGCCTTTGATTTCTGCGCTGTAAGGTAGGATTTCGTATGAAGGAACCAAGTCATAAATAATTAGGTGACCGTAAGGAAACTTGATTTTTGATACTGGTGTGCGTTAAAATTTATTAGAAACCCATAGGTGTCTCTTGAGAAGGGTCAGGGGTCCTGTTCAAGTTATCTCTTAGGTGTCTATTATACGATCCCAGTCTATAACTAAATATTTTCTCGATTAATTAACAACCGAAATTTTGGGGATTCTAGCCTAGGTAGTTATCTCATCATCATCTGAATTAAGTCAAAGTTCTAAGTTTAGTTGTCTTTAGTTTTCTTAATTAGTTTAAATTAGTTTAAAATTACTTTATTAGTAAAACCCCCCTTACACAAATAATAAATAAATAGTTGTGTCTGTAGTTGAGTCCAATTTAGCTAGTATATGTAATTAAAAGAGTCTACTGGGTTCGATATCCGGACTTACTTAACTGTACTAGAGTCGATCGGTTCACTTGCCGGTTAGTAGTTTAGTTAAGTTTAAGAGTCTAGAATTTGTTACTTAGTGTCTAGATTAGCGTAATTTTAGTTAATAATTATTAAAACTATTTTTAGCACATCAATCCCATCGAGAAATTAACCCACAATAGTGTATGCATGCAATGCGTATACAACTATAGAAAGGAAGAGTATAGAAGTGTTGAATCACAAACCACTAATAGCATATTCTTTGATTTATGTAACTGATTAACATAACATGGGAAGTTTTTGTAACTGATTAACACCGAAACCACTTCACTTTCACACGTATAGCCTCGTTTTGCTTGCCGATCTCGTAGTACGTGCCAAGCTCTGAAGCTCTAACAGTATAAACTCTAGTACGCGATATAGAGTTGAAGTGCTGCTCGATCAATTATAGGCATTTAACTCCAAGTACCGTGAGAGGTAGGAGTTCTGATTAAGTTATTATTTTATTATTATTATAATGGCTTATACCATAGTCGGGTGTATAGCCGAACCTTGATTATAGTTAAGCATAATATAACTTTTCATAAGCAAAGGTTATAGACAAATTATTGTTTCTTCATTATTAAGAAACGTAAGCATTCACACATAAAGGTTATAGTTAAAATAATATTTCTTTATAATTAAGAAATATTCATTCACAACGGTTATAGTTAAAGTAATGTTTCTTCTTGAAGAAGAAACCTGGTATAGATGTTTCTTCCTAAAGAAGAAACCTAGCACATAACTAATAAACAAACAAAAGGACTAAATGTCCAAATGTCTTATACAAACAAATGATTTGTCAATTGTTAAAGCTATACAAAACAAACTATGGGTGTGAAGCTAGATTGTTAATCTAGATATTTATACAAAGGTTATTCTCGTACTATAGGTCCGAGATAACCATCAATCAATCAAAAAACAGAAATCAGAAACAGGAATCAGTAACAGAAACTGATTGTAGATAAGGGTCAGTAACCGAAACTGATCATAAACAGGAATTCGTGTCAAAAAGTTATTACAATCATAAAAGGTGAATACGCCCTAAACTTTTACAACTCTTTTAGAGTATGACTGTTTGCATAGGATTTACGAATCCTTAAAACTTTGTGTTACAATAATAATAAGAAGCGGGCATACTCAGATTAAGAGTATACATGTGTCTGGATCCATTCATACATGGTGTCTCGGATTTACCCGGGGCCATGGTGTATATGATTAATTGTACATGTACTTAGGATAATTTCATCCCAATTAAGTTGGGTGCCTAATGAGTTGTCACAAAGGTATTATTGTTGTTTACATAATGGTATTTAAACTGAGTCAGCGTCATTCACCGGTTATGTGATGACGTATTTTTCCCCCGCATTTCAGGGAAAATGTAAAGAATAGAACCGACAGGCGAGACAGACTAGAAGATTGGAGACGTAGTCATTAGACGTTATTTCATGGTTCAGATATTTTATTCAGAATATTATAAAGAATCATGTTTTTAAAAGACATGCATTTTGTGACATTTGTCAATTTCAGGTTATTTTATACTTGTATTCTTAATGTAAACCCAACCCGTTTTGTATCCCGAACCTTTTGATATTATCAAAATGATGAATTTTATGTTACATATTTGTTTTATAGTTGTCAGATAAAAAAAAACACCCTTTTCGGTTCTTAAAATGCCCCGAAAACGCTCAAACCGAACTCCAGGGACTAAAACTACCAAAATGGAGACTTGAAAGACCCATTTGTAGTTTGTGTTTTCTTGGGTCTACAACCAACTCATTTTCATGCAACAACCTTTATGAAAGACCCATTCAATTTACCATATATATACACACCCATCTTCTTCATTTGTGCTTGCTCATTTCCTCATTTCTCTCTCAAATTCTTGAATTCTAAGATTGTTCTTCATAGTTTGACTATCAAGGTCAAACTAAGCTAATATTTCATTTTTACTAACTTCTCGATACTTAAAGCTTGATGTTACAACATATACAACATATATATAATACACACTCCTTGTTTACCTTCGGTCTTTCATTTCTCCGATCTCGGTCGGTTGAAATGTCGGGCTAGTAAGGCAAGGTTACATGGAAGACTTTGTAGTCCTTGTTTATGTATTTAACAAATCTAACCATATAACTTGTTATACTTGCTTAACTTCTACATATTTTAGTTTATTGTTCATATTTGTCAAAGTTCCATGGTATTGGGTATGTTGTGACTAGCCTCGGTTTCATCCCGAGTTGAGAAGCGAACCAAAAACCGAACTTTCGTTTAAAAAGCTTTATTGTTAACTTTTTGAATGTAAAACTTGAAGTATTATTATTTATAAGTTATTTTACAAGTTCCATGGTAATTGGGTATGTGGTAACCATCCTCGGTCTTATTCCGGGTCAAGGACCGAACCAAAAATCGAACTAAACCGAGTTCACTCGCTTAAGACACACAAGTGTGTTTTTAGCCACCAAAACTCATATTTTTCTTCAAGATTATATTTTAAAACAATTTTAGTTAATTTCTAAACATACTTGGCATGTCAGTAACCAACTTGATCTTATAACAAGTTCGGACCGATTAAGTCGTATACTCGCTTAACGAACGTTAAGGTTCTTCACAATAGAACTACATAATTGGTTAAGTCTATTTTGATTTTATTGAGTTATCTCATAACATTTATTATTTTGAGAAGTTAACTTTGAGCTTGGTCAATTATCAAGTCTCGAACCGACAAACCCAAACACTCGTTTAACCTCATTTTGGTATTCTTATAACTAAGGGTTTTTCAATATTGCATTTTAACCCACATTATTACTTAACATAGGTTGAGTAAAAAAAAACTAATGAATAGAATACCGAGACCCGGTTTCGATTAAACTTATTTTACAAAACTGCTTTCTTTAATTTCTCAAAAATTTTATATTTTAAACCCTAAACTTTATTTATTTACTTTATTTGTCATGTATTTTATTTTAAACCCTTCCAAGACTACCTACTAACACAAGACCTGTTTAATATAGGTCTTGCTTGTTAAACCGATCTCTCCGATTATTCACAACACTATCTTTCAAGTTACTTGTTAATGTGAGTACATTTTCATCCCCCGTTTTCCATCTTTCATTTTGGGGGTGACATTGCATACTTATTCAAATTCAAATGATTTATACTTGAGTCTTAAACCACAACACTTATTGTATATGTTTACTTAAATAAATGCTCGATTTGGTGTTATATGCTTTATATGATTATGTGCAAATTCTTGAATGCTAAGGCGGGTAGCCTCATCAAAGTATGATCATACGTTAATCCGAGTATACATGGTATCCCCATATAGAAAGGTGTTGTCAATGTATTCTTATTGACGATTTCATTATTGTCGTCAATGTATTCTTATTGACGGTTTTATTATCTAAATTGTTGCTATTATTTATTGTTTTCATGTACTAGTTGTGGATTTCATACTATATACTTATTGTCCAAAACCATGAAAATTGTTCACCAACCTTTGTGTTGACAAACTCTATTTTATGCAATGTTACAGGCTTGATGTTAGCTTGATTGGATTACTTGAAGAAACTTATCATCTTGGCTTTAGGATATTAGAAAATGAAAGAACAAGTTATTTGTTTATCTATCTATTTGGCATTTTGTATGAACAATTGTTGTGTTATTTATGATTATATGGTTTTAAATGAATTGTTTAAATATTGTCACTTTATAGTGCCGTTGTGCAATGAACAATTATGTCGCGGCTCGACGTTTCCGCATTCATTGGTCGGGGTGTGACACATTTGATTTATCAAAAGGGGTTTTTAAAATCCCAAGTTTTCATTTAATAATATATATTATTATAAAGACTTTCGCTAAAATAAACCCGCAACTCTGATATATTTACAAAACAGATACCAACTAACGGGTGTTACATCTAGGCCCTAAGTCAGGGTGTGACAGTTTTCATCGAGTTTATTAATCAATAATTTAAGAACACAAAATTTCAGAATTTCCAACTCAATTGGTAACTTGAATGATCGTGTACAGCTAGAGTTTCCTATTACATTGAATTTATCCACATAGTATCTCTAGATAATTATAGAGTTTATAAGGAGACTAAAACAAATAAATATTCAACAAATGTTTAGCTTGAACTTCCTATGATTTTTAAGACATTATCTTACTCATTGGTAGGAAGTCTAAAGTCTTCATCTAACAATATGCTCTTTGGTACCCTGTCGACTTTCACCAAAATTAACAGCATCCTTAGCATGACATTGTTTTTTATCAATAGCAAGTTACCATTTAGTACTAATTTGGTCTTTTGATGTTAAGCTTTCATTAATAGTAAGTTCCAATAAGCAGGATCTTACTTCTTCAACATCATCTTCCCATTAGTAGGAAGTTGGTCTTCAGTATTCATGCCATCATCTACACTAAGTATCTCTTCAACGGAAACACTATAACAATATATAGGATCTTACCAGCCATAGTTATATGCTCATCAACATTGAACACTTAATAGTTTTTGTTACCTTTTGAAGAAGCGTGTATCGACTTAATTGTATACGATCAACGTTCCTCGGGTACGAGTATGCTATATCACCGATGGTTTTCCGAGATACGAGTTCTTCCACCTACAAAACGAACAGCACCGTGAGCTTACCCCTCAGAAAGGGACATAGGGGTCCTCTTTGGGGTAACCCTCCGGTGTAAGAATCAGATATTGTAGGAGAAGATAATAAGGATGTGAAAATGAGTAAAGGACTTAGAATATATTTTCTTGCCTACCTCCAACTGTGGAGGTGGTGTGGTATTTATAGTATTAGGGTTTCCAATGATTGGGCTCAGACCCAATTAGGGCCTTTTTGGCCTCCTCCTATTGCTTCGCGAAACGTGTACTTAGGACACCTGGTGCTTTTTCATTGATTATTCTCTGACCAAGGTATTTCACCTGACCCATGTGCCATCACGTGGTGGCACATGGGCTTTGCTGAGTTGTCCATCCTTCATTGGCAGCTGTCAACATCAGCACATTCTTTATTCCTTAAAAGATACCTTCTGGAAGGTTGCCTGATGAGTACAATCATGGTTGTCCTTATCCTGATTTGGATTAGACTATTGTCTCATTTGTTGTGTCGCTTACGCGCGGCCTTTATGCGCCTATCCCGGGGATGCGCAAGGTCTTCTCTTTATTCTCACAGATGTTTCATACGCTTGCGCGTATGTGATATGCGCCACGCGCAGATGTTTCATGCGCTTGCGCATAGGTTTTGGCTTTGTGTCTTCATGACATCCTGATTTCAAGCCTCTTGTGTATATCTTGTGGGTTGACCCGCCCCGCTCGATGTTAAGGCAGGTGCATACCCCTTCAACCCCCCCAGTCTAATGTGTGTCTTGTCTCGCGCGAGCGAGGTAAGATAGATATTAGACTTAATAGTTTGCTTTTTCAATAGGGCTTGTTTTTTCCTTTTCTTTTCTTGTACGCGCGTTGCGCGAAATTCCATCCCTTTGGTTAAAACGAATCGTCAATGCACGTGGTTGGTTGGTGTTGACATGCATCAGAGATAGAGACGTTATGTGTCAGACCTTTCGTGTGCTCGAGGTGCTACAGTGGCCTTTCACGTCTCCTCATGCAGTGTCAGGAACACGTGTCGCGCTTATGTTGGCCTACGCCTGCGAGTGGGGGCGCGTGAGCGTAGATCTGATTATTACTTGTTTCTCTTTCTCTCCCCTGGGCCTATAAAACCAAACCTTTTGAATGGTTTTTTCTTCATCTCCACTGTCATTTTCAGAGCTTTTGCCTATCATTTACATTCCGATTAAGAGCTTTCGTCTTTGTCCCTGAATTCCGTGCTGAAAGTAACCATATTGTTCGATTCGCAATTGTATGTCTGATAACCCAGACACCACAATTTCCCTAGTAAAGGCCGTGTAAAATCAGTGGTTATGTCTACTTTGAAGAAAACCGGCAAGGGTACTCGGGTTGCCGAGGCCTCGTCGGAGGAGGGAGGGAAGAACAAGGCGATGAAGAGATGGGATGAGATTCCTTGCAAGTTGAAACAATCTGATTTTGATAATCTTGTCGCCTCTCAGGGTTTTCTCCCTGAGTATGGTTGTCTGCTCCCGGCGACCGGGCAAACGGCGACGGATCCTCCCGCCGGCTATATCTCCTTATATTCTCACTTTTTCACCCACTGTAATCTTCGTCTTCCGATGACTAGGTTTATAGGTGCGCTCCTCCAATTTTACGGGATTCATATATCTCAAGTCCATCCCTGTGGATTAGTGCGCATGACTCATTTTGAGTTCATGTGCAAAGCTCAGCGCGAGGAGCCCACCCCTCGGCGCTTTCAATATTTTTATAAGCCGAAAATCCAAGATTCTTGGTTCTCATTCACACCGCGCAGTCAGAAGGTTAAGTGCTGCACTGTTTCCTTCAAAAGCCTTCATGACTGGGCTGAAAAATTCTTTTATATCAAGGCTGGTGTTATTCCCATTCATATGACCATGCGCGCGATTACTTCCGCGCCCGCGGATGATAACGTTCTTAAGAATCCATCTGGCGCGTGGGTTAAAAAATTAACTGCTGAACCATCCCCCGCCAAGAATATTTGCGAGGAAGTGTTGGTGGGGGTTGGTATGAGCAAGAGGTGGACTGACAGCGAGACTGAGCCTATCATCCATGTCATCCATGTTGATGGCTCAGGTGGGTTGTTTGTTCATCGCATTAATTTTGCGCGAGTATAATTCGTTTTGCTGATATCACTTGTCTTGTTTTATGCAGAAAGCAAGGAATACATCCACGCCGCCTATGACGAGCATACAGAAGGTGGCTCTGTCGCCCTGAACGCTGGGGAAGTTGCTTTCCCTGATCGTTTCGATGATATGTTAATCCCTGTCGACTTAGAATTTTGCTTTGACAGCGATACGCCTGGTAAGCCCTTATATTTGTGTTTAGGCCCTTAGAATACCAAATTTGGTTTTAACATTTCTGTTGCGCGTATTGTAGATGCGCTCGCTAATTATGGGTTGGAGCCTGTGGAAGAAGAAGGGGAGGAGGAAGAAGCTGAAGCGCAAAAACTCAAGCGCAAGGCTAAAGGCAAAACTGGCGCAGGGGCCAATAAAAAACAGAAAAAAGATGACGCCTCTGTTGCCCATAATCTTCCTCCTACTCAAGTGAAGGGACTTGAGAAAACCAAGGGTTTTACCTCCAAGTTTTCCTCGTCTTCTTTGCCTCAAGGTGTGGGCAATCCTCCAGTCCACACGAGGTATGGTGCTGCCACCTCATCTCTGCGCGCGGCAGACAAGGGAAGCGGTGCTGCGCCTGCTGTTTCGTCTTCTCCAACAGGTATACTTTGTTTATATTTTGTGGTTTTATGAGCGTGATTCCGATAGAGTTATTAATGAAGCTTTGTTCACTCAAATGTTTGTAGAGCCGGCAACGTTGGTGGCTCAACCTCAGGCGCAGCAAGGTGCCAAGGCTATGCCGAAAATTGTTTTGAAGTCCTCTGTTTTGCCCTCAAAAAGGGGGAAAATGGACTTCATGGCGATGCTTAATTCGCGGACTGCGGTGCGCCAAGGTATTTATTGCGCTTTGATTGTCTGATTTTTTCCTTTAGTTCAAGTCATGAATCATTTCTCCTTGTTGGTTTTTTCATAGGAATTATAGCTGGCACACAAGCTGCTGGTGGCACTGCTAGCGCTGGCGCCGTTAGTTCTGCTCCTGCTCCTGCTCCAACAAGTACTGAATCTCCCCTCATTGGGATCACTAAGGAGCAGGAGACTATTTTTCGCGCTGCTCTAACAGCGTCAAGACCTCCCTCACCTCCTCCTGCGCGCAGCCCTCCTCGTGAGACTATTTTTGATTCTTCCAAGTCGCAGGAGAAGAGACCTGTTATAGAGGATGATGAGGAGGTTAATTTTGAGGATTCTGATGGTGGCCGCGTAAGCCCTATAGCGCCACGAGATTTCATGGCGCAGCCTTTTTCTCAAGGGGCAGGCAGGAGCTCATCAGCTGGCGCTAATCTTTCTGCCGGTTCTCCTCAGGTATAAGTTTTTTTTGCTTCGCTGTGCAGACTTCCAAATTAGTGTTTAGATAACTAAAACGTTTCTTTGCGTTGCTTTGTGTTTGTAGGGAGCCGATCACATATACCGGCCGAGCTGGAGTATCACTGAAGAGAGCTCATTCCAATCCTTGGGCGTATGTGAAGACTTTTGGGCTCACTCTGTTCCTCCAGCTGAAAGGAGGTTTCAAGAGGACCGCGCTCGCGTGGATTTGCTTAATGACCACCTTTTTGCTGGGTCTGCGTTTTTTGCTGCCTCCCAAGAGCTTCGCAATGATTATATAAAGGTAAGTGATGCCCTTGTGGAGGCCAAGCAAGAGGCTAAGATTTCTGCTTGGAATCTTTCTGATGCCCGAGAGAGAGCTGAGAAACTCCAAGCAGAACTTAGCGAGAACCGGGCAAGTTCCAACGCTGCTTTTGTGAAGCGCGGGCTTGAGCTGCAAGCTGCGCCGTAGAAACTGCAAGTGGCAGAGGCAGATGCGGCCAAGTACGCGCGTCGAGCGCGTGACCTGGAGTTGGCAGTGGAGGCGCGTGACCAAACTATTGCGCAGGTTAATACTGAAAAATCTTTATTGGAGAGTGAGGTTGCGCGCCTGAAGAAAGAGCTCGATGCTACGCGAGCGGAAAAGAATGAAGCCTTGGCGGCAGCAGCGTCTGACAAAGAAGAGCTAAAACAAGCCAAAGAAACTGTTAAGTTGTTAAACTCTCAAATCCCTGCTCTTGAGACGTCTGTTTCTTCCCTCGCGCAGGACCGTCAATGGCTGATTTCACAGGGTGTGACTCGTTGTGCTTATGCCATGAAATACTCAGACGAGTTTCAGACCCTTGTGATGGACTGTAATGCGGCGTCGCGCTTGGTGGGTCGGGCTGAGGGGTTTAAGGATGGTTATGAATATGGCATGCTAAAGAAGAATCCATCCGACTACCCTTATCAGCTCGACGCTGTCTGCGCTGACATGGCTGAGGTGGGGGAGAAGTACTTGAATACTCCACTTCCCATCCTTGAGCAGGTATTTTAACCTTAATGAGTTTACTTGACTTATTTTCATAATCTTTTGTACTTATACTGTTCCTTGTGACTTGCAGATAGCCGCGCTTGCTGACCAGCCCGATCTTGGCGCTTTAAAGAAATTACTTGATGAGTGTGAAGGGACTGGTGGCAATGATGATGGCGCGGGCAACGCTACCTCTGCCAGCGGCTCTGGCGTGGCCAAAGGACCTACTCCTGACGCTATCATGACAGAAGACGACTATATTCAAGACGAACAGCTTGATTATGGTAAGTTTGGAGATGATGAGGAGCGGGCTGCGCCAGATGCTGAGGGAGGAAATAATGATGAGGAAGATGAAGAGGCTGATATTGACATAGAGACTTGAAAAGCCCTTCTTGTTTTTTTTTTTTTTTTGTAGTTTTTACCTCATCATTTGTAAATTTGTAAACTTCTATGTTTCGGAATGAAATTTTGTTTTTCCCTTATTCGCATCTTGCGCATTCCCAATTCATCTCTTTATATTGCATGTGTGTGCTTGTTGAATATAAGGTATGCTTATACATTGAAACTTGAACAAGGTTGTAGGGAAATTATTTTTACTTAATCCTTAACAGTTGTCATATTTCAAGTTATTTTGCGACATTCTGAATATGCTGACACGTGCCTTGGCATTTCATTATTCCTCTTTTACGAGACGTTATCGTGCATTTATTATAGGGAATTATGAATGAGTTTTTTAGCCTTTACGTGTCCGTGTGTTACTCTGCCTATATCATTATAATCCCATGCGTGGCTCCGACCTGAGACCTTAACAACTAAGCTTTGGCATGTGCTTTGCCTTAGTTGTGCTTAGGTATTTTTATGGTCCAGCTCCGCAATACGTAGGATGGATGCTATGAGTAATTTGAGCTAAGGCTCATATTATTGGGCTAAGGCCCTGACGTTTTAGAGTTAAAACTCGTTAACGCGTCTGAGCTTGAAGCTCGCGCATGTATGTTTTACTTCGTTTTATTTTTAGTTTGATGTCAATACAATGTTGTCATATTGCTCAAAATTAATAAAGGAAAGTGTGAAACATGTATGCAAAAGGTAATAGAACGCATATAGAGCGTATCATTATTCATAATGGCTTAAAAAGTCTTGATTACAAACTTGACAACTTTTACATGAAACATTTTCTAAGTTGTGCTGCGTTCCATGTGCGCGGGATCTTCTTTCCAATTAAATCTTTTAAAGCGTATGCGCCTCTTCCCAATTCTTCCGAGACTTGATAAGGTCCCTCCCAGTTGGGAGACATCTTTCCCGGGGGTATTGCGCGACTAGCTTCATTGTTCCGAAGGACAAAATCATTCTTCTTGAAGTGGCATTCTTTCACGCGCTGATTGTAGTATTTTTCTAGCTTTTTCTTGTATTTGGCTTCACTGATGATAGCCGCCTCTCTGCGTCCCTCAAGCAAATTGAGATCCAACCTCCTTTCTTGCTCGTTATCCGTCTTACTCATCATGAGCACTCTATAGGATGGGCATCCAATCTCTGCTGGAATCATAGCCTCCGTTCCATAGGTTAGGCTGAACGGGGACTCGCTATTGCTGGTTTTGCTTAATGTCCTGTGCGCCCACAGGACATTAGGTAACTCTTCGACCCATGCATGGGACTCTCCCTCCAACCTTTTCTTCAGCCCATTTAGCAAGCTTTGGTTCGCGCGTTCCACTTAACCATTCCCTTGAGGGTGGTATACTGAAGTGAAGACCTGATTGATGTGCAATTCCTTGAACCAACTGGATATCTTCCTGTCAGTGAATTGTTTGCCATTGTCGCTCACGATTTCCATGGGCAGGCCAAAACGGCATACGATGTGGCTCCAAATAAATTGCTTCATTGCCTCGGCTGTAATTTTTGCCAGTGGCTTGGCTTCAACCCATTTTGTGAAATAGTCTACTGACACTACCAAAAACTTTACTCGCCCTGGCGCTTGTGGTAAGGGACCCACAATATCGATTGCCCACTTGTGGAAAGGCCATGCAGAGGTCACCGGAATCAAGTTGTTCTTTGGCCGCATGGTATTTGGCGCATAGCTCTGACACGCTTTGCATTTTTGGATCTCTTTTAACGCGTCCAAGTACATGCCTGGCCAATAGTAACCTGCGTTCATTTCCTTGGCGATCACCATGCGCGGGCCAGCATGTATTCCACAGATTCCTTCGTGTATCTCTCTGATCACATAGCTTGCTTCCTCAGCGTCTAGGCATTTCATGAGTGGTCCAAGATAGGAGCGTCGATATAACGTACCATCGAGCATTTCGTAGTTCTGCGATTTGTGTCTAATCTTCCTCGCCTGTGCGCGATCATCTGGTAACTTTCCCTCCTTCAAGAATTCCATTATTGAAGTTATCCATGATGAATGTGTTGTATGAATTACAAGAACAGACTTCGCTCCCACTTACGGGTTGCTCATTACTTCCACCCTGACATCTTTGCCAAAATGATCGAAGCTGGTTAATTGTAAGGCCCCGTTACCGGTAACCCTACTTTCGTGTTGGATTTACTCATAAACACAGTTCTAAATATCAGAGTTAATTAAAACATTTACGCGGAATATAAAACTTTCATAAAACATTACAATATTTCATAACTTGTCTCAAAACATCCTTTGTCTTTCACATTAAAACATTAAAATTAAAACATCATAAGTCTTCAGATGCCAGACTCTTGTTCAGTGCCACGTGTCTCCTCAAGCAAGCTGCCTCAATCTACTCACCTGCGTGCATACTAAAAGTCAGCTACGCTGAGTGAGTTCTAGTTAATCACATAATCATACCATACACATAAAATTATATCCTTTCATTCATACTTTTATACTTGCATACTTTCATACTTTCTTACTTTCATACTTTCTTACTTTCTTTTGTATTAACTTACTTTCATATCTTACGTTATAAAGAGCATTACGCCCTACATTCCTCGAGTATTATTAGGGCTCGGTACCCTCTTTCCTCGAGTATTATTAGGGCTCGGTACCCTCTTTCCTCGAGTATTATTAGGGCTCGGTACCCTCTTTCCTCGAGTATTATTAGGGCTCGGTACCCTCTTTCCTCGAGTATTATTAGGGCTCGGTACCCTCTTTCCTCGAATATTAGTAGGGTTCGGTTCCCTAGTTCTCGAATATTAGTAGGGTTCGATTCCCTCTTCGTTACCATACAACCATACATCATACCTCGAGTATTAGTAGGGCTCGGTACCCTTTTCGTAACCATACAACCATACATCATACCTCGAGTATTATTAGGGCTCGGTACCTTTTTCGTAACCATACAACCATACATTATCATTTCTTTCTTCTATTATCTCTATCATGTTCATACACATAAACATACATAACATACTTACCTTATACATAGCGTTACAACCTGACAGTACGTGCAATATCCGAAGATCGTTCACGTACCATCAAGCAATCATTCATACATTTCACATTATCCACATAAGGCATACACTTATCTCTTAGGATAAGTGTATTAACAAACATATTGAGTATGCACACAGCCCCGAAAACGTAACACATAAATGGGGCTAGAAACTCACCTGAACACGGTTACGTTCACCGTTAATCGTAATCCCTTTCTTCAGTTGTGCAAGGCTGACTGAATAACAAGTATACGTATCAATTAACTATCACTTCTCATAATGTATTTCTATCTTTATATGACCCACAACGAACGGGGGTCCGGGGGCAGCGCCCCTGGCAGCGGGGTCTAGTGGCGGCAGCCCCTAGCAGGGTCCAAGGGGCAGAGCCCCTGGCTGGGGTCGAGCTGCCAGGTCAGCTTGGAAAAATTTTATTTCCATTAACTGTCTTAACACATTTTTCATTAGATTTTTAATTTATTTTCTAATCGAACTTGACTTTAAGCGAAGTTAAACCTTAGGCGAACTTAGCTTTAGGCGAAGTTATTAGGCGAACTTGGCTTTAGGCGAAGTTAAACCTCAGGCGAACTTAGCTCTAGGCGAAGTTATCAGGCGAACTTAGCTTTACAGCGAAGTTGCCATCAGGCGAACTTAGCTTCAGGCGAAGTTGCCAGTTAGGCGGACTTATCTTTACAGCGAAGTTGCCATCAGGCGAACTTAGCTTGCAGGCGAAGTTCATCAGGCGAACTTGGCTTGCAGGCGAAGTTCATCGCTTTGAAGGCGAAGTTGCCCAGATGAGGGCGAAGTTGCCCAGATAGCCGCTGTTTCGGTTTCTGTCCAACATTTCGAGCGATTTTAACACACTTGTTACGGTCCAACATCACCCACTACGCTTCCCGACCATTTTCGGTCGTTTATACACTAAAAGCTCGGATCTTTAAACTTCAAAGATCAAGAATCATACCTTTTTGAGCTTGTTTGGGTCTTGTTTACTCGTTATCACAACTAATCTCTCTCTCTCTCCCTCCGATCTGCCGCCTTTCTCTCTTCCGGCCGGCCGGCGGTTGTAGTGTGTGGTGTGTGTGTGTTTTGGAAGTGTGAAAGGATAAGATGGAAATGAAGATATTTTGGGTTTAGGGGGTATTATATCCCTTAAATCCCATTCTCATTTAACCCATCTCAATTAATCCAAGTCCATGGTCCGCTCCTTACCCGACCTTAATTAATTACGCGAAATCACAAAACATAACTTCCTTTATTCAACATTATAAATTTTAGGATGTTTATTTTCACTGCGCGGAATGTGTATGATTCTGAAAAAGTCAAATTGTTCGGTGAGTTTCTTCGCCTGCTCTAGATACAGAGGCATGGTGTTCTCCTTGGCATCATAAAGGCCATTGACTTGTGCTGCTACCAAGTATGAATCTACATGAGCCTCTAGCTTTTTAACTCCGAACTTGTGCGCGATACGCAAACCAGCCAGCAGGGCTTCATACTCAGCTTCATTATTGGTGCTCTTGAAATCCAACCTGATTGCGTAAGTATACTCATGATTTTCTGGATCCACCAGTTTGAGGCCTGCGCCGGACCCTTCGTTGTTTGAAGCTCCATCAGTGAATAATCTCCAAACGTTTTCTTCATTATTGGCTTGCGGAGGGTCTACTTCGCGCTGAGCCTCTTCGACTTTTCCTTCAGGGATTTCTGCGATGAAATCAGCTAAGACTTGTCCCTTGATTGCTGGACGAGGCTTATAGGTGATCGTGTGCTCCCCTAATTCCAGCGCCCATTTTGTCAGCCTTCCTGAGAGCGCGGGACGTCGCAAGACTTGCTGGATGTTGTAATCAGTCAGGACTTTAATAGGATGACCATTGAAATATCTGTGAAGCTTGCGCGACGCATGCGTTAGTGATAAAATTAACTTTTCTATGATGGTGTAGCGCGTCTCAGGATCTGTCAGCACCCGACTTACATAATAAATTGGTGTTTGGATTCCCTTGCGATCCACCAATAATACTGCGCCAATGGCACGCTCTCCTGCTGACAGGTACAACGTTAAAGTTTCACCAGGTAGTGGAGCTGTGAGCGTAGGCAGATTTATCAGACATTCTTTTATCTCACTGAAAGCTTGCTCGGCCTCAGGTGTCCACTTGAATTGGCTTTTCTTTAAGCAATTTCTCAATGTGTTAATGAATGGGGTAGATTTGCTTGCATGGTTTGCTAGGAACCTGTTAATTGATACCAATCTACCATTCAACTTTTGAACTTCCTTCATGGTGGATGGTGAGGACATGCCGAGGATAGCCTCCACCTTCTCTGGGTTCACCTTGAAACCATCCTTGGTGACCAATACGCCGAGAAATTTCCCTTCTTCAACACCGAATGTGCATTTTCTCGGGTTGAGCTTCATGTTTACTTCCTTTAGGCGCCGAAGGGTTTCTTCGATGTCTTTGAGCATTTGTTATTCCTCCCTGCTTTTAATCACCAAATCATCCACGTAGACTTCTAAGTTTTTTCCAATCAGCTCGTTGAAAATTGCATCCATGAGTCTTTGGTAAGTGGCTCCTGCATTCTTCAAACCAAAGGACATTTTTGTGTAACAGAAAACACCCTTGTCAGTTCTGAAAGCAGTCTTGTCTTCATCCTGTGGTGCCATTTGAATTTGGTGATAGCCCTTATAGGCATCCAGGAAACATTTGAGCTTAAATGGCACCACAGAGTCCACCTTCATGTCAATGTTTGGGAGGGGGTAACAATCTTTTGGACACGCCTTGTTGAGGTCCTTGAAATCAATGCACATTCTCCATGACCCATTGCTCTTCTTTACCATCACAGGATTGGCTACCCATGTTTGATATCGTATTGGGCGAATGATATTCGCGCGCAGTAGATCTTCTACTTGCTTATTCATGGCCTTTGTCTTCTCGTCTCCCATGACTCTTTTCTTTTGAGCAATTGGCTCCACGGACTTGAATGTGTTGAGAGAGTGCTGCGCTAGGTCTCGCGGAACCCCAGTCATATCAGAATGTTGCCACGCGAAGACTGACATATACGTTGTGAGCAATCTTTTCATTCTCACTCTTGTGTCATCTGATATCGTAGCTCCGATTGTGATTGTTTGTTCTGGGAATTTTGGGTTGAGAATCCATTCCTCTGGCGCGTTGTTTGCCACTGGAAGCTTCATTCTCCCCTCTCGAGGTATACTTATTACTGCGCATAAGTGATCTCGGTACACAAATGTTACTCCTGTTGGTGTTGGGAACCCCAACGCGCCATGCGCTGGTGACGGTATGGCGTTGAATTGGGAAATCGTTCCTCTGCCCAAGATCATACTATGGCATGAAGTGGTAGGCAAGACCAGGAAGTTGACAATTTCAGCTCGCTTGTGCTTCTCATCCCCCATAGTTAGTTCGAATTGTATCTGACCTAGGGGGTGAATAATTTCGTTTGAGATACCCGAGATTGGTGCACTCACAACTTCAAGCCTTGCTTGGTCTGCTGGATCCAACTTCCTGAAACATTGCTCATACATGATGTCTGACTCACTACCGGTGTCCACCAGGACTCTTGACACCTCATAATGAGCGATGTGTGCAGTGATGACTAGAGGGCTGCTGATAGACGGGCCTCCTCTGATTCTTGGAAAGATTACTTGTTGCTCTAGCCAATCCCCTTGGATTTGCGCGCTTCTCTTCCTCGATCTTTGCCTTTGCCTTCTTCCTTCAGCTACACAGATTCTTTTGAATTTTTTACTGGCTGAGGCTCCGTCTGGTTGTTCGTTCTCTGGTCTTGGATTTTTTACCAGGTGAGCCAACTTGCCTGATTTCACATCTTTTTCGATCGCATCCTTCAAATGATGGCATGCATCAGTGTTGTGCCCTGTGGATTTATGAAACTCACAATATTTGCCACTGTTCGGTGGTCCCTTACGAGAGCTCTGCGGAGTTGATCACTGCGCGCACCTTGTATAAAGGCCACGCGCAAGAGTTGTTCAGTGATACCTCCAATTGAAAGAGATTCCTGATTGAAACGAGTTATGTAGTCTTCAATGGTTTCATCATTCCTGTGCACGCAGTGCATGATGTTATCGGGGTCGCGCGTGTGTCTGCGCTGCTGTACAAAGTGAGCCTGGAACTTCTCCAATAGCTCTTCGAACCCATCGATTTGTCCTGTCGGCAAGCTTTCGAACCAGACACGCGCTGCGCCCGTGAGGCAGCGAGCAAACATGTGACACCATGTTGGCATCGTCCAGCTTTCTAGGTTTCCAGTGTTGTAAAAACCTTGTAAGAAATCATCTGGATCTGTTGTACCATCGTACTTGCCTAGACCACTTGGCATCTTGGTTTTGTGTTGAATGGGAGCCTTCGCAATGCGCTCAGCGAATTTTGAATGTTTTACCAAGATGGCTGGCCTATATGGTGTGGTTACGTCCACTTGCTCTTTCGCTTGTGGGTTGTATGTTGTGTATAAATCCATATCAGCTTTGGCTCCAGGTGCTATGTGCATGCGTGCGCGAAGCCGTGAACCTCCTGCATGAGTATCTCGCGTCTTCTTCATGCTGTGTACCTCTTCCTCATCACTAATATCAGCTTGTTCGGTGTGAACAGAATGACCGTCTTCCAGCGCGCGCGTCTTTTTTGTTGTTCCCTGAATGGTTTGTTTATCAAATGCGAGCCTTTGTGTTAAATCGGCTAACTTTTTGTGTTTTACCAACTCATTGTATTTGCCCATTAAACGCCGTTGTTCGTTTATGAGCCATTCTTTAGGGTCATTGGTTTCAACTTCCGGGCCCATTGGTCCTTTTTGTTTTGCACCAGTCAGATTTTGGAACGTGAGATCGTCTGGGGGAGTTTCAGTTTGACTATGAGGTGTTGTGTTGAAGGGATGGTTACTGGTGGTGCGCGCAGTGTCACGCGGCGCCCTCAGAACCTGATGTCCCTCATTAACATCCTCAAGCTCATTATCCTCCAGAACTTGATCATTGTTTCGAACACCGGAAACCATGGTGAAGAGAAAATTGATGAAATAGTAGTTTTGTTGCCGTTGTAACAGGTGATGGCGCCAATGAAGAAGCGTGTATCGACTTACTTGTATACGATCAACGTTCCTCGGGTACGAGTATGCTATATCACCGATGGTTTTCCGAGATACGAGTTCTTCCACCTACAAAACGAACAGCACCGTGAGCTTACCCCTCAGAAAGGGACAGAGGGGTCCTCTTTGGGTAACCCTCCGGTGTGAGAATCAGATATTGTAGGAGAAGATAATAAGGATGTGAAAATGAGTAAAGGACTTAGAATATATTTTCTTGCCTACCTCCAACTGTGGAGGTGGTGTGGTATTTATAGTATTAGGGTTTCCAATGATTGGGCTCAGACCCAATTAGGGCCTTTTTGGCCTCCTCCTATTGCTTCGCGCCACGTGTACTTAGGACACCTGGTGCTTTTTCATTGATTATTCTCTGACCAAGGTATTTCACCTGACCCATGTGCCATCACGTGGTGGCACATGGGCTTTGCTGAGTTGTCCATCCTTCATTGGCAGCTGTCAACATCAGCACATTCTTTATTCCTTAAAAGATACCTTCTGGAAGGTTGCCTGATGAGTACAATCATGGTTGTCCTTATTCTGATTTGGATTAGACTATTGTCTCATTTGTTGTGTCGCTTACGCGCGGCCTTTATGCGCCTATCCCGGGGATGCGCAAGGTCTTATCTTTATTCTCACAGATGTTTCATTCGCTTGCGCGTATGTGATATGCGCCACGCGCAGATGTTTCATGCGCTTGCGCATAGGTTTTGGCTTTGTGTCTTCATGACATCCTGATTTCAAGCCTCTTGTGTATATCTTGTGGGTTGACCCGCCCCGCTCGATGTTAAGGCGGGTGCATACCCCTTCACCTTTTATCATCTATATATCACTCGTCAACATTAACTCTTATCCGCAACATCATGCCATAAGCATCAAGTTCTTTGTCTTCAACCCTTTAGTTATCAGCAATAACTTGTTATCAGTAGACTCATACTAAAATGTTGTATTGTTAGATATTAAATGTGTACTTCCCAAACACAAATGGGTTGCCCCTCTATGTAACGAATGGGTTTAGGATCATGACTAGGCACCGTCGAATCTGCATAGACTTGACACCCAAATGTCAAGCCAATACAAAGATGCGTCTAGAACTCTTACAATGATCACCAACTAAAATATGTTAGCATACAAGATCTTCTGCGTACTATTGTTTTCCAAACAATATTACTTCTATTTTTTATTGATGTTTTCGTTGATATTTTCATATACATTACGTTACCTCTTCAGACATTCATAATAGGAATAGACACATTGCAATGACCTTCAACAAATATGTCTCAACGAGCTGCTGTACCGAATATGTAAGTTCGAAACATTATATGAAACAAATTAACTTAAGGTAAAGCAAGGGGTTATATATCGTTATAGAAAAAGAACATCACGTCAACCTTTTCTTATAGTACATATAAAAGTGTCACTCATATATATCACGCATCAGATAGGGATAGTTCAAACGGGAAGGGTTAGAATGAAAACCCTTCCCACTTGTGAAAACTCCCGAAACTCTATATTAACCGTTGATTGAGTTTAATCTATGGATGAGATTGAAAGATGCTTTTGGAGCTTAAATAAACGATTTTCTAATTGATAATTGTACTAAGAAGGGTAAAGTTGGTATAAAGAGAATTTTCTCTCTTCTTGCAAGTTATGTTATCTTTCCTAGACAACCCATGTTCAAACCAAATTTTCTCTCCAAACAACAATGGCTAAGATAAGGAAGAGGAATCCGATGCTATTTCAAGGAAGCGGTGGTGGTTAAGGAGGAATCAAATCTGATTGTTTCAAGGAAGCGACAGAGGAATTAGATATTCTCCGGCCGCCTTCAAGTGGAGTTCGTTTTTTCGACGATATAGGGCGAGAAACAAAAGTTAATATGATGTAATTTTCTCCGGCCGCCTCCTCATCTTTGACAACCACCAAGCGGCGGCGACTATCTAGAATCTCTTGATTTGGTCGTTATTCTTCTTCCTCGACGACCACTGCCTTTTTCTCCATCCATTCCCACACATGGTTGAATTTCCACCATATCCTTATTTGTATGTCAACACCCTTAATTACGATGTATTATTTGGTTAGAGAGAGAGAGAGAGAGAGAGAGAGAGAGATGTTCATATAAAAAGAAAGATAGATAGAGGGGGTAATAGAGAAAATCTTAGATCTTTCACCTAATATTTTGTTTAGGGTAACTTACTTTCTATACATATAGCTTTATACCATTTCATAATGTAAATATATATTTATTGCATGTTCTATATGAATTTTCAACATCAAACTTTGTCGTGTTGAAACCATGATCATGAATTATTATTAAGTGTTTCAACATTCTTGTTTGTATGGTTAAGATATGATTTATGGATTAAAGATATTATGTGAATATATGATTAGAAATAACTTAATTTTAAAATTTTATGTTAATATACATATTTTAACAAAATTTATATATTTTCAAGTTTAAAGTTTTATGCTAATTTACACATTTAACATAACTTACATATTTTAAAATTTTGAAATTTATGTTAATTATGCATATTTTAAATAATTTACATTATTTAAAGTATGTTAATTTACAAATTCAACCCAACTTAAATATTTACATAATTTTAAACATAATTTACAATATTTTAGAATTTTAAAATTTATGTTAATATGTTTAAAATAATTTACATAATTTAAAGTATGCTACTTTACAAATTTAAACTAACTTACATATTTACGTAAATTTAAACGCGATTTACATATTTTAAAATTTTAAAATTTATGTTAATCTATATATTTAAAATAATTTACATAATTTAAAATATGTTAATTTACAAATTCAACCTAACTTACATAAAATAGAGTGCACAAATGTTACTTATATTAATTACAATATTATATAGATTTACTTTAGTTAAATAAAGGTTACAAAATGTTACTTATATAAATAGTTTTTGTTTAATGGTTTTAGATATATTTGTAAAATAAATGTTACAAAATGCTATTTATGTAAATTACAATATTATATAAATTTAAAATTGTAAAATAGAGGTTACAAATGTAACAAATATAGAATATGTAACAACTACATTACAATAAAGTTACAATAAAATATAGAATATACAACAATAAAATAAAACATAAACAATTTAGTTACACGATAATAACTTGAAAACAATCTAGAATATGCAATAAATACACTGAAAAACTCGTTAACTATTAAGGCTGAGGGGGTGTGGGGGACGCGAGTGGGGGCGCGAGTGGGGGCGCCAGCCAATAATATTGTGACGTGTGGCAGAGAGAGAAACTTGATAAGATGGGTGTTGGTTGTGGTGCTCGCGCCCTGGGCCATGGTGTGGAGGGGCGCGAGCGGGGGCGCGAGCGGTTTATTTTTTTATTTTTTTATAAATGTATTAAAAAAACGTATTGTTAAAAAAACAAGAAATTATTTAAAAAAACACACATTAATTAAAAAAACACATTAATATCTAAAAAAAAATTAAAATACTAAAAAAAACATTATTCTTATTCTTCGGCTTGGTCTTCTTCGATCAACCTCTTCCGGATACGTTCCTTTTGTTTTTCCATCAGCATTTGGTCGACCGGATTTAGGTTACTGAAGTCTCTTGTAAGGAAGTCCAAATCTCTCATTCTTTTTTTTTTCCTTTTTGTCATTAGAGACCACCTCCATGGTTTTGTTGAATTTATTGAGGGATTCAACAAGATCGGTGATGTTTACGGCTTCCCCCTCAGCCGGTTTTTTCCCCCTGGCGTCCCTTCCCAATGGCCGCCTCCTCGGCGGTGAAGACGTTTCCTCCCCGCAACGTTTAGGTCGAATCCAACCCGGCAATCCGACCCGGCGGAAGTGCTGTACGCTCCAGACGAACTAGTTTTAGTCCGTTTCGGCCCTACTTCCGCATCAACGTCCGGCGCCACCAGCTCAACCCACTTAGAACACCTTCTCAACCTCTCCCACACCTTTACATCGTCCCACGTCTTCACCGTCCCATACCTCCGCAGGCACTCCTGCTTCCACTCTTCGACAGTGAAATTATAAACCGCCAAATCGTCACTGCCACTTGGTCTCATACGACCGGCGTTCCTGTTGAACAGATTAGTAAACAAGCCGACAAATTTTCTGATTTCGGTCCACCGACCCGAAATCATATCGGCGTTCCGCTCTGTACTCCCAACGAGCGAATAGAACGTCTCCCTAACCTTTGTCCAAAAGACCTTGCTCTTTTGGTAGTCCGCTGCAAAATGCGTAAATAAATTTGTAAGTCATTTAACTTTTTTATTTAACTTTTTTATTAAAAATCATTTTTAAAAACGTTAAAACAATTACCGCAACGCCGATCCTCAGAAGTGACTATCCAAGCCCGACACAGGGCTTCCTTCTCATCCGATGACCACGGAGTGATTTTCCGTTTCGTTCTTCCGGTCGAAGCCGAACCCGACCCGTCCGTTGCAACTTGTTTTTTCCGGTGGACGCGTCTTCTTTGTCCCGCAACTTCACCTTCTGGTTCTTGTGTCTCCGGAACAACAAAGTTAGGAGACGGTTGTATGTTGGATGGTTGAAAGCCGGATGATTGTTGCGACCCCGAATAAAACATCGGTTGGTCCGGTGCCGACCATAAATCGTCGTAACTGTAATCTGAATCTAGGTTTGGGTACCAATTTCCAGCCATGTTTTTAAAAAAATGTTTCGAAGATAGGGTGATTTTGGGTTTTGGGTGTGGTATGTGATATTGGTTTTGGGTGTGGTATGTGAGAATGGTTTTGGGTGTGGTATGTATTGGTTTATATAGAGGAATATATATGTGATATATAGAGGAATAAGAAATTTTTTTTTAATACACATTAATATGAGCCAACGGCTCTATTTACGCAACCCAAGAAACCTTCACGCTACCCCCAGCCGTTACCCCTCTTGCGCCTGCCTCTTTTTCCGCGCTCGCGCCCCTCTCGCGCCTCGGTGGTGTGGTGCTCGCGCCCCGGGGCGCGAGCGGCTGGCCTCTTGCGCCCTTTCTAGCGCTCCACACCCCTCAGCCTTAGTTGTGTGATTTAATGATTGTAATAAAATAATGCAATGTCACAAATAAATTATAATAAAATTCATATATCATTATCGAATAATATAGCCCTAATATGATAGGCATCAAATATAAATGCTAAAAATAAATCAATTATAGTAGTGGGTATAAAAAATCTATTAATAAATAGAATAATCTAGAATTTGGTATGTGTGTGAGAAGATATTATTAAAAAAATTAAAAGAAAAACAATAAAATAAAGTATTAACTTGGTCTTGGTATTGAAGCCAAGATCATAAAACCATCTACAGACTACAAACATATAATTGAATGAAATCATTATCTTTATTTTTTGATATAAAAAAGTATGGTGATTATGATGTGTAAATATTGGTTTTGGAAAGAATAAAAGAAGATGATTGATTGAAAGGAGATGAGAGAAAGAAAATAGGAACATGACAAAAATACCCTTCTCAATTAATCTTTAAACATATAAAAAGTGTTGACTTGGCATCATGATATCCACAAAATGAGTTTCTATGGGTTTTTCCAACTCAATTGAGTTTTTAACTTATATATACCCTAGTTCAAACTTTAAAGAACAATTATTCTTTAGTACACGCATGCTTAGGCTGAGGGGTGTGGAAGGCTTTAATGGAGGCTCCAACCAATAATATTATGACGTGTGGCAGAGAGAGAAACTGGATAAGGGGGGTGTTGGAGCCCCCGTTGGAGTCTCTGGCCCTGGTGTTGAGGGGCTCCAGCAGGGGCTCCAGCGAATTTTTTTTTTATTTTTTTATAAATATATTCAAACAACGTATTATTAAAAAAACTCATAAATTATTAAAAAAAACACACATTAATAAAAAAACATATTAATATCTAAAAATAAAATAAAAATTAAAGTACTAAAAAAACATTCTTCTTATTCTTCGGCTTGGTCTTCTTCGATCAACCTCTTTCGGATACGTTCCTTTTGCTTTTCCATTAGCATTTTATCGACCGGATTTAGGTTACTGAAGTCTCTAGTAAGAAAGTCCAAATCTCTCATTCGACTTTTTTCCTTTTTGTCTTAAGAGACCACCTCCATGGTTTTGTTGAATTTATTGAGGGATTCAACAAGATTAGCGATGTTTACGGCTTCCCCCTCAGCCGGTTTTTTCCCCTTGGCGTCCCTTCCCAATGGCCACCTCCTCGGCGGTGAAGACGTTTCCTCCTCCGCAATGTTTAGGTCGAATCCAACGCGGCAATCCGACCCGGTTGAAGTGCTATACGCTCCAGACGAACTAGTTTTAGTCCATTTCGGCCTTACTTCCGCATCAAAGTCCGGCGCCACCAGCTCAACCAACTTGGAACACCTTTTCAACCTCTCCCACAACTTTAAATCGTCCCACGTCTTCACCATCCCATACCTCCGTGAAATTGTAAACCGCCAAATCATCACTGCCACTTGGTCTCATACGACCGCTGTTCCTGTTGAAAAGATTAGTAAACAAGCCGGCAAATTTTCTGATTTCGGACCACCAACCCGAAATCATATCGGCGTTCCGCTCTGTACTCCCAATGAGCATGTAGAACGTCTCCCTAACCTTTGTCCAAAAAATCTTGCTCTTTTGGTAGTCGGCTGCAAAATGACTAAATAAATTAGATTTCCATTTAACTTTTTTATTTAACCTTTTTATTAAAAATCATTTTTAAAAACGTTAAAACAATTACCGCAACGCCGATCCTCAGAAATGACTATCCAAGCCCGACACAAGGCTTCCTTCTCATCCGATGACCACGGGGTGGCTTTCCGTTTCGTCCTCGGAGTCGAAGCCGGTCCCGACCCGTCCGTTGCAACTTGTTTTTTCCGGTTGACGCGTCTTTTTGGTCCCGTAGCTTCATCGTGTGATTCTTGTGTCTCCGGAACAACAAAGTTAGGAGATGATTGTGTGTTGGATGGTTGAAAGCCGGATGATTCTTGCGGCTCCGAATAAAACATCGGTTGGTGCGGTGACGACCATAAATCATCATCAAGATAATCTGAATCAAGGTTTGGGAACCAATTTCCAGCCATTTTTTTTAAAAAAAAGTTGAGAAGATGAATTGATTTTGGGTGAAGGTTTGAAGTTTTGGTATAAAAATGGGTGAAATGGGGTATAATTATATAGGAAAAATATATATTTTTTTTTGGTTTGTTCGGCTCCCAACGGTCAAAAAACCATCAAAAGTTGTGCAGCCCTCTCTCTTCTCCCGCTAACCGGCTCACGCCTGCATTGTTTTTCGCGTTAGCGCCCCGTTAGTGCCCCCGCTAGCGCCCTGGTGGTGTGGTGTTAGCGCCTGGGGGCGCGAGCGGAGGGGCTCTAGCGGCCCCGTTGAAGCCCCACACCCCTCAGTCTTATATTTGGAATGAAAAACAAGAAGCAACATGGTAAAAAAGAAACCTAATGATGATAAAGAGAAAATGTCAACAATGAGAATGATGGTTTTACATCCACGCATGGCAAATGAGGTTGGGGATGAGATGACGATGATAAGCAATATCATCCATGCATGCATCTAATCTAACTAATATATTAAAGTAACATAATTTTGTTTACATGTTCTTCACCCAGGTTGTTCACATAGACTTCTATGTCATCAACCTTCCATAAATCTAATTTCCACATATTCACATTAAAATTTTAATCAATAATATTGACTTTTATATTTTTATAACTTATTAATGTAATTATGATATTAATTATTCTAATTATTGTTAGAATTAAAAAACTTATTAAATTTACTAGGTTTAAATTGTTCATCGTTTCTTCTTTAAAAGGCACATGTTTCGTTCAAAAATCATAATGCTCCCCATCATTTGTAACCTGATTCTTCGCCTCATCCATAACCGGTTATTCATGATTTGTCGGTTTCATAATCCAAACAACATCAAATATGTTCATCGTTTGCAATTATTAGGTATGATTTATATTTTAGTGTTTAATCGATTTTTGTGAAGAACAACATCTCATCTAACTTCTAATATAACTAATATATTAAAACAACACAATTTTGTCCACATATCCTTCACCTAGGTTATCCACATAGGCTTCTATGTCATCAACCTTCCATAAATCTAATTTTCACATATTCACAATAAAATTTTAATCAATGATATTGACTTTTATATTTTCGTAACTTATTAATGTAATTATGATATTAATTATTCTAATTATTATTAGAATTAAAAAACTTATTAAATTTACTATGTTTAAATTGTTCATCATTTCTTCTTTAAATGTATGATTTTTTTTTAAATTATCGGTTAATCGATATGATGTATAATATGTTTGTGACTTAAAATTATATTTATATATTTTGATTTTTTGTTCCTAATACGTCTTTTTCCAAGTTTCACTAATATTAATTTAGTTTTATGACCTATCAATTTAAAATTTGAAAATCTTATTATATATGGATGGGGACCTAACTAGTATAATAATTAAAATATCAGTTTATTAAATTTAACACATTCCTTTATTTGGTATAATATTAGTCAAACAATAGTAATTGATTTAACGAGCATTTATCAATCAATACACAAAAAAATAAATCATAATTCATTTTAAAATTTTTAAATATTTCATTTCATAGTAGCTTACTTTATTTAAATATGTTAAGTTTAAAAGATTAAACACCTAATCAATTAATTTTATAAATTTAGAATCAAATGTTTATATCTTATAAATTGTTTAAATGCTCTTTTAAAACTCTTAAATTTTTGAAATAAATGTCTGTTTTACAGGTTTGACTAACTCATTAAGTTTTAAACGGTTTCACCATAAAATATGTATTTCTCAAAATAGAATGAAAACTTTCATTACTATCCATTCAAAATTATTTATAGAAATTATTAAAATCAAAATCTTTTGAAACAACTTATATATGCAATCTAATTAACAAAATATTTAATTTGTAACTAATTCAAATACGGGTTTCATTATTATTAATTTTGCAGTAATTTAGGATATAAATTGGGGTATTGTTTGAATCTGTAACTAATTTAAGGTGTTGTATTCATAGGGTTTGGTATTTTACTGGTTCTAAATTGCTTTGGATAACATTAACACCATCAAGATATGTTTTCTTCAATTATGTCTATGTAAAGTTTTTCTTTTTATTAATTAATTTTCTTATCAGTAATTTTTTTATTTTTTTCTAATGTATCTGTGTTGAAATTTACACAATGTTTATTTTTGTTATAGTTCAGTTATTATGTATGAGGCATGACATTTTAGATGTTGATTTAATTAGACGATTAACTTTCAATTAATATGTGTTTTTTGTTCTCATGTTATAACTTATAAGTTATAAAGATGTTTTAACTTTTTTTTTATCTTTGTTAGTATTTGTATGGTTTTGTATTTGAATTAAAGTAACAATTTAATGTCTCATAATTTATGTAATGGTATCCTTTTTTATATAAATATGACATTTGCATTTTACTAAATTTATAATATATACATATATATTACGCTTTAAATATGTTCTACCCGTGTGTAACACGGGTACTATCCTGGTTTGTTAATAAGACCGTGTGTTGTCGTTGAGGTCATCCTCTGGATTCATCCAGTAAAAAAGTGTATTTGTGTTATGCAGTGCCGATTGAATACTCGCTGAAGCTATTGTTGAAGCCACCCGAGTCTGTTGGGGTTCAAGCGAACGGATGCTTCAATGAATTTTTTGGTTTTTTATTTAATATTTTTTCTTTCTATATTTGTAAACTAATTAATATTACATTAAAATAAAAATATTACAAGCAATAAATAACACTAGTCTAGTACAAAATCATCGGGCCGTCGAGTCCATAAATGCTCGACCAACTCATGATTGTTGAGTGTATATATTGAAGAAAAATGAGTAGAAAGGGGGCCTTTTTTGTTGTATATTATGAGGTGTATGATAATATATATGAATATGGATTTATATAGAAAGTTTATTTTTTTATAATTATTATTGCAAGCTCAATCCTCTCCCCTCCCAAAAAATATCCCCTCCCCAACTACTAGTTTCCACACGCGACTGGGCTCGCACCACCCTTTGCAGCTCCGTTAGCGGCTCATAACAGACCGCCTAAGTGACTTCAATTTCTATTGTACTTGCATTATTCATCGAGTATAATAAATGGAACTTTTTAATTGTGTAACATGAATTGCAGAAAATAATTTACTCATTTACTTGTATGGTAATCTATAGGGAAGATTATGGAAATATTATGTTGTGTTAGCTCGGGCTTTACACAAATTATATAAAACAAATATCATGCATATAGAAATTCGCTTTATTCATTTTAGAGAGAATTATATGAATGGTTCTTATGGTTTGAGTCAAATTTTATATAGCGTCCTTAATGTTTAAAATTGAATGCATAGTCTCTAACCATCAACTTTGGTTTCATTGTTGGTTCAAAAAGATTACATATTTAACTTTTGGTGTTAAATGCTACACGTGAAGGGGTAATTTGGTCAATTTAATTCTCTCTCTCGCTCTCTCATTACTTTTTATCATTATTTTTTGCTCCAAAAATTGCATCAACTTGAGATGAAGTTCATACATTATAATGATATTCTTTTAAGTTTTAACTATTGTTTCAATTGTTTCTGGTAAGATAAATAAGATACTTTATTAAGATCATTTATTTTCGGTCGCGTAAAACATTAAATAGATGCATTTAGAATGTTGTTGATTATCGTGGCCAAATATCAATTAAATGGCCATATGCAAGAACTGATACTCAACTTTTTGAGTATATAAGAGTTCATACAAGGTTTGTTTTCATGTAGGTTATATTAAAAAGAAGTACAACTATTAATTTAATGACAATTAACTCTTTGTTATAATATGTTGATATATAACTCTTGGAACTGAATCGTTTTAGTTGAATAACGGATCTATGGTTTGAAAATCTAGCTGAGTTGATTCCATGAAACCACCAATGATTGTTATGACAAAGCAGACATAATCACATAACGCCAAATTACATAATTACATAGTAATCAATATATGGTAAAGATTGGGTATATTTCTTAACAACGAACCATCTTTGATTTTGGGATTAGAAGATCTTGTCTTGAGGTTTGAGGTTGTGGATTGGTGCGAAAAAGAGTTTTTGTTATATAAGAAGAAAAAGAGAAAGATGAAAGAATTAAATGGATCAAACTACCTCTCATGTGCAACATTTAACACCAAAAGTTAACTGGATTATCTTTTTGAACCAATAATAAAACTAAAGTTGGTGGTTAAGAACTATACATGCAAGTTTTAAACATTAAGGATCATGTATAAAATCTATCTCAAACCATAGGGATCACTCATGAAATTCTCTCTTCATTTTATAACTAACTTCAATATTTATTTACGGAAAGAATATTGGTGACAAAGATTAAAGTAAGAGTAAGTTAATGCAACAAAATAACCTTCTTTATCAACTATTAATAACTTATAAAAGATGGTTTATATAGCGTTAAAGGAATGCTTGGCAACATCTGCACCAATAAGTGTTGAACTAGTAGAATGTCTGAATGGTTAAGAGATTCTGAGCCAGTAAGTTTTGAATAAACCAATGTGGGGGTCATTATGGCTGTTCAAACTGCTCGCCGCTCACTCGAAAATTGCTTGTTCGATTTCGGCTCGGTTCGGTTTAAAAACAAACCAAGCACGCGCAAATCCTTGCTCGGTTTGGTTCGGTTCGTTTTGCTCAAATTATTTTTTATTTATTAGTTTTATATATAAATTTTAAGTTTATATATAAAAGTATATTATTTTTTGTTTAAGTTTTTAAATTTCTCTCTTTTATGTTGACTTTAAAGTTTAAATTTAAACCTTAGCCATTCGTTTTATATATGTTTTGTTGCTAACTTTGAGTTTTGGACATTTTAAAGTTGGAAGTTTAGACATTTTAGAGTTGAAAATCTTGAATTAATGATATTTTGAAGTTTTATAAATTTAAAATTGAAAACTTTTACGAAATCAAGCAAAACAAAGCCGAACCAAGCTGCTCGGTTTCAAACCAAACCAAGTTCAAGCATAAAAACACTGCTCGTTTCTTTAAATTCAATCCGCTCGGTTTAGCTCGCTTTCAAACCAAACCAAGTATGAGCAAGTCTACGTTTGGTTCAGCTCAGTTTGTGAACAACCCTAATGGTGATTAGTGGTGGGTCGAGGAGATGGCGCGCAGGGCCGGCCGGGGCATAGGGCAATGCGGACGACCGGCCAGGGCACTTAATTTTCAAGGGCACAAAATTAATTGAAACGTATAAGGTTTAAAAATCATTATTGCGATTTTATAAAAATTCCGACGGGTTCGGGATCGAAACGCACATAAAATGTTGTTATAACGTGTAATGAACAACGATTAATGTTTCTCCGGTATAGTCTAAGTGTTTTACGAGATTTAATTGATTTGTAACGTACGTTTTAAGGCGTTTTTGATGTTCACCGGATTCCGACTGTCGCCGGAAAATGGAGGTAGGGGGTGACGGGGTTGGTTTGGGCTGGGTAAAAAACATATATTATATAATATATATTATTTTAAATATTTTACACTTAAGGCCCTTGTAAAATCAAGTTGTTTTAAGAAAGAAAATTAAAGTAAAATTACAATTTAAACCTTGCACTTTGAAATATTATAAAAATGTAATTATAAGTTATAAACTTGGATATTTTGTTATATTATACTCGTATTGTTTGAAGATCGTTTAATTAAGAAATCAAATCCCGGAGTTTCGTGAATTGGACAAACGAATAGAAAATGAACTATCGATAAACGTAAATCATCAAGATTGAAATATTAATGATGCATGATAAACATGAATACATTGAAACGACAAATCGGGTCTGTTTAAAGAATGCAAATGCAAATTCAAATTCGAATAAAAATAGAAATTAACGAATGCTACATGAAACGAATATTCTCACTTGAGACATTTTTAAGCTTATTTTTATACAAAAAGTTTTTTACACAACCTAAATCATAACAAAGTAAGCCCATTTAAAAATAAATTATTTAAACCAAACAAAAAACCATTTACACAAGGCCTTTTTTCTTTTGCTTATATTTCGTTACTTGTTAGGGTCTACGGGCCTTTTTATTTCGGCTCGACCGAGACATATAAATTCTTGAAGACGGCCCTGATGACGTGTGAGTGGCAGACTGAGGATTATAAACACGTGTGAATGGGTAATTTACTCATTCAACATTATTTTAAAACTTAATGGGTAAAGGGTTTACTGACTAATTTGGAGATGTTCTTCTAATGAACCGAGCACACTTGATGCTGACTGATTCGAAGTTCGCCTCTCAATGATAGTAAAATAAAATAAATATATTATAAAAAAGAATTATGATTATATAAACATAATAAGGTAATAATAAAAGAGCATGAGTTCATTCCCTTTTAATCGTAACATTTAATGGTTAAAAAGAAAAAAAGAAAATTAATAAATTATTGATATGTTAGCCTCGTAAAAAATAACAGTACTTGGGATGGAATAACATCAATTTGTTCGCATTTATTCCAACACGGTAGCATCTGTCCCCCAACTTCAAGTGGAGAGTAATCAAATGATTGAAAATTTGAAAGTATAATGAGACAAACTGCAAAGTCGGCCATTCGTCACTAATCATCTCCGTCGACTGCTCGTCGTCATGTTTAACGGCACACCTTTTTCTTATACTAATACATACAACGTGCCGGCATGGGCGGCGGCCGTTCTCTTCCCTCAACTGCTGCCGTAAGCTTGTTAAGAAAGGCAATTCATATATGTTTTTAAGGTAGTCTATTCAAAATAAGTTAAGGTAGATTTTCACCATCAATAGATTGTTGAAAATTCTGAAAATAGTCTAAATGAGGAGAGGTTTCTATAATAGTTCCTAAAAAGCCATATTCCAGAAATAGTTCTTAGAAATCAATCGGCGCCGATAGGTTTGAAAAAAGTTGAAAAAAATCCGATGGTTTTCGAGATCCAATACCAAGCTGTCAAGTGTCCCACTACCCACCTACTCCCGATGTTTTTCCAATGAAATCCGTCTGGACCGATAATTTTGGAATGAAAATCATCTCTCATGAAAACCATCTCCAAAAATCATGAAAATCCGTGTTTTTTTGAAATTCATCTGAGCCGATGAATTTCAAATGAATTTCGTTTTCGAAGATAATTTTCAAAAAAACATGCACCACCACCATGATCTCCACTTTCCGGCCACCATTTCTGCCATTGATTCCTGCGTTTTGTGTGTTTAACGTTACAACCAACATCCAGGCTCATATGATTATGAACTAAAGTGAAACTGTAAATGAACATACATCAAAAGGCTGATCAGAAGGAGGTTCAAACGAGTAAAACAAGCCATAACATCCTGTCAAAGCTTCAATAATACTGTGATAATCCAATGGGTCCGTGTGAAACAGTCTTAAATTCTTACTGTCTCCGAACATGGACTTCATCTCAGCTTGCCAATCAATTATTTTAAAACCCACAAATTAAACAACAACGAATTGGGAAAATGAAAAGTAAAAATTAGAACAAACCATGAGGGTTGATTGCAGCATGAACAAAATAGCCTCTTTGAAGAAGACGATGAACAAGTGCAGACCCAAAGCATCCACCAGCATCCATTACACAAACCCTTTTGAATTCAGACGAAGATCCATCGAATTCCAGAGAAACCGCTGCCATTTTTAACTTTAACAAAAACAGACAAAAGCTCCGTTTGCTACTAAAAATAATAATAATAAGCTATGATGGATCTCGCAGGAATCAATGGCGGAAATGGTGGCCGGAAAGTGGAGATCATGATGGTGGTGGTGGTGACGCATGTTTTTTTGAAAATTATCTTCGAAGACAAAATTCATTTTAAATTCATCGGCTCAGATGAATTTTAAAAAAACACGGATTTTCATGATTTTTGAAGATGGTTTTCATGGGAGATGATTTTCATTCCAAAATTATCGGTCCAGACGGATTTCATTGGAAAACCATCGGGGGTTGGTGGGTAGTGGGACACTTGGCAGTTTGGTATTGGATCTCGAAAACCATCGGATTTTTTTCAACTTTTTTCAAACCTATCGGCGCCGATTGATTTCTAAAAACTATTTCTAGAATATGGCTTTTTGAGGGACTATTATGAGAATCTCTCTCCTCATTTGGACTATTTTCAGAATTTTCCCTATTTAGATTGTTTTATCCTTTAAAACAAAATCAATATGATGTGAAGTGTGATTTCAGATTTGTCCTCTTATATGTATTGACAATTTAACATTAACTAATTTAACATTAACTCGGTGCCAAATATTTAGTTAAGAACGATGGACATAAAATATGATAACGACACTTGTTTGTCATGCTTTCGATTTGGAACTATTGTCGTGATTTAGAGACTTAAAAGCTTTTTAAAGTAACCCAAATATATATTTTGGTAATAACTGTATTTGTTTTGTCTTCAAAAGAAATATTTTGTAGTGCTATACCAAATAACACGTACCTCTTAGTGGAACTCGGTATCTGAACTCGACCTGAGTTAGGAATACCAAGTTTAGCGGATGGCGAATCTGTAACTTACGAAAATTGGGTCAGAACCCACTATGTCCAGGATTTTATATACACAATCATATATACATAATCATACGCATATGTCTTCAACATGTACTCGCTAAGACTTCAGTGAAGAGGCCACTACTTACGTATAGCCTTTCTCCTGCGATCATTGTCAATTCGGTTTGACACAAACAGATTAGATTACTGAAGATAGAGACGGTACAACCATCAATCCATTATCCATGGATAAATTTAATGGTCTAGTTGTGTCATTGCAACGTTCTTACAATTACCAAATGAGGATCCTGGGATGGATCATATCAACTCCCATGAGCTATTGGATTTCATTTTGTGGAACACATCTATTTAGAGCTTGAACGCGTATATACTTCATATTTGTTTATCTACACAACTTATGATCCATATAACTACGCTTTTTAATGTGTTTACATTTCGGACATACCAACCGTATAGCTCACTTCCTAGTTCTTTTTGAGCATTTACAGGTCATTGATAGAGAAACTTGGATTTGCTATTAGGGTACTAAACAACTTGGAGATAGACAAGATGTTAAAAGACATGTGGTTGAGTTTAGCCATTGTAGATATAGAAGACTAGAAGAACTAGGTGACCAGTTGACGTTAGATACTATTTGTGATCATTAGTTTGTTCAGATTTTGGGTTGAAAGATAACAACCTAGATTTGACGTATAATTTTATAAGTTAATTATGCTTCCGCTATATTTAAATGGATATCCAACCGATACGTGTCAACGCAGATATATGGATCCTGATGTTACACTACCTTTGCCTGTAGGTCATCACTTATACATCATTCTAAGAGTCTATTCTTGGCATCAGTAACACTATTAAAGAGCAACCAAAGTTCAGTTGTGGTAAGTCAATAAACCAACCACTATCTCTACATATTTATGTAGCCTTACATAAACTCTAGAATAAACTTGTATGTTGAATTTATGTAAATGCGATTCTAAAATCTGACAAGACACATGCAACTATAACATAAGTTGGTTAAAATGTGTGATAAACTTTATCCATTAAATTAAACCAAACTAATGGTATCCGTAGTGTGATCATATTATCATTCTTTTCAAGTATTACATATATGATCTCTCTGTTTTTTATTCCTATTCTTTTCACTGACTGGAATTAAACTCAAAACATATTATGTTTTTTTTAATTAAGGTACACTTCATATATAAAAACCGTAACTTTTAAATAGAATAAAAACCACAACGTGATCACAAAACCATCGGTCCAATTTGCTGTTTCACTTAAAGTCAGTGACTTGATATATATACACACACTCATGTCACTGACTTTAAGTGAAACAGCAAATTGGACTGATGGTTTTGTGATCACGTTGTGGTTTTTATTCTTTTTAAAAGTTACGGTTTTTACATATGAAGTGTATCAAATTGTTCGTTTTTGAAACCAATATATATAATGGTTCAAATAAGAATAAAGAGTTTCCTAGAAATGGTAAGAACCAATATGTTTTTGACATTTGGCATTAAAACCTATGGTAAAAGAATAATTCTAGAAAACTATGTCGGTTATAATGGTGAAGAGTAATTCTAGGAAACTATGTCGGTTTTTGGTAATTTTAAATCTCAACCCTTGGATCCCCTAATCTAATGGCCCATAATTATTCTTACCATTCCTAGGAAACATTGTCTTTTTACAATAACCTATCCCTATATATATATATATATATGAGAAAATTACTGTTTGCGTTTCTGTGGTTTTAAGGCAGAGGCACAATGAGTCCCTGAAAAATTTTTTAAACTGGTTGAGTCCCTGTGGTTTCAAAAATGAACCATTTGAGTCCCTGTCGTTACTTAACTTTCATGGTAAACTTTCATTTTACTGAAACCACAGGGCTCAAATTGTTCGTTTTTGAACCACAGGGAGTCAAATTGTTCATTTCTGAAATCACATTGAATCAACCAGTTCAAAAAAATTTTCGAGGACTCATTGTGTCTACGCCCCAAAACTAAATGGACGCAAACAATAATTTTCTCTATATACAGAGAGATTGAATTAGATTAGGCATAGATGCCAGTGGTTGCGCGTGAGTCAATGTAAATCAAGTGGGTCTGCAGATGGGCTTCCCACTATAAAAGGATGCAGCAAATGGTCGTAATTTTAAAGGAAAAGAACATTGGATAAGGACATATATAAAATTCCTAATCAAACCTTTGACATCTTTAGCTACTTCCTTTTCTATTATTATATCAAATCTTACATTAACGAAATCGATCGGATACTTTTTTACATGTCAGCTAATCAATTTACTTTTCTTTACTTTAAAATATATATTAAACACTAAAATAGAGAAATACCAGTCACATGTGACACTTGGGTCATTCGTAATGAAACATTATAGGAGTTGTTAAAACCCTTATAGACCTATACCACCTCGTTGCATTATGGGCCGTTATAGAGAGGCGGATAAAGCCTCCTACATGTCTAGAATAAAGTCATGTGTGGCTTAAAGTCGTAATGATTGAAGAAATCTTAACGATCATTAATTATTACGTATAGCGTTAGCATTCTAATTGGCAACTCAGGTTTGTGATTATCATTAATAATTTTAGTACATTATTTAAGTAACAATATATAATTTTAGGGTAATGATTTTAGACGGTTGATGGTTGATAAATCATTTTAAGTAGATGATAATTAAACTATATTATATATTTGTCGAATTTTATTGTTTGAAAAATCGATTGTTAATCGACATTTTAATATATTTAGACGATTCTAATTCTTTTTTATGTCTCTCTAACTTTATATTTATTTAGTATTTCTTGCAACGTATGAACTGCAAATGAGTATTTTAATGATAAACTCAACCTCGATCTATAAACTATTATAAAAATATGAAGCATTTAAGTTGAAGTATGACTAAAGATAGCTCTACAGATGTTGATGTCGAGCAGGCCAGTACTCGTTATCTGGGTGAGAAATTGTCAAATAGGCAGGTGAGAAATATTCATTAAGAGGTTTTGGTTGATGGTTGCATGTGGTTTTTAAAACATGCTCACGTGAATGGAGTTCGAACTATTGCCATACTTTTGTAGGGCACAAGACTATGTGTTATCGTTGAAGTCGTACTCTGAATTCATCTAATAATACTGTGTCATGCAGTCTGGATGCTGACTGGACACTAGCTGAAGCCGCCTGAGCCTGTTGTGGTTCAGGCGAACGGTGCCTTCAGCGAATTATCTAATTTTTTTTCTTTTTTTAATATAACACAATAATATAACTAAAAAACTAATTTATATAATAAAAAAACATTGAACATCCTAAAAACATAAAAAAAATACAAATTAAAAAAATAAACATCCTAAAAATATAAAAAAAATTACAAATTTAATAAAAAAATACAAATTTATTTCATATCTCCGCCGTCTCTAGCTCTTCTTCTTCGTTCTTAATTTGCTTTAATTTCCTCAAGAACAAACACTTGTTCTTGTTCGAATACCTCGCGACGCATGGAATCAAGGCTGCTAAAGCCCTTGGTAAGAAAATCTAATAAACTTCCTAAACCTTTCTTTTGAAACTTTCGCCCTGGCCGCCACGTTGATACCACTCGATATTTTGTGGACGTCTTCAACAAATTCCATATCGACCTCGGTACTTGTGGTTGATCTTTTCCCTCGGTCCCTTCCCATTTGACGACGTAGGAGTTGTGGTTAATCTTCTTGACCATCCACGTTTAGGTCGAACCCTACATGAGCATCGGAGCTACTAGATGTGACATATGCATCGGAAGAATTAGTTTTCGTACGCTTTGGCATTGGGCCACCATCATGATTCGGTTCAACTAACTCGACAATTTCGAGCACGACTTGAGTATTTGTCGCAAGTAGTCCTCATCCAACATTTTTACTGTGTGGTACTTGTTGAGCACTTCGGCTTTCCATTTGTCGCATGTGAATTTGTAGACTTGAAGATCATCGCTCCCACTCGATCGCGTTCAATGACTGTTTCTGTTATGTAAGTTTGTAAAAGGTCCAACAAATTTGCAAGTTTCAGACCATCTTCTTGATATCATATTTTCGGTACGATCCCTAATTCCCACCATCATGTAGAAAAATTCTCGCACTTCGCCCCATAATATACGATTGATGTATACTTTTATACATCTTTCCGGCACTAAAATATCTCCAAGTAGGCGTATTATCGATAATTATATTAGAATAAATGAGCACAAATGTTTAAAATTTCTATCTCTAGGTAAATATTATCTTAAGGAATAAAACAAGCTGATATGCGAAGAAAAACAGAGAAAAACTGTGAAAAAGAACTCAACACACCCCTTGGTGAATCAAGGCATGACCATGTTAAGAGCATACGAAGAAAAGAAAAAATTCAGGAAGTCACAACATGGTCATGTTGACATCAACACACCCCATGTTGAAAGTACAAGAGGAAAAGACAAAATAAAAGGTTTTGAAGCTCAACATGGCCTATGTTCAACCTCAACGCGCCCATGTTGAAAGTACAAGAGAAAAGACAAAATTGGACACTTCTAGGCTCACCACGGTCGTGTTCAGAGGTCAACACGGCCGTGTTTACTCTCCTGCAGTACCATTTGACAACGAGCATTAAAATAAGACAAACTGATCAACACGGTTGTTCCCACTCAACACGGGCCGTGTTGAGTAACCAACTCGGCCTATAAATTGAATGTTCATTCACCACATTCAACACACCTTCAATAACATTAAATCTACTTCAACCACCTCCTTTCACCACCATTAATAAGGGAGTTATCCTATCTATTCACCCTTTGAAGATCAAGGAGATTAAGCTCTTGGAAGAAGTCGTTAGCATTAAAGAGTAGTCATCCAAATTGGTTAGTTAGTTCTAATTTGATCATGTTTGTATCTATTACTTTGATGTATAACATTATGCTTATTATTGGCTAAACTTTCATAGTATCATCTGGGTTTATAATGAATCTTAATTGAAGTTTAATAATATTGGTTAAACATGTTATCGGTTTATAATAAGTAAAGGTTATGTTGTAATTATCACTTAATGAGGAATGTTAAAATACTCTTAAAATATACCCCATGTGCCCAGCTTGACGATAAGCCAGGGTACTGCCACTCTTGTGATGCCTTGGATAATAAACTTTAAAAGAGATGCCAAGTACCGAGCTTGATGATAAGCCGAAAACTGTCATTCTTGTAAGGGCTTGGTTGAGAAAAAAACAAAAATTCTAATATTAACATGGCCCAAATGAAGTATTAGTAGTAATTGATCATCTTAAAATGGGAATATTGACAATGTTGGGAAATCAGATTGTTGAGGTTCTTCCACTAAAATCGGTTAATTACTTGTCAAGTGAGTGTGCAACATAACCTATTTTAATCAACTATTGGATATAATTGTCCAAGAGTTGTGTGGGTTAATACTTGGTAAATTTATTTTTACTAAAATATCAAGGACAATTTACTTAGTAATTTAAGAAGGTTGTCTCATCTTTAAAGTAAGTTATCTTATAAAAACTTAGTATAAATCACTTGCTTACATAAAATGATGTTTTGGTGGAGGTCATGATGTAACGCGTATCTCTTTCTTTAATCATCATGGAATAGCATGACTTGGGAATAAGGTGTTATTCCCACATTTAAACACCATAGCAAGCTCATATCACATGTTTACTAACTAATTGTTAAACCAAGTTAAGAGAATTTTAAACCAAGATGATACTCTTTTATCTTTGATCTTCCATTTAAAAATATAAAAACCCAAAAATATATTTCTTTTTATTTATGTCTTTAAATTTCATTTTGAAAATTTACTTGTCAACCCAAAACCAGTATGATATTCACTTTCGGTTGAAATAAATACAACGATTTAGTAGTAAAAATCAAACAAGTGTGCCCGTGGATCGATACTTGGTTCTTACCTATACTTTACTACATATATGATAGGTGCACTCGTCTATTTGTGTATGATTTAGTTAAGATAATTATTATTTTTATAAATTTAAAACTAGACATTGTGTTAACAAACCTTTTGAAAAACTTGACAAACTTTTCATACTACTTCCACATCGCATCAATACCCGACCATCATTTACCGACCAAATAACTATAGAATATTTTTATTCTTTATATACGTTAATTTGAGAAATTTATTTTTAGGTTTAACGCTTAGGTTTTACCAACGGTGTCTATACCTTAACAAGCATAACCGATAGTGTCTGAATTCACGACAACTTTCCGCCGTAACAATCGAGGTATTGCAACACCCAGGTTTCAACGCTGGAGTTTTATTAGCTGTCCTGGCGCAACGCGCTGGGTAAACACTAGTTATATATTATATCAAATTCGACAACTCCCTGGACCGATATAGCCTGGGTTTTACCGACCCTTTTGTTTTAGTTCCTGTACTGTAACACATGTAACTGTTGCATCGCTCGGGATAGACAAGATCGGGTACCAAGGCTAGGGTTTTATTGATCGAATAAATGTCATTTTGAATATTTTACTATTTTGTATGTTAATCTCTTTTTTGTTAATTTGACTGATGTGTTGTAAAACACACTTATTTTCCGCACATTTTATCTACGTATTATATTATATTTTATGTGTTTTAACTTCTTTTATATAGGTTTTACATATTAATTTTTATCTTGTAGGTTATGGGTGAAAGAATGAAGAAACCGAGCTTCTTGAGCAGTTTACGAGCCTTATACGCATGAGATTTCAAGAAACAACTCAAGGCCCGGCCCGATTACATGTTATACAAGCCCATGTCTTACACCAATTAAGATATAACAAAAAAATAAAAACCCTAAGCCACCAGCCTAGGGCCGATCGGAAATCAATAGCAAGGAACCAAGAAGAAAAAGTTTTTTTTGGCTTAGGGTTTGATCGTGTGAAGGCTAAGGAAGGAAGAAGAAGCAAGAACCAAGTCTCGGGATCATTTACCATCAGTTTTTACAGCCAGGGAGCAGCCCGGAACATCTCCATATCCTTTCTTTTTAAACATTGTTCAACAACTTCGATTTTCTTGCTTAATTGTTAACTAGTTTTGCATATGCTGTAGACTCTTGTGATCAGTGTATACTGTACATTTGGTGCCATACAAATAGTGCCTCCAGATCTTAAGTGTGAAAATAACCGCGCCCAGTTCCAAATCATGGGTGGTATAATTCTTCTCGTGCACCTTTAATTGTCAAGAAGCGTATGCTATGACTTTGTTTATTTGCATAAGTACGCACCCTAAACCTTTCCGGGACGCGTCACAATAAACTACCAGATCATTAGTTCCCTTTGGAAGACTCAGTGTCGGGGTTTGGCATAATTTCTGTTTTAGCAATTTAAAAGCCGCTTCTTGTTCCTCTCCCCAAGCATAAGTACGATCTTTTTGAGTCAAAAGAGTTTAAGGTTGGGCTATGCTGGAAAAATTAGCAATGAAGTGCCGGTAATACCCAGCTAATCCCAAAAATTGGCGGATTCCTTTCGGTGACTTTGGGGTTTGCCAATTTTTGATGGCTTCAATCTTACTCGGGTCTACATGGATACCGTGTCGGTTAACAACGTGCCCTCGAAATTGTACCTCTTGTAGCCATAATTCACATTTTGACAGCTTGGCATACAACTTTTCCTGCCTCAGCAACTCCAAAATGGTTCGTAAGTGCTGATCGTGGTCCTATTTGGTTTTCGAATATATCAAAATGTCATCAATAAACACGATAACAAATTTTTCGAGGTACGGTTTACAAACCCGATTCATAAGATCCATGAAAACTGCGGGAGCATTAGTCGATCCAAACGGCATAACTAAGAATTCGTAATGGCCATAACGAGTTCGGAACGCCGTTTTAGACACATCTTCCTCTTGAATTTTAACTTAATGGTAACCGGATCGAAGGTCAATTTTCGAGAAATAGTTTGCCCTTTGAAGTTGGTCAAATAAGTCATCTATTCGTGGAAGAGGGTATCGGTTTTTGATGGTAACTTTGTTTAATTCCCGATAATCAATGCACATTCTAAAACTTCCATCTTTCTTCTTTACAAACAATACCGGTGCTCCCCAAGGAGAATAACTAGGACGTATGAAACCCTTATCCAACAGCTCCTGTAACTGGTTAGATAATTCTTGCATTTCAGAGGGTGCCAGTCGATAAGGTGCCTTAGCAATAGGGGCTGATCATGGGATTAAGTCAATACGGAATTCAATCTGTCGGTTCGGTGGTAATCCAGGTAAATCGTCAGGAAAGACATCGGGGTATTCACGTACAACGGGAATCTCTTCTATATGTTTCTCATCAGGGTTCTTTATAGTCACGTTTGCCAAAAATGCCATACAACCTTGGCGTAAACATTTCAACACTTTAAGATGAGACACGAGAGGTAATATTGAACCAGACTTCTCTCCCTGTACCATAATCATTTCACCTTCCGGAAGGTGAATTTTAACCATC
The DNA here is from genome assembly GCF_021521415.1 of Bidens hawaiensis. Lineage (NCBI taxonomy): Eukaryota > Viridiplantae > Streptophyta > Magnoliopsida > Asterales > Asteraceae > Bidens > Bidens hawaiensis. The sequence continues at coordinate 1,291,872 of NW_027491069.1, read as the reverse complement.
TTGTCGTTACACACAATCTCCGCCTTATACTTGGTTAACCAGTCTATGCCAATAATAACATCAAAACTTCCTAACTCTACCGGGAGTAGGTCAATAAGGAATGGGTGGTCATTAAGAATAATGGAACAGTTTTGGACTATTTGGTTGACAGTTATAGAGTTATCGTTAGTGAGTTCTATAGTATGGGGATTTGTTAGTTCACTAACTGGCATATTTCACAGGGATACAAAGCTAGTGGAAACAAAACTTCTATCGGCACCCGTGTCAAATAATACATAAGCATATTGATCAGAAACAACAAATGTACCTGTTACTACGTTCGGGTCTTGTCGTGCTTCTCCTGACCCGATAACGAACGCGCGTCCCCGAGGTGCACTTGAAGTCGATGTTTGGTTCGGTCTAGCAACCATTCTTTGATTCAGCTTAGGGAAATTTCTTCTAATATGATATGTACTGCCGCATTCATAACAGGCACGGAAGGTTGCTGCGGTTGAAGTTTGTTGGATAGGTTGTTGGCAAATTGAATGAGGTCTAGGTGGCGGTGGACGACGAGGTTGAGTTGTTTGAGTTGATCGGTTCACAAATTCTGTACCTGCTCTGCAATTAGGGGCATAAGCCCAGTTCGACCACATTTCTGGTATACCGGGAATCTGCATTCTCCCTTATACCTGTCCTGCTTCGTATCGGAACCAGTTATAGCATAATTTCTTATTGTCGGACGTGCACGTTTGCTTGATTGTCCTCCTTGTGCTCTCGTCCCATAGTCGGTTCGTTTCATACCCACTGATTCTCCAGCCTTTCTCAATACTCCACTCCTTACCAAGTCAAAAGTCACAATGCCGGCTTGAGTCACGGCATTCTCGAACGATGTGTGACCCACGAAGTTTACCAAACTCCTCACTTCCGGGGCTAAACCCCAAATATAACGTTCGACTCGTTTGTCCTCGGGAGTTACTAACCAGGGTACTAAGCGGGCCAATTCATTGAAGCGGTTCGTGTATCCCAAATGATCCGCTCCTTTCATTTCCAGACTCCAGAGTTCGTGTTCTAACCTTTGTATTTCGTTCTTTGGACAGAAATGATCTAGCATTAATGTTTTGAGTTCAGCCCAAGTCATGTGGTTAATTGTATCTTGCCCTTTTATCTGAACTGTAGTGTTCCACTACATCAAAGCATGATCCGTAAAAGTAGAGGCAACACACTTGACAATGTTTTCGGGTGGACAATTACTAATATTGAGAACAGATTCCGTCTTCTCTATCCATTTAATTAACCCGTTTGGCCCTTCCGTGCCCTTGAAATCAATTAGTTTACAGGACATAAAGTTTTTAATCGAATATTCCCTTCGAGGGGGATTAGGGTTGTTATTGTTATTGTTTGGGTTCGGTGGAGGATTATTGTTGTTGACATTATTTGTATCAGGTGGGGGATTATTTGCATTGGGAGGGGCGTTTGTATTAGGTGGGGGATTATTATTTGTGTCTGTTTCAGTGTTGGTTGGAGGAGCATTATTAATCGGTTGTTGGTTTGTTTGCATATTTGCGTTTACACCGGCAGTCACCTGTGTTACAATAAGTGGGATTACTGCCTGCATTTGCCGAGCAATCATCTCGGCTATTTCTGCCTCAGTCATAGGATTTGCTTTCTTTGGGGTCATTCTATAATGATAAACAAATATAAGCTAATTAATACTAATTCCAGTATACAGCACATTGTAACCATAATCACAATAAATGTTGTACAGGTAAACCAGATAACATACTGACATTTCACAAGTTGTTCTGTACATTGATAATAAAAGGTACATAGACTTAGCCTGATAAAGGCCAGTGCTTGCATGTATATATCAAAATATGTCACTAAGTGACTGTTAGACTTAACCCTATAAGGGTCAGTACTTGTAATAATGTACAAAATTGTGCCCCATGTTAACATAAACATACTACTATATACATACATGGAGTATCAAAAGATCACGTATACATATCTGTAACATTCTGCATTTATCCGTACAAACGATAGACTAACCACAAACATAAAAACAACAACAACGTAATCACCCACTAACAGTTCCACAGCCGAACTGTCACCCTATCCAAACACCAACGGTGGTAGGCATCAGACTGCTGCAAGTTCAGTACTATCTGATGTAACGTCGATAAGCACTGGGTCACGTCCCTCCTTTCCTGGTTAATGTTAGCTATGGATATCGAGTGGTCTATCACACGGTCAGTCAAGACAGCCATCAAAGAGTTGTTTCCTACGTTTGGGAGATCAGGGCGAGGAGTAGATATACTCAACGAACGGGATGATGAAGTATCCACCCTAGGGCGTGAAGGTCCTCCCCGGTAGTGGGTAGATCTGAATGGAATCGAGGTAGGGTCAATCGGGGTTACCCGAATACGGGCAGTGTGTCGAACTCGTGCAGTGGCTGAGGTCGTCGGGGACAGGTGAATAGGTGGAGTGGGTGATCTGGCTACTTTAGCAGGTGAACGATACTGACTGTTAACTTCGTTTTGATCCCGGCGTGGTGACGTGGGTGGATAACTATCGCATCTGTAGCCGGACAAATCAGGCACATTTCTGGGTAGCTCTCTACAAATAACTTCTTCTTCCACTTCCTCGTCCTCCTCCGGTTACTCTTCCGTGTCCTCCTCTTCTGGATCCTCCTCTGATTCCTTCTTCTGGATCCTCCTCTGATTCCTCCTCCTCAACAGAGATTACCGGTTCTTCTTCCGGTATGTAATAGTTATTCCTTGACATGACTCTGCACAAAGGTTAGTTACAAAAATAATATCTATTGCTAGCGCTAACTACTGTCGAGAAGATTAATTAATTAAACCAAATTTAATATTAATTATATTAGAATATAATATTAGTGTTATTAAAATTTTAATCTTAATTATTATTAAAATTATTACTGAATATAAATGAATATAATATTCATAATAAAATTTACCGTCATCAACAGTATCGTACGTATACGTATTTATACACCTTGATTCAGATAAGCACGTATGGGTGTTACATATATATATACTTACCCATTACTTTTTATACACATATGTTGCCACTTTTACCTAACCACACGTTCTGCGATTTCTCCCCGAATTCCCTCGTACAAGCAAGTCTGTTATTATGTTCCGGACCACAATAACTCACTTGCCCTACAAGTTCATCTCGGCATCCCCTAGAATATAATATTAATTTATTATTTAAATATTTCCCAGAGTTAATCGAGCCTACGGTTATATTTTAGGTACCCTAAGGGATAACCTAATCCTTTATAACCAATGGCTCTGATACCAACTTCTGTCACACCCCGACTAGCACAATGCGGAAGCGTAAAATGGGAATGTAACAGACACCTCTGGTATCAACAATATTGTTTATAAAAAAACATTACAACTAATTTACATTATATTACATTGATCTATCTTTGATTACAAACTAGGTGTTACAACAAAATATACTCATATGCTACTCTACTCATACTGGTAACCTTGCCTCTATTCACACCGCATCGATCACGTTTAGTAACAGATTGCACACAATCACGGATTTTCCAACTTCGGTAACCCTGAAAAGCAGTTTAAAACGGGTCAACTACTGGAGTTGGTGAGTTTCACGAGTTTCAAGAAAACAGTTAGGAATATTCACAAGTTAACACTTGTAATCATGATATAAGTATGTATGTATGTAAATGATGTAATTAAGCTAAGCTACAGTGAAGCCTTGACTGTATGTGCTGCGTGCATCTATTTCCCACGCTCAATCAACCACTGTGGCTCCCCTTCCGCCCACAACATGCCCCGGTAGCTATGTCTAACACTACATAGCCTGTATGTATAAATATGGTCATGTGCAAACGGCGCTATGTGACACGGAAACCAGGCCGATTCCGTTTGGGTTTGTCAAACCAATAGTACTATTCACAAACACCGGCTCGAAGTTAAACATTGTGATCGTGGGGATTTTCGTGTGTTAGCACTTAGATAATTCACATCAATACATGTTTCAGGTATGTATATGTAATTAAACATGCTTTTCACCCCAAAAGTTTGTAAAACAGTTTAGAAGCGGGGTCATGAAACTCACTGTTTAGTAGATAATCAGTAGCACGTCGGTTCAAGGTTTGTATAACTTGCAATCACGGTTTCCTATAATCAATATTATAATAATATTAATATTTTAATATTATTATAATCTCAATACTAAACTGGGTTGTATAACTAATCTGGGTATAGCTGGAACGCCCAGAATGTGGCAATAGGCTCAGGTTATGATTTTGTTCAATGTCTAATACTTAAAACCGAACTTGGCTCAGATTCCTGTTTTCCTAGCTGGGCCAAGTTGTTCGTTTACGCGTTTAGAAAACAGTTATGGGGAAATAAGCTTGGGTAAATGTATTGATTAATAAAATGATTAAGTTATAAAGAAGGATCACATACTGGGGTCCCGGATTAGCCACGGGGCCCTTTTCCGTTTATTCAGTTTGATTTAAGAAGAAACGCACACAATCTATCTGGATTGTCCAGGTTTCTCATAGAAAAGTTCATTTTTACTTAATTAATCCAAAAATATGATTTTTTATCACTCTTGGTGTTTTGATATTCCCGCAGGTTTGTTAGTCGCGAACTTGCTGGTTTTTATAAAAACTAAATTTGTTTAATCTTTAAATTAGCATAACTAATTAACCGTTAATAATTAAATTATGAAAATTTAGCCACTTATCAATTAAAATATATAGATTTTTATAAAAATATTTATGGAATTGTTTACTGATTTATTAATTTATAAAAATTCATTTTATCAGCTATATTTCGCCTGAAAATTATCCGTTTATCCCAAACAATTTCCAAAAATTTCAAAAAAATTCATGAATACTCAAACTATGTCCCAAAACAACCTGTATCAATTCCAAAATGTAAAAATCTCGTGCAATATTCTTTTCAGCCCAAATTCGGCTATAAAAATTCACACGAATGCATATGCACAAAACACCTTTAAATTTCTCCAAATGATCCCAAAATTCATATGTGATCAAAATACATGAAATATGAGTTCCCAGAAAAATTTCATAATTTTTGAAGTATTTTAGCTATTTTTCCCAAATAAACATCCCAATTCGGTAATAAATTCACCAAATATTCTCGGATGATCGAAAAATTACCAAATTTGAAAAGGGACTCAGTGACATGGTCCATGATGTTCCTGGAAAATTTTTAAGCCTAATAATATGCACATCACAACCTTAACCTAAACAGCCCGTAAGCGAGTGTTTCGGCATTACCTTAGCGGTTTTGGTTCGTTTCCGCCTTTTAATCAATTTTTCAAGCTCTTGTGCTCCTATTTAAGCTATATACAAGTCCTATGTCACAAACCAAGCAGGTTTCATCAATAGAACAGCCCTTTAACTTAGGGTTTCGGCTAGTGCACAAAAACGAACTTTTTTTAAACTATAAAAACGCCGTTTCGACCCTTTAATCCGTGTTTATGGCCAAAGAAACTATTAAACCATGTTCCTCACCATGTGTATGATCAAAACATGTTTATGGACTATTTTTAGGGTTTTTACATGGTTAGGAATGATTTTTGGCAATCAAGCTATGTTTATATGGTATTAATCGAGTTTAAACGAGCCGAAAATCGATTGTTTATGACATTTTTACCTAGTTTCTTGCTGTTTTTTGATGGAGAGAAGCTTGTGTCTAGAATTCTCATGAAAATGATGTCACAAAATATCTTATACTTGTTTAATATTTAATGGAAAAGCAAGGGTGGGGTGGGGGGGGGGGGGTTTCCCCTTTTGCGGCCGCCCCAAAAGGTGGGGTCCATGAGCCCCCCTCTTGCTCATTTGTCTTGTTTTTCATGCCCTTACATGAAATCCCGACCCCAAATTTATTTCGGGTTCGGTTTTTGGCGCTAAAAACTTATCGGGTGCGACAAACAGCGCGAAAACGAGTGTTTTTCGGCTAGTTTTGTGTAAATTTATAAAAAACATACTATATGTTTGTAAAAATCAAAAATATTTTCACGGATCGCTTAAAACATTTCAAATAAGTGTTTGGTAAGTATTTTTCGGCTTAACGGATGATACAATGCTTGGTTTGTAACTATCTTTCGCGTTTAAATCTATAGCGGGTAGTTAAACGAGCATGTTTTCGTTTAACTTGTTTGCTATCGCACTAAGGCCATATTACTAATATTTTAGCTTATATTAAACGTATAACACTTATAGATGCCCCCCCGGGATTTCTGGGTCATAACCCGACCCGTTCGGTTAATAGTTCGTTTGTTACGCAAAAGGCGTTTATTTGCTTAATCGATAAATACGTACTGAGGTGTACCTTGTTTTGGCTCAAATGTCACATGGTGAGACCGAGAGGTGAGTCAACATTAGAACACGTTAACAATTGTTTTCCCGGTTTGATTGTTTTAGTCGATTTTGAGTAGTTTAGGCTTGTTGAGTGAGACCGAGAGGTAATCCAGTGAGCCCGAGCGATCCTTAGTCGTTTCATCTTTAGGAGCCGGTTTCTTGATTTCATCCAATCCATTAGCTTGTTAGGCCTACAATTTGCTTCAGACATAGGTAGACCATTTTCTCCATCCAAAGTTAACACAGTTAGTTCGCCGTTAAGTTTTCTATTTTTGGTAACTTTTGTCAGTCAGTCTAGTTAGTCCAGTTAAGAAATTAAAAATAAAAAATCAATTAAATATTATTCTTAGGTAGGTCTTATCAAGGGTTAGTGATCATTAGCGTTCTTATGTGTCCACGTGTTCGATACTCGGACTTCCTAGGTCTATACTACTTGCGATCGGTATACTTGCCGGTTGTTTGTGATTAGGATTTTCGTTTTAAAATTAACGATTTTGTTTTTTAGGTTTTTATGCTTGGGTTTTATTAACGTTGTTTATATGATACCATAACGAACATAGCATATACCTACCAAATTCGCGTTGAGTCGGCACCGCAACACACGAGTTTTACCGACCAAATTCTTCGTGCAACGCATGTGGGAAAATAATTGTTTTTACCATTACGACCTTTATAATATGTTATTTTGTTATATTATAAGTTGTACAAGTGTCGCTTTTGTGTCTTGCGTTGACAGATTATTATTTTTTAAATTTGGTGTAAGTATATTTACAAACTTAACCGACATCAACTAAACCCATATTAGTGCAACACTATAACACGACAGGTAGACAAACAGATCCGACCTGCAACGCTCCGGGTGTGTTTTTATGATTTTTTCCAACGTGATTTCCCGAGTTTATATAATTTTCTTTCCTAATTAAAGTGAGTGTTTGATTTTACACATTCAGGCCCTTGTCGGCCCTTGTTTTGTATCTTAAGCCCAAAACAATCCAATTTTCTTTAGTAGTCATAAATATCGAGCGCTGCTCCACCTAAAATCATAAAACCTTATTTTTTTTACTTTTCTTATTGTCTTCGGTGCCCCTAGCACCGTTTGCCGCCGCCAACCCTAGCTAGTAATATTTGGTTGCCAATGTTTGGTGAAAACAATCGATGTCATCTCAAAGTAAATCACTACTTAATTCTTGTTTTGTAACTCATATTTCCTTCCATATTGTTTTGAATTGCATTTTGATTATATAGCAAACTTTCCACTTTGTTATGAATATATCATAATTAATTTTAACTGATTTCATTATGAAGGAACCGAAGAACGCATATTTCAATCATTGACAAAATGTTGATCGCTCATAGTAGTATAACAAGCATCTCGTGCCCTAATGCGCTCCTGTTAATGTTAAACTTTATATATAACAAAATGCAACTCGTAGGAATTGAACCCTTCATCTCTTTAATATCATTAGTTAACATTATTTTTTTTATATTAGTTCTATAGATTGTCCTCTTATTCATACATCAAAATTTATTGTAACTGAATTAAATTTAAAAGAATAAAATAAATATTACCTTGCTTGGAGGCAGGGATGAGCAAATGAGTACTGGTACCGAATCAATATCGAAATTGGTACCGTTAGTAATGAGTTTTGAATTTTCGATAACGGTATTTCACGAATTTAAGTACCGGTACCAAGAATTTGGGTAAATCCGAACCGATCGGTATGTTACCCGCTTATCCCTACTTGGAGGGTATGTACTACGCCACCGACTTCGTACGTACAAAGCTCGACGGCCATGTTGGGCCCATTTTCGGGGTGGCAACCAATTTCTAAATAGTAAATCAGACTTATATATGCTTCTTTTGCCTAACTTAATTACACCCCGAAGTCTAACATACATACTCTAAAACTACTAGTAATCTACATATTTTTATATCATATTAACTAGTTATACTTCACACCGAGGTCCAACTCAATCACACGATTTCTCAACACATAATTCATTATTTTATTGATGTGTGATTATCTTTTGCAGGCTACAAATACCGAAGAATAAAACAGATATAAAAATGTCATAAGTGATTTGGAATGGATGATTAAGTTTTTGAGTATCACCAAAGCTTAATTGCTTCCCAGCACTTACCAGACAATTCATGAACATGCGAATGCGATAGTCAATTCATGAGTTTACACATGAACAGGCCATCTGAAGGAAAACAAGTGCATCCCCGTGGATCGATGATGTTTCAAAATAATGCATCGCAAAATCCATATCAAAGCGTTACAAATCTAGAAGCCAAGATGTTGAGCTTCGATAAGAATTTCCCTTTAAGAAGACCACATCCAGAATCAAGAACGTCAACTAATTTAAGCATAACACACCAGAAAATTTTGGGACCAATCAGGTCTGGTAGTCCAATCAGTTTGTTTTCAAACAAAAATGCTACATGTTTTCCATCCCATTAGAATTTGTTTAACCACCAACCACCTGTGGCGAATCAGAATTTGAACTTGCAAAAAAAGAAAGCACCAGTGATCAACAAAAGGAATAATCGTACTAAATCAAAAGGGCCTCGAGGGGTGTCTCCTTTGAGATCAGAATTAGTGAATCTGTGTCCTCTTCCATCAATTGTTATCCCAATTCCTAAGAAAACATCAGTTTCATCTTCAATATCTGATGTCAACAGTGTGTTGTCTATACACTCAATTGCTCGTTCACCTATTTTACTTACTTCAAATTCACCTTCCCAAGAAGCAAAACCCTCAAAAGATCAGGCTTTTCATTTGACCTAAATCCAATTACATTATAAATTTTATATAACGTGTATGTATCTTCCGACATGGTACTTCATAAGGACGACCGAAATGATAAGTTTCAGTTATTTTTTTGACAATGTAATTTCTTATGTTAAGTCCTTAAGTTCAATATTATGTGTTTGCGGTATTTGTTACCACATTTATTTGTGAATATATATGTTTTTATAGGTTTTTCATGTTTATAAGATTTTACATTACATTTATTTGTGTATTTTAGTTATGCACGTAATAAATATCATGTTGCCGTCCCAAAATATATACTACAAATTATCTTGCCATTTAAATTATGTGTTTTTTAGACGCTTTATATGTTTCTACCTGTGTCATACACTGGTGAATAGCCTAGTCAAAATTGTTACTACATCGCACACACATCAACGATGCTTTTTATAGTCCACTACACTTAAATAAAGATTAACAAATGTCTAAAACATATTTTTAAAATTTTATATGAAACCAAAAAACAAGGTTAAATAAAATACCGGTATGTCAATCTTGGGATATTTCAGCGCAAGCACGACACAAAGCCTTTTTCTTGTTTTTTTGACTAAGGAGTTCTTTTTGTTTTTGGAACGACCTCCTCAGCCGCTTGGCTCGAGCCACCTACTCCTCCTTGGTTCTTTTTTTGGGTTCGTTTGCCCTTGGCAGCTTCTTTACGAACCTCTTGTGTCTCTAGAACAAAAAAGTCAGGAGACGTGGTGGCATTTGAGTCATGTTATGCTCCATCTCGGTAGTGCCAAACACGTTATCGTCTTCTTGACCAAAAGGCATTTCTGGTCGGTAACACACACCCCATTGATGCATACTTTTTAAAAAATGTTATGGGTAATTTGGTAATTCTTTTTTTAGATATTGTAGAGAGAATTCAAAGTGTTGTTAATTTTTTAAAGTTAATGGAGGGTTTATATAGGTAAAAAATAAAAACAATATATATATATATATTTTAAGCTTTCCAAGCCCAACGGTCAAAAAACGAAACCCAAGTCCCAGCGTTCCAATTCAGCCCAGCGAGCCAGCTCGCGGCCGCTTGCTTGCGAGGGAATTCGCGCCAGGGTGTTTATGTGCGCACGGCCTATGTCGCTCGCGACAGCCCGTTTGTGGCTCCGGTCGCTGACCACAACGGATGGTCTAAATGTGTATTGTTGTATTTAATAAATAGCACAACACCTTTTAGCTCATATTCTGATAAACTATTTCCAGATTAAGGAATGTGTATTGCTCAGGCCATATTTAGGTTTTACAATCAATTAATTTTATAAAATCTACTAGGACTTAGTGATCCCACAAAACAAATTCAGCAAAAACTTTGTAAGCCATACTAATGATCCAAATAGATTGGAATAACCGAGTAACCTATGCATCATCAACCAATGCTACTCTGATACTCCTTTTTGCTTGAGAGATAATATATTTATAATTCTTTCATAATAGCCACTCTCAAGTGTGAAACAGAGAATCTAAGCAACTCGTACTATGTTGTGGACTGATGCCCACAGACAGACAATTCTATTGATGTCGCTTAATGAAAATTTTTGATGAATCGACGTCTAACAAGTAAATAAATAACACGTGAAAAACGATTACCAGATATACTATATGTCACACCCCAACCTAAGACGGAAATGTCGGGGCGTGATCCGATTGCTCACAGCTCGAAAATACTATCATACATAAAAGGTGGCAATATCTAATTAATTATTTTATTGAAAGAATACACACAATATCCAAATATAACAAACAATTTAAATACATGAATGTAAGCTCAAATAATGATTATCTTGTTTATATCCAAAGGTCTTGTCTAAGTGTTCAACTTCAATCTTCAATACAAAGCAACCTGCATATGCGTAAAAAATAAAAGAGTTTGTCAACAATGTTGAGTGAGATGATCACCAGATTTTGACACAACAACAATATATATATGATAGATAAATGATAAATGTTAAATACGCAAACCAACCTATGTGGTAATAATCAATCAAAGCTTAATAAACCATATACACAACCAAAGTCTTGCTAGTGTGCCAATGAATTGTTGCCAAGCGAATCGGGTATTGATTACGATGACTAAAATTGTCGGTTTACCTTCGCCAAGCGAATCGGGAACCGGTTACTAAGACGGTTGTATGATCATACTAATGAGCACCCTATACAAGGGAATATGGTGGACCTCACCGACAATGATTGAATATATACATAAGCAAATAGCAATTAGCAAATATCATTTAATTGATATACACACAATGATTATGTTTGCGAGTTTGTGTATATAATAATGATAGAAAATATGAATAAGTACGCATATATCCCCAAAATGTTTAAGAAGTTAGTAAAATAGGGGAATGATCAAACTCACCTTAGATTAATGACAAACGAATATAAATATGAATAAGCGAGCTATCGGATAAACAAGTCGTCCACTACATGTCAAACGATATAAACAATTCAGAATCTGAGACTTTAGGATATGATAATATAAGTAAAAACAAACTTGTAGCCGCTGGAATCAACCCAAACGGACGTTTAGAATTTAAGTTATGCTTGTTTTAAGATTTAAGCGAGCTGGTACTGACTAGAATCCGAAGAGCGAGTTAGAAGTCGGGTTTTGGTCAGTAGCCTTAATACGTTATGAGAATAAAAGTCTTCTGGACCTATTGAATCTGACCAGAAGTATGAGAAAACGGATAGTTAAACTTGTTAACTGATTTGCCATTTAACAAGTTTTAAACGATTTGACCTGTCAACATCCTTCAACCACCGAAATTGATTGAAGCTTATTGACTAGGGAATGTATATGAAATGATTTCTTACTTTACAACTTACACGGAAAGTGAAAGAATCAGGAGGTATGATGAGTCAAAGGTCCATTCGCATGCAAAGTCAAACAAACAAGTGTTGGTACATGATGTCAGTAGTTCAGTGTCTAGTGTCTGTAATCGAGTTAGTTGGATTTGTATTTGGATGTAAGCGAAGTTCTCACAAGTTCGCTGATATAGGCGAACTTGTGGAACAAGCGAAGTTAGGGACAACTTCGCCTAAACATGCTAGGCGAAGTTGTCGTGCTTTATAAGTGTTTAGGTTACGGCTTAGTTGTAAAGAATTAGAGGGAACGAGTTTACGAGTTATGTAATCGGTGATCAGTGAATCACGTGTTTCCAGTTGCAATACAACGTGTCTTTGTTTATTGTAACGTGTGTTTGATCGTGTTACGTGTATCGTCTTCTACGCTCGTATCGTCTTACGTAGGGATTCCGCACCTACGTAGAACGAGATATTCCGTGTAGATCCGGCTGGGAACCTACAATTGGTATCAGAGCTTTTGCTCGTGATTGTGTGGTTCGGGATTATCACGCGGGTGTAGAAATCGTTCCGTTCGACTATTCGCGGGACGAGTTTACCGAGTTTTTGTGTCCTACTCACCTCCCACCATCAAAAACAACCCATTACACCTTCGCATACCTCGCAAAATCCAGAAATCAAACCTGCAAAATCATCGTGTTCATCAGGCGAAGTTGCCGCTACTGTTTGTAGGGTTTAGGCGAAGATATAAGATTAAGCGAAGTTATCCACAACTTCGCCTACCTCACAAGTTCGCTTATCTCAAGCGAAGTTATCCACAACTTCGCCTACCTCACAACTTCGCCAAATTAGGCGAATTTAAAAAGGAAAGCGAAGTTAAGAATTCAAGCGAAGTTAAGTCTTAAGCGAAGTTATCCACAACTTCGCCTACAGTACTGTTAAGGATAAATTTTTATTTTTCGGGTTTCTTTGTGTTTTCGTTTCGTAAACGATGACTTCAATAAATATTACGGAACTGGTGAAGATGGAAGTGGAAGCGGGTTCAGCTACTAAGGCACCGAAGATGCTAAAGGTTACCGATTTCGTGGCTTGGAAGGATCGGTTTGAGCAGTATGTTAAATACCAAGATGCTAAGATGTGGGTGTGCATTCAAGATGGATACATTCCACCAACTGCTTTGTATGAGAGTCGTGAACAGATTAAGAAATACAACAAGATGGAAGAGGAAGAAAAGAAAATGTATGAGGCTGAAAGCAAAGCTCATGCAGCGATAACAATGGCTCTTCCACAAGAGATTCTTCACACCTTCAGGAAGTATAAAACCGCTAGAGAGCTATGGGAAGCACTTGAAAACCGATTTGAAGGTAATGTGGGGATTCGTGCATCAAAGATTAAACTACTCAAAACCCAATTCTCTGTGTTCAAGTACTTGAAGAATGAATCACTTGATGATATCATCACGAGATATTATCACCTAATGACCGAACTCAGCAATTATTCCATTACTTACAAAGAAGATGAGATCGTGGAAAAACTCCTTGATGCTCTCCCACCGAAATGGGAGATGTACACTGTCTTGATGAGAGAAGACAAAGAGTTTGCCGACTATGACTTGGAAACTGCAGTCAACAAACTACGAACTTTTGAACTTAACATGGTTCGAAAAGAGACACCAACTGATCAGGTTCAGGATCCGGGAATGTATGGTGCAAAAGTTAACTCAAGTTTAAGTTCGAAGTCTGAATCGTCTGCTTACTACTCAAGGGGAGACTCGGGCGTTAACTCAACACATGAAGGTCATGTAACTCTCAACATGGATAGTGATGTGTGTTTTGTAGCTGGAGGAACAAATGCTTCTAAACCTCAAGCAACCAAGGGTAGTTTCGCTTCAAGTGTTCCTAACAACAACTACTCTAAGATGCCCATGAGTGTTAAATCTGCTGAACAGCAGTTTGCTCTCTATGCATCTTTCATTGCTTCGTACGAAAATTACATTAAGGGTAAGATTGTTGACCCTGCAACTCTAGACGAAGACTATGATCAGATCGATGCTGATGATCTGGAAGAGATGGATCTGCAGTGGCAGATGGCGATGATTGTAAGAAGGGTTAAGAGGTTTATGAAGAAGACAGGTAGAAAGTTTGTTGGTGAAAGACCAGGTTTTGATAAGTCAAAGGTGCGGTGTTATAACTGTCAACAGAATGGACACTTTGCTAAAGAGTGCACAAATGAACGTGTAGAACGCAGTCAAAACAGGTCTACACAACAGAGTGGGGGTGGTAATGAGAATAGGGCCATGATATCCAGACAGAACGGGGAGTACAACTGGAATCTGCATGTGGAGGAAGTGTTCGAACAGGCCAATTTGGTGACCATCGAAACTGCAGGAAGTGAGAAAGTGAATGGAGAAAATCAAGCTTACATGGCAGAAGTGACAGACCAGCTCTCCGAGGTAAGTACTAAACTCCCTTGTACGAAATGTGAAAATATGTCTGAACAATTGAAAACAATAACTGATCAGTTTGTTAGTTTAGATGCTCAATTTAAAACATTAAAAGAAGATCATCATTACACTAAAGCTAGAGAAAATAGTTACAAGGTAAAAATAAAAGCTAGTGAGAAAGATATCAGAAGTCTTAAAGCCAGTCTAGCTTAAAAAATACAAGTAATTGATCTTAGCTATGAAGTGTTAGAAGAGAAAACCAAACTAATAGCTGAAAGGGATAAACAGATAGCTGATCACCAGGTGAAAGTGGTGGAACTAAACAGAAAACTTGAGCAATTTAGAAATTCCTCCGCTATACTTGATCACCTCGTAAGTGATCAAAGTTCCCCAGTTAAAAGGGGAGGAATTGGATATCATGAAGTTCCACCACCTTATAATCATAACTATACTTATGATCCTAGTAATCAGAAATCTGTTGATGTTGAAATTGGTCAGACAGTTCCGGTTAAGGTTACAATTAAAGATCCAGAAGTTAGTAAAGGCGAATCGAGTATGGCTGTTTCTAATGTTAAGATTTCTGTTCCTAGTTTTGTCTCATCAAATTCGGACAAGTCATCCAAGTCGAGTGAGACAAAACAAGAGGCAGTGTTACCAAAACGTGGAGAGGAAAATAAAACAACTGAAAAGAATTCTCCACTAAACCCATATGTCCCACCATATGTTAGACAAACGGCCGGTAATGCAGCCTCAACATCTAAAACAACGATTGATACGAAAGTTGAACACAGGAGTTGTTTCAGATGCAATCAAATAGGACACCTGGTTGCTGATTGCCCTCTGAAGCAGAGATTCAGAGGTATGAGGCCTTCGAAAACTGAGAATAGAACTAATAGTAATCACTATAATGGTAAAAATGAAAACTCATCAAAGTTCAGACATTGGACTAATCCAAGTTTTCAAAGAAATCGATCTCAGTTTTTCCCTGTTAACAACCAAACCATTAGTAATAATTCATTTAATTCACGAAGGTTTGGATGGCCTCATAGTCAATCTACAAGAAGGTATCCTTTTAGGACTTACAGATATCATTCTAATACTAACTTTGGATAGCCAAAGTACGGGATGTATCGACCCAAGACCAATAGGTCTTGGGTCCCCAGATTTAAATCCTCTGCGTTAATCGTGCAGGAACAGTTGAACAGGGCTGCAAACAATCTATGGGTTGTGGATAGCGGCTGTTCCCGGCACATGACGGGTAACAAGAACTTGTTACACGAATGGAAACCTGTTCAGGGAGGAAGAGTGAGTTTTGCTGGAGAGAGTGGTGGAAGGATTACTGGAATTGGGACGGTGACTAATGGTAAAATGACGTTAGAGAAGGTGAATTTTGTTGAAGAACTGAAGCATAATCTGCTGAGTGTATCGCAGATCTGTGACAAAGATTACACTGTGCACTTTACCAAGAATTAAGCGATCGTACTGTATCCTGGTTTCAAGATACCAGATGAATGGATAGTAATGAAGGCTCCAAGGGAAAAGAATACGTATGTTATGGACATGAGGTCGACTGAGATGGCAACAGAAGAATCGTGTCTTCTGTCAAAAGCAACTGAATCGGAGTCCGAGTTATGGCATCGAAGAATGGGGCATATTCATCTTCGGAAAATGAACTACATTGTCAAGAATGGGCTGGTGCTGGGTGTTCCCTTGAAAAATTTCAACTTTGAAGACCAATGCTTATCGTGCAAAAAGGGAAAGCAACACAAGAAATCCCATCACACCAAGAAGGTTAATTCAATAGTCAGTACCCTAGACGTACTTCACATGGATCTCTTCGGTCCCGTGAATGTAAAAAGCCTTGGTGGAACATCATACTGTTTGGTGATCACTGATGATTTCTCTCGATATTCTTGGGTATATTTCCTGAAGTCAAAGGATGAAACGGTTCAGATGGTAATAAATTTGATTACCAAGGTTGAGAATATTATGGGGAAAAAGGTTAAATACATCAGGAGTGACAATGCGACAGAGTTCAAAACTATCAGATGGAGATCTTCTGCTTACAGAAAGGGATAGACCACCAGTACAGCGCTCCGTATACTCCGCAACAAAATGAAGTGGCTGAGAGGAAGAACAAACTCCCCCTCTGTTTAAAAAAAAAAAAAAAAAAATCACCATCGCTTAGAATTATGTCGGTTGCCTCAGTTTGAAGGACATATCTTCGGATATGTTTGGTCCTCATTTCTACTTGTAGAATATGAGGATAGCCATTAACCAGATGACTGAAAGTGACCGGAGCGGTTTATGATGTGTTTTTATTCTTTCGCTGAAAATTAGTCGTTCATACTTAGTTAGAATGACACATACTTTTATGTGGTCGGTCCAGCTGATCCATTGGATCTTCAGGATAGCCGTTTACCTGAAGACTTCGACTTGATCGGGGCGATAGAAGTTAAAATTTTTTGGGAGATGAAATTATTTTTCAAGTCTACTACTTCGTAAGAAGTTCCTTTACTATGTCTAACAGAAAATTGATCCAACCTTGGAAAGTGATAGATATACTGATTTTGTGTGCTTAACTAGTGAAGTTATTAGGCCTAAAAGACTTTAGAACAGTCATTGTATGTCATGGTAGCTTTTTATGGTGCGTAAAAGTAGAAGTGATACTAACTAAATCTACTCGATTTTACGTGGAAACTCCTTTAGAAGTGTGCATGTCTCCATATATATCTTTCCGAATGATAGGCAGAAAAGCGATTACCCAGTCATACACGAGCCCGTGAGTGTTCTGATTCCCGTGAAGATAGCGTGTCAAGAAACTGCAGTGATCCAGATTCGGGACTTGCAGTTGTTTACGACTCTGAAACTGTGTAAATACTTAAAAAAAATGTTACTGAGACATTCTAGAGCTTATAAGGTTAATACTTCTCAATCAAGATGTGAGAAAGAGAACGGGAAGAAGAGACTAAAGATCGATGAGTACTTACTATTTAATCAGACACTACGGGTCGAGGTCAACTTGGGGTGACTTGGGGAAAGCCAAATACGCTTTGAGAATAGATAGGAGACATCACAATCTCTGAGGTGTTGCCTATTTAAGTTTTGAGCTTAATTGAACCTAACCCGTATCACAGAAACAATGAAAACCATTCTAAGTTATTTACCTGCTTACAACCTGTTTCTTTATGTCATAATACAGCTGAACATGGATCTATGTGACAGTCACTTAATTAGTATGATTCCTGTTCGGATCTTTTCTAAAACATGGTAGTCCATGTCAAGACTGAAATTTTATCCCGAGTACTTTATTTTTAAAATTTTTTTCTACTTATGTAGTTGTATGATTTAATACCTGGTTACTTGGTCTTGATCGTATCATTTAACGCTTTAAAGGATGTTTTAAAACTTAATTGCAAATTGTTCAAATTATAGGGGTTTGTTGTGAAAATTTTCAAATCAGCGAAGTTATCCATAACTTCGCCTGCAATAGGCGAAGTTATACATAACTTCGCCTGTATAACCTTACCCCTATATAAAGATATTTTTCTGGTCAAACTGTTTATTATTTTCATAAACCAGCGAACTTATTTCCGTAACCCTAAGCGAACTTATCTTTCGAATCAAATCTGTGTTGATTTTCTCGACTACTATTCCGATTAAAGGTGTGTAGGGTTGTAGTATCGTATAATCTATGTCATTGATGTAAATCAAAGGTCGTATCGACCCGATTCGCGACCCTGTTTTGTCGAAACCTCAACACCCGATTTTCAAACTTGTTATTACGTGGTCGTAATCAACTTGCTCGTCTAGATCGTCTCAAAAACATGTTTTACGAGATCCTCAATCTCCAAATTCACCAACTACACGTCGTATTGAACGTCTAACTGTTGCCGATTCATATTCAGGCGAACTTACAGTTTAGGCGAAGTTATCCTTAACTTCGCCTGAGGTTTAACTTCGCCTGATAATTAATTATGTAACAGTATATGAGGCGAAGTTGTGGTTAGGCGAAGTTATCATTAACTTCGCCTTGCCCTTTTTATTTAACATTTATTACGCGAAGTTCAAGTAGAGGCGAAGTTGTTCCCAACTTCGCCCCACCTCTAACTTCGCCTATACAGAATAAATCATAACTTCGCTCATGGTAACATGCGAACTTGTGATTTGCCTCGACGATTCTCTAGCTTAGACTGTTTGTTGCAGAAATGGCAGCTGTTGCTGGAGCAGGTGGTGCAGGTGGTGATGAAGGTGGAGACAACAACCGACAGTTTTTCCCGGGGCATAACATGTACATCACATTGGACTCGGATGCTAGCGGTGTTGATGATTTCCGCGAGATCATCACGTTTCTACTACGCTCGCGTATATTCCACGCGATTACCACAACACTGCCGATATCTTTGCCAAACATTGAAGATTTCTGGCAGACAGTGGAATATGATTGTCGAGTCGAGCCCCCGGTTATGCGTGCAACGGTTAACAATCAGATAGTTCAGTTCTCGTCTGAACAGATCAGGGTGGCGTTACAGTTTGGGGATGAAACAAGAGACGATCCTACCGACTTTGTGGCTCCATTCCGAGATGGTGCGTTTATAAGGATGGGATATTCTGGTCCTTTGGGGGATACTCAGAGACGCAAGGGGTTCTTGCTAGACCAGTGGCGCTTTCTCATGCATGTGATGATAGTATGCATGTCAGGGAGAAAGGCTGGTACAGATGGAATGGGCGCGACCATGCAGTCGGCGATGACTACACTGACTTACAATAAGCGTTACAGCTTTAGTCAGATGGTATTTTACGAGATAGATCGTCAGAGAAGAGCGGTGGCGCGTGAGAGATTTCTTATGTATCCAAGATTCCTACAAATGATCTTGAATCATGTTGCTCCACGTTACCTCAGCGCCGCCCAATTAGATACGTGGAAAGTGTAAGTAAAAGGATCTTCGCTCAGTGTAGATCATCGAGTGCAAGAAGCAAGCCTGAGCTCCGTCCTCGACATACTCCATTATTCGGGTACTTAATCAACCCAGAGTATGTTCCAGCTCGAGGGGACGAGTTTCGGGATCCTCATCCACAACAGGCTGGAGCACCTCAACCACCTGAGGTACAACAAGCTATACCTGCTGCTCCTGTTGTGTCACCGGAGGAAAATGTAGACCTTGATGAAGCGTTTGGTGGTCAAGGCTTCTTTGATATGGAACGTGTTGATCCAGAGGAAAATGTGCAGGTCTCGGTTGCACAGGTTTCTAGTGTGAATGTTACTAGGGCAGCTACGACGGTGGCTGATTCTGATTCGTCAGATGATGATGTGGCTGAAGCGAGACGAATTTTGGTAACACAAGAACGGATTCATGGGAAGAGGAAGAGAGCCGATGATGAGAGTGAGTCAGATTTTGAGGAAGAAGTACATCAGTTGGTCCGTAGATCAAGAAGGGAGAGGGCAGGTGCAGGTTCGGGAGCTGGTGTGAGCTCAAGGGTGGTACGTTTCACTCCACCCGCACTGTCCAGTATGACCATGGTTCCTACACCATTGCAAGTTACAAGGCCAAGCGCCACGGACGTTCCCGTGGTGGCTACCTCATCCTCATTCGGCCTACCACCCACTACATTCCAACTCTCGACTCCGGAGATTGTATCTTTGCCACCTCCAACTCTTACTCCAACGGAGGTCGTGGCAAGATTTATTGAGTCGACAGTTGTAGCTACTGCAGGGTTGTCAGTTACGATACCACCTGTGGTTACGTTTACGCCTACTTCTGAGGTCCCGGTTACATTGGAAATCCCTCCTCAGTACACTCAAGATATATCACATCTGAGGTTTGATTTCGATGCAACCTTATCCGACTCGGAACGAATAACAGCGCTTGAAAGGGTCGTGGCAGAACAATCAAGGGTAAATCTTATCCAGACCCATGCTATTCAGCGCCTCGTTGCAGAGAATCAGATACAGTCGTCCCTGCTGATCGAACATGGAAAAATAATTGATGCTTTGAAACAGTTCTTGGCATCTCAGGGGGAGACGAGCTGTAAAGGTGATGAGCTGAGGACGAAGAAGCGTAATGATCGAGACGATGATCCCAATGCATCGAAAGGTGCAGGTGGAGAGTTGCCAAGAACTGAACAAGCTCTTAGGACTTCCACATCTCAGGGGGAGTCAACGAGTGCAGTTGGCGGTTCGGGTGATGATGTGGTGGTCGTGGATGCTGAAGAGGTGTATGATGATATTGTAGGTAATGAGGATGTGTTACCTATTGAAAAGATAGAGGAATGAGAGCAGATGGCAAGCCTTGGATGATCATGAAGTATAAGCTGATCCGGTGTATAAAAGAAGTGCCGATGAAACAAATGCCCAAGGATGTGCTCAAAGATCTGAAATGGTGGTACGTTGATTGTGAAACAGCTGAAGCAGTAATGGAGGATGAAGATGAACAAGAGCTGATGAGAGTATATGATCCTATGCATTTAGGTGCTGTTTGTTTTTGCAGACATAAACTGTCTGCAAGCTGATTTCATCTGTTTTCATGTCTGCAACTGAAGATGTGGTCTATAGATCTGCAAGCTGAAAATATAAGACTGTTTGTTTTTATAAGCTGATACTGTCTGCATAACTGTCAAACTTATCTCACAAGATAGAAGTCATTTATTCAAGTTACATCTAGTTTTTAGTCTTTGCTTGCCATGCCGATTTGGTTTTGGTGGGTGGTGGAAGGTGGTGGTGGTGGATGGTGGTAGTGGCGGCGGACGGTGGGTAGTGGCGGTGGATGGTGGTGGTGGACAATGGGTGGTGGTGATGGATGGTTTTGGTTGGTGGTGGACGGTGGTGGTGATGGATGGTGGTGGTGGTGGGTGATGGATGGTGGTGGTGGCGGTGATGGATGGTGGTGGTGGTGATGGATGGTGGTGGTGATGGATGGTGGGTGGTGGACGGTGGTGGTGATGGATGGTGGTGGTGGTGGCGGACGGTGGTGGTGATGGATGGTGGGTGGTGGACGGTGGTGGTGATGGATGGTGGGTGGTGGACGGTGGTGGTGGCGGTGATGGATGGTGGTGGTGGTGGCGGTGATGGATGGTGGTGGTGGTGGGTGATGGATGGTGGTGGTGGCGGTGATGGATGGTGGTGGTGGTGGCGGACGGTGGTGGTGATGGATGGTGGGTGGTGGACGGTGGTGGTGATGGATGGTGGGTGGTGGACGGTGGTGGTGGCGGTGGATGGTGGTGGACGGTGGCGGCGGGGTACGGGGGTGGTGGTGGCGGCGTACGGTGGGTGGTGGTGTTGGCGGACGGTGGTAGGAGCAGTGGATGAGAGGGTGGCTGCAAAGGGAGAAGAGTAGGGTTTTTTTGTGAAGATGTTTTAAGCAAGATTTCCTTGCTTTTCTTTTAAGATGAAAGAAGATAACTTCAGATCTGTTTTAAGAAAAAAAACAAACAGTCTTCAAGGGTAATGTCTGCGCGCCTGCAGACATTAGCTCCCTTGAAGATGTTTGAAGAAAAAACAAACACCCCCTTAGTGAATTTGTCTCAAGCTGATCCGCAGGTGCTGAACGAGAAGAAAATATTTTATATTCCTGCTTGGAAAGAAGAAGCGAAGAAATATCAAAGAGTTGTTTCGGTTTGTGTACGAGAAGAAGTTCATGCTTGAAGATGAAAGATACAAGATTGTTGAAGATTACAAGACACGTGCTTGAAGATAGAGATATGAAGCTACTGCCAAGGGGGAGTCTGTTGGTATATGATGTCAGTAGTTCAGTATCTAGTGTCTGTAATCGAGTTAGTTGGATTTGTATTTGGATGTAAGCGAAATTCTCACAAGTTCGCTGATATAGGCGAACTTGTGGAACAAGCGAAGTTAGGGACAACTTCGCCTAAACATGCTAGGCGAAGTTGTCGTGCTTTATAAGTGTTTAGGTTACGGCTTAGTTGTAAAGAATTAGAGGGAACGAGTTTACGAGTTGTGTAATCGGTGATCAGTGAATCACGTGTTTCCAGTTGCAATACAACGTGTCTTTGTTTATTGTAACGTGTGTTTGATCGTGTTACGTGTATCGTCTTCTACGCTTGTATCGTCTTACGTAGGGATTCCGCACCTACGTAGAACGAGATATTCCGTGTAGATCCGGCTGGGAACCTACAACAAGCGTTGCATCTTCAACGAATAAGAAAAAACCAAAGGATTTGATGTGATCAGAGGTAGGTGATGGCTGGGATTAGTGAGTTAGGGTATGAGGGAGTTTGTGGCAGAAGAATCATGATGTGTTTATATAGAATAATAAAAAACGAACCATATTTAGTAAATCTACTCGTTTAGGAAACCGTAGATGTATTTAATGACTAAATGATTGAAATAAGCTGTAGATTTCGTTCTTGATCAAGGGGTTATGTGTATGGACATGTATTTTAGTTATATTAGTTTTCTTGGGGCTTAATTCACTCGATTATTTCCTAAAATAAGCGATTTCGAGCCAAAAACGAACTAGGAAAGGAAATAAGCTTAAATGATTTGATCAGCTACCCCATAGCGCTGTGTGGTAGGCCTAGGCCACCCCACCACGTGGTGCTCCGGCCAAATAAGAGGAAACTTGATTTTGTACATGTTTAGTCCTTGTAGTTTGGGTTTAGGTCATTTAACGAACTTTTTTTGCATAGTTTAAGATTTGAACAATATATAAGGTATAAGGGGCCTAAAGTGAACATTATAAATTTAATTACTTGTAAACACTTGATTTTCAATAATAATAATAAAGGTCTAAAAATGTTTTGGTTGGTTCGAATGTAAACGACTACGGGTTTAGAAAAATCCGAAATGTTACACTATATAACACATAAAAAATTACTTGTCCATTTAATGATAGGGTATGAATTTATAGAGATGATAATAAACCATGATATTATGAAGATAAAGTAAATTGACAGTTACAGAAGTAGTTATGAGACAAGTTAGATAAATTAAATGATTAAAAACTAATTATATGTTATCATAATATCACTATTATTAGCGTGACCTTTAATTAATCTATTGAGACAAACATGCTTTCACCATGATTAAATTATATAATTATGACATACCCATATGGGTCTTCATTCCATGTCCATTTTAAATGTCATCATGTCGATTCAAAATTTTATTAAAGAACTTTTATATAAGTTTAGCGTTATTTAATACCAAAATTTTATTAAAGAACCTTTATATAAGTTTAGCGTTATTTAATACAAGAGTCTGTTTTATTATAAATGTAAGTATTATTTATTGTATCACTAATATATTTATATAGGGTTTGGGTTAAATACGAATAACCTTAATCTACTAATCGTGCGAATCAAAGGAAAAGTAGAAATCACGTGGGGACAAACTTGTAAATACATAATCGATCAATTGAAGCATTTAGTTTAGTGTTGAAATATGTGATCGATTAATACGCTTGCGCTGATCAATCAATTGACTCAGATTTCCATACCAGTTTTCACGTGGTTGATCAATCAGTTAAAGTTACAAGATTTTAGTATTAATTGAAATCACATCAAACAAAAATCAGGGTTTGAACGATTGAAACAGGGTCACACATTGATTTGAATAATTGTGTTTCAATATTTAATCTAGTTATACATAGTAATTACTTTACTTAAAAAAATAAGCATGATAATAAAGATAATTACCATGCGACGAACATTGATTTGAATATTGGGTTTCAATAATTAATATACTTAATTACATATACATGATAATTATTCTACTTATAAATAACAATAAATGATGAAAATAACAACGACTCCATTTATACATAATACCTACTATAGTTACATGAGATAATTACTCAAACATATAAAATATCTATTATTACAAAGTGTATTTATTATATACTTAGAGTAATTATGTGTATAAGTAGGGTAATTACTTTGAAATGTGTAATTAGTAGCTTGAAATTTTTTGTAGCGTAATATTTTTAAAACTAGAGCAACTATTTCTTAACTAATTATGTGTATAAGTAGAGTAATTACTTACCATAATGCCACCAACCCCTTTTGTTATATTTTCTTAAGTTCATATCTTCTGCACTATATTTTTATTCATACGTTAACTCTCCATTAGATATATGTATGATATTAAATTTGAATGGATGTGGAAAATATAATTATACGATAATATAATAACTGACTATTAAAACATTTCTAAAAGTAAAGTAGTCAAAGTACTATTAACAATATAACTACCAAAAAAATGAGTATCACAAGTGGAAATCCAATAACAATTATGGTGATTCTGCTTCCGCCAATGATCTTTTCCATTGTCAACCACTATGACCTTTTTTGATGTCGCCCTAACCTCCGTCACCACAACATGTCTTTCTTTCCCCTTTTAATTTCTCTTTGTGTCTGTATGTTTATATACTTGTATGTGTTTATAAATATGTATATGTATTCGTATTCATGTGTGCATTAATCTCTATGTATACGTGTGCATGTATGTTTATTCATATATGATATCATTTATGTATGTGTAAACTAATTATGCAACCTTTGTTCTAGACATTGACTATGTATAAATTTTGTTGTAGATTATTAGCTATGCGTATTTTTGTTGCAGAAATTGATTATTAATGGTCATTATAAGTTTGATATATTGTTGTATTATTTTATTAGTTTTTAGTGGGAACTATGGTACTTCATACGTACTTATGTGTGTCAGGTCATTAATCATTAAAGGTGCTAATTTGGGATTGTATGAGCATGGAATGAAGTATAAAGAAGATCAGAGCTTGAAACGAAGCTAAACAATAAAAAGAAATTAAAATTTTGATTCTAGAGTTCCCTCCCGACACAAGGGAGCCGGGTTATGTATCCGACTAGTTTGTCCTTCATGACACGCGAAGGAGTGGAGATTTGTCCCTTGCAACATGCAAGGGACCCAAATGTAGGAAAAATTTAGGGTTAACCTATATAAACCATTTTTCAAACCCTAAGCGATTAACACTCATTCTAGCCGTCTCTGGGATGGAAATGGGCGATCTTCAGAGCCCTCGGCACCTCAAGTCGCTACCAGATGCTGCAGATGCGAGGCAAATCACTCTTAATCATTCCGATGCATAGTATTGTAAGATTTAGATTTGAATTGTGTATGTTTGGTTGAATACTTGATTAGAGTATCCGCAGTGGGGCAATAAGTGTAACATCTCAAATTTTTCGTATTTATATTCGTTTATGTTTAACCCGATTCAGGAATGTAATTCGAACCTTTGGTATTAATAAAATGATGCATCTATTGCTACTGAACTTTTTTATACTCATTTTATACCCTCGTAATTTTGAAACTCGTCAAGCAATGCTTAAGAACCTTTAAAATCGCTTAAAAGGGTTAACAATGGTATTTTATAAACTTCATGGATCAAACTTGTCAATTTTGAAAGTTGTTGAAAAATCTTCCAAGTTGAGCCATGTGAGGAGACCCCCCCTGCTGGTCGTGTGATGCCTAGAGTCCCTTTCTGCAGCTGGTTAGTTTTAGTTTATTTTTTGTTCGTTTTTAATGCAAAATCGGGTTATTTTCGGCCTAAATCGCATGTATTGAGCTACAAGAAAAACCCTTTGACCCCGTTTCATGTCCATATTCATTCCCCCTTCTGTAAAAACGAATTTTATGTTTTAAATGAGTTGATTTAGTCATCAACCGAATCTTCTATTGCCTAAACAGGTTAATTACCTAATAAACGAATTTAAGTTTTTAATATTTAAACCAACTATTCTCTAAACCCTAATTCCTACTGCAAAACTCAACCATCATCTCTAAAGCTCGTCACCTTGGTCTTCCCTATTGATTTCTCCAAGTTCTTCAAGCTTTTCAAGACAGTTGACTTTTCATGTTCAAGCTTAAATCGGTTGACTCGTGTTCTAGCTCTATCTATTGTGAATCCGAGTATGTTGTGTAAACGAAATATCTTTCATGATAATACATCTAAGCCCTCTATCAATTTCATGAATCAGAAGGGTTTTGATGGTCAATTGTAAGCCGAACCGTTTAGGGCTCTTAATGACTAAAAACCGGTCTTTTCTCAATTAATCCCTCTTCTGGTCAAAAATTAGCTTTTATTAAATTTTGTGCTTGTTATTAAATTTCACATCTAAGAGTGTCACACACAACCTTTCAGTTATGATCTGACTCTATTCATTTAAAACACTCGTTTAACTTATTCTAATCATATCTTTTGAACCGTAAGACCGTTTGACGCAATTCTAGTGGCTAAACGTTTGATTTTATTGATATTATTTACTATAAATTATGTAGGATTTTTGGTTGAGTTTGGATCAGCAGCGATTTTATTATCTCTTGATCACATTAATTGCTAAGGTGAGTTAATCATTACCCCCTTTTTTCCATTGATGGTCGGTTATTTTGTATATATTTTAGTTCAGCAATTATAGTTGTTTATTTCGTGAACTTTGGTACTTCATACGGGTTTGTTATATTTTAGGTCACAAGTGATTAAAGCAGTTAATATGGACATGTACAAGCATGGAATGAAAACCCAGGATGACCAGCATGTAAAACGAGACAAAGAAATGAAATTTGCTGGTGAGGAGACCCATCGCGATACGCTAGGGTTTGAAGTTATATTATGTTTTGAATACCCTATCTAGGGATGTCGCGTTTCAGAACCTATCAAGACCATTTCCATCCCTTCGAAGCATCTAGAGATTATCCACATGGCTTAGGTTATCATAATTGAAAACCTTTCGACGTCGAGACGCTGCTAATCCTCTCGAATCATACCCGGGATGTAGAGTACCGTATTATTCAGTTTTCTCATGTGTTTAAGAACAAATGATTTGTAATTATCTTTGATTAATCTATTAGTATTGATGTCTAATATTACTGTGCACTCAGTCGGTTTAGGTTTATTTCGATCAGAACGATTAGTTTGTCAATTGTTATGATAATTGGTTATAGAGTTGTTTTGACAAGTTTAAATGTGATGAAGCATGCAATTGCCCTTAGTTGGGTCACACTGGCAGGGACTGTTCGTTAACCAGTGTCGTGTGTTAAATATTGTTGATGCCTAAAGTTTGCCTGGTTAGTCAATCTGATTCGATCATTGATGATTAATATGTTAAGTGACATGAGATTACTATTCATTTACTTGTTTGAACCCCGGGTGTGATTTGTCTTTGTCTATTGATTGAACTTGCTCAGTTTACTTGTTTGCTATTAAATCTAATCTTTTGCTAGTGTGATCAGCACTAATTGTCGTTAACTCATAATTTTAGAAATTGGTTACACGTTACACCAACCACATACACCTGGTGGATACGATGCCTGACTTACCCTATCTGCATAGGTTAATTAGTTTTTTGCATGACTCGAATGACGGTCATCATCCATCTTTCATTTTGGGCGGCAGTATGCGTACCAAAACTCATTTATTTACACCAAATCTCAATTTAAATCACAAATCATGCATTGCTTATTGTGTTGTATGCAAGTTGATTGTCATGTGCAATGTGTATTATTTGTTTATTTTATCGCATCGGAGAGGTCCATCACAGTTTATCTCATTAAGTATGATCATACGCCGTCTTAGTAGCCAAAGCCTGATTCGTTAGGAAATGGCCAACCGACACCATTATTTGTATTTATTTCGTCTTAGTAGCCAAAGTTCGATTCGCTAGGCAATGGTCAAACGACACTTACTTGTTGCATCAATTGTATTACTCACATTAACGCATATGGTTTGTTTATTTTATTATTAGTATATATCTAATTGGTGGTTATCTCACTCAGCATATTGTTGACAAACAATATTATTTTTACGCATATTGCAGGTGCTTATATTGGATGATTGAAATTTGAAGAAGACGTTTAGTTATCATACTTTAGGTTATTAAATAAAAAGACAAATTATTTTGAATTAGTTATTTTGAGATATTTGTTTTGGAATAACTGTTTGTTTTGGGATGATTTTGCCTTTGATATGAAACATTGTGTACTTGGTTGAGATTAAATAAATAAATTAGATATTGTCATATAAATTTTGCATTATATTGTCTTGTGAGCTGTGTACAAACGGTTCGCACTCTATTATTTCCGTTATAGGGTTGGGGTGTGACAACAAGGTGGTGGTTTTGGAGCGACAACACCGCCCCCCGGGCGATATTGGGGCGATTCGGGGGGCGGGGGGGGGGGATACTTTTGTCAATGGTTGGGTTAAAAAGAAAATTATTATTTTAATCAATGGACCAATGGCAAGCCTCATGGGCGATTTTTGGGCTACAGCACCGCACCCCTAAAATAAAAATCGCCCCCCTCTGATGGCGTGGCGCCACGTATCGAAAATTCCCTCCATTTTGTAGCCATCCACTACAGATAGACTAATTGATTGAATTTGTATGCATTTAACTGTTAGTATGGTTTTGAACTAGCAAGTGTTGAGATTTTCTTGTATCATTGACCTTGTGAGATGTTAAGTGCTATTAGGATTCGAACGGTATCGGATAGGTGATGCGGCGGCAAGTCAAGTGAGTCAGACGGTATCGGATAGGCTCATCACGATATAAGAACTAAAATTCGTCAAAGTGCAAATACAAAAATTAACTTATTTATATATAGAAAACTACAAAAAGTAAACAAAAGAAACTCATAGCATAAGCAAAAGACAAATTACAAATTAAAGCCCTTTTGTGTCAGTGTGTGGTAGGGTGTGCGTGGTGCGGCTCGATGCCGTTTTAGACGAAAACCAAAACTTCGGTTTATGGAATTTTAAAACCGTTCGGTTTTTAGTTTTTTGGTTTCCGTTCGGTGTTTTCGGTTTTTACCATTTGAGCCTTGAAACATTTAGGCCGTAAAGATAGTTTGTCGAAAATAATGAATCTAGGTAAAAATAATTTTGTTAATTGTTAACTAATAGACTATTATACATTTGGCTAAAACTATTTGAGTTATATATATATTAAATTCTTATAAATTACTTAAAATAAAAACTAAAATTAAAAATCTAAAAATTCGATTCGGTTCGATTTATTTACATGCAAAAGCACAACCTTGGCAAGGAAAACAGTCACAACAAGAGATCAAGTAGAGATCAAGTGTGCGCCAAGAAAAAAACGACAGTCTTATGAAACAATGAAATAAGAGTATCCCATCACAACACAAGTTGTTAGCAAGCCCAAACACTTCAAATATAAACAAAGGTAGTTAGCTTTCACTTTTTGTACACAGACAAACTGATTTATCTTATGTTACTAGACGAGTGTCTGCTTAATGCAACGGTGTTTAAACATGGGCTCTGTTAACCACATAACAATTATGAGTGTTTATGGTTTGGTTTAAAATCTTGAAACCATTTAAACCGGTCATCAATATTGTTTCACGACTGGATTTTTACTTTCGATCGGTTGGTCGGTTTCAAAATTTTCAAACTGTAGCAAACGGTTTGATTCGCGTTTATACCGGAAACCGACCATATGAAACCAGACCAGACTGTAAACATTGAATTGATTTTAATTTTTTTATTATATAGTATTAGATATGTTTGGTATATATAGCTGGGTGCTCGCGCGATGCAGCGGAGTATATACGCAAACATGACATCGAAGCGTAACCGGTGTTATCATTCCACTAAGTGCGTGACTTCACAACAGCACGCACGCAACCTGGCGATAGTATGCTCGTAATGCGACATTGGAAGCTTAACCGGTGTTAGAGAGCACGCCACACAACGACTGTATGCGCGCAATCAGGTGTTGATGCACACGTAACTCTACATTTAACGCGTCTTGACCCGCAACCTTGAGCGCATCTTGACCCGCAACATGTTCTGCCTAACACTGTTCTAACACGAAATTCGTTCTCACTTGACCCCTTTCGACCCGAATCCGTCCCGACCCAAACCAGGTTAACCTTTTTTGATGGACCCATTCCAACCTTAACCTAAAAGACCCATGACCCAAACGGACGAAGCCTCCCAACCCGTTTGCCGTCCTTAATGGTAATAAGTTTTTAAAATGAAAAAAGTATAACAATGCCATACTCAAATTAAAGAGAATAAAATACTCGTTATTATGGTATAATGTTTTTATAAAAATATTAACTTTTTAAAAAGTTATAAACGTTTAAATGTCGTGAGGGTAGTTTGTTTAAAATAAGGGGTATATATGTAACTATTATATAAATTAACAAAATATGATTAAAGTTAAAGGAACAAACTTGTAATTACTTTTGAATAAATTAAAATCAACCATACATGATTTTGCTAAAAGTCAAAATTGTCAAATGACAAGATTGCCCCTAAAAGGTCTTAATTTTATGCATTATGGTTTGTACTTAAAGCAGCAAGTTTGGTAACTCTTAAAATTTAATAGGTCCTTCGCTCATGTTTTATATATAGTAAGTATATATATAGATAATAAACAAATAATATATTTAAAAAGATTTAAAAATTTCTTTTCTTTTTAAACCACCACATTTTTTTAAGAATATGTCGAGTGTTGTTTAAGTATTGTTGTTCTAAGCTTTATACATGCTCGATCTAAAATGGTGAAGCCGGTCCCTTAGTCTTCCCACTAAAGCAACCTGCATTCCATCTCAATCATGTTTTTTTTTCTTAAAAATCTATAAGGCATTACTGCAATACAAGATTTTTTTTAATCAAAATGGGTTGATTAAATAGTAATTTTTTTTTCTATTTTCCTATTATTAGTAATGAGTTAATAACACTACCTATTGATGAGACAGCCATTTGACACCCGACCCACCCATCCATAGAGTGTCTCCAGAAACCCAATTTTGTAATTAATGCTCTCTCACAATCGCCGTAACAACCCACATTCACGACCAATGTCGTCACCACCTCCATGCTACTCGCCTCCATGTCCATCATCGTCATGACAATTTCCCCACTGCCGTGACCATCAGCATTGTAATAAACGGTCGTCATTGAAGTTATTATAGTGGTTATAACCTTGAAGGGAAAAATATTAAACAAAAATAATAGTTTTTTATTATCGCATCGACTATGAAATACGATTGATTGTCATTTACACTTTACATCTTAAACGAATAATTATGTAATTGTCAGCTTACCATTTATCAAAATCAAAAAATCTTAACAAGTTCGTGTTAAAATATAAATTTAAAATTTAATGGTCAATTGTATAATAAAATAGCGCAGATGCTATATGTAGACAAATTCAAAAGTATGCTATAATTATACCAAATATACATATAAAGCATTTTTAGATAATCGGCTTACCTCAATCATATGCAAAGTAAAGATATTACAAATCAAATACGTATAAACAAATTAACAACTAAACAAATAATTTAAATTCTTAATTTACCTTTAAAGTTTACACAAAGACTAGGGTAGCTCTACCTTATACCTTATGATATAACGTGTAATAAAAGCAACAAAGCAAAATTATTAAGTCCTAGGCAAAACCATCTTAGACATAATTGATGATTTATTTTAGGAAAATTGGTTTTTTTTGGTCCCAGCTATTTCATTTTTGTCGGCGTTGGTCCCAACTTTCATTTTGGCAGGCAACGGTCCCAACTTTCACATACGTTTCTTCCACCAGTCCGCGACTAACGGAGTACTAACTCCGTTATGTTTTTGCTGATGTGTCTATCTGAGTTGTCAAAAAACATTACATGGCAGCCACCGTGGCAGCCATCTGAATTGTCAAAGACTGGAGAATCAGAAACCCCTACCGGACTCCGACCTCTTGCCCATCGCCGCCATCAAACTCAAACCCACCAACGCGTCAAACCCCCAATTGGGGATTTTCATTTCAACATCGCTAGCCATCCTCCAAGATCTGAACTCTTCACCACCAACGCGTCAACCCCCCAATTTATCATATATGAACCGAGTTCCTGAATCGGAACACGGGGGTGGGTCGCTGGAAAAACGGGGCAAGGCGATTGGATACGAACTGAGATGAATAACGAATATGGGGGAGACGGCTTGATGCAGAAAGATGATGGTGGCCGACCGCCCGACCGTAGATGGTGAACGTGACAGTGGCCGTTGTGGCATTGGGCGGTGGTGGTGGGGGTGGCGGGAATGGCGGTGGGACGATGGTGTGGGGAGGTGGTTTTGAGTTTGATGGCGGCGATGGGTGGGAGGTCGGAGTCCGGTAGGGGTTTCTGATTCTCCGGTCTTTGACAACTTAGATGGCTGCCACGTAACGTTTTTTTGACAACTCAGATGGACACATTATCAAAAACATAACTTAGTTAGTACTCTGTTAGGCGCGGACTGGTAGAAGAAACGTATGTGAAATTTGAGACCGTTGCCAGCCAAAATGAAAGTTGGGACCAGCGCCGACAAAAATGAAATAGTTGGGACCAATAAAAACCAATTTTCCTTTATTTTATAGTGTTTTTTAAAAAACACTTTGATATAAATCTAAATATATTATTATTTAATTCTAAATACCAACGTTGTAAAAGTAGGTTTATAAGGCCGAGGACTCGTTACATAGTATGTCGCCGAGACGAGTTTCTTTAACTCCGCCTAGTTACTAAGAATTGCTCAAAGGTGGTCAACCTTAGCTAGAATCGTATCTAGTCGGTGACCGTGGGCCGATTTTGACTTATAAATAATAAAACATAATTCGTATTTCTATAATATTAAAGAACAAATATAATTTTTTTAATTAATGATTAGCAAGTTTTAGAATAATTTATATTTAAAAATGTATTACTCTTATTTATATTGATATTCACTTATTTTGTTATAAATATTAGTAAACTTACGATATTTAGCATATATATAATATCCAAAAATTAATTTTCTTTATATTTACCATGTCCGAGTACATCCAACTCTCCAATCGACCGCATAGGGTCCGCCTAGCAACTTTTGCAACTTCTAAGTACCAAATCATTCTCTCATATTCTAATATTTTTTTTTATTAATATTAATGAAGTGATATAACATTACACTTTTAACTTATTCACCTAGTGAGAAAATGAAATTGCAACATAATTGTACAAACTATAAAGATTTGTGCTCTCAGTCAAGCTATCATGTTCTCTTGGGATCATGGGGTGCAAAATTTCACATGGGTTGGACCGGTTGGTGTGTGTGTTGATTTAATAGATCTATATCACCCAATCAAGGTAGGGGTCGACTTGGGGTAGCAATTGGAATAAACACAATAATGGTCCCTCAACCATACTTTTACACTATTACAAAATGATAACTTGTAATGTTTTATTTTTTATTTGTTCAAAAGTTATATCAACTTATCTAGTATGCAAAATTGAGACCCAATATTTCATAGTGTAAAAGAACCACCCATTGAATTTTAAACTTGCAAAGACATGTGTAATTTGATGGTCAATAGTGTAAAAGAACCACCCATCGATCTAATAACGTGTCTGGTAACCAGTGAGTTAATTTGAAAACTTGGAAAGCTATGTATGTCGGAGACAAAATGCACATATATCTCATTTTGTCACGTTAACAAGTTGTAGAGATGGTGTAGAGTGTAGACTATTTTATTTATTATATAAACCAATACGGACGGGTTAAGGTTTTACTTTTTAGGCATAATGATGTAGACTTCAAGTATAAAATATACTAATAGCCAGATGCGCAAATATAATAGAGAATCCAAGAGTTAGGCTCGTATATGAATTGAATTTCAAAAGTAAAACGTAAGTTGTATTTGTTATATGTGAAGCCAGTGATACAAGCGAATAGTTTCGTGTACAATGTGAGTTTAAACAAATGTTTAGGCATGTAAACAAATCAAACATAAACACTTAATCGAACAGATATTTAGAGTTCACGAACATATATGAACAAAGATAAACAAACAAAATTAAACACGTATGAACCTAGTTAAGTGAACCCAAACAAACATAAATGAGAACACAAAAACATAAATGAACATATATATATTAACAAACATAAACGAACATATACGAACGTTCACGAACATAAATGAATTCATTCGTTTAATTAAACAGACACAAACTTATTGTTCATGTTCATTCGTTTATTAAATAAACGAACTTTCCGCTACACAGTTCACCGAATGTTCACCGAATGGTCAGCTTTTTTCCAACATAAGACCTTAACCATCTATAAATAAACCTTTGAAAGACGTTTTTTCACACATTTCATCCCTAAACAATTTTTGATAAAAGAATCAAATAAACAGAAACCATTACAAATTTATACTGATTTCTCTAAATAAAGCTAAATCAATAGGATATAATTATTATGTTATCAATTAAATATAAAATATGATAGCTTAATTTGAAGGAAACCACATGATGAGCTTGGGGATGCTGACGTCTCTCGGTTAGGGATATGCGTGGACGGGGCTGTGTTACTGCATGTACCGCACCGCATGCTGTCATTCTTATACCTCACCTCACCTTTCCTGAGCCCATTTTGAATGCCCTAATTAAGATTGATATATTTTGTTAAGTGAAGCGTGGCCATTGTGTCTTGTAACTCAGACGCAGTTAATTAGTATATCGAGTTAAAAGGCTAGTTTCATGATGCTGTGTTATTCTTTTGTGCGAAATAAAACCACCCTTTCATTTGAAGCGTCACATGAACAAACAGCAAAATGTGCATGTGAGTGACTCCATGAGCATATAGGACTTGCATAGAGTATTTCGACAATATTTCATATCTTAATTGTTGTAATGAACAAGCTTATTATGAGAACATATACAAAAATAATTATATTATAGTTAATATATCTTTATACAAAAGCATTCGATCCGGTATCATTATCTCCATAATTTAACTAAATATTATATTTCTTAAAATTTATCACTAAATTTTATTTACCTGCCACATCATACTATCTATCTATGTTTTTGTCTTGCTCACAAATATGTTCTTTTTATTATTTTTCTCTTTACTGTAATCTAACCAATATTTATAAAGGTAGTGAATAGTACATTTATAGTTAGAGTATTACTATTAGTTGAACTCTAAATTATATATAGAGAGATGAAGTTTGAGAACTTAATAGAGATGTAAATTAGAAAATTTATATATATTTTAAAGATTAACATGAATACAAAGAAGCTGATGTGAATATTGTTGCATTCTACACTAAATATATCCAACTTTAACATAAAAGTTGCATAGTCTCTAACCACAATTAGTCTCAAGTTGAATACATTTTCATACATCTTAGTTTTAAATTAATCTATTTTTCATAGATAAGTCATCGTTAACTCATGAAGAGTATTTTATGGTTTTTTATTTTTGAATAAAACCAAATTACTAAATTACTAAAAGATGTATTAAATAAAAGTTAAATGTTTAAGCTCTAGATTTGCTATGTGCCTTGTGAGTAGGAATTAATGTAAAAAAATAAAAAGAGAAGAAAAGGATTGAACATGCCGGCTTGATTTGCGCCGGGGTGGTGCGACCAAAGAAAACAGTGGAAGCCTGTGTTCGGTGTCGTATTGTCTTTATGCTTGCTGGTACCATTTTCTTCCTTAAATTATTAAACCAGTTTTGCTCTTTTATATTAAAAAACAAACTATGATTATTGACCATTCTGTCTCCCACACCACACTAGTTGGTTTGGTGGGCTGTCGTTCTTCGTTGTCTATATATTGACTCTATTCGCAACTCCCAATAAAGTATGTGTTATTTTGGAACTTAGCACTACCGTCCCGATGATTGTTAATTTAACAGTTAACGCCCAACAATGCATGACACGAAAATAATCAGGTTTAACTAATTCAGGGTCATCTATGAGAATAAAAAAAAAAAAAAGTGGGTATGGAACATGAAGTACGATAGGCCCAAATATAAAAACTCAAAAACTCTTATATAATTTAGACAAATGTGATAACAATAATACAAATCAAAAGATTTTTTATAGCAAAATGATCTAACTAAAAGACTTAACTCGTCTTCTATTTTTCCTTTGTTTTTTTTTTTTTTCGTTTTTAACTACCGGGTAAGTGTTTAGACCTATGAGGCGTACCATCTAAAAAAAACCAATATTAACATAACTAATTAATTAGCATTCTATCATGTATTTATCATGTATTAACAGTCAATTGATTTCTCGTTACCGAATAAAACTTAACAAATAAGAAATTAGAAATTAACAACTAAAACTAATATTATTTAACAACCAAAACTTAAATAAAAGTTAACAAAGGCATGTTCGTTGGTTATTAACCTAGTCGCTGGTTTAATAAAAGATTGAAAGTGAAATATAAGTAAAAAGTTAATAACCTGTAAATAGTAGCCGCCGTTAAAATCCCTACTTCCAAACGCCCAAACCCTCGCTAGTCACTGCCCGCTGGACAAACAGAACGTCTCAAGGTGTTCACCGTTCGGATTCGGAAGTCCGATGGCCGAACATGAACTGTCACTACTCCTGGTAGTCTGGTACTTTAAATTTTCAAACTTGGGCCTGTTTAGTTAATTTGTTTTTAATGAAGTGGGTTGTTGGCCTAGAATACATATATAAAATATTTTTTTTAATATTATGGGCCCTAAAGGGAAGTGGGCCTTGAGCCTGAGCCCTCCTTACTATGTCTATTCACGAGCCGAGCCGAATCGAGCGAAGGCTTGCTCGTTGTTTGGCTCGTTTACAATCGAACCGAACCAAACGGCTGAAATTCGAACCGAGCGAAAAACGAAACGAGCCAAAATCGAACCGAGCATTTTTCGATCGAACATCGAACGATTTCGAGCATTTTTTATTTATTTTTCACTTTAAAATTTTCAATAAGAAACAAGTTTGAAGGCTGTAAATAATATGTTGTAAACAAATTAGTAGTTTTTAGACAAACGTATAATAGGTTGTAAATTTTTAGAAGAAAAATGTTTGAAATGAGATATAATGAACATGTAAACAAACTTTTAGTATTCTGAAAACTTGAATCGAACTAATAAAATTATAAAATTGACGGAATAAGAAAAATTTAAAAGGGTTTAAAAAATTGTATACTTATATTTTATGTGTTTTGTCTATATATTTATATATTTGTTCATATATAATTATATATAAAATAAATTAAAAATATTCGAGCCGAACCGAGCAGACCTTTGCTCGTTGCTTGGCTCGTTTACAAACTGAACCGAGCAGAGCGGCTCGTTTACAATCGACTGAAAAACGAGCGAGCATTTTTCGAGCAAATTACGAGCGAGTTCGAGCGTCGAGCGGTTTGGACGGCCCTACTCCTTACCCTCCCCTTGGGCCGGGCCTGAACTAATTCACCATTTAACTATTATGTCGTGTGCTAACTAGAGATAGAAAAAAAAAACTTTGATTGGTGCATTCGAGGATGGACCCCACTAAATTTTGCATTCAAGGCGTTAATGTATTAATAAGGGGGTGTTTGGGATTGTTTATTTTCGCCAACTTATAACTTATAAACTTTTTGAAAAGTAATAAGGTGTTTCGAATTGCTTATATTGTGAGAGAAAAAGTTTCATAAGTTACAATATTATAACTTATTAACTTAATGAAAAGTCATAAGGAGGTAAAATAAGGAATCCCAAACACCCCCTTAATCACCCTTTAATGCCCCCTTTGCTTGAAGCGGGATGGTCTTTCAGGCGTTAACAGGCTGACAGTGCATGAAAAGTTGAAAACACCTTGGTTGTCTTTCCACAACAAGAAGGCTTAAAAGATTATGTAAGATTTAAAATTCAATTTCAAGCTATCTTACGATCCTCACTCAATCTAACATATGTAAGGATCACAGTAGGTCAACAAGATTTTGATTAGTAGGATCATGACTTTTAGAGTTTAGACTTTAATAAATTCAAAATAATATGTAAAAGAAATTGGTTTGATGCATTTTATGAAACACATCAATAAGATTATAAATTGTTAAACATATATTTAATATGGTTTCAGAATGTGTTTTGGCATTTCATGTCTCATACGATCCATCGTGTTCATCAATATCCTAGCATGCTGTAGCTTGTCATTTGTCAAGGACCTTTTTTTTATTCAACTTATTTTTATCAATCGGGACCTTATCAGACCGGGACTTGGAGGGCCAAGCAGTTCATTTATGGGCGGGTGAAGTGGGTCACAATAGACCAACTAATTATTCAAGAACTGAGTTGACCTGGATAGGTTTCAAACTAGGTCGATATTTGATTATTGGCAATATACTTGTGGGTTGCATATTTATATGAGGTGGGAGAGATTTGAATTTGTGATTCCAGCAATATAGTTCAAATTGAGATTGAATGCATACTTTTTGGGGCATTTATATATGTAAAATCCCTAAACTTTAAGCATAGTAGAAAGAAGAAATATAGAAGAAATTGTTACAAGAACTAAACCCATCTCTCTCCGACAAAAGAGAAGGGTTTACAAAGACTATATCTGTTACTTAATTAGATACTCTTTTTTTTTAGGGTAAATTGGGATTGTAATATCTAAATTGACATGATAATAATTTATACCGTCAATTTGGCTAATAACAAACCCAATTTTCACTTTTATTGTCAGGAACAATCACAGTATAATGCCATAAAAAACCAATGCACTTTACATTTTAGCTCATAAAAGTCCTTCAACACTTTTTTGCACATTAAAATCCCTAAACATGTTATTTTTAAACAAAATTGTGATTTTTTTAAAAGTTAATTAAATAGATGGCTTTTGTAGTTTTATCAAATTACAACTTTAGTCCCCAAGTTCAAAAATTAACAATTTTAAACCCATTGTTTGTCATGTACATAACATTCTTGGTCCCTTAAATGGATGAGTTTAACTACCTTCTTTCTTCTTCTTCTTCTTATTTTTTTAACATAAAATTATTATAAACAAGCTTTAGCATTTACAATTAAAAGTTAAAGCAGATCAAGTTGTTAAACAGTCAGCAATTCATACCACTACCCCTCGCAAATCCGACACCACCATCGAAGACTTCAAGTTCCCGGCAACCCAAGACCACCGCACCAGACATCGGCTCCTCCTACCGCACCGCACCACACCACCGTGCCCAATAATCAATACCACAGATCTGCAATTTTTTGGTCAGAAACAGATCCGCCATCCGCGGTGCTTACTCGGAGCACCATCGCCAGATATGTGTCTAGCCCATCATCGCCAGATCTACGACTTGTCTTCTATCGATCGTGTCAAGTTTGCCATCGCCGGTTGGTGGTTATTATCCTTCCATCTCCCCTGAAAAACGAGCACGGTGACCACCGAGTTGGTGAACAAGATGGGAGGAGGGGTATTGTTGTAACGAGTTGGTGAACAATTTCGTTTAACACTTTTAAAGTTTATCTAAAAAATGATTTTATGTTAAGTAATTTTTCTTATGTGTTAAATTTATGTTAAAGGTATTTTGTTGTATATTCATTTAACAAAAAAGGAAAAAAAAAAAAAGACAGGAAGAAGTTAATCTCATCTATTTTGGGACCAAGGATTTTATGCACATGCAAAAGAACGAGTGTAAAATTGTTAATATTTAAACTTGGGGACTAAAGTTATAATTTGATAAAACTATAAGAACCATCTATTTAATTAACTTTTAAAAAAATCACAATTTTGTTCAAAAATAACATGTTCAGGGATTTTTATGTGTAAAAAAATATTGAGAGACTTTTATGAGCTAAAATGAAAAGTACATTGGTTTTTTATAGCATTTGCCCTTATAATAATCATAATTTTACATTTAATTTTGGCCCGATTGAGCTCACAATAAGGACTATGAACTAATGGGAGAAAACGTACAAATGAATGGAAACTAAATATGAATCGAGTGCAAATCTATGATGATTATGCTATTAGAATTGCTTTTGGCAACGAAAGTGAAAATAGAACTATCATTGACTACATTGTTATTTACTAGTATGAACTATAATCGTCCAATGAGCTATAATTTGGACCACTAAAATCCATTTTGCTTATTGTTTAGCAATTAGATATTATTATATCACATTCCATTTTTAAGCTTATTTATTTTAAATGACTAATAAACAATCTTGTGTATATGTTTGGTTTATTATTGCTTAAACTTTGAACTTGTATTAGTTGGTATATGTCTTGGTGACTAATATTTGAGGTTTTTTTTTATGTATATACTAGTGTTACACCCGGCGTAACGCGTCAGGACAGGTCGGTAAAAATCGAGCGGTGGTAAAATCCAAGAGTTGTCGGTCCCCGGACATTGAGGCAGTAAGTCGACACAAATTCGATCGATTTCGGTTACATGCGTTATGGTATCAGAACTAAAACTCGGACGTCGATAAAACCTGAACGTTGTCAATCCTCGGTGTAGAGGCGGTGAGTCAACGCAAATTCATTCGGTCTTAGTTGCATTTGTTACGGTGTCATAAACAAAAACAAAAACAAAAATAAAACTCGGACGTCGATAAAACCTGAACGTTGTCAATCCTCGGTGTAGAGGCGGTGAGTCAACGCAAATTCATTCGGTCTTAGTTGCATTTGTTACGGTGTCATAAACAAAAAAAAACAAAAATAAAAGCAAAAACAAAGTTGGCATTGGATTGGTTTTTGTTACGTTCGTTAAGGTAGCAGAACTAAAACAAAATGCGGTGAGTCTACGTGAATTAAGTCGGTTTCCCTCATATTCGTTACGATACCGGAACTAAAAAAACAAAATTGACATTTGATCGATTTACGTTATATTCGTTACAGTACAAAAACTAAAACAAATTATCATCGACCACTAAGGTGCCGCCAAGTGGCCCAATCGGGCACTTGCGGCACCAAAGTTTTCGTTTATTATATATAAAAATTTTGTTTTAAAAATTTCAAAATGGACTAACCCGAAATCCTATCCTTTTACTTGTGTAGCATTGATATTTCTCCTTGTGAGGATTTTTGCAAGGAATCATCTTTGTTAATTAATTGATTTAATTATCATCTATATCTCATGACATTATCGTCATATGCACTATAATTAAATCATTGGCATTGTTATGCACCTCGTTGTTTACCAATTCATGGTTTGTAAATCGTAATACAAAATTTTCAATTCTTGTTTATCTAGAAATATACATGAAGGTATGAAAGAATGGTATCATGTGACCGGAGCTATTCATCGTGTATTCATTTCATGTTTCATTTGGGGTCTTTTTTTTTTTTGTTCAATTGAAAAAGTATACGTGTAGTCAAAATCAGACAAAGTGTTTTAAGTTTAAACGTTGATCATGAAAAAGTTCTTTGATTTTGAAAAAGTTATTTTGGTTTTATGATTTTGTAAAAACCGAATTGATGGTTCGATTTTGGTTTTGCATGAAATAAAAACCGAAAAACCAAATTTCTATATTTTTAAGTAATTTATAAATAATTTAATATATATGTAACTCTAGTACTTTTGGTCAAATGTATAATAGTCTATTAGTTAACAATTAACAAAATTATTATGCATGTATTCTTTATTTTCGGCCAACTTTCTTTTCAGCCTAAAATTTTCAAGCTCAAATAGCAAAAACCGAAAAATTCGAAACTAAACCCAAACCAAAACCGAAGAAACTGAAACTGAAACTGAATCGTTTCAAAAATCCAAAAACCGAAGTTTTGGTTTTCGGTTTGGTTGTAACCAAAACCGCACAGAAACGCACCACACAGATTCCTAGTGGAAATTAACTAGCAAGCCCTTCATATAATCACCAGATATAAAAATAAAAATTATTTACAATTTAGCTTTTCTTAATGATTAAACATAGATTAATGAGATAACTATGACAAGAACTCCTAAGTAAGATTTCAAATTTTCAGTTACAAATTCATCTAATAATTTCTTTTTTATTATAATACATAAAAACAAGGGAAATATTTAGTTTTATATTATTTGTAATTCAAACTTTTGCATCATCTTCGGCATTTTCTGGTCAGTAAACTTCTTAAATATCTTATTCGACATAATTTGTTGTTAAAGGTCGGCTTCCATTCCCATAAGATACACTATGTTTCACCCGTCACTAACATTGTTTGGTCCTTTTTACTAATTGATTTCATTCAATGTATAATA
The DNA here is from genome assembly GCF_021521415.1 of Bidens hawaiensis. Taxonomy (NCBI): domain Eukaryota; kingdom Viridiplantae; phylum Streptophyta; class Magnoliopsida; order Asterales; family Asteraceae; genus Bidens; species Bidens hawaiensis. The sequence continues at coordinate 1,249,471 of NW_027491069.1, read as the reverse complement.
ACATTATATCTCTTAAATTAATGTGAAAACTGAAAACAAAAAGAAATTATAAAAAGTAAAAACCCCAACGGCTTGGGTGACTCTGTCCATTGGGGTTCGAAATCTGATGGATTTTATATATTTGGAATGTAAGCAAAGGAATAAACTGATTATTTATATTGTCTAAACAAGTTATTTAACAACAGTTGGTGACAAAACCAAAAGTGTTGTGGATGGCTTAACAGTTAACATTAGTATTATTGTTATGTGCACTGCATTGATGTATTGAGATTGTAATGCTTTATCAATTACTTTTTACTCATTGCCTCATGTTTGTTATATACCAATTATGCTTTGTTATTTAAAATTTTCAATTCCTGTTTATTTAGGATAATACATGGAACAATTTTGAATATCGGCATGTCACCTCCAATCAAGTGACTGATAATATTGGCATCAATGAGTTCTTTAACAAGCTCCTCAACCTCAAGTCATGCCACCACTATCCGTCTATGAAGCTTGATAAATAACGCATTGATGCTAATATTATCATTTGTGATGCTTATGTTGGATCCATGGAGAAGACATCCTATATTTTGTCGGTCCACGGCTATACTTTGAAGAATCGTATTTGATGATTATGATCCAAACGAGTCACGACTAGTATCAATATGGATGAAGCAAAACCTTACCTGTGTGTACACAATTGTGCAATTGTGCTTGTGTTGGTAATTGTTGTCGTTAAAGTTTACAAGATAGGGGTTATAATTTATAAATTACAACTCATATTTGCATAACACCACATATAACATAAGTTAGTCATATTGTGATCTAATATTCTCTCACAAGCTAAGGGCAAGAACTACATGTGTTTGGACCGCAAGAACATGATGAATCTTTTGAGATGACGACTTTGTAAAAATGACTATAATCTGATCATTTGTTGATGTAAATTGAACACGCAAATTAATATTACAAACCCACGATTAGCACATTTTTAGAAATAAATAGTAACTAAATTACTTTTAAAAGTGTCACACATTAAAAAAAAAGATACGATAACGAGCATATGCAATTTTCATACACGGGATGTAAAATGGTTAAAAAGTATGAGGCTATTGAAATATCTAAAACACTAGGGACGGGTATGAGGCTGGATACAGAGTTGACAAAAAAAAACGTTTGGATACTGGTATGATATTAGGTGATATCCGCTTATTTACCTGAACCTTATACTTGAAAAAACTTTATTTTCTTTTTTTATACAAATAACAAACTTTAATTTATATGTATTTTATGACATTATTTTTGTACTTTATAAGCTATAAAACGTACACAAATAGGCTGGGATTTATATTAATATTAAATTGTATATATTTTAACCGAGTTCAAAATTCACATTTAAATGGTAAATCTTAAAGTCTTAGAAGTGGCATATTCGAATAGTAAATCACAAACTTTTATTCAATTTGAAATTCGATTACGGAATTCCAATCAATTCAATTCAAATATTTCAAAAACTGAGTTCAAATTTCGAATTTTCGAGTTCGATTCAAATCCTGAACATGCTTAACTCACTAAACCATTTTATTCAAACCACTAGGTTAGGCACCTATGTCTTTCATGGGTTTCACAACTTAAATTCTATAAGTGATAACTTTTGATAAATGATGTTGAATAATCTATACTGTATATAAAGCATGAGTTAGGGACCTCTTAAATTTTAAATTTTAAGAGATCCATACAACCATGCACAAGGTACAATACACCATGCATAAATTTATGAGATTTTAAAGATAATATGGACTTTTCCACCTCTTCTTCTACGGTTAACAACAAATATTTGATTCCAAAATATTTATCCTTTAACTTTAATCATATTTTGTCAATATATATATAATACTTACACATTTACCCCTTATTCTAAATTAACTACCCCTACGACTTTTAAACGGTCATAACTTTTTCCACGTTAATATTTCTTCAAAATAAAATACACCATAAAAACGAGTATTTTATGCTCTTTAATTTGAGTATGGATTGCTATATTTTTTTAATTTTAAAAACTTAACGTGTTATGTGATTACCAGTTAGGACCCGTAAACGGGCCCGGTCGAGAGGGTTCAGGCCATAGGTTAGAAATGGTTACGAACAAAACATATGATACAAAAAAAAATTTAATTTGCTTCAGGTCTGGTTGAGACTGGTTACGTGTGTACCAACACTGGATGCACGCCCGATGTTGTGTTCCACGCATGCAGATGCGAGGTCAAGTGCCTACTAACACCGGTTATGCTTTTGATGTCGTGTTTGCACGCATACCGCACCCAGTTAGTATATATAATGCATGAGTGATAGGCAAAGTAAGAGTGTTGATTTTAATAGTTTTACTACTTATAAAGAACATAGTATAAGCTCAAAGAGAGGAAAAAAGATCATTGTGACATTAAATTCGTGTCTTTCCATTTTATTTAAATTAGTTACCATTTTTACCTTTTAACTTTAATTATCTTTTGTAAATTTTAAATTTTTTTACATGATTGTGAGATGGATTTGTGATCATACAAAAAATCCTTTAAAATAAATTTAAAAAAACTAAAATGTTTCCCCCATCATTCCCGTTAAAAAAAACTGATGAAAAGACACAATGCCGAGATCAAAGGCATAGTGATGAAAATGAACAAAAGACACAATTATAACTAACAAAAGACACAATAGATCGCAAAATATAACACAAATGCTGAACAAAATATAACACAATATTCATTAATATAACACAATATCAATAAAAAAAAGACACAATATTAAGGAAAATTGATACAATCAATGCCGAAAATAAACATAAAACATAATGATAAACAAAAAGACACAATGATATTTTTCACTCAACATTGTGTTTTTTTATTTAATTTTTTTAGAACGAGAAAGATGGTGGAAATATTTTTGTGTGTTTACTTTTTTCGTTTTTTATTAAATTTTGAGTTATGATATTTTTTATTATTTTTTTATATTTTTTAAGGGTTTTTTCTTATGTAACTACAAATATTTCTCATATTTTTCATTTTGCCCCCCGATGTAGAGTAACTATACCCTCATCTTTAACCCTCAATTTGACAACCTTATTTAAAATTCTTATTATTTCCATATCTTTTAATATATTATGATATATATGAAAAAACCGACTTACCGTTGCGACACACTTATTTTTGTCGACGTTTTGAAAATTTTGCTCAATACTGACTTATCAATTATAATATACATGTCTTCAATGCGTCAATGTACAAGTTGTTGATTTTTTATAACTACAAGTTTATTGTCTTTTTGTTAGTCAAGTTTTTTTTTTAACACAAAATGATCAAATTACAATAGAGAGATGGGTAAATGGGCAACAAGCTGCGTCGCCACCCTCTTTTGAATGGCAACCCCGATCTTACTAAAAACAAAATTATAGTTCTTTGGCGTCGATAAGTTACTGTGCACGTCTATAAATTATAGTTGTTGATTATGTAAAACATTTAATGCATACGCTATAAAGAAACATGCTTCCTTCAATCTAGAAGTTAGGCTTCATCAGTTTTTTTTCCTCAAACCACCTTTCCTTGACCATATGATCATAATATCTGTATTTTTTTAATTTGATATCTTAAAATGATCATTCTAAGGCTTGTTACTAGATTTAATTATGTATTTATGTGATAAGATTAAAACTTTGTCGTCGCCGCAACATGGTGCGGGCTTACTGCTAGTACATTAAATAAGTATGAAAATTACAACTACTATTCACAATCTTAAAAATAAATCATAAATCTCTAAATATTTCTTTCGATACAACTTTAGACGATACATTAAAAATATGGTAACAACTAAAGTAAAATATAATTATGAGAGCATAAACGGTACAATCAGAACAATGCGAACCAGTCATAAATAGAAGAAAGCTTTCGATCAGTCGAAAAATATGCAGTAAGAGTATCAATAAGGTTTTGATCGACAATGTATGGTTAGAAAGTAATAGATTACGGTTACAGGGGAAAAGAAGGCGGGTTGGGTTTAGTTAAAGATCCATGTGTTTTTAACAATGAACCCGCTAAGTAAGTTTTAGGAGCTAAAATGTTTCGTATATATATGTAAATGTTTTCTTATACATAAAAAAACGATATAATTTATATTAGACAAGTTAAATAATGAAAATGCTCAGTTTATAAAAATGTTTTATAAGCAAACCTAACATTTTTTTAAAAATAAATACGATGTGTAAAAGCAATTAGAGAAATCATTAAACAAAAAATATATAAAAAGAACTTTAAAAAATGAATAATTAATATGAGAGAGAGACAGGAAAAAAGAGTAAGATTGCATAAGAGAATAACATGTGGCAAGAGCAAACTTTTATTTATTATATAGTATAGATGCTTTATATTCGTGCATACTTTTTAAACTTTAAATTGTTGCAACTTAATCCGGTTTTTGAAGCTGAGCCGACCGATTCGATCAGCGAACTGGTAAATTACTCGGTGAATAACCAGTTTAGTTATAGAATCATTGTTTGTGTTCAAAATCCACCAAACGTGGTAAAAGAAGTCTTGCAGGCTAATTTAGGAAGCTGTTTCGGCCCAAATAAAGCCCATTGTCTCTAGAATTTAGACTTGCTCTCTTCAAGGGCCTCTCCATCCAAGTCCCTATGCTTGAAAATAAACACCAAATTCTGTGTATTTTGACATGTTCATAACTTTTTTTATTTGGATTTTTACCGGGTTAGGTTGTCGAATTTTTCTATCGACTATCGGATTGAATTGTGAAAATGTTTTTTGATAGTTTAATTGAAAACATGGTTAGCCAGTGTAATCTTTATTTTATTCTATTTTAGTTATTTATATTGCTCAAGGTTCGAAAAGTTATGGATTAACAAATTTTGATAGTATCGGTATGCATAATATAAATTTAAAAAAATGTGGGGTCGCTTGACCATAGTGACCAGTCCACCCCACTTGAGCCCGCCCTGATCTTAAACATTTTTATATTATGGGTTCAGGATATACGACGGAGTTTACGTCAATTTCAAAAGTTCAAGCATAGTTGAACAAGTCACATGTTCAATTGAACCGGGTTTGGCGACAAGCACCGCTAAAGAAAAAAACAAGCAAAACAAAGAGCATATGCTATTTAACCTAAGCAAGAGCATATTTGTTCGACGATCTTATGAAAAAGGAATTTTAGAAGAACATCGCATTATTATTATTGTTATAAATAATAATTTAGAACTTTGGTGCCGCAAAGTCTCCCGTATGCCACTTTGCGACACCTTATTGGTTGTATTTTCTTTTTAATATTTTTTTGTTTTAGTTCAAGTCTGTAACTTACGTAACAAAAATCGATCGAAAACCGATTTTGATTTTGTTTTGTTTTAGTTATGGTATCGTAAGCGTGACGGACGTCGACCAGATTCGCGTAAACACGTAACTGAAACCGATCGAATTCGTGTCAACTTACCGTCTCAACGCTTGGGTTTTACCACCGCATGAATTTTACCAACTTTTGCGCCGGGAAAAATACTAGTTAGTATATAAATACAATTAAGTTTCAATAAGCATGACCCTAACACTTATATTTGAAACTTTCAGTAAAGTGGTAAACCATTCGTAATTTGTTTGGTAACAAGTTCGTTTATGTTCGTTTATTTAATAAGTGTACAAACATGGACAAAAAACTTTTTGTTTATTAGTTAAACAAATGGACATTAACACATGCCTTGTTTGTTCCTTTATGTTCGCGAACGTTTGTTTACCATTAATTTAAAATCGTTAATGTTCGTTTATTTACATTTATTTATAATTATTAGTTTATGCTTGCTTAAGCTCAGCCGTTTGTATCCGTTTAAACTTTGTTGGCACATTACAAGTCTCGTTTTATAAAATTAAAATATTACCCATTACAATTTAGTCTAGTGTTATTACTATTTGTTATCCCAACAAATTGATGTTAACATTTACTTTCCTTTGGTGTTTGCTAGATTATGTTTGTTTATCTTTGTCAAGTTATGAGTGTTTGTATTTGTGTTTGTGTTTGTGTTTGTATATGTAACCTACGTTCATATTCGTTAGCCGTTTGTTTATACTATTAATGAACAAATATAAATAAACATGAACACGTTTATTTTTTTAACGGACAAAATGAACAAGATAAACTCGTTTGTTTGATTAAAATTAAACAAACATGAACATGCCTATTTGAAACTAAACTCATATTACTTTCTCTAATTCAATGATTGTACTATAACCATATACCTAATCAGGTACACATTTATTAAGGAACCAGCTTTACGTGGATAGCAACAAGAACCACAATAATATACTTGCAGCTAGTGTTTGACTAATATAATGAGAGCTAGAGGACATGTACATATGGACGTGATCGATTAGTTAATTAAAAAGAAATGGTGGAAAACGTTGCTTATATAAAATTTCATGAGTTTATAAAATTTCATTAGTTTCGAATAATCGTCATATCCAAATTAATCATTTATATTTTTTTGGAGGCATCACAATTCACTAGTTTTGCTTACGGATTTGTCTTACGTGCATGGATTTTAGTCGGTGCACTTTTTGGCTACAAAAACATCAACGACTTATTGGGATAATCGTAAGGATTTGGCTCAAAGTAGATAAAAAGTAGATTAAGCTATATACATGGTCCTCAAACACATCAACTACTTTGTATTTTCTTTTGTTTTTTGTTCTATCAAGTAATTTACATTGCTTATATGTATTTTCTTTCCTCGTATAACTATAAAACATAGAAAAATGAATATGATATAACTATATAATCAAATATAGACGTTGCATTGGGTAAAATTACTCTCACTATTAAGGGTAGCAAAACAAACCCAAATAGGTTGTTTGTGTCAATTTGGATAACTTTTAAAATTGAAATGGGTCAAGATGGATCAAAGAAATTTTGCAAAAAGGTCAAGATGGGTTGGGAAAATGCTAGTGACTTTTGGTTATAGGTTAAAATGGGTTTGTTTATGGGTTAGAATGGACTAAAACAAGCTTTATCCAATTTTATTTCAAACAAATCCCACGGAACCGAATAGAAACGAGAAATCGAAACCGAAATCATTGAAACCGAACATATACCGAAACCAACCGAAATGAAAAAAGCAAAACCAAAGCGAAAAAAAACTGAAAAACCGAACCTAAACCGAGACAAAAACGGTTTTTTTTAATGAACGAGGAAGACGAGGGGGGATATTTTATTTATTTTACTTTTTGCGTTTTCGATTTATATTTTAAGTTATTATTTTTTGACAAAATAGCAAAAGACGTCCTTTACGTTTGATCGTTTTTTCGTATACGTCTTTTATCAAAAGAAATAGCAGAAAACGTATTTCATGTTTCAATTGTTTTTCATGTTACGTCCTTTGGCACTAACCCAGTTAATTTTTTTTATTAAATCTGGTCATGTGCCTTGCACTTGAGGGTAGAATTGTAATTTTACTATGTATTTAATAATTGAAACTAAAAATATATAAACCTCTCTCTCTCTCTCCTTTCTTTCTCTTTCTCTCTGATTATCTCCCTCCCTCTCCCTCTCCCTCTCTCTCTCTCTCTCTCTCTCTCTCTCTCTCTCTCTCTCTCTCCCTCCCTTCTACAATAATCCACCATCACCACCTACCCCAAAACAAACCACCGTCACCATCACCAACTAAACAACCATCTCTGTCACTTGTTGCCGAACAGCGCCACCATGCACCACTATAACCGCCGCCGCCACCTGGAACACAAAATCCCAACTTCTTTGCTGCTACCATTTAACGCTCCCAAATTATAAACCCTAGAAACCATTCAAATAAATCCGTGTTCGTTAACAAAGAATTACGATTAAAATTTTATGGCTTCTGTTCAGAATTCAAAGACAAGTAGAATGGTGCAATTAGATTACCTCTATTTGATTAATTGGCGATAGTTGGATGATGGAGGCGGATCCATGAACGACGGTGTGTTCTTTGGCAAGGACGATCTTGCCCCCTGTGCAGCCGGACCAGAGTCGATGCCACGACCACCACCACCACCACCACCACTTAAGAATATCTGAAACCACTTGTTAGCAGGTGAGTTCGATGCCGGTGTTGGTGGTTATTGACCCCTGCTCGTTTAAAGTGTTGGTGGTTATTGGCCCCTCGCCGGAAAACCGGTTTTGGTGGTGAAGGGGTTGGATGGTGATTAAGATAATGGGGATTGGAAAATTGGTTATTGACCCCTGCTCGTTTTGGTGGTGAACGATGATCTTGCCCCTTGCTCGTTTAAGGTGTTGGTGGTTATTGACCCTGAAGAAACACTAAGAGACCCCGGCAGATTAAGGATAATCTTAGGGTTAAGTAGATGTTTCCCACGAGGGTTAGGTCCGGCAAAGATGTTTATTCTTCTTAACCTGCAAAACAGACACCGTGAGCTCGTCACTGAGAAGGGGGGGGGGGGTTCCTCCTTGTGACCACCCTCCGGCGTGAGAATCAGACTAGATTGCTCTGAATATAAGTGTATATTAAGAGAAATAGCTAGAGATGATAAGATAATATCAGATGATATATGATGATATAAAATAAGATAATACCGTTCCAAGGTGTTGGAGTATTTATAGCCGAAGGTAGGTTTCCAAGCAGGTACGGCCAGCTGTATAATATTCCTTTTCTACCAACTGTGGGCTACGTACGTGCCATGCTGGTGGTTGGTGGGTAGGCAGCGGCTGATAGTGACATGGCAGGCTGTGTACTATTCCTTTTCCACCAACTACAGGCTATGTACGTGCCACGATGAGGGTTGGTGGGTAGGCAGCGGCTGATAGTGACATTTTGTACTGGAGCATGCTCCTCCTCGTACTATTGTCGGTGACCTGTCACCCTGTGATTGGTTCATAGGCTGCTTTGGTCAGATCTTGTCTATTTTGTCCATACCTTGGCAGGTATAGTACAAAAGATCTTCCAGAAGCGTACGGACTGGCTCATTTGAGCGGGAGTATTCCCGCCTTGCTCATTCCTTCTTCAGGTGACATTACTGAATTATTGAGAGTTAGTGCCTTGTGCGTGTAGCCTTACTATTAGTGCGGGTAGCCTTCCCTGATGGCTTGTATCCGCAGCTGCGGGAACAGGCGGGGTACTTTACCATTGGGAGGCTTTTCCTGCGGGAACAACTGGCGTACTGCGCGTAAGGTCTTCATCTCTCTGAGCATGGTGGGTCCTGCGGAACCAGTTGGTCTTCGCGCAGACGTCCATCTTCAAGGTGAGTCTTGCGGGTCCAACTGGGCTCTGCTGGGACCTACCTCTTCAGACCCCTCGCTGGAAAACTGGTTTTGGTGGTGAAGGGGTTGGATGGTGATGAAGATAATGGGGATTGGATGGTGATGATGAAGATAAATGGTTTTCTATATTTTTTATTTTATTGAAAAATAAAATAATTTTTTTAAAAGGTCAACTCTTTAGTCAAATTACAGAAATAGTCCTTAAAAGGGTAAAATGACCACACTGCCCTCATGTGCAAAGCACATGACCAGATTTAACAAAAAAAAAATTAACTGGTTAGTGCCAAAGGACGTAACATCAAAGAAATTTGAAACATGAAATACGTTTTCTGCTATTGCTTTTGCTAAAGGACGTGTATTGAAAAAACGATCAAACATAAAGGACGTATTTTGCTATTTTGTCTTATTTTTTTATTGGTTTTTTAAATATTTTTTTGAGGGGTTTTTGAAACCCTTTGTATTTTAACCTTTACTTAGTTCAAGATGGGTTAACTTACCCATCTTGACCCACACCCATCCTAAACCAAATAAAACCGAGAAATCAAAACCGAAAACATTGAAACCGAATAGATACCGAAACGAAAAAAAGCAAAAATGAACCGAAAAACCGAATCTGAACCAAGACAAAACCGAGTTTTCCCCCTTTTTTTAATGAACAAGGACGACGGGGGAGACATTTTAGTTATTTCACTTTTTGCGTTTTTGATTTATATTTTGAGTTATTAATTTTTTATTAAATTTTTTGCATATTTTTTTGAGGGGTTTTTTAAACCCTTTGCATTTTAACATTTACTTGGGTCAAGATAGATTAACTTTACCCATCTTGACCCATACCCATCCTAACCCTTTATTTTAAAAACTCATCCTGACTCATACACATCCTGCCCCAAACTCATTCAACCCCATCACCCAAATCCAACCCAACCTACTTATATTGCCACCTCTACTCATTATAGATGTAGGGTGGTAAAACGACTCGCAGATCACCAATATAACCCGCGGATCATCAATATACCCGCGAGAGGAATCCGCGGATAGCATTAAGAACCTCACATGAAGGAGAAATAATAAAAAGTTTCCACGTGATAAGAAAGAGCAGTTGTAACAAACTATTTCTAGAAGATTTCAACAACATTCCCTGACAGTGACATCAACCAAATGAAAGAAGGACAACTGGAAACCTGGTAACCACCCTGAACGTGGCCAGGCTGTCACCTCCTATAAGCATGCGACACGTGTCCATTCCAGTAGAAAGGAATATCCTAGATAGTGACAACTCTACCAATCACCTTCCTCATCCCCTGCTATAAATACCTTCATCATCTTCATGAGGTATTCATTCACTCCTCACACGTTACATCAATTACTTTGTACTTCGTACTTTTCTCCATTCACAGTATAGTACTTATTCTCACACCTGAGGGTGGTTATGGAAAGACCCCCCCCCCCCCCCTTCTTGTTCTCCCCGTAGCGAGTCTCACGGTGTTTGTTTTGCAGGAATACAGTTGAGATCTGATTTCATCTGACTTGTAGTTCGTGCTACAGTTCATGCTTGCTCGAAACATAGATCTGACTCTATCTGGGTTCGATCTGTGCTTCTTCACTCACCGTGAATAGGAAGAGGAGTAGATGCAAACGTAAACTCACTTGGGATGACCAAATTATGCATCATTTAGAAGATTTACACCTCTGAGAATATGATCCATGATAGGAGTTCCAAGTTCGTAGATACATAGGGTTAGGATTGGGCAAATTAGAAATAAATAATTACACCTTTTGTGTATTGACCGATAATAATCTCAACTTTAAAAATCACCACCAACGATCCAACCTTTCAACTATTTTTGTCTCAATGGTCATCCGTTAAAAAAAAAACTTAACGGCGTTACGTTTTTTGCCGAGTTTCAAACCGATGTTTTAGGGCTTTTTTTTGGAAGAAGGCTACGAGTCAACATATGTAAAACTTATCTCGAAACGGTGATCCAAACGACGAAACAATGTTTTAATTCGGGTATTTGAATTTCTAATTAACAAAAATCAATCCATTTGATACATAGTTTCGGGATAAGTTTTACATCAGTTGACTCGTATCATTCTTCTGATCAAAAGCCCTAAAACATCATTTGAAACTCGAAAAAAAAACATGACGGTGTTAAGTGTTTTTTAACGGAGGACTATTGAGACAAAAATAGTTGAAAAGTTTGACCGTTTGTAGTGATTTTTAAAGACGAGATTATTATAGGCCAATATACAAAATTTAAGATTATTTATTTCCAATTTGCCTTAGGATTGAGAAACTTTAGGGGAGGTTGCATTTTTGTTGGACGTACTTGATTGCTATCGTCTTTCATTCTTTATGTCATATGTCGTTTTATGATAGCCTTCTAATTATGTAGTTTTGAAACTATTACTAGCACACTGGCATTTTATATTTTTATACTTTGTTTTTTGATGCTGGTCTTTTCTAAAACTAAGAGGCTCTTACTAGAAGCAACCCATGTTTTCTTTATCATACCTATAGCAAAGCTATTAGTATGGTCATGAAAGAAAGACGTATCCAAACCATACTTTTATTCTCAAAGGGATAGCGGATTTTATACATATTAACTAATGTCAAATCAGTTGATGCGGGTAAAAAACTTGGTGATATAGATTTACCCAAGAAAATATAGAATTATATGACTATTGGGGCTTGCAGCCTTGAGATAACAAGGTGTAAACGTATTATGATCATTCCTAATTCCTAAATGGTTGAAGATTCTAGTAATGTGTGGACAAAGTCTAGATTTAAAAGTAAGATTAGAAAGTTTGTGAGTTTTCGTTCTAAAAAGGAAAGTGTATTCGTCTATGCAAAATATGATAAGAATTCATATAGTTGGGGTTGAATCACAACCGAATGTCCGAATACAATCAAGGAATCCACTAATATGATATCACATAGAGAATGCACTAAAATGCAGATCCAGCTGGGGCATATAGAGGTGCAAAAAAACCCGAACCCGGAACCAGACCCGAAAAAAAATCCGGAATCGTTTTTTTTAAACTCGGGTTTTTAATACCCGAACCCGACCCTCCCCGTAAGGTACGGATAGGGTATGACTTTCAATTATGAAACCCGAACCTGAACCCGTACCCAATATAAACCCGATAATACCCGAAACCCGGTTCTAGTTATACACTTATACCCGAAACTCGGTTCTAGTTATACCCGCCGGTTTTTTCCATACCCGAACCGGGTTTTTTTTGCATACCCGGATATTAGTGTTTGTACACATGTGTCAGTGTGGCACTTGATAGTGGTTGTGTGGCTACCCACAGATTTATAGCCACTCTCCAACGGATCTTTTTTTAAGCACATATTTGATATAAATACTTATTTAGAGCAGCGTATTTTGATATACCAAACAACAATTTAAAACACATTAAATATATGTTTTTTATATTATTTGTTTAGTTTTTTACATATGTTTGTATGCAAAAAAATGGAGTTAGGATAAAAAAAACGAAGCAGGCCCGTTAACAGAAGAACGTTGCAGAAAAATGGTTTTTTAAGACCCGGAAACAGGGTATTCAAATACCTAGGTATTGAAGACCCGGTTCAATATCCAAACCGAACCCGGTACATAGGGTATGGTTTTTCAAGCCAACACCCGGACCCGAACCCGACCCAGGTATTACTAATACCCGATCATACCCAAACCCGGGTTTTTCTAATACCCGATTTGTGCACCTCTAGGCATAGGTCTATGTGGATGAGCGGCCGACTGGGGCACTTAATTTTCAGGGGCACAAAAATTTATATGTATATATATGTGTGTGTATGTATATTTAATGTTTTATCCTAATTATGTAATAACTAGCTTGGTTTAGTGGTAAAGGGACTCCCAACCAAAAGGTTTTTGGTTCTAGTCTCACTTGAAGCATTTTTAAGCTTATTTTTATACAAAAAGTTTTTTACACAACCTAAATCATAAACCAGTAAGACAATTTAAAATTTTAATTGTTTAAATCAAATAAAAAACCATTTACATATAAATTTTTCTTGCTTATATTATTTCATTACTCGTTATGATCTACGGGTCTTTTTATTTCAGCTCGACCGAGTCATATAAATTCTTAGATACGGCCGTACTAAAGTGTGCTTAAAATCCACAAATATAAACATGAGGTTTCATACACCCTTTAAATAATGACATTTCACCAAATATTAGTTCTAAGTATTATAAAAACTGTCACGTGGAAGTGGCATTAATGGTTTATAAAACTTTTAGTTGATAATATTAACATAATTATCTGATTGTTTATTTGTTTTAATATAACATAATAATATAACTAAAAGAACAAATTTATATAATAAAAAAACATTAACATCCTAATAAAATAAAAAAATATAAATTAAAAACAATTAAGAATCCTAAAATTAATAAAAAAAATTATTCCCGATCTCCGCCGCCTCCACCTCTTCGCCTTCATTCTTGATCTGCTTTGATTTCCTCATGAACAAGCGCTTGTTCTTGTTCGAATATCTATCGGCACACGGGGTCGAGGTTGCTAAAGTCCTTGGTAAGAAAGTCTAACTTCCTAAATCTGTATTTCGAAACTTTCACCCCGGTCACCGCCTCGATACTAGTCGATATTTTGTGTACATCTTCGACAAATGTCAGATCAACCTCGGTACTTGTGGTTGATCTTTTTCCCTAGTCCCTTCCGGGTGGTCGGCGTAGGACTTATGGTTGATCTTCTTGCCCGGTCACGTTTAGGTCGATCGCTACATGAGCATCCGAGCTACTAGATGAGACATATGCACCGGACGATGTAGTTTTCGTACGTTTTGGCATTGAGCCACCATCAATGTTCGGTGTAAGTAACTCGATCCATTTCGAGCACGACTTTAGTATGTGCCACAACTCGTCCTCGTCCCGCGTTTTTGTCGTTTCGTACATGTTGAACACTTCGGCTTTCCATTCGTTGCATGTGAATCTGTAGACTTGAAGATTATCGCTCCTGCTCGGTATTCGGCGACTATTTCTGTTATGCAAATTTATAAAAAGTCCGACAAATTTGCGAGTTTAGGACCATCTTCCCGATATCATATTGTCGGTACGGTCCGTACTTCTCATCATACTATAAAACAACTCTTTCACTTTTGCCAAAAATATACGGTGCTTTTGATAGTCCGCTACAATTAAATAAATATAAGTTACAAACATATTTTTAAAATTTTATACGAAACAAAAAAAAATTAAAAATACCGGCTATTCGATCTTGGGATATTTCAACCCATGCACGAGCCTCCCGCCCCTTCTCCTCTTTTGTCCAAGGAGTTGTTTTTCTTTTCGGAACGACTTCCTCAGCCGCTCGGCTCGAGCCTCCTGCCCCTTCTTGGTTCTTCTTTTTTTGGGCTTGTTTGCCCTTGGCGGCCTCTTTACGAGCCTCTTTGTCTCCGGAACAAAAAAAGTCGGGAGACGATGGTGGTATTTGACTCAAGTTTTGTTCCATCTTGGTAGCGCCAAACACATTATCGTCGTCTTGACAATAAGGCATTTTCAGTCGATAACAACCACCCCATTGATCCATATTTTTTAAAAAACGTAGATGAAAATATAGAATATATTGTTTTTGAATAGTGTAGACTATAGAGAGAGCTGAGAGTGTTGGTAATTTGTTAAGGTTTGTGGGGTTTATATAGATAAAAAAATAAAAAAAAAGTATTTTTTTTTTTGGGGTTTTACACATGTCCAGCGGTCACAAAACAACTCCTCATGCCCAACGGTCAACTTCAGCCCAAGCGACAACAGTCGTGACGGGCCGTTGCGGTGTTCGCGAGTGATGTGGCTCGCGAGGCCAGTGAAGGAGCTGCTCGCTTTACCATAACGGATAGTCTTATAAAGTTAGAGATGCTAACAGTAGGTTCTTGAAAAAACCATAAGCTTCTTCATCAACATCTAAACTCTCCTCTTCTAGTGTAATTTTCACAATACTCTCCAAATACGAAGTTTCACAAATAAGTCATACCCTCAGATGCATATAGTCACTCCTCACATTTTGATTTATGCAAGTGGTTATACGTGTCACCATTCCTTATCATCATTTTAAGAAGATTTGACATATTCTACCTCATGTACCAATGTTCATATCTATTTATAGGGTAAGGTTAAAATATAAATGATAACAAAAATAAGAAGGGTGAAAAAAAATGTAATCCATTGTTTTTATACTATTCCCATTCATAAACCAATCTAACCTAATTTTTATTATAAAATTAATTTTTCTCTCTCTCATCTATCCAATCCAATCAAACCAAACTTTTCACACCTATTAACAACTCAATCTTCATTATATTTTTATTAAATAAATATAACTTATAATTGTTATTTTTTATTAAAAATGACTAGAAATATAAAAAATAATTTCTTTATTTAATAAATAAACATTATACTAACTTAAAATATTTAAAAAGGTTAAAAAAAATTATGCTCATCAAACATACTCAATAAAGTAGACAAAAAAAATTATAATTGTAGCTTTAAATATAAAATTAAATTTACAAATGATACAAACTACATAAATTGCTATTTTTTTGTCATAAATGCTCAATCGTTCTTTAAAGCGATATGAGTTTCTCTATTTCGAAGTCATTCCCTATTAGTCATATAAATGAATAAGTTTCCTATTCGTTTAGTAGAGTATTAAAAAGTTTGTTCATCATCTTTACTTGAGCTTCTTCGTCACCGGTTAATATTTATTTTACATTAAAAAATATTTTTTTTAAATCTATTTTTAATAAAATTTATACCGGCATGTTAAAAAAATTGAACAAGAATATAATTTTAGATTAGAACAAATTAATTATTAAATGTTAATTAGAAAAAATCAATATTATAGTTAAACTAATAGTGTGAAAGAAAAAAAGGAAAATAAATTAAAAGAGTCCACTAAAATGTTGAGAAGTGGCGGTGAATGGTTTGCAAACTGGTTTGGTGAGGTGAATTATTTGCTCCATTTCTTTGATTTTTTTAATTTTTTTTATTTCAAATAGTGAAACAAACCATGAAAGGTTTCCTAACGAGAGTGGTCGATTTGAATTGTGGAGATAAATTTAAAAATAAAAATTGATGAGAATGACATGAAGGTAATAACTCAATTATGACTACTTTCTCTCTCCATATGCAAGGTGCATGTCAATTTCTTCATAATTTTAAAACGTCTATAACCTTTTTATACGACATTTTTTTAGAAAAAAAAAATTCATCATAATAGGAATCGTTTTTTTATCTTTATTATGAATATCATATATTGTTATATAAAAATAAAAAAATTAATATGTTTTTTTATATTGTGTTATTGGTTGTTTATTGTGTTTTTTAATTGGGTTTTTTTATACATTGTGTTATAAATTTTGGTTAATGTGTCTTTCAATTGGTGCTTATATTAAAGATATAAATCAAAACAAAAATTACGTCATTGTGTCTTTTTGTTCGTTATTGTGTCTTTGTGCTCAAAATTTGTCTTTCTACTTGTCATTATGTTGTAGTTAATGTGTAATATGTTCATGGTATTTTGTTCGGGATTGACATGTGCCATTCACTTAATTTGAGAAACATGGTATTACGTAGAGATGGCAACATGAGTGGGTTGGGTTGGATTTGGGTGATGGGTTTGGGTCAGGATGGGTATGGGTTAGGATAGATTTTTAAAATAGAGGGTAGGATGGGTATGGGTCAAGATGGGTAAAGTTAATCCATCTTGAGCCAAGTAAAGGTTAAAATGCAAAGGGTTCAAAACCCCTCGAAAAAATATTCAAAAAATTTAATAAAAAATTAATAACTCAAAATATAAATCAAGAACGCAAAATGTAAAATAACTAAAGGTCATCGCCATTGTCCTCGATTCATTAAAAAAAAAACTCGGTTTAGGCTCGGTTTTTTTTTCGGTTCGCTTTTGCTTTTTTTTCGTTTTGGTATCAATTTGGTTTCAATGTTTTCGATTTTTGTTCGGTTTCGTTTTCTCGATTTCATTCGGTTTAGGATGGATATAGGTCAAGATGGGTAAAGTTAACCTCTATCTTGAACTAAGTAAAGGTTAAAATAAAAAGGGTTCAAAAACCCCTCAAAAAAATATTCAAAAAAATTAATAAAAAAATAATAACTCAAAATATAAACGAAAACGCAAAAAGTAAAATAACTAAAATGTTTCTCCCATCTTTCTCATTCATAAAAAAATAAAAAATAAATAAAATGTCTCGGTTCAGGTTCGGTATTTTTAGTTTTTTTCGCTTCGGTTTTGCTTTTTTTCATTTCGGTCGGTTTCGGTATATGTTCGGTTTCAACGATTTCGGTTTTGATTTCTCGGTTTCTATTCGGTTCCGTGGGTTTTGTTTGAAATAAAATTAGATAAAACTTGTTTTAGTCCATTCTAACCCATAAATAAACCCATTCTAACCTATAACAAAAAGTCACTAGCATTTTCCCAACTTCTTGCAAAATTTTTTTGATCAATCCTGACCCATCTTAATTTTAAAAGTTATCTAAATTGACCCAAAACCACTCAAATGGCTTTGTTTTGCCACCCTTAGTATTACGTTCATTGTGTATTACGTTCAAGTCATTGTGTAATATGTAGTTTCCATTGTGTTTTACGTTTCAGATCATTGTGTTATATGTATTCACCATTGAGTCTTATGTTTCATGTTATTGTGTTATATGTATTCATCATTATGTTTTACGTTTCAAGTTATTGTGTAATATGTATTCATCATTTTAGATAAACTGTTGTTATTTTATCATTATATTTACATATTATTATTACCACACAACGACTTTATTAGTATTTAAAAAAAAAACACAATGATGATTTGAAAGATACAATTACGAAACAAGCACAATAACAAACAAAAAAACTTAATGACGAAAAAAGACACAATGACGTAATTTTTGTTTTAATTTTTATATAACAAAATCATGCTCATATTAAAGATAAACAACGCTTGTTATTTTGATGAATTTTGTTTTTAAGTATCAAATGAAAAGGTTATATACATTTTAAATGATGCGAGGATTAATATATGACTTGCATGTGAAGAGAGAAAATATGTATTATTACTTGTATATAATTTTTTCTTTTAATCCCCACTTGACACATGCCACTTAATTATAACTTCTTACGCTTCATATTTGTATTAGTCTTCTCAAAATAACTCAAACCCTGATTTATATACTTCATTTGATCAGTTGGAAATCAAGGGGCCCCCCTTTTCTTGATATGATTAATTGTCTTTAGGTTCTGTAATTCTTTGTTTGATTTTACCCATATATACTCTAGCCATTCTTCCATATTCATCTCATCCTTTGTTTGGAAGTTTTCTTTAAAATTTTTAAAATGTTTCGTTAATAGAGAGAGATTCTATTTTTATCTCCACTTCCAAAATGTTCCCTACAAACACGTCTTTGAAGACGTGTTAGGCCTCAACACGTCTTTCACGACCTGTCGTCCTCCAGCGCGCGTCTTTCACTACCAGTTAGCCTTTAACGTGTCTTTCACGACATGTTTGCCTTATTAATTGTGTTTTTTAATATTACATTATTATAATTAATTTTACACGTATTTGGTTTTTTAAGAGCTTGTAATACATAAAGTTTTATAAAGTTCCAAAATGTCGTTGAGACGTGCTTATTTTTATGTACGTGTTGGCATAAACTTTACTTAAAACAAGCCTGATCAAATTTTATTAAACATTTATTGAACATTTCGATATCAATTTGACACTCGATTTTTAGTAAAATTTATTACAACATGTAGAAAAAATAAACACATCAACAAAATATTCAAAATTATATACAAATTTATATATTACAAGTTATAATATAAAAAAGAACAAATATGAATAAAATTAATTATAATAAATGTAATATTAAAAAAAACAATTAATAGGCCAAGCATGCCGTGAAAAACGCGTTAGAGGCTAACAGGTCGTGAAAGACGCATTAATGGAGGTTAACAGGTCATGAAAGCCGCTTTTGGTGGCCAAACAGGCTGTGAATGACACGTTGAGGCTTAACACGTTGTCAAAGACGTGTTTGTCGGGACACTTTTTGAATTTTTATTTGTACGGACAAACTTGGAATCTCTCTTCATTAATGGGAAATTTTGGAAATTTTCCCTTTCTTCTTCTTCTTTTCTTCTTCTTTTTTTTTTTGACAGAATATCTTTTACTTAGTGAAACAATAATCTTGTTTTCTTTATGGGAAAATTCCCAAAATGTCCTATTTTAAGAGAGAGATTCTAAATATGTCTCTCCAAAATTCAAATTCCCTCTTTATCCCCTTACTAATTCGTCGTCGCCTCTACGTTAGGACTTCGAGACGACATGTTTCTTTAACTCTTCGCCTCCCTGTCATATTAGCTCAAAACTCGTCGTCTCACCATTATGTTAGCTCAAAACTCGTTGTCTCCCCACCATGTTATCTCAAAATTGTCGTCTCCCCGCCATGTTAGCTTAAACATTAAATTTAATAACTTTTGTTATTTAAAAAACTATATCTAAACAAGTTACAGATAAAATGATTTTGATGGTATGCATTAGCTTTTTTAATTGTATTATTATCCAAAATCCAATATATAAGAATTTAAAAGTCATTAAAATTAAAAATATATAAATATTTTTTAAAATTAGTTTAGGATCCATGCTTTTAGTAAAGATAAAGTCGAATTCTTTTAGCTAACATGGTGGAAATATGACGAGTTTTGAGCTAAAATGACGGTGAGACAACGGGTTTTGAGCTAACATGACGGTGAGACGGCGAGTTAATAAACATGTCGTCTCAAACTCCTAACGTGGAAACGACGACGAGTTAGTAAGAAGACAAAGAGGAAATTTGAATTTTGAAGGAACATATTTGAAATATATCTTTTAGAATGAGACATTTTGAGAATTTTCGCCGATCAGGCCGTTGTAAGGGGTAGTGCATGAGAAAAAAATCATGCAGAAATGATCGACTCTTTGGACGCCCCGAAAATACTATGAGGTGTTCGGAAATGGTCGAAGTAGTTGAATAGGAGGATTACGATGACTATAGCCCTTGGTAAATTGACCAAAGACGAAAAGGATTTGTTTGATATTATGGATGACTGGTTACGTAGGGACCGTTTCGTTTTTGTAGGCTGGTCCGGCCTATTGCTCTTTCCTTGTGCCTATTTCGCCTTAGGGGGTTGGTTCACGGGTACAACCTTTGTAACTTCATGGTATACCCATGGATTGGCCAGTTCCTATTTGGAAGGCTGCAATTTCTTAACTGCCGCAGTTTCTACTCCTGCTAATAGTTTAGCACATTCTTTGTTATTACTATGGGGTCCTGAAGCACAAGGAGATTTTACTCGTTGGTGTCAATTAGGCGGTCTATGGACTTTTGTTGCTCTCCACGGAGCTTTCGGACTAATAGGTTTCATGTTACGTCAATTCGAACTTGCTCGATCTGTTCAATTGCGACCTTATAATGCAATAGGCTTTTGTTCATTTATTGCCTAAAATTAACCTCACGTCTTCTTGTTTGACTAAATCTATTAATTAACATACGTGTATCACTAATATCAATGTAAATTAGACACTTTGTTAATTACATAAAAATCAAAACGTATATCTTTCAAGTCAACCATACACAAATAATACCGATTCCTGAAATGCCTTTCTGGATATTCCTCCTCAGCGAATTATAAGATCTAAATGGAATTGAAAGATTATAAAATTTAGATGAAATAGTTTATATTCTTGTTAAATGCATACATTAAAGTATTTACAGAAAAAAGTGTCCGTTTAGACTCCTAACGTGAACATGATCCGACCCAAGAGGATGACTGCGGCAGAATGATGCTTCCTCATATACATCCTATGACAAACTGACGTCTTAATTAGAACCAGCATTATGTTAAAAACTGTAAAACCGCATAAAACATGATAACAAAATTATATACAAATTTAATCACTTGACTTCTATATATACCATAAACACTTAACCAATATGTACTCATTAATCAAACAAAGTAACTAAATGGATCAAAATCAAGAAACATGCGTGGTGATGGTGCCTTTCATAGCACAAGGCCATCTCAACCAGCTCATCCACCTCTCCCGCCTCATCGCCGCCTACAACCTCCCCGTCCACTTCGTCTGTGCTGCCAGTCACACCCGCCAAGTGAAGCTTCGCGTGCATGGTTGGGACCCTTTGTCCGCCGCCAGCATCCAATTCCACGAGTTCCCCATACCCTCTTTCCCTAACGACCCACCCGAACCCAACGCCACCATACGCTTCCCTAACCACCTAACGCCATCATTCGCAGCCATCATGCACCTTCGTGAACCATTCCTTAAACTAATATCCGATCTTTCGACCAAAATGAAACGAATTGTGATCATTCATGATTACTTGATGAGTTCCATCATTCAAGACTATGTTTCGGTCCCTAATGCCGAAGTTTACATGTTTCAAAGCTGTTCGGCTTTTACTGCCTTTTGGTACCATTGGGAGGAAACACCAACGTTAAAGTTGGACCATGAAACCGAATCGATGAGGACGAAAATCCCTACGTTAGAAGGGTGTTTCAGTAATGAGTTTATAGAGTTACTTAACTCATAAGACTCGTGTTTTAAGAATATCAGCTCGGGAACACTTTACGACACGAGTAAAGTGTTTGAAGCAAAGTACTTGGAGTTACTTAAAACACGAAGAGGTCACCTCAGGTACGACCAAGAATTGGGCTATTGGCCCGTTCAATCCGGTTACCATGAGCCATCAAAAGAGCTCGGGTAATGAATACGTCAAGTTATTTGATTGGCTTGACAAACAAGAACCGAATTCAGTGATTTATGTCTCATTTGGTACCACAGTTACATTAACTGATGAAGAAGTGAAAGAGATTGCAACCGGATTGGAAGAAAGTGGTCATAAGTTTATATGGGTGGTGAGGGAAGCCGATAAAGCCGACATTTTTGATGGAGATGGTGGTCGGAGAGTGGAGTTGCCGGAGGGTTATGTAGAGAGGGTGGAAAGCAGTGGGGTGGGGGTGGTGCTAAGAGGCTGGGCACCGCAGCTTGAGATACTAAAACACCGGTCAACAGGTGGGTTCATGAGTCATTGTGGTTGGAACTCATGCATGGAGGGGATCACAATGGGGGTGCCAATAGCTACATGGCCCATGCATTCGGATCAACCGAGGAATGCTACACTGATAAAGGAAGTGCTCAGGACTGGGATAGACGCAAGGGAGTGGGGATGGCGAGATGAAAAGGTGGCGGCAGCTATGGTTGCAGAAGCAGTTAGACGGTTGATGGCTTCGGAAGAAGGGTGTTTGGTAAGGAAGAAGGCGACGGAACTTGGTGTTGCGGTGCGGCAATCGGTGGAAGAAGGTGGCGTTATGCGCAAGGAGCTGGATGAGTTCATTGATCATATCACTAGACAGTAACAGGTTTAAAATTATTATCCTTTGTTGAATATTCCAAAGCCATCGACCAAATCTTATCATAGTTGCTGTCATTGTTACTGCTAAGTAACAAATTTATCATACTTTGATACTATATCAGTATAATGATTGATTGGGAATATACGTTGCTCATATAATAGTAAAGCAATTACTTGTGTAGTCATGTAAAAATTTATTACAATCAGTATAACAAGCGCTTGTTGATAATTAAGTTGGTCAATCTAGATTACAGACTTACGGATCAACTAAAATAAGTTTCGACACGCAGCAAAATTCATAACTTGAGGACTCGAATAATCCGTTACAAGACTTTGTTGACTCGATAAGTATTAGTTCCATCAGCAACAAGGTCTTAAGCAGACAAGACCAAAGTCAAAACATGAAGCTAGAATTCAAGTGTCATGATGGTTTGTTTCCATGTGTATGAACATCACAACCACCAAACTGGAAATTATTGTTACTCAGGGGCTGCATAGGTTCTTGAGATCCTCTTCCTGCGCGTACCAAGTCGGTATTATTTTTGATAAATGAGGATACAGATCCTTGTACGAGTTCCTTATCGTCCCTTCTGCAACACCCGTTGCTAGTGACACATCTGTATAAACCAACATTTCTCGCCTCCAGATCAGTTAAAACGATATTTGAAAAATAACTTATAACTTAATAATTTTACTTACAAAGCAAATTTACCTTTGAGGGGTTTCTTTTCATCGGAAAGTTGAGTCACGATGTAAATAACAGCTGCAGCTATAGAGATTGGGCTTCTCCTGAAAAAAAACAGAGAGAAAGAAAACAGGGTTATAAAATAATTAAACAACGATGTCTAATTATGTGTAACACAAATACAACAGAAGTACCTTATATCAAACTGTTCAGACTTCTGGACAGATTCCTGGGCCGCTTTTACGGTCTGATTAGTCATGCCAAGATTGGAACAAAAGCGCCTCTATTGTTTCAAAATTAGGTAACGATTAATCAAATAACCACAATACATGTATTATTTGAGGTAACCGTTAACGTAATAAAACAGACCATAAAGTCGCCAGCGTGTATAGTTCCCATTTCAACTGATTGACCCATCTCAAGCTCTAGTTGCTTCACAATGTATTCTTTTGCGCGTCCAATCTCCTTCTTAGTGGCTCCATTGGCAACCGAGCAGATTTCTGTTCAAGTAATTCTGGTTTGTTATATAAACAGAGACCAGCAAGCATTCGCTTAATAATGTAACGTTGATTGTTTATACCCTTTACAGTGCGTGGCTTGTCCTCTTGACGACAAGCAATGTAAAGACAGGCTGCCAAGATGGCATCTTGGTTTCTTCCCCTACTTGACTTCTGATCTTCAACCTTCTTAAATATTTCATTAGCACGATCCTAAAAAGTCAAGCACAAGACAATAACACCACCCAAATGAATATAAGTAGGGGGGAAAAAAAGAAAACAAGACTAATAATGCTACTAATAAGAGCATACCTTTATTGTTGCAACAAGTCCCAACCTGCATGACAGATTGAATGCATCAGAAATGGTTGTAATGTTGTATGCTATGATAATAATACTGATTCAAAGAATGAACTGAACAAAAAAATGTCCCAGCAATATCAGCATCCTCAAAAT
Organism: Bidens hawaiensis; assembly: GCF_021521415.1. NCBI lineage: Eukaryota > Viridiplantae > Streptophyta > Magnoliopsida > Asterales > Asteraceae > Bidens > Bidens hawaiensis. The sequence continues at coordinate 1,225,109 of NW_027491069.1, read as the reverse complement.
ATTACTATTGAGCTAGATGACAGGCTAATTTAGTTCAAATAGTCAGAAAGTGCTTAGCTTAAAGATAGGTTATGATCATAATAGATGAACCAATGTTCAAAATCAGTTACAGGGTGTTTGGAATTTTAGATGAGGTCCTTTTCTTGGTTATTGAGCTTATTAACTTGAAAAGTAGGTAAGCTAATTAACTTAATTAAACCCATTAACATATGTTGATAAGCCTATCGGCTTTTCAATAAGCCAATAAGAGCTCAAAATATAAGCTCAGCCAAACACCCTTTATCCCTTGAATTTATGCCACAGGCACATTGGAGCATGATGAAATAAAAACTGAATGTCTGGTGGATTAGTTTTTAAGCAATTATCATAACAATAAGGTTACAAAGCACAATTCTTAAGTTTGAAAGATGTGTAGGACCGAAATCCTGATTAGCATCTATCTGGAACCCTTTTATTAACTAACTGGGCCTTTGTAGGAATTAACATAGCTCCTATTTATTCTAATAACTGATTTAGGCTGGATAAGAAACTTTTCACTGTTATAAATATCTAGTCAAAACGGTTGTTATCTTCCCTAAAAAAATAATCCTAAATATCAGTAAGCATAAAATTTCAAGTACAGATTTTTTTTTTGGCCCAGCAAAACCAACTTTCATTAAAAAAACCACAAGATACAAGATATGATTCAGCAAAAGCTTATTGCAGTCGTCAAAAAACAATTTCCTTCTACACCTATGTTGTATATAATCACCTATTACACCATTAATACTTAAATCTACCCACTTCCTAAGGGGCACAAAAACAGAATAACACAAGATAACAGCAGGGCATCCAGAAATTCAAGTTCCTTTGCTTAGTGAGGCTGATCTTGGAGGTTTCTTTCAGGCTCAAAAAGTATAGAACAGCAAATGTGAAAGAACAGAACAACAATGATGCATCCAGGTGAGTTACACCTAACGTATATGCACACAGAACAATGGGTGTCATGAATAATGCTAAATGCTTTACCAGTTGCACCTATGATCTATCTATTTCAAAAGAAACTTACCTATTAAGTAGCACTACTATAAGCCCCCATATTTTCTGAACCACAAGTCAATGGCACACAAACTATCCATTTCGATCCTTTAAGGGTATTTATGATGACTAATTTACAAAAAGACAAGTAAAGCCTTTTGTAAATGAGCACAAAACTACATTGCAACATCATCATACTAGCCTTTTAGAATAAATACTCAGCCACTTAACTTTCTGATAGGCTGAAAACGTTGTACAGCTTACATAATTGATCTTACAAACCAAACGTAAGCGTTGGTTGATCTTGTAACTCTAAAAATATGATATGTTTGAGTCTTGACCAGCATTGTAGATAAAAAAATCAGTGATGCATAATTATGTCTTTGTATGTGTGTGTCAGATTATATGACTTAATGTCCGCACATGTCTAAGTGCCTAACCTTCATTCATTGAATATGAAAACAAAAGCATATGCCTTAAATAGCTGGACACTCAACTAAATGAGAACAATCCGAGTCTTTGTAGTGTATGTATTGAATTTTGTAATTTGAATACATGTTTTGTCATTTAATGCAACGAAAGGTGCTACGCTAGCATATATTTGAGACCACCAATAGAGACCGGATGCATTTAAACTTTAAAAATAAGACACGCTGGAAAATGGATAAGATAAAACCGAAAGTCTGGTGGACTATTTAATGACAGAGAAATCTCTAACATATAAAATGATAAGCTAAACTAGTAAACATCAAAACGCAGCATCAAAGCACAACCAGATAACATTGGTGCTAACAAGCAACACCCATAAACATCAATTAACGAGAGAAAAATGCATTTCATCATCTTAAAAACGCTACGATATTATTTGCTCCGTGCAGTGGCGTTTTACTTTAAAAGTTTTACAAAAAGAATCCTTACCTTCATTACCTTAACCCTAAGATATTATGCAAACAGTGACTTTGATCAAAAACCTAAAACCCTAAGCTTGCTTCCTGTTTCACAGTATTCTGTTCTGTTAACCTAAGCTTAACACACTAATAAATTCCTAACTACAAAATTGTTCAAAAACACTAGAATCAAATCAATCATCAACACAATTAGGGCTAGGTCTGACCTATCAGACATAGTTGCAATCGTCTTAAACGCCATAATAAGCGACCGATCCGGATTCGATCCACGGTTCTGCCACCGCCCCAACGACGAAGACAAGAAGTCGCTAGTGACGCCGTTAGGTTTCGAAATGACCGTGGACAAACCGCCGTCGTTTAAGAGGGCATTAGTGGGACCACCGACACGGACGGGATCGTTATCTCCGGACTCGTTGGCAAAGGTCCGCCACTCGGAGGTTTCGTCAATCGAGTGCGATTCGAGGACGAGCCCGCACTCGGAGCAGACGGTGTCTCCGGCGGAGTGGTCAAAGACGACTTCTGTGCTCCTCTTGCAATCGGAACAGTAGGCGTCCATATCTTACAATACAAAACAAATTGAGGTTAGGTTTTGAGCTGTGAGGATGGTTAATTAGTGTGTGAATTTAGGTCAATAATAATAACAAGGAAGAAGAGGCTTGGTAGGTAGGTTTTCTTGCTTTTGCTTTGAGGATGAGAGTGAGTCCAAATATTATTTCAAGGGATAATAACAAAAGGGGCCCTACTTGTTGTTGGTTCTAAATTATAAGAGCTTGTCTCTCCCCATACGGGTGCAAATCACCAAATGACTCCGATGGATCCCAAGCCTCTAATTAGGCTTGAGCTTAGTTCGTTTAACTTATAAAGAGTTTGAGCCCAACTCGTCTCGGTCTCTATTTATTTCTAAACCTCATGTTTGACTCGTAACTTGTTTTTTAAACTCGAGCTCGACTCGGTTACAATTTATTAATTAATTTTATATGCTCTTCTTTCGGTTATAATTTTATATATAACATACTATATATTATTTACTATTTTATATATATATATATATATATTATAAAAATTATATAAATGACAGACTCGTTTAGGTTCACAAGCCAGCTTGGGCTCGTTTATTAAACGAGCTTACTTTAAGGCTCAAGATTGGGCTCGATCTGGTTTAAGCTTGGCTCGTTCGAGCTTTCTCAAGAGCCAATCTCGAGTTGCTCGCGAGCAGCTTGGCGCGTTTGCATCGCTACGTAAAAGCCATGATAGCATGTTAATGATTATCCTTCCTTCATCCTGATCATCCTTTCCACAGCTGGTTTTTTCTTCTTTGTGTTGGCTTGGTGAGCGGTGTGAAGACCCAACTCCGGGGGATTTTGAGTGGTACCACGTGGTGTTCTCGTCGGTACCGATGCGGCACCGCCCTCTCAGTCCATCCTTATGATGAGTTTCATATTAATAAGATATTAGGTTACCGGATCCTTTTACAAGTATAAAACCCAGTATATTGGTTTATTATTTAGACGGAGATCATGATAAGTTCTATTTGTAGATTTTGACATAGAATTTTATATGTTTCAAATTAACTTTTCTATTAAAAAACTTTCCGAGATTAACTGTGGCAACTAAGTGTGCAACCTTCTCGCAAATCTTCAAACTAAATTGAAATTTTTAAAAACCGGGGATCAAACTTGCATTATGGTAAAACCCACATGAACTACAAGTGCAATGTTTTTTATTAGGTTTACATTTTCATAGTAAATAGTAAGTTCAAAGTTGGAAACTTAAAATCATCAAAATTATAATATCATAAGAAATTTAAATGAATATTGCCGTCTTTCAGATGAGTTTAAGATTAAAGTATCGTAATTCAGCGGATCCTTTTAGCCATGCAAAGCCATAATAATTTGATACACCGACGATACCCTATAATATCGTATAGAGAAAGCCATAGACCTTACAATCCCGAACAACTCTGATTTTTGCCAACCAATTAAATGGCGGGAGTTAAAATGAATCACATGAATTATTTATTACATGTATACAACTAAACTGCATCTAAAGTCATATTTCTAGTTCACTAAGCAAAAACTGCAGCACACGCTTCGAGTCAAAGCCAAGAAGGTTTGTTTCACAAGTTCACATCCACTTCGTTTTGATCGAACTACTGACCGGCGGTGGCGTTCTCACAGTCCTATTCCCATCAACACCTTAAACAAACCCAACAAAACCCCGCGTTAAAAACAAGTCTTATAAGCGAGTAAGTCTTTAGAATTTAGTGTTTAGTGTTTTACAAGGGTCAACTCCTCCAAGTGAAGATCTTCTTGACCTGTCCAGCGGCTGAACCCCAGTCAAAGACTGCCTCCGCGATGGCCTAGCAATAACTGGCGGTGTTACCATTGACATTGATGATTGCACTTCATTTGTTTTCACTGGAACCCTGCAAAGAACAACACAGATATTAACTTTTGTTACAAACTTTTTGACATATAATAATAATTTCAAACCAAGGATTTTAATACCGTTTTTCAGAGCCATTAATCAGTTTTCCAATGGTACGAAGCGATTTCCTGATATGCGACGGCTTCACATTTGCAGTGCTACCTCTAATATCCGAAGATATTATTATTTCATTTCTGATCGACACTTGAGCTTCAGGTGTTTTTGGTAGCACAAGTGGCTTCACTTGTCTGCTTTTGGTAGCAGAATTTGGAGGAGTTCTGTCTCCCATTGCAGCTGCTGGTTTTGGTCTCGTTAACGGCGATCTTGGACTTTTGGGGGTTCTATCTATTGTTACAGCAGCTGGTTTGGGTCTTGTTAATGGCGATTTTGGTTCCAATCTGTTAACATGTTGTGCACTTTGTGGTTCTTTAAGGTCCAGTTGTCTTTTCAGGCTCTCAGTCTGTTCTTTAAGGTCCATAACCTCTCGGCTTTCCTTATTCAACCGAGCTGCACCGAGCTCAACAGTCGAGGCCCGTTGAGCAAACTTCAAGGTACTAACCGTTTCCCCAAACGAATCACCTTCAGGGCTCACATGTGCAAACATCAAAGTCTTTGCATTTCCACCTGCAAGTTTCATATAAATATTAAAAAGCAATCTAATTTCTTGCATTATAAATGATTACAGCTACTTATATAATATACCTAACGAGTTTTGAAGAAGTAGTGTGAGTTTGCTGTTTCTGTATGGAGTGTGTGTGTTTTTCTGAGATAAAGCTGTAATTACATCTCCTAAACACGAAAGTGACTTGTTAATATGTTGAGCTTCTTTAAGCCCTTCACCGGTCACTTCTGATTTATCCACCCGTTCGCTCCCAGCTAAATCAACCAAATGTAAACAGCTACGAGTCGTCCCTCCGTTCACATCCTTTCCATTAACATGCACCGTTAATATGCTGTGGGACCGGCTGCTTTGGTTGTTCAGAGCTGTAGAACTGACGGCTCGGTTCACTTGACCGGTTTTCATTAAGTTTAGCACATCGGTGGTTGACTTGACCGAGTAAATGGTTGCATCCGGAAGACTCAAACCGTTGTCACTCGTGCAGCTGCGGATCTCCAATTTATTGGTGGATGTAGGATCATTGGTCAACAGGTCTCTGACTTGTTCATTGTATATTTCCACCATTTGTACAAAAATCTCGTATTTCAGAACATCTTTTCGTTTATTTGATAGATCGAATAGATCATTAAGAGCTAGATAGTTGATACCCATTTCTTTTCTTGATGCACCAGGGGGGCCACACTATTAGAATTAAACAAAACATTAACCAAATTGTGTTAAAACATAAGTTTTGTGGCATTATATCAACTCTCACCATTGTATGTGTTTTCCCGGATCCTGTTTGCCCGTATGCGAAAATGCACACATTGTAACCGTCCATAACAGATCTTATAAGTGGTTGTGTGTCCGCAAATACTTCCTCTGATAATAATTGCAAAATGTTAGAACTTAACTAAAAAGTGGTCATTTAAAAGTAAATATTTACCTTGAGTGGCGGTTGGACCGAAGACACGGTTGAATTGGAACAGCTTCTTTCCGTCTTTAATCGGTTTTGACGGGTCCATAACAATTAACGAGCCATCTTCCCCGATAAAATCGATCACGTTTTTCGTGTCGGATTTAAATGCAGGTCGGATTCTGCAGTATACTCGAATATTTCCTGCAATTTGTAGAATTGTAAGGTGATAGACTAATGACTAATAGCATTATCTTTATGTGATAACATTAATAACAAACAAGATATACCTTTTAGATCCTGGACCATATTGTATAAATTCCTGTTTTCTTGAACCACTTTATGGTATCCCTGTGCAGCTGTGGATAGTTCGTCTATTTGACTCTCTGAAAACCCGCGTACAAAAATCAGCATTTAGGCAAAATCTTGAAACATTTTTGTAAAAAAGTTAACTTTTTGAACATTGGAAAGAATCTTAGTCCATACCCATTTGTTTTAGATCATTTTGAAATTGAGACTGCAAGTCTCCAAATTCGGCCTTTGTACTCGACAGTAATTCCTTTAAGTCCTGCAAGATGGAGATTATAATAGACGGTTAACCAGTGGCTAAACATTTTTATGTTAGTTTCATTGATGAGCAAAATAAGTAGAAAGCATACCAAAAGCTTCTTTTCTTGTACTTGAACCACCTGCAAGTGGTTGCAATCGCGAGCTTGACACTGCTGCAACAAAGTTTTCAAGAATCTACGAATAAATGCAAACTAAAAATTGAATTATTTAAAAGAATACGTTAATCCACATACTTTTTCATTTTCAGTTAAGGATGAATTTGATGATAATGAAGTTGCAGAACTTGCAACTGATCCACTTTCTTCATTTGATAGATCTTTAGAAATAGGATTCAACTGATATACAAGAAACAAATGTTAATATTGGAAGGCATAATTCGAATCTCTTTTGTCTTAAATAAATAAATATGATACCACAGGAGACTTGTTTTGAATTTGCTCCTTCAAAGTACTTGTAATCATCTTACTAAGCAACTTCACAGAATCCTGCATAACATTATTTGGTTATAAGCTATTAACTTCAACAAAAGTTTATATAAAAAAATGAAGGCATTAGGATGTCGACACTTACCGGATTTCCATTACGAATAGAAGACAACAAATTACCATCTAAATTCTCCTTTGCATCAATCATGCATTCAGCTAAGGCCTTCACAATCAAATCTAAACAGTACCAAAAAACATAAACATATAAGTAATGTTTACAAAAGTTATATTTTATAATAGATTAAATAAACTAAAAATCTTTAAACCTTCAATTTTCTTAGCATCATTTGGTGGCTGCTTAGGGTTCCAACCATTTGACTGCATAACCAAAGGAGATCTAAAATCATTCTTAAAAGATTCATTCACTTTTTTCTTCAACTTCCTATCATTATACTCTTTAAGCCCCAAAACACAATCGACGATCTTAGTAGATGAACCCGCCACCATATTATCCTAGAAACCATTCATAACATAACTAGGTTCATAAATCATAACATAACAAAAAACTAAAAAAACATTGTAAAATCAAATAGACATGTACCCTTTCGAAAACCGAAGCTTCAAAAACCGGCAGCCTTAACCCTTCAACCGCTTTCAAAAAGTTCCTAACATTCTCAAAGAACTGATAAGCCGGCAACGGCTGCGAATCCCACGTAAGCGATTGCGACGGAAACCGACTAATCTCCACAACCTTCATAAACAAAACCAAGAATCAACTAAATTACTAAGAAAACCAGAAACCAGCTAACCAACTCGTACCTTCGGGACCGACCCGGGTTCAATCTGGTTAATCGCATGACAAAGAACCAACCCGTTTCTCAAGCAAGAAATAAACTGTTGCTCCGAGGGCTGCTTCGGTATCCCTAACGGCCCGACGACAAGTTCGAGCCATTCGGCAGCTTGGAACCTTCGGAAAGCGGCTTCTTGGGCTTTTCTTGAAGCGCGATTCAGATCGTCACCTGCTCTTGATGCAATCACCTCCATTAATTTCGTAATCTTGAATTGATCTCTTAATATTTCATAAAAGAAACCCTAATTGGTTTCGGCAAACCCTAATCCAATTGGGTGTGATGAGATTATAGAGAGAGTAGTGAATGAATTGAATTGAATGAAGAGAGCATGTGTGGGATTCTTGATTTTTCAATTAAGTTGCAGAGAAGACCGTTATAGGTTTTGAATTCAAATGTGTAGGTCCGTTGTGGTTGAAGGTGAAAAAGAGGAGTTGCATCTTCTGTATGGGGTTTTGACTGATTAAGCCGATGCAAATGAGGTAAGTTTTATTACTTCATACGGTATTACGGTAATGGTAAGTTTTGATTTCTTTTTTGTAAATTATACATGTGGTATTCAGTGGTCATTTTATTAATATTATTATATTGGCCTTTTTCATCAAAGAGACGTTAAAAAGTTATTAAACTCTTGTAAAGTAACATTATTTTCTTGACTAGCTTCGGTAAAAGACTAAAATCGAACCAATATAAGAAGTAAAATAAATCTTAGATCAGGCAATGATTCAACCTTTTTAATATTTTCAGGCTGTAAGGTTGTGTATTGTGGTTTAACTAGTAATAGCTAGTTAAATTGTCACGTTTTCAGTGGCAAAGCCAGAAAATTTTTCCTATGGGTTCGGAATTTTTTGGTGTTTGATTTTTCCCGTGCTAAAGTTTTCGGGCCCGGATGAGTCAAGTCGGTCATTCGTCCAAATAAATAAAACGCAATATCATTATGATAAGTACCCACATTGCAGTCAAGCCAATTAAACAATTACCAAGAAGTGGATCAACTCAATTATTTAGTTACCAAAACTAGAGGAACAAATCATGGGATGGTTTTTACCTTTCTTCTTTTTTATAATAGTGTAGAGATTAAGGTTGAGAATATCTATGTTTATTGTTAATCAAAATTAGGGTTTCTTAAACTTTATTTGGAGAATTGCCATCTCGAACCGGCTAACCTTTGTTTTTGGAGATTAACATATCTCGAATTGGGTCTTTCTATGTTACTTTTTCAAGAAAATCAATCTTTAAATTTTCCGGTTTTGTATCAATGGTTCCATTGCCGGGAATCACGATGGTGCATACCCGGAATAACCAAAAAGAAGGCAGTGGTGTTCACCATGATACAATCGCTGCTCAATTGGCAGCCATAGCGGCTCGACTTGAGTCCATAGAAACCCTAAATGATGATATTGCAGCACTCAAATCACAGGCTATGCGTAAGGACAAATTCGGCGGTGGTTATGAAAGATATGGAGTTGGCAATAACTCCTAGAACCACAATCGAAACCATAGTTCATACAAAAATATCGACTTTCCAACCTTCTCATCTGGCGATCCAAGTTATTGGATTTGAAAGCTGAAAGGCATTTTCGTTATTACCAAATTCCTAGTGATGAACGGTTGATATCGCTCTAGTGCATCTCAAGGGGGAAGCTTTGGATTTGTATTCGTGGTTGTCTGCCGAATGAGCAATTATTTTTTCGAATGATTTGGTTCATATTCTACAAAAACAATTGGGTTTTGTTGAATTCAAGAACTCTGATGAGCATCTTTGTAGCATTAAACAAACTGGCACTGCTCACAAGTATAGGCTGGAATTCACCAAACTGGCTGCCAGGGTATCTAATTGACCCGACCATTGCCTACTTGGGGTGTTTTTAAACGGGCTTAAAGACGAGCTAAGGATTAATGTTCGAATTCACAAACCTCAAACAATTACAATGCTATGAGATTTGCTATGGAATATGAAGCCAAGTTGGGACAGAACCACACAAGGCTGTTAGCTTATTCTTTTGCACCTTCAACTACAGGTCACCGATGTAAAACCAAAATATTTAGAATGGTTGAGGCTGTAGATGAAGAAGTTAAGACCTGTCTGGCAGAGGAAGAGGAAGAGAATCACGATGACAATTTGGATGAAATCAGCCTACACTCCATTGCAAACAATTTATCAATTCCTTGTGGCAGGTCTAATGGACCTATTACAAGGCCCTTATAGAAATACCTGCCACATTTACGGTTTTTCAGGATATAAATTGGAAAAGCTACCTTCAACAACATCCCGTTTCAGCTCATCCAATTGAATGGCTTATCGCTTGGCTACCAAATCCAAGCTGGAGTTACAATGATATGTCATGTTCTATGAAGCGGGTCTATGAAGGGGGTGCGGCTACCATTGAATGGCTTATTGCTTGGCACGCCAAATTCCTTCTTTTCGACTTGAGGGAAGTCGTTTCTCCAGGCGGGAAGTATTAATGCGTACCCACAATGCAGTCAACCCAATAACCATTTACCAAAAATTGGGTTAACTCAATTATTCAGTTACCAAAATAGAGGAGCAAATCATGGGACGGTTTTTACCTTTCTTCTGTTTATAATAGTGCAGAGATTAAGGTTAGGGATTAATCAAAATTAGGGTTTCTTAACCTTTATATGGAGAATTGCCATCTCGAATCGGCTAACCTTATTCTTGGAGATTAACCCATCTCGAATTGGGTCTTACTATGTTACTTTTTCAATAAAATCAATCTTTAAATTTTCCGGTTTCTATCACACTATCGTAATAAAAGTATATCGTCATTGTTTTCGGGCCCAAACTGTGAAGGAGACAATAGTTTGGACCTTGTCGATAGAAAAGAAATAGGTCGGTTGCTGTTTTTGGCTTCTTTTTTTTCTATTTAATTTTTATTTAGATATTTTGTTTAATATTAATTGGTTGGGTTTATTAACCCATTCTGCTAATAATAATGGGCTTTTTTTTATAATATATATATATATATATATGGGTTTTATAAAAATACATTCATTTCTAAAAAATCATTTAACTCAATTTTTTCATAATCAATGGGTTTGAATATTTTTACAAGAGTGACCGGGTTCGTTCGTCGAAAAAGAATGGGTTCGCTCGTTAAATCGTACCTATAGATTATATATAAAACCGAAAATTGACTGGGTTTGGCCAAACCCAGTGAAATGTATGTGGCTCCGCCACTACACATCGCTATCACATAGTCAATGAGGTTTAACTAGTCTGTCCTTTAGATAACACGTTGTGGTTGTGGGTTAACTAGGTTTAACTAGACATCATAATAAGGAAAAAAAAACAATAAATAAATAAATAATTAAATAAAAAGATGAGATTGGTTGTTAGTAGAGTTGACCTACTTATTATTTGTGTTTCACGCTGTAAAGGGATGGCGCTTAAACCTATGGCGTTGTATTTGTTTCTTGTGGGCAACTGTAGCCAGTGCCATCATGCCCATGTAGCATGGTGCCTCTCTGTTGAATCACAATAGTCTTAACAATCAAACTAGTTGCTTCTTGAGTTCTTGTGTTCTAAAAAGGACAAGTGTATAACGAGAATCAAATGGTCCAGATTCTATTTCTACACATATTATAGGAGAAATCATGTAATTTACTCCTTTTTGACATTTAAGTGACAATTTTCAAGTGTTTTAACCCTTTGTATTTTAGTAAAGCGTATTTTTTTTTATTACCCGGCAGGAACACAAAAATAATCAGATAATCCTATGATAATTCTTTGTTCCATGGGTTATCACAAATTCCAGTTGTTACTTAGTCATAAGGATGAGCTTGGTACCAATCCTGAATTTCACAAAAACTTGATACGGTACCGAAAATGCTTGGTTTAATACCGGTATCGTAGGCAAAGATTCGGTAAACATGGGTACTGAACAAGTTCGATCTTGATACATGTACTGAAATGCTCGTTTTGATACCAATATCATTTGCTCACCCTACTTGGTTGACACATAATAATCATAGCTAGCATTGTTTTTTATTTCTATGTCATGATTCATTTGTAAGAGCAAAGCCAAATCAATGCACTTGTTTATATAATTATCAATACACTTTTATTTTACGTTTTTACACTAATATTTCATAATTTCATTATTTGTTTCAATAAACTACTTATTTTTAAGATTTAATATAAATAAATATAATAAATTATAAAGTGATAAAAGACTAGTAGGAGAAAAAGTTATTCTTAATCTTAAACAAAACTTAATGGATTAGAAGACTAGTAGTACTTAATTAAAACTTGTTCGTGTCAATGCTTGTATAGAGAATCTTTCTAGTCCCTTTGTTATCCTCATCATCTGCATCTCTTTGAAAAAAAAAGTAATAAAAACACGTTTAAAAGTTTGATTATCTTTGAAGCATTATATTCTTTTTTCTGCTTGGGTTCTCATCGGTGGATTGGGGTTTAGAATCGTTATATATTTTTTTAGCTTATGTTGCAAATACATTTTAAAACACTAATACATATACACGAAAACAATTCTTATCGTCTCTATCGTCAATGATAGTATTCATTATAAAATGATTGTTTTGTTTTTAATAATAAAAACTTGATCCACAATTAAAACAAAATAGTCTTGCAAATTTGCAATTTTATTGATGTGATCAAGTGGCCCATAGGTTGTTTAGAAATGAGTGTTGATTGCTTACCAATTAATTTGGTTAGTGTAATCTCGGGTTTTGTTCAACTTAAGTTGATTGCTTGCCAATTAATTACAGTTTGATTATTTGATTTTATGTTCACCTCAACATTCCATAACAAATATATTTAAAACGCGCAGAAAAGAATGAAGTCTTGGTGGCAGCAGCGTCTGACAGAGAAGAGCTAAAACAAACCAAGGAAACTGTTGAGTTGTTAAACTCTCAGATTCCTGCTTTTGAGACGTCTGTTTCTTCCCTCGCGCAGGATCGTCAATGGCTAGTTTCATAGGGTGTGACTCGTTGCGCTTATGCGATGAAATACTCAGACGAGTTTCAGACCCTTGTGATGGATTGCAATGCTGCGTCGCGCTTGGTGGGTCGAGCTGAAGGGTTTAAGGATGGCTATGAATATGGCATGCTGAAGAAGAATCCATCCGACTACCCTTATCAGCTCGACGTTGTCTGCGCTGACATGGCCGAAGTGGGGGAGAAGTACTTGAATACTCCAATTCCCATCCTTGAGCAGGTATTTTAACCTTAATGAGTTTACCTTGACTTATTTTCCTAATCTTTTGTACTCATACTTTTCCTTGTGACTTGCAGATAACCGCGCTTGCTGACCAGCCCGATCTTGGCGCGCTAAAGAAATTACTTGACGAATGTGAAGGGACTGGTGGCAGCGATGATGGCGCGGGCAATGCTGCCTCTGCTAGCGGCTCTGGCGTGGCCAAAGGACCTACTCCTGACACTATCGTGATAGAAGACGACTCCATTCAAGACGAACAGCTTGATTATGGTAAGTTTGGAGATGACGATGAGCGGGCTGTGCCAGATGCTGAGGGAGGAGGTAATGATGAGGACGATGAAGAGGCTGATGTTGATATAGAGACTTGAAAAGCCCTTCATGTTTTTTTTTTTGTTTTTTTTTTGTTTGTAGTTTTTATCTCATCATTTTGTAAATTTGTAAACTTCTATGTTTTGGAATGAAATTTTGTTTTTCCCTTATTCGCATCTTGCGCATTCCCAATTCATCTCTTTATATTGCATGTTTGTGCTCGTTGAATATAAGGTATGCTTACACATTGAAACTTGGACAAGGCTGTAAGGAAATTATTTTATTTAATCCTTAACAGTTGTCACATTTCAAGTTATTTTGCAATATTCTGAATATGCTGACACGTGCCTTGGCACTTCATTATTCCTCCTTTGCGCGACGTTATCGCGCATTTATTATAGGGAATTATGAATGAGTTTTTTAGCCTTTACGTGTCAGTATGTGTTACTCTGATATCCATTATAATCCCATGCGCGACCTCGACCTGAGACCTTAACAACTATGTTTTGGCATGTGCTTTGCCTTAGTTGTGCTTAGGTACTTTTATGGTCTAGCTGCGCAGCATGTAGGATGGATGTTGTGAGTGATTTGAGCTAAGGCTCATATTATTGGGCTAAGGCCCCGACGTTTTAGAGTTAAAACTCGTTAACGCGTTTGAGCTTGAAGCTCGCGCATGTATGTTTTACTTCGTTTTATTTTTAGTTTGATGTCAATACAATGTTGTCATATTGCTCAAAATTAATAAAGGGAAGTGTGAAACATGTATGCAAAAGGTAATAGAACACACATTAAGAGAAAATAGCGCGCATCATTATTCATAATGGCTTAAAGGGCCTTGATTACAAACTTGACAACTTTTACATGAAACATTTTCTAAGCTGTGCTGCGTTCCATATGCGCGGGATCTTCTTTTCATTCAAATCTTTTAAAGCGTATGCGCCTTTTCTCAATTCTTCTGAGACTTGATAAGGTCCCTCCCAGTTGGGAGACATCTTTCCCGGGGGTATTGCGCGACTAGCTTCATTGTTCCGAAGGACAAAATCATTCTTCTTGAAGTGGCATTCTTTCACGCGCTGATTGTAATATTTTTCTAGTTTTTTCTTGTATTTGGCTTCACTGATGATAGCCGCCTCTCTGCGCCCTTCAAGTAAGTTGAGATCCAACCTCCTTTCTTGCTCGTTGTCTTTTTTACTCATCATGAGCACTCTATAGGATAGGCATCCAATCTCTGCTGGAATCATAGCCTCCGTTCCATAGGTTAGGCTGAACGGGGACTCGCCATTGCTGGTTTTGCTTAATGTCTTGTGCGCCCACAGGATATTAGGTAACTCCTCGACCCATGCATGGGATTCTCCCTCCAACCTTTTCTTCAGCCCATTCAGCAAGCTTTGGTTCGCGCGCTCTACTTGGCCATTCCCTTGAGGGTGGTATACTGAAGTGAAGACTTGGTTGATGCGCAATTCCTTGAGCCAACTGGATATCTTCCTGTCAGTGAATTGTTTGCCATTGTCGCTCACAATTTCCATTGGCAGGCCAAAACGGCATATGATGTGGCTCCAAATAAATTGCTTCATTGCCTCGGCTGTGATTTTTGCTAGTGGCTTGGCTTCAACCCATTTTGTGAAATAGTCTACTACCACTACCAAAAACTTTACTCGCCCCAGCGCTTGTGGTAAGGGACCCACAATATCGGTTGCCCACTTGTGGAAAGGCCATGCAGAGGTCACCGAAATCAAGTTGTTCTTTGGCCGCATGGTGTTTGGCACATAGCTCTGACACGCTTTGCATTTTTGGATCTCTTTTAACGCGTCCAAGTACATGCCTGGCCAATAGTAACCTGCGTTCATTGCCTTGGCAACCACCATGCGCGGGCCAGCATGTATTCCACAGATTCCTTCGTGTATCTCTCTGATCACATAGCTTGCTTCCTCAGCATCCAGGCATTTCATGAGCGGTCCAAGATAAGAGCGTCGATATAACGTGCCATCAAGCAGTTCGTAGTTCTGCGACTTGTGTCTTATCTTCCTCGCCTGTGCGCGATCGTCCGGTACCTTTCCCTCCTTTAAGAATTCCATTATTGGAGTTATCCATGATGAAGGTGTTGTATGAATTACAAGGACAGACTTCGCTCCCACCGACGGGTTGCTCATTACTTCCACCCTGACATCTTTGCCAAAGTGATCGAAGCTGGTTGATGCCATCTTGCTCAGCGCGTTGGCAGACTTATTTTCACTGCGCGGAATGTGTATGATTCTAAAAGATTCAAATTGTTCGATGAGTTTTTTCGCTTGCTCTAGATACAGAGGCATGGTGTTCTCCTTGGCATCATAAAGGCCATTGACTTGCGCTGCTACCAGGTATGAATCTACATGAGCCTCTAGCTTTTTGACTCCGAACTTGTGCGCGATGCGCAAACCAGCCAGCAGGGCTTCATACTCAGCTTCATTGTTGGTGCTCTTGAAATCCAACCTGATTGCGTAAGTATACTCATGATTTTCTGGATCCACCAGCTTGAGGCCTGCGCCGGACCCTTCGTTGTTTGAAGCTCCGTCAGTGAATAATCTCCAAACGTTTTCTTCATTATTGGCTTGCGAAGGGTCTAATTCGCGCTGAGCCTCTTCAACTTTTCCTTCAGGGATTTCTGCGATGAAATCAGCTAAGACTTGTCCCTTGATTGCTGGACGAGGCTTATAGGCGATCGTGTGCTCTCCTAATTCCAGCGCCCATTTTGTCAGCCTTCCTGAGAGCGCGGGACGCCGCAAGACTTGCTGGATGTTGTAACCAGTCAGGACTTCAATAGGATGACCATTGAAATATCTGTGAAGCTTGCGCGACGCATGCGTTAGTGATAAAACTAACTTTTCTATGATGGTGTAGCGCGTCTCAGGATCTGTCAGCACCCGACTTACATAATAAATTGGTGTTTGGATTCCTTTGCGATCCACCAGTAATACTGCGCCAATGGCGCGCTCTCCTGCTGACAGGTACAACGTTAAAGTTTCACCAGGAAGTGTAGCTGTGAGCGCAGGCAGATTTATCAGACATTCTTTTATCTCATTGAAAGCTTGCTCGGCCTCAGGCGTCCACTTGAATTGGCTTTTCTTTAAGCAATTTCTCAATGTGTTAACGAATGGGGTAGATTTGCTTGCATGGTTTGCTAGGAACCTGTTAATTGATACCAATCTGCCATTCAACTTTTGAACTTCCTTCATGGTGGATGGTGAGGGCATGTCAAGGATAGCCTCCACCTTCTCTGGGTTCACCTTGAAACCATCCTTGGTGACCATTACACCGAGAAATTTCCCTCCTTCTACGCCGAATGTGCATTTGCTCGGGTTGAGCTTCATGTTTACTTCCTTTAGGCGCCAAAGGGTTTCTTCGATGTCTTTGAGCATTTGTTTTTCCTCCCTGCTTTTAATCACCAAATCATCCACGTAGACTTCTAAGTTTCTTCCAATTTGCTCGTTGAAAACCGCATCCATGAGTCTTTGGTAAGTGGCTCCTGCATTCTTCAAACCAAAGGGCATTTTTGTGTAACAGAAAACACCCTTGTCAGTTCTGAAGGCAGTATTGTCCTCATCTTGTGGTGCCATTTGAATTTGATGATAGCCCTTATAGGCATCCAGGAAACATTTGAGCTTAAATGGCGCCACAGAGTCCACCTTCGCGTCAATGTTTGGGAGGGGGTAACAATCTTTTGGACACGCTTTGTTGAGGTCCTTGAAATCAATGCACATTCTCCATGACCCATTGCTCTTCTTTACCATCACAAGATTGGCTACCCATGTTTGGTATCGTATTGGGCGGATGATATTTGCGCGCAGTAGATCTTCTACTTGCTCATTCATGGCCTTTGCCTTCTCATCCCCCATGACTCTTTTCTTTTGAGCAATTGGCTCTACAGACTTGAATGTGTTGAGAGAATGCTGCGCCAGGTCTTGCGGAACCCCAGTCATATCAGAATGTTGCCACACGAAGACCGATATATACGTTGTGAGCAATCTTTTCATTCTCACCCTTGTGTCATCTGATATCGTAGCTCCAATTGTGATTGTTTGTTCTGGGAATTTTGGGTTGAGAATCCATTCCTCTGGCGCGTTGTTTGCCATTGGAAGCTTCATTCTCCCTTCTCGCGGTATACTTGTTACTGCGCACAAATGTTCTCGGTATACAAATGTTAATTCTGTTGGTGTTGGGAACCCCAACGCGCCGTGCGCTGGTGACGGTATGGCGTTGAATTGGGCAATCGTTCCTCTACCCAAGATCATATTATGGCATGAAGTGATGGGCAAGACCAAGAAGTTGACAATTTCAGCTCGCTTGTGTTTCTCATCCCCCATAGTTAGTTCGAATTGTATCTGACCTAGGGGGTGAATAATTTCGTTTGAGACACCCGAGATTGGTGCATTCACAATTTCGAGCCTTGCTTGGTCTGCTGGATCCAACTTCCTGAAACATTGCTCATACATGATGTCTGATTCACTGCCGGTGTCCACCAGGACTTTTGACACCTCATAATGAGCGATGTGTGCAGTGATGACTAGAGGACTGCTGATAGACGGGCCTCCCCTGATTCTTGGGAAGATTACTTGTTGCTCGCGCCAATCTCCTTGGACTTGCGCGCTTCTCTTTCTCGATCGTTGCCCTTGCCTTCCTGCCTCAGCTACACAGATTCTTTTGAACTTTTTGTTGGCTGGGGCTCCTTCTGGTTGTTCATTTTCTGGTCTTGGGTTTTTCACCAGGTGAGCCAACTTGCCTGATTTCACATCTTTTTCAATTGCATCCTTCAAATGGTGGCATGCATCGGTGTTGTGCCCTGTGGACTTGTGAAACTCACAATACTTGCCACTGTTTGGTGGTCCCTTATGGAGTAATGGCTTGGGGCTTTTAAACTGGACATTCTCTGTGCTTAACACTTGCGAAGGCGTTTTGGTGAGGGGAGTCCATATTCTTGGTAGAGGTCTGTTAGGCTCTCTGCCGCCTTCCCTCTTGTCACCTTCTCCGCGATTACGAATGTCTTTTTGGGGCTGGGGTGAACTTTGTTGCGCTTGCTTTTCTGCGGGAGAATAACTGGTTTGTTGCAACCTGGACCATACGGAGTTTTGTTTGCCCCTCCTTTCATTGTTGCGTGGTGCTTCTGTTTGATGCCCTCTATCTCTTGCTCTGTTTTGGGCAATTTGTTTTTCATTTCGCGCGAAGACTCGCGATGCTTCCATAAGCTTAGCCCAAGTAGTTGGCATGCCATCTCTGCTCACGAGAGCTCTGCGGAGTTGATCACTGCGCGCACCTTGTATAAAGGCCACGCGCAAGAGTTGTTCAGTGATACCTCCAATTGCAAGAGATTCCTGATTGAAACGAGTTATGTAGTCTTCAATGGTTTCATCATTCCTGCGCACGCAGTGCATGATGTCATCGGGGTCGCGCGTGTGTCTGCGCTGCTGTACAAAGTGAGCCTGGAACTTCTCCAATAGCTCTTCGAACCCATCGATTTGTCCTGTCGGCAAGCTTTCGAACCAGACACGCGCTGCGCCCGTGAGGCAGCGAGCAAACATGTGACACCATGTTGGCATCGTCCAGCTTTCTAGGTTTCCAGTGTTGTAAAAACCTTGTAAGAAATCATCTGGATCTGTTGTACCATCGTACTTGCCTAGACCACTTGGCATCTTGGTTTTGTGTTGAATGGGAGCCTTCGCAATGCGCTCAGTGAATTTTGAATGCTTCACCAAGATGGCTGGCCTATATGGTGTGGTTACGTCCACTTGCCCTTTCGCTTGTGGGTTGTACGGTGTGTATAGATCCATATCAACTTTGGCTCCAGGCGCTATGTTCATGTGCGCGCGAAGCTGTGAACCTCCTGCATGAGTATCTCGCATCTTCCTCATGCTGTGCACCTCTTCCTCATCACTAACATCAGCGTGTTCGGTGTGAACAGAGTGACCATCTTCCGGCGCGCGCGCCCTTTTTGTTGTTCCCTGAATGGTTTGTTTATCAAATGCGAGCCTTTGTGTTAAGTCGGCTAACTTTTTGTGTTTGACCAGCTCATTGTATTTGTCCATTAAACGCCGTTGTTCGTTTATGAGCCATTCTTTAGGGTCATTGGTTTCAACTTTCGGACCCATTGGTCCTTTTTGTTTTGCACCAGTCAGATTTTGGAACGTGAGATCGTCTGGAGGAGTTTCAGTCTGGCTATGAGGTGTTGTGATGAAGGGATGGTTACTGGTGGTGCGTGCAGTATCACGCGGCGCCCTCAGAAACTGATGTCCCTCATTAACATCCTCAAGCTCATTATCCTCCAAAACTTGATCGCTGTTTCGAACACCGGAAACCATGGTGAAGATTTTCAGAGAGAACAGATGAGATAGTGGTTTTGTTGCCGTTGTAACAGGTGATGGCGCCAATGAAGAAACATGGATCGACTTACTAGTATACGATCAACTTTCCTCGGGTATGAGTGTGCTATATCACCGATGGTTTTCCGGAATATGAATTCTTCCACCTACAAAACGAGCAGCACCGTGAACTTACCCCTCAGAAAGGGACATAGGGGTCCTCTTTGGGGTAATCCTCCGGTGTGAGAATAAGATATTGTAGGAGAAGATAATAATAATCTGAAAGTGAGTAAGGACTTAGAATGTATTTTCTTGCTTACCTCCCCTTGTGGAGGTGGTGTGGTATTTATAGTATTAGGGTTTCAAATGATTGGGCTCAGACCCAATTAGGGCCTTTTTGGCCTCCTCCTATTGCTTCGCGCCACGTGTCCTTAGGACACCTGGTGCTTTTTCATTGATTATTCTCTGACCAAGGTATTTCACCTGACCCATGTGCAATCACGTGGTAGCACATGGGTTTTGCTGAGTTGTCCACCCTTCATTGGCAGCTGTCAACATCAGCATATTCTTTATTCCTTAAATGATACCTTCTGGAAGGTTGTCTGATGAGCACAATCATGGTTGTCCTTATCCTGATTTGGATAAGGACGTGGTTGATTATGTGCATGTGTGATATGCGCCTATCCTGGGGATGCGCGAGGTCTTCTCTTTATTCTCACGCGCAGATGTTTCATGCGCAGATGTGATATGCGCAAGCATATGTAATATGCGTGAGCATATGTGATATGCGCCATGCGCAGATGCGCCACGCGCAGATGTGATATGCGTGAGCATATATGATGCGTGAGCATATGTGATACGCGTGAGCATATGTGATGCGTGAACATATGTGATATTAGCCACGCGCATAGGTTTTGGCTTTGTGTCTTCATGACATCCTGATTTCAAGCCTCTTGTCTATGTCTTGTGGGTTGACCCGCCCCGCTCGATGTTAAGGCGGGTGCATACCTCTTCAAATGTTCTTTTTAACCTCTTTATCTAAAGTAGCCAAGATGGAAGCAATGTCAATTGTAAAGTCAACCATGATCAATCATTTAATTCATGTATTAGTCCTTAACTATATGATGTATACCAGATGATCCATGTTAACCTACTTTTAATATATTTTATATTCACTAAACCGGCAACTTAAACTTATAGACCAAACTAATGATATTATACTAGCTCTTAAATAAATAATTTTTTTAATTCAATGCAAACATCACACAAGCAAATAATTAATATTTCGTTAGAATAGGCCGGTCAACGTTATTTTGTTTGGCTCAGATTAATCTGTGTTAAATTATTTGATTTGGACAGCAAATTAAAATGTAAAAATTGACAAAGAGACATAAGCAAGACGAGACTTATATTAGGTAGTGGTCATAATAAATTCCACGTGGACATTAGTAGGCGACCAAAATTGATTGGCGGTTTAGTATTACATAGCAGTTTGGAACCGCCTTCGATTTATTTATATCAATAATGCCATCTCCCTTTACATCATCGGTCCCATTTCTTAAAAAAGAAAAGAAAACGTTATTATCTTGAATTTGTTAATAACATTTTGTAAATTCTATTATGCACCTAGGCTGATATTTTTTAAAATATGCATTAACATATTATCTCACTCATTCATCAGTGTTACATCAAATCTTTAGAGGAATTTCAAGTTGGGAGTTCAATGATTATGTTGGGTATGATGAGGCTCAAACTATGGATTTAAGCATCTTTATCTTTTTGTTAGATCATTATCTTTTTCCATCACTAGACATGCACTTGTATAACTTAGTTACTTGCCCTTACTTTTTAATCATGAAGAGGTTAATCGAAAGCGGGGATACACGCCTTACACTAATGGATCTATAGAACTATGGTTTAGGCTTCTGCGAAGCTTTGATTGTTACACGTCAAACACGTGTAGAAAAGGTGTTTGGTGTTGGCTATCATGAGAAACCGGCCATGATGGCTAATTAACTAAGAAATAGTGAATCGTTGCAAGAATGAATATGTTAAGAAATTTATAAGTGTGAGGTCACAACACACCCTTTACTAAGTTGCCTTTTATTACATTGTTCAAGATACACATGTAAATGAAAACTTTACATAGCGGAAGTCTGAAATATCAAAAGGACCATTTGTGTAAGGAAAAATAATGTACAAAAAAAAAAGGAAAAACGGAAAAAAAAACTTTCAATGCACCCAAGATACTTGCTAAAAGTCTCTATTTAATGTTGGTGAGTTTATGATTTGTTTCTAAAATAATTTCGTTTAAATATAACAAATATCATGCCAATATTAGATATTAACTACAAACAAGAGTACTAGAATGCATGAAACGTCTCCCACAAGAAAACCACAAACATTTGCATATAAAAGCATCCACTATAAAAAGTTGCAACCATATGTAGATATATATCATCATAAGATTTACCAACTTACTTTGAAGCCTAATGAATAATGTTTTGCTCAAAAATTAACAAGGGTTTCGTAACCAAATTAGTAATCGGGACTTGGTGTTTGTATGAAATGAACTTAAAAGTGTATGAATACGAGGATTTGTTGCGAGGAACAAACCCGTTATCCTTAGGATAACAAGCAAAAAACCCCGGGTGGTGAAAACTATCACCACTGGTTTATTAATAATAAAGGTGATTACAATTGTGGAGCTCAAACTTGATCGTGATTATAGAGAATGCGAGTGCCAGTAAATTCTCGAGTGCTAGAGTGTGTGTGTGTTATGATCCGTATAGAGCTCTATTTATACAAAAAATAAAACTAACAAAGAGTCCTATATTTAAGGAAGCTTTTAGACTAAATCAATTAGCCGTTAATTCTGTTAGATAGCATGTTTCCTTAGTTGCCACGCTCTAATAACAGTAAGTGCGAGTCATCGGGAGATCAAACAACGGTCTTTGACCTGGTAAACATGGAAAGTAGCAAATATCGTGTTAGTTATATAATGTAATTAGGATACCAGTTACCTTGGAGGATACCGCATCCTGGATTCGTTCTGAATATAATCTTTGCTGATGATACTAAAAATTCGTGCCCTAACAATTGTTCCCAAATTTTAACGGCTGTAGATATGCATTACAGCTGTAAAATTTTTGAATTTTGAATTTTGAATTTCAAATCTTCGCATGCGTGGTAGATTGTTGATGCACGTGTCACTCATCCGCCCTTTGGGTAAACCCTAGGCCGGCCTTATAATTACTTGGATAAATAACGTTTTTACTCACTTGTTCTTCTATCCAGGTAATCCCCTCTTATTTTCTTTCCTTTATCTTCTGGAAACTATGAGTCCGAAGCTCCGTGATTCTGGTATTGAAGATTTCGTTTCCCAAAATCTTCTAGCCAACCCTGTGAACGAGATTTGTACGTTCAATAACAATGATATTGCAAGTTTACAGTCCCGAGGCTGTTTCCTCCGAGAGCCATTTTTCGACCCTTCGATCTGGCCGTCTCATCTGACCTTGTTTCAAAGACCTGGGTTTACCGTTTAAAATCGGCTTTTCTTACCCATTTCCTGCCTTTACTACCGAGTTCTTTATCAGGACTAGTCTCAGTTTTGCCCAAACCATGCCCATGGTTTGGAGGACCTTGTTCGTTTTGGAGAGATTAATTGCTGACCATGCCCTCGATCTTACCCTTTCGAAGCTTGCTTCTGTATATGACCTTCATAGCCACGGGTCTTCGAGATATCTTCTTAAAACCAAATCCGGTCGATCTCTGCTTGTTTTGTAAAACACCCAGAATAGTGACCAGTGGAAGAGACCATTTTTCTTTGTTATGAGAGATTCTCTTCCACAGCCTGACACTCTTCCTTATCTCTAGGTTTCCAAAAGTAGGATACTGTATCTTGAATATATATGCTAATATCTTTGTAACTGAAATATATTCTTTTGTTTTTTGCAGCTTTGAAGTTTTTCGAGATCGCCCATCCCACCAGAGAGACTGAGGATAAGCTTGCATCTTTCTTTCTTATTGACGAGGAGGAGAGGACATTTTACCTTCACTTAGGCCTTCAAGGATCGTCTCCGTCCGCGAGCTCCGTTATGTCTGGTAAGAAATATTGAGATGTTAGTAGGAAATTTAAGGATCAGAGATATTAACCTGTGTGTTTGCAGGCAAGTCTGCTCCTATTTTTGCTCTTGAAGATATTGACAGCATGGTACCCACCCGAAGCACTATCAAGAAGGAACCTGTTTCTAGCTCCATCCCTAGTCCGGAAGGTAGTCGAGCAAAAGGCTCTAAGCAATGGAAGAGTCAAGAGACCAGCGAATCCGTTCCTGTGCACGACGTTGATTTCCACGATGCCATGAATAAGACTCAACAGGTATCTTTTTAGTTTGTCGTGATTTCTTATATCTTGAGGATAATTTATATTGAGGATTCTTTATCCTTGTAGGGCCTTGAGTATCTTTCCTCCCGGTTTGCTGCCATGAGCCTTGAACTCCATGAAGCCCATACTCGTATCTCTGAACGAATGAAGATAGGGGTCACAAAGACCAGTCTTCTTGATAAGAAGACCAAAGAGCTGGACGACATGAAATTGGAGCTGTTACTGGCCAAGAAGGAGCTGGTCCATCAAGAGGCTGAATGCTTGGTAAAGGTTTATGAGGCTATGGAGGGGGCGAAAAAGTCTGCTGCTGTTTCCGTATTCCAATCCCGGCTGGCCAAAGAAGCGAAGGAAGCTGGTCTGGACACTCCCTTTTGGGATGTAGCTGGTTGGGAAAGGGTCTTGGCTGCGCTGAATGGGGAAGCGGTAGAGGAGGCTGGTCCGAGCGGAGCGGAGAAGGTTGCGGAGGAGGCAGTGGATGTGGCGATCAAGGGAGCGGTGAAGGCGGTTGGTGATGAGGTGCAGTTGGGCAGTGATGGTGGTAAAGAAAAAGCTTGAGCCCAATTTTTTAATGTTTATGTGTTTGTTTGTGGTTTGATGTTGGGTTGTGATGGCTGTTGAACAATTTACTTTTTCTGTCTTGAACAATAGTATGCTTAGGATATTAGGATATATGGGTGGAGGGATCTTGACTTTCCAAGACGAAGCCCATGTTATCTTGACTTTTGAACATCTGGCAATACTTGGGTGGAGGGATCTTGGCTTTTCAAGACGAAACCCAGTGTTGCCTTTTTATTTTCCTGCACTTATGATTAGTCATGATATGATCTTGTGGCCTTAGTATTGTGTTTTGTATGTCATTATAGATAATCTATTCGAATATGTTTTAAAACATGTCTTGTGAAATATTTTTAAGTTTTTGAAATAGACTATCTTGAGGATAATATATCCTAAACATATTCCTTAAACTCTTTGTACCTTAGAGTAAAATATTCTAAAAAATATGTAAGTTCAATTATGCATTGAGATAAAAATATTTTAAGGACAATATATTCTTGAATTTAAAGTGTTGACAAATATTTTTAAGAAAAAACAATTTGATATGTTTTTAACATAACACATCCAAAAATGGTTTTAATCTTCCTAAAGTAAAATATGTTAAGTATAATATATCTATGAAATAAATTCCCAAAACTTATCATATTAAAAATACAATATTTGAGGTTGGTGTTTTGTAGAGAACATGTCCTTAATATATTTAGAAAAATACTTTAAGGATAACACATCCAGAAGATACATGTTTGAAACCTCTATAACTGAGATTTGACACAATTGAGCTGAAAGATCATATTTCAAATAATATGCAGAGGAAAGATTAGATATAAAAGTGTTTTATCAAGGATAAAACATCTTGAGGATAATGTATCCTGAAACATGCTTCTTGAATATTTTGAGAATTATAGTTCCAGAAAATATATCTTTAAGGCTTTTGGATCGTATATCTCTAACATAAAATACTTTTATGTTTTTAGAAAACATAATCAAAAGACTTATTAGGAAATAAAATATCTTATGGATAATATATCCTTATGCCTTGTGTGAGTTATCACAATTAAACCAAAAGATCATACCTTGAAATATAAGTTGTTTAATAAAACTAAATGTAAAGAGTACCTTCATGAAGATCATTTATAAATTTAGTTAGCTTACATATGATGTCCCCAATTGTTGAGCTTCTTGAAGTATTATGTTTCTAGAATTTTGCTAAGTCAAAAACAACTTTGTAACATCTCTCCACTTAGTGATTGTCCTATCTTCTTCGATCTGTCAAAACAAAGTTAGATAATCCTTGTGATAAAGCCTTTACACTGGCGACTAGGCCTATACTTGAGAGACATGAAAATGCCTAAGCTTGAGATAATATTGGGGAAAGTCCCAAACGTACGGGCATTTAAATGCCAAAACTTGAGACAACATGAAAATGTTATAAACCGTATGTGTGACACGTCTGCCACTTATCTTAAGGACTCGGTACATAGCCAACAACAAACGGATTATCAGCTGGTCTGGTCCGCCTGCCTTGAACTATATCCGAATCATCGTGCGCTCCAGGTGTTCGATGGAAAGGTGAAAACCTTTAAACCTTAGAAGATATTCAAGATATCTTATTCATGCGCTCCAGGCGTTCGTTGGAAAGGTGTAAACCTTTAAACCTTAGGAGATATCAGGGATATCTTATTCGTGTGTGAGGTGATCAGCCTCTGACTGTTGTGAAGATAACGTATCATTGGGATAACTGCAAAACACTAAACTCTTGATGAGGGGTAGGCTAACACCCCTCCGATGCTCAAGTCAGTAAACTTGATAATAAAAATTTTAAATATGTAATAATAGATTAGGGGACACACCTTTATCCTGAATTATTGAGGATACGACCATACCAGTCAAGGATACTAGCAAAAATACGCCTTAAGATGGATAGCATTCCAAGCTCTTGGTATAGGAACACCTTCCATAGTTATTACCCTGTAGGCCCCTTTTCCTGCTTCTAAATCGATCAAGTAAGGACCTTCCCACTTTGGAGCTAGCTTTCCTTCTACCGGGTTAGTGGTATTCTGAAATGCCTTTCTTAACACCATATCTCCTACTTGGAATCTTCGAATCCTGATATTCTTATTGTAGGACTTGGCTATTCTTTGTTGGTATGTTACCATTCTGATCCTGGCGAGATCTCTGAGTTCATCAATGGTATCCAGGTCTTTAATAAGGCTTTGGTTGTTGGACTCAGTATCTTGGATGTTGGTTCTTGCTGTGGGGATCACCATTTCTGTAGGGATAACAGCTTCAGCCCCAAACACCAAGGAAAAAGGTGTTTGTCCGGTCGCATTTTTTGAAGTGGTTCTATCAGCCCAAAGAACAAATGATAGTTCTTCAACCCATTTTCCTTTCTTGGATCCCAATTTCTTTTTTAAATTGTTGATGATAATCATGTTACTTGACTCTGCTTGACCATTAGCTTGAGGATGTACTGGAGTTTAAGTCACCATCTTGATTCCAAAACTTTCACAAAAGTTGGTTGTTCTTCTTCTGATGAACTGTGATCCATCGTCGCAAGCAATCTCTGCTGGGATACCAAATCTTGTCAGGATGTTGCGCTTGATGAATGAGATCACATCTTTTTCTTTGACTTGGACAAATGCCTCTGCTTAGATCTACTTGGAAAAGTAATCTGTCATGGCCAGCATAAAGACCTTTTCACTAGGAGCTTTGGGCAGCTTTCCCACAATATCCATTCCCCATTTCATAAATGGCCACGGAGATATGATAGGATATAATGGTTCGGCTGGTTGATGCAATATGTTGCTATGTCTTTGGCAAGCATCACACTTTTTGGAGAAATCCATTGCATCTCTCTTTATTGTTGGCCAGAAGTAACATGTTCTTAGTATCTTGGATGCTAAGGCTCTGCCCCCAGTGTGGTTTCCACAATCGCCTTCATGTATGTCTTTAAGAACTTCTTGTGCTTCTTGATATTCCAAGCATCTCAAGTATGGACCTGCAAGTGATTTTCTATACAAAGTATCATTTAGGATAATATACTGGGTTACCTTCATTCAGAAAGCTCTTGGATTTTCTCCTTCTAGAATCTCATTATCCTGAAGATACCGCATTATGGGATGGGTCCAGGATATTGGATTATCTTCAGGATTCGAAGTCTCCAGGACTTCTTGGTTCTCCTTCGTTGCTGGAGTCAAGATATGTACAATAGGTATCTTGAGAGCTGATGCCAAATTTGCTAAGGCGTCTGCTTCAGTGTTCTCTTCCCTTGGTACCTATACTATACCAAATGTTTCGAAACACATAGCTAACTTCTTAACTATTTCTAAATATTTTACTAAGTTTTTTGCATTCACTGCATAGGAGCCATTAAAATGGTTAGCTAACAACAAAGAATCAACATAAACTTGAAGATAGCTGACCTTCATATCCTTAGCTAACTGCAAACCAGCTATTAAGGCTTCATACTCAGCCTCATTATTAGTAGTATGAAATTCACAAGATACAGATAGAGGTATTATGTCTCCCTGTGGCGATTTTAGCAAGATACCTAGCCTGTTCCTCTTATGTTGGAGGCACCATCGATATGCAAAGTCCAACTTTCCTTGATCTCCAGTTTTTGAACTTCCTTTTCTACTTCCTCAAGTATATCCTGGTTAAAATCAGCCACAAAGTCGGCAAGTGCTTGAGATTTTATGGCTGTCCTTGGTTCATACAAGATATCGTATGCACTAAGCTTCACAACCCACTTTGCCATCCTATCTGACATTTCTGGTTTTCTCAAAACAGCTTTAATAGGATAGTTAGTTTTTACATGAATAACATGAGTTTCAAAATAGTGTCTTACTTTAGTAGAAGCCATTATAAGTGCTAAAATCAACTTTTCAAGATAAGAATACCTGGATTCAGCATCTAGTAGACTTTTGCTTACATAAAATATTGGATGTTGTTGACCTTCATGATTTTTGACTAAGACAACACTTATTGCACTTCCAGAAACAGCTAAGTACAAGGATAACGGTTCACCATCACCCGGCTTCATCAGGAGTGACGCTGAGGATAAGTATTCCTTCAAGGATACCAATGCCCTTTCTTGCTTCTTTCCCCATTCGAATTTTTGATTCTTCCTTAGGATATCATAGAAGTCTTTACACTTTTCTGAAGATCTTGAGATGAATCTGTTGAGAGCTGCTATTCTGCCCGTTAACCTTTGGACATCTTTGACATTTTTTGGTGATTTGATATCCAGGATAGCTTTGATCTGCTCAGGGCTTGCTTCTATTCCTCTCTTGGTAACCATATATCCAAGAAACTTTCCTGCTTTGACACCAAAATGACACTTGGCTGGGTTCAGCTTCATGTTATACTCATCCAGGATTTCAAATGCTGTTGCCAAGTCTTTGAGATGATCCTCAGCCTTTCTTGACTTTACCACCATGTCGCCTATGTAGACTTCCATCGTGTCCCCCAGTTGGTCTTTGAACATCATGTTGACTAGCCTCTGGTATGTTGCACCTGCATTTTTTAGTCCAAAAGGCATTGCAGTATAACAGTATATACCTATGGGAGTCATGAAGGCTGTATCTTCCTGATCTGAAGGCTCCATTTGAATTTGTTGAAATCCTGAGGATGCATCCATGAAGGTTAGCAGCTCGTGGCCAGCAGTTGCATCCACCATTGAGTCAATGTGTGGGAGTGGGAATGGGTCTTTTGGACAGGCCTTATTCAGGTCTGTGAAGTCCACACACACTTTCCATTTTCCATTTTTCTTCTAGACAACAACTAAATTGGCCAACCATCTAGGATATTGGACCTCTCTTATCATCTTGGTTTTGAGCAGCATCTGCACCTCTTCTTGTATGATAGTGTTTCTCTCAAGAGCAAACTTCATTCGCTTTTGATGCACCAGCCTGAAAGATTTATCTATACCAAGTTTATGAGTAATTATAGATTTAGAGATACCTGTCATATCTTCATGTTTCCAGGCGAAGGTAGAAGCTCTTTTCTTTAGGAAGGATATCAATTCCATCTCAATATACTCAGGAATACTTGATCATAATAATACTTTGATTTCAGTATCCTGAAGATCCAAAGATACTTCCTTTACATCCTGCTCTCTTGCTTGCAGGACTTTCCCCGGTTGTTTCTGTAATTGCTATGCTTGAGTAGGCTTTGTAGTCCACTTCATTGATGCAACATAACATTCCTTGGCATCTTGCTGATCGCTTTCAATCTTGATGACCCCCCAAGGACTTGGTAGTTTCACACATTGATGATAAGTTGAGGGCACTGCCTTCATGCTATGGATCCAGGGCCTGCCTAATATCACATTACAACAAGATAATGAGTCAATAACATAAAATTGTTGTAGAGAGTTGGTTCCTTCAATATATATTGGAAGTTTGATTTCTCCCAAAGTGTTCTTGGTCTTGCCACTGAATCCTACTAGAACTGAGGATTTTGGGAAAATCTCTGTTTCCGGAATATCCATCCTCTTTAAGGCATCCATTTGGATAATGTTCACAGAGATTCCTCCATCAACGAGTATCCTGCGCACAAAACAGTTAGCTATACATAAAGTGATTACCAAACCATCATGGTTGGGATCTATAAGATCACATCGGTCCTCCTTGTCGAAGAATATGATCCTCTGAGTGTTAGAATGGAAGTGCGGAGAGGTCTTTCTCCGTTGTCTATCTTTTTTTCTTTTGAACGTTTCTTGGCTGCTGAATATGAGGTTCCACAGATGTCGGATCCTCTCGAGATAAAGGATACAACCTTAGCTCCAGATGGCGGAGAAGGTGCCCTTTCAGGTATCTTGACAGGATCCTGACTCTTGTTCTTGTTTTTTTCCAAATAGTTCCTTCAGGTATCCTTTGCTAAGAAGATATCTTATTTCTTTCCGAAGTGCTATGCAATCTTCAGTGCGATGGCCAAAGTCTTCATGGAATGCACACCATTTGGACTTGTCTTTGATGGATCCGGGCTTTTCATTTTTCTTAGGCCATCTGGCCTTTTCACCTAGATCCTGCATTGCACAAATCACACCACTAATATCAATATTAAAACAATATTCAGAGATTTTAGGATACTCTTCATCATCCTCATCTTCTTCCACAGTGTTTATCCTGGGATTATCCTGCTTGGAATAGGGCTTGGGCCTAGTGTACTTCTGTGGAGTGTCTGACTTTCTATTGGTAGATTCATACTTCGGGATAACCGAGCTTCCATGAGCTTTCTTATCATCCTCTAGCCGAATATATCTTAATGCCCGGTTTCTGACTTCATCAAGATTTCTGCATGGAGTCATGACAAGGTCATCATAGAAAGGAGAATCCTTCCTTAGTCCCATCTTGAAGGCTTCGACAGCGGCTGCCATGTCAAGGTTGGGATCTCCAAAGCTTCCCTACTAAATCTGGTGATGTAATCCCTTAAGGATTCATTATTACGCTGAACAATTCTATATAAGTCACCTATCATTTTCTCAAAGATCTACTACAAGAAAATTGATTATTGAACAAATTAATCAAATGAGAAAATGATGTAATAGTGTTGGAATGAATACTCAATAACCATTTGAGGGATGGCCCCGTTAATGTTGAGCTGAATCCCTTGCATAGGCAAGCTTCTTTAATGTCAATGGGGATGGGGTTGATCTCCATCCTTTCTCTGTACTGAGCTACGTGTTCCTCAGGATCCGTAGTGCCGTCGTAGAGCTTCATGATGGGAGTTTGGAACTTCTTGGATATTTCTATGTCGCATATAGGCCAAGTAAACCTAGATAACTTATGGCTACCAGCGGGTACTTCAGCTATGGGACGTATTATCCCTGGGATACTAGAAATCATATCCTTCATTTTTTGCAGTTCCCTGGCTATCTCGAGGGTTATCCCCTTATCCTGCACATGTCCACGATTAGTGTATAAATTAGCATTAAATAAACTGTTACCGAGGTCATGGTTAGTGTATTAATTCCGTTAGATAGCATGTTTCCTTAGTTGCCACGCTCTAATAACAGTAAGTGCGAGTCCTCGGGAGATCAAACAACGGTCTTTGACCTGGTAAACATGGAAAGTAGCAAATATCGTGTTAGTTATATAATGTAATTAAGATACCAGTTACCTTGTAGGATACCGCATCCTGGATTCGTTCTGAATATAATCTTTGCTGAGGATACTAAAAATCCGTGCCCTAACAACTAACTCCATGGCCATAATAGGATACTCACTACCCTTGTTATCTCAATGTTGATTGTTGGGAAATCTCATACTAGGGTTTCAGTGTATTGTTAAATCATTTATAAATGTAGAATGCATGAAAAAATATAATTATGTAGTGTTTGTTAGGCAGGAGTGAGATAGGGAATGGAATGAGCCATTGCAAGAGAATAAAAAAAGAGGTGCTTGGTTGGTCAATGGAATGCAATCAACACAAGGAATCTCATTCCATCAAATCCATTCTTTCACGCCCCTTTTTTTTTCATTACATTCCTCTTGCACATTACTCTCTAGATAACACACTTGATAACCACCGCCACCACCTGACCACCACCACCATCGTCGCCACCACCACCTGACCACCGCCGCCGCCACCATCACCGTCACTACCATACCACCACCGCCACCATCACTGTCACTGTTTGACTACCACCATTGTCGATGCCGCCGCCGCCACTGTCGGCGTCACCATCACCGTTGCCGGCACAATCAACGTCATTGCAATTTTTTATTTTGTATTTTTTTTTATTTTGAGATATGTGTATTTTAACTATTTTTGTCATTTCTACTTCATTCATACATTTTTTTGCTACCAAACAACATAAAATAATAATTCATTTCATTCCGATAGGTTAACCAAACATGACAAATAAACGGTAATGAATCATTTCATCTCTTGTTAATTCCATTCCTCCTCCATTCCATTACCTCCAACCAAACATACCCGGGCGCGTTCGTTTCACAGAATTCGTAGGAATTCAAAGGAATTGTAATTAAAATCCCATGACATGACGTGCTCGTTTCGTTGGAATTGGAATCTTAATTCATGGGAATCTAAAATGGTGTGTTCGGTTGTCAAAGAATTGGAATTGGAATTGGAATTCAATTCCTTCAAATTCCATTAAATCAAGGGATTCTAAATCCTTCCAAAATGTGGAGGATTTCAAGTGAATTCGTTGGAATTTTTTCTCAAGTTTTTTTTTAACGAGGATAACGGCGGAAACATTTTAGTTTTTTTACTTTTTTTGTTTTCGATTTATATTTTGAGTTATGAATTTTTTTTTATTATTTTTATTATTATAATAAAAAAATTCATAACTCAAAATATAAATTAAAAATAAAAAGCCTAAAATGTTTTATTCATTGTTCTCATTAAAAAAAAAACGATTCCAATTTGTTTGTCAAACGAACACATCAAGAATGGAATGAGATTTCAATTCCTTCAAATTCCAATTCCTATTGGAATGTTTAGATTCCAAATTCAATTCCTTCAATTCCAAATCCTATGCAAATTCTAATTCCAATTCCATTCCATTCCGTGAAACGAACGCGCCCTTAGGGTATGTCTGGTTGAAGGTAATGAAGTGAAGGGGGAATAGAATGGAAGAAGGAATGAAATGGAACATTATCATTTCTTTGCCTTGTTTGGTTAACCTATGGGAATGAAATGAATTATTACTTTATGTTGTTTGGTATCCAAAAAAATTATAGGAATGAAACAGAAATAATATAACCGCCACCGCCACCATCACTGTCGTTGTCTGACCACCACCACCACCATCACTGTCGCCACCGCCCCTGTTGTCGTCACCATCACCGTTGCCGGCACCACTAGCGCCATTGCAATTTTTTTATTTTGTATTTTTTTATTTTGAGATATGCATATTTTAACTATTTTTGTCATTTCTACTTCATTCATACGTTTTTCTGTTACCAAATAACATAAAATAATAATTCATTTCATTCCGATAGGTTAACTAAACATGACAAATAAATAGTAATGAATCATTTCATTCCATTGTTCATTCAATTCCTTCTTCCATTCCTCCTCCATTCCATTACCTCCATGTTTGGTTGGAGCTAATGAAATGAAGAGGGGAATGGAATGAGAGAATGAATGGAATGGACAAGAAAATGAAATAGAACATTGTCATTCCTTTGTCTTGTTTGGTTAACTTATGTGAATGAAATGAATTCTTACGTTATGTTGTTTGGTATCCAAAAAAATTAAAGGAATGAAACAGAAATAATAAAGACACTTATATCTCAAAATATTCTTTTTACCAAACTAAAAAAAAACACGTCAATAGCGACGGTGGTGGTGGTAGCTCCGGTGACGAAAATGGTGGTAGCGAAGTCGACGGTGGTGGTGGTGGTGGTCAGACAATAGGGGCGGTGGTTGTGGTAGTGGTGGTTGGGTGACGGTAGTAGCATTGGTAGTGACTACGATGGTGGTGGCTGTCAGGCGGTGGTGGTCAGACAAGGAAATGGTGGTGGCGGCGACAGTGACAATGGTTGTGGTGGTTACGGCGACGATGGTGGCGGTGGTGGCGGTAGCACTGGTGGTAAGGTGATGGTGGCGGCGACGGCGATGGTGGTGGTGGTGGTGGTTGTTAGATTGTGGTGGTGTTGAGAAAGTAGGGTGAAGGAGGAATGAAATGAAAAAATGAAGGGGGGGGGGGGGGGTAGGAATGGTTTTAATGGAATGAGATTCCATGTATAATAGATTATTCCATTCCATTGAGCAACCCAACACCACTTTTTTTATTCCCACTCAATGAATTATTTCATTCCTCCTGTCATTCTTGTATACCAAACGCTATCTTACAGTGTAGACACT
The DNA here is from genome assembly GCF_021521415.1 of Bidens hawaiensis. Taxonomy (NCBI): domain Eukaryota; kingdom Viridiplantae; phylum Streptophyta; class Magnoliopsida; order Asterales; family Asteraceae; genus Bidens; species Bidens hawaiensis. Next base: position 1,190,786 of record NW_027491069.1, on the reverse strand, counting down.
ATTCAATTATATGCTATAATATAACACTATTTTCTTATCCCACCCCCCCCCCCCCCCGGGAGTTACGATGGTAAATCTTTTGGAAAAGATACGAGTTACATGCAAGTATGTAACACACGAACCTGACTGATGGTGCATGCCTATTCAGAAAGTGTAAATCTATTTCCATATGTTTGGCCCCTTGTTGTTTACATGATTCGAGGCTAAATACATGGCACCAACCGTTGTCACAAAACATAACGGTGGCATGAGAGATGAGAGACGAGACAATGTAACTCAAGAAGATAACAAAGTTCGTTCAGCAACAACGTTGGCTATAACATGATATTTAGCTTTTGGGATAGATTGAGAGATGACAAGCTAATGTTTGGACAACCAAGATACAATATTATCACAGAGGAAGACACAGAACCCCGTCGTAGACAGTTTAGTGTCAGGACACCCCGTCTAGACAATCAACATATGATGTACACAACTGTAGGCCATGAGTAAAAGTACCTTGAACATAGTGAATAAAACATTTAAGGACATGTAGATGTGACACAGGTCATGCTTAAAGAAACAGGCCTTCTGCACGACATAGCCAAAGTTAGGACAAACTAATGTGAGATATTGCATTGTACCCCATGGTTGCAAAAGTCACTAGGTGCTCCCAGGGCAGTCGACTAGGGAGTTGCGAGTACTCGGTTTATGCGGAGAGTACTCGGGGAGTACTCGGACATGGTAAACTATAAAGAAACTTATTTTTGGGAATTTATATATATGTCAAGTATCATAAATCTACTAATATTTATACAAAATACGTGAATATCGATATAAATAAAAAAGATACATCTTTAAATGCTAAAGCATCTAAAATTTGAAAATCATTAATTGAAAAAATAAAAGTCAATCTTTAATGTTATAGAAATATGAATTATGTTTAGTTTTTTAAAATCAAAATGTATTTGAGTTGACCGACTAGATCCAATTGTGACGGAGGTTGACCATTTTTTATCGATTCCGAGTAACTAGGCGGAGTTAAAAAAAGTCGCCTCCGCACCATACCTTGTAGCAATTACTCGTCGAGTACTCGGTGCCTAGTCAGGAGTTTTACAACCATTACCGTGAGAGGATAACTTGGGCTTCTTATCCGGTGGAATGCTTCAAAGGTTGAATGTGGCCATCTCGTACGTGCAAGGATGTCCCCTAATACGGTTAGAAATCCATGAGATACAAACCATGCGATTTCCAAAATGTGAAATCATATGTCAAACTTGTTTGGTTAAATGATTTGAAAACCAAAATGAAGCCAAATGTTTAACCTAGGTTTTTTATTTATCCACGACAATTCAGTGTTTTGAAACCTTGAATTGTTTTATAAAATTACTGTTTAGTTTAAAAATGATTAATTCTGTTAGTTATAAAAAAATTATATAGCCATTTTAAAGAATCTAAAGCTCAACTGAAATACGAAATACCCATAATATTTTATCACACTGACACGTCTTATATACGAAATGACACTTAAACTTGTTAAAGACTTAAGATAACACAATTAAACTTTATTTGATTTGGTTAACTTAGATTTTCTGATGTAGTCTTTCAATTTTCATTTGGCTAGTTCATATAGAATTAATAATAATTACGACCATATATGTATAACTCGTATTTAAGTGTTCACCTATGTCGATATATATAATACAACTTTTACAAATATTCCAAGATACTTATAACAAAACTAAACAAAACCAAAATAAAAAATGAATTAACGAACGTACATACATCTTCATGATTAATTAATATAAAGACCACCTATGACATAATTACCATATATTAACACAAATATTATAGAATTGAATGATTAGAAATGAAACATATTAAACAATATTATCAACTTAGAACGTAGACATTTAATAAAATATGATTCAGTATAACATCATCAAACAAAACCAAATCATAAACTAACCACTGACTCACGAATAACCTCCACCCCCTTTAAATTCACTCCTCCAACACCATCATTACACACTCTCAGTTTCAGCTTCATTATGTCCTTCACTTTCGATATCCATCACTCATCATCATGAACAACGTCCACCTTCTCCGTCGAACCAGCAGCTGCAACAGCTCAACCGCCATAATCCCATCCCCTTACATCTCCTCAACCTCCTTCATCATCGACCCATCATCCACCACCACCGATATCCACAAACAGCCCGCCGCAAGAGCCTCCATAGGCTGCGGCCCCGGTTTCTTCACTTCCCGGTTTATTCGTTCCATTATTAACTTAGTATCACTCCCTAGCATCCTCCCCACGTGCCACCGCTGGCTTTTACCCGCACAGCTTTCATTATCGCCATCACATACTCGTAGGATCACCGGTACATTATTCGGATACCGAAGAGGCCACGTCAGCTTCGCAGTGCAGTACGACCCAAAATCGGAACCAATACTAGTGGTCGAGCTGGTAATATCAACAGCCGGTCTAGTTAAGGAAATATCGTCCGGGTTGGTTAGGATCGCGTTGGAGTGCGAAAAACAATACGTGCGGTCGGGTCGAGTGAACAATAAGTTGTTTAATGAGCCTAGGCGGAGCATGTATTGTAACGGGCGTAAGTGTGGGTACGCGTTGACACGGGCGTGTACTGAGTCTGATTGGCACGTGCTGAGCACGGTCCAGACGATATCGGTGGGGGCGGGTGTGATACCGGTGGTTGAAGATGGCGGGAAGAGGAAGGGTGATGAGGGGTTAGGGGAGTTGTTGTTTATGCGGGCAAGGTTTGAGCGAGTCGTGGGGAGTCGTGACTCGGAAGCGTTTTATATGATGAACCCGGATGGGAGTACCGGAGGGCCTGAACTCAGTATATTTCTGCTTAGGATATAGTTATTATAGTTAAGTGATCGAGTTTACTTTTGATATTGTACGTTTGTAAGTTTGTTCCAGATTAATATCTTTACTTGTTAAATGAGTGTGTTAGAAGTAAATATATATGGGCTTTTGTGTTCATGATACTAAGAAAATTAGAGGAAACAATTTCGGAACTACTCTTATACCGTAAAATTATAAGTTTATTAACCCCACTCATATGTTTTTTTTTTCTTTTTATTTTGTTTAATCGTTTTATATTATTAATATTTATTATTCAACAAATACTTTATGTCCAAATTTATTTCTTTGGACCATTTTGTTTGGCACAAATATTTCAAACGCAAATAATTAAAAGTAGAAAAACCAAAACCGTACAGTTTTTAAAAATTCATAAAAAGATATTTCGGTTTTAGCTCAAAACCAACCCCTAATGATCAGCTATTTTTGTAAAGTGGACATTATGGTTTTATGCATTTGATTACACAATAAATAAGTTTTGGCACATTTGAGATTTTTGAGTTAGATCTTACATCAACCCATTAGAGATAACTACAACATTACTCAAAACGTGTCGTTTACATGTAGGTTCAAGGTCTTGAACACCAATTAGCCGAGGAGCCAAAAAAAGGCAGACTCAACAGAATAGAGCTCTTGCTGTGGCTTCTTCACACCCTTTATTTTCTTCAATGAAACAAAGTCCGAATACTATTTCAGGATAGAGACCGATATTGGGCCTGGGCTCGGGCCCATCTTCAAAGATGAAACTTCCTCCAAGAAGAATCAACAACCATCACCATCCGTCAGTGACGGATCTTGATTTTTTTTTTCAGGTGGTGCACTACGTTCAAATGTTTAAATTTCATGGAATTAGATATAAATATTTCGGGTCGGTTCATTACATAATAAAAATACGATAAAATAACAAAAACGACACCATCATTCGAAATTAAAAAACAAATAATATAAATACAATGGTCTTTATGAATTAAAAAAAATATTTATAGTTGTTTCCTACGAGACTTCATCTTTGGAAATTGTTACATAATATAAATACGGTCCTTCGGATGGATGCCCGAACTATCGGTGTGGCGCCTGCATAATTATGGTGGAGCAAGGCAGAGAACGACGTTTGTAATTGTATCTTAGTTTATAATTCTAGTTTATGAAACCCTAAAAAGCTGCAGAGAAAAAACAATTTAAAAAAATAGTGTAAAACGGATTTAAACTCTAAATGATGCATATAAAAAAAATAAGAAAAAGTAGCGTAAAACAGATTCGAACATGTGACATTCAATTTACCTACCAATTTAGAGATTTATCTACCAAACCAATAGCTTATATTCAAATTAGGATGGTTCATTTCTAATTTATAAGGTGGTTCACTCTATTATTTTTTATATACCAATACACTATTATTTCGAAACTCAAATGGTTCCGAGAACTACCCCTTTACATGGTGGATCCGCCCATGCCATCTGCTGCTTCATAAAACTTGAAACCGTTTAGCTGTTTACTACATCTTTTTCTCAAAGAAGGACAAAGAAAATGTTTTAAGATCCGTTACTTTGAAACTTTAAACTGTTCTAAAGAGCCCAGAAAGGCGGTCAAACCCACTCATCTTGCTAGTTTGACTAGTCAAACCCTGAAGCCAGGAAGACGGGCCTTCGTTGCCACCTTTCATTCTTAACCAAGCTCGAGCTCTAGCTCAAGCATGATGACCACTCTAATCATGAAACCCAGTGTTGCACCCTGCATGGTGGACACTCGGGGAACAGGCAATCGTTTATGTGGGACCCACAAAGGTGTGCCACGCATCAAAGGGTGTAGTCTCCTTAGGGTCAAGCATCAACGGCTCGGTCAATGATAGTTGAGTCAATACCTGTGGCTCGACCGAGAAGAAGTAGGTTTATGGATAGCCCGATTTCTCATGTCTGGAAACCAAAGCATCCAACGGATGTGGTCGACTTGCAATGAAGACAGTTGGTCAAGAGTCCGTTGAAATACCAAGGTGCAAAGGGGGTTAGAAAGTAGTTTTGTGATCTAGTTGATAGCTAACATGCATAGGATTAGAATGTATACTTCTTGCTTAATGATACATGAATACATCACAGTGCATAGAATGTATGCTTCTAGCTAACATTTATATTCTTGTAAGCGGGTAGTTACCCGGCCATTCTTGTAATGAATATTATGAAATATAAATTTTTGTGCGGGTAAGACCGCTACTTTCACTGGATTCCTTGCTTTATAAACGTTATATGACTTGCATACTTTAGTTTAAATTAGCAATTTTCCAAGTGTTTAGAATAAGTTAACCTTTGAACGTGGTAGATAATAGGTTGAAGTTTTGCTTCCTCTTTCATGATTGTGCGGGTAGGACCGTCACTTGCACTTAGTAGGATGGTTAAACTCTACCTACATCTGACCTGCGTGGAGGGTTTCCTCATCTTTTTAGAAATTTCTAAGTGTTTAGGATAAATTAACCTTTGAACGTGGTAGATAATAGGTTGAAGTTTTGCTTCCTCTTTCGTGATTGTGCGGGTAGGACCGTCACTTGCACTTAGTAGGATGGCTAAACTTTACCTACATCTGACCTGCGTGGAGGTTTTCCTCATCCTGTTAGAAATTTTTTATAAGTATTTTGAATAAGTTAACCGTTCGACGCGCGGTTGTCAATAGGTTCGGTTTCTTCTCATGATTTGTGCGGTTAGGACCGGCACTTTCATTTAGTTGGATGGCCAAAGTTTACCTATGACTGACCTGCGTGAAGGTTTGCCGTTTTTTGGGTTTATGCGGGTTTTGCCGCCTTCCCCACGCAACGACTTTCACACTTATGTATGCGGTGAAAACCGGCTTCAGTGTTGAATGAATTAACCGTTCGACGCGCGGTTGTTAATAGGTTAGTGTTCAGTTTCCTCTATCATGATTCATGCGGATAGACCGGCACTTTCATTTAGTGGGATGACTGAACTTTACCTTTAACTGACCTGCGTGCAGGTTTGCCATTTTTTGGGTTTATGCGGGTTTTGCCGCCTTCCCCACGCAACGACTTTCACACTCACCTTGAAGAGAGACCAGGCCTGCTGTGTACTATTCCTTTTCCACCAACTGCCGGCTATGCACGTGGTATGACAGGAGTTGGTGAGTAGGCAGCGGCTAATAGTGACATACAGTACAAGAGCATGCTGCTCGCCATACTGTTGTCAATGAGCTGTCGTATCTTTGGTCAGATCTTTTGCCCATACCTCGTCAGGTACAGTACAAAGATCTTCCCGTATCGTACGGACTGGCTTATTTGGGCGGGAGTATTCCCCCTCCCGCCTTTGTGCGGGATTGTTCCCGGCTTTGCTCATTCTTTCAGGTGACAACTGAATTATTGAGAGCTAAGTGCCTTGTGCGTGTAGCCTTGCTGCGCGGGTGGCCTTCCCTGATGGCTTGTATCCGCAACTGCGGGAACAGGCAGAGTACTTCACCATTGGGAGGCATTTCCTGCGGGAACAGCTTGCGTACTGCGCGTAAGGACGTCACGTCTCTGAGCATGGTGGGTCCTGCGGATCCAGTTGGTTTCTGCGCAGACGTCTCTCTTCAAGGTGAGTCTTGCGGGTCCAACTGGGCTCTGCTGGGACCTACCTCTTCACCTGTGAAACCAAAAGGTGTGTGATATGATGACGGTAACATGAAGTAGAGAGAAGAAACAGACGGCAGGAAGGACGGACAAGAAGACCACAAGGGAGCTGGCAAAAGTGAAGTTTATAAATAATAATAATAATAATAATAATAATAATAATAATATTGTGGAGAGAGAAATAAAGAAAGAAAGATGAATTGAGTATGAGGAGTACTACTAAAAGAAAAGATAATAATAATAATAATAATAATAATAATAATAATAATTGGGTTTTATTTTATGGGCTTTTTTCTCTGTCTTAACTTTATTGAGATTTCATTAAAGTGATGAAAGCTTCAAAGTATGAAATATGAATACAGAGAGAGGAGATGTGATTGGAAGAACATTGTATATACGTGGTGTGAGATAATTATGGAAGAAAAGGTTGAATTTTAGGCAGAGATCCCTCCCGTCACAATGCCACCGCCCTTGCCGCCCCCTTTTCCTTTCATTTTCTTTTCTTTTATTTTAAACCTTTTCTCTTTCTTCTTGTTTTCTTATGCGTCAACAAGTGTAACAAATTTAAGTTACCTATGACTTAGAATGATCCATATTTTAAGTTTAGGTAATGGACATTCTAATAGGAGTAATGAGGAAAATCACGTAAGACTGTAATTAAATATTTCTAATATCTATGAGCGTTGATAGGTGTCGAGTACTGGATACTATATAAGTAGTATAACATGCAGTTATATTGTCATGTGTAGATTGTTGTTACCGGCATACGTCTCATTCTCATCCCTAATGATGGATGACCCTAATTGTCTGGTTCCACCTCGAAAAGCTTGGATCTTTGAGTGTCTGTGTCTCCACCTCGAAAAGCTTGGATCTTTGAGTGTCTGTGTCTCCACCAATTCCACAAGTCTAACCACCCTATTAGCTCTGCCTGCTAAACTCGTTAAGATTATGATCTAAATCAGAAGTGTTTTTTAGTGATTGATCAAGCAAGATCACAAGAAAATAAACACGTTAGGTTTTAGGAACAAAATAGTGGGGGTGTCTCCACCTGGTTAGAAAGACCCTTTAAGCTTCACCGTTCCATCAATGATTTTGGGCCTTTCTAATGCGGCTAGAGAAAATGATGTCATGGTGTTGGAAATCAAAGTTGATGAGATCGAGTTTGATGGATTTTGTTATATGGAATTTTTTGAACAGTAGTTAAGAAAGTTTTAAATATTCAAAAGAGTGATGAGTAATTTATTATATTTGTGACTCGTATTAAATATCATGTACTTATTTTAATACATTTACAAGAATATGTGTTCTTTTGTAATGAAATTACTTTAGGAATGTTGAAAAGGAAAGTGGGGTTTTGCTTTTGAGGTGAAAAAAAGAAGTGATGGTAGCAGATAGAGGTGTACAAAAAAACCGGTTTGGGATCGGTTTTAGGTAAACTGAACCGAACCGGTTTGGGTTTAAAACCGGTTTCACCCAAACCAGTTTTTAAACCGACCCAAACCGTCAGTTTCAGGACCGGTTCCCCTTAAGATCGACCAAACCGGTTTATAAACCGAACTGGCTTGAGGAAAACCAGTTTAAAACCGGTTAAATCGGTTTATAAACCGAACCGAACCAACATGACCAGGTCGACCTATCTTGTGTCTAAACCGGTTTATAAACCGAACCGGTTTGAGTCAAACCGGTTTTGACCAGGCGTTGACCAAACCGGTTCGGTTTGGATTTAAAACCGGTTTTGTACACCTCTAGTAGCAGAGTCTTGGTTCCAATAACTAAACCCAGTCCCTTCTCTTGGGCTTGTAACCATCAATACCATCACCCACCAAATACTTCAAATAAAAACATGGCATTTGATTAAAGTAACATCTGTTTCTTTCCGGTTCAGCAAAGCAAATTCATATTGTTCAAAGTCTTGGAAGTTTTATTATGAATAGAAATCGGAAATCCTTATCAATTAATTATTTGACAATTTGAAATAAATAACGTTTGACTAAAACCCCGTGTTTGAATGTAGCAAGGCAACGCAAAATTAAATATGAGGAAAATAAAGGACATATGGTATTTTTATATGATATAGTATATTCTTTATTCATATTTTTATGCCATAGAATCGTGTGCTACGTTTCTGTTTCTTCATGTCATATCTAGTTAGTTGTGAGTTAGCTGGTAGGTTATTTTTATATGACACAAGCTCACTAGTATCATGTGTGTATATAATAAAGATTGTAAACATGTTAGGCAAAATTCTAAATCGGTTGTGACAAGAGATATTTTTTATTCATAAGCGTGCCCCGCCTCAAATATCCCTAATAAGTTTTTAGCGCGTTGGCTGCAAAAAAAGATGAAAACTCTACAGGTGGAAGTAATACTATCATAGGTGACCTCTGAAGAAGTCTCCACCGAGGTAATAAAAAACAAATACATGAGCTCATTGTGGGTAAAACAAAATATACGTGTTGTACAAAAGATCGGATGTTACAAAGATGCTCCTTTAATACATGAGAATTTAGGGGTGCCAATTCCTGACACAACCCGAAATCCGACACGAAAAAATATAGGTTTTTGGTCGGCTGACACGACCCGTTTTCTTAAACGGGTCAACTTGAACCCGACACATGTAAAAAACAGGTCAGCCCGAATCCAACCCGTTAAAAAGTGGGTTGATCTGTTAACCCGTTTAACAATTTTAGAGAAATTAATATTTTAATTTTAGATATAAGAAGTTTTAAATTTTAAAGTTAAATACATACATTTTTAATTTTTCATATATCAATTAACTTTTAAAAATAATACTTATTTCTTTTTACACTATTTTTATCTACTTTTTACTTACAGCATTTTCATTTTATTAGTTTAACTATTTATTCTCTAGTTATTTCATTCGTTTGTTCTTATCTTGAGCTAATTATGTGAATATAAGTTTGTTTATTGGTAATGAGATATAAAATACACAAAAACAATTAGATTTTATCACAAATTATTAACAACTTTTTATGAATAAGAATAATCAATTGTTTAATTTATTACCAAGTCAATAAGTATTACTCATACATACTCATATATAAATGTAAAATGGGTTGGACCCGAAACACAACCTGAACACGAGAATTTAATTGGGTCGACACGACACGAATAAAAATATGAGTTGGGTCAGGGTTGAAGAATCTCAACACGCTAACCCGCCAACCTGAAACTTATCAACCCGTCAACTCGCCGACCCGACACTATTGACACCCCTATATGAGATATGTAGATAACTAAACATACAAATCTCGTTATTATTACTCGAATAAATTACAAAAATTGTCCTTAATCTTTATACAAATTTCAACAATTACCCCTTTTCTTTAAAATTGATGACTTTTGTACTTGTTGTTTCCAAATATTACACATTTTGGCCTTTAACCTAACCTAGTTAACTTATTTCGTTAAATTAGGTCACACAAGGGTAATGTAGTCTTTCGACCTCTCTCCTACTTACCACCACTGCCACCACCCACCTCTCTATCTTTCTCTCTGGGTTGAAGACGATGGTAGAGTTGAAGATGGTTTTAAACTGATTTAGAACCTCTGTATGATCAAAAAACAAAAAGCACATACATAAAGTTTTTTTTTTTTTTAAATTGAATTTGAGAGTTAGTAATGCTACGTTAACTTAACATATTACAACTAGCAGAGTTAGTAATTTGAACTAAAATGATAAGAAATGAAACCGTATGGATGACCATGCGTAGTTTTTTTTTTGTGGTAATGGCAAAACAAACTAGACCACAGAGACGAAGATATGTTAGGGAAAAAAACTTTTTAAAGAGATTTGACATTTTAAATTATTTGACAAACTTTGCAAAATGCGTCGTATATGAGTAAATGACCAGCTACTTAAAAACATCGAACACATCTTTCTTGCTTTGAACGAATAAATCTATCAATCTAAGCTAAGGGCTTTTTTTTTTCAAGAAAGATTAGATATTTTCAATGGATTTTGGTCCAGTTTTACATCACAAAGCGAAAAACTAGATTTTGACCAAACAAAATCACAAGTTTACGAGAAAAAATGAATGGTCCTGACACGAGCACGGTCGAAACCATACAATAAGTTAAAAGCTTTGGAAAAAATAACGACATGACTATTTAGCAACGTTCAATCAAACACTTGAACCAACCTAGGACCAAAATACTGGCAAAGTATGATGCCTTGACACACACACTTGATGTTAATACTAAACACCCATCTCATCTTCACGAGCCTCCTATACATGTTGGGTGCTCTGTGCTCACCACTTTATGGTGGAGCCATTTAGTGGAAACCCACCCTGTTGTCGACCATGTGTTTTATCAGTACAGACGAATATACATTTTTTTATACATGACATGATTGTAGCTCATTCGTTGTGTTTTGTATCTATTCTGGACAATCTACCCTTCATTTTCAATATTTACGCTCATCTGACTAGAAGACTGCTATATGTCACAACTTCACTGCTGCTATGTTTTGTATAAAAGAAATAATGACAAGTATAATGACACTTTTGACAAGTCGAACAAAATCATTGCCGTACCTAAAAGCCGGTTCTTAAAACAAATTAAATTACCAGCTACTAATGATGCACTCTGTATGATATTCTGAAAGTGGGCAATTATAACTACTCAAACTTCATCTTCATCGTCCAAAAGCAGACAATCTTGTATTTTCTCCCTGTAAAAGATTGTTTATATATTGTGATTAAAACAAACTTGTATCAAGGAATTAACATTTTATCTTTTTAAAAGTTCTTACCGTATCCATTTTTGGTTCCCATTTTTCGCTCTTGCAATGATAGATTCAGGTAAATATGAATAAAACTGGTCCATAGATGACGATTCATCTGGAACAATCTGATATTGGCAACTAAGACAACAAGCAGCCCGAAAAAGTTCAGGACTTAATTCTGGATTACTGTAACTGCTTATCGGGCTGTTGCAAATTGGGCAAAATGACTCAGGTGGAAGAGATTCGATAGGCTTTAAATTAAACTTCTTGTGACGGCGTTGAGACGCCAGGTCAGCATCATCTACGTTTGCTTCTGGAATCCTGTTAAAAGGAAATGGAGTAAGCTTCCCTGCCGTCCTTACAATTGTACACTCTCGAGAAGGATTTTCTTCCTGAATTGAATAAATTAAAGACCAGTAAACTTAGAAATTTTATTGTTAAATAATAGAATACTGGTTAATTGATGTTTACCTGCAAGATTTTCACAAATGATGAGATCAGACTGTTAATCCCAGCACTAGTTTCATTGAAAGTCTCCACAGTCTTTAAACTGTAATGCTAATACATAATTAGTCCAACTTAGAATATATAATATCATTTTCTTTAAATGGTTTGAGCCATGACTAATAATAATAATAATAATAATAATAATAATAATTTATTATTATTATTATTATTATGTACCAACCTATCAAGATTACAAAGTATATTAAGTTCTTGCAATGGACAATCACGTAGGGGAAGTACTACAGGGACTTCCCATCTTGCATCAGCATATTGTATGTCTGCAGCTAACGAGTACCCTTGTCCCTAAATTTTTTATAAAAAAACAGTTAAAAATAACATTAAAAATCTTTAATCACTAAAAAGGAAACAAACCTTAACAGTTGCAGCAAGTACATGACAAGCTATTCTTGATGTGCATGAGCCCAACACAAGTTTAGTGTAACCATTTTCAGTAGCAATCTGCATAGTTCATGCAATACAACAAATAAATTATTGACTATACACACTGATCAATATATAGTTATTAACAAAAATCAAACCTTTTGCAAAGAAAGCATACGTAGATGTGACAAAAGGTCTTCTTTTCCAGTGGCATCACCGACCGCGCTGATTAAACTCTTTAACAACTCTTTTCCATCACTGGTTTTTGTTGAATAGACGTTACTGATAGGAGCCACGTGCAATTCTTTTGTTGCCGGTGGTAAATTAGACACAATCTGTTTAATGTCTTCAACTGCTTTATCAAAATCAGCTGAAGCGACTGGATGAATTTCACTTTCATCAATGAAAGCAACTCCAACACCAAAAACTGGTAAAGATCTATCTCTGTTCGCAGTTGCATCATAGTTTTTCTGGGCTTTGAGTTGCATCTCAGAAACAAACTGAAGAGCCACCCTGCAAAGCAATTTTTTTATATGATTACCTTCTTAGCCACTACGTTTTTGATATTGTTCAGATTAAGACAGAAAAATAAAGGAGACAAGAGAGAATTCGGAAATTTTTAGAAAAGACTCAATTCATATTCAATAGGAATCATAAGTGAACACTTAGGGCTGCTTAAACAGCAAAACAAAAGAGAAGTAACTGAAATAAAGTAACTTACTACCATTAAAGCACTAACAATTAACCTACTGCAACATGGAGGAAATAAAGGAAATAATAACGAATGCAACAGCCTCTCACGTTCTCTTTATTCTTCCATGGCATGGACGTATAGATGCCATGGCATTTTGACCCGTTAATGGCATATGGTAGAATTGGGTACGTATCAGTTTTGTTACACAATAACAGCAATTAATTACAGAGAAAATCACAAAAATAATCATTTTCTTGGGTGAAATAAGTAATTTCTTATACACTCACACCTAAAGATCCATGTAAAAAAAATCACGCATTTAGTCATGAGATACGCGACTTTCGTGCATCTACTTTTACTCGTGTATCAGACGTTTTCCCATCAATAATGACTTAAACTAATGTGATGCACAATACCATATCACATATGGACCATTATCAGCTGATAGAATAAACATATCCTTAGTAAAAGTAGGTGCATGATCAAAGATTCACCTATCTCATGCTATATACATGAAATTGTCCTGCCATGACCATAAAGGTTAAACAGAGTCAGAAAAATGACTGCTTTCATGATTTTCTCTTAATTAAATTGCACAAGGCGTGGAACACATAGTGAACATAACCTTATAGTTTTCCACAAGATATCTCAACTATATTAAAAGCTCCCAAATTCAATAATTTTTATCACTCTAATTACATAATATCAATGTTATATACAGACCAAATTGGCAAATTCAAATGAACAGAAGTAAACACCTAATTTCATATCATAAGTTCATAACACAATCAAAACAGCATAGCTTTATCATATAAACATAATATATATAAAATATTAATCAAAATAAGAAAACTAACCTAGATGAAGGTCCACCGGAGAAGGCCACAAGGACTTTATCAGTGGGCGAAATCATAGCATTGGAAGTGACAGCAAGCTTAAACTTTCCATACAGGTTACTCCGGAAGCAACCGGCACAGAATCTGCCGCCGGTGAAGACTGTGGCTTCCACTGCTTTACACTTGAGACACGTCGTCCGGTGGCGGCGGTCGCCGTTAGCATCAGCAGGTAACTTCTTCTCCGTGGTTAAATTGTCGTCGGTGTTGTCTTCGTAGCAACCTAATTGGCATCCGGTGCCACTGCCATTGCACGCCATTGACTGTCGCTGTGATCGTTCAGGGCTTCAGGGGCTTAGGGTTTTGACTTTTGACGGTTACAAATGGAAATAAACTAGCACAGTTTAGATCGGAAAAAAGATATTTGTTGTAAGTTTTAAAAATAGTATGTTTAGGTTAAAAAAGATATTTGTCCGTTCTTTGGGGATCTCCAATGGAGGTTGGCGTCACTTTCGATCCGTTATGGGGGGTTGGGTCTCTGTTCGGCCGAGGATGTATCTACATATGCTTTTGTGGCTTCGAGAGCACAGTCGTGGTGTTTGCAAGACCATATTCTTCGGGGTTGTGATATTATGGGTTGGACTCTGATTATGGGTGTGCGATGGATCGTTTATGTACTTCACTTCCAGATTTTGATCTTAGCGGGTTCTCTAATAAGGACACCGCCCCCCCCCCCCTAAAGCCCAACATGTTGTGGCGAGTGCCTTATTTAGTGGAATCGTCAAGAGTTTAGAAGTGAAGTTTGATCTATCCCCTCTCCAAAAGGCGGTGTTTGAATGCCTTCGGGCTCCTCGGGCTCAGGATTTTCTAACGGCTATCCCCATTGAAGGATTAGGCCAACGTATGTCAGGTTTGGAGTATCGGGCTATCCTTAAGTACCGGTTAATGATCCCTATGTTCCCGACGGATGAACCTTGCCCAATTTGTCGCAAGGTCTGTTTGGATTCTTTTGGTGACCATGCGGTGCATTGCAAAGAATTGCCTGGCTTTAAATACAGACATGATATGGTTAGGGATGTTCTGTGTGATGTTCTTAAACGGGCATGGATTTCTGCTAAAAAGGAGGCCCCTGTTAACTTTCTCACGGATCCTATTGAAGGGAGGTCTACTTTACGACCAGCTGATATTCTTGTGTTCGGGTGGGCAGGGGGGAAACACGCCTGTGTGGATCTTACAGGAGTGTCTCCTCTTGTTGGGCTCAGGGACCGTGGGTTTGTTGTGGGTCAGGCTGCGTTGAAGGCTGAATCGGGCAAAGTTGTTAAACACGAGAAAGCTTGTTTAGATAATCAACATGTCTTTCTATCATTTTCCTTTGATACATTTGGTTTTCTGGCTCTAGAGGCTGTGAAATTTTTGAGTAGGGTTCAGCGCGTCGTACACGGAACCTCTTCAGCTTCTAGGTCCCAAAGCTTCATTTTTAGCGGGATTGGCTTTGCTGTTCAAAAGGGGGTTGCGGCGCAGCTTGTTGCCCGTTTGCCTGCCACTTTATTGTAATCGTTTTATAGTAAATTATATAAAACTCATTATGAATTGTAAATAGGATTTTATAAAAAGTTTTAAAAGAAGTGACTTATAAAATTCGATTACATGATGGGGTACGTCTCTACAGGTTTAATATCAAGGTTAAGGAACAATAGAAATTCGACATGCTGAGAGTAGTATGCTTTTTATATAAGCTCTAATCATCAATTAAAAAGTGTTTTTCTCTCCACCGCTTCTCTCATTCCCCTCTCACGAGCAACAAAGTCTCTCATTACACATACACATTATCTTTCACAAGCAATGAGAAGACTACACATGTACCGGAGTGGATTTAAACGGCTCTAGATGTGTGTTTTATTATGTACACGAGTTTATGACACACATAATAACATCGTACAAAATGCTACAACTTTACATTGTTAACGTGCAATCAAAGTCCATTTCATAACGGGCGTGTCAGAATTTAAAAAGTCAGAATTAAAAAAAAAGATTGCTGGTATCTTTAGTATTTTATTATTAGTTACCTGTGTCTACTATTTAGGCAGAATACCGTCACCTATTTTTAGTGATAAACTGAACGAGCTCGACAAAATGGAAGAAGAAGAAGTTGATTATATGTATGGGAATCAAGAAAATTTGAAGTTCAAAATACTTGAAAAAAAGAAAAAAAATGAAGAAAAATACTTTTTTTTTTTTGAAAAACCTATTCTTACTTTTTTTTTCGATTATAACCGATGGACTCGTCCATTACGATACATAAGAAAGATAAATAAAAAATTGAAAGGCTCTGTAAGAAAAGAAGCCTCACAATGTTTTTTTTTATACATGCCAAAGCGATGGAAAACAAAGAATATCTTTTACATATCCTCCGAGTTTGTCAACTTTTGGGGAAATACTAGCAAGAAGAATATCGTTGTTTACATTAGAAAAAATCTCCCCTGATGAACTATACGCCGAGTGGCTTTATACCAATCAAGATAAAAATAACAACTTAAATAATGAATTGATAAATAGAATTGAGGCCTTAGAGACAGTATTTTTTTCTCTAAATATACTTGAAACAAAGACTAGATTGTCTAATGCTGAGACGAAAAACAAAAAAAATTGCCTAGTGAAAAATCGGTGAATAGAAGTATACTCTGGATCGGAATCTGGGAAGTACTCCTTGATCATTTCTACCAATTTAAAGCCCCTAATTCTTTTTATACACAGAAATACACTTACATAATCTCTATTACGAATCCTTTGTGTACCTTAGTGTTCCTAGCTATCCACTCATTTTTATCAATCTACTTTCGGGTAATACATATGGTAATAGATAGTAAAAACCTCAGAAAGTTGATCTTTTGAACCCGCTTCAAGTCATGATGACTAATCAATCAATCTTGGGGTAAAAAGTCTCTAATACTTATATTAACTTTTCTTAACTTTTGTACATAGGAAATGAGATTCAATCTTTTACTGCAAATTTATAAGCCGTTTCTTTCACTCATATAACTATCTGGTTTCCTTCATCAACCCCCGAATAATGAATAAAAAAACGAAAAGATATATTCAACTCATGACACTTCCTTCCTAGAAAGAAAAGAAATAGCGGGAAATTTATGTCTTAACGAATCACACGTAGAGATATTGATAACACACATAGAGTTAATGGTATTTCATAACTAATTGATTGAGCAGCTGCCCGTAGACCACCTAAAAAAGAATATTTATTATTTGAGCCATATCCTGACATAAGAAGGCCGACAGGAGCAATACTTGAAATAGCAATCCATAAAAAAACACCAATACTGAGATCGGCTAGAACAAGGTGATAACCAAAAGGAATTACTAAATAACTTAATAAAATTGATATGACTGCTATAGATGGTCCAATACTAAATAAACGAGTATCTCCTCTAGATGGAAGAAGATTCTCTTTGAAAAGTAATTTGGTACCATCTGCTAGAGCTTGAAGAATTCCCAAAGGTCCCGCGTATTCAGGACCAATACGTTGTTGTATACCTGCGGATATCTCTCTCTCTAACCAAACAATTACTAGTACACCTATTGTAATTCCTAATACAGGAGTAAAAATAGGGATAAGCACCCATATGATCCCATAGACCTCTTTTAAGGATTCCAATCTAGAAAAAGAATTGATAGCTTGTAATTCTGTTGTATCAATTATCATTTTAACGATCAACTTCTCCCATAATGATATCTATACTACCTAGTATCGTCATAATATCAGCCAATTTCATTCTTTTAACTAACTGAGGAAGAATTTGCAAATTAATAAACCCCGGCGGTCGAATTTTATATCGCCAAGGAAAAACACCCTTATCTCCTATCAGAAAAATTCCCAATTCTCCCTTTGGTGCTTCGACTCTCGCATAAAGTTCTTGCTTCGACAATTCAAAAGTCGGAGAAGGTTTTTTACTAATGAATCGATAGTCAAACTCATTCCATACAGTATCTTTTACTCTATCAAAACGGCGGATTTCTAAATTTTCATAAGGCCCTCCCGGAATTCCTTCTAGGGCCTGTTGAATAATTTTGATGGATTCTGTCATTTCACTGATTCGTACTAAATAACGAGCTAATGAATCCCCCTCTTTTTGCCATTGGACTTCCCAATCAAATTCATCGTAACACTCATAATGATCAACTTTACGAAGATCCCATTTTATTCCGGAAGCTCGTAGCATTGGTCCCGACAAACCCCAATTGATTGCTTCCTCTCCACCAATAATGCCCACTCCCTCAACCCGTTCTAAAAAAATGGGATTCCGTGTAATAAGCTTTTGATATTCAGCAATTCCTGTTAAAAAATAATCGCAAAAATCCAAACATTTATCTATCCAGCCATGAGGTAAATCAGCAGCGACTCCACCAATACGAAAAAATTTGTGCATCATTCGCATACCGGTGGCAGCTTCGAATAGGTCATATATCAATTCTCTTTCGCGAAAAATATAAAAGAAAGGAGTTTGTGCCCCAATATCTGCCATAAAAGGGCCAAGCCATAACAAATGCGAAGCTATACGACTTAACTCCAACATAATGACTCTGATATAACTGGCCCTTTTAGGGACTTTAATATTGCCTAATTGCTCTGGCGCATTTACAGTTATTGCTTCTGTGAACATAGTAGCTAAATAATCCCAACGTGTTACATAAGGCAAATATTGTATAATTGTTCGATTTTCCGCAATTTTTTCCATACCTTTGTGTAAATAACCCAATATTGGTTCACAGTCAATAGCATCTTCACCATCTAGAGTAACAATGAGTCGAAGAACACCATGCATTGATGGGTGGTGAGGTCCCATATTTACTATCATGAGGTCTTTTCTTGTAGATGGTACGGTCATAGGTTTTTCCTGATTCATTCTTCCATGAATTGCTGAAAGCGAAAAGAAGTTCATCAAACTTTAAGCGAAGAATTCAAATGAACTCTTCAATTTCTTCAAATTAACGACTTTTTCTCTCTCGAATATCCAACCGCCCTATTAATTCTTTATAACGCGCTCTATTTTGTTTTGACAAATAAGCCAGCAACCGTTGACGTTTTCCCAAAATTTTCCGCAGACCTCTCTGAGATAAATAGTCTTTTTTGTGCAATTCCAAATGTGAAGTAAGTCTCCATATCTTATTGGTGAAACTTACTACTTGAAATTCAACAGATCCTCTGTTTTCTTTGTTTTCTTCTTGTTCTTTCAAAAGAATTGAAATAAATGAATTTTTTACCATAAAATAATTTGATACTCCCCTTTTTGTAGATATTGATTTTATTGATCAGTAATAATAATGTCATAAATTTTTGCATCGCCTTCGTATAATTTCATTAGATAGATTTACACACAAGGTCAAATAAAATAACCAAACTTTGTAAATGGTATAAGCGCACACTATATTACATTTTTTAACAAAAACGTCATCACCTAAACGTCCTATAACTACCATCCTCCTCTCCAGGTAATATCCTCACTTCTCTTATTACTTCACTCACATCTTCCTACAAATGCTTATTCTTACACCAGAAGGTGGTCACAGAGAAAACCCCGTTATACTCGTGGCAAGACTCTATGGTGCTTCTTGTTTTCCAGATCCGTCTCATAGTCCTAACCCTAAGCAGTCAATCCGAAGTATCATTTTCTCCAACCTTCACTGTTCTGAGACTTTAGCGTCTAGGCAGTAACTCTTGTAGCGTCAATAGTTAAAACAAATTTAAAGCCCTAAAGTTAATTCCACCGATATGATCAAAACGATAATTATTCAACTTAGTTGGTAGTCCCCCTTGGACCCTATACCTATGCACAAGAAGGAAATCAAAAATAACAAAAAAATTAGCATGTCATAGGTTCTCCAATGCAGCCCATTGTGTAAAGACTATTACAGTTTAAAATCAACAAATCTGATCATTTTTCCAAAAATTCTTAAGTTAAATGCAGCAAAGCATGACACTTGTATAACAGTAGGTTGTAAAAAAACACATAATTTCGAGTTGTCATTGTAGCAGCAGCAGCAGCAGCAGCAGCAGATGTTATATACTTCCAAAATAATCAAATGGTCATGCAACTGACTTTGCACCTCCAACAAATTTGAAACTGTCTAAAACTGCTCTTTCACAATCAGAGTCCACACTCCACAGTCCAAAAGTAGTTACAACCAAACAAAAGAACCTTGATCTAAAGCCATCATTCTAGTTACCAAACGAGCATCAAACTAGTGCATGAAACTATGAGACTTGTAACAAAAGTCAGAAACTTGATAAATTTAAACCAACTTCTTGAAGTTTCATACGTTCTACTCACCAGTAATCTTTACAGCTACAAAGCCCATCCTTAAAATGATGAAACCTGCTTCGATCTCTCACCACAATTTCCCGTTTATAAACCTTTGAAATCAACTTTATTGCAAGGTGACAATCCGCACAAACCCTCAAGTTCTTCACAACCGTTATAGGCGCTCCAGAAGGCGCTTTAATAAGCATAAACGCAATAGCAATCTTCTCACTATGAAACGATAAAGCAGTCTCCTTTTCCTCTTCTTCGATATCTGCAAGCACGTTTGCAACATGTGGCACGTAACCTTCTAACCTCAATAATTTTGTAATCTCCATCAGTTTCGCATAAATATCTTCACTTTCTGGATGCGACATATCTCCCATTGTAAACTGATAGACCTGATTACCTAACTCAACTAAACTATGACCAGGAGACTTTTGCACCCCTTGTTCTTGCATTGTGTTTCTCACTTTAGATACATCCAACCACCGTCTTTCAGAAGCGTAAAGATTTGATAACAATACATAGTCTCCACTGTGTTTAGGTTCTAACTGAATCAATTGGGCCCGTGCAACTTCTGCTAAATCTGAATGCTTATGAATCGTGCATGCTCCAAGTAAAGTTCTCCATATTATTGCATTCGGCTGCATTGGCATGTTGAGAATGTATTCATATGCTTGTTGCATGAGACCCGATCTTCCCAACAAATCAACCATGCATCCATGATGTTCCACTCTCGGCTCGATTCCGTATTCTTCTTTCATTCGTTTAAAATAAGCAAACCCTTCTTCCACCATTCCGCAGTGACTACAAGCATACAGTACACCTACAAAGGTGATTTCACTCGGTGTTAGTTGTTTCCTTTCAAGTTCTTTAAACAGATTAATCGCCTCGACACCAAATCCATTCATAGCCAAACCAACAATAAGTGTAGTCCACGACACAACACTATTCTCCTTCATCTCACTAAAAACCATTTGCGCTTCAGTAATATTTCCGGTTTTTGCATAAAGATCCAAAAGGGCATTAGCAGCATGCAAATTCTCAGCCAACCCAACCTTAAACATGTACGAATGAAGCCGTTTACCTAACGCCGATGCACCAAGCTCGGCACACGCCGTAAGCAAGCTAACCAAAGTAAACCCATCCGGCTCCATCCCGACGTCAACCATCTCCCTATAAAGCATCAATGTCTCATTCGGCCTCCCATTCAACACAAACCCATTAATCACCGAATTCCAAGTAACAAGATTTCTCTCAGACATTTCATCAAACACCTTACGTGCACACTGGACCCACCCGCACGCAGCATACATATGAACCAACCCATTCTGCACAAACACCAACGACGAAAACCCATTTTTTAAAGTAACCGAATGCACCAATTCACCCTCTCTAACATCAATTAATTTAGCAATTGCTTTCAAAACAAACGGGTACGTATGCGTGTCGGGTTGAACCGAAAGCAACCGCATTTGGCGGTGAATATCCATGGCGGGTTTTGGGTTTTGGCTCTCGGCGTAGCCTCTGATCATGGTGTTCCATGTGAAGATGTTTGGGCTGTGGATTTGGGTAAAGATTTTGTGGGCGTAGGACATGGGCGCGGATAGAGAGACGAGGGTGAAGAGAAGGTGTTTGCCCATGTCGGGGTTGCTGACTGGGACGCCATGTCTGACGGAGAAGGCGTGGATTTGGTGGAGTTTGTGGAGTGAAGTGGCGCATGAGTGTAACAGAGCTATGCATTTTTTGAGAGTGGAGTGGTCTGAGTGCATGTCATCAGGGTCAGAATGTTTTTCAAGAGAACCTGTTGGTTTTAAACCGTCACAAATGCAAGCATAGACCCGGTTCAAAAATGGTTACACAAATGATATTTATTTTTGATAATCCAAACAATAACTCCTTGGCCGATATTTTTTATCACATTGAGGGGAGTGATGATGGGGTGCTAAAAGGATATTTTGCATGGAGGAAGATGGGGACGACTGGTGGACTTCCATGTTACGATGAACAGCGAGGGTGGAGCTCAATGCTAACTAATGTGATGATAGCGAGGGGTAGTGGCTTTCATGCCAATACAACGGGGATGAAAACGCAACAATGGTGGTGAATGGCGTATGTGCTGTATGGTGTTATAATTATCACTGGTCACATTATTGGCATGAATTATTATCGGAAAATAAGTTGTAACATGCATTACTAAATTCAATTTGACCATATATTGCAACATAACAAGAACTAGTATTTCGACCCCCGCGTTGCGGGGAGTGTGAAACCATAGCCAAAGAAACTAAGTCCTTCCAAGGTTACACGAAACGGGTCCTTGATTAACATTCGAGACCTTGTATACAAAACCGAAACCACCCAATACGCTTCAGCACCGCCAGCTACAAACCCTATCATTTGCCGCTATGACACGACAACTGCAATTAGTTCAGAAACCAAGAGGTTAGGAAATTCAATTATAAGCTATTATAATAAACAAAATGAAATTATCTTTGCAAATGAAGCTACATCAAGCCTTTTGTAACAGGTACCTCAATGTTGCAACTGTTAACATCAAACCATTTAGCATTACAATCAAGAGTATAAAGAAACTTAAGCCAATGTGAATGATTATATTCATGAAATCCTATTGACAATAAAGAATATTTGATTCTCGTTATATTATCTCAAGGAATCATACCTTTGCATGTTAATCCATTTAAGCAAACGGGTCAACGGCTCCTCCATTAGCACAACACCACCATCGACTCTTAACCTCATCAATGCATCATAGGCTACGGATCCTCAACCGATCTCATATCCACAAAAGCAAACCTCTTTTCATGATTAATGTATACATTAACAAAAGAATCATGCTAGCCATAATCTAGAAAAAAAACAAATAGTTAAAAATATTGTCTATAGTGAATCATCTATAACCAACAAAAGGAAATAAATATAGCAACGCAGGCTTCTAAAAGAACACAATCATAACCACATTATGTGAACCGGATAAATAAAGAACTTAAACCTCTATAAAACAAATAAATTTCACTTTAGGAGCCAAAATCATATTTTCGTATTGAACAACATCAGTTTTAACAATTTGAAGCCTCCTATCATATGTCAAGTGGCACTCAATAATGTAAACAGAACCAATAGCCTAATTAGTCTCAAATGTGTAATAATTCCAATTACAAACATAAAAGAAAAAAAAAAGCCAAATCAGATCCACATTAGGACAATCGAAGAACATATAACAAAAATAAAAAATCTAATTAGCAGAAAGTAAGGAACTTCAAACGATATGAAAAAAATTGTCTTCAAATATATGCAATCTGAGAACATAGAAACCTACTTGAAACACAAAGACAACGGCCGATGACGACTTCCTATCATCATCCATTGCCGATGATGAAGATACTGGAGCTGTCAATCGAGATTAACCTCTGCCACATCCATATACAACCAAAAGTCATCGGTCTCCGCCACCACCGCCGCGTGGGTTCCAAATTGGAACCCGGCAACGGTCGTAATCGAAGCACAGATGGCGGAGAACAACACCGATTCCCCTCTGTCACAACCATAGACAAACAAAAGTCGTTGGTCTCTGCAACCGCCATCTCCGCCGCCGCCTAGGTACCAAAATGGAACCCGGCAAAAGACGAATTGCGGAGACAACATAAAAATGGAGGCAAACAATAGAGAGATACCGGTGAAACTCAATGACGAAGATGAATGAAGAGTGAGAGAGAGGAGAAACCTTTTGAAGATGAAGACAGATACAAATGATTAGGGTAAAGCAACAACACGTGTAAAGCCTAAAACACAACACAATATGTATAACATACAAAGAAAGTTGTACCAACAATTGTAGCATGATGAAATGAATAGTGTTTTACTGTGTTGAACAAAAGTTGCAAATTATAATATATATATATATATATATATATAATATTACGCCAAAAGAAAATTATATAAAAGGGATGGTTGTCAAGTGTCCCCGTTGGTCCTGCTGGAGGAATGTCTCATAGCTGTCAATGATTGCATAAAGGCAAAGCATTACGCTGAGGGGTGTGGGGGGCGCAACAGGGGGCGCGAGTGGGGGCGCCAGCCAATAATATTGTGATGTGTGGCAGAGAGAGAAACTTGATAAGATGGGTGTTGGTAGTGGTGCTCGCGCCCCGGGGCATGGTGTGGAGGGGCGCGAGCGGTTTTTTTTTTATTTTTTTATAAATGTATTAAAAAAACGTATTATTAAAAAAACTCATAAATTATTTAAAAAAACACACATTAATTAAAAAAACACATTAATATCTAAAAAAAAAATTAAAGTACTAAAAAAAAACATTATTCTTATTCTTCGGCTTGGTCTTCTTCGATCAACCTCTTCCGGATACGTTCCTTTTGTTTTTCCATCAGCATTTGGTCGACCGGATTTAGGTTACTGAAGTCTCTTGTAAGGAATTCCAAATCTCTCATTCTTTTTTTTTTTCCTTTTTGTCATTAGAGACCACCTCCATGGTTTTGTTGAATTTATTGAGGGATTCAACAAGATCGTTGATGTTTACGGCTTCCCCCTCAGCCGGTTTTTTGCCCCTGGCGTCCCTTCCCAATGGCCGCCTCCTCGGCGGTGAAGACGTTTCCTCCCCCGCAACGTTTAGGTCGAATCCAACCCGGCAATCCGACCCGGCGGAAGTGCTGTACGCTCCAGACGAACTAGTTTTAGTCCGTTTCGGCCCTACTTCCGCATCAACGTCCGGCGCCACCAGCTCAACCCACTTAGAACACCTTCTCAACCTCTCCCACACCTTTACATCGTCCCACGTCTTCACCGTCCCATACCTCCGCAGGCACTCCTGCTTCCACTCTTCGACAGTGAAATTATAAACCGCCAAATCGTCACTGCCACTTGGTCTCATACGACCGGCGTTCCTGTTGAACAGATTAGTAAACAAGCCGACAAATTTTCTGATTTCGGTCCACCGACCCGAAATCATATCGGCGTTCCGCTCTGTACTCCCAACGAGCGAATAGAACGTCTCCCTAACCTTTGTCCAAAAGACCTTGCTCTTTTGGTAGTCCGCTGCAAAATGCATAAATAAATTTGTAAGTCATTTAACTTTTTTATTTAACTTTTTTATTAAAAATCATTTTTAAAAACGTTAAAACAATTACCGCAACGCCGATCCTCAGAAGTGACTATCCAAGCACGACACAGGGCTTCCTTCTCATCCGATGACCACGGAGTGATTTTCCGTTTCGTCCTTCCGGTCGAAGCCGAACCCGACCCGTCCGTTGCAACTTGTTTTTTCCGGTGGACGCGTCTTCTTTGTCCCGCAGCTTCACCTTCTGGTTCTTGTGTCTCCGGAACTACAAAGTTAGGAGACGGTTGTATGTTGGATGGTTGAAAGCCGGATGGTTGTTGCGACCCCGAATAAAACATCGCTTGGTCCGGTGCCGACCATAAATCCTCGTAACTGTAATCTGAATCTAGGTTTGGGTACCAATTTCCAGCCATGTGATATTGGTATGTGATATTGGTATGTGATATTGGTGTTGGTTTGGGTTTGATATAGGTTTAATAGAGAGAAAATTGTATGTTTTATTATGTTGGATGGTTTGTATTTGATATAGATATATATAGAGTAAATAATTTTTTTTTTTTATTAAACAAAGAGCCAACGGCTCATTTTCACCATTCCAACGGCTCATTTCACGATTCCCAATCCCATTTACGCCCCACAGGTCCCGCTAACCCCCTTGCGCCTGCCTCTTTTTCCGCGCTCGCGCCCCTCTCGCGCCTCGGTGGTGTGGTGCTCGCGCCCCGGGGCGCGAGCGGCTGGCCTCTTACGCCCTTTCTAGCGCTCCACACCCCTCAGCCTTAGTGCAGTCACGACTTTGATCATGCATATGCCTTATTTTACACATCCATGCAAGCTTGTATGGGATTAATTCTATATGAAAAGAGGAATTAGTTTTATATTCAAATCTAGTATCAAAGACGTATGACCTTCAATCAAATGATTGTGAGTTCTAGTCTCACTTGAGACATGATGATAAAATAAGATGGAAAAGATTGGCTATTAAAACAAAACACAGTTAAACAAGCTTAAATGCCAATACACAAACTCTCGGGTAATAATGTGTTCACGAACGATTCACGAACACTTACCGAACGAGATTTTATGTTCGTGTTCGTTCATTAAGGAAATTAATGTGTTCACGAACGGTTCACGAACACAAACGAACACAAATAAAATTGGAAAAGCATAGAGATTGAGACTGATGTATTCATCAATGTGAATAATGAAAACCTGTAAACGAATCGAATGAACACGAAAAATGGCATGTTCGTGTTCTTTCATTTAACTTTAAAAGAACACAGACACTTAATTGAACAAATATTTATATTCATGTTCGTTTATTTGTAAAAGGGACATTTGTGTTCGTTTGTT
This sequence comes from Bidens hawaiensis, assembly GCF_021521415.1. Classification (NCBI taxonomy): domain Eukaryota; kingdom Viridiplantae; phylum Streptophyta; class Magnoliopsida; order Asterales; family Asteraceae; genus Bidens; species Bidens hawaiensis. The sequence continues at coordinate 1,164,388 of NW_027491069.1, read as the reverse complement.
TAAAATCTAAACGAACATAACTGAACAAAGATAAACGAACATACATAAACAAATGTAAATGAACACAGACAAACATAAACGAACTTAAATGAAAACACTTAAATAAACACAAATTAACAAATATGAAACCTTTAAGCAGATGACCTAAATAGATAATATTTAGTTATTTTCAATTAATACATAAACGAACATAAATGAACATAAATAAACGAACATAAACGAGCGTTCATGAACATAAATGAACGAACGGAACATGTGTTCATGTTCGTTCATTTAATTAAACGAACACAAGTTTTTTGTTCAAGTTCGTTCTTTTATTAAATAAACGAACTTCACGCCGAACGGTTCACGAATGCTCACCGAACGTTCAGTTCATTTATAGGCCTAGCATCATATGCTAATTTACAGACCTAGCATCATATGCTAATCATGTGGACAATCTAAAAACATGCAAAGTGGAATCGATCTTTAGACAACGCAACACACATTGGAATGAGTTTGTTTTTTCGATATAGCATGTCCAATTATTCCAAGTGAAATGTTTTCAAGTCATTCGTGTGTCCTCCACATGATACGTATCCAATAAATACATTTATGGTTTTTAAATGGTCTATCTAGTCAATATTCAATAGTAAAAAATCAAACGCAGAATTTTTATTCTAGACTTTTAGTACTTTGAGAGGTGACACATTTAGTTGATTTCCCTTTATGCCATTTAACACAATTAACACTATTTTCTTTTCTAACCATGTTCGCTTAATCAACAAAGTGTGTTCATGTGAGTCCACAAATTAAACTTAGCCCATCGTTCTGTTAAGTCACACTCTCGTGCAATCAAAGTGGTTTTGTATCAGAATTTCAGATCAAATATTCCCTCTCATCCATAAATTCAAATTAATTCAATTCATACTCCCGCCTATTGTTATTGATTTAAAAAAACCGACACGTAACATAACATGGAATCACGCTTTCCAAATTACGACGAACGTATAGTTGCTTCAGCTCTTCTCCTTCTTTCTTCCTCCCCAAGGTAACTAACTCAATTAAACCTATCATCATCAATTTGAAGCTGAATTGAGCGTTTCTTCGTTTAGCATTGAGGAGTCTACAGGTAATTACTGCAATGTTGATCGTCGTCGTTGTGAGAGTTTGCTGTTCGGTAAATCGTTTTCGAGATCTTCTGCTTCGTCTACTGTAAGTAGCGATGACGTGTCGTCTGATGAAGCTCATGGACGTCGTCTCCGTATGGTTGCTAATGCTGTCGCTCGTTCTCAACGTGAATTGAAGCTTAAGGTACTCGTTTACAATTATTTGTTGATTTCATAATCTGATTCGATCAATTTGAAGCTCTGTTTGATAGAATATACCGATTTAGGATCAAATTGTAGTTCTAATTTAATTTTCACGTTGAATTCGATTCGTTACTGATAAATTACGTTCTCGACCTTCTTCAATTTGATATACGAAGCCTTATATTCGAATTTAAGATATAAATTGCGTTCTGCTTTGATTTTCACGTTCGAGTTGATTCATTATTGATGATTTACGTTCTCTATCCATTTCCACTCGATATACGAAGCCTTATATTCCGATTTTAAGATATAAATTGCGTTCTGCTTTGAATTTCACGTCCGATTCCATTTATTATTGATGAATTACGTTCTCAATCCGTTTCGGTTTGATACACGAAGCCTTATATTTACGTTCTGCTTGATTTTCACGTTCGATTCGATTCATTATTGATGATTTACGTTCTCGATCTGTTCGTATTTGATATACGGATTTTAAATAAATGTTTTAATGCTGATTGTTTATATTCAGATATGTATTTAAAATCTCAGATCTACTTGAATGTGCCTAATTACTTATCGCACACGGCATTGTTTCACTTCTGTTGATTTAATCGATACGATTTGCAGGTGGTGCGAAAGAGCAGATCGAAGACGTTATGGATCTCCGATAGCCGTAAAATATGTAACACTGAACAGAAGCTTGTTAGTGGTTCAACTAGCTCGTCACTGACGACGGAACACCCGTCGTGTTTGTCTGTTGGCTCAAGCAGCTCGGGAAGCTGGATGTCGAAGATGAGGAGGCAGAAGTCGTTAGCTCAGAAGAATAAGAATAAAAATAAAAAGCCGGCGTATCTGTTATTCAGCTCGGCTCATCTACACCGCCGTTGTGAAGCCATATTGAAAGTGCTGGCTCGTAACGGATGTGCTTCCGAAGTCAGGATCCGTCAGTTGCTCGGTGACAGCCCTGACACCAGCAAAGCCTTGAGAATGTAAAGCTTAATCTCTCTCTTCCTGTAAAAACACGCCACGTGGCACACTGCATATACGTGTTATGAAACCGGAGTGCCACGTGTTATGATATTACACATTACGTGTCTTCATCCTAGCCGTCTTGCATATCTCTAATTACTGGCCGTTAGATTACCTGACTTCTGTTTAACACACTCTTTTGCTGCTTTTATTTTTGTTAATAAAATGCTTTTTTTAATTAAAATGATATTATCTTTATTTTAAATATAACTGGTACTTAATTTAAAATGGCAGTTTGCTTAGGAAAGAGGAAGTGAGAAGGTCAGGAGCTGGAGGGAGATGTGATCCATTCATTTATCAGGTTAGCTTTTTATTTATTTATTTATTTATTAATTGATTCCAATTAAATTAGTTTTTAAAAGTAATTAATTCAGATATACTATTTGATCTAAAACTATTGAAGTTGGCTGATGATGTTTATTTACTTGCAGATATCTACAGCGTAGCTGTTTGCTTGGTAAAGTCAGTAGTATATATAAACAAGATCCCCACTATATACTAATTGGTTAATTTTGTTTTAAAAAACGTATAGATTTAATGCCTAACAATAAAAGGTTATATAAACATATTGCTATTAAGGTTGTGATTTTGGGATAGGGATTATTGCTTAGCATAATGCAAGAGAGAAATAGACAAGTGTAAGAAAAAATATATCATAATGCAGGCTTCATATGCTGTCTTTATGTGATATTCACCCAATGAATTTTAAATGTTTCATGCGTTTGGTTGAGTTATCATATTCAAGTTTTGTGACACCGCATTTCAGAAATAGTTAACTATAAGTGTTGCTTTCTAATAAAATAATAGAATTAGAATTTTCTACTTTAATTTTTAAAGTATAAACTCTTTACTTTATATGCATACTGTCAAGGGTGTTACACTATTACATATGTTTAATTAGTGAAACATTAATTACAAAAGTAATAATGTCAAATTGCATCATAAAAAAAATATCAATTAAGGCTTATCAAAATACGTCCTAAATAAAGTTATAAGCTAACTTTAAAGAAATAAATTTGTAAGCTAACCTTAAAAAAATAAAGTTATAAAAAAGTTAATGGCCAAACCAGCCAAGTAATTTAATAAGTAAATTTCATGAAATTGTATTACTTCACGCCCTAAAATCTTATTGCCTACTAACTTATGCACTAGCGATTTCTTTGAAGATTTGTATTGTACACACTCACTATTGTTACTGTTTTAAAATTAAACTTGAAAAATTCACTTTATTATGAGTTAAGAGTTACAATGCATCTAAAGATAACAAGCAATTTTGATTTGTGGGATCAGTGAAATATTTAATATGAAAGTCATACCATATGTGATATTTTTTAAAGATGAATTTTCTTAAACTTAAGCCTGAGTTATTTCTCGCATACACTTTTATTTTAAGGAAAATTGATTTTTATTGTTCCTAACTATTTCATTTTTGTCGATGTTGGTCTCAACTTTTATTTTGGCTGGCAACGGTTCCAACTTTAACATTCGTTTCTTCCACCAGTCTGCGACTAACGGAGTACTAACTCCGTTATATTTTTGCTGATGTGTCCATCTGAGTTGTCAAAAAAATGTTACGTGGCAGCCACCTCCCCACACCACCGTCCCACCGCCACTCCTGCCACCCCCACCACCACCGCCCAACGCCGCATCGGCATCGCCGTCGACTTCTCCAACGAGTCCGCCTTCGCCGTCAAGTCCTAATCGGTATTCCCGATTCCCTCTCAAGTCCTAATCGAATAATCAAATCCATTACATTACAAACCGGTCTAGTCACAACTCACAAATCACAATTCAACGTTAATTGTTATCTTCTTGTAGTTGTAGATAGGGATGGCAATGAACCCGAACCCGATGGAAAAACCCGAAACTCGACATAAATGGGACGTGTATTACCCGACCCATTAGAGTTTGGAACGGGTTTGGGATTGGTTTTGAAATTTTTCGTGGGTTTGGGACGGGTTTGGGATTTGTAATATATCCGGTTACCCGACCCGATTACCCGATAACATTAACCCGTTTACCCGATTATATACCCGATGTACCCGACATAACTTTTTCTATAATTTATATATAGTATACTTTAAATATTTTATTTGCTAAAACTTGTTATATCAATTATTTGAGACATTTTATTTTATGTTAATCATTATTTATAATCAATTAATTATATTTTGTCAAAATTCGATAGAAACTCGATGGGTTTTGGGTCGGGTATACCCAATGGGTATTTTGACAAAACTCGATTGGAAACCCGAAACCCAATGGGAACACCCGAAACCCGACGGGTAATTACTCGCTTAAAACCCAACGGGTTTGGGACAAGCTTTCATAATCGAGTATGGGTTTGGGAATAGCTAAAACCGACCCGTTGCCATCCCTAGTTGTAGATGATGAAAATGGCGACTCTAGCCGGAATTGGCATCAACGCCGGCTAGGGCACTCGATTAACTCTCCCATCGTCAAGGCTACTCCGTCCGTCAGTACAAACCCACAAAACTAGTAACACTTTTTTTGTTAGTATCTCCATTGTTCGAAACCGAAGTTCTCAATACCCGCATCAATTTCAGACGACAACAACATTGTGTACGACCGACAAGTCCTTGTTTGATTCGCTCCGTCTCCCATCGGTTACCTCCACGTCGGCGGCGCCATAACTGCTCTGTTCAACTACCTTTACAGAATTAGGGCTTACAGAGTGTCATTAGGGCTTGAGAGTGTAATGGATTCAATTATTCGTTTAGGGCTTGAGAGAGAATTAGGAATACAAAAGTGTGAATGAACGTTTGGAGAGATTATGGTTTAGTATAAAGAACATAAACAGAGTTATAGCCACGTAGGCTGTCATGTCATAGCCTTTTGACAACTCAGATTGACACATCAACAAAAACATAACGGAGTTAATACTCTGATGTAACCCAAAGTGTACATCTTATTGCATTAAATTGTCCTCATGTTTGTGTTAAACTCCATGCAAATTCATTGGTTTTGGTACTTATTAGAGTTATTTGCGAAATTGTAGGTCCGGGCGGCCGCCCGACAAAGAAAACATGAAAAGAGGGCGTTTCGGGGACAAAATAAGCATTCTGCCAGACCTGCACGACCATGCTTGCCAGTGCCAGACCTGCACGACCATGCTTGCCAGTGCCGAGCCGCACGACCGTGCCATTTTTTGGCATGACCGTGCCAAATCAGAGAAAACTGCAAAATTGGTCGGGAGAAAGCAAAACATTGACTTACTATATCTGGGCACGACCGTGCACTTTTTAGCACGACCGTGCCAAGTGACCAGACAGCTTATAAGCCTTCAATTCTCTTCATTTATGGGTGGAGCCTTACGGAAATTCTCTGAATTGCTGGAAAAATTATTGTGTGTGTTAGAGAGAATTCAAGGCTTCCATCTTTGTGTGATCATCCTTTCAAGTAGCAATCATCATTCATCTTAGTTTGCAATCTTTTGTTATTGACAATGATTTGTAAGATTACTTTGATTTTGTTTGTTGTATCAAGCCTTATGGGCTAAGTACTCTTGTTACTTAGATTATGTTGAAGCTTTTGCTTATGTGATATTTATCTATGCATGATTTTGACAAGTTGGTGTTCTTCAAGTTTATGACATGTTCTTGAATAGAGTTTGATGGTTGAATGCTTGTTTTAATTTCTAGTCTTGTTAGTTTGATAGATGTTTAACCATAATATGTTGGAAAACTATGTGTTGAGCATTTGTTTATGAACTTAGTTTGTGTATGCATAATTTGTTTATATCATTAAGTTAGGAATGACTAGTGGAAATTAACTTGGTTATGAATTTTAACAAGCATGAAACCTATCACTTGATATTGGAAAATTGTATGGTGACAATATGATTCTTTGAGTTGGTTAATATTTGCTAGGGATTAAGGCCATAATTCTTGGTTCATATTTTGCTAATTAAAAGTTTCATATGTTTAACTAGTGTTCTTGAACTTGTCTATTTTTACATGATTTTAAGTGGTTAGTTTGTTGTTTTCATTATAGCTTTCCTTTGATTATGAGATTAGGTGGTTTTGACAAACTTACTAATATATGGTTATTAACTTGTTGAAAACCCATCATGTTGTTTTGTTGCTAGTATTAGGTTGCCTTGATTGGAATTTGATGTTGGTGCTTAATACATGATGTTTGTCATTATCATTGCTATTTTGTTACTAAGTTTGAGTGGATGCATAGTCTAAGTAGCCTTGTTTGGATTGATTGTTAGTTGTATTTTACTTGCTTTGTTATTATTAAATGCTAGTTTAGTTATTTGAAAAATTACTTGGATTGTTTGTTTGGTTAAATTAATTACAAAGATTTAGTATCAAAAGTTAGCCGTGTCCATGGATTGACACTCGGTTCTTACCGATACTTTGCTACAAACGATAGGTACACTTGCCTTTTGTGTGTGGTTTGGTTGTTGGTGAAAACCATTTTTAAAACCCGATTTGTGTGAAACTTTTAGTTAAATTTATATACATATATTCACACACGTCATACTCCTTTAGTCGCGGACTGGTGGAAGAAACGAATGTTAAAGTTGGGACCGTTGCCAGCCAAAATGAAAGTTGGGACCAACGCCGACTAAAATAAAATAATTGGGAACAATAAAAACCAATTTTCCTTATTTTAAAAAAGTATATATGCTCATATTCAAACCCAATTGCAAACCAAATACCATCTAAAATTTCGAGTAGGATCTTTCTTAAATTTTACATTTTAAATTTTATAAAGAAGAAAAAAATTTAAATAAAAAACTTGGTTTTAATAGCCTTCACCGATTTGATTGAAAATCATTCTTATATTAACTTAAGCGAAGGTTCTTTCGAAAAACATAAGCTAGATGGTGATATCATGTAAAAAAAATTGTGTCAATTTTAGTATTTATGTATATAAAAAAAATACTGCCTAAAGTCAAAATTTTCACGAACTGATATTCCATCAAAAGGTTATACGTTTAACATTTTTGCTTTATAATTCTACCTTTTAAACAAGATTTAACCCAATTTATACGTTTATCATTTGACACTTTTGCATGAATGTATGTTATAAGACACGTTTGTGACTTGCTCTCAAATGCTTTTACTTTAGTCATATGACCGTGGTTTTGTATATTTTATCAAAACCATATAATAAAAATAAAATTTTTATATGATGTCATTTTCATGAAATGGTAACAATGTCATAATTCTTGCCGTAGAGGATAAAGATAAGAACCCTCTGAAGATGATAAGGTGACGTCACTTTACGATCAGTTCATACTTCAATTTTAATTATCTAAGCATTTTTATTAAGCATGTTTAAAGCAACTTCAATAGCCTATTGAAGGAAACAATGAAGACGATCTTTTTTTATTTTTGGGAGCGTATTGTTTATCTTAGTCTTTGTTATTTATTCACATTCTTTGCTCAGTGTATTAAGAAAAAACCTAAGGGTATGTTTGGTATGGGATAATGGAATAATGAGGGAATGGAATTGATCGATAAAGATAAAGGAATAAAATAGATCATTACCATTCCATTGTGATGCTTGGTTACCATGTAGGAATGCAATGATTAATCACTTTATATTATTATTATTACTGTTAATATTTTTATTAGTAATAATAATACTAAAAATAAATATTATTATGAATAATACGAATATTTATAATATTAACTAATCTTTTAGACTCTCGCGTTGCAAGGAGATCATTAAACCGAATAAAAATAATCGTAACAATGCTGAATCAAGTATGCATGTTTAAATGTTAACTCGTCAAATTTAAAATAATAACATTGATAATGTTGTAATAGTTATAATATAAATTTATAATAATAGTTATATTATATATACAAAAAATAGTGACAATGATATAATAATAATAATAATATAATTATAATTATAATATAATAAAAATATAATAATTATAATATTAATAATAATTGTTGACTCTTTTGACTTTTTTATTCCTTGAAGAAATGAAAAAAAAAAGCACTTATACCCAAAGGAATGAAAATCTTAAAAATGAAAGTAGTTTCATTTCTTATTGAATGATCTATTCCATTCATGTATGGTAACCAAACATGTATTTTTTTTATTCATTCGGAATGACCCATTACATTCCGCCTTCCATTCCTTCGTACCAAACACTACCTAATAATAATAATAATAATATGGTAGTGTTCGGCATGCGGTAATGACAAGGAGAATTAAAAGATTCATTACGTGGAAATGAAAAAAGTGGTGTTTGGTTGCTCAATTGAATGGAATCGCCCATTACACATGGAATCTCATTCCATCAAAACAATTCCTTCATACTCCCTTTTTTTTCCATTTATCTTTCACCTTGTTTTCTCAACAACACCACCTAACAACAACCACCACTACCGCCGCACCACTGTCGTTGCGTGACCACCACCACCTGACCTCAAGGTCCTCCACCACCGTCGCAGCCTCCCTACCACTACCACCATCGCCGCCACTAGCGTCGTCACCGTAATCGTCACCATCACCATTGCAATTTTTTTTTTGGTAAAATAGTTATTTTGATATATGAGTATTTTTATTACTTATTCGTTCATACATTTTTTGTGGATACTACTAAACAACAAATAATAATAATTTATTTCATTAATAGGCTAATCAAATAAGAGAAATAAATGATAATGATTCATTCCATTCATTATCCAATTCTATTATCCCTCTATTTCATTAGTTCCAACCAAACATACCCTATGTGCTATGGATTGGTTAGTTAAAACACAAAGTCATTGCCAAATAAGCAGAAGGCTTTAACTAACCAACCCAAAAAACAAGTGTAATGAAGAGCCGGAGAGGTATTAACCAAGGTATTTAAAAAAAGTTGATTGGTTATAATAGGCATGAACCTCACATGTTTTTCTCCTATGGGAGTTAACACAATGGCGAGCAGGTGGGGAAGAAATTGGTGCTACATCATAGTGTTATGGCTTGGAGAATAGAAATGGCTGAGGTGGCAAGTGGGTGGCACCTCCCCACTTGTCATAACACTTAGACTATGCGTTATGGGCGCGGAAGGAAGGGGGAGACGGGCGCGATGGGCTTCAAACACCGTAGAGGGGCGCTGATAGGTGGGGCGTGGAGGGGGGAAAGGTGGAGGGAAAGATGGGCGCGGAAAGGGGTGAGGTGGGGGGCCCACCACCAACGAAAATATAGTCGTTTAAAAAAAATTTTAATTAACATTTATATATAAATTCAAACATTTTTCTCCATTTTACTCAAACAACTTTCATATTCACACCAAATTTAACCATCTTCACAACATTCATCTTCACAAATTTAATCATCTTCATAACATTTATCTTCACACCAAATCATAAACCCAAACTCGAACCCGAACCCGAACCCGAATATGGGCTCAAGCTCAACACCAAACCCAAACCCGAACCCGAATCAAAACCCGTGGGATCCGAGTTGTATGTGGTGGGCTAGTTTGCTCGCAAATAACGTCGACCTTAGCAACCCGTTCTATGCAAACCAACAACGACCGACGATTCCTCCACCCATGCCACCGTTTACCCCCGATATGTTCTTTCGGGCGCCAATGCCGTATACGTCCTCGCAAGTACTCGAAACGCAAGTACCCGAAACGCAAGTCCGCGTCCAAAAAGAAGTCATAAAAAAAAGAACCCGGGTGACGTTCGAACAACCGAAAATGGCGAACGACAAATGTGGGAAGCGGACGAGGTAATGGCGTTAGCCTTAGCGTGGATCGACTCTTCCGAAGACTCGATTCAAGGTATATTATAAAAATATTTATATGTTTTCCATGTTATATTTTTTTGTTTACTAATATTAAGCTTTTATATGTATCAAAGGTGACGGCAAACATTCGTCGGAGTTTTGGGTACAAATACGCACCAAGTTCTTTGCTTTAATGAGTCGAGGAGAGTATCGCGGGAATGACTCCGTCTACAACAAATGGAAGTCATTACGCACACAAATAACCGACTTCACAGCCGTTCACACCCGCGTGCAGAACAACAGAAAAAGCGGCATGGGCGATGCCGATGTGTTGGAGACATGCTTAAAACAATACAAAGCCCTTTATAATAAAGATTTTAGCATGTTGGATGTTTGGAGACAATGCATAAGCTCGCCAAAGTGGCATACGGTCCCGACATCATCACCACCGCGACCGTCCAAACGGTCAAAGACAACGTCTACTTCGGCCGATCAATCGCCGTCGTCGTTGTCAAATTAATCTAAACGAGTTGGATCCGGAATTAATTTTTGACGAACCGGATGAGTTGCCACGGCCGTTAGGAAGAGATAAAGCCTAGGCGACGGCTAGAGGTGGAGGATCTTCGTCCAGAACCATATCCTCTAAGAGTTCCGACACGAGCTCGCATCTTGAAAACTTGGAGCGGAGGCTTTCCGAGATTGCTAACATTAAAAAACAAATACAGGAGGGCCTCATGAAGGTGCACGAAGAAAGAAAGGCGATGCTTGCGGAATACAAAGCGATCCACAAGGAGCGAACGAAACAAAAGGAACTCGAGCTCATCACAAAAGATCTATCGCATCTAGATCCTGTGTCGCGGGCGGTGATGGAAAAAAGAAGAGCAAAGATATTGGCCAAATATGCAAACGAGGACGAGAACGACGACGACGAGCATTAGTTATATTTTTATTTGTAGGATTTTTATTTTTATTTGTATTGGTTTTTTTATTTATTTGTTTTTTATTTTTATTTGTATTAGTTTTTTTGTTTTAAAAAAAAAATAAAATAAAAAAGGTTGGGCTTCGAAGCCCCCTCACCATAGAGGGGCATTATGCCTTGAGGCTTCGATGCCCCCCAGTGCCTACGTGGCGCTGACGTGGCACTGTGGAGGGGCTTCGAAGCCCCCCCCCCCCCCCCCCTAATAGCATGAAGCCTTAGTCTAATAATAACTAGACGAATATATCGTTTTCTTCATTTTTGAGGTAGAGAAAGTGAAGCAGCTGAGAGAAGTATGGTCGGTCATTATCGGGGGTTGGGTGGACAAATGTACCGACCCCTTTCTAGTTTTTTTTTTCTTGTTTGTGTACCATAGATTGATTTGTTCGGCACTTAGCTTCTTACCTTCCAACCTTCCTCGAAAAGAGGTAATCAAAGTTTTAAATCATAAATAGAGTAATCTGCCGAAGGCCTTGATTAGTTGATTCATTGAAGGTTGTCTTGAGGACTCAATTATAAAGAATAAAGCCAAATGATGCACCCCAGTCATCATTGATGCGTAATTTGTCTCCTCAATGATACAACAATCTTCAATAATTTGTCACTTTCAAGTTCGAATAAGGTTGGAAATAGCTTTAAATATCTATGGACAACTTTGTCAAATCATATTTAACTCTAGTCTCTAGTGGTATTCTTCTAAACATGTAGGGGATAGGCTTGCTTTAAATGGGATCGGATGTCATGTCCTAGTATTACAATGAATGAATGTGATATATCGCTTAATATACATAAATCCTGTATACCTTTTATATAATATTTTATTAGTTTTTGTTTGGTTTTTATTAAAATTTGTATATTACTAACATATTTGAATCACGTAGGTTTCGGAGGTTTATCGTGGTTAAAAAGAGCGAAAAATGAGCTAAAACATTGAACCGGAGCATCAGAATTGAACCAGAGCGCATCAGGAAACAAACCGGACCGGACCAGACCGGTCCCCTCTCCCATTTCTCTGGAGTGCCACGCGGTGGGGAGGCTAAAGCCCGCCGCGCGGTGCGGCGGGCATTTTTCCAGAATATTCTACGATTTTAGGGTTTGAGCCTTGATTTTTCCTATATAAAGACCCCTAAACTCAACCTTAAACATAACATGAATACCCTAAATGGTGGGGACGATTTTGGGAGCTTTAGAAGTGATCTTTTGGAGATTTTGGAGGCTTGAAATCATACGGTGGCGTGCATATCGATCAAGAACGAAGACCACGAGTTTTATCGCCTTTAATCTTTCGTTCTTTTGTTTTCCACCATGAATTCCTTTATTATCGTTTTGTTTGATTTTACCATGGTAGGCTCAACATTATAGACTGCCTAGGCTTATGATGAACCTTTGTTGATGTTTGATTTTGACTTGAGATTTATTTATCGTTATGGTTTTACGAACTAGTAAAAGGTTTAATTATATTAAATTGATGCATATGTGTGCTTAGGGTTGTTTGTTGAGTTTTATTATTCCATAGTTTCCTTGATTATTGTTTGTCATTATGATATGTTGATATTAGGTCATCTACTTTGTGTTCTTGACTATTTTATGATTGACTTCGAATAAGATCATAGGAATAATATTATTTAATTAAATAGACCTAAGTGTGCTGCTAACCTAAATAGCTGTAAGGTGCTAGGTTATTGATAGGTCTTTGTTGATCATGATTGCTAGATTTAGTTCTTCGTAAGGAGTCAGTCTAGGTTTTGATTGATTAACTTTGGCTATCAAGTCAATTGAATATATTAGACTGTCTTTGATTTCTGCGCTATAAGGTAGGATTTTGTATAAAGGAACTAGTTTTTAATTAATTAGGTGACCGTAAGGAAACTTGATTTTTAATACTAGTGTGTGTTAAAACTTATTAGAAACCCATAGGTGTCTCTTGAGAAGGGTCAGGGGTCCTGTTCGGGCTTTCTCTTAAGCGTCTATTTCACGATCCCAGTTCCATAACTAAATAGTCTCCCGGTTAATTGATAATTGAAACTTAGGGGATTCTAGCCTAGGTGGTTGTTCATCATCATCTGAATTAAGTCCAAGTTCTAAGTTTAGTCGTCTTTAGTTTTCTTAATTAGTTTATTAGTAAAACCCCCCCTTAAACAAATAATAAAGTCGTGTCTGTAGTTGAGTCTAATTAGCTAGTAAACGTAATTTAAAGAGTCCTGTGGGTTCGATATCCGGACTTACTTAGCTGTACTAGAGTCGATCGGTTCACTTGCCGGTTAGTTGTTTTAGTTTAGTTAAGAGTATAGAATTTATTACTTACTGTCTAGATTAGCGTGTTTTTATTAGACTACTTTTAGCATATCAGAATGTTATTACCATGTTGCACACATTAAATCTTCCACACTAGATTTCCATCATCGTTTGGATGATAATGTGAGATTTGCCGCTCTCAATGAACCAACATCCAACCGTCAACATATCTAGATACCATAATTTTCTCCTAAGCAACTCAATGTACATTGGATTTGTGTTGTTATCGCCCCATGTAAGCTTTTTACGAATTCTTTCTAAAGAGATAACAAGGATCGGAGCTTTAAATAGAGAAAATAGCAAATGGGTAATACCAATTCGATTAGTGTTAACCTTCCGCCAAAAGAAAGCGATAAGGGGTCTCCATGTCAGACACAAATCACAATGGTGAGCTTGGAATTCCCTTGTGGGACCCCCGTTAACAAGAACTGATGATCTCATTGAAGAAAAACATCATTTTATCCATCTTCAACGTCTACTAAGGAAACTCATTTGTAGTAAGATCAAATCCAAAAATTTCATTTCAAAGCATAGAGGGGATTTTTGAAGTCCACCTTAAAAAAATGCTTTACATTCGAAGTCCAATTCATTTGATTGATATGTGGTCTGCTAAGGCTTGGAGATCTTTCTTCTTTGGAATTAAGGTAATGAACAAGGAAGAACAACCTAAAGTAATGAACAAGGAAGAACATCCTTCGTTAGTTCTACCATCTAATAAGAAATGATTAATAATCTTCTTGAAATCACGTTTAAACAACGTCCAAAAGGTTTGATAAATATAACAATAAAACCATCAGGACCAGACTTTATCGCTACCACAATCTCAAAATGTCACTTTAGTTTCAATGTCTGAGATTGGTATTACAAGAAAACATGTTGCCTTGGTCGAGAGTTGATAGAACCCATCAGTGATAAACTTTTGTCTTGAGGTATGCTTATGCTTACAATTTTTAAGAGAAATAGAATGAAAAAAGAGGTTTTAAATTAAAATAATAATAAAGATGACACATTAATGTATACATAAAGAGTTCGATCAATTTACCAGTGACCTATTAGTCTTGTGATATGGTGTCTCTTCTTATAAATGTGATATGTGATTGGCTTAAAACTTTAAATTCTTATAATTGCAAGATTTGAAGAATTTAGATAGAAAAAAAATATACAATTCAAAATAAATAAAATAAAGTGCTTTGGTTTTCATATTGCACGCATATGTATGTTGGTTGACAAGTATTTATGATTGGATCCTTCAGATTTAAAAACAAATTATGATAAGAGCAGTCATATTCATTTTTCTATTTTTAAATTCAAAATTACATTAAAATTCATTATATTCTCTCTTATCATTTTAATTAATAATATTTTTTTATATCTTTATTATTATATTTTTCTATCTTTTACTCACAACCATTTTTAAAAAGTATTAAAAAATTATAATAGGTGAATAGTAGTTTTTCAAGTATAAAGAAAAATTACTGCATTTTCTCTCTCCTGTATTCACAACACCTTAAACCACTCTCTATATTTTAAAAACACCCCTCATAAATTATAATGGATAGGATATGAATGCTTTATGAGTCTAAATTAAAGTTTATTTAGGTTATGTTTGTTTTTGCTTAAAATGTCTGTAAGGGGCTTACGTCTGCGGGTGTGCAGACATAAGCTTCTGAAGACTGTTTATTTTTTTAGAAGAAAAATAATTGAAAAATGCTTTTATGGTCTTAAAAAATAAGCTATTGCTCAACTTCTTCACACTTCTTCACATCCTATCAACACTCGATGTCCACCACCACCACCACCACCGTCCGCCGCCACCACCCACCACCACCATCCATCACCACCAACACCCACCGCCGGCCACAACCACGGTCCACTACCACCACCCAACGTCCTCCACCACCACCCAATGTCCGCCACCACCCCCACCGTCCATCAACACCACCAACCACCCATCACCATTGTCCACCACCACCACCCACCGTCGGCCACCACCCCCACTACCCACCGCCTGCCACCCACCACAACTGTCCATCACCACCCATCGTCCATCACCACCAATTACCGCCTACCACAATCGTCTGCCACCAATAATCCACCACCACTCACTTCCACAGTTCGTACACCACTACCAATTATTTTAACAGTTTACGGACGTTAAATAAATTTTATCTACTGTGATATGTATGATAGGTAACTAATTTTCAGCTTATGCAGACGATATCCAGTTTAGAAAACAAACAATATTATATTTTCATATTGCAGACCTTCAGACCACATATTCAGTTACAGACATAAAATCAGATTGCAGACAGTTTTTGTCTTAAAAAACAAACAGCACCTTAACAAACAAACTCAAGCTGTCTGTGCCATATACTAAGATTGATTAGGCTCGAGTGCTAAAAAAGGATTCAATTGTTTATATAAGCATAACACTCTATCATATATAAAGGATAGGGAGGGATAATTTGAAAGCCTTGTTGATTTTTAAGAACTTAAAAACTTCATTCTTGACCACACAATTAATTAAATAGATTAAATTATGTGGTTGAGATTAAATGTGATTAAAAAATCAAAGTAGGAGAGTGAATAAAAATGTAAAGTGATTACACTAATTTAAACGTCTGTTACACCTATATAAAAAGTTGACACTGTGCGTAAAAAATCTACAATTTTTTTTACGTACATTTAACCCACATAATTACGTATATGCAAAAAAAATTCAAATAAAAAATTGTTATATTGAGTTCTTTCGAGTTCGTAAAACTTAAAGTGGTTCTCAAAAAAAGTCTCCCCTATAAAGGATATATTATTACATAATAAATAGGAAGATTGGATTTTAATAATCTCAGCTTTCAGTTATTAGCCGATAATAATCCCAACTTAGTTTATTTCCACCAGTGGTCCCAAATTTAAAAAAATTGGCTCTCAATGGTCCACTGTTAAAAAAAAAATCTAACGGCGTTAAGTTTAACCGAATTTCAAATTAATTTTTTAGACTTTTGATCGGAAGAAAGATACGAGTCGATTGATGTAAAACTTAGCTCGCAACGATACTCCGAACAACTTAATTTTTGTTAATTTGAAGTTAAAACACCCGATTTGAAACACTAATCAAGCCATTTGAAGCATCATTCCGATCTAAGTTTTACGTTAATTGACTCGTATCCTCCTTCCGATCGAAAGCCCTAAAAAATCAATTTGAAATTCGAAAAAAAACTTGATGCCGTTAGTTTTTTTTAACGGGGGACCATTGAGAGCCAACTTTTTAAATTTGGGACCACTGGTGAGAATAAACTAAGGTGGGATTATCATCGACCAATAACAGAAAGTTGGGATTGTTAAAATACAATTTTCCTAATAAATATTATCATATAAAGTATCTAAATATGACTAAAGAAATACAAATATAACTATATATGAAATAAGTTGCATACATACACATATGATTAATAAAAAGAACGAGACATTAGTTTCGAGCTTAACTTTACACATAAAATTTGAGATAATTAAATCGATCTCAAGCTTTTATAAGTTAAATAAGGAGAATTGGAATTTTGATGAGGCTGTCGGGTCGAGCTTTGTTCAGCTAGACTAAACCTTAATAGTAATTCTTGTTTTACGTCAGGCTATTCTATAAATGGGAATAAAAATGGGAAGGATGACGTAAAACAAAAACTCTTCAATGAAATTAATAAAAACAATTATAACTCAAAATTTAATAAAAAACCGAAAAAAGTAAAAACACAAAAATGTTTTCACCGTTTTTCTCGTTCTAAAAAAAGGGCAAAATATTAAGAAAAAAGATCATTGTGTCTTTTTATTTATTATTATGTTTTTTTTTTAATTTTCGTCATTAATTATATCTATATTTCTAGACATTGTGTTTTTTTACATATTGTGTTATATTACTAACATTGTGTTATATTTTACGGTCTATTATGTCCTTTTTAAATTATTATTGTGTTTTTGGTTTATTTTCGTCATTGTCTTTTTTTGGGTATTGTGCTTTTTTTTTCTTGGAATGAGAATGATAGGGGAAATATTTTAGTTTTTAATTTTTTTTATATTTTGAGTTATGATTTTTTTATTATTATTTTTTTAAACTTTTTAGGGGTTTTTGTATTTTGCGACAAATCTTTCTCATACTTTTCATTTTTATCTCTCTTTACATTTTAACTTTCCCTCTTGTTTTAACACTTTGTGTCCAGTGATAAAACGTGTCACATTTTTTTTTTTTGAACGGTAAATTTCATTAAAACAACTAGCAAAAAGTTGAAAAAAAAATGTTTACAATATAAAATTACACCAATCTTTTCACAAACCTTAACCATAAAAAAACAAAAAAAAAAAACCAACCAACCTTAACCATAGGTGTAACGTAAATTCTAATTACAAGCAAAATGAATTATCAAATTAGAATATACTTATTCCTTGCATTTAGTCACAAAATCTAGGTTGCATTTAAAAGTTTGAGGTTGTTGATAATATCCAAAACCGTGGGACTACTCTCCCTCTGCCGTATGTTTCCCCGGTCTAATTGCTGTTTGTGATAATTGCTATTTGTTTTCTATTTGATGATGCTTACGTTCACGTTTATTATCACTTTATGCGGTACTTATCACGTCATCATCACTGTTATTTAATTCTAATCTAATCCAACTTAATAATAAAAGAAAATATTGAGGATGATATGACAATCCCATATTTATTCTTGGTATAATCTCCCTTCTCATTCATTCTATATATCCATAGGTTATGGGCAAAACCATTTTAGCAAATGAGTTATAATTTTCTTTCTAACCCTTCATCTAATTCTATCTATCTATCTATCTATCCATGGGTCATTGATCAAAATAATTTTGGTAAATGGGTTAGAATTTTCTTTATAATTCTCTAATTCCTCATCTTATTTATCCTACATATCCATGGGTCGAAACAATTTTCACAAATGTTGTATATTGTTGTAACGAGCCATCTCATTCTAATTTGTAAATTTGAGATTATAGGCTTCTTACTATTTGTAGTATATATTTTATTTTCTTCTTACTTTAATTTTGTTTATTTCTTTCAAAAAAATGTACCTTATTTATTTTTATTATTTAACAATCCTGTGTAATACACGGGTTCAAAATTTAGTATATATGACATATCTCTTGTTTTTTTTAACGGTCAACAATTCCTTCAAATAGGTTATTGACTAGATGTATTACATTGGGATACACTCGTCTTTCGATCTGAAAAAACCCTCACTAAGGCCAACGCCCTTAAACACTCGCATGAAGGCACGAAACTACGATGAGATAACACTTTGCATTTTTATTTTGTTTTTATGATATTTTACATAACTAACCAGTATTTAACTATGAGATTTTCTAACATGTTAGGGCACATGTAAGACGCATTTATTATGTAAATATTCTCGTTAAAATTAAAATTGCATATTAATTACATAAATCTTATAATAAACTACTATATTTAACATTTTATCGTTTCATCTTAAAATTTCCCTCCATTTATTAGTATTAAATAATTTTTTTTGTAATTCCTTTTAAAATTACTCTTTCATCATTTTTAATTTCCCACAATTTTTCTATTCATTTATATGTAAAGAATTTCCTTCAATTTATGACTACTAAATAAAATTTTTCTAATCCTTTTAAAAACTCTTTTATCACTTCTAATTTGTAACATTTCGGATTTTCCAAACCCGTATTCGTTTACGAATGAAACATTTTTAGATCTTTAATATTAATCAAAATCAAATATTTGTAAGTAATTAAGTTTCTAATATTCATTTTATACCCTTTAAGTTCTGAAAGTTATTTATTCTATGTTTAAACTTTAAAATAATCAAAAATTGGACATTATAGGAAGTATAGGGACTAAACTTGTAAAAAATGAAATTCCCCCTTATGAAGGCCGGAGCGTTGCGCGGTGGGCATCCCCCTCACCATCGCGCAGCGCTATAGAGACCCTGCACATATCGTTTAACTTTATTTCGTTTTCTAGCTCGTTTAAGGTATAAAGTCGTTTATTTTAGGCATGTTTGAGAGAAGTGAGGACCAAGTAATCATAATATAACTAAAATACAAGTTCTAATTCATTTTCCCCTGCCCAAGATCAGATCTTTATGAATAAATCGATGATTATTTCCTTTAAATCGCATATACTTGCTTAAACGAGTAAAATGCCCATATTTAGTTCGTTATTGCTTTTCCTATATAAACAACTCATAATCTCTGCCACAAACCTTCACCCCAAACCCTAGAGGAGCCTTCTCAGCCGTCATTAGCCTCTGATCATCCTCAAACCCTTCGGTTTTTGCATATTCGTTGAAGATACAAAACTTGTTCGTTGACTTTGCTTGCTATAGGACCTTTGACTTCCGTTTCTCATAAATCCTTTCACTTTCCGGGTACGTTGTAAACATAGGAATCGTTCATACATATTCCCTAGTCAATAACCTTCAATCAATTTCTGAGATTGAAGGGTATTGACTGGTCAATTGCTTTAAAACCCGATAAAGGGTAAAACAGTCAACAACTTTGACTTATCATTTTCTCACACTTCTGGTCAGATTCAACGTTCGGTCCAGAAGACTTTTATTCTCGTAACGAAATTTTAAGGCCACTACCCAAAACCTGACTTCCGACTCACTGTTCGGATTCTGGTCAGTACCAGCTCGCTTAAACGTTTAATTCAACATAACTAGAGTTCTACTCATCCGCTTGGATTGATTCAGCGGCCTTAAGTTCGCTTTTATTTCTAGTTTCATATCACAAAGTTTCATGTTCTGGTTAGTTATCTCGTTTGACGCGTATTGGACGACTCACTTATTTGTTGACTCGTTTATTCTTAATTATACTCACTTGCCTTTAATCTAAGGTGAATTTTATCATTTCCCTATTTTACTCAATTTTCACAACATTTTGGGAACATATTCATATACCATACTATATATATCAAAAAATAGCAAACGTGTAATTGTGTGTGATTAATCAAATATGCTTGTTATATGCTTATTTGTCTTTGTATGCAATCGTTTAACATATCCCATTGGAGAGGGTTCTCATTGACCACCGCCCGATTCGCTTGGCAACGGTCTTACTCTATTTATTTGCTCATGGTTGATTTACCGGCGCCCGATTCGCTTGGCAATGATTTAATCGACAACTTATTTGCTTATGGTTTGATTTCATTACCGCATTTATTACGTTTTGCTTATTTATTATATTAACATTATTTTTGGTGTCAAAACTTGGTGATAAGCTCACTCAATATGTTTGTTGACAAAACTTCATTTTCTACGCATATGCAGGTTGCTTGAAGTTGAAGTATGGACACTTAGAAAGACCTTAGGGTTACATTGAAGACAAAACTTGAATTTAAATGATTGTATATATTTATTGAATATTGTGTGCACATTTGAAATAAAATAATTAAATAGGTATTGTCACATTTACATTATGATAGTATCTTCGAGATGTGAGCAATCAGATCACGCCCTGGCATTTCCGCCTTAGGTTGGGGTGTGACATAATTTCCCACCAATTTTTTATTCATTTATATGTAAAAAATATTAAAATATGAAAGTGATTTTTTTACACCAAAACCAACAGTGACTTTTTTTAATATTAAAATTTAAACATTTAAAAATCAAAAAAAGAAGTAATTTCATTATTATATGACACCTAAAGAATAAATATTTTTAACATATATAATCAAAGATGTGGTTGCAATTTACTTCACTATGCATGTCAAGTTTTTTTAGCCAATTGTTGGGCATTATTAGCCTCATTAGAAACATGCCACTCTGGGCATGTGCCGAAGTTGTGACTAAAAGATCTACAAAGTCTGCAATGTTTTACTTGTCTCGTTAATTCCTTTCCACTTTTCATTCGCTTTTGCTTAGGAAGCTCATTCAGATCCAAAAAGAACACATCTCAGAATTATAGTAATGTTTTATATCATTTAATCTTAAAAAAATAGAGAGAAAGGTAATAAAAGTGCTTGTTAGAAAAATGATGGGAAATTAGAAGTGATAAAAAAGTAATTTTAGAGGAAATTAGAAAAATTTTATTTAGTAGTCATTAATGAAGGGAAAATTTAGGAAGGAATAATAAAATATTAAATATGATTGTTATTATATTCAATGTTGTAAAAGTCGTTAGGCGGTCCTAGGCGGTCGACTGAGGAGTTGCGAGTACTCGGAAAATACCTAAGGAGTACTCGATCTAGGCAGGGAGTAATCGGGGAGTACTCGGCCGCCTACTCGGGAGTTTTACAACATTAATTGTAATATTGATATAATTAATATGCAATTATAGTACTTTCAACCAGAATATTCACATAATAAATGCTTTTTAGATGTGTACTTAGGACACCTGTTGGAAAATCCATTTAACTATTTTAGCTTAAGCTCAATCAAATACTCCCTAAAAAAGTAAAAATGGCATGCCTATCACCATATATATATGTACACTTGTTTTAAAATTACACTACAGTCTCTTGACTTATGAATGTCACATATTTACTCTCTGGACTTATCTTTGACTGAAAACTGTATAGATATAACTTGATCATATCACAACATATAACATGACCCAAGTCCTTTTAACTTTTACCCCAATTCTTTAAGCAAGCTACTTTTCCAAATTGCTTCATAGCATGTAAGAATCAAAACCATTTCCAAGGATCCCAAACCCTTTCTTGGATTTTTAGAATATGTGAGAATTTGAGATTGATCAAGTAAAATACAGTATCTAATGTTAAATAAGTATTTAACAAATAACAAGAAACTTAAAATACAGTACACATGTTGCCCAAATTTAAGAGTATATAAATGGCTAAGAACTTGAACCGTTTTAATTCAAACGTAAGACTATATAAATGGCTACAAACTTGAACCGTTTTAAAATAAGATTTTAACAAATAGCAAGACGTTTTACATGTTTAAGCTTGAGTCGTTTAATTTAAAGAGTTATAACTTTTAAAGGATTCGTGCTGAACTTGCAAAATTAGAGCCGTTTGGATTTGAAACAAGACTCAAAATCTCAAATATCCTACATGTTGCTCGAGTGACTTACCAAAAATCTACTAAATTATATACTTTTAACTATTTTAAGTGTACTTGCACATGCATTATTCATTATTGTGATATACACGGTAAAAAGATATATATCCCAAAAGCCGACATAACTATATAGAAACTGGGTTATCTTGTGCTTTCCAAAAACACCCACAATTTTCACGAAAACAACAAAACCAGTTACGGTCACCTCCCAATCACAAAGCCCACAGAAATCCAGCCAACTTATTAAATTATCACACCTATAAATACCACACTCACATTTAAGCCTTTAACTTCACCCTTCATTCATATCATACCATAACATGTCTACATCAAAATCTCACTTCATCTCCTCACCGGAGACCCAAAACTCCGGCACCGGAGCTACCAATCCGGTCACCACTAAACTCCAACTCGCACATGATCAATCCACTGCAGCTCTAGACAAAGAAGCAGTTCTCTGGCGAATTCGTTACCACAAATGTTTACGCAAAGTCAAAGGCACTTTTGAGTCTCTGGCCACTCGGAACACCGGTGATATGTGTGAGAAGTGGTCGGAACCGGTGGATGTTTTTACTTCTCCTTGAAGGTTACAGACAAACGGAACGGAATTAGTACGATGATTCGACAGTTACTGCAAAGGACAAGAGACCTTGGAAGGAACCCAAGGTTTTGATATTATTTGAGGTCGTTGGGTGGCAAAATTTGGTTGTTTTGGTGATGAAATATATGTAAATTAATAAAAAAACTGAGGCCTGTTTTCTGATGATGTGCTTTATTTATATTGATATGTTTCGTGTTGCAAAATATGAATTTAATGTAGAATTAAATTAAATAACAAAATCGTTAGCCGGGATATTTACTTTTGAGTCTTTATGATATGTAGATCAAATGTAATATTTCTTTTGAAATTTTATATTGAATGAACTCATATGACATATACGTGTGTGTGTATAATAGCTAGTACTAAGTTTAATAATGTTACTATCTATATATTCCTTGTCTCTTTCTATTGAAAATTGGTTGAAGATGAGATAAGACTTTGAGAGCGACAATTTTTGGTGTTGCGTTAAAACTGTCAGGTTGGGTTGTTTATTTATCATCGTCTCATTTATTGATTTTCTTGGAAACCAACATGCATATTAAATATTAAACTAGAAAATTAAAGTCAACTGCCTCGCCCTTGTAAGCCCGATTAGAATATGATAACCTAACCATCATCAATTTTTAAAGTAAACTGGTAAACCTTCCCGTGCGTTGCGACGGGAGCGTTGATACACGTAAACTCGTACGGTACGACGTGAATGCTAACAAAACATAGAGTTAATAAATTTTTTTCACGTGTTATGACGCCTCACTTTTTAACAAAATTTATATTAAAACATAGGCATAAATATATAACAAAAACAAATATTCTTATACATGTAACTAAAAATTAATTATAAAAGTAAGTAATAAAATAATAAAATCATATTAAAAAAAACAAATATTCTTAGACATGTAACTAAAAATTAATTCAAAAGTGGTAAATAATCTTGTAATTGAATCAAGTATGCACCACATAAAATGAATTGAGTTGCAAAGTCTCAAATTTTTTTTAACTAACCTTGTACACATGTATAAACCTAAGTGGTTTATCCTACTACTATAGCATGAATAGTATTATTTGTGAGATAACCACTGCTTAGGTTTTAATATATATATATATATATAAAATATGTAAAAGCAAAAAAATATAAATAAAGTAAGATCTTTATTGATGATAAAACTATTACAAAAATACAAAATTTCTGAAAGGCCAGCAAATTTGAACATATAAGAAGTGAGTGACGAATTCAGGATTTTTCCCTTATAAATTATTTTTTTATTATTTTTTGATGTTTGAATTTCGCATAATTAAATGTTAATTTTTTTGGAACAGTTGGTTGAAGACTATCATATAATACAATATCATAATAAAACATTATATTAATTTAATAAATACATAATATAACTACAAGGTCATTGAAAAAAACATGTATAAAAGTAACCGAAGTAAAAACATTCTATTTAGTTATTTAAAAGTTCAATTAATAATACAAGGATGGCTTACAAAAAAAGTTACCAAACTCAATTTAAGAAAGACTTAAATTTTCGAGCTTTCAAATTTAGATTTGATGGGTTTTATGAAGCAGGAGTTTACCACTACATTATTTTAAACTTTTTTCTATGGCTTAGTTTTAAAAATCTTATGGGTTTACTGAAACCTTTTATGTATCATTTCGACGTAAAATTTTAAACAAATGGGTTCTCGTTAACCCGTTGAAACCATGTTGAATCCACCCTTGAAAAAGGCAAAGTAGCCGACAGCTAGGCTGCCACATGAAAAAACTTAGGGTTGTTTAGTAACCTCTTAATGATTATATTAAAAGCTAAATATGAATGGGTCAGAGGTAGAGTTTGTTTGTTTACACATTGTAACGGCTCATGAAACCTCTTAATAGTTTAGTTTTAGAGACATGCTGAGTAATTCAAAGGCTACTTCTTAATCAGTCAGACATTTTATTGATTCAACACTAAATTGTCAAGCAGCCTCTTAGAGCATCACCAACAGAGGTGTTTTTTGATGGCGTTTTTTGATGTTAAATATCACTTAACCCACTAAAATACAATTCTCTCTCCTCATTCGTCATTCTCCCCTCGCATACCCGTTTTTGTGTAGATTCTTCCACAAGATTTTTACCCCACCTTCTATCATCCACCTCACCATCTCTCTTGACCACCCCACTATTTCTCTCTTTCAAGAATCTCCAATTAGAGATGGTCTTACAATTATTCTTTTTTTTTTAAATGTAATATTATATTCACAAGATGAATTAGCAATATCTATACACCAAAAGATACTTACATGTTCAATACATCAAATTTACACTATTTAACACAATTAGCTTGAATTTTGTGATATTAAGGCCACCCAAAGAAAGTTTAGAAATGTTATCTCCATTTTTTGGTTTGAATCCAAATTGAACTCATTAAACACTTTGTCATTCCCCACTTTCTAGATGCATCAAATATTGGCTTGAGAGATTACTTGTAGTAATTTTTTTTTTGTTATTGGTTGATTCCTGTCAGAGCAGTTATGATAATCCATAACATCATTGATAGAAAAAGCATACAAAAGGGGGGGAGGGGGGGGGGGGGGGGGGGACAACCAACATGTTGCCAAACTAAGTCCGCCACCAAGCACGTAATTAACAAGTGTTTGACGCTTTCATCGCAATCTGCACCAATCGGACGTTGTCGAACCCACATGTTTCTTCTCATGAGAGCGGTGTGAGTAAAGACTCTTAAGGCTAGAGGTGCACGAATCGGGTTATTGAAAAACCCGGGTTCGGGTATGGAACCGGGTATTAGAAAATCGGGTATTGGTAATACCCGGGTCGGGTTCGGGTCCGGGTATTGTCTCTAAAAACCATGCCCTATGCATCGGGTTCGGGTCGGGTATAGAACCGGGTATTCTAAAACCGGGTATTTGAATCCGGGTATTAAAAAACCCTACTTTTGGGCTTTTTTGGGGGTTTTTTTCGGGTATAGATTGGATTTCTTTTAAGGGGTTACAATTTTTAGTGGTATGTTTGGGTATTTGTTAGGTATTTTTTGGGTAATTTCGGGTATAGATCGGGTATTTGAAAAACCTGGTTTCGGGTATTTGAAAAATCCGGTTCCGGGTATGGAACCGGTTCCGGGTTTCGGGTATTACCGGGTATAAATCGGGCCCGGTTCCGGGTACGGGTTTTGGTACTAAAATGCATACCCTATTCGTATCTTACGGGTAGGGTCGGGTACGGGTATTAAAAATCCTGGTATTAAAAAAACCGTTCCGGGTAATTTTTTCGGATCCGGTTCCGGGTTCGGGTTGTTTGTGCACCTCTACTTAAGGCTCTATCTTCGATGGGCCTTTGGGCTAACACATGGGCTTATTGAGCCAAGACACAGGTTCTCTCTTAACTAATAATATTAACTATTTTGCAGGTCAACTGATTTATAAATCTGCCAATGATTAACATTGCATCACATTATAATGTCGGTTTAATTTTAAGAATTTAGCCATGCTTTCCATACCTCTGGTAACGAAAAACTTAAATACAAATGCCATGATGTTAAGAAAATTCTTATATATTTGATTAAGAAAATAGCAGCTTTTGTTTTTGTTTTTGTTTTTGAGGAGTTGTTTGTTATTTGAATAAACTGGGTTTCATCCACTTTAGTCACTAAATATGCCTCTTCTGCACCCGAACCTAAGTCTCGGCAAAACCTGTTAGTCTGAGTCTTTATGCAACCGGTGGTTAGTGGGTGGAGATATGACTGAATGCAAGCTTATTAAGTTGTGACTCATATTTGATACTTGAGGGCAGAGATATATACTAGCTAGTCCAGATATTAAATCGAGAGGAATGTATATAGTGTGAGGGGTATGAACATGTATGTCATAACCGGAAACAAAGTACACTCGTTTAGGCGGCTCTATTGTTTTCATAACGTCACTAAATGTATTTGTTGAGTTGTCAATCTAAAACGTTGGGAAACCGAGTATGACCTTAGACCTTACTCGTATTAATGGTGGTAATTGTCATATCTATGATAGAGGTTGATGTTTGCATTAAAGTTTGCTTGAGGGCTAGCAAAAGATAAGTGTGGGGATGTGATGGTCGGGTATAAATCATGTATATATATGTGTTATTTCATGTATTTTAATAGTTTAGATATTGCGAACACGATTACTTTAAGTTCTTTTATGATTGCAAGTGTTCGATGCTTAAACTAGTTAATCAGGAGCCATTAGGACGTTCATTAAACAAGCTCTGAGATATAGGAAGCATAAGAAAGTGAAGATGATGCTATAGAATGATTTGGGAAGATTTTGGATGAGAAACCTGAAGCCGATGCTAAAACTGAACAATATGAGTTGACAAAAGGCGACCAAGAAGTAAAATGAGCATATCATGGGCTAGAAAATGTGTTACGGGTTCCATAATATAGAATTTTTGGTTTGTCGACGAGAGGAATCCAAAAATGAAGCTATCTTTGGTCGCGTATCACGACGAATGAGTATAACCTGAAAAATAGGTTTGGACCTATATCTTCTATTCTACGAACCCTAATCAGTTATCACGGCTTCCAGCTGCTGTTAGGCGATTTTTGGTGAATTCTAGGGTTACCAATCACCTCTTGATCAATCCTAATGGCTTTCCTTATAATAATTGAAGATCTAATGAAGATTGTAACGCCGCGAAATTTTCGACTTAAATTTGTGCCAAAAATGTCAATTTTAAAAGTTCAGGGACTTAAAATGAAAATATGGAAAAAGTGCATCTTCGCGCGACGCGAAGTTGCTGGCACATATTTCAACGCTATCCGATTACGTGTCGACACGTGTCACTCCAGGATTGACATGCAAAATTGCGGCGCCGCCCATGCAACTTCACGCGACGCGAACCGTCATACCTTGCATCTTTGCGCTGTTCGCGCGGCGCGAAGATGCACAAATCGTGCCTATAAACAGGCAACCACGGATTCAAGTCCATTCATCCCATTTTCACTTTCATTTTCACACACTTAAACATAGAGAAGCGTGTTAGGTTGCCGAGAAGCTCTGAGGTGCCGTTTTCTTGAAGTTCGTGCAAGTATTGAGGTTTTAACGAACCGTGGAGCCGTTAAGCGAGTTAAGAGCAAGGTTCTGACAACCAAGCCATCATTCTGCCCTAGTGTTAGCATCCTCGTACATTCACTAAGGTAGAATTTAAGTTTAAGTTATTGTCTATCATATCATAATAGCTTAGACTCAGTCAAGGCTATGGCCTTTAACCTTAAAAGTATTTTCAAAAGCATTCACATTCAATTTTCAATCAAACATTACTTTTATAAATATAATGTTATACAAAACTATATTTTTACGGGCATGTAGTAACTGGAAGGGGGATATCATTAGTAGACTCTTCTTGCCTAAGGTAAGTAATTCGTACACATCCCAATCAACCGCGAGACCCGTTTACTTACCTAGAGAAGTTTGCCAACATGATAGACTCTATTAGGCCAAAGCATGCTATACCAAACGTCACACAAATACAACCATGATTTCAAAATACATTCACAAACCTAATCAAGGTTAAAACCAGACTTAAGGTCTGCAGTCTAATCAAGAAACACCATCAAGATGATCATTCAAACCTATTTGTTTATAGGTTAACAATCAGTCAAAATCAAGAATGGTTTTCACACAATCACATCATTGGTACAGGTGAATACGTTCAACTTTTTTATAACTTGAATACGTTAAACCTTTACAATCAGTCAAAATAGATTTATATACTCTATACGATGGACAGGTTGTTTGTCTTATAGAGTCAGTCAAACATTTACATGAGATTACGTGATCTCTAAAATGTTGTAATACAAATTAGAAAATAAACAACTCAGACCGAATACACATGTGCCTGGATCCAAACATAACTGTTTAACATAATCATTCGAAGGCTACGTGGCCGCGGGTTAAACAGTCATAACTAGTTCTCCGGTATGGGCTACGTGGCTCAGAGAATTTCTATGTGTGTAGGGCAGTGTCACAATACCGGAAATAGAAATATTTCTGCTGAGCAATGTCAAGAAAACTATTTGTATTATAATCGTTATTAAAATGTTTTTAGAGTCAACGATTCACCAGCATATCGCTGACGTATTTTTCCCCACATTACAGGAAAGCAAGCATAATACAGATAGTAAGGCGTAAGAGTCATTTATGGAGTTAGATTCTCGCAGATGGTGATGGCTCAATTTTAAATAAATAAAAAATTGTAATAAGAATAAATAAGGTTTGTAAACAAAATACTTGGATATTTATTATCCAAGAGAATTTTCAAAATAAATTAATATTTTATAATCAAAGACTTTCGCTAATAACCCGCAACTCGTGTATATATTTTCAAAACAAGTACCAACTATGGGTGTCATACCTAGGACCTAAGTCGGGGTGTGACAAAGATGATGAGTGGCTAATCTTCTTGAATCATACATGGGATATAGAGTATTGAATTTTATAGTTTTTCTCACGTGTTAAGAATGAATGATTTGTAATTATTTATGATTAATCGATGAGTATTGATGTTTGGCATTATTGTGCATTCAGTCGGTTTAGGATTATTTCGATCAAAACGATTAGTTTGCCAGCTGCTGTGATACTTATTCATAGGGTTGCTTTGATTAGTTAAATATGATGAAGCATACAATTCCTTAGTTGAGTCACATTGGCATGGACCTTTTGATAACCAGTGCCATGTGCTAGTAATTCTTGATGCCTAAGGTTTAACTAGTTAACCAACTTGATTTGATCATTGACAATTAATCTGTTAAGTGAACATGAGATTAATGTCTTGTTACATACTTGAAACCGGGTGTGATTTGTCTTTGTTAATTGATTGGACTTTGCTTAATTTGCTTGTGTGAATTTGAAAACCAAATCTTTGCTAGTGTGATCAGCACTCTTGATTGTTACTTCATAAAGTTAGAAATTGATTGCATATTACACTGATGACATACTCCTGGTGGATACGATACCTAACTTACCTTAGCTACTTAGGTTACTTAGGTTTTTGTATGACTCGAACGACGGACATCAGCATTGAACCATTTCTTGATTGTTTTAGGCCATGGAACCTTCCATGTGATCAACATAAAGTCAAAACTATTCATATCTCGAAAAACTCGACAACTCTTCCTAAGATCTTTCTTTATGGCTCGTCTGAGACAGCGGTGGTCACTTTTTCTGTTTGTTTGAGACGATGGTGGGGGTCAATGTTACTTTGCAAATGGTGGTGAAATTGAATTGAGTATGAAAATTTGAGTATGTGCTTTAGAAATTGAAATCCCTAAATTGAAACAAACCCTAGATCTCTAATTCCTTATATAAATAGACGTACCCAACATATGATTACTTATAATTCCCCTTAATTTATTTTTGTTTCTCATCTTCCTCATTGCTAAAGTCTTCCTCACCGTCGTTGTAGTGCCGCCGGAGAGGCCCGCAAGAAGTTATTGAACCAGCATGGTGCCGTCGAGGCACTTGTTTGAACCAGCGTGGTGCTGTCGTAGTGCCGCCTGAGAGGGCTGTCGGAAGTGGTCGACTCGTCGGTACCCTAGCGGTCATCGAAGATGAGTGTTGGTGTGGGGTTGAGTGGTGGTGGTTGTGTGTTCTGGAGAGGAAATGAAAGGGAAAGGAGATGAAGAGAAAGAAAGAATTTTATTATATAATATTAATTTAGTTATTAAAATGTTCTTTTTTTCAATAAAAGGGTAAAATGACCAAATTACCCTCATGTGCAAAACACATGATCATATTTAACGACAAAAGCTAACTGGGTTAGTGTCAAAGGTCAAACGGTGTAAAATCTACCTATACTATTAAAACAATAGAATTTTTGGACACGTGACATCATATTATTGGTCAATCCCTATTATATATACTAAGCATTCTCCTATTTTTTTCATGATTAAATAATTCAAAAATAAAAAATATATTTCTAGGCCAGAATTAATGCTAATGACTTAGATATTCAAATAATTAGTCAAAGCAATTTCCGGTCAGCTCAGTCAATGGTGTATTTTGTATCATAAACATATATTATGCCACAATAACAGCATGATCTTCTGTTAATAAACGTTTTTCCGAATTTATTGAATTCTTACATTAGATACACACACACACATACACACCCCAATTACTAGAAAAATCTACGGGGTTTCCTAAACTTACCTATAGAAAGTTAAATACTATTTATATCTACATATTTTGTTCATCTAAATTCAACACACAATGTTTCAAGACACACTGTTGGTGGGTTATAAATTTATAGATTAACGATTTTGTAACCCTTCATGCCGTTTTAAGTTAACCGATATTCTTCGTTTGGAGTATACAAAGGTATATTATATGTTTTTCGGGTAATGTTTACAATTTGCATGTGTTTACAATCTTTCTAAACATCCAAGATAACAAACCAACAATTATGGCTAAACATAATACTCTTTTTTGTCCCGTTTTTCTAATTGTTACGTTTTGTGGACTAAAATACTTCGTTAAATCAACAAAATTAGACGCCACGGCTATATACGTTTTTTTGTACATGTTTATATTGTTCCTATTTTTCATGTGATAACCTTATTATATTACAGAGGTCTTCAAAATCAAAGAAGCGTAATTATTTTGAATCAACCTCTTCCAATAAGAGAATTTAAATGGTTAGTCATTTTAATATTCTTCAATTGCCCTTTAAATGTTATATAATAATGCATTTTTCTAAACATGCAGTGTCAACACCAAGAGAATCACTGAGTAGCATTTTAACGGTAACAATTTATTTATAACGCGTTAATACAGTTTCGTATATTTAAATTTATTTTTTACGTTGTTAGCTTCAAGTTAAAGTTTACATCAACTTATAAGGTATACTATAAACATTAATGTAAAGTAAATAACATTTTTTAATGTATTATCAATAAAATAAAATGCATAATTACTCAAAACTAAGTAAAGTAACATAATTAATTGTAGAGTTACAAAAGAATAATTACCTTATAAGTTTATGTTGTTTTCTTAAAATAATAATCATTTATATTGCACCTTTGTTGACCACCAAGATTTCCATAATTATAATAACACGTTAGATAAACATTTATTTAAGTACCTAATAAAACCGGTTAATCATTTTAACAATTGTATACTTTAGCTCGGAGCATGGTTTGGTTTTTAAAATAAGTAAAAGTTTTTATGGTTTATTATTATTTTATTTTATTTACAAATAATGCAGTTACTTGTCCAATAACATCAATTAATGACAATCGAATAGATGATTGAAAAGAAAATAAAGCGCCAAATACTATTCAAGGTTCTATATGTACAAGTTCAACTAACATAGGTTAGTTATTTTAAATCATTTACCTTTTGGACATACTACATCTATTCACACTTGAATTCATTTGCTATACCAGAACGAATATTTATTAAACCATTTTCTTGTTTTTCAATTTAATAGTTGTCACGATAAATACCAAATAAGCAATAATGAAAGACATAAAAGAATGGTTTTGGACCAAAGGCGAAACAAAAACACTACAAAAACAGTTACAATACATCAAACACTAATGTTTACATTTTATTTTATACATCCAAACTTTTTTGTTATGATTATCATGAGCTAATGATAGATTAATTTGAATTATGGAATTTGAATGTATAGAAAGCTTGTACAATATATTTTCAATTATAATAATTTTAGATTTTTGTGACTACTTTTATTTAGTACAAATGTAATAATTGGATATTGATTCCATATTATTGAAACGACACATTTTTGTAATGAATAGTTAATTATATCCATATGATAAGGTAGTATTTAGTAGCTTGTGAATTTTACATTTACAAGTTTTAATTATCTTTTAAATAATTGTAAATTGAATGTTATTATTTTGGTTGAATGCTATATTTAAGAAACATTTGTTTTGGTACCGTATTATTAAGAAATATATATCAGTCATCGTCCCAAAAAATATATTACAAATTATATTCTCTTTTAAAATTATATGTGTTTGTTAGACGATTTCTATATTTTCACTCGTGTCGTACACGGATCAATAGTCTAGTTTGAAAACATAAAATACAAAACAAATCAATTTTGAAGCTTTTACTTGATTCATGAAAGCTTTAAACGAAATGTTCTTTGTATTACTTTTGCGCCATTAAAAATGAGATGCTCCTCTATTTTTTTTCTTTTTCATATATAACTAGGGGTGCTATTTGGGTTGTATTTTTGGGTTTCGGGTTTCTCGAGTTTGAGAAATTTATTTTGAGTACTCGTAAGTCATACCCGACCCTAATCTCCCACGGGTTACTCGCGCTCGTGTTATTCGGGTTCGGGTTTTATGAGTACGAGTTAATCGGGTGTTGAGTATTTGACCTAAAGAGCAAAAACAATATACACATATATATATATATATATATAGGGTAAGGTTAAAATGAAAACTCACTTAAGTTGTGAAAACCCGCGAAAACCCTATTTAACATCGTTTTTTTTTTGCTATTTTTTAACATTTTTTTACTAATTTTTATATATGTTTTCAGGAGAGAGAAAAAGTTATATTTATATTTACATTTTTTATTCACTTTAATTATGGACCACAAGATTTAAACATTAATTAATAACATGTGGTTGAGAATAGGTTTCTAGAGTTTTCACAACTCAAGTGGGTTTTCATTTTATACTTAGCACATATATATATATGTGTGTGTGTGTGTGTGTGTGCGCGCGCTAAAATTCAAACAAATATATCATCTTTAAATTTTAACTTAAGCAAATAACAAACCGCATAAAAAAAATACTCAATTCTTTAACAACTTATGCTAACACTAATCAAATGTGAGTCACTTTCACACTAATCAATGATGAAATGTTTTTCTCTTTAAAGAACGTATAGTTGTAGGATAACACGTATTTCCTTTTCTATGTGTAAGGTAAATTGAGCAATATATATTTATATATCTTTTTTCTAAAACATACTATATAATAAAACTCGCATGATGTAATATGAAAATTTTTCATAAACCACATGATATTTAAAAATTAACTTGATTTCTTATTTTGTTTTACATTTTTTCACGTATCACTACCCATCATTTTGATAGTCCCCCATATTCATTAAATAGGCTAAGGCATAAAATATATTAATTGAATAGAAGACTTAGTTAAACGGGTTTTTGAGTATACTTGTAACCCATTAAAATGTACTCGGTACTCGACTTGTATTAGTTCAGGTTGTACTCGGGTTTGTTAGATTCGGGTTCGGGTTTCATTATAGTATTCAAGTCGGGTTTCGGGTTGCGGATAAAAATGACAGCCCTATATATAACTATGAATTAGCTGAAATAAATTCTCTAAATAGAGTCTAACCCAAAATAATGGTGACAATAACTTAATGTAACACCTCTCAAGCTAAAAGCTACAAGTTCTCATAAATACATTTATTTACAGAGGTGTTTCAACTAATTACATGACTAACGAACGAATTAACAGAATTCTGTAACTATCACAACCTTTTTTACATATATTGATATGCACATCAGTTATCATCGGTAACTATCACAACCTTGTTGTAAATAGACATAACTTATAATCAGTAACTATAAGCCCTAAGCATTAGCTGATATTGAGCAATATTTACCGGGCATCGAGGAACAACGGTTCCGACATAACTCAACTCAACATTGTTGCATATAGCCATAGCATCACCACTGCCATCTCGAGTAAGATTTATTTCTTTCAACACAACACCTTCACATGGATGGCTTTTGCTACCCTTAAATATTATAGCATCTTTATCCGCACTAGTTCCGGTAATATTTTTGTACATTACATCTTTTATTTCAACAGCTGACTCCTGTGAATCTTTTTATTATTAAATCAAAGCATATAAAAGAAATAACAAGTTGTAGAACAACAAACAAGAACATAATTAATTAGTTACCCTTATTGGAAAAAAAATTAGGCAGGTCGGATGGTCAAGATACCCTAACCCGGTCTATCATGTTGCCTTATGACATGTTAGGGTAACTACTTTTTTTCTTAATTCTTATTAAATATCATTTCATCATATTATGTTACTTTATGGTAAGTTTGATGATAAACATAGGACTACTATGTATTTGTAAAATTCATTGCTCTATAAAATAATAACCTGCTCTTTACACGGCTTAGCTTGATCGCAGTAATATTGATCTATAATGATCGGGTTTGCGACATTCTTCATGACAATATTTTGAAATGTAATATTGCTTGCGTTTCCTGAACCTCCCTACAATCAGCGTAGCATAAACGACAATCAAATTACCACATCATATATTAAATTCTTTCATGAAAACAAATAGATCAAAATGGGAAGCGGTTGGTTATATATGTGACGCCTATGTTATAACCTGCCAAGTCTTTATTCTAACACCATTTGAGGTTCTGGTAAGGTTAGCCCCATCAAT
Organism: Bidens hawaiensis; assembly: GCF_021521415.1. Lineage (NCBI taxonomy): Eukaryota > Viridiplantae > Streptophyta > Magnoliopsida > Asterales > Asteraceae > Bidens > Bidens hawaiensis. The sequence continues at coordinate 1,128,956 of NW_027491069.1, read as the reverse complement.
CATGATATCCGAAACATGAGCTTCTGAGTTTTTGGAACCAAGACTCCCAATACTGAATCAACCATCAACCAATATATCATTATTAGGGGCCATACAAGTAAAATAAAAGAAATCAATGAAATTATTTGCATAAGTGTTTGGGACCTTGATCCTAAATTGAGAAACGATTGTTTTGACATTTTCTAAACATAGGAAAAATTGTATAAAAGGAATTTGACAGGTCAACTCAAACCTGGATAACGTGTTATGATTATAAACGTGGGGGTGGGGGGGGGGTGGTTCGTTTAAATAACGAAAATGTTTTTGCTTGTTTAGACTACTTGAAAAAGAAAATGCAACATACCTAATCCCATGACCTGGTCCGCATGTTATACCAGTGGCTAGGACATTTTTGGACCCGCTCACAATCGAAATGCAATCGTCCCCTTCATTGGTTAAAGAAGATCAAATAAAGCTTGAACTAGTAGATCAGTCTTTGCTAATTTAATTGAATTGGAAAAAGAAAAAACAATTAAAATGTACAAGAACCTGATTTTATAACAGAGTTTGATATTCTAATATTCTGAGTGTGTGTTACATGAATCCCATCCGTGTTGGGGCTATCTCCTGGTGAGTTCACTTGAATCTTTGAAACTTGTACGTTTTCACAACGGTCAAAAGAAACATGGATCTTTTGTACATTTTGAATCGTGAGGTTAGTAAGCATCAAAGATTTGCAATTGTAGAACGTTAAAGCCTACCATTGATGGAAACACATCATTAATGCTTTATATAAAGACACAAGAAACCATGTTTTTAAGTTTTATAATTTGTAATTAAAAATGTAAAACAATGATATATAGTTTTACTGTAACAATAAGATATTATTATTATTGAAGAAAAGTTAAGAGAAGATGAACTATAAATGATGAAATGGATATATAGAGCATACCGTAGGGGCATCCGAACATCGCTGTATGGATTTGTTTATCACCACAAATTCAAAATATTGTTAGTTAAAAATGGGTTAAAATAAGAAGTATGCTAAAATGCATGAGAAGACGTGAGATATGTAAAAGTTTTGGGGTCATTTAGGCCATACTTAGTGGGCTGTTTGTGAGTCCAAAACGAGCCCAAAACACCCCCCCACCCCCCCCCCCCCCCCCGCGTTTCTGGTTCGTTTTGGTTGGGTTTATTGTGTACACAATGAACTTGTGCACGGTGGTGGGGTTAGACGCTTGTTTTGGCCGCGTTTCCTGACCACCATTACGCACGGTCTTAGCTGTGCGTGTTTGTGGCATCAATATACATCAGCTAGACCCATGGTTATAACATGTTAATACAAAAACTTGTTATAATGTGAAATTGTATTTGTGTAATCGAAAGTCAAAACTAATTATTATAGAATTGCATCAGCTGTCAAATTAACCGACTACCTTACAAAAAACATAAATACTTCATTAAATTTAAAACATTAATGTATACTTATGTAAATAGGAAATTATAAATATGTAAAACAATTATAATAGATTGATTACATGTTTAAAGTTACATAATGTGTTATTATGTATTTTGATTATTATATTTTCACTTTCAGTACGTGATAGTTATTTTGGATGATTATTAATACTTACATGCGTCTTATTGACTTTGCACGAATTACTCCACCAAATGCCCCCATTGCCATCAATGACTCCACCTCCTTCCATCAATAGGTTATTAACTCCATCCACTATAAGCCAATGCTTTGCATCTTTCTTATACTTGGATACTTGTTTAGATGCCAGAATTGTTCCTGAAATCTGCAAATATAAAACTCATCATATCATGCCACGGATCTGCGGTTGATGAAAGTCACCGACATAACCTAGAGTAACTCTTATATAACATATACAACATACACCAAAGCAACTATGTGCGCGGTAGACTCATTCATGCATACTATTAGCTAGTGTAGCGACTAGCGAGTTAATGCTATAATAACTAAAAGATGAAGCCGGACCTGCATGGTTATTGAAGCTTTACAAGGACCCTCAAAACTAATTGGGGTTACAAGGTACTTCTTGTTCTTAGGCACACTAAAAACTGATGTTGTTGTAGACGAACAAGCTTCCGTCCACGCCTTCTTGAATGCCTAAAAACAGCCCATGTACATATAAATTATATACAATGATGCATACATATCAAATCTGATGTAACACGCAACAACTAACAAGGGAGTGTACGTACGTTTGTATCGTCAGTTTTGCCATCACCTTTAGAGCCGAAAGAATCGACATCAAATGTTTTTGTTGAAATTGGCTCTTGAAGTATATAGTAATCTATTGTTTTAATATATGTTTTTGAATTAACAGAAGGCGTCACATCTTCATGGTAACTAAAATGGTAATACGAGATACAGAAGGCAAGGATGATTATAAAAGTGAGGCATGTGATAATGTATTTTTGTGAAGCCATTGTTAGTGAAATACAAAGGGTGTAGTTTTGAATTTATAGAATGAAGGGTGTTTGAGAGGGTTAATTTTATAGGACAAATGACAATACTAAAAATATATAAGATATCTATCAACATTGACTTTTAACTCTCATCAAATGAATATGTGCTCATCGCGTGTAATGTTGTCCACGTGGTAATGACGTTTATTTACATTCCTATGTAGTCACGAACTTTAGATGAAAACATGGAGGGACTAGACTTCATACGTATAAAAAATTTTATAAACTAGGTGGGGGAGAGGCAGGCTGGGCTCAAGGTATCGGGCGAAAACGGATATATTTACACTACTTTCAAAAATTTTCGGACAAAACAAGTAAATTTACTCTTCTTAGCAAAAAAACAGAAGGGGAATTGGGGGGGGGGGGAACATGGACCCTTGGGCCATACACCAAGCTTCGTCTTTGTTCTCTATCACTTGGACCCACTAAAAAGATGGCATGTATATTTTTGAATGAAATCGCCTTCCTATAACACAAGATGTTAGGGAAACGATGACCGTAAGGAATTCCGATGTAATATTCTTTTTCCGATAAAATCGAAAGGTTTAAAGTGATGTTCGTTTAATTTATTTTAATTGTTATAACAAGGTAAAGTTGTTTGGTTTATTCAAAGAAACTAGAATAATAATTGATGAGGAAATGCATCACCCATACATGTTTAGAGTACACAAATAGTCGAACAGGATAACTATTACCTGAACACAAAATTATAACCGCAATCACCAAGGTGGTCAAGGAGGTTTTCTTAAGGGTTTTCTACTTGTGAAGTCAGAGGTTCGAGTCTTAAAAGGAGAATTTTGCGATCTTTACAGAATTAAGAGTTTTTGTCATTAAAAAAACAGAATGGTAATTTATAAATATATTAATATAAGTAAAAAACTATAATATTTGAAAATATATATATATAGAAAAAACTATATTTTTAGTTGTTTTTCAATAGTTATTAAAAAAATAGGTCACTTGTATTTCACTTCTTGTTTTCTGACATATTGGTCTTTTTTTTAAACGACTAAATGTTACATTCCGCAGAATTGAACCTTTGACCTCAGTTCTCAAAAATTAGTACCAAAACAAATTCCTTTTAATTTGAATACAACATACATATTATATATTCATAACGAAATATGACTTGTAACTTTTATACGACTAAAGTCCATTTGCGTATACATGATAGATATTATTATCTTAATTATTACAGTTGAACTAAAAAGAAACATTTAAAATATTAATAGTTGCTTGAACAACCATAATATAAAGAACGTGCGGTTTTGAACTTTTCAACTGACGTACGTCATAAAATTAACATACGTAAAAATTCATAGTATTATGATGATGAATATCTGGCTGATGAAAAATTATTCCTATATACTATGGGTGGGTTAGATTGCCTCTTTCATTATATTTATCTATATAAACGTTTACGGTCCAGTACAACTGGCTTTTATTAGTTTTAAGCTAAACAGGTTTGCTAGATCACTACCACAACCAAACTGATAAAAACAATTAGATTTTGGCATGGTGGTTGTTTGGAATATTTTTGCTACATGACATGCCAGACAATTCAGATGGGCAAACAGTCCATGGTAACTATTATAGAGTTATTGTTCGAGTTTATGTTCATGGATCATTTGGGCCGCACCACATAATGTGGTTTACAAGGTTCTGGTGGTACAAGGTATAGCACTGGGCAACAATGTGCTCGCAACACTAAATAGCCGGTTGTTGCTGTTTGTTTGGGTGCTTGTGCCTTTAAGAAGAATCTGGCATTAGATTGGTGTTCTAATTTATATAAGTCCTTTTTCTAGAGTCAATGCAAAGAGGGTACGATCGTTTAGATGTCGAGGTACCGGATTAATGTAAGTCTGGAGCTTGACATTAGTTTGGTGTATGTTATCCGTAGACAAAACTATGAAAGCGTATGTAATTCTTGTGTAGTAAGATTGGGAGTGTCAAGGATATATGTAGTTAACGTGTTACATCTTCAACTTCAACGTAACTTAGCTCATTGATTCTATAAGACTATAACCATTGAAAAAAAAATCAATTATTTGTTTCATATTAATTACTTTTTATTGTATTTTTTTATAACTTTGCATGAGATTTGTTAAATGCATCATGACATGTATTTTTCACATTGCTTTGGATTGAAGCCACAATGAACATGTCCATCATGTGAACTTAACGAAACCGAAAATTGCCTTTCGTGACCACTTTATTTATTCTTGTGTTAAAATTGACGACACTTAGATAACTTTTCCACTTTACGTATTTTTTTTCTTGTTTCCAATATCAAAGGCATAAAACCTTACGACTTCAAGTCCTGAATAACTTGAATAACTTTATATTATTATGAAAGTATCAGCACTCGTTAATATCGTCATACAATTATTCATGTAAGAAAACGATCTACCACCTTCGATGACAACGACATGACATAGAGCAACTATTGTGGGATGTTTAAAGAAGATAAGGCTCCAAATGTTGATGACTACAACGTTAGAGTTTTGTTTTAGGAATGCTTTTAGATTAGATCATTGATGGTCTTAGATAAACTTAATTCTACCATTCATGACTTGGCCATTAGTGCAAGTGTCATAATAAGTTTAGAAAGTTTTATATGATTTAACAAATATATATATATATATATATATATATATAGGGTTTGGATCAAATACAAATAGAATTACGGTGTTAAGCGTGCGAATCAAAGAAACACTCCAAAATTGACGGTGGCAAAATTGTAAATAAGCAATTGATCATTTGAAGCTTTAATGAATTAGACTGTTTGCATATCAAACTATTTGTAATCAAACAACGCCTAATTGATGAATTGGACTAATTGAAACTTATGAATTTGACTAATCCTAAAGGCAAATTAGAAAAACTGATCAACTAAATCTTGCAAGTGTAATTGATTGATTAATTGAAACTTGCAAATCGAGATTTCTATTCATAATAGAAAACTGAAATAACAGAGTGTGCGTTTGCAAAGATTTTCAAATGATGCAAACAATTTTGTTTCAATAATTACTCTACTTATACACGTTAATTACTCTACTTACAAAACAACATGTTCTTAATCATGCAGCAAGATAATTGAAACCATAACTAGAGTAATTGTGTTTCAAAATTATTGAAACATAATTTCTCTATGGTTCTTTTGTAAGTAGTGTAATTATCTTGTATTACTAAAGTAATTATTGAAACACATGCTATCATATGATATAGTCATTTCAATAATTACTCTATTTACACGACAAATTACACTACATATAAAACAGAAGTGTAATTACTTCTACAAGTAGAGTAATTACTTTCGAGTGTGTAATCGACTGCTTTTTTAAGCGTATAACTAGAGTAATTATTTTTATAACTAGAGTAATTATTCTTATATATAGCGTAATCATTGAATAATTAGAGTAATTATCACCAAATTTATAGTTACTCTACTTGCAATGTAATTACTCTATTTAATAGAAAACAAAAATGTTGAATAAAACATTATTGAATGATGATACGATTTATTACTCAGTAATCGTTATATAATTACTCTACTTTATATATAATTACTTTATTTTATAAGCAGAGTAATTATTTTGTTTAACAACCGTATTTGTTGCTAAAGAACTTGATTTTATAAATAGAGTAATTGTTCTTAACTAGAGTAATTATTTTGTTTAACATGAATAACTCCAAGATTACCCCCTAGCTTCCATATGTTGAAACTATAATCTGTGTAGCTTAAATTTGTTTATCCAGCTTCACAAATGAATAGACTTCTGCAATATGATAATGATATAACCAGCAACGCCAATCAAATGTGGCTTCAACCTACTGCATGTTGTTTTTGAGTTTAATTGGGTCCTTTTGTAAATTTACCTTAAATTGTCATTCATAGCCGATGATTTAGCGTATGAATAGTAAAATTGGTCGAGGAGCGTAGAGGGTTTTTGGAAGAGTCGTTTGTGTTTTTGATGAATTTTGGGTTTTTGAAGCGATGGATCTGGGTTTGTGTGAGAAAAAGAGATTTCAAGTTATTTACAAAATTGCCACCACCAAATTCTTCTATTTTCATGTTTAGTACAAAATTCTAATTTGTATGATAACCTTTCCCTATATCTATACTAGATAATAAACAAAGCTTTTTAAGTGCCACATGTTATCATCATGATGATCCTTGCAAAATTTTCCCTCCTCTTTCTCATACTAAATACATTTCTCTTATTAATAACTAGCTTTAGAGCCCGTGTAACACACGAGATTATCCAAATAATAAAGTTATAAATAAAGTAATTAAGTACATACTGTATAGTGATTACATCTATGCTTATATCTATACTATGTGTACTGATTTTATTTATATAAGATAATGATTTTTTTCAAAAAATGAACTTAATAAAAAATAATAATAACGCAAGTGCAAGAACATACATGAGAACAGTCCATCTCTTGAAAATTTGATTCTCAGTATCATATATATATATATATAATTGAAAGAATTTTGGTAATGAACCAATTTCATAAAAGACCTTTTATACAATAATAGTTCTGAGCTACATTATCAAAATGATTTTTATAACTTTGAGAGGATTTCTCGACTTTGCCAAAATGACAACACATAAATATAACACATTAACATGTCCAACTTTGTGAATGTTTTGCTTCACTTGAGCATATTTTGTATGACATGTTTCACACATTACATTTTAATCACCATTAAAGGAAAAGTCAATGCTGATACAAATGTTTCAAATTTGATAAAAGTTAGAAGCATTGAGAGACCTGAAGGTAGCATGTCGAAAGTGTTCACCGTCTTTTCTTAAATTTTAATAGTGGTGGGAAAAACAGTCAATTAGCCAAATCCCAAATCTTTTCATTATTTCCAAAAATGTCATTGAAAATAAATTCGAAACCTAAATCACGTTTAAAATTCTAGCTTTCATTTTTTTGACATTTTTAAGTCATAACTTTAAACCCGTAATAAATTTGATGATAAATCTACTTGCATTCTCAAACTTTTAGAAATACTCACATTACCCCCATTTGACTCGTAACAAATTTTGTGCAAAATGTAATTAACTTGTACCACACAATCTATTTACCAAATTTTGACCCGTAACAATCAAATTTATTGTATTTACCAAATTTTGACCCGTAAAAAAAATAACCTGAAACAATCATTGATAAAAAAACCGAGAAACTAACTATGATAAACTTTATTGTATATGAAAGCGAATGGTATATATTATTATATTTTAACATATATATAATTTAGTAAAATTAACTGAAAAAATAAATGATAGATTTAAAGTATATATTTATAATTTATATTTTATAGGAATATTTATTTTTATAAAAATGTATATATATATATATAATAAAATAGAGTGTAAAGAAAAGCGAATAATTTAATAATGTTATAGATATAATATATATGGAGTGTAAAAGGAAAGTGAATAATTATTGATTTATAACATAGTTATTAGTTTGGAGGGAAAAAAGTTATGAGGTTTAACCACAAACTGACACGTGTCCACAATTTTTTTTACTTTATTAGAATATAGGTACATTTTGTATTTCATTTTTTTAATCTTTCAATTTCTCTTTTTAATAATTCTTTCATGATTTAAAAAAAATTATTACCAGCATAAATACATTATTTTGTGTTATATAAATATATTATATTAGTTATTAATATTAGGTTTTGATAAGTAACCAATTTTCACATTCATTTTGAATAATGATTCCAAAAATTAAGATTTTAAATATTTTATATTAGTTAACTAATATTGAGGTTTTATAAGAAATGATATCATTGAATGAAGAGGCAAGGTTAATTTACAATTAAAATTTCAATAACCTTTAACTTATTAAATGTATATGATATTTACTAAATTACAAGTTTTTTTTCCTTTCTAACCCTTAAAATACAAATTTGCTATTGATGTATTCTTAGTGTTTATGTTAATTTAAACGAACGGTTTCTTTACTTGGTTAAAGTATCAAACATGGTTCAGGTTAAAATAATTTATGATTAGAATGAGTTCCGGTCCACGGGTTGGTTTTAAAAAAAACTAGACACTACAACTTCTTTTTTTAATTGACTTAAAAATCCACAAAATTATCTAGAAAAATAAAAACACTAGACTATATGTTTTGTTTTTCAGGTGGATGAGACAACTTCTTACCTTGGGAATACAAATATTAGATATTAGCACACTGTTAATAAGATGATAAATTAACTTTGTATATCTTTCTATCATTAAAGATTTCAAATATATAGATTTCTTTAGTGAACGAGTTATACTTGTACCAAAAAATGAAGTCGTTCAAGAAATTAGCAAACGTTTGCTATCCATGTTTTCAGGAGATTTAAAATATTACCATTATTTAAATGGCATCTATCAGACATAAAAATGATATGTTGCAAGAAAGTATTAGTTTCATGATGTTTTAAATCGTCTCAAAATCTAATGTTGTCAAGTCATAGGTTAGTCCTGAAAGACGATGTTGAAGTAATGTTGCTTAAGTGGTCTATGCAATGAAACTAAAATACATGTGAAAATACAATATGATAACCGTGTTATAGAAGCGGAAATCATATCCGGAAGTAATACCGGAACTCACACTTTTATTCTTAAAAAGAAAAATCCTACACCATTAGATAAAATGACTAATTTCAAAAAATGAAATTTTCACTTTGATTTTGTTTTGCAATAAAGATTAGTAAAAGCGGTCTGCCACTATAGATGGTTACATTGTTTTGGGACAATTTATTTTAACTCGTGACAAGTTATACGTTTCATTATCTAGAGTTAAAAGCATAAACAATATTAAACTACTAAGTTTTGATATAGAAAATAAAGTTACAAAGAAAACTACAAATATTATGTACAAGAAAATATTTAGGGATTTATGAATTTATAATTGACTTTTTATTTTCATATTATGTAATGTGTAATTTATTCCACTATATAATATACTTGTTGAACATAATTTTTTTTATTTAACATTGTGTTATTATTTAAATAAATTTATTTATTTCAACCCGTGTGCTACACGGGTAACTAACCTAGTGTATATATATATATATATATATATGTATATAAAAGGGTTCAAATAAGAATAAAGAGTTTCCTAGGAATGGTAAGAACCAATAGATTTTTAACATTTTGCATTAAAACTTATGGTAAAAGAATAATTTTAGGAAACTATGTCGGTTATAATGGTGAAAGAGTAATTCTAGGAAATTATGTCGGTTTTGGGTAATTTTAAATCTCAACCATTGATTAACATGATACAATGGCGATGATTTATTCTTAATCTTCCTAGGTAACTACTTCTTTTTACTATAACCCTCCCATATATATATATAAACGAAACCCCTAAAATCCTACTTGTCTCGATGTGGTTGCTCTCTCTTTTTGTGGAAGCCACCAGATTGCTTGATTTTTAAATGGAGTTCTCTCATGATTTAACCCAAATTCATGGGTATGGGTCTTATCAAAACCAAATAGCTCTTAAACGGGTTATAACATCTCATTAAATTAAAAATTAATCTTACCAATTATCTGATATAAAAATCCTATAAAATAGGGATATACTAAAATTTAATATCCCATTTAAAAAGAAAAAGATATTATTTATAATTAAAAAACAATTTTACAGTAAAAAACATAAGCGGGTCATCAGTCACCAAATCCAGATAGATTTTAAACGGGTTATAACATATCATTTGTTTATGGAACCCTTTCATCATCAAACCCTAAGTATATTATTAACTTTTTTACAATAAAGAAAATTAAAATCAAAAAAATAAATATTAAAAACGAAAAATTTAAAACAACCATTCTCTCAACCTATCAGATTACTTTATTTGTAAATGAAGGCTTCTCAGATAGCTCTTAAATGGGTTATAATATCTCATTATATTAAAAATTAATTTCATCAAATATTTGATATGAAAATCTTATAAAATAGGGATATACTAAAAATTAATATCCTATTTTATTTTTAAAAAGATATTATTTATAATTAAGAAACAATTTTATAATAAAGAAAATAAACAGGTAATGGGTATCACCAAACCCAGATAACTTTTAAACCGGAATATAACATATCATTTATTTGTGAAACCATTTAATCATCAAACCTCAAGTATATTAATTATTAACTTTCTTACAATAAATAAAATTAAAATCTAAATATACATATATAAATATTAAAAACGAATAATGTAAAACAACCCCCGTAATACGGGGGGGATAAAATCTAGTATATATAAAAAAGAAACATTTAAAAGCTCTCTGGTTGCTCTTTAAATTCTCTCAACCCATCAGATTGTTTTATTTGTAAATGAAGGTTTCTCATGCATTTGACCCGAATTCACAGGTATGAGTCTCACCAAACCCAGATAGCTCTTAAACGGGTTATAACATCTCATTAAATAAAAAATTAATCTTACCAAATATTTGATATGAAAATCCTATAAAATATGGATATACTAAAAATTAATATCCGATTTAAAAAAATATATCATTTATAATGAAGAAACAATTTTATAGTAAAAAAAATAAGCTGGTTATGGAGATATCTTTTAAACGGGTTATAACATATCATTTATTTGTGAAACTCTTTCATCATCAAACCCTAGGTATGTTATTAACTTTCTTACAATAAAGAAAATTAAAATCCAAAACATAAATATTAAAAAAACAAAAATTGTAAAACAACCCCCGTAATACGGAGCGGATCATGGGTCTCACCAAACCTAGATATCTTTTAAACGGGTTATAGTATCTCATTTATTTGTGAAACTCTTTCATCATCAGACCCTAAGTATATTATCATCTCCCTTAAAATAATTAAAATTAAAATAAAAAATATATAAATATTAGAAACGACAAATAAAAACAACCCTCATAATGCGGGGGATAAAATCTAGTGTGTGTGTATATATATATGTTCCAAACTTTACGTACATTTAGAGTTTAACTTATCAAAACAAATGTCTCCATTAATTGTGAAACATATTGCCTATACATATTTCTAGATACTTTGAAATGGTGTAGAAACAGTTAATGGTAATAAATTTACTATTTATGATAAGTGATGATAATTATTACAAGTGATGATGAGTGTTCAATTCTATCACGTTTTTTTCTATTTAGATCATGTGTAGTGAGAGAGTTATGGGTGGCGTTTTGGCTCAAACTATCCCTTACACCGCTTCTCGTTAAGTTATGGTTTTCAAATTATGTGTATAACTTTGGAAGAGGTGACGTTTCAGATTGTTTGTGAGAGAGAGGACGAGAGAGAAGCAGGGGGAGGGGGGCGGATTGCGATTGTATGAGAGTTATGAATTACACTAAAAGTGATATTTTTTTTGCTCAAACAATTGTATATTGATTACAATAACGTCTACAATCATATACTTTTAATAAACTATTAAGGAAAATTGGTCTTTCACGCACAATCAATGATATTATCTTTACGGCAAGCACTACTACAACTAATAATAATAATAATAATAATAATTATTATTATTATTATTATTATTATTATTATTATTATTATTATTATTAAGAATAAAGATGTGTTTCTTTAACGACGAATAGTATTATCCTTTTTACCTTTATGTTTTAGAATATGTAAAGTAACCGTATTAACAAAGAATTGTTTTTTTAACGAAGTTGTGTATTTTTCTTTTTGTTGGTACTCGAGTAGGAAAAAAATGTGTAAGCTATCGACAAAGTGTTTGAAAAGCCCTTTTTTAGTCATGTAATTTTTTCTGTTTTACCATGTCTATTTTCTTACTAGTCAGTGCTTTCTAATATATTACCGTCGTTCAAACAATAAGTCCTCATGCTACATGAAAGACAAAATACATTAAACCGACTTTGGGTAACTTTGCGCTACGCGAAGTAACAAGATAAGGTTTCTTCGCGCGACGCGAAGTAATGATTCTGCATGTGTGACACGTGGGGACACATGGGTAGCACGAGGTGACACATGCCAACACGCCTGATGACTCGGCCAACTTATGGCGGTTCGCGCGACGCGAAAAAGTTCAAAATCTGCTATAAATAGGAGAGTTCACGGCTTGATCAATTCACACTAAAACACACACCACTTTCACACATATAGCCTCGTTTTGCGTGGCACACCTCGTAGAACGTGCCAAGCTCTGAAGCTCTGACAGTCTAAGCTCTAGTACACGATAAAGAGTAGAAGTGCTGCTCGATCAATCATAGGCATTTAACTTCAAATACCCGTGCGAGATAGGGGTTCCGATTAAGTTATTATTTTATTATTATTATAATAGCTTAGACCATAGTCGGAGGTATAGCCCGAACCTTAATTACTGTTAAGTATAATATAACTTTTCATAAGCATATAGACAAATTATTGTTTCTTCATAATTAAGAAACATAAGCATTCACACACAAAGGGTATAGTTAAAATAATATTTCTTTATGATTAAGAAATATTCATTCACAACGGTTATAGTTAAAGTAATGTTTCTTCTTGAAGAAGAAACCTTGTTTAGATGTTTCTTCCTGAAGAAGAAACTTAGCACAAAATTGATAAACAAACAAAAGGACTAAAGGTCCAAATGTTTTATACAAACAAATTATTTGTCAAGGTTAAAGCTATACAAAACAGACTACGGGTCTGAAGCTAGATCGTTGATCTAGATATTCATATAAATGTTATTCTCGTACTATAGGTTCGAGATAACAATCAATCAATCAGAAATCAGAAACATGAATCAGTAACAGAAACTGATTACAGACAAGGGTCAGTGACCAAAACTGATCATAAACAGGAATCAGTGTCACAAACTGATTACAATCATAAAAGTTGAATACGCCCTAAACTTTTACAACTCTTTTAGAGTCTGACTGTTTGCATAGGATTTGCGAATCCTTAAAACTTTATGTTACAATAATAAGAAACGGGCATACTCAGATTAAGGGTATACATGTGTCTGGATCCATTCATACATGGTGACTCATAGTTTCCCCGAGGCCATGCATATCATTAAACATTCCTCTTGAAGTCTACGGGACTGTTCAGAGAAATGATATTGTGTATATGATTAATTGTACATGTACTTAGGGTAATTTTATCCTAATTGAGTTGGGTGCCTAATGAGTGTTGTCACAAAGGTATTATTGTTTTTTTCACAATGGTATTGAAACTGAGTCAGCGTTATTCACCGGCTGTGTGCTGACGCATTTTCCCCAACATTTCAGGGAAACTGTAAAGAATAGTCTGACAGGCAAGACAGACTAGAAGATTGAAGACATAGTCATTAAAGGTGATCTAATGGCTCAAATATTTTATTTCGAATATTTTAAAGAGCCATATTTTTCATAAGACAGGTATTTGAATTATCAAAATGGGTATTCAAATCCCGAATTTTTAATATAAATAATATTTTATACGAAAAGACTTCTGCTCATGTTTTATCATATAATATCCAACGGGTGTTTAACCCAACATTTTTATGAAAGAATATTATTTTAAAAACTTCCGCTAAAACAAACCCACCCGCATAGACCCTAATAATATCTGGGAGGTTACAGGGTGTGACATAGACCCTGATAATATCTGTGAGGTTACAGGACGGGGAGGCTCTTTAAAACATAGAAATAGTTATGTATGTACTAAGTAATTTAAAACAAGAAAGTATGAACGTATGTATATATGTATGAAAGGAAGGTAAACAAGTTAAGTGTGTAATATATATCTTTGGATACGTATATGTAAGTATGTGAATGTATGTTTCCTGCTAAACTAGAACTCACTCTGCGTAGCTAACTTTTAGTATGTACACAGACAAATTGAATGAGGGAGCTGGCTTGAGAGGGACACATGGCATTGGGTGAAGACTGGGCATCAGAAGAGAAGAAGGGAAGTTTATAATGTTATGTTTCCATGTTTAATATTGAGACAAGTTGAATGATGTTTTAAACAAGTATTTCATGTTTTGTAATATATGATTCAAAATTTAAATATTTTGCGCAAAGTGTTAATTCAGTCTGATATTTAAAACTGTGTTATGAGTAAATCCAACACCAAAGTAGGACATCCGGGTCCGGGGCCTTACAATATATGATCTCAAATGTGGACTTGACTGACTTGAGCATCGTAGTGCTCACATGTCTTAAAGCCCGTGATCATCTAACGAGTTATTCTTATTTTTGGGGCAAGTTTTATGACCCGAAAAGAGGAAACCGACGCAATAACAACAGAAAGACAAATCTGAATCTGAATTATCTTAATTCTCATGTTTACACAAGAGATAGACTGATTGATTAGATAACCAATATAACATATTCAGAGCCAACCCAACATATATAATGGGCAATCTACTATAGAATAGTTTGATCACATAGTGTTTTTATCCTTCTAATGTACTTTTTATGACTACTATTTGGTTTTGTACTTGTGTGACAAAATCTTTGTTTGGAGTTTACCTATTTGTATGATTTATACTTGGCATTTAGGAAGATAAAAATGCAATTGCTTATACTTCATGTGTTCTTTTCAAGAGTGAACTGTAGTTTTCATCCTTGTTGTTTGTCTAAATCCGTGGTATTAGTTCAATAGTTTCAAATTTGCGATTTCCGTTACTGTGGTTTCATTTCACTTGCAATTAAAACCCGAATTCACCAATCTCGTTAAGTCTGGTCGTTAAACTCATTAGCGTGTCCTTCACGTGAGGTGAGGGGCAGCTTTGTCCTTTTTTTCCCAAAATACACCCCAACTCCTCACGTGAGGGGCCTGCAAATTAGGACTGAGGTTTATTTGGGGAGAAAAAGAAAAAAACTGCCCCTCACATAAAGGACAGGCTAATGGGTTTAACGACCATGCTTAATGGGATTAGTGAATTCTGGTTTTTATTGCAAGTGAAATGAAATCACAAAGACGAAAATCACAAATTTGAAACTATTTGACTAAAACCGTATATTTGGACAAATCACATGGACGAAAACCACAGTATACTCCTTTTTTCTTTTTCTTGACAAAAACTGATTATTATTGGCGGAATCTAAAGAGGTAACACCCCAAACGGTGGATTTCAATCGTACCATGTATATTATGATGTATCATATGGGCTCATCGATCAGGAATTAAATGCAACTAAAAGGATCAGGAATTAGATGCAACTGAAAAGGGCACAAAGTGGCGCAATTCTTAAAACTAATTGGGCTCTTATCATAACGGATTAGAAAATGAATGGTTAGAAAATGAATGGTCCGGGAGGGGAAAAAGCAGACCCTACAGATCAAAGGTCATGAGTATAAATGAACTAGTCAAGTAGCTTCAATTATATAAAGAGATCGGAAAGCAAGTTATAAGAAATGTGAGAATGAGAATTTAAGGTTAAAAATGGTAAATCTGAAAAATTTAAATTTCTAGAAAGAAAAGATAAGCTCTTCATTTCTTTAATTGTTTTTAATGAAATAGATAAAAGGAACATATGATATATTTTATGTTTGAATTAGATATATTTATATTTATCTATATCTATACTCATTAATAAAAACATATATGTTTTATCACTTATTACTTTCACGTTAATCTTCACCATTTCTTAAAGTCATTTATTAACAATTTATTTGTTAATTTATAGCTATTAAATACAAATAACTAAATAAACATTTAAATTGTTTCAAACACTACGGTACAATGGTTGTCTTTTAACAATGCATGATAAATATGTTTATTGTTTTTTATATTTCGCTTGATTACTAAATGTTATTTTTTTCACCAGTTATCCGTATAGTACACGGGTTGATCTGAAGCTAGTATATAATATTTCACAAGTTTGTAAGGACACATATGAAAATTTTCCAACATTATATATATACTATTTATAAGTCTGCCAAGTTATAATACATTTAGTTTATCATTTTTATTATCCTAATAGAATTAAATTTGTTAAATTTAAATTCTGTTTTACGTAGCAAAATATTTATTGAAATCAATATGCTCAAAGCATATTTCATGTCTCCTTACATTTATGGCCAGATCCAATTATCACCACGTGAAATAAACATAAAAGTAATCCAAATGTGTAAAGTGATCCCCGTTTTTCAATCATCAAGAAGATCAAAAATATAAAAAAATAGAAGGGTCGTGTATACACAAGGAATCTAATGGACTCGAGTGAGAGCAAATCACGGCCGCCAATGGCCTTTGTGGGTCCAAAACCAAACACCCCAACACATTTATCGCCTGATTTGGTGCTACTTTAACATGCTATGCTTTCCTAGATGTTTCCTTTCATGTTGCATAAATACCCTTCATCATAACTTTGTACTTGTGTCTCCCCTAGGATTTAAACCTATCGGAACCTAGTTGCCATAGCCGATTGACAAAAAATATGGCGTGTCTCCTATTTCTTTGTGTTCTCTCCTCTATGCTATTACATTCTCAAGCAGCAGCTCCTGCTAGACCTCGGTATCTTGACGGTAAAATGCTTTATTGTGTAGTTGAGTTCATTTTAATGTAGGTACCAAACATGATCTCAAGTTTAATGTTCTTACTTTGTTTTAACTTTGTTGTGTAATTAATAGGGTTTCTGGCGAATGGCAACTTTGAACAAAGGCCAAGTCCTTCAAACCTCAAGAAAACCGTTATCATAGGGAAGTACTCGTTGCCCAAATGGGAAATCTCGGGCATGGTAGAGTACGTATCTGGTGGGCCCCAACCAGATGGGTTCTACTTTGCGATCCCACGTGGGGCTCACGCTGCTAGACTTGGCAACGAAGCCTCCATTTCCCAAACTATAATTAACTTGAAGCCGGGTAGAGTGTACTCACTCACATTCGCTGCCACACGGACTTGTGCTCAAGATGAGGTTCTAAGGGTGTCGGCCTCTAACCGGTCGAGTGACCTTCCCATTCAAACTTTGTATAGTAGTGATGGAGGGGACACTTATGCTTTTGCTTTCGTGGCTACTTTGAGTAGGACCAAGGTCACTTTTCATAACCCGGGGGTTCAAGAGGATCCCGCTTGTGGACCCCTCTTGGATGCCATTGCCATTAAGGAGATGCCTCCTCTAAGATACACCAAAGGTAAAACACCATTACAACATATTATCAGTACATGTATAACTATTATCTAAGTTTCTTGAATCTTGATGAATTGGTGGATTCTAACATGTAGGAAACTTGGTGAAAAATGGCGGTTTTGAGATTGGTCCTCACGTGTTCAAGAACTACTCAACCGGAGTCCTCCTCTTGCCCAAAATACATGACATAATATCCCCACTCCCCGGATGGATCGTCGAATCACTCAAACCAGCAAAATACATAGACTCCAAACACTTCTCGGTGCCAAAGGGGCTCGCAGCTATTGAGTTAGTAGGAGGGAGAGAAACAGCAATTGCACAAATCATCCGGACCGTGCCTAACAAAGTCTACAGCTTATCTTTCACAGTTGGAGATGGGAAGAACGACTGCCATGGGTCAATGATGGTGGAGGCTTTTGCAGGCAAAGAAACAGTAAAAATGAAGTATGAGTCTACAGGAAAGGGTGGGTTTAAGCCAGCAAGCCTCAAGTTTACAGCTACTTCCAGCAGGACAAGACTCACTTTTTACAGTGCGTTTTACCATACAAAGTTGAATGACTATGGTCATTTTTGTGGCCCGGTTTTGGACGATGTCAAGGTTTGGTATATCTAGAAGCCAGTGATGAACTCGATTAATAGGTGAAGGCGACACCGGATACTGATAGGATCTGGTGTACGGTTCGGTTCTTATACGATATCTTTTATTGTATTGTGTAACACTTGAATTCAACGATAAGATACTCTTTTACTTTCAAATATTATCAAGAGTTGTTAATTAAGAGGATTATTGTATATCATAAAGAAATAAAATGTTATCAAGTTTCTTATTGTAACCAAGTTTACATAAGGAGAAAATCATAAAGTTACAACACAATTTAGTGTTAAATATCAAGCTATTTTGAGTAATCGGCATTTACTTGTAGATAAAATGAGAAATCCAAATAATTTTTTTTTAAGTTTGAAAATCTGGTTAACCAACTTTGGCGTCTTATGTTATGTCTGATGTTACATTTGATCAATTAAACACGGTATACACTGACAGTTAGTGTGTCAATTAAGGGTGTAGACGAGCCAAAAAACTCGTAAATTACTCGAAATCAGCTCACCAAAAGCTTAAGTTTAGCCATTCATAAACAAGCTCAAGCAGTCAAGCCCAAGCCAGAGCTTCACTTATCAAGCTTATGCTAGTTCGTGATCCAAAACGTGTGAATTATTTACATAATTTTTATTTAACATACTTGAATAAAGTATTTAAGTTTGAAAACCTTAACCAGCTTTGACATCTTACACAATCAGATTTTATGTTTGATCAATTGAGATTGACCACAGTAAACATTGACAGTTTGTGCCATTTAGAGTGTAGACAGGCAAAACCGCTCGTGAATTACACAAGATTAACTCGCTAAAAGCTCAAAAAAAATCAAGCTTAATTAAGCTCAAGCACAAGCAAACTTCACTCATCAAGCTTAAGTTGATTCGCAAGTGAGCCTAAACAAGCCTATTCTTTATATAATTTTAATTCAACATATGAAAACTGTATTTACAAAATTATGATAAAAATAACTAAAATGATAATACATTATACTATATACAAACAATATAATTGAAATATATGTAAAATATTAATAAAATATATACAAATTAATTAATAAAATAATAAAAGGGCCGGGCCGGGCCGGGCTCGAGCTATGCTCAAACTTGAAAACCTACTCACGGGTCGAGCTATTGTAAGTAAAACAAGCCAAGCATGAGCCTAGTCAAGCCCGGGCTCAGCACAATTCGTTTAATTGAAGAGCAGCATCAAACGCATTTCAATTAGTTAAAAGAAACACAGCATCAACACCACCATGGGTAGAAACAGATGCTCGGCATTCATGCATCCTCTCTTCTTTCATTCCATTGACGGATTAAAGTTATAATCATGTGATTACTTTATTGTCGACACCGCAAGATAGAAGTATGTTAAGTAGTAAAACATATTAGAAAGCACATATCATGGTAGGTAGACCAACAAACATTATGTTGGATGTTGCAAAACTAAACCAACACTTTCCAAGATTCACCACGCAATAGAAGAGTAAAATAACAGTCTTTCATGAAAGCTTGAGTCTAGAAAACAGTCTTTCATGAAAGTGACGAAAACAAAAACACAGTTCACCTGACACTCATAGTTCACTTATTAGGAAAGCGGTAGCAGACTTGCAGGGTCTAGGATTCAGCTTGAGACTTCACAATGAAATTCTGACGACTGATGGGATTCATGACAACCGGAGGACCCGCGGTGCGAGGCCATGCCTGAAACTTCTTGTCAGTCTCTTCCCACCATTCCTTGTTTGAAATTGTCGAGGGAGTGGTCCCTCCAAAGATCTTCTTGTCTGCAATAACATGGTCAAAGGCGAATGCGAGTGCAAATGATCCAGCAAGCGCACCGATGATCTTGGCTCCTGTCATTTCTTCAAGCTGATCCGTAACAGAAATCAACTGGTGTCAGTGGTAAGTTTGACAGGATATTTTGTTGTACGAATGCAAATATAATTATATATCATACATAATTATCTTTACTACGATATCTTATACACGTATTAGGCTTACTAAACAAACTACAATGACACAGAGCAATCCCAATGCATCACACCTCATCATCAACAAATCAGATTGATATGCAATTATAGATCCATCCTACACTCGTATTCTGCATCATAGTTCAAAGAAGTAGAGCCTCATAGCAACTCTTTGCAGCCATTGAAATCAACCTCAATAACTATGCATCTCAACTATATGAAAATTTATGCTCACAGTTTATCAAAGTTTGCATCACATAATTACCCGAGGATATAACATACACTTTCTTGTGTGTGTGTGCCTGCACATAATCACGTTTACTCCGACATTATCTTCATTTACATTTTACAATCCGTGATACTAACTCTATCCAAAGTTAGCAAAGAGTGCTTCCATTTTGGTACTTTATAGTTTATGGTGCTGGTTTGTATATATATATATATATATATATATATATATATATATATTGTAGTTTTTTTTTTTTGAAAATGTTATAAAGATATCTAATATATAGCAAGTTCTACAAACAGAAATGAAGTTAGCAATGAAATATCAACAAATTTACATGATTTTTTCATTTAAATAAGTGGCAAGTTTAGCCTAAAATATGCAGCCCTAATTTCAACCAGGAGCAGTTGTAAAATGATTCGAATAAGATTCTGGTATGAATATGAATAAATCCGTAAGTCCTAAATGAATATGTTCATTAATTAGCAAACAAGCTGAAGCTCGCGGTTTTCTCTATCGGACTTTGAATTTG
Source organism: Bidens hawaiensis (assembly GCF_021521415.1). Taxonomy (NCBI): domain Eukaryota; kingdom Viridiplantae; phylum Streptophyta; class Magnoliopsida; order Asterales; family Asteraceae; genus Bidens; species Bidens hawaiensis. Next base: position 1,108,071 of record NW_027491069.1, on the reverse strand, counting down.
AGCCCTAACTTGATGAAAATTATTGTAAAGAAGAATAAATGAAAAATCAATTGGGGGTTTTGTAGGATGAAAATACCAAGGAACCGATCTGAAATAAAGATTTACTGAAGATGAGATAGATTCAAGTTTACCTTGCTACAACAACTGAAAGGGTAACGGGAGGATGAATGATACAAGACTGATACAAGTTTATGGGGATACAAAACACAAAATAAATGTAAAAACTTGTTCTTTTATGGATTATTATAATAAAAATATTTCAAGAAGGAGAAACTTTAAAACTTAACTGAATCAATAGTTGAATGGCTAGGGCTGTTCATGAGCTGACTTGAACCGGGCGAAGGCCTGCTCGCTGTTTGGCTCGTTTACAATCGAACCGAGCCGAACGGTTGAAACTCGAACCGAACGAAAACTAAAACGAGCCAAAATCGAATCGAGCATTTTTCGATCGAACATCGAGCGATATCGAATATTATTTATTTCTCTTTCACTCTAAAAATTTCAATAAGAAACAAGTTTGAATGTTATAAATAATCATCATCATCGTACTCAGTATATCCCACCAATAACAATGCTATGATAAGGTCTGAGGAGGGTAAGATATTTTGTAAATAATATATCATCATCGTACTCGGTATATCCCACCAATAACAAGTTTGAATGTTATAAATAATATATTTTGTAAACAAAGTAATAGTTTGTAGACAACGTATAATATATTGTAAATTTTTTTAAGAAAGAAGTTTAAATGAGATTTAATAAACATGTAAACAAGCTTCTAATATTCTGAAAATTTGAATGGAACTAATGAAACTATAAAATTAACAGAATAGGAAAATTTTAAAAGAGTTAAAAAATTGTATACTTATAAGCTTCTAATATTCTGAAAATTTGAATGGAACTAATGAAACTATAAAATTAACAGAATAGGAAAATTTTAAAAGAGTTAAAAAATTGTATACTTATATTTTATGTGTATAGTCTATATATTTATATATTTGTTCAAATATAATTATATATAAAATAAATTAAAAATATTCGAGCCGAACCGAATCGAGCAGACCTTTGCTAGTTGCTTTGCTCGTTTACAAACCAAACTGAGCAGAGCGGCTCGTTTACAATCGGGCAAAAAAATGAACAAGCATTTTCTGAACAATTTCTGAGCGAACAGCGAGCGACTTTGAGTGACAAGCGGTTTAGACAGCCCTAAAACGCACGAAATATTCGTATTAGTGTATTTAACTTTAATAGAATGCGAACAGTTTTTTAAGATAAACAAACACAACAAATGCAAACATACTTAAATGGTTAAAAGTAGGCCTGTAAACGAACTGAACGTTCGGTAAACTGTTCGGCAGGAAGTTCGTTTATGTTCATTTATTTAATAAATGAACAAACACGAACAAAAAATTTGTGTTCGTTTAATTAAATGAACGAACATGAACACGTGTTCTGTTCGTTCATTTATGTTCATGAACATTCGTTTATGTTTGTTTATTTATATTCGTTTATCTGTTAATAGAAAATAATTAAATATTTTTGTGGATAAGTTATCTACTTAAAAGTTTTGTATTTGTTAATTTGTGTTCATTTATGTTTGTTTGTGTTAATTTATGTTCATTTATCTTTGTTCAATTATGTTAAACGAACATAAACGAACACAAGTGTTCATTTTTTAAATAAACGAACAAAACTTAAGTATTCGTTCGATTAAACATTCGTGTTCGTTTAAAGTTAAGTAAACGAACACTAACATACCCTTGTTCATGTTCGTTCAATTTGTTTACATGCTTTCATTATTCACGTTGATGAATATATCGGTCTCAATTTCTAGGCTTTGCTGATTTTATTTGTGTTCGTGAATCGTTCGTGAACACGTTCATTTCCTTAATAAACGAACACGAACATAAAATCTTGTTCGGTAAGTGTTCGTGAACCGTTTATGAACAAATTATTTCCTTAACGAACGAACATGAACAAGATCTTGTTTGTATTCATTCGGTTCGTTTACAGCCCTAGTTAAAAGAATATAATTGAACAAATATAAATGAAAAAGTGAATTAGAATTTGGGGTTAAAAATTTTCATTTAATGTGATGGTCCATATTTCTTCACGTATATCACTCTAAAATTTTTTAAATGAATATATATTCAATCCAAATATTCAGTTGTATTTCTCCCTCCTTAATTACAAAATGGGCAAATTTACTCATTTTATTTTAATTAAAAATAGTTTATGTAATGAATATTTTATTCTTACTTTAGTGTAGTTTCAATAAAAAGAACCCACAAAAACCTAACCCACCCCCTTCATCACCCCCCCCCCTCCCCACTTCACCCACGACTAACCCCCCCCCCCTCCTTTTTTTTTCCAAATCTAACCCAAAAGCTAAACCCGAAGGCTATACCAAGTTGATTTTTTTTAAACGGGGAATCCCAGATAAGCATTTTGTGTTTTTACTTTTTTTTATTTTGCATTTATTTTTGTTTACTGATTATTTATTAATTTTTTTAAGAGGTTTTTGGAGTGGTTCAAAAGAGTTAAGGTTTTTGGAGTTAAGGTTTTTGAACAAGATTTTATGTTCGTGTTCGTTTATTAAGGAAATGAGCGGTTTATGCAACCTTAGTACCGTTTTTAAATTTAGTGTAAATGGCTACTTAACTTTTCTAAAACTTGGCATTTTAGTACTTTTCTAACCCCGGCTATTTTGTCCATTAAATCAGGAGCAAATTGGTAATTTTATTTATTTTGTATATTTTATGTTTTGAGTTAAGTGTCATTTTCATACCCGTGGTTTGCTTAATTAGGCGGCTTTATTACCTTTTGAATTCATTGCAACTGAATAGTTGGATTAGTTTTATATACATAAACAAACCAGACAAACCACAAGAGGAATTACGTATTACATATTATAATTAAAAAGTCACTAAAATACATGATAAAAGATGAAAAATAACCATGAAGTGCATAACATAATTTTTAGCATTGTTATTCAAGATCTGAGCTCATCTTTGTCATTGTTCTTGCATTTTCTTCATGTACGCTAATTTTTTTCAAAAGTCTGGGCTTTATAAAAGTAGCTCTACACATTGAAGGATCAAGCCAAATAACAATCCCACAGCTTCGCACATTTCAGTATAACATCAATCAGGTCAGAAATTGGGTGGCCAACATCGATTAATTATGTTAGAAGTGAACAAAAATAGTATTTTAATATACCCTTTTACCACAGCTATAAAAACATCGACCAAAGTTAAATGATGTCCAAGATGTTCGAACGATGAATGACGAACCACATGGGCAAAGCAGCATATCATAATTCATTGAACTTGAAGATGAACAATGGTTTTTTTTTTTTTGGTTTGGGGGGGGGGGGGGGGTTGATCTGTTTATTTAGGGTTAGAGATGATCTCTGTAATATGTAATGTCCTTTTTGGTTTACCTCTAATCTAAAATAATCCAATTATCTAGTTGTAATAAATTCAAAAAAATTATATTAAAGTTGCATAATTGAACAAACCACATGTATGAAAGTGACACTTAACTCACAAGGAAAATAAACAAAACAAACAAAATTACCAATTTATCCCTGACTTAACGGAGAAAATAGACGAGGTTAGAAAAAATTGTTAAGATTCCAAGTTTTAGAAAAGTGAAGTGACTATTTGCAATAACTTAAAAAACAATACTAAAGTTACGTAATTGGGCAAACTACATGTAATAAAATGGCACTTAACTTGGTTCAAAATTAGAGAAGTTAGGAAAGGCCAATTTTGTCAATATAAAAGTTTTATTAAAGGATGGAAAATGTGCAATTGAATGTTTTGGTTGGGTAAATTTGCAATTAAACATGGTTTAGAAGGAGAAATATGCAATTGATCAAAAAAAATGAGGAATGTAAATAAATGAGTGAACACAAAAGGACGTTCACGGACATAAACGAAAGAACAAAACACGTATTCATCTTTGTTCATTAAATGAACAGAAACTTTTATTTATGTTCGTTCATTTATTAAATGAATAAACCTAAAGGGAACTTTTCACAAATAGTTCACGAAGAATTCAAATTCATTTCATTTACAACCCAAGTTATATTGTTAAATGTTTTGACAAATAAAAGCCAAGAAGACGTAATTTGTAAATTTTTATTTCTTCGAACGATATGTAACATCAAAGTAAAAAAGAAAAAAAGAAAAACCTTACATGTAATCAGGCTACATTCCCTAATCGTATCGCATTTCTGGTATTATTTCGTTATTTCTTTGTTTTCTGTTTTAGATTTGAGTATCTTATGTCGCCTATGGACAAAAATATTACTACGATATTGGTATATCTGTTTTCTAAAATGTTATATAATTATACAACTTATAGAACAATAATCATGCAATGTTCATATACAAGTTTTATAAAGTTTATCTATTCACACAAGTTATAGGACAATTTGTCTTACCTGATGTTGATATATAAGTTTCCTAAAAATTATACAATCTGCAAGTGTAAAGATTGATAACCTTCTTCAAGAGTTTCATTTGGGTGGTAGCTATTGTCGACCTAGCTTGTGTGGCATTCTCCCTCGTATAGTTTTCGTGATATTGCCTTATGGCAGGTGCTCACTCCCTTGGGTTGTAAACTTGTGATCAGGCACTAGGTAGAAGTAATTTTTCATGTATTTATTGAATAATACGAGTCACCTTTGCTTTTACTGAGTAGCTAATTTAACTGAACTAAAATTGGGTCGAAATGGTACGGTTGGTACCAAACTAGGGAGATGATCTTTCACTTGAGTAGCTAGTTACTAATCTTCCATTCATTCCTTTCACACACATTAGCTAACCAAAATACTTGTCGAAAGACGAAGATTGGACACAAAGAAGTACCCTATAACAATTTTAAAGTGAAAGTAATGTCTCCTATACCTTTGAATCAAAGTTTATTGTCCTAGTATGTTGATTTGAAAAACGCTTTTAAATGACATTGGTGTTTTAACATAATATCAAACAAGAAATACATATTAAAGGCTTAAAACACTGTTAAATCAATGTGTCATCATTACATTAGAGAAAATGAGAGGCAAAATCATACATCGAAACTAATAAGTGCAGAATATAAAGAACAATAAAACATAAAATTGCAACTTCAAAGTGTCTGATTATAGTAAGGCTTGGAAAATCTCATACAATAGTAACCAACTTTCAAAAGTGTTTCAATTAGATTAGTGATGTATATTTTCCTCAAATCAGGTCACTAAATCTTCAAATCAAGTCTCTCTGATTTTTTTGTACGTCAAAAAAGAAATAGAGGATAAGATGTGAGAGTCGTAATTTGCAATATATGTAGTTAAATTTAAAAAAAAATTAAAAAACGTTAATTATATTAAAATTTAAAATAAAAAATAAAATTTACGTCACCACTCAGCGTCAACTTAAAAAAAAGATAAAAACATTTTCTATGTGAAACAAAAAAGAAAAATGCTAAAAAAACATGTTAAAGCCTTTAATTTAATCAACACAAAAATTGAACGACTTAATTGAAACACTTTTTAAAGTTGAGTGACCTAATTTGAACACTTTTAAAAATTGGTTACTATTTTATGAAAAAAATTGGTCCATTATGGCTGATTAACAAAAGGTGATCTCATCATAAAGTAACATCAGACTTTAGTGAACAGTTGAGTGAAAGTAAAAAGATAATCAAAGGCGTAATCAAAACACTAGCAAGATATTGAAATCAAAGCACATAGACAGACAACTTTAACGTAGCATGCAGTCAAGAAAACCATAACATTGAAAGATGAATGTTTCACCATGTCATTAAACAAAAAGTAGCACCCAAAAACATAAAATAGTTCAAAACAACTGGTAACCTATATCAAAACGACTGAAAGACATAGCGAGCTCTCTTTCAGAATTCAGAAGATACTCAAGCGGGAATATCAGCAACATCTTCAACATAGGTGATGGCCTTTGTGGTGGGCTTTGCAAGCAAATCAGTGTACTCTTGGAACGAAGACATGCTGAATCTTGTCTCTCTCCAGAAATCTGGAGTGAGGAATCCATAAGTCTTCAACAGACAGTCAAAGGTAGCCTGCCAAATGATTATTCAAATCAGATGAGAAATCCTAAAATGTAAAACTGTCCCATAACATATGATGTTATGCCCAATACTTACAACTAACATAAAACCCAATAACAGCTCATTCAGTAGAGAGAAAAAAAAAAGCAAATGTTAATTTTTGTCAAAAGAAATTCAACATAGAAAAACAAAAACATTAACAGCCTCTACAAATATATTTACATATTCAACAAAACTACCACTTTGGTGATACTTCAAAATAACATACGCAAACTTTTAAATGAAAACTAACTAACAAACAGCAACAAGAATAACAGCTTCTTAATATAATAAAAAAGACGTCACATTAAGAAGTGCCATATAATGAAAACTTTTGTCAATGATCTTCTTTGAGTACATAATTACATGCAAAATGTACACAAAAGCAAATAAATGTGACATGAAGATAGATAACGAGTAGCAGATCAATGAAGATTCAGCTAAAATTGCAACCTAAAAAGATGTAAATACATAACAGATATAAAAAATAAAGCATCTTAAACACAACTATTAATCTAGATAATGCTTAGCACAAAATATAAAATATCAAGCAAACATCATTATCAAAATGACAAACTATATAAAACACTTTCAAAATGTAACAAAAAACACCAAGTCAGGCACATAAATCAACACAAACACAATCAAAACTATCTAGCGTCAAACAAAATGAACATTAAAAACTTGTATCTACAAATTGTTAGTTTCTACACAATTGTATATCCATGGCTATCAATGAGTAATTATAAGACTAACAATTCCAATTTAACAATCTGCAAATAACTTAAATTCAGAAATAAAGAACCACACGTCACAAACAATATATACAATATCTTAAAAAGAACAACCAAAATTAAGAACAATTAACAAACCTTGACGAAGTTTCCAAGAGTCTTGGTAGACCCCCTAGACGACGTAAAGACATCATCAATCCCAGCAAACTGCAGCACCTTCTTGGGCACCCTGGCCGCCACAATCCCAGCACCTCTCGGGGCCGGCACCAACCTAACCGTAACCGACCCACACTTCCCAGTGACCTTAGTCGGCACCGTATGCACCTTCCCAATCTTATTCCCCCAATACCCTCGTCTCACCGGAATCACCGACAGCTTCGCTAATATTATCGCACCCCTAATCGCAGTCGCCACTTCCTTAGCACACTTAACCCCCAAACCCACATGCCCATTCCCATCACCCACCACCACAAACGCCTTAAACCGGGTTCGCTGCCCGGCCCGGGTCTGTTTCTGGACCGGCATGATCTTCATCACCTCGTCTTTGAGCCCTGGGAGGATCTGGTCAACGATCTGGTGCTCTTTGACTGGGAGTGAGTGGAGGTAGATCTCTTCGAGCTTGGTGATCTTGCCGTCTTTGACTAGACGGCCGAGCTTGGTGACTGGAACCCATTTCTCTTCTTCGGCGTCACGGCGACCACCGCGACGGCGGCCTCTGCCGCGGTCGCCTCCACGGCCGCCTCTGCCTCCGAAGCCTCTGCCGAATCCGCCACGTTCTCCGCCTCTCTCAGCCATGGTTATGGTTTTGGTGGTTGTTGTTGAAGAATGATAGTGAGGTGAGGTGAGGTAACGGCTTGTGAAACCCTAGAGTTGGTGTTATATGTTGATAAGAGAGGCTAGGGTTTTGCTGGTGGGCTTTGCTTGGTTTGGGTTTTCGAATAGGCCCAGATAATGTCTCAGCTGAAGTTTTTAGGCTTAGCTATACAAAATAGAGGTGTACAAGACCGGTTTTAAACCCAAACCGAAAAGGTTTGGTCAACGGCTGGTCAAAACCGATTTGACTCAAACCAGTTCATTTTTAAACCGGTTTAGAAGTAAGATAGGCCGGCCTGATCACGTCAGTTCGGTCCAGTTTATAAACCGGTTTTCCTCAAACCAGTTCGGTTTTAAAACCGGTTTAGTAGATTTTAAAAGGAATCGCTCCTGAAACTGACGATTTAGGTTGGTTTGGGTGAAACCGGTTTTAAACCCAAACCGGTTCGGTTTGCCTAAAACCAATCCCAAACCGGTTTTTTTGAACACTTCTAATACAAAATGGGATTATACATACATCTCGGCAACCCTTTGATTCATTTGTTTAATATCAATGGTATTTTCGTCATTTTGTACTTGTTTAACTAACCAAATTAGCCTCTATCCGTTTTGGGGATCAGCCGTGTTCAGTGCGTGCAAGTAATCGGACTAAACTTTTGACTTATTAAAGTTAGGCACTAAACATGCAAAATGAACAAACTATAAGGACTATTTGTATAATTAGCTCGAATCTCCTCTATTATGCAATAATAATGTTTTAATTACTTATATTTATTTTTTTGTATTATTTAATGTAGTTTTATTACACTTTAGAGTTACTCCTAGGAAAGGATAGACAATGTATTGAGTTATTATGCATGTCAAGTGATGCATATGTTAAATTATGTATTTATGTGCACATTTGTACAATTGGTTGCTTGTTGTAGGTCACAATCAATAGTTTCTGGTGGTGAATGAAAATTACGCCATTCATTGCAAACAATGAAACAATTCGTAAATATTTTCATCAATCGTCATCCAACATGGTGGAACTTGCAAAGTAGGTTAATAGGAATTAGTTTTGGCATTGTTTAATCGCATTCCTATGACTAATAGAAGGTTACAAAGTATCACATAGTTCACTCACGAGAAAGTACACCACAACATAGTTTATGTTTAGTTTGCTTAAAGAAATTGTCACGCGCTTTATGCAAAATGGAGTATGGTTAGGTGAAATAATGTTTATGTTCCAGTCATACTTTTATCTAATCTTAAGTTTTTTCATTTCAGCACGCTTTTATCTTGTTTTAAACATACTTGAATTATATAACTAGAAGTGTAACCCAAAATAACGGTCATGATCTAATATACCCCTCAAGCTAGAAGCTACAAGTTTTCATAAACATGTACGTTTCCTGAACCTCCCTGCTATTAACGTAGCAAAAGGCCAAATAATTTATCTCATTGGACGTGTTTACTTTTGAGTGTTTCATGAAAACAATCGATACAAAATGAAAAGTGGTTGTTTGTATATTTGTATATGTGATGTATGTTTATAGCATGCCAAATCTTGATTCTAACACCATCTATGGTTCCGGTAAGTTTAGCCCCCATCAACCATGATATTTGAAACATGAGCTTCTGAGTTTCTGGACCCAAAGCTCCCAGTACTGAATCAACCGCCAATCAAAATGTCATCATTACAAGAGGTTATGTGTTATAATGATTGAGAAATCAAGTTTATTAATCATATATTCATATAACAGCCAATGTGTGTGGTGAATAACTGAAATAAAAAATATTTGCATGAACGATGATCCTAAATTGAGTTCACAAAAGAAAAATGGATGGATATTAACTTTCTATCATAGATTTTTGATTATTTTTAGTTGTAAAATCTTAATAAAAAGTGTTATTTTACTTGTAGAGTGTTAATGAAACATGTTGTTTTACATGTAACTCTTAATGAAAACTATTATGGTACATAATGTTAAAGAAAAGCGTTGTTTTACGTGTAAAAATTCAACTGAAAAGTGTCGTTTTGCATAAAAATTTTCATGAACAAATCTTCCATTTAAGTTTGTATATATTCAGTTATTTAAATAAATTGTTGTTCACGTTTACTTTTAGTTGGCTTTAGGTTAGTTATGTCCGTTCGCTTACATTCGTGACCCGATTGTTTATACTGTTAATGTCCAAACTCGAATATCTTTCTTTTTGTTTGATTGAAGTTAAAACAAGCATGCTCTATTAGTGACAAAAGACAAGCTTGAACAATAATAAGTTTCTTACAGAACTAAAACTTTACCTCTTCACAGTCAAACAAAAATGGTATTCGTCATAAGCAATTCCAGTTGCAGGATTATCACCATCTTCTTCTTAAAAATACCCATAGTTAGCCATATCGACGGCCGGTTGACCAAAAACTTTGACCCATAAAAACATTGGTTTCACATCTAAAAATTTCGCTTTTACATCTAAAAATTTTGCTTTTACATGTAAAAACTTGAAAGTAGACCTTGAATTAGAATTGCATTCTCTTTATTATAAATTAGACCTTTTAATAAATATGTTATTCATATTTTAGAACTAGAAGCTTTGAATAAGTTGCACCCTCACTCGCAACAATTAGAAACTTTCATTTGTTAAAATGTATTTCCAAGATCATATGCTTAAATTCAAAGAGAGAAAACGAATGTGTGGCATTGGAAAGTACCTAAACACAATATTCTTGTTTTCTGGATCATCATGCGGCTAACTTTTGATTTCTTTATATCTCTTAGCAATGTGACATCCTCACTCTTCCCTTTGAATTCAAGAAATTCACCGAATAGATGCTTTTTTTTTTTGTTTAGCTCCAACCAGCATGAAAAAAATATATATAATAAATAACATCACTAAAGACTACGTTTGTAAATGAACCGAACGAGAAATGAATGTGGCATGTTCGTGTTCATTCGTTTAATTTTGACCAAAGAAATGGTTCGACAAGAACAATTAAATGAGCTAGGTTTCTTGTTCGTGTTTGTGTATGTCCCTTCGTAAATAATATAAATGAATGAACTAGGTTTCTTGTTCGTGTTCGTGTATGTCCCTTCGTTAATAGTATAAATGAATGAACAAAACTGAGCTAAAACCAATTAAGATTAAATGGGAATGGCAATACATTAAAATTAGACTAAATTTAGTCCAAACGAATATACTAAGAACGCAAAGAGACAAACTTAAACTAAAAATCATAAGCAGACAGTTCATGTTTGTTCATATACCAAAGGGACAAATTTTTGTTCATGCTCACCCATTTTCCAATATAAACAAACTTTCCACTGAATGATTCACAAATAGTTCTTGAAACGCATTAGTTCGTTTATAGGCCTACTAAAAAGGTAATTGACTGAATAGTTATCTATAAAATTAAGAGTTTAATTTTGTTTTAGTACTTGTGGTTTGATCATTTTAACTAGTTCAATCAAAAAACCTTCAACTCGAGCCAAAATATATTTGACAAACATGGTAAAATATTCTTGCCTATTACAAAAGATACAGGCTTACTAGAGCAGGAGGCTTTCCTTTCCAAAAAAAAAAAAAGCGACCCCTTCATACCATCAAACACACAATTTATAAAAACAAAGTTGATATAAAAACAAACTACATTCCAGCATTAATTCATTTTTAAAGCTAGATGAACCATCCAATTTTATTTATCAAACTTTGCATAAAAATTAAACATTTTGAATGTCAATTTTACGTGTAAAACATTATATATTTTGCATAATTTTTTTCTTAAGACAATTGTGTGATCATTTCGACCCGCTCGAGAGCATGCAGAGCCAGCTCACGATGTTGGAGGCGTAAATTAAAATGAGATTTTGTGGCTATTTTAAGACAATTATGTTAAAAAACCAAAACTAAAATATGTTATTAACTGGTTTCGAACTTGTGACCTACAACTACAACTAAACAACGCACAATTTTACCACTAGAACAATAGTTAAATTTGTTTACAATCTGCCAATTAAATATATATCTATATATAATTTTTATGCATAATTTGTTTCCCACTGAGAGTGAGAGGAATAAACCTGCAGTGGTCCCTGTTATATGATAGGGTCCACATGAAACATTAAATTGTTACACTCAATGCTCACTACGTACAATAAAACGACTTTGAAAGCTTACAAACATAAAAGTATTTTAGTCAGCTTTAAACTTATTCGACTATTTCCCTTTTATTTGTATTTTATTTAGTTTATCCATCAGGGTCGTCTGATCGACCCACTCGAGGGCATGCAGGTCGGCTCAATGATATTGGAGGCGTAAATCAAAATGAGATTTTGTGACTCTATTAAGACAACTAGGTTATTGACCCGTGTACGACACGGGTGAAAATATAGAAATCGACAAGTAAACTGATATATAATTTCAAATATACATATATGTTATCACTTGAGTGAATTGTAAATGTTATATTTATAAGAACATATTATTTTACATGAACTATAGCTTATTTCATCATAAATATTAATTAAACGATAAGTGCATTATTTGAAATTAAAACTGCAATTATGACATTGTTGTTTTTATTAAAACAAAACATTTAAAAAGAAATAGAATAAAATTACACATTTAAACATCTTTAGAACTTAAACATCAAATCAAAAAGACCTATTAATAAAATCCTTCATCATCTGGTACATAATTTTCAAGTAATGAAGTCATATGTTACAAGGCCCAAAAATTATACAACATCCAAAAAGTCTAGTTTTTTTTTTTCACAAACAATGAAATAAAAACACACATATAACATGATAAGTTTTTTTCACAAACATACATATTCTAATAATCATATACAAAAATGATCCAACCCAGTTTCAACGTTAATTTTACAACAGATATCAACATTGACCTAGAAAAAAGTCAACCAAATGCTAAAGTCAAAGTTGACCAAAATTCCGCTTAATAAATAACATATTACGAAACTTTAGCAAAAAATAATAATTAGAGAAAATTACTGTTTGCGTCCCTGTAGTTTTAGGGCGGAGACACAATGAGTCCCCAAAAAAAATTTTGAACAGGTTGAGTCCCTGTGGTTTCAGAAATTAAAAAATTTTTCGGGGACTCATTATGCCTCTACCTTAAAACCACAGGGACGCAAACAGTAATTTTGTCTGATGATTATATAAATATGTTGATTTAACGGCTAAACATTAAAAAAAATTTAATCACCGTATATAACATAAAGAGAATAACTTAACAAAAAAGGCTTAATGATTATATATAAATATGTTGATATAACATAATGATTATATAAATATGTTGATTTAACGGCTAATGTGATAAACAAAAAACTTACCTAATATACGTCATTGGTGCAGCATCAGCAACACGTTGTACAAGTTACAAAACACTCTATTGCATATGCTCATGTCCTATTATCACAAATATTTGGCTTAATATTAACCATAGTTAGTGTTTAGTTAAAAAAAAAACTTAACCAATGGAAACGCTTATTATTCACGTATATTGATAATCCATCTCAGTAAACAGTTTGTGAATAAAATTTATTACATCAAAAGTCAACTTCCATATACTAACTCACTTTGTTGTCTCCTAACCTATTGGGCGGAGTAGTAAACCGAACCTAATGGTATAACCTGCAATCATGAAAATAACTTCAAATCATTATAGTTAAAAAAACATCAATAGACAAATCCTTAATTACAAAATATAAAGTATATCTGAAAAACATAATTATTTAAATAAAGAAATTCAAGAATATGTGATTATTAAAACACAATTAGGGAAACTTTCAAAATGTTTTATTTGAGTCGTTTGAAATAACACATGAAAAAAATCAACCAAATGTATAATTAAATTTGAGGTCCACTTGAATCATGAGACCAGTATAAAGAAGCTTTGAAGTGTGTTTTGGATAGCAACCAAACGGTTTATATCCAATTGATAAAAATGAGGGGTAGCTAAAAGCCCATCTCATCCATTGTTTTCTGTAGCAAATATGGTGTTATATGCATTTCAAATTTATGAGTATATATTTGTACTTTTTAGCTTGATTTCACAATATCTATATGCATATATGCCACTTATATAATAGTTATATCAGAAAATGATTTGAAATCAAATATTGGTGAACAGTTGTAATTTAAAATTTGAATTTGTTGCCAAATTTGTAAATACTGTCATAACAATAATTAATTTATTTAGGTAATTTGTTACATGAAAGCCCACAAGATTTTGGGTTGTTTTCCAACTATAACAGACAATATTAATTTCAAGAGAAATCAACGGACTAAAGATATGGAATTAATAAAGCATCAAACAAAAATACGTACAAGCTAGTAATCAGTGTTAAGTAATGGAAAAATTTACGACCCATTTTGAAACTATACTTTAGCATTATCTAATTTCATAATGTATATGACCAGGAAACTCAATATCAATGTGTAATCATAATTATTTTATTAATTTTTATACCAACATCAATAGGACAATTGCTAATTATAATGAAAAACTTAAATTATTAACTTCAGAATAAATCAAATAACAAATTAAAACTGATAATCACCTTAAATCGAAGCGCTGAACAATATGTAATTTAGCAAAGAATCCATCAACGGATTAACATGAATCATGCTTTAAATCGATTATCAATTGGAAGGAAGGATGATTATAGGAAACATTGAAAGCAGACTTCGATAGGAAGGATTCGTGTATGAGACCGGAGCGAACGTGGTTGTAAATAGTGTTGATCGTCTTCTTCTTAGTTGGTGGAGATCGCTTAAGAGTAGGCGATGAAGATTTAGGGTATGAAAGAAAAGAAAGTATCTTGCATGACAATTTAGGTTTTGTTAATTGGATTGAGTCATGGAAAAGTAAATTTATTTTTAGTTTTGAATTATTTTAAAACCAATAAATTATAAGATGACTTAGTATTTTAGGAAATTATGATAATGGACCAATAAGAATGAGACAAAATGAATTTTTTTAATAGTATATATAGATATAGATATAGATTGTTTTAAAAACCCAAAAAAAAGAAATGTTAATTTCGAACTTGTAACCTACAACTACAACTAAGCAACACACAGTTTTACACACTATAACATAGTTAATTTTGTTTACAATCCGTCAATTAAATATATATCTATATATACTTTTTATGCATAATTTGTTTCCCACTGAAAATGAGAGGAATAAACCTGCAGTGGTCTCTATTATATGATAGGGTCCACATGAAACGTTAAATCATTACACTCAATACTCACTACGTATAATAAATCGACTTTGAAAACTTATAAACATAAAAGTACTTTAGTCAGTTTTAAACTTATTCGACTATTTCCCTTTTATTTATATTTTATTTAGTTAACCAACAGCGTCGTCTGATCGACCCGCTCGAGTGCATGCAGGGCCGGCTCAACGATGTTGGAGGCTTAAATCAAAATGAGATTCTGTGGCTCTTTTAAGACAATTGTGTTAAAAAACAAAAAAAAAATGCTATTACCGGTTTCGAACTTGTGACCTACAACTACAACTGAACTAGCCCACAGTTTTACCACTAGAACAATAGTTAATTTTGTTTACAATCCGTCAATTAAATATATATATATATATATATATATATATATATATTAATTTGGAGACCTTAATTAAGTGCGGACCTAAAGCCCTATCCTTATTTCACTGGCCCACTGTATAGGGGTTTTTTTCGGGTTTGTTTCTCGGGTTTCAAGTTTTTTCGGGTCAGGTTCTTCGGGTTTCAAAGTTTTAAATCTTGACCCCAAAACCCAACCCAAATCTCTCATGGAGTTTTCGGGTTCGGCTAATTCAGGTTTGGGTTTTTTCAGGTTGGGTTAATCGGGTTTCAAGTATATTCGGAAACAAAAAAAAATACAAAAACAAAAAGTAAAAAATTAAAAATTAAAAACTACATTGCTAAAATTAAAACAACATATTCTTCTTTGGTTATAATCAAATAATAAACCAATATAATTTGATAAAAACAATTCAAAAGAAGAGTAAAACTAATTCGAACCATAATCTTATTCAATCGGGCGTGATTTAGTTGTTCAATTACGGCCGTTATTAGTAATAAACGGAAAACATAAATTAATAATAAACAATCGATCCGTAATAGTTAGAATTACAACAGTCGGTTCGAGCAAGGTTCTGATAACTTTAGCCACTAAGACTTAGCATATTATACCTAAAACTATATTTAATTTCAAAACTAAAAGTTTATCCGGGTTGACCCAAAACTTTTAAATCAAACCACCCGAATTACTTTGGTTTGGGTTCGGGTTAGTCTTTTCTTGGGTTCGGGTTTTTTGGGTCGGGTTGGTTCGGGCACAGGTTTTTTCGAGTTGAGTTTCGGATAAAAGGGGCAGCCCACGCCCCACGGGCCGGCCGTGAGGGCATGGTCATGTGGTTGGTCAAGCGTGAGAAAGGCATGGGTGGCCCGACCCCCCTGTGTTTTCGCACAGTAGTGTAAATTTATCCTTTTTTAGCCCGAAAATTTTTTTATACGTAATATAAATGAGTGTCCGACTGGTCTAGGCTGGGGGTCCAAAACGTTAGTACAACATTCTGGATTTAACATACACGTATCGTATTAGCCTATACGATGGGTATTCGTGAAGGGTATAGTGTTAACGAGTGTCTGGATAAAATAACACAAGCTTTACATGTATCTTTACCTCATTGTAAGAATCAAGTGGGTCTTACGTTTTACCAATCAAATGGGATTCAACATATTGCATTATTGAAATTACTAGGTTAGAGCCCGTATTTTATACGGGTGAAAAATATAATAAAAATAAAAAATTATTATACGTAATATTTGAATTCAGTTATTTCATATATTAATTTTTATTTATAACTTTTTTAATAAGTTTTTGATATATTATGCACTATAATTTTAAGTTGAACAAAACGTTGGTATTAGATATATTTAAAAATAAAATATTGATACCGATATTGTTATATAAAATATTGTGTGTATAAAAATGATATTTATGACAAAAATATTATCAAAGATTTAATTAAAAACTACATTTACAAAGACTAAGGTTTGGTTGTTAAAGAAAATTAAAAAAATATATTATATTTTATACGGGTGAAAAATATAATAAAAATAAAAAATTATTATACGTAATATTTGAATTCAGTTATTTCATATATTAATTTTTATTTATAACTTTTTTAATAAGTTTCTGATATATTATGCACTATAATTTTAAGTTAAAACAAAACGTTGGTATTAGATTTATTTAAAAATAAAATATTGATACCGATATTGTTATATAAAATATTGTGTGTATAAAAATGATATTTATGACAAAAATATTATCAAAGATTAATTAAAAACTACATTTACAAAGACTAAGGTTTGGTTGTTAAAGAAAATTAAAAAAATATATTATATTTTATACGGGTGAAAAATATAATAAAAATAAAAAATTATTATACATTATATTTGAATTCAGTTATTTCATATATTAATTTTTATTTATAACTTTTTTAATAAGTTTTTGATATATTATGCACTATAATTTTAAGTTGAAACAAAACGTTGGTATTAGATTTATTTAAAAATAAAATATTGATACCGATATTGTTATATAAAATATTGTGTGTATAAAAATGATATTTATGACAAAAATATTATCAAAGATTTAATTAAAAACTACATTTACAAAGACTAAGGTTTGGTTGTTAAAGAAAATTAAAAAATATATTATATTTTATACGGGTGAAAAATATAATAAAAATAAAAAATTATTATACGTAATATTTGAATTCAGTTATTTCATATATTAATTTTTATTTATAACTTTTTTAATAAGTTTTTGATATATTATGCACTATAATTTTAAGTTGAAACAAAACGTTGGTATTAGATTTATTTAAAAATAAAATATTGATACCGATATTGTTATATAAAATATTGTGTGTATAAAAATTTAAATTATGACAAAAATATTATCAAAGATTTAATTAAAAACTACATTTACAAAGACTAAGGTTTGGTTGTTAAAGAAAATTAAAAAAATATATTATATTTTAAAATGAAAAGAGAAATGATTAACAATCTTAAATGGTTGTGTTAAAAAGATATGGGAAGATAATGTGGTATTGTGAATTATGGAAATATTAGCAATTTGTATAATTTTGGTTTTATACTTAAAGAGAAATTACATTTATATATGTTAAGTTAAAAATTCTAACACGGTTACCACTTTAATAGGGTTGGTAAACACATTTGGTTTGAAACATGAGGTCTTGGGTTCGAAACCCATATCACACAATAATTTATTTTTCAAAATTTTATAAAATCTTACGGGTCATAGGCTATAATAGTTAAACGGGTCATAGGCTATAATAGTTAAACGGGTCATGTGCCATGATATAATAGGAAATAGTGACATGAAATTTACTTGGCATCCTATATGAAGTGCTTAGTTAAATGACATATGGAGTGCATAGTTTAGTTAGATATTGCATTATTCAACTTCGTAAACCCTGTCTATTCTGGAGAGAGAGAGAGAGAGAGTGTGTGAGATATGGAAGAGAGAGAGAGATAAGAGATGCTTGATCTAAACGCCGTTCCGTACCCTCAACTTGAACTAGGCAAAAAAAAAAAAGGCCGGACATTAATGCCGGTGACTCGGAATTTTTTTCCGGTTGAGGGTTCTGAGGTGGAACCCTCAGGTAAGTTGTCATGTGTTCACTGGTCTTTCCTTCTCAGTGGTTGGGCTTGGATGTTACTTTCTCCATCAAATCACCCAAATCTCAATCCTCGGTGGCCGGTTGCCCAAAAGAAAAGAGATTCAGCCGCCGTCACGGCTCCTCAGCCGCTTAAGAAACGTTGCTGGTGTTGGTGGTGGGTGGTGGTGGATGGTGGCAGTAGAAGGTGGTGGTGGTGTTTTAACCCTCTCTGCTTATATGATCTCAAAAATGGATGGGCCAAGTCTGCACCAAAAAGAGCTTGCGCAGAATTTTTTTTAATGAAACGTACTCGAGAAAACAAACAGTTTGCAGATGGCAATGTCTACACGTGCGCAGACCTTTTTAAAAAAAACAAACAACACCTAAATCTTTTAAATTTGTATATGCATAATGATCAAGGAACTCTTGCAAACAACTCTATCTAGGTAACATTGTATTCCCATCGTAACTTATTTTTTTTATTTTTTATTTTTTATTTTTTAACAAGTTGAGAGGTTGTTAACTACTATGTCTCAATAAACAGGTGGATTCGATACTGAACCAGTGGCGGACATAGCTACTAACCAGGGGTAACATTAACATTCGTTACCCCTCAACTTTTTGTCGGTAGTGCAAATTTTTTTTTATTTAGTCGGTTTTTGCATTTCGCTACCCTTGAAAAAATATAACGTTACCCCTAAATTAAAAGCTAAAACCAACCAAAGCCCAATTAAAGTTTAAAGTCCAACCAAATTAAAGACCAAACAAATAAAGCCATTGCTCGTTACTCCCTTATGCTTAGACGCTTGGATTAGGCTAGACTTCAACATTCAACAAAATAAAGTTTCATTCAGCAATTGTCCACCCCACGTTGCCCCGACCCCCTACTGCCCTCCTCCGGTCATTGGACCTCCACACTGTAGCCAGGTCTCCGACGAACGGTGCTCCCTCCGTCCCTCTTTCATGGTTCGACTTCTATTTGTTTAGTTAAGGTATTCTTCTACTTTTATCTAAAATTGTAATTGTTAATTTGTTTGTTTATATAAATTGTTAATTTGGATTTGTTTATCTGCAATTGAATATTTGAATGAAAGATTATGCATGGTTTATTGGATATCTAGACAATGTAAAATGGAATTGATTAGGGGTTTAGGGTTTAAATTTTGTTTCTTCTAAAATTAGAGAACTTGAAAGATGAAAGAACGTCTTTTAGCAATCTTTATAAAAGAAAATTACAATAAAATGATGATATCTGTCCAACAAGTTAAAAAAGTTATTATATGAAATACGGTAAAAAAAATCGGTTATTGTATGAAATACGGTAAGAAAAAAATTTCGTTTACATTGTATAAATACAATTTTTTTTTTGTTGAACGTTACCCATAAGATTTCTATCTAGATCTGCCACTGTGCAGAACACTCTGCTACACGGTAATGGCTTTAAGGCCGACTTATTAGTCTAATTATTATGTTTATGCAATTTAGTAGTTTGTTAAATGCTAAAGAATATATGTACGTGTGTTATAGGCTTATGACCGGGCATCAATCAAGTTTAAGGGTATTGAAGCTGACCTAAACTTTCAACTCGAAGACTATCATGATGAATTTGCGTAGGTGTTCTTAAATCTTAATGCTGACCTTTTCAACAAATATTAGTATTGTTGAGATTTTAAGCTTCAATCTTTTGACTTTTGAGTTGTGCCAATGTGTTGTGTAACAAAAGATGAACAGATAACAAAGGACGAATTTCTGCATGTAATAAAGAAACAAGGTACAAGACTTCCAAGAACAAGTTTAACATTCAAAGGAGTTTCTTTTCATAGATGTGGTGAATGGGAAGCTAAAATGGAGGGCAAAGAAAAAAGGTACGCTTTTTACTTTTATGTTGTTTATTTATTATCTATTTTTTTTTTCATTTGTGTTTTTGTTTTGGAAAAATCACATATCTAAACATTTGAACAACATAAATTATCAAAATGAACATTGAATTTTTGAGTTTTCAAAAACATTTGGCCAATTGTATTGTTACACGTGTTAGATTTTTGCCTAGTCATTGAGAATTTATGGGTATATCTCGCTAACTAGAAGGGAGAGCAAGAAATAAGCCTTAAAATCTCGTTATCTTTTTGGCTAAATAATATTACGATATTAATATCTCGCTTGGTCAACGAGATATTCAGGAAATTTCTCGCCAAACAAATTTATATCTCGTCAATGATGTTTTTTAAGTTAAATTGATGTTTATGGTTCATGTGATTTTTATAGGTGTGTGTATCTTGGTCAGTTTGGTACAGAAGTTGAGGCAGCCAGGTAAAGTAATATTTGTTCAAACTAGCGGGTGTTCGGTGTGGTTCAATTATTAGCATTAACCAAATCGAACCAATTGGTTATCGGTTCGGTTCAGTTCAGTTAATAACCAATAGCAAACTTGGGCTAAAATATTTCTTAAAAGTACATAAAATGAATGTATAAATACATGAAATGAAGATATAACTACACGAAATGAAGGTATAAATATATGAAATTGAGATATTACATGAAATGGAGATGTAAATACATGAAAATGATAGTATTAAACTATTAATACATATAATACATGAAATAGAGGAAAAGGGCTTGAAAATATGAAAAATAAAAATGAAGAGTCCGGTGCAGTTCGGTTAATTTCGATTAATTTGGTTTTCGGTTATTTCGATTTCGTCGATTTTCGGTTAACGATTCAGTTATTGCTCACCCCTAGTTCAAACTTATCAAAGTTTTGACTAACTTTTTTTTTTACTAGAAGTCTACAATTTTTTTTTTCAATTTTAAATTTTCTAGGGCATATGATAAAGCTACAATTAAATTAAATGTAATGGAGAGGATGTGGTTACAAATTTTAATCCTAGTCTATATGAGGAATTGAGGATCGTCTATATGAGGATGAGCTCAATTTACCTAGTATAAATCACATATTTATTTTAGAAACAATACATAATGCTTTTATTAATAAAAATATAAATGTTTTTTTATCGGCTGCCATAATCTTGATTTGAGCTTAGGTGCCATAATCTTGATTTTACTTGAGAATTGGAAAGTTTGGAGAAAGTTATAGACTTTTTTATGGGTGTGGTGATTTGGTTATAATTTTTAGGAAGCAGTGATTTTATAGTAGGCCAAGCTGCTTCAGGCAAACTGACTAAACATGAGAAAACGTGTCTTGACAACCAACATATATTTATTCCTTTTGCTTTTGACGCTTTTGGTTTCCTCGCGTCTGAAGTTGTGAAGTTACTTATCCGTGTTCAATAGGTCATGCATAGTAATGTTATGACTCTAAGATCAGCAAATGTAGTTTTTAAAAGATTGAGTTTTGCAATTCAAAACGGGGTAGCGACGCAGCTTGTTACCCGCTTGCCTTCTATTTCGATGTAATCAAAGTACTTCAAACTTCTTTCTTCTAAAAATGAAATGGAAATTTTTATTTATAAATGATTATGATTTATTAAGTTATATTGATTAAAATTTAAATGAATTACAACTCTAATATGTCCGTGAGTTCAACTATATTGCCAAGATTAATACTTAAAAGGTTAAGGGGGTGTTTGGCCTAGCTTTTACTTTTTTGGTTTATGCGTATATTTAAAATGAGATTATAGCTTATTTTCTATCATTTGATAAGTTCATTTTATGTGTTTGGATTAGCTTATATTTTATAAGTTGATAAGCTCTTTTTAAGTGTTTGTGCTAGCTTTTTTTTATTTAGTTTTGAAATTTATATTTGCAAATATTGGATTACATCGAAACAGAAGGCAAGCGGGCAACAAGCTGCGCCGCTACTCCTTTAGTTTATAATATTAAAATGACCAAAAGGGGCATTGTTACATATTATCACATAACTTATATTTTATATGTATCTACTTTATTTTTATGAGTTACACCATCATTTTTGGATAAATTTATATCGAGAATGACGTAAAACTTCTACAAAAATACATTAGTATTCAATAAGCATTCATCTTTGTTTGGTTAGATCTCCTACAATCATATCTCTAACTGCACTCATGTATAAATCATCTATTTTACGTTGTGTATTCGTGTCTTCATCTATTTCATTAACGTCACTAGACCCTCGACTATCAATACCATTATTTGGAGTGTAAGATTCTTGTTGTGCCTTGTTAAATCCTTCATTATAGTATCTTTTTTTCTAATATAATTATGAATTGCCATAGATGCTAGCACGATATTCACTTGTGTCTCGTAAGTATAATTGACATGCATATGTTGTAATATCTCCCATCTAGCCTTCCATACTTTAAAAGTTCGTTCAATGACATTTCTCAACGATGAATAATGGTAGTTAATTATCTCTTTATGCCCTCTGGGAGCACGACTAGCAACCTCTATTTTCTATCATTTAATAAGCTTTTTTCCACCATTTACCTTTTATTAATTATGCGTCAATAAGTTGTTAAATTGTTACAGTAATAAGTTGTCTCTTATTAATTATCCACCATTTTGTCTCTTAGACCATGGGGTATACTCTAACGCCCAACATAGGTTAGGATGACATGACATTTTAAATATGCATTATATCACTCCCCACTAATGTTAAGTTTGTTAAAAAAGCCTATGGATTATATTTTTCACGTGTTAAAATGAACAATATGCGTTAATACTAGTTGATTTGTTAAAAATTAATAGGAGTGAGATGGATTTAAATTGATTAAATCATTTTCTTTTAGGACAAGTGGGTAACTTAGACCCTTACACAAATAAGTTTCTTTAAATAAGCTAAAAAACCATCTTAAATAAGTTTATATAAGCTTATAAGCATAAGCTTAAAAAACTAAACCAAACACCAAACAAAACTTATTTTATAAAAAAAAAAAAAAAAGCTATAAGCATGGTTAAATCCCGTTTTGTATTTAATTTGACCAATCTTATTTATTTTTATTATCTTCTGACGTTGGAAACCAATATTTATAGGTTAAAAGCTTTGGACAATAATCGAGGGTTATATAAATTATTAAAGCATGACCTTTTTTTTTTTTAAATTAAAATCCAAAACTATGGTGTTGACGATTCATGATGAGGATGGTGTTGAATTTAACACTGAAATTCGTGTGGAAATTTCTAGCATTTACGATAGGTATTGGCTTTATGATTGGGATGCTTTCTTAAGAAAATTCAATTTATCCGCCGATGATAAATGTGTGTTTGTCTTTAGCGAGGTAGTAAGTTGTTGCTTACTAAGCTAGTTTCAAAGAGATCTGAAAAAATTGTTTTCCACTGGGGGGGGGGGGTGTTGTATCTAAACATCGTGAGCTTGTGCTTCTTAAGCTGTTTGTTTTCTTTATTAATATTTTGAGCATCCTTAGTTACATCCGTTACGCCATTAAATGAACCGAACGTTCAGTGAATTATCGTGAACCGTTCGCGGAAAGTTCGTTTATATTCGTTTATTTAATAAACGAACGAACATGAACAAAAAGTTTGTGTTTGTTTAATAAACGAACAAACATGAACACATGTTCCGTTCGTTCATTTATGTTCATGAACGTTCGTTTATTTATGTACGTTAATGTCTGTTTATTTATGTTCGTTTATGTATTAATAGAAAATAATTAAATATTATCTAGACATGTCATCTGCTTAAAGGTTTATATTTGTTAATTTGTGTTTATTTAAGTGTTTTTATTTAAGTTCGTTTATGTTTGTTTGTGTTCATTTACATTTGTTCATGCATGTTCATTTATCTTTGTTCAGTTATGTTCGTTTAGATTTTAAACAAACGAACATAAATGTCCCTTTTTAAATAAACGAACATAAATGCCCACTTTTAAATAAACGAACATGAACATAAATATTTGTTCGATTAGGTGTCTGTGTTCTTTTAAAGTTAAATGAACGAACACGAACATGCCCTTGATTATGTTCATTCGATTCGTTTACAGGCTTTCATTATTCACACTGATGAATGCATCGGTCTCATCTCTAGGCTCTGCCGATTTTATTTGTGTTCGTGAACCGTTCATGAACACATTAATTTCCTTAATGAACAAACACGAACATAAAATCCCATTCGGTAAGTGTTCGTGAACACATTATTTTCTTAATGAACGAACATGTAATGTCCTCGTTTCGCTAACAAATAGATAAAGTATTTTGGATTTATTTTAGTGATCGTGTCGAGAGACGACATTTAAGTTAATTAAATAATAGGAAGAGTATAAATAATATAAATAAAGGCTAATGGACTTAAAGAGAATTATGGGCCTAAAAGCCTTTGAGCTTTGCCTATTTAAACCCCTAAACCCTAGATTTCCATCCTTATCATTCCATCACTATCATTCCCAATCATTGGCATACACACCCATACACACACATAAACTCCTGCCACTTATCAATTAAAATATGTAGATTTTTATAAAAATATTTCTGGAATTATTTACTGATTTATTAATTTATAAAAATTCATTTTGTCAGCTATATTTTGCCTAAAAATCGTCCGTTTACCTCAAACAATTTCCAAAAATTCCAAAAAAATTGCTGAATGCTCAAATCATGTCCCAAATCAACCTGTATCAATTCCAGAATGTAAAAAGCTCGTGCGATATTCTTTTCGACCCAAATTCGGCTATAAAAATTCACACGAACACATATACACAAAACACATTTAGACTTCTCAAAATGATCCCAAAATTCATATGTGATCAAAATACATGAAATCTGAGTTCCCAGAAAAATTTCATAATTTTTTAAGTATTTTAGCTATTTTTCCTAAATAAATGTCCCAATTCGGTAATAAATTCGCCAAATAATCTTGGATGGTCGAAAAATTACCAAATTTAAACAGGGACTTATTGAAATGGTCCCTGATGTTCCTGCAAAATTTCAAGGCCTAAAAATATGCACATCACAACCTTAATCTAAACAGCCCGTAATCGAGTGTTTCGGCATTACCTTAGCGGGTTTGGCTCGTTTCCGACTTTCTAACCAAGTTTTCAGGTTCCTGTGCTTCTATGCAAGCTAAATACAAGTCCTATATCACAAACCAAGCAATTTTCATCAATAGAACAGCCCTTTAACATAGGGTTTCGGCTAGTGCACAAAAACGAACTTTTGATCCGTAAAAACGCCGTTTCAACCCTTTAATCCGTGTTTATGGCAAAAAAAACTATCAAACCAGGTTCCTTACCATGTGTATGATCAAAAAATGTTTATGGACCATTTTATGGGTTTTTACATGGTTAGGAATGATTTTTGGCAATCAAGCTATGTTTGTATGATATTAATCGAGTTTAAACGAGCCGAAAATCGATTATTTATGACATTTTTATCTAGTTTCTTGCTGGTTCTTGATGGCGAGCTGCTTGTGTCCAGAATTCTCATGAAAATGATTTCACAAAATATTTTAAACTTGTTTAATATTTAAAGGAAAACCAAGGGTAAAAAAGTCTTTTTTGGCGGGCTGGGCTTGTTGGGCCCCCTTTTGGGCCCATTTGGCCCACTTTTCTCGATTTACGTGCCCGAACGTGAAATGCCGAGTCCAAATTTATTTCGGGTTCGGTTTTTGGCGAAAAAATATATCGGGTGCGACAAACGGAGCGAAAACGAGCGTTTTTCAGCTAGTTTTGTGTAAATTTATAAAAACATACTATATGTTTGTAAAAATCAAAAATATTTTCACGGATCGCTTAAAACATTTCCAATAAGTCTTTGGTAAGTCTTTTTCGGCTTAACGGATGATACAATGCTTGGTTTGTAACTATCTTTCGCGTTTAAATCTATAGCGGGTAGTTAAACGAGCATGTTTTCGTTTAACTTGTTTGTTATCGAACTAAGGCCATATTACTAATATTTTAGCTTGAATAGATCGTATATCACTTATAGATGGCACCCCGGGATATCCGGACCATAACCAGACCCGTTTGGCTATTCGTTTGTTCGTTACGCAATAAGCGGTTAAACGCTTATTCGAGTTTGTAAGTACTAAGGTGTACTCGGTTTTGCCACGGATGTCACACTAATCCATGAACGAGTATTTAAAAATATGATCGGCTTCACCGCCCAGATGCGGATGACGTTTCGCAAAGAGATACAGTTCTTTATTCTTTAATTCTTCAGATATCCCTTGTGATTCCTCTTTGACATTTAGTTTCTTAACCGACTCCCCGAATAACAAACTTCAAGCTCCTCAAGATCTCTTTCGGGGTTAAAATTTCTCTCGTCCATATAGGCTTAACCCACCAAATCTTCACCAAATTTATCCCTAAACTCGTCCTCCCAAGAGGGAATACATTCCTCTGTCTGATTCTGTAACCCAGAATCCTCAAACTCGATCATCGGCTCACTAAATTGTATTTGACTCATTAAGCCTAGCCGAAAATCATCAATAACATTCGAAAGTGATGCATTTGCACTGCATCTATGGATGACACGTAATAAATCTCTTAATATCTCTTCTGGATCTGGTATGTGATCCATCGTTGCACCAGATGAGTCTTTACAATTGATAACATTCCCCATCTTATCAAACATCAGGAAGAATTTAGGTTCCACGCTGCAATACTCCATGAAGATCACTACAAAGATAAACTTAAATAGAAAAGGATCACGTGTACCAAATTGTAGTAAAATAAATAATATATTTAAGAAATATAAACTAATTTAAAGCAATTAAACTAAACTACATTAACCTAACTCCTATGACTCAATACAGACTCGAAAAAAAAACAAAAAGAAAAAAGGTAAAAAGAAAAATAAAATAAAAACTACTTAGACTCTTATGACTCAAAAACAAAAACAAAACAAATAGCACGTATATATCAAGCAACTCTAATCACAGCTAATGAATGCAATCGCCAAGATTCGCTGGCAACGGCATCAAAAACTTGATGTGCTAAAAGTAGTTATAAAATTTTGTTAATCAAAACACTAAGTAATAATTCTAGACTCTTAACTTAACTAAAACTACTAGCCGGCAAGTGAACCGATCGTACCTAATACAGCTAAGTAAGTCTGGATATCAAACCCACGTGACTCTTTTAATTACATAAACTAGCTAAATTAGACTCAACTACAAGCACGACTATTTATTTTATTAAAATTGTATGGGGGGTTTACTGAAAAAAGTAATGTTAAAACTAAATAAGAAAAACGATTAATAAAGCTAAAGACGACTTGATTTAGGACTCGGATTTAATTCAATTAATGACAAGCAACCACCTAGGCTAGAATCCTAATGCATCAAATATCAAATGGTAGGAAAATGTTACGTTATGGAACCAGGATCTTATACTATTCACTTAAGGGAAACTGAACAGGACCCTTAACCCTTCTCAAGGAGACACCTATGAAACCCTAATAAGCTACTAAAATTACGGTCACTAACTTATTTTATGACAGGTACCTCTATAAGAAATCCTACCTTATAGCATGGAAATCAAAGGAGTTTAAAGAATTCACTCGACTAGATAGACAAGGAAAATAAACTAAACCTAGACGGACTCCTTATAGAGAACTAAATCTAGCAATTTATCAACCAAGACCTATCACATAATCTATCACCTTACATCTATTTAGAGTAGCAGCACACTTAGGTGTACTTGATTTATTAATATTGTTCCTATGGGTTTATTATAAATCAACCATAAACTAGTCAAAAACACTCATTAGATGACCTAACAGAATCATATTATATAAAACGATCACCAAGGAAACTATGAAACAATAAAATTCACCAAACAATCCTAAGCACACGTACGCATCGAAAAAAAATCTACAAGCCTCTTACTTAATCATAAATCCATAAACAAAAAAAATCCAAACCAAAATCCAAAATCAACACAAGTTCATCGTAAGCCTAGGCGGTCTGAAGAGTTTTAGCCTAGCATTATTAAATAAAAAAAACAGATAAAATAGAATTCATTGTAAAAATTAGATAAAGACGATAGATTAGGGTGGCAAAACCCGTAGTCTTCGATCTTATGTCGGTAGTTCTTCACCGTATGATAATAGGCCTTCAAACGCTTCAAAAACTTCAATCTTGACTTTAATTTTTGACGTTAACAGCTCTGGTTCATCTGATCCCCTCTAGGTTTAGGTTAATGACGTTTATACAGTGATTAAAGGCCCAAAACCCGGGATTTTCTAGAAAATAAGCCTCGTCGCGTCATGCGACGAGGAATTAGGAGCTGGCCGCGCAACGTGGGGAGATCCTCCTTGGGTGGCCGCCCATTGTGGGGAGGAGAAAACCCTCTGGTTCTCTTTCCGGTTGGACCAGTTTTCGTTCTAGTTCGACCGGATCTTTGTTTCAGCTTGTTTCATTTTCGTTTCTTCTTCTTTTTAACCATTTTTAACTACCGAAACCTACCAAACACTAAATGGTTAGCAGTATACAAATTCTAAACAAAAACTAATTAAAAACTAATAAAATACTATATGATAATACAGGAAAAACATATATATTTATCATTATATCACCTATCCCCTTAGATCATCCACTTACTGGTCGTCCACCTTTACCGCACCATCCACCAGGCATAAGTTGCTGCTCCTCTAACCCAAACCCCAACAGAACTAATAACCTTACCACTTGCCCTTACTACCTCATTCCAAACCCAAACCATCATAATTCCTATCCAGTCCTTGACCCAACCTACCCTATCCATCACCCCTCCCATAACCACTTAACCATCTTTCCTAACCCCAACACCATTGTCCAATGGAAGTAAACTAAGGCTCTGGTGTACACTGATCCTATTCTTGAAAGGATTCAGTCTCTGGAAAAATCAAACGAGAAGCGATCCAGGCAGTAATTGATCATGATTGAGTTTGTAACAGAGTATAGAAAGAAAGAGGCAACTTTGGTGGAAATGGTTGCCAAGTTGGAGAGTGAGCGAGAGGTAGATAAAGCTCTCATTGAGAGTCAAAGACTATGGATTGAGACTCTACAAAAGCAAGTAGACAATCAACAACAATTATTGACTGATCAATCTATGTCACTCGCTCGGCAGCATGATGAAGGTTCCTAAAATCGGAACCAATCTTTACAAATCATAAAAATGAAATCGCATGAAGCGAAATTTGAAATCGAAATTGAAATGCTCATGAGTTTTTGCATTTCAATAATAATCTAATTAATATTGGAATAAACATATGAAAATATATATAAAATTTTGAAATAAAAACATGGAATTAGTACCAACCTAATATAAGTATGAAATCGAATTGAAAATTGAGTTTTTATGTACCACCATAACTTTTCGAATTTTCAATTAAAACCATAATAATAACCGGATTATATAAAGAAAATGAACTGAAAAACGAAAATTCATGTATCACCATGACTTTTCGAGTTCTCAATTTTAAAACACACGAGAAAATGAATATTGCAAAATATATTATTCATGTATTACCATGACTTTTCGAATTCTCAATTTAAAACACACGAGAAAATGAGTATTGAAAAATCGAATATTCATGTATCACAATGACTTTTCGTATTTTCAATTCAATGTATAAGAAATAATGAATATACAAATAAAGAAAATAAATTGAAACTCAACTATTCATGTATCACCATGACCTTTCGAATTTTTTTCAAATTATAATAATAATAATTGAATTTATAAATTAAGAAAACGGATTGAAATTCAACAATTTATGTACTAGCGTGACTTTTAGAAATTTCAATGAATATAAACACAGAAAATAAATTGAAACTCGAGTATTCACATATCCCAATGACTTGTCAAAACCACAATATAAACAATTGAGTATTCGGAATCACACGTTGTATGAATCATCATAATTTGTATGTTCCAACAAAAATAAAAATATGTAATCAAATCAAACCGAAAGTTGGGTATTCGTGTATCACCACGACTTGATAGACTTTCAGTTAAAACGTATAAATCAAAATGCGTAAGCAAATCGAACCAAAAGCTGTTTATGCGTAAGCAAACTCGACTATTCATGTATCACCATGACCTTTCGAATTTTTTTCAAATTATAATAATAATTTAATTTATAAATTAAGTAAACGGGTTGAAATTCAACAATATATGTACTAGCATGACTTTTAGAAATTTCAATGAATATAAACACAGAAAAAGAATTGAAACTCGAGTATTCACATATCCCAATGACTTGTCAAAACCACAATATAAACAATTGAGTATTCGGAATCACACGTTGCATGAATCATCATAATTTGGTTCCAATAAAAATAAAAATATGTAATCAAATCGAACCGAAAGTTGGGTATTCGTGTATCACCAAGACTTGACAGACTTTCAGTTAAAACATAAAAATCAAAATGCGTAAGCAAATCGAACCAAAATTTGTTTATTCGTGTATCACCATGACTTGTCAAACTTTTGTAACTCCCGTTAACTTCGGTTTCAAGAATTAAAGCTTGTAGAGTATGTATAACTCTCGGGACTTAACCGACGTTTCTCGGAAGCCTTTACGTCATTCCGGTACGTTAAAAAACCTAACTCTTCCTTCCATTTTGCCTTACACTTCAATCTGGAGGGACTAGAGTGTAATATCTTATGTTATAGCAAAATCTAACCCTAGCCCCCACCATTTCTGCGATCGGCAGGTAGAAGGTGACCCAAGACCCACGATTTTCTTTTTTGCAGACAATTATAAGCCTTAGAACTTCAATTAACGGTATGTACTACGATTCCCCAAGTCTTTTACACGTTAATTGATCCTTATATTGCGCGAATTGATCGAAAAACGTCTTGTTGTTTGCTAACCGGGTGGCTGCCCAATTGAGCTTTTCCGGGGCTGTTTTGAGTGAGGTTTTCACGTCAAAATCCCACTAGGTATGACATGTACATCATATTATAATTTCATGGCCATTGGAGGTGTTTAGGTCGGTCAATCGATTTTAGTTCGAAAACTAGGGTTTATCGGGTGTAGAATTGCAAATTGTTGAGTTTGATGCGTTAATTGATCGGATGACCGACCGAATAAGTTTGTACAGCCCTAGGGAGGGTTTAAGGGCAGTGGAAAAATTATTTTTTTGATGCTCGGGGCTGTTGTGGTTAGTGCTTCGTCAACCGAGTCGGTGGTGCGCGAATTTTCATTTAAACGTTAAAGTAAGAGTTGTAAAAAGGAACCGTCAACCCTATCAACTCGGGTGACGTAATCTTGATGAATGAAAAGATTTAAAATGGAATTTGGTTCATTCGGGGCTGATTCGTTTAACAAATGGTTTTAAGGTTTATTACACGCGCATTCGACCCGATTTGATTATCCTTGGGCCTTGGGCCAGGTTGTTGGGCCTTGGGCCAAGTGTTGGGCCTTGGGCCAGGTTGTTGGGCCTTGGGCCAGGTTGTTGGGCCTTGGGCCAAGTGTTGGGCCTTGGGCTAGATTGTTGGGCCTTGGGCCAAGTGTTTTGCCTTGGGCCAAGTTGTTGGGCCTTGGGCCAAAGCGTTGGGCTTGAACGGCCCATTAGGCAAGAGTGTTCTTACGGTCTAGCTTAGTAACGTGTTGTGTATAATTTATAGGCCCTCGCTTGTGATTGTGCACTTAGGGATTTCCTAGCTCGTTGTAGGTGTTCGATTGATTTCAGGTGAGTTCATGATGCCCTTTTTACTCTTTTTACTTTTGGGCTAGCGTGCACACCTAAGTGTTTTCTTACATGATGAAACGTTTTTAAACGGATTTATATATAGGCTTCCTAGCATATGGTAGGCCTTGGGATGTTAACTATATATATATATGTATATACATTATTGCTTGGCCTATATCTGGCGATGTTGTAGTCGTTTCGACTACTGATGTTGTGTATGCCTACTTTGTGTTTGCATGCACTGATGTTACGTGTTTGGTTTGTACGTTTGCTCGACCCTGATGTTATGCGTGGATGTTATATATATATACTGTGATATATATAGAGATGTAATTAAAAGGATGTTTACATATACATTTTGTATATGTATGTATGAGGATGTTTAGTTTTCGGAAATGATGATTTGATGGATGTACTCTTTTATTTTTAAACTTTTGGTTTGACTATCATAACTATTACTATTGATATTATTTACTTAAAACTTGAACTCACTCAGCTCAAGCTGACTTTGTGTGCATGTTAGTGTGAGTTTCAGGGTAGGAGGAGGATGCCTTATCGCTTGGACGTGCACGAAGATACTTGAACGGTGAAGGGCATACGGGAATTGAAGTTTTACTATTAAACATTTATTTTTAAAAGTTTTTATTTATAGATAACTAGGTTGATTTTGGGCAAAATTCCCGGGCTTTGGGAATTTATTTTATTACTTATGTTTTCCGCTGAATTATACTCTGAATTGCTTATTTTAATGAAATGAATCTTTTTTAAGTTTAAATATTTTTACAAGTGTTTTGTACGATTACCAACTGTGGGGTTCCCGGGGTTCGGGGCTTACAAGTTGGTATTAGAGCCTTGGTTTGAGGGATCCGAGCATCCCCGAATGCTTGGACTCGAACTGTAAGAAAAGAGACCGGTATGCCCACCGCAAGTAGCTGCACGCCAAGAGGCAACTTTTGATTATTAGTCATTCCTTTAAGTTTAAAAGTTTCCAGTATGTGATTAACTGTTTAAGTTTTAGATAGAAGGCTAATGTGGATAAGGGCAGGGGGTGATTAGGACGGGCGGGTAATGTAAACGACTAATTACACTTGATCAACGTCATTAGCAGTTTACCCTTACGTTACATGTTCTAAATGCCACTTGTACCTGACCATATTAAAATTCTGTCTTTGTAGGGATAAGTCATGGTTAATACTCGAGCAGCTAAGAGAGGTGGTTCTAGTGTTCGTGGTCGTGGTCGTAAGCCACGTGCCAAAGCCGAGAGCGAGATTCTTACTTCCCAGCAGGACACCCCGATTCACAAGGAGGGGGATAACCCCGACTTAGATCCTGCTATGCGCGCGGCTATCGCGGATGAGGTTTATCAGGTGCTCCATAGCGCCATTCCTGAGATCGTTGCCGAGGCCGTCAAGGCAATGGAGGAGTCACTAGTTGGTAAGGGTTCGGATAGGAGAAGGAAGGGTACGGAGGTACAGGTTGAAGAGGAAGAGGAAGTGTATGTGCCGAGTGGGGATGAAGATGAGGTGCGGATAGTTAGTGTATCGACTCGGGGTTGCTCGTATGGTGACTTTAAGAAGTGTGACCCCCCTTCTTTCGATGGTACTAAAGATGCATTGGCAGCACATTAGTGGGTGACAGAGATGGAGGCTGTTCTGAGGGTTAGTAAGTGCAAGGGGGATGATATGGTGACTTATGCTACTGCCTCGTTTCGTTCCGAGGCACTATGTTGGTGGGATAACTTGGCGTAAGCTATGGGTGATCGTTCGATTAGGAGGATGACGTGGGATGAGTTGAAGAAATTGGTTCTCGATCAGTTTTGTCCTCCACATGAATTGGATAAGATTGAGCAGGAATTCTTGACCTTGGAGGCTGGTACTATGTCGCATCGGGAATATACCACCAAGTTTAACAATATGGCTCGTTTATGTCCTGATTTGGTTACTCCCGAAACCAAGAGGATTAAGAAGTACTTGAAGGGGCTTCCGGTGGATATTCTTAGGGGTGTGTTGACTACCGACATGAACTCTTTTCACTCGGTGGTCACTCTAGCAGGTACGCTGTATGATCAGAGAGAGAAGTTACCGCCGCCCGAGAATAGGAAGGCATGGAACTCAAATTCGTACGGTAAGCGGCCCGGGGGAAGCAATTTTAATCCGTCTGAGAAAAGGGTAAAGACTGAGAGTTATGAGTTTAAAAGGGGTGCGGAGTTCGGTAATTGAAAGAAGTGCGGGAAGCCGCACAAAGGGGAATGTAGGATTGGGTCTGGCACTTGTTTTCGTTGTGATAAGGTAGGACACCCTCATTTCGAGTGTCCGACATTGACCTGTTTCTGCTGTAAAAGTTCGGGTCACTTGGCATCAAACTGTCCTTCCAGTAAGGCGGGGGGGTCCGGGCAGGGGACTTCCTCGAGGGGGAAGATGGATGAGAAGCCGAAGGCCAGGGCGAGGGCTTTCAAAATCTCCAAGAAGGAAGCAAAAGAGGATGTGGATGTCGTTTCAGGTACTTTTTCCTTATTTAGCTTTCATTCCACCGTTATAATTTCTTGTTCCTTTGAAATCGTATGTGTTAAGCAGTAGTATAATATCGTCCCAGGTACTTTCCTACTTGATGAGTTACAGGCTTCGGTTTTATTTGATTCGGGCGCCAATAGGAGTTTTGTGTCTACCGCTTTCTGTTCCTTGTTGAATAAATCACCCGAGCGCGTAGTCGATGGGTTTGAGGTTGAGGTCGCCGTAGGAAAATCCGTGTCCGTGTCTAGGGCTATTCAGGGTTGTTCCATCGAGTTGTCTGGTTATAGGTTTCCGATGCGATTGTATTTGATGCCGCTTGGTTGTTTCGATGTGGTGCTTGGGATGGATTGGCTTGCGAATGTTGATGCTCAGATCATTTGTGGTCAGTCGTCTAAGGGCCCCGGATGGACTTGAATTACGGTCTTCGGTGATCGGAATGTTGCGACGCCACATATTATATCCATGCTTAAGGCGGGAAAGTTGATGCAGCGGGGGTGCGTATGCTATGAATGTGAATACCGAGGTGGCTATCGTCAGTGATGTTCCTATTGTTCGGGATTTCCCGGATGTATTTCCAGATGATTTGTCAGATGTGCCGCCAGATCGCGAGGTTGAGTTCCAGACAGACCTTGTACCGAGCGCCAAGCCCGTTGCCCGAGCTCCCTACCGCCTAGCGCCGAATGAAATGAAGGAACTTATGGCTCAGTTGGAAGACTTGCTCGATAAGGGCTTTATTCGACCGAGCATCTCGCCTTGGGGTGCCCCGGTCTTGTTCGTTAAGAAGAAGGACGGTAGCATGTGAATGTGCATTGACTACCGTGAGTTGAATAAGCTCACTGTTAAAAATCGGTACCCGCTCCCGAGGATCGATGACTTATTTGATCAACTCCAAGGGGCCAATTGGTTCTCTAAGATCGACCTTAGATCCGGGTATCATCAGCTGAAGACTCGGGAGGAAGATATTCCTAAGACTGCCTTCCGCACACGTTATGGACATTACGAATTTCTGGTGATGTCTTTCAGTTTGACCAACGCACCGGCTGCGTTCATGGATCTTATGAACCGGGTGTGTAGACCGATGCTCGATCGTTCGGTTATTGTGTTCATCGACGACATTCTTGTGTACTCTAAAAGTGAATCCGATCACGTCGGTCATCTCAGGGAAGTGTTGGAGGCTCTGTGGAAGAACAAATTGTATTTGAAATTTTCAAAGTGTTCCTTCTGGTTACGTGAGGTTCAATTCTTTGGCCATGTTATTAACCCGAGTGGTATTCTGGTTGACCCTGCAAAGGTGGAAGCCATGAATGAATGGGAGTCTCCTAAGTCTCCAACCGAAATCTGTAGATTTCTGGGTTTGGCGGGGTATTACCGCCGCTTTATTCCCGATTTTTCAAAAATTGCTTCTTCCCTGACCAAGCTGACTAAGAAGAGTGTTAAGTTCGTTTGGGGTGCGGAACAGGAGGAGGCTTTTCTCGAGTTGAAGAACAGATTGACGCATGCCCTGATCTTAGCTTTACCTGATGGCACCGATGATTTGGTGGTGTATTCTGATGCCTCTTATCAGGGGCTTGGGTGTGTTTTGATGCAGCGAGGGCGAGTCATCGCTTATGCCTCACGCCAGTTGAAGCCTCATGAGGCGAATTATCCTACCCACGATTTGGAGCTGGCGGCGGTGGTGTTTGCGCTTAAGTTGTGGAGACATTATTTGTATGGTGTTCCTTGCGTTATTTATACCGACCATAAGAGTTTAAAATACTTCTTTGAACAAAAGGAACTGAATATGCGCCAACGTCGATGGTTGGAGTTGATTAAGGACTATGATTTGGATATTATGTACCACCCCGGTAAGGCTAACGTGGTGGCCGACGCGTTGAGCCGGAAGGAGAAACC
This sequence comes from Bidens hawaiensis, assembly GCF_021521415.1. Taxonomy (NCBI): domain Eukaryota; kingdom Viridiplantae; phylum Streptophyta; class Magnoliopsida; order Asterales; family Asteraceae; genus Bidens; species Bidens hawaiensis. The sequence goes on along the minus strand of NW_027491069.1, from coordinate 1,071,733 downwards.
GAAGCCGATTCGTGTGAAATCCTACCAGCTTATTCTCAAACCCGACATTTTGAAACAAATAGCCAACGTCCAGAATGAAGCGTTGCAGGTGGAATGGATTATGTCAGAACGTGTTTGGGGTCAGGAGAAATTGTTGGAAGGTGTCGGTGACGGGGTGAAATATAAGGATGGTCGTTTATGGGTACCGAGGTATGGGGGATTCAGAGATAAAATTTTGGATGAGGCGCATAAGTTGCGCTATTCCATTCATCCGGGCGAGACCAAGATGTACCAAGACTTGAAGAAAAATTATTTGTGGCATGCGATGAAGTTTGAGGTGGCTCAGTACGTGAGTAAGTGTTTGACGTGTCTACAAGTTAAGGCCGAGCATCAGAAGCCATTTGGGAAACTTCAGCCGTTGGAAATACCTGAGTGGAAATGGGAGCATCTTACTATGGATTTCGTGACTAAACTGCCTCGTACTCCTAGGGGCAATTATGACACCATTTGGGTAATCGTGGATAGACTGACCAAGAGCGCTCATTTCTTGCCGATACGAGAGACTATTAATTCTGAGCAGCTGGCCGATGTGTTTATTCGTGAGATCGTCTCTAGGCACGGGGTGCCGGTATCTATTGTTTCGGATAGGGATATGCGTTTCACCTCCAGGTTTTGGAAAAGGTTTCACAAGGAGATGGGCACCAAACTCCTAATCAGTACTGCTTACCACCCGCAGACGGATGGTCAGTCCGAAAGGACCATTCAGACTCTCGAGGATATGTTGCGGGCTTGTGTTATCGACTTTGGTGGTAGTTGGGACCGTCACTTACCGTTGGTGGAGTTTTCGTATAATAACAGTTATCACGCTACGATTGGATGCCACCGTTTGAGATGTTGTATGGTAGGAGGTGTAGGACTCTACTCTGTTGGGGTTCCATTGGTCAAAAGCAGTTGGGTAGTTTAGAGGTGGTCGAGGCTACGACTGAGAAGCTCGACAAGATTAAAGCATTTATGAAGGTCGCGTAGGATCGTCAGAAGTCTTATGCAGATAAAAGGCGAAGGCCTATTGTGTTTGAGGCTGGGGATCGGGTTATGTTAAGTTTTTCCCTGGAAGGGAATTATTCGTTTTCGTAAGAGGGGGAAGCTCAGTCCGAGGTTTATTGGCCCGTTCCGTGTATTGGCCCAAGTCGGTGAGGTAGCATATAGGCTGGAATTGCCCGAGGAGCTCGCGGGGATTCATCCTACTTTTCACGTGTCCCATCTGAGAAAATGCTTAACGGATGAAGAGGCCCATGTGCCTCTCGATGACATTGAACTCGTTAGTAAGCTGAACTACGTTGAACAACAGATTGCTATTCTTGACCGTCAAGAGAGGCGTTTGAGGAATAAGGTGGTTAGACAGGTGAAGGTGCAGTGGAAACACCGTAGGGGTTCCGAGGCCACTTGGGAGACCGAAGACGAGATGATGAAGCATTATCCGCAATTGTTCCTGTCTCATCGGGATTCGGGGACGAATCCCATTGTAAGGAGGGTGGACTTGTAACGCCCGTTAACTCCGGTTTCAAGAATTAAAGCTTGTAGAGTATGTATAACTCTCGGGACTTAACCGATGTTTCTCGGAAGCCTTTACGTCATCCCGGTACGTTAAAAAACCTAATTCTTCCTTCCATTTTGCCTTACACTTCAATCTGGAGGGACTAGAGTGTAATATCTTATGTTATAGCAAAATCTAACCATAGCCCCCACCATTTCTGCGATAGGCATGTAGAAGGTGACCCAAGACCCACGATTTTCTTTTTTGCAGACAATTCTAAGCCTTAGAACTTCAATTCAAGGTATGTACTACGATTCCCCAAGTCTTTTACACGTTAATTGATCCTTATATTGCGCGTATTGATTGAAAAACGTCTTGTTGTAGGCTAACCGGGTGGCTGCCCAATTGAGCTTTTCCGGGGCTGTTTTGAGTGAGGTTTTCGTGTCAAAATCCCGCTAGGTATGACATGTACATCATATTATAATTTCATGGCCATTGGAGGTGTTTAGGTCGGTCAATCGATTTTAGTTCGAAAACTAGGGTTTATCGGGTGTAGAATTGCAAATTGTTGAGTTTAATGCGTTAATTGATCGGATGACCGACCGAATCAGTTTGTATAGCCCTAGGGGGTTTAAGGGCTGTGGGAAAATTATTTTTTTGATGCTCGGGGCTGTTGTGGTTAGTGCTTCATCAATCGAGTCGGCGGTGCGCGAATTTTCGTTTAAACGTTAAAGTAAGAGTTGTAAAAAGGAACCGTCAACCCTATCAACTCGGGTGACATAATCTTGATGAATGAAAAGATTTAAAATGGAATTTGGTCCATTCGGGTCTGATTCGTTTAACAAATTGTTTTAAGTTATTACACGCGCATTCGACCCTATTTGATTATCCTTGGGCCTTGGGCCAAGTGTTGGGCCTTGGGCCCGGTTGCTGGGCCTTGGGCCAGGTGTTGGGCCTTGGGCCAAAGCGTTGGGCTTGAACAGCCCATTAGGCAAGAGTGTTCTTACGGTCTAGCTTAGTAACGTGTTGTGTATAATTTACAGGCCCTCGCCTAGGATTGTGCACTTAGGGATTTCCTAGCTCGTTGCAGGTGTTCGATTGATTTCAGGTGAGTTCATGATGCCCTTTTTACTCTTTTTACTTTTGGGCTAGCGTGCACACCTAAGTGTTTTCTTACATGATGAAACGTTTTTAAACGGATTTATATATAGGCTTCCTAGCATATGGTAGGCCTTGGGATGTTAACTATATATAAATATGTATATACATTATTGCTTGGCATATATCTGGCGATGTTGTAGTCGTTTCGACTACTGATGTTGTGTATGCCTACTTTGTGTTTGCATACACTGATGTTACGTGTTTGGGTTGTACGTTTGCTCGACCCTGATGTTATACGTGGATGTTATATATATATACTGTGATATATATAGATATGTAATTAAAAGGATGTTTACATATACATTTTGTATATGTATGTATGAGGATGTTTAGTTTTCGGAAATGATGATTTGATGGATGTACTCTTTTATTTTTAAACTTTTGGTTTGACCATCATAACTATTACTATTGATATTATTTACTTAAAACTTGAACTCACTAGGCTCAAGCTGACTTTGTGTGCATGTTAGTGTGAGTTTCAGGGTAGGAGGAGGATGCCTTATCGCTTGGACGTGCACGAAGATACTTGGACGGTGAAGGGCATACGGGAATTGAAGTTTTACTATTAAACATTTATTTTTAAAAGTTTTTATTTATAGATAACTATGTTGATTTTGGGCAAAATTCCCGGGTTTTGGGAACTTATTTTATTACTTATGTTCCGCTGAATTATACTCTGAATTGCTTATTTTAATGAAATGAATCATTTTTAAGTTTAAATATTTTTACAAGTGTTTTGTACGATTACCAACTGTGGGGTTCCCGGGGTTCGGGGCCTTACAACTTTTAGTTAAAACACATTGTAAAACATTGAGGGTCGGAGTCACACGTCGCATGAACCACCATGACTTGTGTGACATCATAAGGAGTGCAGCCATATCCTTATCACAACGGAGACATAGACAAGTTTGAAAGCATAAAGTTGCGATTCGTATAGCCTTTGGTGTGGAACGATTTGGCTTAATAGGTTTCATGCCATTCCTGAACTCTCTAGGTAAGCAACCAGGTCCGCGTCTGATTGGATTTGTGCGCATTGCTTATCCTTAGGTTTCATGAACCTTGGTGTCAAGAGTTCGGGAAACAAGCATGCCCCCTTACAGTTACTACAAACACGCCACATAGAACCGTCTTTAAGAAGATGAAATATCGGAACACCGAATTTTGAAATTGCTTGAAATTGCTTTTGAGAAAAACTTGTTTTAGGCCTAAGCCTTGGACTTGTGTATGTATACTTGTGTTCATGAGTCGTTAATAAAATCCGCAGTACAGTAATACAGTAATAGCAAGTGTGTTTAAACAATCAAGTAGTGGCTGACATAATTCTATAATGTAACATAGACATTTAACAAATAAGCTATAGCTATCTAGAACACTACGTCTAATGTCCTATCTTATAGCCACGACTTTGATACCAATCTGTAACACCTAGGCTAAAGCAAAAACGCCTGAGTGTGACGTACAGATTGCTTAAATACACGTGACACTATTAGGTGACCATAATAACATTATTTCATTTAAATTTTCATGTAACACAAGCTATCAAATAATACAAGTTGTAACAAATAAATAAACAAAATGATAAGTTTTTTTTGAATATCCTATAAGCATGCTATGTGTCTTCTAACTTTCATCATCGTATCTCTATACCTGTAACATGTGTATTAAAATAAAGTCAACTATGAACATAGCCGGTGAGATTCCCACAGTTTGATATACTACGTAAAAATCATACAATTCATGGACAAGTGATAAACGAGCAAGTAAAGTCCTTTCCCGTTGGTATTAACTAACGTACTCAGGTAATCGCGCAAGTAAGGTCCTTTCCAGTTGGTAATAACCAATGTACTCAGATAATGAGTCTCTTTTCCACTCGATACAATGGACCTGAGTGCAAAGGAGAGCGTATGATATTACTTATTGATGCTACCACGTGCAAGTAAATTCGAGCAAGTAATCAAGTAACACACAAGTCCATATAGGGAATTGTAGTTTGTAATCGAAATCATAATACTTGAATTTGTAATAGATACATATGCTACCCCAAAATATGAAAACGTTTTAAAAAGGGTTGTGAGAAAACTCACCTTATGAGTTGATAAGATATTGATAACCGAATGCGTTGTAAAGTTGTAAACGGCGTATGAACCGAACACGTCACAAAAGCTGACTTGAAAGATCTGCACAGGCTAGGATAAACGTATACGAGACTCAATCGATAATCTAACGGGGTCATATATTGATAATTTATGTTGAGGTTTGAGAATATATTACAAGTTTTACAACTCTTGATTATTATATTATTTTTTAAGTTTACGGTATTTAGTTTATAATATTATATTATTATTTCATTGGCGATGACGTGAAGGTTATAAGGTTCGAGATTCTTGAATTAATACTTATAAGTTTAGAAATTTATTTGACGGTTTAACGAAATGAGTTTTAATATTTTAAACGTCACGATATAGTTATTAACAATTTTTAATTAATGTTTTACGAGAGTGGAAGTTCGGTTTTTTTGAGAAAATAGTGAAATATATTTATACTTAATTTATATAATTTTTATTTAAATTAAACCGTTTTTTATGATTTAATTATGATTTTAAAATTATTTAAAATGATTTAATAAATAAAAGGTTAATTAAAAACTATATTAAAAAGTAAAGGGTTGACCCGGGTTTCGAAACTGGGTCTGAGTGTTACAAGGTTAAAATTATTATTTATATTAACTAAGTGTTTAAAACAAAATTTACTAATTATAACAAAAAGCCTGACCAAGGGTTTCGAACCCGGGTCATGCCGTTTATATGCGAGAGTTCTATCCACTAGACCAAGTACAACATTCATGTTATGTATGAAAACGATTACATAAAAATTAACATTCTGGTTCATCTTCAATGTTAAAATCCTAGATTATCAATTCTCTAAATTTTTCCATGTACGTTTAAATTAGGTTAGGGGTTTGTTTTAGATGTTAATCGTGACGTATAAACATATAATAATTACCTCGAGAGATGCCAGGACGAGGGAAAACGGATTATGGCCGGAGTTTGATCGGAAAAACTGGAATTCGGATTATAAGTATGATAATATGTTACTTGATGTTTGGTGTGAGTTTAATCTTGTTAGAACGTCCTATTTATACTACTAATTGAGTCAATTACAAGTTAATGTCGATGATTTGATCGCGGCTTAAAACCGGAAATGGTTAACGGGATTAAACAACGCTTTAGGACATTATAAAGCAATTAACCTTTTGATTAACATTTATTATCGTTGACTTAAGCTGTTACAACAACTAATTGAGTTAAAATGGGCATTTAATGGTGTTTTGGGTCTCACAGGCGCCGATTCTGGCGGCCGAACTTTTCTGACAGAAAAACGGAGTATAAGGAGGGGGTGGGCTGGGTTTATTGTTATTTTAATATAATAATAATAATATAATTTAATTGATATTTTCACTTTACACCCCTCAAGATTCATAATCTAATTAAACTTAAACTAAAATATAAATTACATAAAAGTCCCTGAACTTATAAATTGTTATTCAAAGTAGACTTAATAATTTATTTTTAGTTTTAACCCTTGAACCTTGAAGATATTATGATTTAAGCTATATTATGCTATTTGTATATTTACGCATTTATCCGGAAAGTCGATTAATGATAAAGCTCGAGATTTGGTAAACGAATAAACGTACTAACCATCAAACGTCGGGAATATTTTATTAATCATAAACGATGAACATAAATACATTGAATGATAAACCGAGTTGGAAACATTGACGAACGTCAAAAGAATCTTGGGGATTTAGTAATATATATACACACACGCACACACACACACACTTGAAAACAAAAATCCGAAATTTCAAAACGGTTCGGGATTTCGGGTTTGAAAAGTAACGAATCTTACAACATAGCTGACGTGTTTCCCAACCCTTGCAGGTAATTAAGTGCTGATAACAATAGATGAGGATTAGGAGTCATGAAGATAGATGATCGCTCAAGATGGCTCTATTTTGAATATAATCCTTGTAATAACAATACAACAATATTTTGTAACCGAAAACTTAGGCATTTAATTCCCGAGAAATTTTGTAATGTAAATTAATATTTATATAAAGTCTTCCGCTACTCTTATGTATTTACAAAACAGGTACCAACTGCTGGTCACGCCCCTAGGCCCTGGGCTGAACGGTGACATAATATCTTTCTTTATTTACATTAGGGATTTTAAGACCCTATTACTATCACACCCCAACCTAAGGCAGAAATGCCAGTGCATTATCCGAGTGATCACAGCTCGAAGATACTATCATAAATAAAATGTGACAATATCTAATTAATTATTTTAATTCAAATGTGCACACAATAATCAAATAAACAAAACAATTCAAATAAATAAATACAATCAATTAAATTTAAGTTTGTCTCCAATATAACCTACGGTCTTGACTACATATCCATACTTCAATCTAAGCAACCTGCATATGCGTCGAAAATGGATTTTGTCAACAACACATGTTGAGTTAGATGATCATCAATTTTGAAACATTAAATAATAGCATATATATATATATGTATGTATATATATATATATATAGTTGATAAATGATAAATGCGCAAACCAACCATGTGATAATAATCAATCGAATCATAACAAACATGCATATAACCAAATCGTGTGTGCCAATAAAATCGTTGCCAAGCGAATCGGGCATTGATTACAATGACTAAGGTTGTCGTTTTACCTTTGCCAAGCGAATCGGGCTCCGGTTACTAAGACGGTCGTATGATCATACTAATGAGAACCCTCTACAAGGGGATATGTTGGACCTCTCCGAAACGTTATCAAGTAAACAATTAAACATGTAGCAACTAGAAAATAACATTCAACTGATATTCACACAATGATTATATTTGCGATTTTGTGAATATATATAGATAGAAAATATGAATAAGTACGCATATGTCCCCAAAATATTTGAAAATAGTAGATAAAGAGGGGAATAATCAAACTCACCTTAGACGGAAGGTAAGTGATTAATAAATTCGACAAACGAACTAATGATTTAAGCACGTCGTCCAATACGCGTCCAACGAGATTAATGATAAGAATTTAAAACTTTGTGATATGAAACTATAAATAAAAACGAACTTAATGCCGCTGGAATCAATCCAAACGGATGAGTAGAACTCTAGTTATGTTGATTTTAATGTTTAAACGAGTCGAGTCTGAAAAGAATCCGAACTTCGAGTCGAGAGTCGGGTTTTGGTCAGAACCCTTAAAATTTAGATACGAGAAGAAAAGTCTTATGGACCGAACATTGAATCCAACCAGAAGTATGAGAAAACGAGAAGTCAAAGTTGTTGACTGTTTTACCCTTTATCGGGTTTTAAAGCAATTGACCAGTCAATACCCTTCAATCTCATAAATTGGTTGAATTTATTTACTAGGGAATATGTAAGAAAAATTTTACTTACAATTTACCCGGAAAGTGAAAGGATCAAGAGATATAACGAGTCAAAGATCAACGTATAAGCAAAGTCAAACGTCAAGGCTTTTGTCTTTAACGAATAAGCAAAAACAGAAGGGTTTGAGAATGAGCAGAGGTAGGTGACGGCTGGAGGAGATGTAGTAGGGTTAGGTTAAGGTTTACAGTAGGGAATTATGATGTGTTTATATAAAAATAGCTAAAACGAACCAAATATGGGCTTTTTGGCCCGTTTAAGCAAGTATATGCGATTTAATGAAAGAATCTTCGATTTATTCACAAAGACCTGATCTTGGACAAGGGAAAACGAATTAGGAATGGTATTTTAGTTGTATGATGTTTAATTGTGTCACACCCCGACTAGCACAATGCGGAAGCGTAAAACGAGAATGTGACAGACACCTCTAGTATCAACAACATTGTTTATAAAGAAACATTACAAACTAATTTACATTATAATACATTACATTATTCTATCATGGTTTTACAATCTAGGTGATACATACAAAACTAGTTCGTTAAACTATATAATCTTACTACTAATACCCTTGCTTCAATTCACATAGCATCAACCACACCTTGCACACGTAGCAGATCACCAAGTTATTCCAATTTAGGTACACCTGAAAAGCAGTTTAAAACAGGTCAACTACTAGAGTTGGTGAGTTTCACGAGTTTCCAGAAAATAGTTATGATTATTCATAATTTAACACTTGTAATTGTGATATAAGTATGTGTGTATGTATGTATGTAAATGATGTAATTATGCTAAGCTACAGTGAAGCCTTGACTATTTGTGCTGCATGCATCCATTTCCCACGCCCAATCAGCCACTATGGCCCCCTTTCCGCCCACAATATTCCCCAAGTAGCTATGCCTAACACTACATAGCGTGTTTTATGGTCATGTGCAAACAGGGTAAAGTCTCAGCAACATATGCCGGCTTCGTTTGGGTTTATTAAACCAATAGTAATATTCACAAGCCACCGGCTCGAAGTTAATCACTGTGTTAGTGGGGACTTTCGTGTGTTAGCACTTAGATAATTTACATCATTACATGTTTCAGGTATGTATATGTAATCAAACATGCTTTTCACCCCAAAAGTTCATAAAACAGTTCAGAAGTGGGATCATGAAACTCACTGTTTAGTAGATACTCAGCACTGTGTCAGCTTGCGGTTTGTTCGGTTTGCTATCAGTAGTTCCTATAATCAATATTATAATAATATTAATATTTTAATATTATTATAATCTCAATACTAAACTGAGCTGTATAACTAATCTGGATATAGCTGGAACGCCCGGAAAGTGGCAATAGGCTTAGGTTGTGATGTTGTTCAATGTCTAATACTTAAAACCGAACTTGGCTCAGTTTCCCGTTTTCCCAGCTGGGCCAAGTTGTTCGTTTACGCGTTCAGAAAATAGTTATGGGAAAATAAGCTTGGGTAAATGCGTTGGTTAATAAAATGATTAAGTTATAAAGAAGGATCACATATTGGGGTCCTGGATTAGGTACGGGGCCCGTTTCCGTTTATTCAGTTTGATTTGAGAAAAAACGTGCACAATCTATCCAGATTGTCCAGGTTTCTCATAAAAAAGTTTGTTTTTTACTTAATTAATCCAAAAATATGATTTTTGATCACTCTTGGTGTTTTGATATTCCCGCAGGTTCATTAATCGCGAACTTGCCGGTTTTTATTAAAATTGAATTTGTTTAATCTTCAAATTAGCATAATTAATTAACTGTTAATCATTAAATTATGAAAATTTATTTACTTATCAAATAAAATATGTAGATTTTTATAAAAATATTTCTGGAATTATTTACTGGTTTATTAATTTATAAAAATTCATTTTTTCTGCTATATATAGCTTGAAAATCGTCCATTTATCCCAAACGATTTCCAAAAATTCCACAAAAATTCTTGAATACTCAAATTATGTCCCAAAACAACCTGTATCTATTCCAGAATACAATAAGCTTGTTCAATATTCTTTTCGGCCCAAATTTGACTATAAAAATTCATACGAACGCATATGCACAAAACAACCTTAAACTTTCCCAAATGATCCCAAATTTTATATGTGATCAACATATACCTAATCTGAGTTCTCCAAAAAAATTCATAAATTTTCAAGCATTTTAAATATTTTTCCCAAATAAACGTCCCAATTCGGTAATAAATTCGCCAAATATTCTCGTATGGTCGAAAAATTACCAAATTTGAACAGGGACTCAATGATATGGTCCCTGATGTCCCTAAAAATTTCAAGACCTAAATATATGCACAGCACAACCTTAACCTAAATAGCCCGTAAACGAGTGTTTCGGCATTACCTTAGCGGTTTTGTTTTGTTTCCGCCTTTCTAATCAACTTTTCAAACTTTTGTGCTCCTACGTAGGCTAGATACAAGTCCTATATCCCAAAACAAGCAATTTTTCATCAACATAACAGCCCTTGACTTAGGGTTTCGGCTAGTGTACAAAAACGAACTTTTGAACCGTAAAAATGCCGTTTCAACCCTCTAATCCGTGTTTATGGCCGAAAATGATATCAATTCAGATTCCAAACCATGTGTAGGATCAAAAAATGTTTATGGACCATTTTTAGGATTTTTACATGGTTAGGAATGATTTTTGACAATTAAACTATGTTTATATGATATTAAACTTAATTAAATCAAGCTTAAATTGAGAAATTTGATCAAAATACCTATATTTCCTTGAGTTTTTCTGAAGAAGGAAGGTCTCTCCAGAAGTTTTTCACCAAGTTTTATGTTGAAAATGTCTATTGAGTTAATATATAAAAAGAAACGTGCTTAGGGGGGGAAGGTTAATCCCCTTGCGGCCGGAAGTATGTATGGGCCCAATTTGGGCCCATTTCAACCCAATAATCTGGTTCTAAAGGCCCAAACACGAAAAGCCCAATCCAAATTTAGTTCGGGTTTGGTTTTTGGCACGAAAAACTTATCGGGTGCGTTAAACAGTGCGAAAATGAGTGTTTTTTGGCTAGTTTTGTGTAAAATTATAAAAACATACTATACCTTTGTAAAAATCGAAAATATTTTCACGGATCACTTAAAACATTTCAAATAAGTGTTTGGTAAGTCTTTTTCGGCTTAACGGATGATACAATGCTTGGTTTGTAACTATCTTTCGCATTTAAATCTATAGCGGGTAGTTAAACGAGCATGCTTTCGTTTAACTTGTTTGCTATCGAACTAAGGTCATATTATTAATATATTAGCTTATATTAAACGTATATCGCTTAAAGATGGCCCCCCGGGATATCTGGGTCATAACCCGACCCATTCGGTTAACCGTTCGTTTGTTACGCAAAAAGCGTTTATTTGCTTAATCAGTAAATACGTACTGAGGTGTACATTGTTTTGGCTCAAATGTCACATTCTCCCCCCGTTAGAAGATTTGGTCCCCGAAATTTGATTATTCAACTTTGTCTTTATTTGGAAACAGGTGCGAGTATTTCTTTTTAAATTCGGACTTTCGTTCCCACGTGAATTCGGGTCCCCGTTCTGAATTCCACCGAACTTTGACCAGAGAGATTTTGTTATGTCTTAATTGTTTTATTTTTCCCTCTAATATTTCCACCGGTTCTTCAACGAAATTTAGTTTTTCGTTTATGTTCAAGTCTTTTAATGGCACGATTTCGGTTTCGTAAGTAAGGCACTTTTTCAGGTTTGATACGTGAAAGACATCGTGAATAGAACTCAACTCCAAAGGAAGTTTCAGTCGGTAAGCTACAGGACCGATCTTAGAAATTACTTCATACGGCCCAATGTATCGCGGAGCTAGTTTACCGGTTTTACCGAATCGAGCCTTTCCACGGGGATACCTTGAGGAATACTTTATCGTCTATTTCAAAAGATAACGGTTTCCTACGAACATCAGCGTAGCTTTTCTGTCGATCTCGGGTGATTTTCAATTTATTAGTGATTTTACGGATTTTGTCGGTGGTTTCTTGAATCAAGTCAAATCGAGTAATTTGGGTATCTCCGACTTCAGTCCAGCACAGGGGTGATCTACATTTCCGACCGTACAACGCTTCGTATGGTGCCGCTTGAATGCTACTATGATAGCTATTATTATACGAAAATTCGACCAGTGGAAGATGTTGATCCCAGTTCCCACCAAAGTCTAGTACACAAGTGCGAAGCAAATCTTCTAAGCAAATCTTCGGGTTCCCAAAGCTTCTTGTACGGCTTGCCAGAAACGAGAGGTGAAATGGCTATCACAATCAGAAATGATTGAAACGGGTACGCCGTCTCGGGATACGATTTCATTTATATAAATGTGAGCAAGTTTTTCGGTTGTGTAAGTGGTACGAATTGGAAGGAAGTGTGCGGATTTGGTTAGTCGGTCAACTATCACCCATATTGCATCGTTTCCTCGGGAAGTTTTTGTTGGTACATGTATGTCAGTAGTTCATAGTCTAACGTTTGTAATCGAGTCTGTAATGTAATTATGTTTTTGATTATGTTTATGTAACGAGCGAAGTTGTCAACAAGTTCGCTCAGGCGAACTTGTTGAACAAGCGAAGTTATGGACAACTTCGCTTGAGGCGAAGTTGTCATGTTTATTTAAACTGTTCACCGCAACAGTTTGAGAGATCGAGAGTTCGTGAGTTCGCGAGATTGGTTAGGGTTACGTGTTTACAAGTTAGAGTCTGTAATAGTGACCGCGTGTCACGTGTTCGTGTTATCAATATAACGTGTTTCGGTTATTGCTCGTGTGTTTGATTTATACGTATTCTACGCTCGTGTCTACCTACGCAGGGATTCCGCACCTGCGCAGATAGCGACATCCCGTGTACGATCCGTCCAGGAACCTACAATTGGTATCAGAGCCATCGGCTCGATTGTGAGGTTCGGGATTTCACGCGGGTGTAGAAAACGTCTCGTTTGACTTATTCACGGGACGAGTTTTTGTTCGTATTGAGTTCTAATCACTATATACAGTCATTTTCAAGTCTTTACAACGACCCAGAAACTGCAGATTCGTCGTCATCAGATCTGAATATTTTCAGTGTTCATCGGGCGAAGTTACTGTTCTTCAGGCGAAGTTGCCGTCACTGAAAGTAGGGTTTCGGCGAAGATATAAGGTTAAGCGAAGTTATTCACAACTTCGCCTGCCTCATAAGTTCGCCTCAGCGAAGTTATCCTCAACTTCGCTTACCTGCTAAGTTCGCTTGTCTTAAGCGAAGTTATTCTCAACTTCACCGAGTCACGAATTTAAGAATTTTTCCAGCGAAGTTAACACTTAAGCGAAGTTATTCTTAACTTCGCCTTTAATACTGTTTGGACAAATTTTTGAATTTTTCGGGTTTTTGAGAAGATGTCGCAAATTAACATCTCTGAATTGGTGAAAATGGAAGTCGAAGCGGGGTCAGCCACTAAGGCCCCAAGGCTGTTAAAAGGAACCGACTTTGTTGCATGGAAGGATCGGTTTATCCAGTATATTAAATACCAGGATGCAAAGATGTGGGTGTGCATCCAGGATGGATATATCCCACCGACCATGGTGTACGAAGGTCGTGATGTGGTTAAGAAGTACAGCAAGATGGTTGAAGAGGAGAAGAAGATGTACGAAGCCGAAAGCAAGGCTCACGCAGCAATCACTATGGCTCTTCCACAGGAGATCCTTCATACTTTCAGGAAGTATACATCGGCTCGAGAGCTTTGGGATGCTCTTGAAAATAGATTCGAAGGGAACGTAGGTATTCGTGCCTCGAAGATTAAACTGTTGAAGACTCAGTTCTCTGTCTTCAAATATTTGAAGAACGAATCTCTGGATGATATTATCACTCGATATTATCATCTCATGACAGAGCTAAACAACTATTCGATTGCTTACAGAGAAGAGGAGATAGTTGAAAAGCTTCTCGATGCTCTCCCACCGAAGTGGGAAATGTACACAGTTCTGATGAGGGAAGACAGAGACTTTCCTAATTGTGATTTGGAGACTGCAGTTAACAAGCTCAGAACCTTTGAGCTTAATATGGTACGTAAAGAGACACCAACAGATCATATTCAAGACCCTAGTATGTATGGTGCCAAACTTAACTCAGGCTCAAGTTCGAAGCCTGAATCTGCTGCTTACTACTCCAAAGGAGAGTCAGGTTCTAACTCTTCTCACGAAGGAAACGTTTCAGTAAACATGAACGGTGATGTTTGCTTCGTTGCTGGAGGTTCAAGTGCTACGAAACCTCAAACATCCAACAGTAGTTTCTCACCCAGTGCCTCAAGCAATAACTATTCCAAGATGCCAATGAGTGTCAAATCTGCTGAAGAGCAGTTTGCAGTCTATGCATCTTTTATTGCTTCATATGAGAACTACATACAAGGGAAGATTGTGGACCCTGCTGTTTTGGATGAGGATTATGACCAGATCGATGCTGATGATCTGGAGGAGATGGATTTGCAATGGCAAATGGCCATGATAGTGAGGCGAGTCAAGCGTTTCATGAATAAGACAGGGAGAAAGTTTGTTTGTGGTAGGCCCGGATTCGACAAGTCTAAAGTGAGGTGCTATAACTGTCAACAGTATGGGCACTTTGCTAAAGAATGCAGAAACGAGAGAGTTGAACGGGGTCAAGGCCGGTCTGCACAGCCTACTGGGATTAGTAAAGAAGTCAATGCTATGTTGTCTAGAGAAGCCGGTGAATACAACTGGAACCTGCATGCGAATGAAACTGGTGAGCAGGCGAATATGGCTAAGGTAGAAAATGAAGATTGTGAGAAGATGACTGGAGAGGAGAAAGCTACTGGTGAAGAGAAAGCTTTCATGGCAGATAACGATGGTCAACCCTCCGAGGTAAGTCCTAAACCTGTTTGTACAAAATGTGAGAATTTGTCTGAGCAACTTGCGACCATAACTGATCAGTATGTTCGTTTAGATGCTGAATTTAAAAATCTTAAAGAAGATCATCATTTTACTAAGGCAAGAGAAAACAGTTATAAAGTTAAAATAAAAGCATGTGAAAAAGATGTCAAAAGCTTAAAAACTAAACTTGCTGAAAAAATTGATGTAATTGACCTAAGTTATGAGGTTTTAGAAGAAAAGACTAAACTTATTGCTGAACGTGAAAAGCAGATTGCTGACCAGCAGGTGAAAGTGGTGGAACTGAACCGAAAACTCGAGCAGTTCCGAAATTCCTCAGCTATTCTTGATCACCTTGTTAGTGATCAAGGTACCTCTCCAAAGAGAGGAGGAATTGGTTATCACGAGGTTCCACCACCGTATAACCATAATTACACTTTTAACCCTAGTGTACAGAAATCTGCTGAGTTTGAAGTTCCTCAGACAGTTCCCATCAAGGTTACATATAAAGAACCAACTGTTAGTAATGGCGAAACGAGTTCGCCTGTTTCTAGTGAAAATATTCCTGTTATGAGTCCAGTCTCATCGGATTCGGATAAGTTGTCCGAATCAGGTAAGACGAAAGAGAAGGTAGTGTTACCCACCGGTGGAGATAAAAATAAATCTTCTAAAAAGTGTACTCCACTCAACCCGTATGTCCCACCTTATGTGAGACGAACGGCTGGTAACACTGCCTCTACATCCAAACCAACATTTGAAAAGAAAATGGAGTATAGGTGTTGTTTTCGATGTAATAAATTAGGACATCTTGTTGCAGATTGCCCTCTGACTCCGAGATACAGAGGTGTGAGGCCAAATAAAACTGAGAATAAGCATCAGTTTGATACTGCTAAAAATGAAAACTTTTCAAAATGCCAAAATGTAACTAATTCAAGTTTTCATAAAAACAAACCTCAGTTTTTCAACCAAACCACAAGATATAACACTTTCAATTCACATAGGTTTGGAAGGCATCACACTCAATCTTCAAGAAGATTTCCTAACAGGACTTACAGGAATTATCCTGATGCTAACTTTGGAAAGCCAGGGTACGGGACGTATCGATCCAAGACCAATTGGTCTTGGGTCCCAAGATTCTAATTCTCTGTTTTATTGTGCAGGAACAGTTGAACAGGGCTGCCCACAGTCTTTGGATTGTAGATAGCGGCTGTTCCCGGCACATGACGGGCAACAAACACTTGTTGCAAGACTTAAAACCTGTTCAGGGAGCGAGAGTTAGTTTTGCTGGTGAAAGCGGAGGAAGAATTACTGGTAGAGGTACCGTGTCAAATGGAAGGATGACACTTGAGAATGTGAATTTTGTGGAGGAATTGAAGCACAATCTGCTGAGTGTGTCGCAGATTTGTGATAAAGATTACACTGTCCATTTCACAAAGAATGAAGCGATCGTGTTGAAGCCTGGTTTCCAGATACCAGCCGAGTGGATAGTAATGAAAGCTCCACGTGAAACAAATACATATTTGATGGATATGAGGTCTACTGAAATGGCCACGGGAGAATCTTGTTTAATGACAAAAGCAAGCGAATCAGAATCTGAATTGTGGCACAGGAGAATGGGGCACATTCATCTTCGGAAGATGAACTTCATTGTCAAGAATGGGCTTGTGATGGGCGTTCCCTTAAAAAGTTTTAACTTTGAAGACAAATGTATAGCATGCAAGAAGGGAAAGCAACACAAGAAATCCCATCTCACCAAGAAGGTCAACTCTATTGCCGGTACTCTAGAACTACTTCACATGGATCTCTTCGGTCCCGTGAATGTAAAAAGTCTAGGAGGTACTTCTTACTGCTTGGTGATCACTGATGACTACTCGCGATACTCGTGGGTATATTTTCTGAAATCGAAAGATGAGCGGCTCAAATGGTGAAGAGTTTGATTACTAAAGTTGAGAACGTCACGAGTAAAACATTAAAGTTCATCAGAAGTGACAATGGGACAGAGTTCAAGAACTTTGAAATGGAAATCTTCTGTCTTCAGAAAGGAATTGAACATCAATACAGCGCTCCGTATACTCCGCAACAGAATGGAGTGGCTGAAAGGAAGAACCGAACTTTAATTGAAGGAGCCAGAACTATGCTGGCAGATTCAAAACTTCCTGTGATATTCTGGGCTGAAGCAGTTGCTACAGCCTGCTATGTTCTGAATAGGGTGTTAACCGTTAAGAGACTTGGAAAAACATGTTACGAGCTTATGCATGGAAGGAAGCCCAACTTGAGCGGTCTTGAACCATTCGGGTCTCCTTGTTCGATTTTGAAGACTAATTCGAAATTTGGTGAAGTAGCCGATGAAGGAATCTTAGTCGGTTATGTTGTTGGGACTCCCAACAGACGGGTCTTCAATACGTCGACTTGCAAGGTGGAGGTGGTGTGTAACACCGACATTACTAGTTACCAATCGCCAAAACCAAGCAATGGACCTGCTGAGCTTTTCGACTATGTTAAGCTGTTTAAGTCATTTAACATCCCTTATTTGGAAATTTCTGAAGAAGAAGAAAGAATTGCGTCGAAGATGATACTTGATGAGGAAGAGAATCTATTGCAACGACAGCTTATTGAGAAAAGTCAACCTTCCACATCAAACACTATTGATATCCCTGCTGCCTTACCTGAAGATGAGTTTATCAATCCATTTCACTCTCAGCCAGAAACAACCATTGATGAGATCTCTTCAAATTTGGAAGATAATTTGCATGTCGGTGCTGTTCCGACCACGAGAATTCACAGAGATCACCCATTGGAGAATATTATAGGTGATGTGTCCTCCAGTGTACAAACCAGAAGTAGCTTGAATGAGCACACCTGTGTTTATACAAGCATTAAAGAAACGGGTATAATGAACGAATGTTTGTACTCCTGCTTTATTAGCCAGATTGAACCGAAAAATTATCAGATGGCTCTTAAGGACAGCTCGTGGGTCGAGGCCATGCAAGAAGAGTTGGCTCAATTCGAGAAGATGGAAGTCTGGACTTTGGTTGAAAAACCAAGGAATGTGCATGCTATAGGCACAAAATGGGTGTTTAAGTGCAAGAGGGATGAAAAGGGGATTATCATTAGAAACAAGGCAAGGCTGGTTGTTAAAGGTTTTAATCAGCAAGAGGGTATTGATTACAATGAGGTGTTCGCTCCTGTCGCCCGGTTGGAAGCGATAAGATTGTTTTTGGCGTTTGCTGCATGTAAGAGAATGAAGGTGTTTCAGTTGGACGTGAAGTGTGCGTTCCTCAATGGGAAAGTGGATGAGGTTGTGTATGTTGAGCAACCTCCGGGTTTTCCTGACCCAGATTTCCCAGATCACGTATACAAGTTGAGCAAGGCACTATATGGATTACATCAGGCACCTCGTGCCTGGTATTCAACGTTATCGGACTACTTGCTAGAGAATGGTTTTGAAAGGGGTTTGATCGACAGTACTTTGTTTGTGAAGAGAGAAGGAAGTGACTTCCTACTAGTTCAAGTCTACGTGGATGACATCATATTTGCTGCATCAAGAGTTTCCATGTGTCAAGATTTTGAGGATGTCATGAAGAAAAGGTTCGAAATGAGTGCTATGGGTGAACTAACTTTCTTTCTAGGATTGCAGGTTGATCAGAAGAAGGACGGGATGTTCATTCATCAGACGAAGTACGTTCATGATGTGCTCAAGCGATTCAAGATGGAGGACAGTTCTCCATACGACACTCCAATCTGCGTCAATCACAAATTGGGCGCTGAATCAGATGGTGACGCAGATGTGGACCCAACTCTGTATCGGGCGATAATAGGTTCATTAATGTATTTAACTGCTTCTAGGCCTGATATAATGTTTGCTGTTTGTCTTTGTGCACGTTTTCAGGCAAATCCGAAAGAATCTCATTTGAAAGGTGCAAAGAGGATACTACGGTATCTCAAGGGCAAGCCGAAGCTAGGGTTGTGGTACCCGAAGGGAGGAGACGTGGAACTAGTTGCTTATACTGATTCTGATTATGGAGGGTGCAATCAGAGTCGGAAGTCGACAACAGGAGGATGTCAGTTTCTCGGTGGAAGACTAGTTTCCTGGCAGTGCAAGAAACAGACGTCAGTTGCAATCTCAACATGTGAAGCTGAATATATGGCAGCATCCAACTGCTGTTCACAGGTTTTGTGGATTCAGCAACAATTGCGCGACTATGGTCTGAATTTCTTACTCACTCCTATTTTAATTGATAACACTGCAGCCATCTCAGTAATTAACAATCCCGTGAAACATAGTAAAACCAAACATATTGACATTCGTCATCATTTCATACGGGATTGTGCTGAGAAGAAACTGATTAAGATCAAAAAAGTTGATACGCTCGAGAATTTCGCTGATTTATTTACAAAAGCGTTTGATAAATCCAGATTTTAAAACCTAATTGAGCTAAACGGGATGATCAATCCCGAGTAACCATGCTTTTCTTTTGTGTCTTAAAAAAAAAAAAAATTAATTAAAAAAAAAAAAAAAAAAAATTTCACTATTGCTTAAAATTAGTCGGTTACCTCAGTTTGATGGACATATCCACGGATATGTTTTGGTCCTCGTTTCTACTTAGAAAATGAGGGTCGCCATTAACCAGATGACTGAAAGTGACCGGGGCAGTTATGATGTGTTTTCTTTCTGTCGCTGAAAATTAGTCGGTCATACATAGTTAGAAGGACACATACTTGTATGTGGTCGGTCCAGTTGATCCATTGGATCTTCAGAATTGCCGTTTACCTGAAGACTTTGACTTGATCGGGGTGACTGAAGTCAAAATTTTTTTATGGGAAATGAAATTACTTTTCAAGTCTATTACTTCGTATGAAGTAAATGTGCTATGTTTAACAGAAAGTTGATCCAACCTTGGAAAATGATATATATACTGATTGTGTGTGCTTAACTAGTTAAGTTATTAGGCTTAAAAGACTATAGGACAGCCATTGTATGTCATGGTAATTTTTATGGTGCGTAAAAGTGTATGTGATATTAACTTAAATTACTCGATTTTACGTGGAAACTCCTTAAGAGTTTTGAATGTCTTCATGCATTTCTTTCCGAATGATAGGCAGAAAAGCGACTACCCAGTCATACACGAGCCCGTAAGTGTTCTGATTCCCGTGAAGAAAGCATTTCAAGACACTGCAGTGATCCAGATTCGGGACTTGCAGTGGTTTAGTACTCCGAAGTCTATAAGTATGTGTGTTAAAAAAAAAAAAAATTTAAGTACTTATGAGTTATTGTAACAATCAAGACTTCTCAATTCTGGAGTAAGAAGAGAACGGGAAGCAGACAACGAGTATCTACAAGTTAATCAAACACTATGGGTCGAAGTCAATTCGGGGTGACTTGGGTATAGCCAAATACGCTTTGAGAATAGATAGAAGGCTTCATTATCTCTGAGTTGTTGCCCACTTAAATTTTGAGCTAAATTGAACCTTAATCCGTATCACAGAAACGATGAAAACCATTTAAGTTATTTACATGCTTACAACCTGTTTCTCTATGTCATAATACGGCTAAACACGGATCTATATGACAGTCACGTAGTGAGTGTGATTCCTGTTAGGATCATTTCTAAAAACATAGTGGTCCCTGACTAGACTGAAATTTGATCCCTTATTTCGTTAAATTTTTATAAGTTTTTCTATTTTTGTATTTGTATTATTTTATAAATGGTTACTTAGACTTGATCATTTTTGTTTAACTCTTTATGAAACTTTCAAATGTTAATTGCAAAATGTTCAAACTTAAAGGGTTGATTCTGAAAATATAGGCGAAGTTGTTGAATCAGGCGAACTTGTGCTTAACTTCGCCTAGGCGAAGTTATCCTTAAGGGTATGTGTTGTCGATATCTCTCACAAACTTGTTCAAGTTCTTGATCGTTTTTACCCGGTTCGAGACCTCGGGTCGTCGGACCTTCGAAACCGAAATCTTAAAAACTTGTGTTAACGTGTGCATGGACATCCTTTTCAACTTCAAATCCTTAATATCATGTGTATTGATGTTCTTGATCGTCGGACTTAGCCGAAAACACCGGATTTCCGGTGTTGGAATCTGGACAGTCGCCGTTAGGGTTTAGGCGAAGTTAGGGTTTAGGCGAAGTTATACACAACTTCGCCTGAAGCTTAATTTCGCCTAACACTTATCTTCGCCTGAGGCGATGTTGTGATAAGGCGAAGTTATCTTCAACTTCGCCTAAAGCAATTTGTTTAACAGTTATTTAGACTAACTTACAGATGAAGCGAAGTTGTTCCCAACTTCGCCTCATCTTTAAGTTCGCCTATACAATTTTAATCACAACTTCGCTCATGGTATAGCGCGAACTTGTGAGTTGCTTAACAGTTATCTAATTTGGTTCGTTTAGTGCAGATATGGCTGCTGTTGGCGGTGCTGGTGGTGATGACGGTAATGATCAAAGACAGTTCTTTCCAGCACATAACCAGTACATCATGCTAGACCCAGACGCAAGTGGCGTGGAGGACTACAGGGAAATAATCACATTTCTCCTGCGCTCAAGGATCATCCATGCGATCACGAATACCCTGCCTATTTCACTACCTAACATTGAAGACTTTTGGCAGTCGGTAGAGTATGATTGCCGGGTTGATCCCCCGGTGATGCGAGCAACCGTAAATGGTCATGTTGTGCAGTTCTCGTCAGAAGATATACGGTTGGCTTTGCAGTTTGGAGAAGAAACGAGAGATGACCCCACGGAGTTTGTTGCTCCTTTTCGTGATGGCGCGTTCCTAAGGATGGGGTATTCAGGTCCCTTAGGGGATACACAGCGAAGGAAAGGATTTTTGTTAGATCAGTGGCGCTTCCTAATGCACGTCTTGATCGTGTGCATGTCTGGGAGGAAGGCAGGAACTGATGGAATGGGCGCGACGATGCAGTCTGCCATGACTGCCCTGACTTACAACAGAAGATATTCATTTAGTCAGATGATATTTTACGAGATTGATCGTCAGAGGAGGGCTGTGGCGCGTGAGCGATTTATTATGTATCCTCGATTCTTACAAATGATTCTCAATCATGTGGCTCCGTTGCTACCTCAGAGACGCCCTATTAGATACGTTGAATGTGTGACGAAGCGTATCTTTGCTCAGTGTCGCACTTCTAGCGCACGAAGCAAGCCTGAGCTGCGTCCCAGGCATACTCCACTGTTCGGGTATCTTGTCAACCCGGAGTATGTTCCTGCTGGTGGGGACGAGTTCAGAGACCCAAGACCACAACAGGCGGCAGCACCTCATGCTGTATCAGCTGCGCCTGCTGTGCCTGCTGCTGAAGACGTCGACCTTGATGCTGCTTTTAGCGGCCAAGGATTGTTTGATATGGATGTCGCGGGTTCTCAGGCCATGGATGTTACTAGAGCAGTTACTTCGGTAGCTGACTCCGATCTTGATGAGACATTTGCTGAAGCTAGACGTTTGCTGGTGTCTAGGGAGAGAACGCTTGGGAAGAGGATGAGAACGGTTGACGACGATGACGAGGAAGGTGATGAAGAAGAAGCAGTTCAGCTAGTGCTCAGACGCTCAAGAAGAGAACGGACAGGTATGGGTTCGGGAGCTGGAGAAACTTCAAGGCTGGTACGTTTTGCTCCACCTGCCTTGTCTGGTATGTCTCTTATTCCTTCTACAGCACAGGTTACTGCCGTCCAGACGTCGACTCCAACAATTGTGTCTCTACCACCTCAATCGCTTACTCCATCGGTGGTAGTAGCACGATTTGTTGAGTCTACCGTCACTACTGCTGCAGGGTTACCAAGTGTACCACCTGCGGTCACTTCTGCTGCTGATGTCCCGCCAACTCCAACACCTACTTCAGACTCCGAAAGGATAGCTTCACTAGAGAGGATTGTAGCTGAGCAGTCCAAGACCATTCAAAGCCTAGTGGAAGCAAACCAACTACAGGCCTCCCTCCTGGTCGAGCATGGGAAGATCATAGACGCTATGAAAGCGTTCTTGGCATCTCAGGGGGAGATGAGCTGTAGGGGAGATGAGTTGAGGACAAAACGGAGAGAAGATCATGACGATGATCCCAATGCACCGGAAGGTGCAGGTGGTGAGCTGCCAAGAACTTCTATAGCTCTTGGTACTTCCACAGCTGAGGGGGAGTTTACAAGCGCAGCTGGTGATGATGTGGTAGATATGGATGCTGGTGATGATGTTGATGATGTAATCGACGCGTTGAGAGAGCTAGATGATGATGATGATGATTTTATGCTTGAAGAAGATGTGCTGCCGAGTGATGAGATTGAGAAGATCGGTGAGCAAATTATTGTTGAAAGTGTGATAGAAGAAGGGGAGATAGTAGATGAAGATATTGAACATGAGATTCCAGAGGTTGAGATGCCCGATATGGGTGATGAGACAGTTGTGGAAGATACTGAATGGGAAGAGCAGCCGAATTGGAAGGAAGGTTGTGCTCAATGGTTCGTAAAGACGAAGAAACCGGCGGTCCCTAAAATGTTCAAAAAGAGTTACAATATTAAGGGATACACTGAAGCAAAGAAAGGTATTATCTGCTGGATATATGATGAGCAGCTGCGGCTCTTCGTGATCAAAAGGTATGACGGGATTCAGTACTTCAGGAGAACTTTGAGATCATTAAACACACTGCCTGAATGTGAGGTTAAAGACTTAGCCAGATTGGGGTTGATAAATCGAAGTGACAATAACATGGCTAGAGTCATCGGAAAGATCGTATGGAAAGAGAGCATTAAGGAGAAGAAGTTTGAGCTGCTGAAACCACAAAAGGGGAAACTTGTCGAAGACAAGGATAGAGGTTTGAGAGCTGATGGAAAGCCTTGGATGGTTATGAAGTATAAACCGATACGGTGCCTTAAAGAAGTACCGATGAAGCTTATGCCCAAGGACGTGCTCAAAGACCTAAAATGGTGGTTCGTGGATTGTGAAACAGCGGAGGCGGTAATGGAAGATGAGGATGAACAAGAAGTGCTTAGGGTTTACTACCCGATGCATCTTGTTAATCTATCGCAAGCTGATCTGAAGATGCTCAACGAAAAGAAGATCTTCTACATTCCTGCTTGGAAGGATCAAGCAAGGAAATATCAAAGGGTGGTGTCGGTATGTGTTAGAGAAGGAGCGCACGCGTAAAGCTACAAGATTACAAGACTCAAGCTTTGAAGATCAAGATATGAAGCTACTGCCAATGGGGAGTCTGTTGGTACATGTATGTCAGTAGTTCATAGTCTAACGTTTGTAATCGAGTCTGTAATGTAATTATGTTTTTGATTATGTTTATGTTTATGTAACGAGCGAAGTTGTCAACAAGTTCGCTCAGGCGAACTTGTTGAACAAGCGAAGTTATGGACAACTTCGCTTGAGGCGAAGTTGTCATGTTTATTTAAACTGTTCACCGCAACAGTTTGAGAGATCGAGAGTTCGTGAGTTCGCGAGATTGGTTAGGGTTACGTGTTTACAAGTCAGAGTCTGTAATAGTGACCGCGTGTCACGTGTTCGTGTTATCAATATAACGTGTTTCGGTTATTGCTCGTGTGTTTGATTTATACGTATTCTACGCTCGTATCTACCTACGCAGGGATTCCGCACCTGCGCAGATAGCGACATCCCGTGTACGATCCGTCCAGGAACCTACAGTTTTAGGGAGGTGTGTTACAAAATCCATGGTAATTTGTTCCCCCATTTCCATTGTGGTATTTCCGGTTGGTGCAACATTCCCGAAGGTTTCTGATATTCAGCCTTAACCCTCGCACAATTTAAACATTTACCGACATACATGGCTATATCCTTCTTTATACCGGGCCACCAATAATACTCCTTCAAGTCCTTGTACATCTTATCTGTTCCAGGATGAATGGAGTATTTGGACTTATGGGCTTAGTCCATGATCAAGTCTCGCAAATTGTTGAGAGTGGGAATCCAAACTCGGTTTTTGTAGTATAAAATTTCGCCATTGACCGCGGTATCTAATAAGTTCTACCTACTATTGGATTTGAACCAATGACTCCACCGTATGAAAGCAATACTCTAACCGATGAGTTAAGTAGGTCATTTATCTTCACAAAGAAAACCAAAAGGGACTCCTCCCGACGATGGATTATAAATATCATAATAATTAGAAGCAATACCGATCAATATGATCTCGGTTCTTTCTTCAAAATTTTGTTCGGTCCCATGTAAGTCTTCATTTTCCAGGTGATCTCCTTTTAGGGCTTCGTTTTGAGCAATACGGATTTGTTCGGTAAGGCTGGTTTGGACAATCGTTCCAAGTGCTCGGACCCGTAGTGGTTTAATTCTGTCTTTTCTACTTAAGGCATCTGCTACTATATTAGCCTTGCCCGGATGGTATCGAATCTCACAGTCATAATCGTTCAGCAGTTCTACCCATCTCCTCTGTCTCATGTTTAGTTCTTTCTGGTCGAAAATGTGCTGTAGGCTCTTGTGGTCGGTGTATACTGTACATTTGGTGCCATACAAATAGTGCCTCTAGATCGTAAGTGCAAAGATAACCGCGCCCAGTTCCAAGCCATGGGTGGTGTAATTCTTCTCGTGCACCTTAAATTGTCGAGAAGCGTATGCTATGACTTTGTTTCTTTGCATAAGTACACATCCTAAACCTTTTCGGGAAGCGTCACAATAAACTCCCAGATCATCAGTTCCCTCTGGAAGACTCAGTATTGGGGCTTGACATAGTTTCTGCTTTAGCAATTGAAATGTTGCTTCTTTATCTTCTCCCCAAACATAAGCACGATCTTTTTGATTCAAAAGGGTTAAAGGCTGGGCTATGCTGGAAAAGTTAGCAATAAAGCGCCGATAATACCCAGCTAATCCCAAAAATTGACGGATTTCTTTCGGTGACTTCGGAGCTTGCCAATTTTTGATGGCTTCAATATTACTCGGGTCTACATGGATTCCGTGTCGATTAACAACATGCCCTGAAAATTGAACCTCTTGTAGCCAAAATTCACATTTTGATAATTTGGCATACAACTTTTCCTGCCTCAACAACTCCAAGATGGTTCGTAAATGCTGCTCGTGCTCCTCTTTGGTTTTCGAATATATCAAAATGTCATCAATAAACACTATAATGAATTTGTCGAGGTACGGTTTACAAACTCGATTCATAAGATCCATGAAAACTGCGGGAGCATTAGTCAGCCCAAACGGCATAACTAAGAATTCGTAGTGGCCATAACGAGTTCGGAATGCCGTTTTAGACACATCTTCCTCTTGATTTTAACATGATGGTAACCGGATCGAAGGTCAATTTTTGAGAAATAGTTTGCCCCTTGAAGTTGATCAAATAAGTCGTCTATCATGGAAGAGGGTATCGGTTTTTGATAGTAACTTTGTTTAATTCTCGGTAATCGATGCACATTCTAAAACTTCCATCTTTCATCTTTACAAACAATACTGGTGCTCCCCAAGGAGAATAACTAGGACGTATGAAACCCTTATCTAACAACTCCTGCAACTAGTTGGATAATTCTTGCATTTCAGAGGATGCCAATCAGTAAGGTGCCTTAGCAATAGGGGCTGATCCTGGGATTAGGTCAATACGGAATTCAACCTGTCGGTTCGGTGGTAATCCAGGTAGATAATCGGGAAAGACATCGGGGTATTCACGTACAACGGGGATATCTTCGATGTGTTTTTCCTCAAAGTTCTTTATGGTCACGTTTGCCAAAAATGCCATACAACCTTGGCGTAAACATTTAAACACTTTGAGATGAGACACTAGAGGTAATATTGAACCTGACTTCTCTCCCTGCACTATAATCATTTCACCATCCGAAAGGGGAATTTTAACTATCTTGTCATTACACACAATCTCTGCCTTATTCTTGGTTAACCAATCCATGCCGACAATAACATCAAAACTTCTTAACTCTACCGGGAGTAGGTCAATAAGGAATGGGTGGTCATTTAGGATAATGGAACAGTTTTGGACTATTTGGTTGACAGTTATAGAGTTACCGTTAGCGAGTTCTATAGCATAGGGATTTGTTAGTTCACTAACTGGCATATTTCCCAGGGATACAAAGCTAGTGGATACGAAACTTCTATCGGCACCAGTATCAAATGATACAGAAGTGTATTGATCAGAAACAACAAATGTACCTGTTACTACGTTTGGGTCTTGTCGTGCTTCTCCTGACCCGATAACAAACGCGCGTCCTCTAGGCGCACCAGAAGTTGATGCTTGGTTCCGACCGGTGACTGCTCCTTGATTCAGCTTGGGGCAGTCCTTTCTAAAATGCTCCGTGCTGCCACATTCATAGCAAGCACGGCGGGATGCTGGGGCTGTGATTTGTTGGATGGGTTGTTGACGAATCGGTTGCAGTCTAGGTGGTTGCAGACGGCGAGGTTGAGTTGCTTGGGTTGGTCGGTTGACAATTTCCATACTGACTCTACAACTAGGGCCATTATGCCCCGTTCTCCCACAATTCTGACAGACTAACGGTCTGCACTCACCCACATGATGAAAACTACATTTATCACATTTTGGCCATGGTCCCTTGTACATGTCTCGTTTCCCCTCAGAACTGCTCATGACATTATTTTGTATTGTCGGGCTTGCACGTTTATTTGCTGGCCTTCCTTGTGATCCTGATCCATAATTAGTTCGCTTTATACTAGATGATTCCCCGGCCATTCTCAACACTCCACTTCTTACCAAGTCAAAAGTTACAATGCCGGCTTGAGTCATGACATTCTCAAACGATGTATGACCAACAGAGTTCACCAAACTCCTCACTTATGGGGCTAAACCCAAAATATAACATTCAATTCGTTTGTCTTCAGGAGTCACTAACCATGGTACTAGGCGAGCCAGTTCATTGAAGCGGTTGGTATACCCTAGATGATCCGCTCCTTTCATTTCTAAGCTCCAAAGTTCATGTTCTAATATTTATATTTCATTCTTTGGGCAAAAATGTTCTAGCATCAATGTTTTGAGTTCAGCCCATGTCATGCGATTAACCGTATCTTGACCTTTTATTTGCACCGTAGTATTCCACCACATTAATGCGTGATCAGTAAATGTAGAGGCAACATACTTGACAATGTTTTCGGGTAGACAATTACTGATATTGAGGACAGATTCAGTTTTCTCGATCCATTTGATCAACCCTTTTGGCCCTTCGGTACCTTTGAAGTCAATCGGTTTACAAGCCATGAAGTTTTTGATTGAGTATTCTCTCCGAGGGGGATTAGGGTTGTTATTGTTATTGTTTGGGTTTGGTGGGGGATTATTGTTGTTGACATTATTTGTATCAGGTGGGGGATTATTTGCATTGGGAGGGGCGTTTGTATTAGGTGGGGGAATATTATTTGTGACATTTTTCAGTGGGGGTACATTATTGATTGGTTGTTGGTTTGTTTGCATATTTGCGTTTACACCGGCAGTCACTTGTGTTATAATAAGTAGGATTATTGCTTGCATTTGCCGAGCAATAATCTCGGCTATTTTTGCCTCAGTCATAGGATTTTCTTTCTTTGGGGAAATTCTATAATGATAAAGAAATATAAGCCAATTAATACTAATTCCAGTATACGGCACATTGTAACAATAATTACAATAAATGTTGTACAAGTAAATAAAACAACACACTGGTATTTCACAAACTGTTCTGTGCATTGATAACAAAATGTACATAGACTTAGCCTGATAAAGGCCAGTGCTTGCCTGTATATATCAAAATCTGTCACTAAGTGACTGCTAGACTTAACCCTGTAAGGGTCAGTGCTTGTAATAATATACAAAATCGTGCCCCATGTTAACATAACATACTACTATATACATACATGGAGTGTCAAAACATCACATATACTGGTCCGTAAGATCCTGCATCTATCCATACAAACGATAGACTAACCACAAACATAAAAACAACAACACCATAATCACCCAGTAACAGTTCATTAGTCAAACTGTCACCCTGTCCAAACACCAATGGTGGTTGACATCTGACTACTGCAAGTTCAGTACTATCTGCTGCAATGTCAATAAGCACTGGGTCACGTCTCTCCTCCCCTGGTTAATGTTAGCTATGGCTATTGAGTGGTCTATCACATGGTCGGTCAGGACAGCCATCCAAGAGTTGTTTCCTACGTTTGGGAGGTCAGGGCGAGGGGTAGGTATACTCAACGAACGGGAAGATGAAGTATTTGTCCTAGGACGTGAAGGTTCTCCCCGATAGTGGGTAGATCTAAATTGAATTGAGGTAGGGTCAATCGGGGTTACTCGAATACGAACAGTCTGTCGGACTCGTGTAGTAGCTGAAGTCGTCGGGGACAGATGAATAGGCGGAGTAGGTGATCTGGCTACTCTAGCAGGTGAATGGTACTGACTAGTAACTTTGTCTTGGCCTCTGTGTTTTGACCTGCGTGGGTAACTATCACATCTATAGCCGGACAGGTCTGGCACATTACTGGGTAGCTCTCTACCAATTATTTCTTCTTCAACCTCCTCCTCATCCTCCTCCGGATCTTCTTCTAGGTCCTCCTCTGGATCCTCCTCTAGGTCCTCCTCTGGATCCTTCTCCTCAACAGATATTACCGGTTCTTCCTCCGGTACGTAGTCGTTATTTCTTGCCATGCTTTTGCACAAAGGTTAGTTATAAGAATAATATCTATTGATAGTGTTAACTATTGTCGGGAAGGTTAATTAATTAGGCCAAATTTAATATTAATTATATTAAAATATAATATTAGTTTTATTAAAATTTTAATTTTAGGTATAATTAGAATTAATATTGAATATAAATGAATATAATATTCATAACAAAATTTACCGTTATCGGTAACATCATATGTACACCTTGTTTCAGATAAGCACGTATGTGTTTTACACACACACACACACATACACACACACACACACATATATATATATATATACGTACTCAGTATTACTTTTTATACACATATGTTGCCATTTTTACCTATCTGCACGTCCCACAACTTTTCCCTGAATTCCCTCATATAAGCAAGTCAGTTATTATGTTCCGGATCACAATAACTCACTTGCCTTACAAGTTCATCCCGGCATCCATCAGTATATA
Organism: Bidens hawaiensis; assembly: GCF_021521415.1. NCBI lineage: Eukaryota > Viridiplantae > Streptophyta > Magnoliopsida > Asterales > Asteraceae > Bidens > Bidens hawaiensis. The sequence goes on along the minus strand of NW_027491069.1, from coordinate 1,041,644 downwards.
ATATTAAATTATTTAATTATATTACCAGAGTTAATCGAGCCTACGGTTATATTTTAGGTACCCTAAGGGATAACCTAATCCTTTATAACCAATGGCTCTGATACCAACTTCTGTCACACCCCGACTAGCACAATGCGGAAGCGTAAAACGGGAATATATCAGACATCTCTGGTATCAAGGTGGGAGGAACAGCCAAGGTGGAAAGAAGAATGTGCTCATTGGTTTATCAAGACAAAGAAGCCAGTGGTACCTACGATGTTCAAGAAGAGTTATAATATCAAGGGGTATGCTGAATCGAAAAAAGGTATTATTTGTTGGTTGTATGATGATCAGCTAAAAGTGTTTGTGGTGAAAAGATATGATGGGATTCAGTATTTTGCTAAGAAGTTGAGATCGTTCAATACGTTACCTGAGTGTGAGGTGAAGGATTTGGCTCGTTTAAGGTTGATTAATAGGAGTGGGGACAATTTTGCTAGTTGGGTTGGTAAAATAGTGTGGAGTGAAGTTGTTAAGGAGAAAAAGTTTGAGTTATTGAAGCCTTAAAAGGGGAAGTTGGTTGAAGATACAGATCGAGGAATGCGGGCTGATGGCAAGCCCTGGATGGTGATGAAGTACAAACCGATTCGATGTATGAAAGAGGTTCCAATGAAGACTATGCCTCAAGATGTGTTGATAGATCTTAAATGGTGGTATGTTGATTGCCAGACTGCTGAAGCCGTGATGGAAGATCAAGATGAACATGAGATCTTAAGGGTGTATGATCCTATGCACTTGGTTAATTTTTCTCAAGCTCATTTGCAGGTACTAAACGAAAAGAAAATTTTTTATATTCCTGCTTGGAAAAATGAAGCGAAGAAATATCAAAGGGTGGTCTCAGTTTGTGTGAGACAATGTGCACATGCTTGAAGATGGAAGGTACGGCTTTTTGGATTACAAGACGAGGCGAAGATGTAAGAGAAATGAAGCTACTGCCAAGGGGGAGTCTGTTGGTGTGTTATGCCAGTAGTTCATTTGTCTAGAGTCTATCGTGTCTGTAATCGTTACGTTGCTTGTTATGTCTTGTTGAACTAGTTAGTTTGGTTATTTGGTTATTGGCGATCTTATGTCCTGGCGAAGTTAGGGACAACTTCGCCTAGGGTGTTAGGCGAAGTTGTCGTAGTATTTAAACCTAACTTACGCCGTTTGTAGTTTAGTTTTTTTTGGAGGCACATCTGTTTTGTTAGCTACTAAAAGTCCTTTGGTGTTTTGGTGTTAACCTCTAATAACAAGTAACGTTTGTTCTACGTGTTACGTGTTTCTTTACGTGTCTCTCGATTAAATACTCGTATCGTATACGTAGGGGATTCCGCACCCTCGTGTTACGAGATAATCCTGTGTTGATCAGGCCGGGAACCTACAATTTCAACCCAATAATCTAGTTCTAAAGGCACAATCACGAAAAGCCCATTCCAAATTTAGTTCGGGTTTGGTTTTTGGCGCGAAAAACTTATCGGGTGCGTTAAACAGTGCGAAAACGAGTGTTTTTCAGCTAGTTTTGTGTTACGAGATAATCCTGTGTTGATCAGGCCGGGAACCTACAATTTCAACCCAATAATCTAGTTCTAAAGGCACAAACACGAAAAGCCCATTCCAAATTTAGTTCGGGTTTGGTTTTTGGCGCGAAAAACTTATCGGGTGCGTTAAACAGTGCGAAAACGAGTGTTTTTCAGCTAGTTTTGTGTAAAATTATAAAAACATACTATACGTTTGTAAAAATTGAAAATATTTTCACGGATCGCTTAAAACATTTCAAATAAGTGTTTGGTAAGTCTTTTTTGGCTTAACAGATGATACAATGCTTGGTTTGTAACTATCTTTCGCGTTTAAATCTATAGCGGGTAGTTAAACGAGCATGCTTTCGTTTAACTTGTTTGCTATCGAACTAAGGTCATATTATTAATATATTAGCTTATATTAAACGTATATTGCTTATAGATGGCCCCCCGGGATATCTGGGTCATAACCCGACCCGTTCGGTTAACCGTTCGTTTGTTACGCAAAAAGCATTTATTTGCTTAATCAATAAATACGTACTGAGGTGTCCCTTGTTTTGTCTTAAATTTCACAACTTGGACCTTAATTCACTCTAACATGCATAAAATAAACGATTTTATACCTTAAACGAACTAAGGCTTAAACGATCTGTGCAGGTACTCCGTTGCGCCGTGCGGCCACCTAGGATGGTCCCGTCGTGCAGCGCCCCAGGCCACAATGGGGAAAGTTACATTTTTTGCATTTTTATTCCCTGTAGTTTGATATTTGGTCCATTATTGAACTTTTTATGTTTTAAATAAGGATTTAGACATTATATAAAGAATGAGGGGTATAAATTGAACATTAGAAACTTAAATATATTATTTTTGTTTAATAATGAAAATCTAAATTATTCCTGGTTGGCTTAAACGTAAATGAAAAATCCGAGATGTTACAGTCTCCCTTACTTAAGGGAATTTCGTCCCGAAATTAATAAAAACAAAATATCATCGTTTTGAAAACAAATTATTTAAGGAAAATATCATAACGTAGAACTTCTTAATAACCGAAGCAACGCTTCAAATGGCAATCCGATAAGGGCACTTATGTATAGGATGTACCAGCGGCGTATCCACCATGTCCTTATCATCTCATAATTCGTACCGTTACCCAAGCTACCTTAGGTTCTAAATCATGACACATAATTGTACGTATTATGATTTCCATACGATGACTCGGATAATTATGTTCACGACCATAATTACTCTTATCGTCGTATGGTCCGCATAATTCGTTTCATCATGTGGGTTATAAAACATTTAAAATCATCACTTTGTAAGAAACAAACGTTTTGAGATAACATTTTTAAGAGAAAACAATTGTCTTGATAATTTTAAATAAAATTTCAAATGATAATTAATAAATGTTCTAGTTGAATTAATAAAACCATGAGATTTCGAAAACCTCTTTTGCTTTTAAAAGTAAAATTTTGTAAATTGAAGAAAATAGATTTGGTGAAACAGATGTTATGGTCATAATCGAGATTTAAGAAAATGAGGTGGAGATACAAAATCCTAATTGATTAATTTTGATAAAGGAATTTTATTCAATGGATAAATTACGCAAAGGTTTAATTTATAACAAATAGTTAATGGCATGCGGAGTTCTTAAAGATCACATTATTTAGGAATGAAGTTTCAAAGATCGAGAATATAAGTTTAAACATAGGTAACGAAAATATTGGTGAGTCGAGTTTAGTTGGTTGAGAACTTATGAGATTTAAAGAGAAGTTAATTATAAAGCTATAGCTTTTTAAGTTTGTGACTTTGAGATTAGATTAATTCGATTAAGATATTCTTAAAATATTATAATAGTTAGTATTTAATAATTTAAATGATAATGCGAAAATACACGTACTTTGATTTAAATTGTTAATAGGTTAAATTGGGAAACGGATATTCCCGAACCACCGAGATAGTCCTATACCAATTAAATCTTTAAAATTAGATAAAATATAAAGTAGGTAATTGAAGATATTAAATTACATTAAAATTGGGAATTCGTGGATTTTTCTTTTTTACAAAATCGTTATAAATATTTGGGAATATGTAAATTGAATTATAGATAATGGAAATTTAAGTAAATAACAAATTTCTAAATTAATTGTGATAGCAAGAATAAGATGTGAAACATTTAATAAAAATGAGATAAATGCGAGGCTAGAAACGCGTGAATCACCATGACTATTCTAACAACTACGAATTTATCATCTAAAACGTTCAAAATTTTCAAAAATCAAAGTAGGGAGTTGAAATATTTACGATGAAGGTTCAATCAAAAAGTTAATTTAATAATAAAAGTTTAAATTAATTAATGGAAAAAATTTTAATTTAAAAATGGAAATTAAATTTAGAGAATACATATTTTAGTTTAAAAATAAAATTTACAATAATTGAATTTTAATAATAAATATTTATAAAGTGGAAAATAAGTTGTGAAAACCATCATGATATTGAAGAAAACAAAAGATAATAAAATATTTATAGTTTAAAGTTGAGGATAAGGATTTAAATGTACTTAGAAATTTATAGTTTGAGGATATGGCTATAATTAACAAAATATAATTTAAATAATATTTTAACCGATATAAGTTAATATAAGATTTCTTGTTCGGTGTATTTTAGTTTTGTCGAGATTGGCGGTCGTTTTGGTTAACGGAATACAGCAGCAAACTCCTTTTCGATTCTAGTAGCAGCAAACTCCTTGTCGATTCTAGTAGCCGAATGGAAGTCACGAGAAGCAGGCGAACGATGTTGATTACGATGATTTCCTAGGGAAGACATTCTACGAGGACAAGGATGAAACTTTAATGAAATGATGGGTAAGTTGTAGGAATGAGTTGATATGAAATAATGGGGATGCGTATGTATATGTATTAGTACTAGTGAAAACTCGAGGACGAGTCAAGAATTAAAATAATATATATGAGTTGGAAGCATTTAAGTAAATAATGTTTTATAAAATTTTCCAAAAATAAAATAACTAAGCGTATCAAATGAGTTGACCTCCCATGAGCTTTCCATGGCAATTTGAATGGCCCAACTAAATAAACAACATAAAGTTTGTGAATTGGCCTCCCATGAGCATTCCATGCATTTTGATGGCCCAATTCAAATAACGTGTAATTAACAATTGAGTTGGTCAGCCCATGAGCGTGTACATGGCATTTAACTGACCCAACTAATTAACGAATTATCGAATCAATGGAGTTGTTCGGATCATGAGCGTTACATGGCATTTAACCGACTCAACTAAATATTGAATCAACGAATCAAATATAAGTAGTTGGTGTATCTCGGAACCACCCCAGATGATACGTTCCTACCAAAATCAAATCGAAAATGGTTTAAGAAACGAATAGTTGGAGTGCGCATGGATTTCCATAGATTTTTCACCCAACTAAGTATTTAAAATAATTTAAAATCATAATTTGGAAGTATAACCGTTTAGCCGGTTATGTTTACCACGTAACCGTTTAGCCAATTACGGGTACCACTTGAAGTTATGTGGTTGTACGAGATTTGTCATACCCCCACGCTTCAAGGTGAAAAAGCAAAACACGGGAATTCTTAAGGAATTTCCCACAAAAAAATATAATCTACTAAAATTAAGAGGATTTAAAAATATTTTGAAAGTTGAGGCGTAACCTCGAAATTTGTGTGTGTATGCAACAAATAAACAAGATAAATACAATTTAAATAATTAATTTAAGCAAGCTGTAAACAATATTAAATAGCACATAAGGCAGTTTAGATAAGGACGTCTAGGGTTCCTAACATATGTCTAGGACAATTTCTAACGACCTACCTTATAACCTTCGGCTTTAATACCAATCTGTCACACCCCAACCTAAGGCGGAAATGCCGGGGCGTGATCCGATTGCTCATAGCTCAAAGATACTATCATAAATAAAATGTGACAATATCTAATTAATTATTTTAATTCAAATATACATACAATAATCAAATACAACAAAACAATTCAAATAAATAAATACAATCAATTAAATTTAAGTTTGTCTCCAATATAACCTATGGTCTTGACTACATATCCATACTTCAATCTAAGCAACCTGCATATGCGTAGAAAATGGAGTTTGTCAACAACACATGTTGAGTGAGATGATCACCAATTTTGAAGCATTAACTAATATATATATATATATATATATATATATATATATATATATATATATATATAGTTGATAAATGATAAATGATAAATGCGCAAACCAACCATGTGATAATAATCAATCGAATCATAACAAACATGCATATAACCAAATCGTGTGTGCCAATGAAATCGTTGCCAAGCGAATCGGGCTCCGGTTACTAAGACGGTCGTATGATCATACTAATGAGAACCCTCTACAAGGGGATATGTTGGACCTCTCCGAAACGTTATCAAGTAAACAATTAAACAAGTAGCAACTAAAAAATAGCATTCAACTGATATTCACACAATGATTAATTTGCGATTTTGTGTATATATATAGATAGAAAATATGAATAAGTACGCATATGTCCCCAAAACATTTGAAAACAGTAGATAAAAACGGGAATGATCAAACTCACCTTAGACGGAAGGCAAGTGATTAATAAATTCGACAAACGAACTAATGATTTAAGCGAGTCGTCCAATACGCGTCCAACGAGTTAATGATCAGAATCTGAAACTTTGTGATATGAAACTGTAAATAAAAACAAACTTAATGCCGCTGGAAACTATCCAAACGGATGAGTAGAACTCTAGTTATGTTGATTTTAATGTTTAAACGAGTCAAGTCTGACCAGAATCCGAACTTTGATTCGGGAGTCGGGTTTTGGTCAAAACCCTTAAAATTTAATTACGAGAATAAAAGTCTTCTGGAACGAACATTGAATCCGACCAGAAGTATGAGAAAACGAGAAGTCAAAGTTGTTGACTGTTTTACCCTTTATCGGGTTTTAAAGCAATTGACTAGTCAATACCCTTCAATATCATAAATTGATTGAAGTTTATTGACTAGGGAATATGTATGAACAATTTTACAGTTTACAACTTACCCAGAAAGTGAAAGGATCAAGAGATATAACGAGTCAAAGATCAACGTATAAGCAAAGTCAAACGTCAAGGCTTGTGTCTTTAACGAATATGCAAAAACCGAAGGGTTTGAGAATGAGCAGAGGTAGGTGACGGCTGGAGGAGATGTAGTAGGGTTAGGTTAAGGTTTACAGCAGGGAATTATGATGTGTTTATATAAGAATAGCTAAAACGAACCAAATATGGGCTTTTTGGCCCGTTTATGCAAGTATATGCGATTTAAGGAAAGAATCTTCGATTTATTCACAAAGATCTGATCTTGGACAAGGGAAAACGAATTAGGAATGGTGTTTTAGTTGTATGATGTTTACTTGGACCTTAATTCACTCTAACATGCCTAAAATAAACGATTTTATACCTTAAACGAACTAGAAAACGAACTAAGGCTTAAACGATCTGTGCAAGTACCCCGTCGCGCTGCGCGGCCACCTAGGGTTGTCCCGTCGCGCAGTGCCCTAGGCCACAAAGGGGAAAGTTTGATTTTTTATATTTTTAGTCCCTGTAGTTTGATATTTGGTCCATTATTGAACTTTTTGTGTTTTAAATAAGGACTTAGACATTATATAAAGTATGAGGGGTATAAATTGAACATTAGAAACTTAAATATATTATTTTTGTTTAATAATGATAATCTAAATTATTCCCAGTCGGCTTAAGCGTAAACGAAAAATCCGAGATGTTACAATTACGGTTACAAAATTTCTTGTTTAAAATGAGTTTACAAGCAGTTTACAAGAGTTAACTAAACTATTAGTTATTTTAAATGCCTTGGGTTCTTGAACATTCAATTGGCATACTCTTATCTGCTTCTATTCTTGATTGCCAGATGCTTCTTGTATGTTTAACATATTTATTATGGCAGTTCCTTTCTTAGTTCCACTTCCACTTGCATTATTTGTTTTCTTCGGACATTCTGTGCTGAAAGGCCCATTTTCTCCACAGTTGAAACATACAATTGTCTTTCTTCTACAAGCATCTTCCGAGTGACCAATTTTCTTGCAGAAGGTGCATGTGACCAATGGATTAGTTTTGGGAATGTTAGTTGATCTCAAACATCCCTCATGGTGTCTCCTTCCACAATTCTCTTTTCCTCAGTTTCTTTTTTCCGTTTTCTTATTATTATCATCTTCCTCTTGGTTTGTGATAAGACCATTCATGAGATTACCAGCCAATTCCATGGCTGAGTCAGCGGTTTGATGCAAATTGGATCTCACCATGTCTCTAATTTCTCGAGGCAGTCCCCAGATGTATCGGGTCACTTTGTTGTATTCGAGTGTTACTAAGTGTGGTAACAATCTACAATACCCATGATGAAACTTAGTATTTTATTCCCTTAGATTAGTGCCTTCCACTTTGTGATTTAAAAACTTGGTTTGAATAAGATCAGTTTCATGCATGGGATCGAACTTTCGTATTACAAGTTCTTTGAATGCTTCCCATTCCATTTGGTATAAGGTTTCTCTACCCTTTGATATGATTAGAGTGTTCCGCCACTCTAGAGCTTCACCTTTGAATTGTTGAGATGCGTACTGAATCTTTTGAATCTCAGTACATTGACTTATGATAACGATGGACTCAATATCCTCAAGCCATCGTAATGCTGATATGGCACCTTGGTTGCCATAGAATTCTTTTGGTCCATAGACTTGAAAATTCTTGAAATTACAAACTTGGATAACTAACTTATTCTTGAAATTATGATTGAAACTGCTATCAGCGTTGGAACTATGAATTCTTTCTTCATGATCAGAAGGATTTCGGTACAGATGAGGTCTAACAGTTTTGTTTGAATGTTGAGATTTACTTTTATGTGATCCTCCTTTCATTGCATCGATGAGAGGAGGCCATTGCATTATTAATCATTTCTTGTATTTTGACCAAATATTTCTCAGGAATATCCTGGGCATGTTCTGATATATTTCTGTTGTTTCTTTGAATTGACACTTCATCATTGTTCTCTTGATTGATTGGATTCGACATTCTGTAAACAGAATTTATTTAGTATGAAAGAAAATTTTTACTTATATCGATAATAAGATGTTCGCAACAACTGTGTGACATTGAAACAAATGATACAAATACAATATATCTATTTTGTTAATGTTTAACAATTTTTTCGTATTTCGAGAAGATTTCTTTCTGACATTTCCTTTTCTTTTCTCTGATCTTAGCTATCTCTTTCTTGAGGTTATCTATCTCACATAAGGCACGATCTCGATGCATTCTCTTTGATTGAGGAATGGTGTTGGGATAATCGTTAAGACGATAAATTCATGGATCTTATCATTACCATATTATTTTTCTAGAATATCTTTGTTCTTGAGTCTTTTCCTTGAAACACTAGCACATATCTTGTGTACAAGCCGACCGTGAGAATTTTTCTAATTCTCTTTCTAGGTCCATTCCTATTAAAATATTTTATTTGGCGTTGACTTAAAGCTAATCATCTTTTGAATTCTGTCCACCTGGACCTTTCCTCAATGCCATTGATGGATCTTTTTTCACTTCCAAGTATATTAGAAGTATTACTCGGAGAGTTTGTGCTTTATATTCTAGACATACTACAATAAAATTCTAGAAATAAGTTAAATATCTGGGAAATTTAAAACATATCTTTTATTTATTATATTGTAGTTAGAAGAGTGCACAAAATTATTATAGCTACACTTGTTTACTGCTACTACTCTTCTTATTATTTATTTCTTCCAGCGAATGATCAATTTCTTAATCTTGCTGTCCTTCTAGGTATTCTCAGTTGTCTCTTTTATCTTTTCAATTTTCTTTTTCATTTTCTTCTATCTCTATTTTGTTGAGCATTGCTTCGGCTATTTTTGTAACATTGATTCGATAACAACTTGAACCATCTATAATGTGGTACGTTCCTTCTGAGGAATTATAATCTATACTCCGACGTTGAGGATGAACAAAGTAAGGATCTTGATTTAGAATATTCCTGTCCCTGAGGATTTTCTTCCAGATTGGTCATTACTTCTTTTTCCTTTGGCATTGTTGGTTTCTTGGAACTACTTGATCCTGCTCCATGCATATTCTGATTTGGAATGATCTGAGTTAATGGGATGTTAGTATCAAGGGAATCTGAATCTCCCTTCATTGTTGTCTGATATGAATCTTCATCACTAGATACAGGAATTGGGAGTAAGGCTGTCCCTATACATCATTTTCCTTTACCTGACAGAGGTTGAAATGATCCTCAACTAGATTGACGATCGGACATCTATACGATGTTAGATTGGGTATAGGATTACATTCCGATCTTATCCGTAACAATTTAATTATTCAATAATTGTATTTTAGATACTTTTAATCAAGTACCTATTTTGTTTGAACCAATATCTGTATAATATGATTAAATCCTATCCATAACATGTTTAATCATTCAATGATTATATCAGTTGATATTCTCGATTGAATACCAATGCTTTTACTTATTTCTGATCAAAGCCTAGGTACACTAAATACCTAATTCGCTAAGACCGATGGCTCTGATACCAACCTGTCACACCCCGACTTAGGGCCTGGGTGCGACACCCGTTAGTTGATATCTGTTTTGTAAATATATCAAAGTTGCGGGTTATTTAGCGGAAGTCTTAGGTTTTAATAAAATATTAATTTATTTTGAAAACTTCTTAGATAATAAATATCTGAGTGATTGATTTACAAAACCTTGTTTGATCTTGTTTGCAATATTTTAATTATTAAAAATTGAGCCATCTCCATAAGAGAGAATCTAACTCCATGAATGACTCTAATTCCTTGCTATTTGTGCTACACTTGCTTTCTTGTAATGTGGGAAAAAATACGTCAGCGATATGCTGGTGAATCGTTGACTTTAAAAACATTTATAAAATCTTTGATTGACAAGATAGTTTTCTTGAACAAACTCAGCAGAAATGTCTCTTATTTCTGGGAACTTGTGCCACGTGCCATACACACACAATTATGGTTCTTCGGGAACTGATGCCCATTGGAGAACTTTTGTTATGACTGCTAGCCTGAGGCCACATAGCGTTGATTGATAGGCTAAATAGATATGTATACACATGTGTACTCGGTCTGAGTTGCTTTTATTTTCTACCTTATGACTTAGGGATCACGTAATCCCTTAAATTAAGAGTCACATAATCTCATATAAAAATTTGATTGACTTGTTAAGATAAACAACCCGTTTATCTTAATGACTGACTGTAAAAGGTTTAGCATATTCACCTGTGATTGTCTTTTCTGAATGATGTGGTGATCTCGTTTGAAAACCTTTGTGAATGAATGATGATTGACCTATAATAAAGTAGGTTTGTATAAATACCCGGATCATCTCTTGATCCAGCTACAAACCTTTAGTCAGGTTTTGATAGCTTCAAACCTTGACTGATCATTTGTTTGAATAAAATTTAGACCTGTAGTCTTTCCATTTATTTACAAATCAGGTGATGAGTTTCTTCTTCATGAAGAAACATTTATAATAGGTTTCTTCTTCAAGAAGAAACATTAAATGGCTATAATCTTTATATGTAAAATCTTACGTTTCTTAATCACGAAGAAAACTATATCTCTTGCATGTAATGTTTCTTAATTGTGAAGAAACTACTTTTGACTACATCTTCTTAAAGCTTATGTTTCTTAATTATAAATAAACATTATTTTAGCTATAATCTTTGTATGCATAAATCTTTTGTAAACATAATTTATGATCAAGGTTTGGGCTATACCCCTGACTATGGTCAAAGCCATATAATAAAATAATAACTTAAGTAGAACCCCTACCATTCATGGGTATTCGGAGTTAATATGCCTAAGCTTGTACGGGCAGCACTTCTACTTTCTATCACGTATTGAGGTTTAAACCATCGGAACCTTGGGGCTTGGCACATACTACGAGAAGCAGCATGCAAAACGATGCTAAACGTGTGAATGTGTAATGCCCGTAAATTTCGTTAATCGGCTTGATCGTTTATGAATGTTTATTTAAAAGCCGGGGTTTCATCTTTCTAATTTAGAGCCTTGTAATACGTTATAAAAGTCCATTTATCCATCCTTTTCCCAAAACATCGTATCTTATAACTTAAAGTGTTATATTAGTATGTAGCACTTGACATTTTCATTTAGCGGCATGCACGTTGTAGAGTTTGTATATTTATCGGGTTTGATCTGGCATTCTTCGGGGACCTCCTTGACATTGCCGTAAGTTAAACTAATTAACATTTCTTCCAAATTGCTGCATTCTTCAAACTTAAGGGGCTAGAGTGTAATATATTTTATATTATAACAAAACCCTAACCTATTCCATCTTCTGGCCGATCGCAGCTTCTACAGCCATTCCAAGTTCATTTTTTTTATTTTTCCAGCCATATTCAAGGTTTGAAACTTTAATTCAAGGTTAGTAATATACCAATGCAAGTCTTTTTCACCATTAAGCCCCTTATTGAACCCTATAGATGTCATAAACATGTTAGGGTTTGAGTTTTGATTAAAACAGTTTCTGACATATTCATACTCGTGTATTGTTTGGTCTGTAACTCAATGAAAATCGAGTGTTTTTGATCGATTCTTGATTCCATGATATTCTACTTTGAGTATGTTACCAGAAAGGTATGATTTGTAATTTTTGGACGAGATATGAATAGTTTTTATGATTTTATACAAACGGGTGTCAAAGCTGATGCGGGGTGACGGATTCTGGTCTGTCTTCCCGACATCATAACTCTTTTTTGACAAGTCCAAATTGGTTGATTCCACTTCTGGAACTTCATATTTTGAGTTAATATTACAGCACAGTTAGAATTGTTTAATTTGGTTTGGTAATAATTTTTAAACAAAGAAAACACTTTTGCTGCGCACTGTAATAGCTGCACGTGTCTTTCTGTGTTGGAGGGATTTTTATGATTTTTGTGTGCGTTGGAAAAATATAATAAATTTTTTTTTAAACAACTAGGACATTCAACTCTGCTGAAAATTTCATAATTTATTTATATAGTTTTCCTATGTAATAAAATGCATCTTTGCATGCTAAAATCTGCATGTTATACTCCTTATTGATCGATAAGTTCGTTTTAGGCTTAACTGGTGGCTATCAAATTATGTTATTGTCGAGGCTGTTTGAAGTGAGGTTTTGCTCCGTCATCTTCCTAGGTATGTCTAGTGTAACATACTTTAAAATCGTGAGCATTGGTGTTCGTTTGATTGGTCAACTAGTGATAGATTGAAAACTAGTATTCGGTTGTCTAGATTGTTGAATTGTTGCGTTTAACGCGAGTTTTGAAGGAATTAACAACCAATTCAGTTCGGGTATCTTCGGTTTGATATACAGGCTGTTGGAAAATTATATTTTCAAGTATTAGGGCTGAATTGATTGTCGGTTACTCAAACGGGTCGGTACAACGCGAATTCGCGTTTATTGGGAAGTTGGTACGTTGTGCGTGCGAACTACCGACCCATTCAACTCGTATAGTGTCGTGTGGACTTGTTGGCTGTAATTATACTTAATTTGGTCCACACGGGGCTGAGTTGATTGCTAAGTGCATAAACCACTCGTTAACGCGCGTATTCTATTCAACTAGCAACTTTCGGGGTAATTTTGAAATCCTTTGTCCCCGGAATTATCTAAGGGTGGTTTCGATTAATACAAGGCCCCGGGGGCTGATGTAATTGAAGTTGGTAAGGTCGAGGATTTAGGTCAACCAAGTCATGTTAGAACGCCTCGTTGGATAAACGAGTCGGTATGGTTTAGTTAGTAATCTTTGTGCGCAATCCGACAGGTTGTGAATTGTGGATTTGATTAGAGATTCTCTAGCTTGTTGTTGATGGTGTGGCTCGTATCAGGTGAGTTCATGATGCCCCTTTTTAACTCTTTTTACGTTTTGGGCTAGCATTTACACCTCCGTACGATTTTATCCGTTTAAACGTTCTGGACGATATTGTGCAGTTTCAATGGTAATTGTATATTTCTAGAATTATGTTTAGATTATATCCTATGCCGTAGGATATTTTTAAACCCGTTTATAATCTTATAATCCCGAAACTTATATATATTACCTATAGTCTAGGCTTGAGGTTATTATTGGGCCTTGTAATAGTTCCCGAACTACTCCTTATTTATAGTTTACATGTGGTGATGTTGTTTGGTTGATCGATTGGCTAAGGTTTACATTATTGATAGTCCATGCTTAAGGGCATTATTAGACTCGTTTACTGTTTTATATATTCCTGAAGAACTATATATTATTGATAGCCTATGCCAGAGGATATCATTAGATTCATTTATAATTATATATTTCTGAAAATTATATTAATTATAATCTAGGCCTTAGGATATTTTAGACTTGTCTTAAATTACTTAAGGTTATATATATTACTTATAGTCTAGGCTCGAGGATGTCATTACTCCTGGTATTAATTGAGTACTTGTCGACCTTCTTATATTAGTTCGTATTTCGGACGGACTTATAAAGATATATATGTATATTCATATGTTATCCTATGGCTTATGATTGTTAATATTAAATTTGTTCTTAGTGACTAAGAATTAGTTGTGTGTGCCTACTGTGTGTGGGTATACGGTGCAATGATGGTTTTGGCCGGGCCAAACTATACAACTTGGGTTCTAAAACCCTGTGGCAGGCCCTGGAAAGCTCGTGAGGGGGGAGGCTCGTGTGGCATAATCATCATTGTATTAGGGTATTAGTGTGCATGGTGATTTTGGCCAGGCCAAACTATACTACTAAGGTTCTAAAATCCCGTGGCGGGCCCTGGAAAGCCCGTGAGGGGGGAGGCTCGTGTGGCATGATAACAATCATATTGAATTTTGCGTGCATGATGATTTTGGCTAGGCAAAACTGTAAGACCCTGAATCCCGGAAATCCTACAGTTGGTAATCATATCCAGAATTCACAAATTTAAAACCCAAAGCAATTCATTTTATTTTAAAAACCAGTTCAGAGTATATAATCAGCAGAAAGTCATAAGTATCAAAACAAGTTCCCAAAAACCGGGAAATATGCCCAAAACCAAATTTGAATGCATTTAATAATAATTGAAAAGAAAATAATTTCATTATCAATTTTCCCGACTAGCTATGCCTTCAACCATCCTAGTTGGACCTGGTAGCAGAAACAGTAAGTAATACAGGCCTCTCACCACGAGTCGTAACTCGAGTAATATATTGGACCCTAATACAAAAAATCCACACGGTACGGACCACTCACCACGAGTCGTAACTCGAGTAATATATTGGACCCATGGATATGCAACACGAGCCTCTCACCACGGGTCGTCACTTGAGTAATATATTGGACCCGGCCACAATCCATACAAACACACACCCAAAGGCATACTTACACGTAAGTTCATCAAGTACACACATCAATAGGTATACATATAAATACATGCCCCATGGCTTAATCACGATGAATTATTACATTTCTACAAGTATAGATCATAGGTAATATGTATGATGCATCAAAAATACAATTACTTCAAGTAAACCTATAAGCAGTCACTTAACAGTTCAACGGGTAAAACAAGTAGGTGTGTATGCTATCCCAAAACGTAAAAAGTAAAAAGGGCATCATGAACTCACCTGATACGAGGCACACAACCATAACGAGCTAGAGAACCCCTAAGTATTCCCACAACTCACACGCCTGTCGGATTACACACAATAATTACTAACGATACCGAAAGGACTCGTTTATCCTACGAGGAGTTCTAACATGGTTCGATTTACCTAAAGCTTCGACCTCACCAAGTTCAATTATAACAGCCCCCGGGCCTTGGTTTACCAAAACGACCCTTAGATACTCCCGGGAATAAAGAATTCCCAAACTACCCCCGGAGGTTGCTAGATAAGACGAATGTGCGCGTTTATGATTTGTTTATGCTCTTAGCAACCAACTCATCTCCGTGTGGACCAAATTTAATATAATCACAGCCAACAAGTCCACACGATACTACACAAGTTGGATGGGTCGGTAACTCACAAGCACGACGCACCAACTATCCAATAAACGCGAATTCGCATTGTACCGACCCGTTTGAGTTACCGACAACCAATTCAGCCCCAATACTTAAAAAAATAATTTTCCAACAGCCCGTATATCAAACCGAAACTGCCCGAACTGAATTGGTTATTAATTCCTTCAACCCTCGCGTTAAACACAACAATTTCGACAATCTAGACAACCGTAAACTAGTTTTCAATCTATTACTAGTTGACCAATCAAACGAACACCAATGCTCACGTTACTAAAGTATGTTATATTGGAGATACCTAGGAAGATTATGGAGCAAAAACCTCAATCAAAACAGCCCCAAAACTGCTCAAATGGACAGCCACCCGGTAAGCCTAAAACAAGCGATTTATCGATCAATATGCGAGATATAAAGATGTATTAGGGTGTAAAAGACTATTAGGGGTGTAGCACTAACCTTGAATTAGAGTTTTACCCCTAGATTATAGCTGGAAAAAAGAAAAAAACGTGGCTTGGATGTGGCTGCTGGTTGCGATCGGCAGGTAGGAGAACAAGGGGTTAGGGTTTTGTGATATTATAAAATGTTACACTCTAGCCCATTGAATTTGAAAGATGTAGCAACTTGAATGAAAAGTTAATTAAGTTACTTACGGGAATGACCAGGAGGTCCTCGGAGTGAACCGGATCAAACCTGAGAATTATACAAACTCTACATAGCTTCATCACTAAACCGAAATTAACGGACGTTACAAGTCCACCCCCTTACAACGGGATTCGTCCCCGAATCCCGATGCGACAGGAACACCTGTGGGTAGAACTTCAACATCTCGTCCTAGGATTCCCAAGTAGCCTCGGAATCCCTATGGTGCCTCCACTGCACCTTCACCTGCCTAACTACCTTATTCCTCAAATGCCTTTCCTGACGGTCAAGAATAGCGACAGGTTCTTCAACTTAATTCAGCTTACTATCGAGCTCGATATCACCAAGAGGCACATGGCCCTCCTCATCCGCTAAACATTTCCTCAAATGAGATACGTGGAAAGTAGGATGAATCCCAGCGAGCTCGTCGGGCAAATCCAATCTATACGTTACCTCACCAACACGTGACAAGATACGCAACGGACCTATGAACCTCGGACTAAGCTTCCCCCTCTTACGAAAACGAATAACACCCTTCCAAGGAGAAACTTTTAACATAACCTGATCACCGGACTCAAACACAATAGGCCTTCGCCTTTTATCCGCATAGGACTCTTGACGATCCTAGGCGGCCTTCATAAAATCCTTATTCTTATCAAGCTTCTCAGTAGTAGCTTCAACCACCTCCAAACTACCCAACTGTTTCTGACCGATGGAGCCCCAACAGACTGGAGTCCTACACCTACGCCCATAAAACATCTCAAACGGCGGCATCCCAATAGTGGCGTGGTAACTGTTTTTATAAGAAAACTCGACCAACGGTAAGTGACGATCCCAACTACCACCAAAATCGATAACCAGCAAGTGTACCGATCGCAAGTAGTATAGACCAAGGAAGTCCGAGTATCGAACACGTAGACACGTAAGAACGCTAATGATCACTAACCCTAGAGAAGACCTACCTAAGAATAATATTTAATTGATTTTTGATTTTTAAATACTTAACTGGACTAACTAGACTGACTGACAAAATTTAACGAAAATGGAAAACTTAACGACAAACTAACTGTGTTAACTTAGGATGGAGAAAAACGTCTACCTAGGTCTGAATCAAACTGTAGGCCTAACAAGCTAATGGATTGAATGACTTCAAGACACCGGTCCCTAAAGATGACACGACTAAGGATCGCTCGGGCTCACTGGATTACCTCTCGGTCTCACTCAACAAGCATAAACTACTCAAAATCGACTAAAACGACTAAACCGGGAAACAATTGCTAACGTGTTCTAATGTTGACTCACCTCTCGGTCTCACCAACACTCGAACCTAATGGCGATGCATACTACACAACCAAGGATAGAGGAACAATTCAACTTAAACCAAAATAGATCAACTAGTCGCTCAAAACACCTAAACCTAACAAGAAACGAACTCGCTCTCGCGCAATTCTTATTCTAGCATGCAAAGATAATGAGACAACCCTACTTCTTATCACCTCTCGGTCTCTAAGAAGGTGCCTAACCGCTGTACTTTAACCTCAAATTCACGTAACAAAACCCTACGGTTGTACCTACTGCAAACAAACCCTAAACACAAAGTCTAGAATCAAACAATGCACCGATCAATCAACACAAAACAAATTAACCGACACAAGGGGTTTATGCAATGAATCACCAAAATTTCCAGCCCTTAAACACAACCTATTTCATATCTAAATCAAACTTTACAATAACAATTCAAGTCTATCAATCAAACAATCCATAAAACTCATCAAACACTAACAATAATCATCATTTCTAGGTAGAACCGACAAGTTTAGCCGAACATAATTTTTGGACAGCAGCAAATACTCACTAAAATCACCAAATAACTCATCTCAAACATCAATTCAATCATTCAACAATCAATAGCAATCATAAACAAGTTAATCTCTAACACAATTGCAAAACTATGTATCAATTGAACAAGTAAGATAATATGATGAACAATGTTTAAAGAGGAAGAATATGACATGGTTTTCGGCTGCTCTTTGCTGCAATAAACTGATGTAAAACGTCCCCGAGGCTTGTTCTTGTGTCCTTCTTCCTTCCCTAGCCGTCACACACTCAAACCCTAAGCACAAAAAAGATTTTTCTCCCTCTCTCCTTTGCTGCCTGCTGCGATTGGCCTAGTATAGGGGCTGTTAGGGTTTTATTTTTTTTTAATATTATAATATCATTGTAAGACTTGGGCCTCCATGATGCATATCGACCGAGCTTTGAGTTGTTTCTTGAAATTGTATGCGTAAAAGGCTCGTAAACTCCTCGAAAAGCTCGGTTTCTTAATACTTTCACCCATAGCCTTCAAGATATAGATTAATATGTAAAAGCTATCTAAAACGAGTTAAAACACATAAAATATAATATAATACGTAGATAAAAGGTGCGAAAAATAAGTGTGTTTTACAACACATCAGTTGCGCCCGGATGAATAGAATAGCGCAACTTGTGTGCTTCATCTAGAATTTTACTCCTGAATCCCCCATACCTGGGTACCCATAGACGACCATCCTTATTCTTTACCCCGTCACCTACGTCTTCCAACAACTTTTCCTGACCGTAAATACGTTCTGACATAATCTATTCCACTTGCAAAGCCTCATTCTGAACGTTGGCTATCTGTTTCAAAATATCGGGTTTGAGAATAAGCTAATAAGATTTCACACGAATAGGTTTCGGCCTCTCCTTTCGGCTTAACGTGTCGGCTACCACGTTAGCCTTACTGGGATGGTACATAATCTCCAAAGCATAATCCTTAATCAACTCCAACCACCGAAACTGCCGCATATTCAGTTCCTTCTGCTCGAAGAAATACTTTAAGCTCTTATGATCGGTATGGATGACACAAGGGATACCATACAAATAATGTCTCCACAACTTAAGCGCAAACACAACCGCTGCCAGCTCCAGATCGTGAGTAGGATAATTCGCCTCATGAGGCTTTAACTGTCATGAGGCATAAGCTATGACTCGGCCCCGCTGCCTCAGAATACATCCAAGCCCCTGGTAAGAGACATCAGAATAGAAAACCAGATCGTCAATGCCATCGGGTAAAGCTAGAATCGAAGCATGCGTCAACCTGTTCTTTAATTCGAGAAAAGCCTCCTCCTGCTCAGTACCCCAAACAAACTCAACGCTCTTCTTAGTCAACTTGGTCAATGATGAAGCGATTTTCAAAAAGTCAGGAATAAATCAGCGGTAATACCCCGCCAAGACCTGAAAGCTACGAATTTCGGACGGAGACTTAGGAGAATCCCATTTATTTACGGCTTCCACTTTTGCAGGGTCTACCAAAATACCACTCGGGTTAATAACATGACCCAAGAACTAAACCTCGCGCAACCAGAAAGAGCACTTAGAAAATTTCGCGTACAGTTTATTCCTTCGCAGTGCCTCCACAACTTCCGTGAGATGACAAGCGTGATCGAATTCGCTTTTGGAATACACGAGAATGTCGTCAATGAACACAATAACAGAATGATCAAGCATAGGCCTACACACCCGGTTCATAAGATCCATGAACGCTGCCGATGCGTTGGTCAAACCAAAAGACATCACGAGAAACTCATAATGTCCATAACGAGTGCGAAAAGCAATCTTAGGAATATCTTCTTCACGAATTTTCAGCTGATGATACCCTGACCTAAGGTCGATCTTCTAGAACCAACTAGCTCATTGGAGCTGATCAAATAAGTCATCAATCCTTGGTAGAGGGTACCGGTTTTTCACAATAACTTTATTCAGCTCACGGTAGTCGATGCACATCCGCATGCTACAGTCCTTTTTTACGAACAAGACCGGGGCACCCCAAGGTGAGATGCTCGGTCGAATGAAGCCCTTTCCGAGTAAGTCTTCCAATTGAGCCAGAAGTTCTTTCATCTTGCTTGGTGCTAGGCGGTATGGAGCTCGAAAAACGGGTTTCGCACTAGGCACAAAGTCTATCTGGAACTCGACCTCGTGATCCGGCGGCACATCTAACAAATCCTCAGGAAATACATCCGGGTAATCCCGAACAGTAGGAACATCACCGACGATAGCCACCTCGGTTTTTACGTCTATAGCATACGCCAGATACGCCCCGCAACCTCGCTGCATAAGTTTTCCCGCCTTAAGCATGGATATGATATGTGGTGTCGCACCACTCCGATCACCGAAAACAGTGATCTGGGTCCCATTCGGGGCCCTTAAACGTAGAGGGAAAGTTAAGAGTTGTCAGAGAATGGGTACCTCGATTGACTATTTGTACCTGTTATTATTATTTAGATTTTATATTTATTATTTATAATATCAATTTAGAATATAAAGATATCTTATTATAATGTATAACTCCCCAGAAATTTCAATTGCGCTCAAATTCATCACTGTAGGAATTGGGTTCAAGCTTTCCCCAACCCAGTTTCTGACCACAGATAATCTGAGCATCTACACTCGCGAGCTAATCCATCCCAAGCACCACGTCGAAACAGCCCAGCAGCATCAAATACAGCCGCACTGGAAATTTATGCCCTGACAACTCGATGGAACAACCCTGAATAGCCCTAGAAACAGAAACGGACTTTCCTACGGCGACTTTCACCTCAAACAAATCGACTACACGCTCGGGTGATTTATTCAAAGCGGATCAAAACACGGTAGACACAAAACTCCTACTGGCACTCGAATCAAACAAGACCGAAGCCAGTAATTCATCAATTAAAAAGGTACCTAAAATAATATTACACTACTACTTAGCTACACAGTCACACATACGTTTCCGAAAGAATAAGGAATTATAAACGGTAGAATATAAAGGATGAATATGGAAAGGAGTACCTGAAACAACGTCCGCATCGTCCTTTGCTTCCCTTTTGGAGATGTTGAAAGCCCTCGTCGTGGCCTTTGGCTTTTCTTCCGTTTTCCCCCTCGAGGAAGTCCCCTGCTCGGACCCCCCCCCACTCTACCGGCCTGACAATTGGATGCTAAGTGCCCAGATCCCCTACATCGGAAACAAGTCAGAGTCGGACACTCGTGGTTGGGGTGTCCAGTCTTTCCACAACGAAAACAAGGTTTAGCCCCAAGCCTGCACTCCCCCCTATGAGGTTTCCCGCACTTCTTACATTTATCCACTTCCCCTATGATCTGAAGCCTCAGTCTTCACTCACTTTCCTGCCAGATTAAAGTTGTTTCCCCCGAACTGTTTACCATTGGATTTCGAATTCGAGTTCCAAGTCTTCTTAATCTCAAACGACACTAGCTTCTCCCTATGATCATACAAAGTACCAGCTAGGGTAACCACCGAATGGAAAGAGCTCATGTCGGTGGTCACCACACCCCAACGAATATCCACAGGAAGACCCTTCACATATTTCTTAATCCTCTTAGTTTCAGGAGTAACCAAGTCAGGACACAATCGAGCCATTTGATTAAACTTAGTGGTATACTCCCGATGTGACATGTTACCCACCTCTAAGGTCAAGAAATCTTGTTAAATCTTATCCAACTCGTGTGGAGGACAAAACTGATCGAGAATCAACTGCTTCAACTCCTCCCAAGACATCCTCCTAATAGAACGATCACCCATAGCCTGAGCCAGATTATCCCACCAACACAGCACCTCAGAATGAGACGAGGCGGTAGCATAAGTAACCATATCCTCCCCTTTACACTTACTGATCCTCAACACTGTTTCCATTTCTCTCACCCACTGATGTGCTGCTGATTCATCCTTGGTACCATCAAAAGTAGGAGGGTCACACTTCTTGAAGTCTCCATACGAACAACCCATAGTAGACACACTAACAGCCCGAACCTCCTCCTCATCCTCACTCGGCACAATCACCTCATCCTCAACTTGAGTTTTCTTACCCTTTTCTCCTTTATCCGAGCTCTTACCAACCATCGATTCCTCCATAGCCCTAACAGCCTCAGCAACGATCTCGGGAATGGCACTATGAAGGACATGGTAAACTTCAGCCGCGATAGCCGCACGCATAGCAGGATCTAAGGTGGGATTATCCCCCTCCTCATGAATCGGGGTCTCTTCCTGCTATGGAGTTGGGTTCTCTTTCTCGGCCTCGGCACGTGGCTTACGACCACGACCCCGGACACTAGAACGACCTCTCTTAGCTGTACGAGTATCAACCATGACTTATCCCTACAAAGACAGAACTTTAACACGGTTAAGTACAAGTAGTATTTAGAACATGTAAGGTAAGGGTAAACTACTAATGACATTGATCAAGTGTAATTAGTCGTTTACTTTACCCGCCTGTCCTAAACACCCCCTGCCCCTAACCATATTAGCGTTCTATCTACACTTAAGCAATTATTCACATAATGGAAATTTTAAAACTCATAAGAATGGCTAAACAATTAAAGTTACCTCTTGGCGTGCAGCTACTCGCGGTTGGCATTTCTGGTCTTTTCTTTTACAGTTCGAGTCCAAACATTCAGAAATGCTCGGATCCCTCGAACAATGGCTCTGATACCAACTTGTAAGACCCTGAATCCCGAGAATCCTACAGTTGGTAATCATATCCAGAATTCACAAAATTTAAAACTCAAAGCAATTCATTTTATTTTGAAAACCAGTTCAAAGTATATAATCAGCGGAAAGTCATAAGTATCAAAACAAGTTCCCAAAAACCGGGAAATATGAATGCGTTTAATAATAATTGAAAAGAAACAAATTTCATTATCAATTTTCCCAACTAGATATGCCTTCAACCGTCCAAGTAGTCTCGAGCACGTCCAAACGGTAAACATCCTCCTCTTAACCTGAAACTCAAACTAACATACACACAAAGTCAGAATGAGCTGAGTGAGTTCAAGTTTTATAAAATCAATGTTTATTAATCAGTTTAAAGTACATAAACCTTGTAAATCGTAATTAAATAAATAATTGTCTTTCCTTTAAAACATTTATGCTAACACGGGCCTCGCACCATGAGTCGTGACTCGAGTAATATATTGGGCCCTGTAGCAGAAACAGTAAGTAATACGGGTCTCTCACCACGAGTCGTAACTCGAGTAATTATTGGACCCTAATACAAAAAATACACACGGTACGGGCCTCTCACCAAGAGTCGTAACTCGAGTAATATATTGGACCCATGGATATGCAACATGAGCCTCTCACCACGAGTCGTCACTTGAGTAATATATTAGACCCAGCCATAATCCATACAAACACACACCCAAAGGCATACTTACATGTAAGTTCATCAAGTACACACATCAATAGGTATACGTATAAATATATGCCCTATGGCTTAATCACGACGAACAATTACATTTCTACAAGTATAGATCATAGGTAATATGTATGATGCATCCAAAATACAATTACTTCAAGTAAACCTATAAGCAGTCAGTTAACCGTTTAACGGGTAAAACAAGTAGGTGTGTATGCTAGCCCAAAACGTAAAAAGTAAAAGGGCCATCATGAGCTCACCTGATACGAGGCACACAACGACAACGAGCTAGAGAACCCCTAAGTATTCCCACAACTCACACGCCTGTCGGATTACACATAATAATTACTAACGATACCGAAATGACTCGTTTATCCTACGAGGCGTTCTAACATGGTTCGAGTTACCTAAAGCCTCGACCTCATCAAGTTCAATTATAACAGCCCCCGGGCCTTGTGTTTACCAAAACGACCCTTAGAAACTCCCGGGAATAAAGAATTCCCAAACTACCCACGGAGGTTGCTAGATAAGACGAATGTGGGCGTTTATGAGTTGTTTATGCTCTTAGCAACCAACTCATCTCCGTGTGGACCAAATTTAATAAAATCACAGCCAACAAGTTCACACGATGCTACAAAAGTTGGATGGGTCGGTAACTCGCAAGCACAACGCAC
Organism: Bidens hawaiensis; assembly: GCF_021521415.1. Classification (NCBI taxonomy): domain Eukaryota; kingdom Viridiplantae; phylum Streptophyta; class Magnoliopsida; order Asterales; family Asteraceae; genus Bidens; species Bidens hawaiensis. Next base: position 1,017,481 of record NW_027491069.1, on the reverse strand, counting down.
CAACTATCCAATAAACGTGAATTCGCGTTATACCGACCCGTTTGAGTAACCAACAACCAATTCAGCCACAATACTTAAAAAAATAATTTTCCAACAGCCCGTATATCAAACCGAAACTGCCCGAACTGAATTGGTTGTTAATTCATTCAACCCTCGCGTTAAACGCAACAATTTCGACAATCTAGATAACCGAAACTAGTTTTCAATCTATTACTAGTTGACCAATCAAACGAACACCAATGTTCACGATACTAAAGTATGTTATATTGGAGATACCTAGGAAGATTATGGAGCAAAAACTTCAATCACAACAGCCCCGAAACTGCTCAAATGGAGAGCCACCCGGTAATCCTAAAACAAGCGATTTATCGATCAATATGCGAGATATAAAGATGAATTAGGGTGTAAAAGACTAGTAGGGGTGTAGGACTAACCTTGAATTAGAGTTTTACCCCTTGATTATAGCTTGAAAAAAGAAAAAACGTGGCTTGGGTGTGGCTGCTGGTTGCGATCGGCAGGTAGGTGAACAAGGGGTTTGGGTTTTGTGATATATTATAAAATGTTACACTCTAGCCCCTCCAATTTGAAAGATGTAGCAACTTGAATGAAAAGTTAATTAATTTGCTTACGGGAATGACCAGGAGGTCCTCAAAGCGAACCGGATCAAACCCGAGAATTATACAAACTCTACATAGCTTCATCACTAAACCGAAATTAATCGACGTTACACAAACTATACTACTCAGGTTCTAAAATCCTATGGCAGGCCCTGGAAAGCCCGTAACGGGGGCGGCGCGAGTGGCATAATCATCATACCGGGTGTCACACCCCGAATATCTTAACTTAAGCAGCGAAAGATTTGACTAAGTCGTTTCGGGTGGTGACAGATGACGTTTCAGCCAATCACATTCAAATATACATATGAAATCATAAGTTGGACTTTATTTAACCAACAACGTTTTTACACGTGTTCAAATACACCACTTTTATTCAAATTACAAGTCCAACTAGACAAAAGTCAGCATTTTTCTCCATTAAAACACACATCGCCGTTTTTCCATCATGCTCCACGAAGCTCCAAATTATCATTTACCTGAAAAGTATATTAAAATATTTGTCAACATGTATGTTGGTGAGCTCTCGGCTTTTACATCAATTATTTCTTCATTTTTATTAATAAGAATATCTTTAATAACTTTAAATCTTGCATTTTATTTCTTAAACAAATCGTATTAGTTGTAAACGAGCTAAGAGTACAACACATGTATGATTATCAAATGAATAACACGAAACATACCAAACTCGAAATATTCCCACCTTCGTAACCAATATATCTGGCTAAATGAGGGGCGTCACCCTGATAGATCTATCAATATTTCTACGCCCTAGACCAAGGTTAACGGTTTTCCCATTCAAGAGACTCATCCCATTTAATACGTTTTGTAAAATAAAATACATCATTTAAATATACTTTTCCCCCAAAACAGTTATATATATGAAACGTTATCAAAATGAGGGGATTGTGAGAAACTCACCTTTAGCGGGTATAATATTGATAATGTCCAAATGACTCATGTCCTATTAATATGGTACCCGCTTTAGTAATATATTAATTTGTTCTTTAGCTTAAAATATTCACACATACATTTTATTTATTGAAAATGTTCCTTTTCATCATTTTATAAATTTTGTGTTCAAACGACCGGTAGGCGATTTTTTTATGGTTGGGTTAAATCCAGGCTGTCAATCCTCACCAAAGCACACAATTCCTAACAGTCATAATCACAGTCATAATCACCTAATATTTAAAATATTAGGTTCAACTTATTTCTTTCAATGCACGTAAAACATTTAGAAAATAAAACATGCACAAGAGTTTTATAATAATTTATATAATATTGTTTTCATCAATAAAAATTATTTATTTTTATTAACTTATGTTTTTTTTAATACCATTTATTTATAAGTTTGTAAATTTTATATTTTAAAGTTAATTTTTTGTCGGTTTTTCGTTAAAAATCCAAACATTCGACCGTTTACATAAACGACTATTAAACTAAACCAAATAAAGCATGGTATACATTTAATGCATCAAATATAATCATTCATGTTATTTCATCACTTAACCTACAACAATCTTACTAGCATCACAAACTAAACCAAATAAAACAGGGTATACATATAATGCATCAAATATAATTATTCATGTTATTTCATCACTTAACATGCAACAATCTCACTTGCATCACAAACTAAACCAAATAAAACACGGTCTACATATAATGCATCAAATATAATCATTAATGTTATTTCATCACTTAACCTACAACAATCTTACTAGCATCACAAACTAAACCAAATAAAACATGGTATAAATATAATGCATCAAATATAATCCTTTATGTTATTTCATCACTTAACCTACAACAATCTACTAGCTTCATATTAAGAAGCACATGAATAATATGTACATTATGCATACCTACTTGTACATTTTCCATACATACAAGAAAGGCTCATTTTTTTAGATCAAATTAATCATACATTTAAGACTTTTTATCATTCTAAAAACTTAAAACAACAACCATCTAATATTTCCAGCTTCTAGTTTTCCAACAAGACATTCATGTGTACACAATATATATATATATATATATATACACACATTACAACACACACACAAACATACATTTACACACACCCAATTCTTTCCTCGTTTCATCATTCACATTTAAACCAAAACTAATCTAGATATTACGATCTTTAGCAATGGGAGTAAAATACACACATATGTGTGTATGTATATGTGTACGACACACATACACATACATACATACTCTTCATGGTTCACACACGCCACACACAACCATCACTTTGTTCCATTTTTACTTGTGTTTTCATGTTTGTGTTAATCTTCAATATATATATGAACACTATTTTGAGCATCAAACTAAAAAAAATGAAGATCTAAACATAAGGGTTTTACCTTAGAGTTAGATAAAGAAGGTAGGGTGGGTTCTTGGTAGGTTTTTCCTTGATTTCACCTAAAAATGCTTCATACCATTCCCTTAACTCCAATTTTTAATCTCTAACTCATGGTTTATGCTAGAATCTTCAAGTTTTGTATTATTTTAAAATGGAAGAAAAAGAGTGTAGATGACAAATGAAGTGGACGGTTGAAGGTGAAGTGAGAGAAAGGGTTGGGTGTTGGAAAATTGATTGAAATGGTTTTATGGTGGTAATAGATGGACAATTGTCCTTTTGCATGTAAAGGTGTGATACTTGGCGGTACCAACACACTCCATCTAAATTTGTAATGGTATTTGGTATTATTATTATTATTATTGCCAAACTAGCTTACATCTTATCTCATGTAGATATTTTATAAAATATTACTTACTTCATAATGATATTAGATCAAATAAACTTACTAGTTAAATCTATAACTAAATTTCCTATATACTAGTAATAAAAATATTAATTAAATTTATTTATTTATTTATTTTGAAAGTTAGGTTTGGTCTCTTATAGTGTGCTAGAGTGATTTTGCGCGCTTATTTACTATTTCACGAACCGAAACTTCAAAATTAATAAGTTTATGACATATTATAAATGTCTTTGTTAATAACATATTATTTTAGGTCATTCCCGATATTTTGGAATATTTTTGAATTATTAGCTTTACCTGGGTCATCGTTACTGTTTGTTTCGCCAGTGTTCGCTAGGAGATAAACTTGACTTTTTGAATATAATATAATTTAATATACATATTTTTGGAGCTTTTCGGAGTAAAGTAATGTCATTTGTTTATTATATTATTTTACATAAACGCGGGTTACATTGTCACGGAATTAGACTAAATTTTTTGCCGTTGTCACATTCTTCCCTCCTTTAAGAAATTTCGTCCCGAAATTTAAGAGGTGGCACTGGTGCTAGATTATACTGGGAAAAAGTGAGTGTATTTTTGCTTCATTCGGTCTTGACATTCCGACGTGAACTTGGGACCAAGCCTTGAATTCCATCTAACTATGACCAACTTTATACGGTTCCTCCTTAGCTTCTGAATCTTCCAATCTGTAACCTCTACGGGTTCTTCTATAAATCGAAGATTATCGTCTACGCGAATATGTCAATAGGAATAATCAAGGATTCGTCAGATAGGCATTTCTTCAAGTTAGACACGTGGAATACATCGTGTATTCCGCTAAGCTCTTCAGGCAATTCAAGTCAGTAAGCTACTGAACCAACCCTTTTAGTGACTAGGAATGGTCCAACATAACGAGGACTTAACTTGCCCTTTTTGCCAAATCGGACGACCCCCTTTGTAGGTTCCCTGGACGGATCGCACGAGATATCTCGGTCTACTCAGGTGCGGAATCCCTGCGTAGATCGTTATGAGTATAGAACACGAATCACACGTTATATATTATAACTCAAACACGTGATGTAATATCACTGTTACAGACTCTCGTCCTCACGTTACAATGAACTTGAACAACTGACACGAACTTAAACAACGATTACAAACCAAGCCGTAACCTAGGACTATTTATACACGACAACTTCGCCTGGCATGTTCAGGCGAAGTTGTCCATAACTTCGCTTGACTAACAAGTTCGCCTGTTAAGCGAACTTGTCAGTAACTTCGCTTAAACATACAAAACATAATTAAACATTACAGACTCGATTACAGACACTAGACTATGAACTACTGACATTATGCACCAACAGACTCCCCCTTGGCAGTAGCTTCATATCTTGATCTTTAAGCACTTGTCTTGTAATCTTCAATCTTGTATCTTCACGCATGCACTCCTTCTCTAACACAAACTGACACAACTCTTTGATACTTCCTCGCTTCTTCCTTCCAAGCAGGAATATAAAAGATTTTCTTCTCATTAAGCACCTTCAGATCAGCTTGCGATAAGTTTACCAAATGCATCGGATCGTAAACTCTTAGGAGCTCTTGTTCATCCTCGTCTTCCATCACAGCCTCTGCTGTCTCACAATCCACATACCACCACTTTAGGTCTTTAAGCACATCATTGGGCATTAGCTTCATCGGTACTTCTTTAAGGCACCAGATCGGTTTATACTTCATGACCATCCAAGGTTTTCCATCAGCTCTCAAACCTCTATCCTTGTCTTTAACAAGTTTTCCCTTTAAGAATTAAATAACACGATCAAGTCCAAGTAACCATATACAAAATCATAAAACTACCTAAGTACAAAAAACTTTTAAAAATTAAAGTACAAGGGATCAAATTTCAGTCTCGATAGGGACTACTACGTTTTAGAAAAGATCCGAACAGGAATCATACTAACTACGTGACTGTCACATAGATCCGTGTTTAGCTGTATTATGACAGAAGGAAACAGGTTGTAGGCAGGTAAATAACTTAAGATGGTTTTCATCATTTCTGTGATACGAGTTAGGTTCAATTATTCCTCAAAATTTAAGTGGGCAACAACTCAGAGATTATGATGCCTCCTATCTATTCTCAAAGCGTATTTGGCTTTTCCCAAGTCACCCCGAATTGACTTCGACCCATAGTGTCTGATTAAGTTTGTAAGTACTCTTCATCTGCTTCCCGTTCTCTTTCTTACTCCATGATTGAGAAGTCTTGACATTTTCAGCTCTAGAATGTTTTCATAACTCATAATTAATTTTTTTTTTTTTATGATAAACATTTACATAGACTTCAGAGTAGTAAACAACTGCAAGTCCCGAATCTGGATCACTGCAGTTTCTTGAAACGCTATCTTCACGGGAATCAGAACATTTACGGGCTCGTGTATGACTGGGTAATCGCTTTTCTGCCTATCATTCGGAAAGATATATATGGAGACATGCAAAACTCGTAGAGAGTTTCCACGTAAAATCAAGTAGATTTAGTTTGTATCACATCTACTTTTACGCACCATAAAAAGCTACCATGACATACAATAACTGTCCTAAAGTCTTTTAAGCCTAATAACTTCACTAGTTAAGCACACAGAATTAGTATATTTATCATTTTCCAAGGTTGGATCAATTTTCTGTTAAACATAGCAAACGAACTTCTTACGAAGTAGCAGACTTGAAAAATAATTTCATTTCCCTTAAAAAATTTTTTAACATTAATCGCCCCGACCAAAACAAAGTCTTTAGGTAAACGGCTATCCCGAAGATCCAATGGATCAGCTGGACCGACCACATACAAGTATGTGTCCTTCTAACTAAGTATGATCGACTAATTTTAAGCGAAAGAATGAAAACTCATCATAAACCGCCCCGGTCACTTTCAGTCCTTTGGTTAATGGCTATCCTCAAATTCTACAAGTAGAAAATGAGGACCAAAACATATCCGAAGACAAGTCCTTCAAACTGAGGCAATCGACATATTTTTAAGCGATAGTGACGTTTTTTTTTTAAATATAACATGAAAAGCATGGTTACTCGGGATTGATCATCCCATTCAGCTCGATAAGGTTTTGAAATCTTGTTTTGTCAAACGCTTTAGTATAAAGATCAGCGAAATTATCAAGCGTATCCACCTTTTCAAGCACAATCAGTTTCTTCTCAGCACAATCCCGTATAAAATGATGACGTATGTATTATGTTTAGTTTTACTGTGCTTCACGGGATTGTTAGTTACTGAGATAGCAGCTGTGTTATCAATGCAAATAGGAGTAAGTAAGAAATTCAGACCATAGTCGCGCAACTGTTGTTGTATCCAAAGAACCTGGGAGCAGCAGTTGGATGCTGCCATGTATTCTGCTTCGCAGGTTGAAATTGCGACCGAAGTCTGTTTCTTGCATTGCCACGACACCAATCTGCCACCAAGAAACTGACATCCTCCAGTTGTTGACTTCCGACTCTGATTGCACCCTCCATAATCAGAATCCGTGTAAGCGACTAGCTCCAAGTATCCTCCTCTCGGGTACCACAACCCCAGCTTCGGTTTGCCCTTGAGATACCTCAGTATCCTCTTCACACCCTTCAGATGAGATTCTTTTGGGTTTGCCTGAAAGCGTGCACAAAGACAAACATCAAACATTATATCAGGCCTAGAAGCAGTTAAGTACATTAAAGAACCTATAAAACCCCGATATTGAGTTGGGTCCACATCTGCATCACCGTCTGACTCAGCACCCAATTTGTGATTGACGCAGATTGGAGTGTCGAATGGAGTGCTGTCCTCCATCTTGAAGCGTTTGAGCACATCATGGACATACTTGGTCTGATGAATGAACATCCCATCCTTCTTCTGATCAACCTGCAATCCTAAAAAGAAAGTTAGTTCACCCATAGCACTCATTTCAAACCTCTTTTTCATGACGGCCTCAAAATCTTGACACATGGAGACTCTTGATGCAGCAAAGATAATGTCATCCACGTAGACTTGCACCAGCAGTAAGTCGCTTCCATCTCTCTTGAAGAACAACGTGCCAATCTATTTTCCCTCTTTCAAACCCATTTTCAAGCAAGTAATCTGATAAAGTCGAATACCAGGCACGAGGTGCCTGATGTAGTCCATACAATGCCTTGCTTAACTTGTACACGTGATCAGGAAAGTCTGGGTCAGGAAAACCCGGAGGTTGCTCAACATACACTACCTCATCAACTTTCCTATTCCGAAACGCACTCTTCACATCCAACTGAAATACCTTCATCTTCTTATAAGCAGCGAACGCCAAAAACAATCTAATGGCTTCCAACCTTGCGACAGGAGCGAACACTTCATTATAATCAATCCCCTCTTGTTGATTAAAACCTTTAACGACTAGCCTCGCCTTGTTTCTTATGATAATCCCTTTCTCATCTCTCTTGCACTTAAACACCCATTTTGTGCCTATCGCATGCACATGCTTCGGTTTTTCAACCAAAGTCCAAACTTCCATTTTCTTGAATTGAGCCAACTCTTCTTGCATAGCTTCGACCCACGAGCTGTCCTTGAGAGCCATTTGATAATTCTTCGGTTGAATCTGGCTGATAAAGCAGGTGTACAAGCATTCGTTGACTATGCCTGTCTCCTTGATGCTTGTGTAAACACAGGTGTGCTCATTCAAGCTACGTCTTGTTTGTACACCGGAGGACACATCACCAATCACATTCTCCAAAGGGGTGATCTTTATGAATTCTCGTGGTCGGAACAGAACCGACATGCAAATTGTCTTCCAAGTTAGAAGAGAGCTCGTCAATGGTTGTTTCATGCTGAGAGTGAAATGGATTGAAAAATTCTTCTTCAGTCGAGGCAGCAGGGGTATCGACAGCATTTGATGAGGAAGGTTGACATTTATCGATCAGCTGTCTTTGCAATAGGTTTTCTTCCTCATCAAGGATCATCTTCGTAGCAACTCTCTCTTCTTCTTCAGCAATATCCAAATACGGTATGTTAAAAGACTTAAAAAGTTTAACATAGTCGAAAAACTCAGCAGGTCCGTTGCTTGGTTTTGGCGGTTGGTAACTTGTGATATCGGTGTTACACACCACCTCAACCTTGCTGGTCGATGTATTAAAGACACGTCTGTTGGGAGTCCCAACAACATAACCGACTAAGATTCCTTCATCGGCTACTTCACCAAATTTAGAATTTGTCTTTAAAATCGAACAAGGGGACCCGAATGGTTCAAGACCACTCAAGTTTGGCTTTCTCCCATGCATAAGCTCATAACACGTTTTACCAAGTCTTTTAACAGTTAAGACTCTATTCAGAACATAACAGGCTGTAGCAACAGCTTCAGCCCAAAACACCACAGGAAGCTTCGAATCAGCCAGCATTGTTCTGGCTCCTTCAATTAATGTTCTGTTCTTCCTTTCAGCCACTCCATTCTGTTGCGGTGTATACGGAGCGCTGTATTGGTGTTCAATCCCTTTCTGAAGGCAGAAGATCTCCATCTCAAAATTCTTGAACTCCGTTCCATTGTCACTCCTGATGAACTTAACCCTTTTATCCATAACGTTCTCAACTATGGTAATCAAATTCTTCACCATCTGAGCCGTTTCGTCTTTTGATTTCAGGAAATATACCCACGAATATCGTGAGTAGTCATCAGTGATCACCAAGCAATAAGAAGTACCTCCTAGACTTTTTGCATTCACGGGACCGAAGAGATCCATGTGAAGCAATTCTAGGGTACTGGCAATTGAATTGACTTTCTTGGTGAGATGGGATTTCTTGTGCTGCTTTCCCTTCTTGCACGCTATACATTTATCTTCAAAATTGAAACTCTTCAAGGGAACGCCCAGCACAAGTCCATTCTTGACAATGTTGTTCATCTTCCGAAGATGAATGTGCCCCATTCTCCTATGCCACAATTCGGACTCCGATTCGCTCGCTTTTGTCATAAGGCATGATTCTTCCGTGGCCATTTCAGTCGACCTCATATCCATAATATATGTATTCCTTTCACGTGGAGCCTTCATCACAATCCACTCCTCTGGTATCTGAAAACCAGGTTGCAACACAATCGCCTCATTCTTTGTAAAATGAACGGTGTACTCCTTATCACAGATCTGCGACACACTCAGCAGATTGTGCTTCAATTCTTCTACAAAGTTAACTTTCTCCAATGTCATCTTTCCGTTCAACACCGTTCCCATTCCTGTAATCTTTCCACCACTTTCACCGGCAAAGCTCACTCTCCCTCCTTGAACAGGTTTCAAATCGTGTAACAAGTATTTGTTACCCGTCATGTTCCGGGAACAGCCGCTATCTACAACCCAAAGATTGTTGGCAGCCCTGTTCAACTGTTCCTGCACAATAAAGCAAAAGATTAGAATATAGGGACCCAAGACCAATTGGTCTTGGATCTATACATCCCAAACTTTGGCTTTCCAAAGTTAGTATCTCGATAATTCCTATAAGTCCTATTAGGAATCCTCCTTGAAGATTGATTGTGAGGCCTTCCAAACCTTTGTGAATTGAAAGAATTATAGCTTGTGGTTTGGTTATTACAGTGTAAAACTGAGATTTGTTTCTATGAAAACCTGAATTAGTCACATTTTTGAATTTTAAATGGTTTTCATTTTTAGGAGCATGATAATTACTATTAGGCTTATTCTCAGTTTTAGTAGGCCTTACACCTCTGAATCGCTGCTTCAGAGGGCAATCTGCAACTAGGTGCCCTAATTGATTACATCTAAAACAACACCTATGCTCAACTTTTTTATCAACCGGTGTTTTTGATGTCGAGGCTTTATTACCGCCCGTTCGTCTCACATATGGTGGGACGTACGGATTTAGTGGAGTACTCTTTTTATTCGTCTTATCTTTCTCTCCACCATTGGGTAATACCACCTCCTCTTTTGCCTTACCAGACTCGGATGACTTATCCGAATCTGATGAGACTGGACTTGGATCAGAAATTTTAACACTTGAAACAGGCGAACTTGTTTCGCCTCCACTAACATTTGGTTCTTTACAAGTTACTTTAGCTGGTACTGTCTGAGCAACCTCAAAGTCAACAGATTTCTGAACACTAGGGTTAAAAGTGTAATTGTGATTATAAGGTGGTGGAACCTCATGATAACCGATTCCTCCTCTCTTAGCAGAGGAACCTTGATCACTAACAAGGTGATCAAGAATAGCAGAGGAATTTCTGAACTGCTCTAGTTTTCTATTCAGTTCCACCACTTTTACCTGGTGATCAGCAATCTGTTTTTCTCTATCAGCAATTAGTTTGGTTTTTTCCTCCAAAACTTCATAGCTTAAATCAATCACTTCAATTTTTTCAGCAAGTTTTGTTTTTAGACTTTTAACATCTTTTTCACAAGCTTTTATTTTGACTTTATAGCTATTTTCTCTTGCTTTTGTAAAATGATGATCTAGATTTAGGGTTTTAAATTCAGCATCCAACCTAACATACTGATCGGTTATAGTTGCTAATTGCTCAGACAAGTTTTCACATTTAGAGCATGTAGGTTTAGAACATACCTCGGAGAGCTGGTCATTAACGTCTGCCATAAGAGCTTTTTCTTCTCCGGTAACCTTCTCATTTTCTTTAGTTTCAACCTTCGCCAAATTTGCCTGCTCAAAAGTTTATTTAGAATGCAGGTTCTAGTTGTATTCACCATCTTCTCTGGACATCATTGCACTATAATCTTTAGAACCCCCACTTTGCTGTGGAGACCTGCCCTGACTTCGTTCCACACGCTCATTCCTGCATTCCTTTGCAAAGTGACCGTTTTGCTGACAATTGTAGCATCTCACCTTCGTCTTGTCAAACCCTGGCTTTCCACCGACAAACTTTCTCCCGGTCTTTCTCATAAACCGCTTCACTCTTCTTACGATCATAGCCATCTGCCATTGCAGATCCATTTCCTCCAGATCATCAGCATCAATCTGGTCATAGTCTTCATCCAACATAGCTGGATCAACAACCTTCCCTTGAATGTAGTTCTCATAGGAAGCAATAAATGAAGCATAGAGACCAAACTGCTCTTCAGCAGACTTGACACTCATAGGCATCTTGGAGTAGTTGTTTCTGGGAATACTTGGAGAGCAACTACTCTTGCTTACCTGGGGTTGAGAACCACTCGATCCACCTGCTACATAGCAAACATCACCATTTGTGTTGACTGACACATGACCCTCATGTGATGAGTTTGCGCCCGACTCTCCCTTCGAGTAGTAGGCAGCAGATTCAGTCTTCGATCCTGAGCTAGTGTTGACTTTAGCTCCATACATACCTGGATCTTGAACCTGATCCATAGGTGTCTCTTTTCTGACCATGTTAAGCTCAAAGGTTCTGAGCTTGTTGACTGCCGTTTCTAGATCATATGTGGGAAAGTCTTTGTCTTCCCTCATCAGCACAGTATACATCTCCCATTTTGGTGGGAGAGCATCTAGAAGCTTCTCAACTATTTCTTCTTCTCGGTAGGCAATTGAATAGTTGCTCAATTCAGTCATCAGATGGTAATATCGAGTGATAATATCATCTAAAGATTCATTCTTCAAATACTTGAAGACTGAGAACTGGGTTTTGAGCAATTTTATCTTTGAAGCACGGATTCCTACATTCCCTTCAAATCTGTTCTCAAGAGCTTCCCAAAGCTCTCTTGCTGACGTATACTTTCTAAACGTATGAAGGATCTCTTGTGGAAGAGCCATAGTAATAGCAGCATGAGCCTTGCTCTCGGCCTCATACATCTTTTTCTCTTCTTCTTCCATTTTGCTATACTTTTTGATTTGATCACGACCTTCATACTCCATAACTGGTGGAATATAACCATCCTGGATGCATACCCACATCTTCGCATCCTGGTACTTGACATATTGTATGAACCGATCCTTCCATGCAACAAAATCGGTTCCCTTCAGCAACCTTGGGGCCTTAGTGGCTGACCCTGCTTCAACCTCCATCTTCACTAACTCAGAGATGTTAATCGACGACATCTTTCCCGAAAAGTAAGAAACCTGGAAAAATCAAAAAATTTTCTGAAAAGTACTGTAGGCGAAGTTACGGATAACTTTGCTTAAGCCTTAACTTCGCCGCTGATTAACTTCGCTGAAGAACTTCGCAGATGATTAACTTCGCTTAAGGTAAGCGAACTTAGGAGGTAGGCAGAGTTGTAGAGAACTTCGCTGAGTTAGGCGAACTAGAGAAGGTAGGCGAAGTTGTGGATAACTTCGCTTAATCTTATATCTTCGCCGATACCCTACGTATCCTGACGGCAACTTCGCCTGATGAACACGGACGTTTTTGCAGATCTGAAATCTGGATTTTACGAGGTTTTTGACGGTGCAAAGGCTTGAATACGATAGTAGGAGGTAAGATTGACTCAAAAACACAGAAAACACGTCCCGCGAAAAGTCGAAACGGGACGATTTCTACACCCGCGTGAATATCCCGAACCACACAATCGAGCAAATGCTCTGATACCAATTGTAGGTTCCCTGGACGGATCGCACGAGATATCTCGGTCTACTCAGGTGCGGAATCCCTGCGTAGATCGTTACGAGTATAGAACACGAATCACACGAACACACGTTATATATTATAACTCAAACACGTGATGTAATATCACTGTTACAGACTCTCGTCCTCATGTTACAATGAACTTGAACAACTGACACGAACTTAAACAACGATTACAAACCAAGCCGTAACCTAGGACTATTTATACACGACAACTTCGCCTGGCATGTTCAGGCGAAGTTGTCCATAACTTCGCTTGACTAACAAGTTCGCCTGTTAAGCGAACTTGTCAGTAACTTCGCTTAAACATACAAAACATAATTAAACATTACAGACTCGATTACAGACACTAGACTATGAACTACTGACATTATGCACCAACACCCTTCCAAGGTGAGACTTTCAACAAACTCTATCTCCTACTTGGAACTCCAATGGTCTTCTACGGTTGTCAGCATAGCTCTTTTGTTGATCGGCTGCAACTTTTAACCTGTCTTTGATCTAAAAGATCCTGTCGGTGGTCTCCTGAACAATTTCTGGTATTGTCAACTGCTTTTCTCCAACTTCCGCCCAACAAAGTGGGGATTGAAATTTTCTTCCGTACAAAGCTTCAAACGGAGCAGCTTTAATACTGGAGTGATAGCTATTATTGTAAGAAAACTCAGCTAACGGCAGATGGGTGTCCCAAATTTTTCCAAAATCGAGAACACAAGCTCGTAACATATCCTCCAAAGTCTGAATAGTTTTTTCGCTTTGACCGTCTGTCTGAGGATGATAAGCAGTGCTCAAATCCAAGCGAGTACCTAGAGATTCTTGCAAAGATTGCCAAAATCGAGAAACAAATCGACCATCCTTGTCGGAGATAATCGAAACTAGCACGCCGTGTTTGGCTACGACTTCTTTAAGATAAAGCCTAGCTAGTTTCTCCATTTTGTCTTTCTCTCAGATAGGTATGAAGTATGCAGACTTTGTCAGCCTATCCACTATTACCCAAATGGCATCACGGTCTCTGGGGGTACGGGGTAGTTTAGTTACAAAGTCCATGGTGTTATTATTCCATTCTCATTCCGGGATCTCGGGTTGTTGTAGCAATCCCGATGGCTTTTGGTGCTCAGCTTTGATCTTTGAACACGTCAGACACTTGCTGACATAGATCGCTATATCTCCTTTCAAATTTGGCCACCAATAAAATTCCTGGAGGTCTTTATACATCTTAGTCAAACCTGGGTGGATTGAATACTTAGACTTGTGGGCCTCATCCAACACTAATTTCGCAAATTTCCATACTTTGGTACCCAAATTCGATCGATCAAATACAATGTACCATCAGACTTTGTCACGAATTAACATTCCAGACCTTGCAATCTTTCAGCTCTTATGTTTTGTGGCCTCAAAGATTATCGTTGGGCATCACGAATTCGAGTTGTAAGACTTGTGTGAATCGTTAATCCTAATGCACGAACACGCAATGGTTTTTCTCTTTATTTTCTACTCAGTGCATCAGCTACAACATTTGCTTTACTTGGGTGGTAACGAATATCGCAGTCATAATCATTGAGTAGTTCTACCCATCTTCGCTGCCTCATACTAAGATCTTTTTGATCAAATATATGCTGGAGACTTTTGTGATCGGTGAAGATTGTACATTTGGTGCCATAAAGATAGTGTCTCCAGATTTTGAGAGCAAAGACAACAGCTCCTAGTTCCAAATCATGAGTTGTGTACTTCTTTTCATGCACTTTGAGTTGTCGCGATGCATAAGCTATCACCTTATCTCGTTGCATAAGCACACATCCGAGACCTAAGCGTGAAGCATCACAATATACTACAAATCCATCTGTCCCTTCTGGAAGTGATAAGATTGGTGCACTACATAACTTTTGCTTAAGCAGTTGGAAAGCTTCCTTTTGCTTCTCCATCCAATCGTATTTCTTATCTTTCTGGGTTAGTTGAGTTAGAGGTTGGGCTACGGAAGAAAAGTTTTCAATGAATCGTCTATAGTATCCAGCTAATCCCAAAAATTGTAGCACTTCAGTAGGGGACCTTGGTGTCTCCCAGTTCTAAATTGCTTCAATTTTTGAGGGATCAACATGAATGCCTTTTTCGTTTATGACATGACCAAGAAAATGGACTTCTCGAAGCCAGAAGTCACATTTAGAGAATTTTGCATATAACTTCTCATTCTTTAGCAATTCTAGAACATCAAATGTTGTTCATGCTCCTTCTTGGTTCGTGAATAAATAAGTATATCATCGATAAATACTATCACGAATTTATCCAAGGAAGGTTTACAAACTCTGTTCATCAGATCCATGAATACGGCGGGTGCATTTGTTAAACCAAATGGCATAACTAAAAACTCATAGTGTCTATAACGAGTTCTAAATGTTGTTTTGGGAATATCATCTTCTGCGACTCTCAACTGATGATAGCCAGAACGAAGATCGATTTTTGAATAGAAACTCGATCCTTGCAATTGATCAAACAAATCATCAATCCTCGGTAATGGGTACTGATTCTTGATGGTGAGCTTGTTTAGTTCCCGATAATCGATACACATACGAAAAGAACCATCTTTCTTCTTGACGAACAGAACTGGTGCTCCCCAAGGTGAGAAACTAGGTCTTATGAAACCTTTATCCAGTAGTTCTTGTAGTTGTGTAGATAACTCCTGTATTTCTGACGGCGCTAATTTGTAAGGGAATCGAGCTATTGGTGCAGCATCTTGGACAAGATCAATTCTGAATTCAACTTGACGCGGTGGGGGTAATCCTGGCAAGTCTTCTGGGAAGACCTCGGGAAAACCGCGAACTACAGGAATGTCTTCTATCTTTCGTTCCTTAGCATTTGTATCAACAACATTGACAAGGAACGCCGGATATCCTTTGCAAAGCATCTTGCGAGTTTTCGTAATACTGGTGAGCTTCAAATCAGAATTGCTTCGATCACCGAGAATCGCTAGTGTTTCTCCATTTAGGAGGGGTAAACGAACCAGCTTTTCTGAACAAACGATCTCAGCATGGTTTTTAGACAACCAATCCATTCCCATAACCACATCGAAACTGCCTAATTCTACCAGAAAAAGATCAATACTGAATTTATGGTTTTCTAAAAGAATGTTACATCCATGAATAACTTCTCCAGTTTCGATCAACTTTCCATTGGCTAATTCATTAGAATATTTTTTATCTAACTTACTTGTTTTCATACCAAGTGAGGGTTCGAATTGTTTAGAAACAAAACTTAGGTCAGCTTCGGTATCGAATAATATGAAGGCATAATGGTTGTTTACGAGGAACGTACCGGTGACCACTGATGAATCCTTACGAGCCTTCTTTGCGTTCATCTCGAAAGCCCTTCCTTTGTTATTCTGATTCTTGAACTTTGGAAAGTCCTTCCTGTATTGACCCACAACTCCACATTCAAAAAATTCTGGGTTCCGATTATCTGAAACTGATCGTGCAGTCGTGGCATAACAGTTTTGAGCCATATGTCCAAACCGATTGCATCGGTCACATTTCTTGTATTCTCCAGTATAAGTCCTTCCACATATGTTACATCGAAGCATTTGATTAGAACCTGCTGTAGCTCTACTAGTGTTAGCAGCAAACATTCGTCCTAAATTCTGGGTGTTTCTCTTAAACTGTCCTCCAGAATTACCATTCCATTTTCTTTTAAACTCTCCCGACTTCTGATCGGTATTCCCTGTTTTCTTTTCCGGTTCAGTTGTAACGACTTTCTTTCC
Source organism: Bidens hawaiensis (assembly GCF_021521415.1). Classification (NCBI taxonomy): domain Eukaryota; kingdom Viridiplantae; phylum Streptophyta; class Magnoliopsida; order Asterales; family Asteraceae; genus Bidens; species Bidens hawaiensis. The sequence goes on along the minus strand of NW_027491069.1, from coordinate 1,000,833 downwards.
AGCAACTTTCAGTATTCCTTTACGAATACAGTCGTCGGTCAGAGTTTTCGCCAGTTCTCTAGCGGACTGAATGGTGTCGGGTTTCGAAGACGTGACCATGCCTCGAATCTCCGGTGCCAATCCCCAAATGTACCTCTCGATCTTAACGTATTCAGGCGTGACTAGTCGTGGTACCAGTCTTGCTAAAGCATTAAACCGAGATGTGTATGTTCCGACGTCAGTACCTTCCATGGTCAGATTCCAGAAGTCAAACTCTATTTTCTGCAACTCATTCCTCGGGCAATATTCTTTTATCAATAGCTCCTTCAGTTCTTCCCACGTTAGACTATAAGCTGCATCTTCCCCCATGCTCTGAATCAGAGAGTTCCACCATTCGAGCGACTCGTCTTGAAATGAGCAGACTCCATATTTAAATTTCTCAGCTGGGCTACAGTTACTTATCTTCATGACAGCTTCCATTTTCTCAATCCAGCAAATTATCTCCAGAGGTCCTTCAGCCCCAGTGAAAGGTTTGGGGTTAAATTTCTGAAATGTACTGTAGGTACAACCAGGTACTGGATTCCCTGTTAACATAGTTTGTTCAAAAATCATAATTGATTATTGAGTTTACTTGTCACAGTTATGGAATTTTAATAAGATTATTTTCATCCTTTTATTTCTACCTGGAGGGTTACCAGTAAGGGTTCCGGTTCCGTTTCCAGTACCATTACCATTACCGGCATTATCACCGGTGACTTGACCTTGACCACGAGTAACGTTTTGTTGCTCAAGTGCGGAGTTAACATGCTGGGCGATCAGCTAGGCCAACTCTTCTTGAGAAGTCGGTAGTCCCGATCCTTGACCCTGGTTTGCGGCGCCTCTCCTAGTTTTTGGTGGCATTATCTTTTATTATCATCAAGAAATAATATATTGGTTAGAATGATCATATATAATGGAAATACAACAATCATAACTTAACCAAAAGATTAATAATAATATTTCAAGATGGAAAATTGCATAGGTTCCCAAAAGATACAAAATTGGCGTAATACGTACTACACCTAAATTTTCCAACCTAAAATATAGATATAGGCCAAAAGTGCCTAAGACATATATAATTATACAAACTACAACCTAAGGAACATACATAATTAAGCAAATTACAACCTAAACAGGACATACATAATTAAACAAACTACAACCCAAGCATCAGAATGTAGCTAGAAAAGACAAGACCGAGTGCATATCTGCCTCTAACTGGTTCAACCGGGCTTCTGTCTGGTTCAACCAGGCATCTGTCTGGTTTGACTGGGCCTCTATCTGCAACACCCTATGTGCCATGTGATCCAAGATTAAGTTTCCCGCTATCTCCCTATTTTCCATATCTTGAAATCGTGTCTGCAAACTTTCTAAAGCACCAGTATGATGAGCCAACCTCTGCCCATGGTAAGTTAGCTCATCCTGACAAAGAATATAACGAGTAACCCACTCATGACTTTCCCTAGGTATCGGCTAGAGAGCCGAGATACGAGTAGAGGGACCCGCACCCGGTGTCTGATATCTAGGTGGGGTGCGTGAATCAGAATGCCCTGTCTCAGGTGTGGCTGGCCGCTTTCGTTTGCGATCATTCACCTGAGCCGGTGCATGAGTCACGGCAGTAGGGGCAATAGTAACAACTTGGGGCTGAACGGGTGTGATGACAGGTGGGGGGTAGCTCCCCATCTTCATCAGAGATAGTCAGGTCAATAAAAGTCTTGGGTAGAGCCATCTGTGACAAATAACTTAGTTAGTTTTGATAACTAAACTAATATTAATAACAGTAGTTATATTATTCAAACATGAGAATTTTCGAATTCTTCTAATTAATTTAAATGTTACTTTACCAACTTACCTTTACTTTTGCTTCGTGGGGCGGGGAACACGTGTGTTTGAATACTTGGTTATAGTTTAGAAATTTAAAAAAAAAATTCTAATTCACTATAACGAGTGGCTCTGATACCAACTTCTGTCACACACCGAATACCTTAACTTAAGCAGCGGAATATTTGACTAAGTCGTTTCGGGTGGTGACAGATGCCGTTTCAGCCAATCACATTCAAGTATACATATGAAATCATAAGTTGGACTTTATTTAACCAACAACGTTTTTACACGTGTTCAAATACACCACTTTTATTCAAATTACAAGTCCAATTAGACAAAAGTCAGCATTTTTCCCCATTCAAACACACGTCACCGTTTTTCCGTCACACTCCACGAAGCTCCAAATTATCATTTACCTGAAAAGTATATTAAAATATTTGTCAAAACGTATGTTGGTGAGTTCTCATTTAAGACCATGATATAATAGCTCTCGGCTTTTACATCAATTATTTCTTCATTTTTCTTAATAAGAATAACTTTAAATCTAGCATTTTATTTCTTAAACAAATCGTATTAATTGTAAACGAGCTAAGAGTACAACACATGTATGATTATCAAATGAATAACACGAAACATACCAAACTCGAAATATTCCCACCTTCATAACCAATATACTGGCTAAATGAGGAGAGTCACCCCGATAGATCTATCAATATTTCTACGCCCTAGACCAAGGTTAACGGTTTTCTCATTCAAGAGACTCATCCCATTTATTACGTTTCGTAAAATAAAATACATCATTTAAATATACTTTTCCCCCAAAACAGTTATATATATGAAACGTTATCAAAATGAGGGGAATGTGAGAAACTCACCTTTAGCGGGTATAATATTGATAATGTCCAAACAACTCTTGTCCTATTAATATGGCACCCGCTTTAGTAATATATTAATTTGTTCTTTAGCTTAAAATATTCACAGAAACATTTTATTTATTGAAAATGTTCCTTTTCATCATTTTATAAATTTTTGTGTTCAAACGACCGGTAGGCGATTTTTATGGTTTGGTTAAATCCAGGTTGTCAATCCTCACCAAAGCACACAATTCCTAACAGTCATAATCACCTAATATTTAAAATATTAGGCCCAACTTATTTCTTTCAATGCACGTAAAACACTTAGAAAATAAAACATGCACATGAGTTTTATTATATTTTATATAATAATGTTTTCATCAATAAAAATTATTAGTTTTTATTAACTTATGTTTTTTTTAATACCATTTATTTATAAGTTTGTAAATTTTATATTTTAAAGTTAATTTTTTTTGTCGGTTTTTCGTTAAAAATCCAAACTTTAGACCGTTTATGTAAACGACTATCAAACTACACCAAATAAAGCATGGTATACATATAATGCATCAAATATAATCATTCATGTTATTTCATCACTTAACCTACAACAATCTTACTAGCATCACAAACTAAACCAAATAAAAGATGGCATACATATAATGCATCAAATATAATTATTCATGTTATTTAATCACTTAACCTGCAACAATCTCACTAGCAACACAAACTAAACCAAATAAAACATGGTATACATATAATGCATCAAATATAATTATTCATGTTATTTCATCACTTAACCTGCAACAATCTCACTTGCATCACAAACTAAACCAAATAAAACATGGTATACATGTAATGCATCAAATATAATCATTAATGTTATTTCATCACTTAACCTACAACAATCTTACTAGCATCATATTAAGAGCACATGAATTATATGCACATTATGCATACCTACGTGTACATTTTCCATACATACAAGAAAGGCTCTTTTTTTTTAGATCAAATTAATCATACATTTAAGACTTTTTATCATTCTAAAAACTTAAAACAACAACCATCTAATATTTCCAACTTCTAGTTTTCCAACAAGACATTCACGTGTACACAATATATATATATATACACACACACATTACGACACACACACAAACATACATTTACACACACCCAATTCTTTCCCCATTTCATCATTCACATTTAAACCAAAACTAATCTAGACATTACGATCTTTAGCAATGGGAGTAAAATACACACATATGTGTGTATGTATATGTGTATGACACACATACACATACATATATACTCTTCATGGTTCACACACGCCACACACAACTATCACTTTGTTCTATTTTTACTTGTGTTTTCATGTTTGTGTGAATCTTCAATATATATATATGAACACTATTTTAAGAATCAAATTAAAAAAAATGAAGATCTAAACATAAGAGTTTTACCTTAGAGTTAGATAAAGAAGGTATCGTGGGTTCTTGGTAGGTTTTTCCTTGATTTCACCTAAAAATGCTTCATACCGTTCCCTTACCTCCAATTTTTGATCTCTAACTCATGGTTTATGCTAGAATCTTCAAGTTTTGTATTGTTTTAAAATGGAAGAAAAAGAGGGTAGATGGCAAATGAAGTGGACGGTTGAAGGTGAAGTGAGAGAAAGGGTTGGGTGTTGGAAAATTGATTGAAATGGTTTTATAGTCGTAAGAGATGGACAATTGTCCTTTTGCATGTAAAGGTGTGATACTTGGCAGTACCAACACACTCCATCTAAATTTGTAATGGAAGCTAGTGGTAGGGGTGAGGTTGGATATGACATCTAGAATGGTATTTGTTGTTATTATTATTATTATTATTATTATTATTATTATTATATTTGTGTTGCCAAACTGGCTTACATCTTATCACATGTAGATATTTTATAAAATATAACTTACTTCATGATGATTTTAGATCAAATAAATTTACTAATTAAATCTATAATTAAATTTCCTATACACTAGTAATAAAAATATTAATTAAATTTATTTATTTATTTATTTATTTTGAAAGTTAGGTTTGGTCTCTTATAGTGTGCTAGAGTGGGTTTTGCGCGCTTATTTACTATTTCACGAACCGAAACTTCAAAATTAATAAGTTTATGACTTATTATAAATGTCTTTATTAATAACATATTATTTTAGGTCATTCCCGATTTTTTGGAATATTTTTGAATGATTAGCTTTACCCGATCATCGTCACTGTGTGTTTCGCCCAGTGTTCGCTACGAGACGAACTTGACTTTTTGAATATAATAAAATTTAATATACATATTTTTGGAGCTTTTTGGAGTAAAGTAATGTCATTTGTTTATTATATTATTTTACATAAACGCGGGTTACATTATCACGGAATTAGACTAAATTTTTTGGCGGTTGTCACACCGGGTCCCTAAAATCCCGTGTCACGTGCTTATGTCTTATCGCTTCCGGGTCAACTATATTACTCGAGTCTTGACTCGTGGTGGAGAGGCCCGTGTACGTGTGTTCGACTATGAATGTATTATTTGGTGATATTTATTTATTTATTTGCTTATTATTCCTCCTACTATTTTAGATCTATACCCTTTGAAATAAAATTATGAATATTGTTTATGAAAACTTGAACTCACTCAGCTCTAGCTGACTTTGTGTGTATGTTAGATTGATTTTCAGGTTAAGGACTAGAGATGATTGCTTGGCCATGCTAGAGGGCTACTCGGACAGTTGAAGGCATTTCTGCTCGAGGATTTCAAATAAAACAGACATTTTATTTACATTTGATTTTTGGGCACTTGTACCCGGGTTTTGGATTTTTTTATTATTATTTTTTTTTTATACTTAACCTTTTTCCGCTGCTTATTGTTTGGAACCTTTTTCCCAGTTTTGGGAATTTTAATACTTAGTAAATTCCGCTGTTTATTACTCTAAAATGGTTTTAATATTGTAACGCCCGCAAATTTTCGTTAAAAAGATCTATGTGTTGTAGAGTTTGTATTTTTACCGAGACTCGATCTGGCCTTCCTCGAGGACCTCTTTGTCTTTCTTGTAAGCATATTTATTTAACGTTTAATCCAAGACATCATAAGTTATAAATTAAAGGGCCTAGATGTAAAAGTTTTATAACATAAACCCTAACTTTCTTCCCTCCTTCTAATTTTCGATTGGTAGCCATAGGGGGGTCTCCTCCTTGATTTTCGTGTAGGTTCCATCCATTCCCGGCCTCCCGATTCTAATTCAAGGTCGGTCCTACCTTAATACAAGTATTTTTCACAATTAAACCCTTGTTGAACATGTTAGGGTTGAGTTTTGATGATAACAGTTGCTGACAGATTCGTAATCATTTATTGCTCGGTCTGTAACTCGATGAAAATTTATTTTTTTTGATCAATTCTTGTTCTATGATGTTTTACTTTGAGTCTAGTTTCCAGAAAGGTATAATATGTAATTTTTGGACGAGATTTGAATGCTTTTTATGATTTTATAAGATCAAGTGTCAAAGCTAATGCGGGATGACGGATTCTGGTCTGTCTTCCCGACATCATAACTCTTTTTCGACAAGTTCAAATTGGTTGGTTCCACTTCTGGAACTTAATTGGAATCATTTAAATTGGTTTGGTAATGATTTTTATAAAAATAAAACCATTTTGTTGCGCACTGAAATAGCTGCACGTACCTTTCTGTGTTGGAGAAATTTTTTATGATTTTTATGTGCACTAGAAAAATATAATAAAAAATAGCTTTATAAACCTAAGACATTTATTAAACCCTGGTAAAAATTTCATAATTTATTTCTATGGTTTTCCAATGAAATAAATACACCTTTGCATTCGAAAATCCGCTCCTTATACTCGACATTGATCAATTCTTTCGGTTTAGGACTTAACCGGTGGCTGACCAATTGAGGTCCTTTCGGGGCTGTTTTAATTGAAGTTCTTGCTCTATCATCTTCCTAGGTATGTCTTGTATATCATACTTTAGTATCATGAGTTTTGGCATTCGTTAGATTGGTTAATTGTTGTTGCGTCTAGCGCGTTGTTTGAGTGAAAACTAGGTTTCGGTTGTCTAGGTTTGTCAATTGTTGTGTCTAGCGCGTTGTTTGAGGGAACTAACAACCAATTCAGTTTGTGTAACTTTGTTTTGATATACGGGCTGTGGAAAAATGATTTTTGTAAGTATTGGCTGAATTGGTTGTCGGTTACTCAAGCGGGTCGGTACAATGCGTATTCGCGTTTATGGTATAGTTAGTGCGTTGTGCTTGCGAGTTACCGACCCGTCCAACTCGTGTAGTGTCATGTGGGCTAGTAGGCTGTGATTTTATCTAATTTGGTCCACACGGGGCTGAGTTGGATGTTAAGTGCTTAAACAACTCTTAAACGCGCATATTCGTCACACCTAGTACTTCCGAGGGTAATTTAGGAATTCTTTATTTCCGGGATTTTAAAAGGGTGGTTTTGGTAAATATAAGGCCCCGAGGGCTGTTGTAATTGAAATTGGTAAGGATGAGGCTTAGGTAACTCAAACCATGTTAGAACACCTCGTAGGATAAACGAGTCGGTACGGTTTAGTTAGTAATCTTTGTGTGCAATCCGACAGGTTGTGAATTGTGGATTTGATTAGAGGTTCTCTAGCTTGTTGTTGATTGTGTGCCTCATGTCAGGTGAGTTCATGATGATCCTTTTCACTCTTTTCAAGTTTTGGGGTAGCATACACACCGTATTACAATCTTACCCGATTTTACTCGTTTAAACTCTTTGGATGGTATTACATAGCCTTATTTGTATTTGTTGACTTACGAAACTATGTATGAATTATATTCTATGCCTTAGGATATTTGAGACTCGATTATGGTCATATATTCCTTAAGGTTATATATATTACTTATGGGCTAGGCTCAAGGATATAGGCTTACTCGTATCATAGCATGTCTTAAGATGATATTTATGTATGTATATGCATGTGTTACTTTATGACCATATGCTTACTTTTAGTATGGTATATTTTGGAATTATGTGTGTGTGTGTATACGTATGTTTATACATGCGTTATTTTATGGCCAATTATTGGCGATGTTAATTAGTCGTTATCGACTATAGATATATAAGTATGACTACTTATGGTTCATTATGGCCTAACTGTTCATATCCCGTATTATATTTAAACTCTTGGAATGTTTTACATAAATGTCTATTATTAAAACTTGAACTCACTCAGCTCAAGCTGACTTTGTGTGTATGTTAGTTTGACTTTCAGGTTAAGAAGAGGATGATTTACCGCTTGGACGTGCTCGAGACTACTCGGACGGTTGAAGGCATAGCTAGTCGGGGAAATTAATAAAGAAAATTGTTTACTTATAATTATTGTTAAACGCATTTAAATTTAGTTTGGACATGTTTCCCGGTCTTTGGGAATTCATTTTTGAAACTTATGATTTCCGCTGTTTTTATACTCTGAACTGGTTTTTGAAATAAAGTGATTTGGTTTGGTTTTTTAAATTTTGTGAATTTTTGGACATGATTACCAACTGTAGGATTCCCAAGATTCCGGGTCTTACAAATAAAATGAACTTGCTTTTATTTTTTAAATACCTGTGAATTTTGGATATGATTACCAACTGTTGGATTCCCAGGATTCGGGGTCCTACAGAACGTGAGGTGATTGGTGAGAATTTGGAAAGTGCCGTGTGATAACCAACAAAAATTTAGTCTAATTCCGTGACAATGTAACCCACATTTATGTAAAATAATATAATTAACAAATGACATTACTTTAGTCCAAAAAGCTCCAAAAATATGTATATAAAAATTTATTATATTCAAAAAGTCAAGTTTGTCTCGTAGCGAACACTGGCGAAACAAACAGTGACGATGACCCAGGTAAAGCTAATCGTTCAAAAATATTCCAAAACATCAGGAATGACCTAAAATAATATGTTATTAATAAAGACATTTATAATAGGTCATAAACTTATTAATTTTGAAGTTTCGGTTCGTGAAATAGTAAATAAGCGTGCAAAACCCACTCTAGCACACTATAAGAGACCAAACCTAACTTTCAAAATAAATAAATAAATAAATTTAATTAATATTTTTATTACTAGTATATAGGAAATTTAATTATAGATTTAACTAGTAAGTTTATTTGATCTAAAATCATCATGAAGTAAGTTATATTTTATAAAATATCTACATGTGATAAGATGTAAGCTAGTTTGGCAACACAAATATAAGAATAATAAAAATAATAATAATAATAATAATACCAAATACCATTCTAGATGTCATACCCAACCTCATCCTTACCACTAGCTTCCATTACAAATTTAGATGGAGTGTGTTGGTACTGCTAAGTATCATATCTTTACATGCAAAATGACAATTGTCTATCTCTTACCACTATAAAACCATTTCAATAAATTTTCCAACACCCAACCCTTTCTCTCACTTCACCTTCAACCGTCCACTTCATTTGCCATCAACACTCTTTTTCTTCCATTTTAAAATAATACTAAACTTGAAGATTCTAGCATAAACCATGAGTTAGAGATCAAAAATTGGAGTTAAGGGAACGGTATGAAGCATTTTTAGGTGAAATCAAGGAAAAAACTACCAAGAACCCACCCTACCTTCTTTATCTAACTCTAAGGTAAAACCCTTATGTTTAGATCTTCATTTTTTTTAATTTGATGCCCAAAATAGTGTAAACATATATATTGAAGATTCACACAAACATGAAAACACAAGTAAAAATGGAACAAAGTGATGGTTGTGTGTGGCGTGTGTGAACCATGAAGAGTATGTATGTATGTGTATGTGTGTCGTACACATATACATAAACACATATGTGTGTATTTTACTCCCATTGCTAAAGATCGTAATGTCTAGATTAGTTTTGGTTTAAATGTGAATGATGAAATGGGGAAAGAATTGGGTGTGTGTAAATGTATGTTTGTGTGTGTGTCGCAATGTGTGTGTGTGTGTATATATATATATATATTGTGTACACGTGAATGTCTTGTTGGAAAACTAGAAGTTGGAAATATTAGATGGTTGTTGTTTTAAGTTTTTAGAATGATAAAAAGCCTTAAATGTATGATTAATTTGATCTAAAAAAAAGAGCCTTTCTTGTATGTATGGAAAATGTACAAGTAGGTATGCATAATGTACATATTATTCATGTGCTTCTTAATATGAAGCTAGTAAGATTGTTGTAGGTTAAGTGATGAAATAACATAAATGATTATATTTGATGCATTATATGTATACCATGTTTTATTTGGTTTAGTTTGTGATGCTAGTAAGATTGTTGTAGGTTAAGTGATGAAATAACATGAATGATTATATTTGATGCATTATATGTATACCATTTTTTATTTGGTTTAGTTTGTGATGCTAGTGAGATTGTTGCGGGTTAAGTGATGAAATAACATGAATAATTATATATGATGCATTATATGTATGCCATGTTTTATTTGGTTTAGTTTGTGATGCTAGTAAGATTGTTGTAGGTTAAGTGATGAAATAACATGAATGATTATATTTGATGCATTATATGTATACCATGCTTTATTTGGTGTAGTTTGATAGTCGTTTACATAAACGGTCTAAAGTTTGGATTTTTAACGAAAAACCGACAAAAAAAATTAACTTTAAAATATAAAATTTACAAACTTATAAATAAATGGTATTAAAAAAAACATAAGTTAATAAAAACTAATAATTTTTATTGATGAAAACATTATTATATAAAATATAATAAAACTCATGTGCATGTTTTATTTTCTAAGTGTTTTACGTGCATTGAAAGAAATAAGTTGGGCCTAATATTTTAAATATTAGGTGATTATGACTGTTAGGAATTGTGTGCTTTGGTGAGGATTGACAACCTGGATTTAACCAAACCATAAAAATCGCCTACCGGTCGTTTGAACACAAAAATTTATAAAATGATGAAAAGGAACATTTTCAATAAATAAAATGTTTCTGTGAATATTTTAAGCTAAAGAACAAATTAATATATTATTAAAGTGGGTGCCATATTAATAGGAAAAGAGTCGTTTGGACATTATCAATATTATACCCGCTAAAGGTGAGTTTCTCACAATCCCCTCATGTAACATCCAACTTTTTGTTAAATAATAAATGACGGAAAGTTTTGTTATTAACTATGTGTCGTTAAGTTAGTCATGTGTTAAGTGTTTGGATAATATTTGGATTTGGAATTGTGAGTGGGTTGTGGGGCCCATGGCCCCCTATATAAGCCTAACCTCTCCACCCTTTCACCATTTTGTACCTTTCACCACACACACACTCAAGAACATACACACTTTCTCTCTACATTCCGGATCCAAATCCGTGTAAAAAGAGGAAGAATCTCGTGTGTAGACATCATCAAATAACAAGAATCACCTCTAGATCTACGTATTGTCCGGATCTAAACTCGAACCCAAAGCAAAAGGTAGGTTTCGATTTAAATGGTTAAGTTTTATGGTTAGAATCGGCATGCAAATAGATATAATGATAGATCGGGTTGTGAAATGTAAGAAAAATATAAACTTGGTAAGTTATAACCACTTGGGTGCACTTTAAGGTAAAAAGGTGGCGTTTGGACTTTGAGAGATGGGTTCAGGATCAGGTGCATGGGGTCAGAATGTGTCGAAAGTTGAGAAAGAGTAAAAATCAGGTCCTGAGGAAGAGCCACGAAGTAAAATGGCTTTAAAATGGTAAAAAAACGAAGAAAGGAAGGCACTTCGCTTCGCTCAGCCATGAGAAACGAAACAGGCATTTCGCTTCTCTCAGCCTTGAGAAGCGAAACAGGTTATGCGAAGCGAAATTCTTTGCGAAATTCCTCCCATGCGAAATTATTTAAGTTGTTATTAAAATGTGACCCGATTAATTTTCTGATGCGTTTTTGTTAAAAGGACTGTTAATGAAAATAAAATTTTTCCGAGCTGACCTGGAGCTCAACCCCAGCTAGGGGCTCTGCCACTTAGACCCTGCTAGGGGCTGCTGCCCCTAGACCCCACTACCAAGGGTGCTGCCCCCGGACCCCCGTTAGTTGAAAGTTTCATTAACTTAGATGTAAGAAGCAGTAGTAATGGATAATTGACACGCGTAATGTATTGTACAGTTAGCCGTGCACAACTAAAGAAGGGCATTAGCATTAACGGCGAGAGAAATCGACTCCAGGTGAGTTCTAGCCCCATTTCCTGGTTATGTTTTCGGGGATGTGTGCATACTCCTATGTGGCAGTTAAAATGCTTATCTTAAGTGATAGGTATATGATACGTGTATGATCGTGCATTGAATGTTATTACTATATGATGGTTATGTGAACGAATGTGTATGTAAATATTATATACATAAGAAAAGTAAAGTATGCGCTTATGATAGAGACTAGACCCTCATAATGTATGAGATGATAGGGACCAGACCCTCCTAATATCTGAGATGATAGGGACCAGACCCTTATAATATCTGAGATGATAGGGACCAGACCCTTATAATATCTGAGATGTTAGGGACCAGACCCTTATAATATCTGAGATGTTTAAGATAGAATAGCTTATGGTATACCATAGGGTTTTATGAAAGAAAGTATGTAAGTACGTATGCATGTATATAAAGTATGTGTGAAAGAAGTAATAGCAAAGTAAGGTATGAATACGTATCTTCGGAAGCGTATGAGTAAGGATAGGAATGATAGGAATGTCTTGTATGTTAAATTGATTAACTAGAACTCACTTAGCGTAGTTGACTTTTAGTATACACGCAGGCAGATAGGTTGAGGCAGCTGGCTTGAGGAGGGACACATGGCACGAGCTAAAGAGACTGACATCTATGAAGAAGTGTCATGACTATTTTATGTTATGTTATGAAAATACAATTTGTATGTTAAGACAAAAATGAATGTTTGTAATGTGATGTTTGAAGTTTTAAATTATTCCGCGAAAGTTTAAATTAACTCTGATTTTAGAACTGTGTTTATGAGTAAATCCAACACCAAAGTAGGGTTACCGGGAACAGAGCCTTACACATCATTTTGATAACATTTCATATATATAACTGTTTTGGGGGAAAAGTATATTTAATTGATGTATTTTATTTTACAAAACGTATTAAATGGGATGAGTCTCTTGAATGGGAAAACAGTTAACCTTGGTCTAGGGCATAGAAATATTGATAGATCTATCGGGGTGACACCCCTCATTTAGCCAGATATACTGGTTACGAAGGTGGGAATATTTCGAGTTTGGTATGTTTCGAGTTATTCATTTGATAATCATACATGTGTTGTACTCTTAGCTCGTTTACAACTAATACGATTTGTTTAAGAAATAAAATGCAAGATTTAAAGTTATTAAAGATATTCTTATTTATAAAAATGAAGAAATAATTGATGTAAAAGCCGAGAGCTATTATATCATGGTTTTAAATGAGAACTCGCCAACATACGTGTTGACAAATATTTTAATATACTTTTCAGGTAAATGATAATTTGGAGCGTCACGGAAAAACGGTGACGTGTGTTTGAATGGGGAAAAATGCTGACTTTTGTGTAGTTGGACTTGTAATTTGAATAAAAGTCGTGTATTTGAACACGTGTAAAAACGTTGTTGGTTAAATAAAGTCCAACTTATGATTTCATATTTATACTTGAATGTAATTGGCTGAAACGATATCTGTCACCACCCGAAACGACTTAGTTAAATCTTCTGCTTCTTAAGTTAAGATATTCGAGGTGTGACAGAAGTTGGTATCAGAGCCAATCATTATAGTGAATTAGAAATTTTTTTTTAAATTTCTAAACTATAACCAAGTATTCAAACACACGTTTTCCCCGCCCCACGAAGCAAAAGTAAAGGTAAGTTGGTAAAGTAACATTTAAATTAATTATAAGAATTCGAAAATTCTCATGTTTGAATAATATAACTATTGTTATTAATATTATTTTAGTTATCAAAACTAACTAAGTTATTTGTCACTGATGGCTCCACCTAAGACTTTTATTGACCTGACTATCGCTGATGAAGATGGGGAGCTACCCCCACCTGTCATCACACCCGTTCAGCCCACAATTGTTACTACTACCCCCACTTCCGTGACTCATGCACTGGCTCAGGTGAATGACCACAAACGAAAGCGACCAGCCACACCTGAGACTGGGCATTCTGATTCACGCACCCCACTTATATATCAGAAACTGGGTGCAGGTCCCTCTACTCGTAACCCGGCTGTCCAGCCGATACCTAGGGAAGTCATGACTAGGTTACTCGTCATATTCGTTGTCAAGATGAGCTAACTTACCATGGGCAGAGGTTGGCTCATCATACTGGTGCTTTAGAAAGTTTGCAGACACGGCTTCAAGATATGGAAAATAGGGACATAGCGGGAAACTTAATCTTGGATCACATGGCAAATAGGGTTTTGCAGATAGAGGCCCGGTCAAACCAGACAGGTGCCCGGTTGAACCAGACAGAAGCCCAGTCGAACCAGTTAGAGGCAGATATGCACTGGGTCTTGTCTTTTCTAGCTACATTCTAATGCTTGGGTTGTAGTTTGTTTAATTATGTATGTCCTGTTTAGGTTGTAATTTGCTTAATTATGTATGTTCCTTACGTTGTAGTTTGTATAATTATGTATGTCCTAGGCACTTTTGGCCTATACCTATATTTTAGGTTGGAAAATTTAGGTGTAGTATGTATTACACCAATTTTGTATCTTTTGGGAACCTATGTAATTTTCCATCTTGAAATATTATTATTAATCTTTTAGTTAAGTTATGATTGTTGTATTTCCATTATATATGATCATTCTAACCAATATATTATTTCTTGATGATAATAAAAGATAATGCCACCAAAAACTAGGAGAGGCACCGCAAACCAGGGTCAAGGATCGGGACTACTGACTTTTCAAGAAGAGTTGGCCCAGCTGATCGCCCAGCATGTTAACACCGGTGATAATGCCGGTAACGGTAACTGTACTGGAAACGGAACCGGAACCCTTACTGGTAACCCTCCAGGTAGAAATAAAAGGATGAAAATAATCTTATGAAAATTCCATAACTGTGACAAGTAAACTCAATAATCAGTGATGATTTTTGAACAAACTATGTTAACAGGGAATCCAGTACCTGGTTGTACATACAGTACATTTCAAAAATGTAACCCAAACCTTTCACTAGGGCTGAAGGACCTCTGGAGATAATTCGCTGGATTGAGAAAATGGAAGCTGTCATGAAGATAAGTAACTATAGCCCAGCTGAGAGAGTTAAATATGGAGTCTGCTCATTTCAAGACAAGTCGCTCGAATGGTGGAACTCTATTATTCAGAGCATGGGGGAAGATGCAGCTTACAGTCTAACGTGGGAAGAACTAAAGGAGCTGTTGATAAAAGAATATTGCCTGAGGAATGAGTTGCAGAAAATAGATTTTGAATTCTGGAATCTGACCATGGAAGGTACTGACATCGGAACGTACACATCTCGGTTTAATGCCTTAGCAAGAATGGTACCACGACTAGTCACGCCTGAATATGTTAAGATCAAGAGGTACATTTAGGGATTGGCACTGGAGATTCGAGGCATGGTCACGTCTTCGAAGCCCGACACGATTCAGTCCGCTAGAGAACTGGCAAAAACTCTGACCGACGACTGTGTTCGTAAAGGAATACTGAAAGTTGTTGGAAAGAAAGTCGTTACAACTGAACCGGAAAAGAAAACATGGAATACCGATCAGAATTTGGGAGAGTTTAAAAGAAAATGGAATGGTAATTCTGGAGGAGAGTTTAAGAGAAACACCCAGAATTTAGGACGGATGTTTGCTGCTAACACTGGTAGAGCTGCAGGAAGTTCTAATCAAATGCTTCGATGTGACATATGTGGAAGGACTCATACTGGAGAATGCAAGAAGTGTGACCGATGCAATCGGTTTGGACATGTGGCTCAAAACTGTTATGCCATGACGGCACGATCAATTTTAGATAATCGGAACCCAGGATGCTTTGAATGTGGAGTTGTGGGTCATTACAGGAAGGACTGTCCAAAGTTCAAGAATCAGAATAACAAAGGGAGGGCTTTCGAGATGAACGCAAAGAAGGCCCGTAAGGATTCATCAATGGTCACCGGTACGTTCCTCGTAAACAACCATTATGCCTTCATATTATTCGATACCGGTGCTGATCTGAGTTTTGTTTCTAAACAATTCGAACCCTCACTTGGTATGAAAACAAGTAAGTTAGATAAAAAATATTCTATTGAATTAGCCAATGGAAAGTTGATCGAAACTAGAGAAGTTATTCATGGATGTAATATTCTTTTAGAAAACCATAAATTCAGTATTGATCTTTTTTCAGGTAGACTTAGGCAGTTTCGATGTGGTTGTGGGAATGGATTGGTTGTCTAAAAATCATGCTGAGATCGTTTGTTCAAAAAAGCTGGTTCGTTTACCCCTCCCAAATGGAGAAACACTAGCGATTCTCGGTGATCGAAGCAATTCTGATTTAAAGCTCACCAGTATTACGAAAACTCGCAAGATGCAAAGTAAAGGATATTCAGTGTTCCTCGTCAATGTTGTTGATACAAATGCTAAGGAAAGAAAGATAGAAGACATTCCTGTAATTCGCGATTTCCCGAGGTCTTCCCAGAAGACTTGTCTGGATTACCCCCACCGCGTCAAGTTGAATTCAGAATTGATCTTGTCCAAGATGCTGCACCAATAGCTCGATCCCCTTACATATTAGCGCCGTCAAAAATGCAGGAGTTATCTACACAACTACAAGAACTACTAGATAAAGGTTTCATAAGACCTAGTTTCTCACTTTGGGGAGCACCAGTTATGTTCGTAAAGAAGAAAGATGGTTCTTTTTGTATGTGCATCGATTATCGGGAACTAAACAAGCTCACCATCAAGAATCGGTACCCATTACCGAGGATTGATGATTTATTTGATCAATTGCAAGTATCAAGTTTCTATTCAAAAATCGATCTTCGTTCTGGCTATCATCAATTGAGTGTCGCAAAAGCAAATATTCCCAAAAAAACATTCAGAACTCGTTATGGACACTATGAGTTTTTAGTTATGCCATTTGGTTTAACAAATGCACCCGTCGTATTCATAGATCTGATGAACAGATTTTGTAAACCTTACTTGGATAAATTCGTGATAGTATTTATCGATGATATACTTATTTATTCACGAACCAAGAAGGAGCATGAACAACATTTGAAGTTGATTCTAGAATTGCTAAATAATGAGAAGTTATATGAAAATTTCTCTAAATGTGACTTCTGGCTTCGAGAAGTCCATTTTCTTGGTCATGTCATAAACGAAAAAGGCATTCATGTTGATCCCTCAAAAATTGAAGCAATTAAGAACTGGGAGACACCAAGGTCCCCTACTGAAGTGCGACAATTTTTGGGATTAGCTGGATACTATAGACGATTCATTGATAACTTTTCTTCCGTAGCCCAACCTCTAACTCAACTAACCCAGAAAGATAAGAAATACGACTGGACGGAGAAGCAAGAGGAAGCTTTCCAACTGCTTAAGCAAAAGTTATGTAGTGCACCAATCTTATCACTTCCAGAACGGACAGATGGATTTGTAGTATATTGTGATGCTTCACACTTAGGTCTCGGATGTGTGCTTATGCAACGAGACAAGGTGATAGCTTATGCATCGCGACAACTCAAAGTGCATGAAAAGAAGTACACAACTCATGATTTGGAACTAGGAACTGTTGTCTTTGCTCTCAAAATCTGGAGACACTATCTTTATGGCACCAAATGTACAATCTTCACCGATCACAAAAGTCTCCAGCATATATTTGATCAAAAAGATCTTAGTATGAGGCAGCGAAGATGGGTAGAACTACTCAATGATTATGACTGCGATATTCATTACCACCCAGGTAAAACGAATGTTGTAGCTGATGCACTGAATAGAAAAGAAAGAGAAAAACCATTGCGTGTTCGTGCATTGGGATTAACGATTCACACAAGTCTTACAACTCGAATTCGTGATGTCCAACGAGAAGCTTTGAAGCCGCAAAACATAAGAGCTGAAAGATTGCGAGGTCTGGAATGTGAATTCGTGACAAAGTCTGATGGTACATTGTATTTGATCGATCGAATTTGGGTACCAAAGTATGGAAATTTGCAAAAATTAGTGTTGGATGAGGCCCACAAGTTTAAGTATTCAATCCACCCAGGTTCGACTAAGATGTATAAAGACCTCCAGTTATTTTATTGGTGGCCAAATTTGAAAGGAGATATAGCGATCTATGTCAGCAAGTGTCTGACGTGTTCAAAGGTCAAAGCTGAGCACCAAAATCCATCGGGATTGCTACAACAACCCGAGATCCCAGAATGGAAATAGGATCATATCACCATGGACTTTGTAACTAAACTGCCCCATACCCCCAGAGACCATGATGCCATTTGGGTAATAGTGGATAGGCTGACAAAGTCTGCACACTTCATACCTATCCGAGAGAAAGACAAAATGGAGAAACTAACAAGGCTTTATCTTAAAGAAGTCGTAGCCAAACACGGCGTGCCAGTTTCGATTATGTCCGACAGGGATGGTCGATTTGTTTCTCGATTTTGGCAATCTTTGCAGGAATCTCTAGGTACTCGCTTGGATTTGAGCACTGCTTATCATCCTCAGACAGACGGTCAAAGCGAAAGAACTATTCAGACTTTGGAAGATATGTTACGAGCTTGTGTTCTCGATTTTGGAAAAAATTGGGACACCCATCTGCTGTTAGCTGAGTTTTCTTACAATAATAGCTATCACTCCAGTATTAAAACTGCTCCGTTTGAAGCTTAGTACGGAAGAAAATGTCGATCCCCACTATGTTGGGCGGAAGTTGGAGAAAAGCAGTTGACAGGTCCAGAAATTGTTCAGGAGACCACCTACAGGATCTTTCAGATCAAAGACAGGTTAAAAGTTGCAGCCGATCGACAAAAGAGCTATGCTGACAACCGTAGAAGACCATTGGAGTTCCAAGTAGGAGATCGAGTTTTGTTGAAAGTCTCACCTTGGAAGGGGGTCGTCCGATTTGGCAAAAAGGGCAAGTTAAGTCCTCGTTATGTTGGACCATTCCTAGTCACTGAAAGGGTTGGTTCAGTAGCTTACCGACTTGAATTGCCTGAAGAGCTTAGCGAAATACATGATGTATTCCACATGTATAACTTGAAGAAATGTCTATCTAACGAATCCTTGATTGTTCCTGTTGAAGATATTCGCGTAGACGACAAGCTTCGATTTATAGAAGAACCCGTAGAGGTTACAGATTGGAAGATTCATAAGCTAAGGAGGAACCGTATAAAGTTGGTCAAAGTTAGATGGAATTCAAGGCTTGGTCCCGAGTTCACGTGGGAACGTCAAGACCGAATGAAGCAAAAATACCCTCACCTTTTCTGTAACACCCGTTAATTTCGGTTCCAAGAGTTAAAGATTGTAAAGTATGTATTATTCTTGGGATTTAACCGACGTTTCTCGGGAGTCTTTACGTCATCTCGGTACGTTAAATTATCCAACCTTTCCTTCCAAGTTACCATATCCCTTAAACTTTGAGGGCTAATGTGTAACATTTGTTTTATATCATAAAATAATGAAAACCCTAACCCTAAACACCCTATGCGCAGCCGATCGGACTCAAGACCCCCCCTGCTGCTCGAAAATCTTCTGTCCAGCCAGGTTTCAACCGGTAAACTTCAATTCAAGGTTGGTTTTATGATTCCCCATGTCTTTTACACCTTAATTGATCATATTAACGCGCTTATTGGTCGTTAAGGTTGAGTTTTGGTGATAACAGTTTGCTGACAGATTCGTATACGTTTATTGTAGGTTTGTAACGCGATGATAATCCATTGTTTTTGATCGATTCTTGTTTTTATGATGTTATTCTTTGAGTCTATTTTCCATAAAGGTATAATATGTAATTTTTGGACGAGATTTGAATGGTTTTTATGATTTTATAAGATCGAGTGTCAAAGCTGATGCGGGATGGCGGATTCTGGTCTGTCTTCCCGACAACATAACTCTTTTTCAACAAGTCCAAATTAGTTGGTTCCACTTCTGGAACTTAATATTTTGAGTTAAGAATTAAACCCAATTGGAATCATTTAATTTGTTTCGGTAATGAATTTTATAAAAATAAAACCATTTTGTTGTGCACTGAAATAGCTGCACGTATCTTGCTGTGTTGGAGAAATTTTTATAATTTTTGTGTCCACTAGAAAAATATAATAAATTTATTTTTATAAACCTAAGACATTTATTAAGGTCTGGTAAAAATTTAATAATTTATTTCAAAGGTTATCCTATGTAATTAAATGCATTTTCGCATGCTAAAATCTGCACGTTCTACTTGTTATTGATCGATAGGTTCGTTTTAGGCTTAACCGGTGGATGTTCAATTGTGTTCTTTTCGAGGCTTTTTGAAGTGAGTTTTTGCACCATAATCTTCCTAGGTATGTCCCGTATATCATACCTAAAAATCATGTTCATTGGTGTTCGTTAGATTGGTTAACTAGTTGTAGCTTGATTGTTAGTGTTTGGTTGACTAGAATTGTAGTTTGGTGCGTTTAACGAGAGGGTTGAAGTGATTAATGACCAATTCAGCTCGGGGACACTTGGTTTGATGTATGGGCTGTTCAAAATTCATTCTTATAAGTTATGGGGCTGAATTGGTTGTCGGTTACTCCAACGGGTCGGTACAACGCGCAATTGCGTTTATTGAGTAGTTGGTGCGTTGTACTTGCGAGTTACCGACCCATTTGACTCGTGTAGCGTCGTGTGGACTTGTTGGCTGTGATTTTATCATGTTGGGTCCACACGGGGCTGAGTTGGATGTTAATGGCCTAATCGACTCTTAAACGCGCGTATTAGTATCAACTAGTGCTTCCGGGGGTAATTTGGGAATTCTTTATTCCCGGGAGTACCTAAGGGTCGAATTGGTGAATGTGCGACTTCGGGGGCTGTTGTGAGTAATTTTGATGAGGTCGAGGGTTTAGGTAACTCGAACCATGTTAGAACGTCTCGTAGGATAAACGAGTCATCTTGATGTCATTAGTATTGATTGAATGTAAACCGACAGGTTTTTGAGTTTTGGGATTTCTTAGGGATTCTCTAGCTCGTGGTAAATCCGTGTCTTGTGTCAGGTGAGTTCATGATGCCCCTTTTTACTCTTTTAAACTTTGGGCTAGCATGCACACCTAAGTGTTTTCTTACTTGATGAAATGTTTTAAACGATTTTATATATGCTTGCTAGTATATGGTAGGCCTTGGGATGTTAAAGATATATATACATATATACATTATTGTTTGGCCTCTATTTGGCGGAGTTGTAGTCATTTCGACTACGGATGTTGCGTATGCCTACTTTGTGTTTGCATGCGTTGATGTTACGTGTTTGGGTTGTACGTTTGCTCGACCCTGAATGTTATACGTGGATGTTATATATATATAGGGATGTACTTGAAAGGATGTTTATATATATATATATATATATATATATATATATATATATATATATATATATATATATCTTTGGTATATGTATGTATGAGAATGTTTAGTCTTCGGTAACGATGACTTAATGGATGCACTCTTTTCACTTTAGAAACTTTTGATATGTCTACCATATTTTGTCAGGACCGTCCGTCGGGTGAAACCTTAGCATAGGTTTGACAAGAACACACCGACTCAAATACTCAAAGACCGATTGAATATCCCGGCGGAATCAAGATATCCAATTATTGAGAGTGAAGGATTGTGAGTAGATATCAAACACAAAACAGTAAATGATAATCAGTAAATTCTATTTCAGAGACAAAGATTCACTATATTTAATGATACGTCAATGGTACAGTAAATGGAATGTATAGGGTTTTGTGTGACAGCGGCGGCTATTGTACGACAAACAAAAAGGAATGTTTTTCGTAGTCAGTGCGTGCCGGCCCTATTCCGTCTTGAAATCCGTCCCCTAAAGGTACCCTAGGATGTCTATTTATAGACTCTGACTTTCCTTCTATATGTCCTAGTCATTACATAATGAAAGATAAATCTAATACAAGTGTTACAGTCCTCGAGCAAGGTATGTACCTTGCTCGAGCAAACTTCCTATACTAGATATGCTCGATGAGTGTCCTCGAGCAAACTTTACTTAGAATATATTCTGTTTCGAAGAATACATATTCCCTTCGAGTAAGCTTCGTTCCTCTTGACTTGTCCAAACTTTGCTCGAATAAGTCCATCGAGCAAGCTCATTCTTCTTGATGTCTTCAGCTTTTCTTATTCAGCAATCTTTAGCATGCTCGGATGTAAATCTTGCTCGGTAACTGAACTGTGCTCGAAGTCTTTGCTTTGATTCACGTGACATCCTTTTATCGCATCCATGCTCGTCCCCATGTGCTCGATCATCCTGTGCTCGTAACACTTGGCTGGAACTTGTATGATCAAGCTGTTTGCTCGATTGGCAATCCATGCTCGATAGAAGAATACTCTTGCTCGTTGAAGTGTAGCTTGCTCGAAGCCTTTAACACTTAGAAGAATCAACCATTTAAGGTTCAGAACCCTGCTCGAAGTAGTAAAAACCATGCTCGATCGTCTGGGCTTGCTCGAATTCCATACTTAGCCGTTTCTAAGGAGGTTGAGAAGATTCCAATCTTCCTTATTAAAAATCCGACCCAACAATCTCCCCCTAGATTGGAACAAGCTCAGATGCACCAAAACATACCTGCATAGAGTTACACATGTATCAGATTTCTAGATAAATCATTTAAGAACATGTCATTTCATTACATAATTGGAATTCTACCACATGGGCATTACAAACTAAATTTTTACAACTCAAACAAAATACAAAGATAAACAGAAATAAAAATCAATCATTCATTATCTCCATTCTGTTATCTTCTTCCTCTGTTCTTGGCTTCAACTCTTTCTTTTAGTTTCTTCACATATGCAGCTCTTTGCTTCAGCATGTCAAGTTCTGAGGAGTCAGAGGCATCACTTGGAAATCTTGCATCAATTAAGTCTTGTAGGTCTTAAGGATGCATATAATGCAGATCTCCATCCTCCCTTATGACTGCAATAGGTATCCCGGACTCATTTCTCAAAGTGGTTGAATCATCCTGTTGATTGTACGTTATGTATGTGATTCTTCCAAATTGTTGTACTCTTGAGTTGGGTTCCTTCATCACTTCTCTCGTATCCAAGCACTCTTTTAAGGTTTTCCTTTTCTGGTGAGAGCTGCTTGCTAGAGTTTTTTGTTTCTTTGATTCAGAGAGGGAAAGCTCAGATATGTGAACTTCACTGATTCTCTTCCTCCTCTTCTCCTTTTCTGCTTGGCTCCTGATCTCTCTCTTCTTCTGCTGTAGAAATGGGAATCCCTTTTCTGCTTGTTCCTTCAAAAACTTGGAGAGATCATTCCTCAGTTGACCAGATGGTTGACTCCTTACTTGATTGTCATATAAAGTCAGCTCAGCCATCTTGGTTAGTTGTTCTGTTGTAAAATTTCTCAAATCATCTCTAAAAATGATGAGATGTTCTGCTTCATCTTCAGTCACAACCCTTAAGGTCTTTGATCTTCTGTCAAAATAGAGATGTGTGGGCAAATTCAAGTTTCTTGGCTGCACAGGCCTCACACTCTCTGACCTATGGGTTCTGCTTGAGCTCCCCATTTCAACTTTCTTTACCTTATCAAGACCCTCTTCAACATACCATCTCTTTATTGTTTCTTCTGTTTGCATTACCAGTCTTGATGTTTTTACTCCCTTTTTGTGGAGGGGGTTCATCATTTCTGCATGAACTTCTTGTTCTGCCCTCCTTCTGTCTTCCTGTAGTGTCTTTTGTGTTTCAAGATACATCCTCTGCTCTCTATGGTATATTTCCATTAGCTCAGCAAGAGGCATGTTCTGAAACTGTTCTTCTGTCATTCCTTTCTCCATCACAATTCTCTTTAACATCTCTACCCTCTGAGGGTCCTCAAACCACTTCTTTAATTCTTGATTTTTCCTTTCAGCTTCATCCTTTTCCTTTTGTAACCTCATTTTTAACTCCTGCTCTCTTTCAAATTTTTCTCGACTTTCTTGATTTTTATGAGAGTCTTTAATTTGTTGAATTCTTCTTTTCAGTTCTTCAGGAGAGAGATTTATCAAGAAGTTGTAGCTGTAGCCATACAGCTGAAGGAATTTGATATCCTTATGTTTTGCTTTCAAGGATTCATACTCTGTTTCATCCTTTGCCTTCTTCTCTGTTCTTCTCTTGCTGCTATCAGATTCTGTAAATTTCTTTTCTTTCTCTTTCTTTCTCTTAGACACCTTTCTCACATACTCAGTTAGATCCTCCATGAGAGCCCTTTTATATAAACTATCAATCTTGTCAAAGGGTTGTAAGTCTAGGAATGCAGGCTTGTGACCAGCCTTTATCAATACTTCTCTTTTTTCCTTTCCTTACTCTCCAACCCTCAGCTTCTTTTGCCACATCCTCTTTTGATAGTCTTTGAACATAAAGAGGATCATAACCCAAGCTGATCAAATATTCAACATCTTCATTTGTCTTTTCAGCTTCATTCAATTCTTCCTCATCTTCACTTTCACCATCCAAGTCCACCATTTCTTCAAGGTTATGAAGAGCCTCAATCATTGGTTCATCATTTTGTTTTGATTGAGCTCTTCTTATTTCTTCAAGCTTGTCTAACCTCAACTTGTACACCATTTTCTTTACTGACTTTTTTCTCTTGGACTCTTGTGTCTCAATTTCAGTTGTGTCCTTTCTTTTAAGACTTGATTGAGATGTAGTGGGTGAGTTGGGCTGATGTTCTTCAACCTCTGGTTCTTCCAACATGATTTCTTCATCCACAGACTCAGATTCGTCAATAACAGTTTCAACTGTGTGTGTGTCAACAGGTTTTTCAGTAACTTCTTCAATAATGGGCTCATTTAAGTCATCTTGTTCTTTCATTCTCTGTTCCCTTTCTCTGCCCATATTGATGTATTCCTATTGTGCTTTCATTACTGCCTTTACAATCTCTGGGTGATGTTTTTCTGGGTTGTTAAGTATGAGTGTTATATCTTTCATTATCACCAATTTGACCATTGTAAATGCTGAAACCTCAACTGTTTCATCTTCTTCATTTGTTACAGGACCCAAACCAAGTTCATCGTCATTTGTTTCAAACTCTTCAGGCTCAGTGATCAAAGGCTCTGCAGCCTTTTCTTGTTCAGGTTCTTGTTGATCAACATTCAAATTTTCTTTCAAGGCATCAATTGTAGCCTTGATTGCTTCATCAGCTTCTCTTAATCTCCTCTCATCTTCCTCCTCTTTATCTTTCATTTTAATCAAGGCTTCTATGACCTCCTGAGGAATTTCCTCCTCCTCTTGATTTAACTTTTCTCTTTCCAGAGCTTCCAACTCTTCATTCATCAATTCTATAGCTGTTTTCACGGATTCAGCCTCAGCCATGTCTTGATCAACTACATTTTCTTTAAATAAAATGTCATCAGACTGAGTTGTGTGTTGAGGCAGGGGGTGTAAGTCATCGTCTGTAAGTGCAACCCCCTTGCCCTTTTCTTTCCTTTTTAAATTTTCCTTTTCAGATTCATCTTCTTCTTTATCCTCCCCCTCATCCTCCGATTCTCCATCATCATATGCTTGGTTTAGCATGTTCAAAGCATCAGATGGTCCAACCTCCTTTTCAGCATCAATATTCTACCCATGTTTTGGTGCATCTAAGGTCTTCTCAACCTCAGACTGCCCCTCAAGAGTTTGAATTTTCAATAACGCCTCCTACAGTGCAGCTTCCAGAGCCGAGTTCTTTGCAGCCAAAATGGCATTCTTTTCTCTTAGCATTATGTTCTCAAACTCCAGTTTAGCATTTTCACACACAACATCGTAAAGATTTAGACTTGATGGTGGGGTTTCAACAGTAGGTTTTGGAGGTGGTTCAGAGAATGGTTTAGATTCTGCAGTTTCAGGGGATGGAACGGTGTATGGTTCTGGGACTTGGGTTGGGAGAGTAGGTTCTGTAGTAGGTGAAGGATGGATAGGTATGTCTTGTTCAGTCGGCTCAGTTGTGGCAGGTGAAAAACAAATTTCAGCATTATCAATTGGCTCATGAGCTTCTTGACCAATTTCATACACAGTCTCGTCAACTACCACCTATGCATTAGCAGCATTGTCAATAACCATCTCATCTCCTCCATCGGCACCAACATCATCATCATTATCATTATCATCACCATCATCAACATCTGCCTCATCTTCATTGTTTCCCGGAGTACTCGGCACATCAATGGCATCCAGTGCCGGAACAAGCAGCCATGACAGAATATCCCATTCATTATTATCAACAAACTTACTTTTGGCATCTTTCGTGCGTTTACAGATGTTTGGGTCTTGCAACCTCAAAACCTGACCTGTGCTTTGAATATCAGGTATAGATCTGTTCATTAAGATTTGAAGAAACCTTGGATACATCAAAAATCGTTGTGTAACATTCTTCTCTGCATTTGAGATCAGCCCCTGAAAAATAAGTCTTGAAATGTTGAAGGGTTGTCGATATAGTATGGCTACGGTAAGAGACCCAAGCTCTCTACTAAGCAAAGTCCAAGTCCCTCTCCGAGGAGATAGGGACTGAATTACATGATGAATCAAAAATCGGTACACCAAAGGAAAACTCCCCTTCTGAAATTGACCTTCCTTGACATCGCCTTGGTATCCCATGGTCTCGTGAAAGATACACAGTAACCGAGGAACCGAGTACAACTGCGAAGCCCCAACGTTGTCATTCAAGTCCAAAGTAGCTCGAATGGACGCCTCCGTAATTTCAATATCATTGTTGAGCACAGATGCTTCGATTCGCTGTCCGTTTACATCATTGACATAGGTTGCTGTCTGCCAGAAATCTGTAAGATGGTTCCCGTAGATAATAGGGTTCTCTGTCAGCACCACTCGTAGATTAGAGTTTCGTAGAAAGTTTATCATTTGCTCCAACTCACGGTTGTCATCATCTATCTCCAACCGAGCACACATATTATGTCGTTTTTCGAATTTGAACGCCATCAGTTCTGCAAAAACAAGAAGAGTTGTCAGTACACAAAGTTGCAGAACTAATAGATGAGAATAGATAGATGATTAATGGCGTCTTCAATTAATCTATTCTGTAGTAATATGCGTACCTGCAGGAACAAGTAAACAGTTAGTCAATCAGTTCAATTTGAAACCCTAATTTCAAAATCGGTGCGACGATTATCGAACAGCGATGTCTTACCGAAGTCGAAACAGATCTAATGGCTATAATCAAAGTGAAATTAATGACTAATAGACCAGCGAGCAAGAGGGAAATATCACAAGCAAGAGGATTTTCGTCTAGGTATAATGAGAGAAAATTTTGTGAAAAACTTTCTAAGTCCCCTTTTTATACCTAACGATTTGGTGGTACAGTACCTTGGTTTGTCGTCTAGCACACGACAGTTGTCATTTAATTTCAAATTTACATGTACCTCCCTTGCTCGAGTATACAGCCAAAATAAAAGCTGGGCCCCCCCTGTACACAAGGACATGGTAGAATGCTTGCTCGATTATACTTAGAAATATATCATGTCAATTCCCTATGCTCGAGAAGTTTGCTCGAGTATACTTAAAAATATATCATGTCAATTCCCTATGCTCGAGATGCATTCCTGTGTGCTCGAAGTACAGTGTGCTCGAAAGATTTAAATCAAACTAAATCTTTCCTAATCCCGCAATCGAGCACAGAAATCTGGTACCCTAGTGTGTGCGAAACTCAATCATCTCACTAAGACACCTAGCACAGACCTTGCTCGAAACACTTAAATGTTTCCTATCATTCAGTTCTCGTGCTCGTAGACCTGAAATCATAATTACTCATGCAATCATGCTCGAAGATACTTAGTAAAATAACAAATTCTATCTTCGTGCTTGATGTAACACAAAGTGTACATCTTATTGCATCAAATTACCTTCATATTTATCCCGAACTTCATGCAAATTCATTGTTTTAGGTACTTATTTAAGTTATTTGTGAATTTGCAGGTCCGGGCGCCCGCCAGAGCTAGAAAACATGAAAAGGGGGCGTTTCGGGGAAAAAATAAGCATTCTGCCAGACCTGCACGACCATGCTTGCTAGTGCACTTGCCAGTGCCGACCCCGCACGACCATGCTTGCCAGTGCCGCAAGAATTCAAAAGTGCAAGACCGTGCGTGGTCGTGCGGATGCCCGTGCATGAACTGCACGGCCGTGCGGGCCCGTGCCGATGACCGTGCCAGAACAGAGAAATCTGACTTTTTAGTCAGATTAAAGCCAATGGTTGACTTTCCACAAATAGGCATGGTCGTGCAAGCCCGTGCAAGTGCCCGTGCCAGACGTCCAGACAGCATATCTACACATCCATTATCCTCATTTTTGTGTGTGGAGTCTTGGGGATTTTCTCTCAATCAAGTGCAGCAATTTTAGGGGATTCTTGGAGGCTTCCACCAACATAAGATTCATCATTCCATCCTTCAATCCTTTCTTGATTTTGGTTTGCATTTCTATGTTTAAGAGCATGTTTTGTAAGCTTATTTTTAGATTGATTGTAGTTGTATTAAGCCTTATGGGCTAAGACCTTTACTATCTAGACATTGTTGAAGCTTTTACTATTGTGATTTTTATCTTTGTATGGTTATGGTAATTTGGTTTTCTTTTAAGGAAATGTTGAAGTTATGAGTTGATATTGATGGTGTTCATGCTTGTTAGAATTGCATAGCTTTTTAGTCTTACAAATGTTTAGGCATTCATGTTGGAAAACTATGTTCTAGATGTTTGTTTGTAAACTTTGAATGTTTATGTTTTCTTTATTTACATTGCTAGGTTAGGAATGACTAGTAAAGATTAGTTTGGTTATAATATTATTGATGAGCATGAAACCCTACACTTGATATTGGAAAATTGATGAGTGTTGTTATGATTCTTGACTTGGTGATGACTTGCTAGTTAAAGTGTCATAAGTTGATGTTTAATTCATGAGTTTAGCTAATTTAGTGTAATCTTAGGTGGTTAGAATGTTGTTCATGCTAGCTTTCCTTTGATTATGAGACTTTGTTGTTTTGACAAACAACTTAGTCTATGTTTAATTCTTGATTGGAAGCCCATCATGATGATTATTTGTTATTATTAGGTTGCTTGATTGTAATCTAGTATTTATGTTTAGATTCATGATGTTTACCGTATCATTGCTATTTTATCACATTAGTAGAGTGGATGCGTGTCTAGGTAGTCTTGTTGGATTGATTGTTTCTTGTATTTTTACTTGCTTTGTTTTCATTGTATGCTAGTTTAGTTAGTTAAAAACTCAAATTAAGATTTCTTTGTTCGGTAAGTCATTTACAAAGATTTAGTGCTAGAAAATTACCGTATCCATGGATTGACACTCGGTTCTTGCCGACACTTTATTACAGACGATAGGTACACTTGCCGTTCGTGTGTGGTTTAGCTGTAGGTGAAAACCTATTTTTAAAACCCGATTTGTGTGGAACTTTTATCCAAATTTATATATATATTCACACACGTCAAGTTTTTGGCGCCGTTGCCGGGGATACGGTGATTTTTTTATAACGATCCGAGTCTTTGATTTAGCCTTGTTTATATTTTCGATCTACTTTATTTTACTTTATTTCATTTTTATTCATCTTTTTTTTTATTTTTTTATTTTTTTTAGTGTCTTTTACTTGTTTTGTTATTTTTTTTGTAGCCACTTTGTGTATGTGTGTTATTTTTTATATATTTTTTTGGTTTATTCATTATTATTTCATTTTTATTTCATGTATATGTGGTGCCCGTGATTCTTTTGTTTGAGTGTTCCTTGCAGTAATTCCTATGGAGCAGCACTACTATGGAGATTATTGTGAAGGTTACCATTATGATAACGGGAATTATCACATGGAGGTTTGGTGCGAGATATGTGGAGAACCCCATCACACACATGATTGGTATTATTCAAGTGGGTGCCCCACATATTTAAATGAAGAACCTTACCCTTATTCACAACCATTTGAGGGTCCCGACACACCACCTTTCCAACTCGAGCTTAGCCCGGGATTTCTAGAGTATTGGGAACAAAGAATGAAATGTTGGGACACAATGCTCGAAAAGGGGATACAAGATGTTGGGATACCACTACCGATGATCGATACTCGTGAATCTGAGGAACAACTTCGTAGAATAGAGGCCCAAAGTATTGTGATCAATGAACTTTGTGCTAACTATCGACGGGAGAGTTTGCCTTGCTACACGAATCATAACATATATTGGGATGATGAGGATGAAATTAAAGCACCAAAACCCTTATCCATTGTTGTGTTGGAGCAAACTCAAGAACCAGGGACCATAATGGACAAAGTGCAATTCTCAAGCCCACAACGTACCGCAAAAGTCCCACCTCCGGTTCATATTATTCCATCGTGGGAAGACGAGTTTGGGGATGAGTTATTAGGTATACCAATCATGGAAGTGAATGAAGAAGAGTTCGATCCGGTTGGTGATCTTAATGAATTGGAAGCCTTATTATTTGGAAAACCAACCGTGGAAGTCATGAAAGAGCCGCACCAAGAAGAAAAGTTACAAGTGAATGGGTTCACCAACAAACCAATGACTATGGTGACATCCGATTCACTTCCTTGCACCAAAGA
Organism: Bidens hawaiensis; assembly: GCF_021521415.1. NCBI lineage: Eukaryota > Viridiplantae > Streptophyta > Magnoliopsida > Asterales > Asteraceae > Bidens > Bidens hawaiensis. The sequence continues at coordinate 970,409 of NW_027491069.1, read as the reverse complement.
ATGTCCGCCCATGGATGAGCATGATGGTGGATCGCCACCCAAATCAAAAACACCACTAGAGAGGGCATGGAGAAAGCCGGACCAACCAAAGTTCAAGGCGTGTCAATGGTCATATGAACACATCAAAAGTATAATAAAATGCCGAGATGATCGCCTTCTTCACTACATTAATTGTATCAGGTTTGGTCCGGGAAAATTTAAGTGTTGGTGGCATGACCCGTTTATTGATTTTTTTTTCCAAAACACTTTTTATCTAAACGGGTCGTATAATAATTTTCAATATCATAGAGCCGCCCGTTTATAAGTGTATTCTCCTATGGTAGTATGTAGGGTTGCACCGTTTTCCCTCGTTGGTGCAACCCATTTGTGTGTTTCTTTTAAGTATTTTGTTTTGTTGCAAACTATATTTTGATGGTTTGGGTTGTGTTGGTTTGGGATTATGTTTATTGGATGCTTTTATTATATATGATGGGTTTATAATGTGTTTGTTAGTATGTCAGTGGCATGTTATGGTTTCTTTGGTTTTGGATGCTTTCACGCGTTGTCAGGTCTTTGGAGGCACTTCTGGCAGTTTTCTGGATCAGGGGAGTTTTCTGTTCTCTCTCTTATACATTTCATTTTTATAGTTTTTTGTTATGCAACGAGGGCGTTGCACAATTCAAGTGTGGGGAGGGAATTTTATGAATTTTGTTTGTCCAAACTTAAATTTTTTGCAAAACTCCTAGAAAAATTTTTGTAGCAAATAATAACAACTAAGCAATTTTAATTCAACTTTAATTGTTTTGTCAAAGCATAAATCTTTAAGACATTCAAGCCGAAAAATCTTTAAAAAGACATACCTTTAAGCATGACAAACAAAATTCACATTCTTACCTTGCAAAAGTTACCCATTCCGCCCGTTTCCGTTAGTTTGCCTCATCATATTTTTTCTCATGTTTTTGCGGGCAATTGAGTGAGCCGGGTGATTATTGTAAGGTAGAACTTGTTTTTGGGATTGCATTTTAAAACCATATATAAATATATATATATATATATATTATATATATATATATATATATATATATATATATATATATATACATGGCATAAACCATTGAGGAATTTAGGATAAACCCTTTGTGTAGCCATTTTTCCACTTATATTTTCCTTACACACATTATCCGCTTAGCAACCCATGTTTGGCCTTTTCCCGTGTTTTTATTATTTCGCCCTATTTTTATCGCCACTTAGCCATATAACCTTTTATATTTTTACCTATTTTTGGTTAGAAATCCGGTTCGGCTAAGTTAGTCATTATTTCTTTTGTATTTCATTTTTGTTGTTTTCTTTTATTATTCACTTGGGAACTTTAGAAGCACAATGCTTTCTCCCAAGGTGAAAATTTGTATGTAAATATTTATTACTTATGGCAAAAAAAAAAAATTGGAAGAAAATAAGAGAAGTTATGAAGTTAGTTCATCATATTTTTAGGTAAAACTTGATTTCAAAGAGCAATTTTTGGTTTGTTAGCTCTCGGCCCGTTTAAACCATTTTGTTTAGTTAGTTAGATTTTGTTGTATAGCTAACTTAGTTCCGGATTTTCTAGCCGTTTAGCCACTTTTCCCAAAAATTCCTCACCCTAACCCTAAGCCAAATTACAACCCCCAAGTACTCGTGTTTTATGCCATGTATGTGTCGGTTTGATTTGACCCTTAAACAAGCCTATGCTTTGCTTAGTCATCGTCTTGGCATCGAGTGTTCTCAACATGCACTATTACACGCATGATCACTAAATATAGCCGAGTGTATGAGTGAACATTGTGAGGTTTGCAAGGTGGGAATGTGATGACAATTTGTAATGTTCTCTAGATAATGTCTTCATTCTAATTAGGCTTGTTTAGACATATATGCAATGCTTGCTTGATCTATTAAGGATTTGAATGAGTATTGCTTGCGGGTTATTATTTCTATTGTGGAGTTTGTTTCATTTGCTTGAGGACAAGCAAAGTTCAAGTGTGGGGATGTTTGATGTAACACAAAGTCTACATCTTATTACATCAAATTACCTTCATATTTATCCCGAACTTCATGCAAATTCATTGTTTTAGGTACTTATTTGAGTTATTTGTGAATTTGCAGGTCCGAGCGCCCGCCCGACCAAGAAAACATGAAAATGGGGCGTTTCGGGGAAAAAATAAGCATTCTGCCAGACCTGCACGACCATGCTTGCCAGTGCACTTGCCAGTGCCAACCCCGCACGACCATGCTTGCCAGTGCCGGAGCCAGTGCCGCAAGAATTCAAAAGTGCACGACCGTGCATGGTCGTGTGGATGCCCATGCATGAACTGCACGGCCGTGCGGGCCCGTGCCGATGACCGTGCCAGAACAGAGAAATCTGACTTTTTGGTCAGATTAAAGCCAATGGTTGACTTTCCACAAATAGGCACGGTCGTGCAAGCCCGTGCAAGTGCCCGTGCCAGACGTCCAGACAGCATATATACACATCCATTATCCTCATTTTTGTGTGTGGATTCTTGGGGATTTTCTCTCAATCAAGTGCAGCAATTTTAGGGGATTCTTGGAGGCTTCCACCAACATAAGATTCATCATTCCATCCTTCAATCCTTTCTTGATTTTGGTTTGCATTTCTATGTTTAAGAGCATGTTTTGTAAGCTTATTTTTAGATTGATTGTAGTTGTATTAAGCCTTATGGGCTAAGACCTTTACTATCTAGACATTGTTAAAGCTTTTACTATTGTGATTTCTATCTATGTATGGTTATGGTAATTTGGTTTTCTTTCAAGGAAATGTTGAAGTTATGAGTTGATATTGATGGTGTTCATGCTTGTTAGAATTGCATAGCTTTTTAGTCTTACAAATGTTTAGGCATTCATGTTGGAAAACTATGTTCTAGATGTTTGCTTGTAAACTTTGAATGTTCATGTTTTCTTTGTTTACATTGCTAGGTTAGGAATGACTAGTAAAGATTAGTTTGGTTGTAATATTATTGATTAGCATGAAACCCTACACTTGATATTGGAAAATTGATGAGTGTTGTTATGATTCTTGACTTGGTGATGACTTGCTAGTTAAAGTGTCATAAGTTGATGTTTAATTCATGAGTTTAGCTAATTTAGTGTAATCTTAGGTGGTTAGAATGTTGTTCATGCTAGCTTTCCTTTGATTATGAGACTTTGTTGTTTTGACAAACAAGTTAGTCTATGTTTAATTCTTGATTGGAAGCCCATCATGATGATTATTTGTTAGTATTAGGTTGCTTGATTGTAATCTAGTATTTATGTTTAGATTCATGATGTTTACCGTATCATTGCTATTTTATCACATTAGTAGAGTGGATGCGTGTCTAGGTAGTCTTGTTGGATTGATTGTTTCTTGTATTTTTACTTGCTTTATTTTCATTGTATGCTAGTTTAGTTAGTTAAAAACTCAAATTAAGATTTCTTTGTTCGGTAAGTCATTTACAAAGATTTAGTGCTAGAAAATTACCGTATCCATGGATTGACACTCGGTTCTTGCCGACACTTTATTACAAACGATAGGTACACTTGCCTTTCGTGTGTGGTTTAGTTTTAGGTGAAAACATATTTTTAAAACCCGATTTGTGTGTAACTTTTATCCAAATTTATATATATATATTCACACACGTCAAGTTTTTGGCGCCGTTGCCGGGGATACGGTGATTTTTTTAGAACGATCCGAGTCTTTGATTTAGCCTTGTTTATATTTTCGATCTACTTTATTTTACTTTATTTCATTTTTATTCATCTTTTTTTTTAGTGTCTTTTACTTGTTTAGTTATTTTTTTTGTAGCCACTTTGTGTATGTGTGTTATTTTTTATATATTTTTTTGGTTTATTCATTATTATTTCATTTTTATTTCATGTATATGTGGTGCCCGTGATTCTTTTGTTTGAGTGTTCCTTGCAGTAATTCCTATGGAGCAGCACTACTATGGAGATTATTGTGAAGGTTACCATTATGATAACGGGAATTATCACATGGAGGTTTGGTGCGAGATATGTGGAGAACCCCATCACACACATGATTGGTATTATTCAAGTGGGTGCCCCACATATTTAAATGAAGAACCTTACCCTTATTCACAACCATTTGAGGGTCCCGACACACCACCTTTCCAACTCGAGCTTAGCCCGGGATTTCTAGAGTATTGGGAACAAAGAATGAAATGTTGGGACACGATGCTCGAAAAGGGGATACAAGATGTTGGGATACCACTACCGATGATCGATACTCGTGAATCTGAGGAACAACTTCGTAGAATAGAGGCCCAAAGTATTGTGATCAATGAACTTTGTGCTAACTATCGACGAGAGAGTTTGCCTTGCTACACGAATCATAACATATATTGGGATGATGAGGATGAAATTAAAGCACCAAAACCCTTATCCATTGTTGTGTTGGAGCAAACTCAAGAACCAGGGACCATAATGGACAAAGTGCAATTCTCAAGCCCACAACGTACCGCAAAAGTCCCACCTCCGGTTCATATTATTCCATCGTGGGAAGACGAGTTTGGGGATGAGTTATTAGGTATACCACTCATGGAAGTGAATGAAGAAGAGTTCGATCCGGTTGGTGATCTTAATGAATTGGAAGCCTTATTATTTGGAAAACCAACCGTGGAAGTCATGAAAGAGCCGCACCAAGAAGAAAAGTTACAAGTGAATGGGTTCACCAACAAACCAATGACTATGGTGACATCCGATTCACTTCCTTGCACCAAAGAATGTCCGCCCATGGATGAGCATGATGGTGGATCGCCACCCAAATCAAAAACACCACTGGAGAGGGCATGGAGAAAGCCGGACCAACCAAAGTTCAAGGCGTGTCAATGGTCATATGAACACATCAAAAGTATAATAAAATGCCGAGATGATCGCCTTCTTCACTACATTAATTGTATCAGGTTTGGTCCGGGAAAATTTAAGTGTTGGTGGCATGACCCGTTTATTGATTTTTTTTTTCCAAAACACTTTTTATCTAAACGGGTCGTATAATAATTTTCAATATCATAGAGCCGCCCGTTTATAAGTGTATTCTCCTATGGTAGTATGTAGGGTTGCACCGTTTTCCCTCGTTGGTGCAACCCATTTGTGTGTTTCTTTTAAGTATTTTGTTTTGTTGCAAACTATATTTTGATGGTTTGGGTTGTGTTGGTTTGGGATTATGTTTATTGGATGCTTTTATTATATATGATGGGTTTATAATGTGTTTGTTAGTATGTCAGTGGCATGTTATGGTTTCTTTGGTTTTGGATGCTTTCACGCGTTGTCAGGTCTTTGGAGGCACTTCTGGCAGTTTTCTGGATCAGGGGAGTTTTCTGTTCTCTCTCTTATACATTTCATTTTTATAGTTTTTTGTTATGCAACGAGGGCGTTGCACAATTCAAGTGTGGGGAGGGAATTTTATGAATTTTGTTTGTCCAAACTTAAATTTTTTGCAAAACTCCTAGAAAAATTTTTGTAGCAAATAATAACAACTAAGCAATTTTAATTCAACTTTAATTGTTTTGTCAAAGCATAAATCTTTAAGACATTCAAGCCGAAAAATCTTTAAAAAGACATACCTTTAAGCATGACAAACAAAATTCACATTCTTACCTTGCAAAAGTTACCCATTCCGCCCGTTTCCGTTAGTTTGCCTCATCATATTTTTTCTCATGTTTTTGCGGGCAATTGAGTGAGCCGGGTGATTATTGTAAGGTAGAACTTGTTTTTGGGATTGCATTTTAAAACCATATATAAATATATATATATATATATACATGGCATAAACCATTGAGGAATTTAGGATAAACCCTTTGTCTAGCCATTTTTCCACTTATATTTTCCTTACACACATTATCCGCTTAGCAACCCATGTTTGGCCTTTTCCCGTGTTTTTATTATTTCGCCCTATTTTTATCGCCACTTAGCCATATAACCTTTTATATTTTTACCTATTTTTGGTTAGAAATCCGGTTCGGCTAAGTTAGTCATTATTTCTTTTGTATTTCATTTTTGTTGTTTTCTTTTATTATTCACTTGGGAACTTTAGAAGCACAATGCTTTCTCCCAAGGTGAAAATTTGTATGTAAATATTTATTACTTATGGCAAAAAAAAAAATTGGAAGAAAATAAGAGAAGTTATGAAGTTAGTTCATCATATTTTTAGGTAAAACTTGATTTCAAAGAGCAATTTTTGGTTTGTTAGCTCTCGGCCCGTTTAAACCATTTTGTTTAGTTAGTTAGATTTTGTTGTATAGCTAACTTAGTTCCGGATTTTCTAGCCGTTTAGCCACTTTTCCCAAAAATTCCTCACCCTAACCCTAAGCCAAATTACAACCCCCAAGTACTCGTGTTTTATGCCATGTATGTGTCGGTTTGATTTGACCCTTAAACAAGCCTATGCTTTGCTTAGTCATCGTCTTGGCATCGAGTGTTCTCAACATGCACTATTACACGCATGATCACTAAATATAGCCGAGTGTATGAGTGAACATTGTGAGGTTTGCAAGGTGGGAATGTGATGACAATTTGTAATGTTCTCTAGATAATGTCTTCATTCTAATTAGGCTTGTTTAGACATATATGCAATGCTTGCTTGATCTATTAAAGATTTGAATGATTATTGCTTGCGGGTTATTATTTCTATTGTGGAGTTTGTTTCATTTGCTTGAGGACAAGCAAAGTTCAAGTGTGGGGATGTTTGATGTAACACAAAGTCTACATCTTATTACATCAAATTACCTTCATATTTATCCCGAACTTCATGCAAATTCATTGTTTTAGGTACTTATTTGAGTTATTTGTGAATTTGCAGGTCCGGGCGCCCGCCCGACCAAGAAAACATGAAAATGGGGCGTTTCGGGGAAAAAATAAGCATTCTGCCAGACCTGCACGACCATGCTTGCCAGTGCACTTGCCAGTGCCAACCCCGCACGACCATGCTTGCCAGTGCCGGAGCCAGTGCCGCAAGAATTCAAAAGTGCACGACCGTGCATGGTCGTGTGGATGCCCATGCATGAACTGCACGGCCGTGCGGGCCCGTGCCGATGACCGTGCCAGAACAGAGAAATCTGACTTTTTGGTCAGATTAAAGCCAATGGTTGACTTTCCACAAATAGGCACGGTCGTGCAAGCCCGTGCAAGTGCCCGTGCCAGACGTCCAGACAGCATATATACACATCCATTATCCTCATTTTTGTGTGTGGATTCTTGGGGATTTTCTCTCAATCAAGTGCAGCAATTTTAGGGGATTCTTGGAGGCTTCCACCAACATAAGATTCATCATTCCATCCTTCAATCCTTTCTTGATTTTGGTTTGCATTTCTATGTTTAAGAGCATGTTTTGTAAGCTTATTTTTAGATTGATTGTAGTTGTATTAAGCCTTATGGGCTAAGACCTTTACTATCTAGACATTGTTAAAGCTTTTACTATTGTGATTTTTATCTATGTATGGTTATGGTAATTTGGTTTTCTTTCAAGGAAATGTTGAAGTTATGAGTTGATATTGATGGTGTTCATGCTTGTTAGAATTGCATAGCTTTTTAGTCTTACAAATGTTTAGGCATTCATGTTGGAAAACTATGTTCTAGATGTTTGTTTGTAAACTTTGAATGTTCATGTTTTCTTTGTTTACATTGCTAGGTTAGGAATGACTAGTAAAGATTAGTTTGGTTGTAATATTATTGATTAGCATGAAACCCTACACTTGATATTGGAAAATTGATGAGTGTTGTTATGATTCTTGACTTGGTGATGACTTGCTAGTTAAAGTGTCATAAGTTGATGTTTAATTCATGAGTTTAGCTAATTTAGTGTAATCTTAGGTGGTTAGAATGTTGTTCATGCTAGCTTTCCTTTGATTATGAGACTTTGTTGTTTTGACAAACAAGTTAGTCTATGTTTAATTCTTGATTGGAAGCCCATCATGATGATTATTTGTTAGTATTAGGTTGCTTGATTGTAATCTAGTATTTATGTTTAGATTCATGATGTTTACCGTATCATTGCTATTTTATCACATTAGTAGAGTGGATGCGTGTCTAGGTAGTCTTGTTGGATTGATTGTTTCTTGTATTTTTACTTGCTTTGTTTTCATTGTATGCTAGTTTAGTTAGTTAAAAACTCAAATTAAGATTTCTTTGTTCGGTAAGTCATTTACAAAGATTTAGTACTAGAAATTACCGTATCCATGGATTGACACTCGGTTCTTGCCGACACTTTATTACAAACGATAGGTACACTTGCCTTTCGTGTGTGGTTTAGTTTTAGGTGAAAACATATTTTTAAAACCCGATTTGTGTGTAACTTTTATCCAAATTTATATATATATATTCACACACGTCAGTGCTCGTAGATCAAAGATAACAATAACACATTAAAAGCTAGCTCGAAGTGTAGTCTAATTCCTAGATCATACACGAAAATACTTAGAGCAAACACAGATAACATTGGTAAAGTCAATATCATTTCATAGAAGTTAAGACAAAGATCACACTCAAACTTTGCAATAATTAAGATTACAAGTTAATGAAATCATTCCGTTTGCTCAAGCTTGGGTTTGAGGTGAATAAGAGATCAAAATCCTGTTCAAAAAGTTATGTCAATTTATTAGAAAGATCTCAACATGGGATCAGATTGTCCAATAACTGTCACACCACTTCATTTTCAGCCGTATTATGAGTTAAGTCAGGCTGACATTAGGTGTATGCTCTTAGCATGATTCTTATGACCTTTTGTGATATTCTTAAGGTTCAATTAGTTGCTTGAGTAAGAATAGTCACATTTTTTACTTTAGTTGTTCCTTATCTCTTCTCAAAGCGTATTTAGCTTTCTCCGAATCACCCCGAATTGACTTCGACCCCCTGATGCGTTGGTCAAAAATAATTTTTATATGTCCGAGCAGTTTATTTAATAATAGGATACATAGATATCAGACCATAAGGTTGAACATTGGACTTACAAGCCATCCAGACTTACATGCCTTTCATTCAGAGTGTTTATGACTTATTTGTATGCCCCACTCTTGTAGTTCTTTTAGTGCCCCTTAAGGTCATGATACATTTATTTATCATTAATGATTTTGAAGCATATTTCATTTTGTTTTTCACGCTTTTTCATTTGCTTTATTTTCTGTTTATAAACTTTCAAATATATATATATATATATATATATATATATATAGTTATTTAGTAGCTGCTCATAATTTGATAAACTATTTTTGGTATACCGAAACATCAACAGGCTCGTGTATGATTGGATAATTGCCTTTCTGCCTATCATTCGGAGAGATGTGCAAGGAAACATACCTTAGTTTTCAAATGAATCACCACGTCAAACTTAGCATGATTATAGTATTTGTATCACATAGATCACTACACTCATGAGAAGAAACTACACAGATTGTCAGTTTACTGAACATAAATCTTTTAAGCCTATAATCCATGAGTTAGGAGATTAGACAATATACTATCATTTTCCATATTAGTTGGATTCAATCTCCACTTGAAAGACAATTTGCACTCCTGATTAGGAACTTGGATAATGTTATCATCTCTCTTGTATGATCACCAAAACCGTGTTACTTAATCAAAAACTCTTTACCATTTAAAAACCATTTTCCTTTTGAAAATTCATTTGAAGAACAGTGATTTTAAAGATGGTGTTGTCATTTAAGCATTTGTAATTAAGCACACACTTTCACACAATCAAAACACAGACTTTCAGATAGCACAGAAACAACAAAGTATCACTTAAGTCTGTCGAGCATGCTCAGAACTTCATCGAGCATGCTCGAAAATCTATCGAGCAACCTTAGATGTGAATCAATTGAATGATTGTGTTCGAGAGACTTTACTTTGTGCTCGAGCAGTAAGTTGCAAGGAATAAGTTATCCTGAACTTCCAAGTATGGATTGTTTGTGCTCTAAGAGCATTGAACACCCATCTTCCACAGAAGCATGCTCGAAACACTTGCAAAAGTTTTCAAGACTGCATTCTATGCTCGAGCAGTTGAACAATGACATCTGTGCTCGAATGACTTAGAATAGTCTTTAGAAGCCTATGCTTGTGCTCGAAGAGAAATAAGCACCTCATCAAGCACAGATTCATGCTTGAAGTACTTAGAATCATAAAAATTCATCATGCAAGCACAGATCAAAGTACTAACAGCTGTAATTCTCAAGGTTAACAGAAATTCCACACAAGAACAGTCACAAACATGATTCATGAAATTTTGAGTAATCAGTCAAGCATAGCAATGTTATCATGCAAACATTCAAAGTGAGTAACATAGATCATCAGTAAACACCACACTTAAGCACACATCCTAAATTAAATCTCATCAGCATTAATCATTCCTAGGCATTTTATCAAAAAGTGAAACCTGGTTTTATCTAATGGTTTGGTGAACAAATCAGACAAATTATCAGATGTGTCTACCCTTTTCATTTCTATAAGCCCTTTTTCCTGACAATCCCTAATAAAATGATGTCTAATTTCAATGTGCTTAGTCTTAGAATGTTGGACTGGATTCTTAACAATGAACATAGCAGCAGTATTATCAATTAAAATAGGTGTGAGTAAGAAATTCAGACCATAATCCAGCATTTGGTTTTGAATCCACAAAACCTGTGCACAGCAAGCAGATGCAGCAATGTACTCCGCTTCAGCAGTAGAAATTGACACTGTGGTTTGTTTCTTGCATTGCCATGCCACGAGTCTGTTCCTAAGAAACTAACATCCTCCTGAAGTTGATTTTCGAATCATGTTGCAACCATCATAGTCACTGTCAGTATAAGCCATCAAATCAAGGGAAGAGTTCTTTGGATACCATATTCCCAAGTCTGGTTTTCCTTTCAAGTATCTGAATATTCTTTTCACTGCTAGCATATGTGACACCTTGGGGTTAGTTTGAAATCTTGCACAGACACACACAGCAAACATAATATCTGGCCTGGATGCTGTGAGATACATCAATGATCCTATCTTGGCCCTATATTCATGCTGGTCCACTGACTCCCCCTTTTCATCAGGTACCATTTTCTCATGTGTGTCCATTGGTGTTGACACTGTCTTGAAGTCTTGGCACTTGAACTTGGTGAGAATCTCTTGCACATATTTTGATTGGTTGATGAAAATTCCATCTGGCTTCTGTTGCACTTGCAGTCCAAGGAAGAAATTCATTTTTCCCATTGAGCTCATTTGGTATTTGGACTTCATCACTTGCTCAAATTCCTTGCACATTTGTTCAATTGTTGAGCCAAAAATGATGTCATCCACATACACTTGCAGCAGTAGCAAATCTTTTCCCTTTCTTTTGTAGAACAAAGTCTTGTCAATGGCCCCTCTACAGAAACCATGTTCTAACAGATGGTTAGAAAGCTCATCATACTAGGCTCTTGGTGCCTGATGTAGTCCATAAAGTGCCTTGCTGAGCTTGTAGACTTTGTTTGGATGAATTGGATCTTCAAATCAAGGAGGTTGAGTGACATAAACTTCTTCATCTATCTTTCCATTCAGAAATACAGATTTTACATCAAGCTAATAGACTTTAATGTTCATTGATGCTGCATATGCTAGAAAAATCCTGATAGCCTCTAGTCTTGCAACAGGAGCAAATACTTCTTCAAAATCTACTCCTTCTTCTTGTAGACACCCTAGAGCCACCAATCTAGCTTTGTTCTTAATCACTATACCCCTTTCATCCTTCTTGTTTCTAAAAACCCATTTTGTACCAATTGCATACTTGCCTCTGGGCTTGTCCACTAAGTCCCACACATGTAAGTCTCTGAACTGAGCTAATTCCTCCTGCATAGCTTCCACCCAGCTGTTGTCCTTTAAAGCTTGATTGATATTCTTTGGTTCAACTTGGGATAGAAAACAGGCATACAGGCAGATATTTGCTCTTTCAGACGCACTTCTGGTAACTCTTTCATGTAAGTCTCCAATTATGTTCTCTGCAGGGTGATTTCTTTCAATGGAGGTAGTTTGAACAACTGGTGGTACAAACACTTCTGCTTCTAGATTTGACATATTCATCTCAGCAGATTCATCTTCAGATCTTTCTTGATTTTCGGTAGAGTTTTGAACATGATTGAGTTCTGATGCAAATGCCTCATTTCCTCCTAGCTGCAATGAGTCAAATAGGGTCTGCAACTGAGACATTTCTTCAGTCTGAGAGGGTTGTTGACTTTGGATGGGCTCACTTTCAATAACACTTGGACCTTCATTTGAGATTTCAACTGCAGCCTCTTGTCCAACTCTCTCTACTTCATCTTCTTCTTGGATGTTTCTACCAAAGTCAAAACCATTTGCTTCAGGAGCAACTGAGGTCCATAGTTTGTTCAGATCAACTTGTTTTGCTTTTTCTTTTTCTTCAAAGCTAGTTCTGTACATACTATCATTCATGTCTTCACTATAGATTTTAAATGTTTTGATTATTTTCTCAAGATCAAATAGCCATTTTGGACCATCAGTATTGTTGAACTGGTTTTCATTGAAGATGATATCAGATGATTCAATGACCACCATGTGCTCTTTCACATAGACTCTATAAGCTTTTGAATGAGATGAATAGCCCACAAAGAAACATTCTAGTGATTTGGACTGGAATTTGTTCAAGTAGTCCTTTGTGTTCAATAGTGAGCATTTACATCCAAAAGGCTTCAAGAATTTTACATAAGGCTTTCTCTGGTAGAGAATTTCATATGGAGTCTTGTTTTGAGCCTTGTTAAGTAGAACCTTATTCTGCACATAACATGCAGTATTTATTGCTTCTGCCCAGAAGGTAACAGGAAGGTTGGCATCAACAATCATGGTTCTTGCAGCTTCAATTAAAGTTCTATTTCTCCTTTCAGCAACACCATTCTGTTCAGGAGTTCTAGGAGCACTGTACTGCTGGAAGATACCCTTAGAAGTGAAGAATTCACTCATCGTGTCATTCTTGAATTCTGACCCATTGTCACTTCTAATTACCTTCACTGTCCTATCAAGTTGATTTTCCATCTTGAGTACACAGGATTTGATCAGGTTTGGGATTTCATCCTTGTTGCTCATGAAATATACCCAAGTGAATCTTGAAAAATCATCAGTTATCACTAGGCAGTATCTCTTCTTTCCAACACTTGGGACACTCACTGGACCAAACAAGTCCATGTGAAGTAATTCCAAGACCTCATATATTGTGTTTATCAGTTTGCTCTTGTGTGAGGATTTGTGTTGTTTTCCTTTTAGGCAAGATGTGCATTTTTCTTCTAGCTTGAAATCTCTTGTGGGAAGGCCAACAACATGTTCACCTTTCACTAGTTTGTTCATGTTTTTCAAATTTACATGACACATCTTCCTATGCCATAGCACAGTTTCATTCTCAGTTGCCTTTGATACAAAGCATGAACCACCTCTTGAAGTTGCAGTATTCATTCTCAGTTCATAGAGGTTGCCATTTCTTGGAGCCATCATCATAATCATTTCGGTTGGAATCACAAACTCTGGCTTCAAAATCAGGCAGTGTTCATCATTGAAGGCAACCTTGTATCCCTTGTCACACACTTGAGAAATGCTCAGCAAATTGTACTGTAGTCCTTCAACATGTAGAACATTCTCAAAGAATACTTTACCATTTGTGAGTGTTCCCTTTCCAACAATTTTTCCACCATTTTCATCACTCTCAAATGCAACTGGTCCCTCATATTTCTTCACATAATTAATCAATGCAGACTTGTCACATGTCATGTGCCTTGAACATCCACTGTCCATATACCATAGATCATTGCTACTCATGGACTGTTCCTGCACACACACAAAAGGAATCAGTTTGATTCTGAGTTACAAACTCCATCAGTTTGTAATTCAGAGATAGTGGATGATGCATCAGAAGTTGGGATCGGAACAGGTGGTGGATCTTCATATACAACTTCACAATCTTCATCAGTGTCATATTCTGATCCAAAGGGCACTGCAAATACTTTAATGCAACTATCAACTTCCTCAATCACCTTTTCCTTCCCTTCTTCTACTTCCTTCTTTGCCTTCCATTTGAATCCTCTTGGTTCAAATCCTTGTTTCAACAGAAACTTCTCATCACCATTTAGAACACCTGGTCTTCTCTTTGCTTTTTCTTCATTTGGTGACCTTTTGTTCTTGTCTGTTGTTGTCAGGATTTGGTCATCTTCTTTGATCTTCAAAATTGTTTTGAGCCTTTGTTCCAACAAAGGCTGTTGGTTCTTATCTTCAGATGGATTTTTATTTCCATTCAAGTATCTCTCATACATTTCTTTGTAGCTTTCATGTCATAGCCACTAACCACATCTGGAATTTCAAAAATATCCTCAAGAGCCCAGCAAGAGTCAGTGTGATGCCCATATGCATCACATTTCGTGCAGAATACTTTAGCAAAGCTTCCCAAATCTTCAAGGAGTTTCTTGTCCTTGATCTTGTCACTTGGTTTAGGGAAGTCAAATCCTAAAGATGTCTTTGGATTCAAAGTGTTGTGGAGAAATACATCTTGATTGGCTTGCTGAGATCAATTGCTTGTGGATATTTTTCTTTGACAAAAACGATTTTTTTCAGCTTGGATGGAATTCTTGAAGAACTTCCCTCTTCTTCTTTTGAATGTCTTCTTCTTGGAGCATAATCCACATTACCAACATCAAATAATTCATGAGTAGAAAAGACTGGGTAGATTGGTGGATGACTCTGATCATAAGAAGATTTAATTGGTTGTTCTGTTTTCTTCTTGATGACTAGCTGTGATTCTGATCTCTTCTTGATGACTGACTGTGGTCTAGCACATATATCAAATGGAACATGCTCTCTTCTCATTCTTTCGTGGTGCTTTCTTACCTGTGATGTCATAGGTGGAAGAAGAGAAATTTTGTCACTTTTCTTCTTGTTTGTTCTTTTATTCTTCTTCCCCTTTGATACTTAGAGCTTCCACAGCTACAATTGCTTTCTTCACTGGAGTATTCACTCCACTTCTTTTTCACTCCTTGAAGCTGTTCATCAACCACAGTTTCTGACTTATCAGTCTGTTTCATCACAAATTCTCCATCCTGATCTACAATCACATCATCATACTGCTTGATAAATTCAGGCTTATTATCAAACACATTATTGAACTGTTTGAGATACTCACTTCTGCTCTCTTTATCAACTTTCAACGGGTAACTGTCACAGAATGGTGGTGGTACCTTCTTGTACTTCTCCTCCTCTGTCATCTTTTCAACATGACCAATAATGTTTCCTGTAGAGGCAAGGTTTTTCAAAAACTCAATTTCAATAAAAAATTTTGCATTCTTGAGTTTTTCTTCAGCAAACGTCTTCTTTAGTCCTTCTATCTCAATTCTCATTCTGGATTGAGCTTGATATGATACCATACAATCATCCTCCAATCCCTTGATTTGACTTTCATATGTAGCCTCACTATCCGCATACACATTCAGAAAGACATCCTTCCTTCCACATTCAGTTTTCCATTTTCCAACCTCCTGATTTAATTAATCAATTTTAGCAAGAAGATCAGAAATAGAAGTGTCAGAATTTACCTGAGTGTTGGAAGATTCAGCCTTGTCATTTATTTTGGCCATGAATGCAACATTTGCCCTCTCCATCTCAGCAGCATGATTACTCCAGTCAAACTCTCCATCCTGAGCCACCCTTGTAACAGCTACATTCCCTTGATCCCTTTGCTGGTTCACACCATTTTGAGATGGTTTGTTTTGATTTGTGTGAACCTGCATCTGATTATTTCTCTGAGGTTGAAATGTTTGTTGTTGGGTTCTATTTTGAGTTTGATAGGGATTTTGGTTGGGCATTTGATTCCTTTGCTGCTGAAAGTTTTGGTTCTGATTCTGAGAGAACTGATTCTGGTTAACTTGATTGCCAGACTGCCTTGGCATGTTGCATTCCCTTGCAAAGTGTCCCGGCTGTTGACAGTTATAACAGATGGCTTTAGATTTATCAAATCCAATCCTTTCATTGGGTCCATTGAAAGTGGTTCTGCCAGTTCTGTTATACAACCTTTTGCTTCTTACTGCCAACATTGCCGCTTGCCATTTGATGACCATATCTTCTAAATCATCAGCATCTATTTGTTCTAAGTCTTCTTGCACGATGCTTATGTTTATTAGATTCTTGGCCACAAAGGCATGGTAAGACTCAGTGAACTTTGAGAATAATGCCCGGTAATCTATTCCTTGAGTTGGATTGTGTTGTGTGAAAGTAGACTGCCCATTTCCAGTAGATTGATTTTCATCTTCAATCAGCTGCACCTTGAATCTTGACTAACTGTTACAAGATGAGTTTGCTTCTGATGGTTCCTCAATGATAGGCTGTTGATTCTTGACCGAGAGATTTCCCATGGGTGCCACAAGAGCATTGTTCATTTGAAAGTTTGGCTTGTCCTCTCGAATCATATGATTTTCAATCATTTCATGTTCAGCAGCCTTGAGGAAGGCTATCACATCATCTAACTTGAAGTTAGGAAAGTTGATCTTCTCTTTGATGAACTTGCTTGCAGTGTACCATTCGCCAGATAGAGATGACAAAAGCTTCTTGTTAAGCTCAAAATCGGAAATCTGCAAATCAGTGGTCCTAATTTCATTTACAATGGTCATGAACCTTTGTAACACTGACTTCAACCTTTCTCATTCTTTAAACTTAAATATGTCCAATTGCTGCTTCAGTCGGTCTTTCTTAATGTCTCTCAATTCAGTGTTTCCTTCAAACATTTCAATCACTGCATCATACATATCCTTTGCATTTTTATGATGATTTACAGTGGTTAAAATTTCCCACGAAAGCCCCAACTTTAGCATTGACAGTGCTTTATCATCCCTCTTTTTCATTCTCAAAACAACTGCAGCGTTGTTGTTTGGAGCTACTGAAGGAATATAGTTCCCTTCAGTGATAGCCATCCAAAGTTCTGGATCGTTATAGTTCATCGCTGCTTCAAATAACACCTTCTATTTGATGAAGTTCTCTTGTCCAAGCAACCTTGGAATCTTGTTGGTTGACACTTCCTGGTCTTCCATTTCATCAGATCTCAGTGAATTTTCAAGCTTCTTCACAAACCCTCAGTCCCGTGGTCTTCAGTGAGCTTACTCAAGCTCTGATACCACTTGTCAGGACCGTCCGTCGGGTGAAACCTTAGCAAAGGTTTGACAAGAACACACCGACTCAAATACTCAAAGACGGATTGAATATCCCGACGGAATCAAGATATCCAATTATTGAGAGTGAAGGATTGTGAGCAGATATCAAACACAAAACAGTAAATGATAATCAGTAAATGTTATTTCAGAGACAAAGATTCACTATATTTAATGATACGCCAATGGTACAGTGAATGGAATGTCTAGGGTTTTGTGTGACGGCGGCGGCTATTGCACGACAAACAAAAAGGAATGTTTTTCATAGTCAGTGCTTGCCGGCCCTATTCCGTCTTGAAAGCCGTCCCCTAAAGGTACCCTAGGACATCTATTTATAGACTCTGACTTTCCTTCTATACGTCCTAGTCATTACATAATGAAAGATAAATCTAATACAAGTGTTACAGTCCTCGAGCAAGGTATATACCTTGCTCGAGCAAACTTCCTATACTAGATATGCTCGATGAGTGTCCTCGAGCAAACTTTACTTAGAATATATTCTCTTTCGAAGAATACATATTCCCTTCGAGTAAGCTTCATTCCTCTTGACTTGTCCAAACTTTGCTCGAATAAATTCATCGAGCAAGCTCATTCTTCTTGATGTCTTTAGCTTTTCTTATTCAGCAATCTTTAGTATGCTCGGATGTAAATCTTGCTCGGTAACTGAACTGTGCTCGAAGTCTTTGCTTTGATTCACGTGACATCCTCTTATAGCATCCATGCTCGTCCCCATGTGCTCGATCATCCTGTGCTCGTAACACTTGGCTGGAACTTGTATAATCAAGCTGTTTGCTCGATTAGCAATCCATGCTCGATAGAAGAATACTCTTGCTCGTTGAAGTGTAGCTTGCTCGAAGCCTTTAACACTTAGAAGAATCAACCATTTAAGGTTCAGAACCTTGCTCAAAGTAGTAAAAACCATGCTCGATCGTCTGGGCTTGCTCGAATTCCATACTTAGCTGTTTCTGAGGAGGTTGAGAAGATTCCAATCTTTCTTATCAAAAATCCGACCCAACATATTTGTTATTACTGATATTATTTACTTAAAACTTGAACTCACTCAGCTCAAGCTGACTTTGTGTGCATGTTAGTGTGAGTTTCAGGTTAGGAAGAGGATGCCTTATCACTTGGACGTGCACGAAGCTACTTGGACGGTGAAGGGCATACGTGGATGGAAGAATGTACTTTGAACAATTTGATTTTAAATACTTTTATGAATTATATTTAAAAATTGGTTTTAGGCAAAATTCTCGGGTTTCAGGTAACTTATTTTACGATTTATGTTTTCCGCTGAATTTACACTCTGAGACTTTTGTTTTAATGGAAGAAACCGTTTTCAAGTTTAATTACTTTAATCTATATTTTGTATGAATACCAACTGTGGGGCTCCCGAGGTTCAGGGCCTTACAAGTTGGTATCAGAGCCATGGTTCGAGGGATCCAAGCCTCCCCGAATGCTTGGACTCGAACTGTAAGAAAAGAGACCAGTATCCCCACCACGAGTAGCTGCACGCCAAGAGGTAACTTTAAATTATTAGTCATTCCTTTAAATTTAAAAGTTTCCAGTATGTGGTTAACTGCCTAAGTGTTAGATAGAATGTTGATGTGGTTAGGGCAGGGGGTGCTTAGGACGGGTCGGTGAAGTAAACGACTAATAACACTTGATCAATGTTATTAGCAGTTTACCCTTACCTTCCATGTTTTAAATACCACTTGTGTCTGACTATGTTAGGGTTCCGTCTTTGTAGGGATAGGATTTGGCTAACTCTCGAGTCGTTAGCGTTAAAGTTTATCTTATTCCCTAAATTCTCATGTTCTTTTCCCATCCTCTCGAACGCTTTGCGCGTAATTGTTTAGCTGAGGCATAGCATACTGTCACTCTGAGTTCCTTGGTACTTGACCGCTTAAATTCCTCGCACCTTCAAGAATGTATGTGCAACTGTTTAGCAAAGTAGGAGCGTAATGTTATCCTAGATACCTTTCTACTTGATGAATTACCGGCGTCAGTCTTATTTGATTCGGGCGCCAGTAGAAGATTTGTGTCTACCGCTTTCTGTTCCTCATTGAATAAATCACCCGAGCGCGTAGTCGATGTGTTTGAGGTTGAGGTCGTCGTAGGAAAATCTGTTTCTGTGTCTAGGGCTACCGTCGGTGATGTTCCTATCGTTCGGGATTTCCTGGATGTATTTCCAGATGATTTGTCAGATGTGCCGCCGGACCGCGAGGTCGAGTTCCAGATAGATCTTGTGCCGGGTGCAAAACCCGTCGCTCGAGCCCTTATCGTCTAGCACCGAATGAGATGAAAGAACTTATGGCCCAGTTGGAAGACTTGCTCGACAAGGGCTTCATTCGACCGAGCATCTCACCTTGGGGTGCCCCGGTCCTGTTCGTTAAGAAGAAGGACTGTAGCATGCGAATGTGCATTGACTACCGTGAATTTAATAAGCTCTTACTTAAAAAAAATCGGTACCCTCTCCCAAGGATCGACGACTTATTTGATCAGCTCCAAGGAGCTAGTTGGTCCTCGAAGATCGACCTTAGGTCCGGGTATCATCAGTTGAAAATTCGGGAGGAGGATATTCCTAAGACTGCCTTCCGCACTCGTTATGGGCACTACGAATTTCTCGTGATGTCTTTCGGGTTGACCAACGCACCGGCTGCGTTCATGGATCTTATGAACCGGGTGTGTAGGCCGATGCTCGATCATTCAGTTATTGTGTTCATCGACGACATTCTAGTGTATTCCAAAAGTGAATCCGATCGCGCCGGTCATCTCTCGGAAGTTTTGGAAGCTCTGCGAAAGAACAAGTTGTATGCAAAACTTTCTAAGTGTTCCTTCTGGTTACGCGAAGTTCAGTTCTTGGGTGATGTTATTAACCCGAGTGGTATTTTGGTTGACCCTGCAATGGTGGAAGCCGTAAACGAATGGGAATCTCCTAAGTCTCCATCCGAAATTTGTAGCTTTCTGGCTTGGCGGGTTATTACCGTCGCTTTATTCCCAATTTTTCAAAAATCACTTCGTCTTTGACCAACTGACTAAGAAGAGTGTTAAGTTTGTTTGGGGTACTGAGCAGAAGGAGGTGTTTCTCGAGTTGAAGAACAGGTTGACGCATGCCCCAATTTTAGCTTTACCTGATGACACCGATGATTTGGTAATGTATTCTGATGCCTCTTATCAGGGGCTTGGGTGTGTTTTGATGCAGCGAGGTCGAGTCATCGCTTATGCCTCACGGCAGTTGAAGCTTCATGAGGCGAATTATCCTACTCACAACTTGGAGCTGGCGGCGGTTGTGTTCATGCTTAAGTTATGGAGGCATTATTTGTACGGTGTTCCTTGCGTTATCTATACCGATCATAAGAGCTTAAAGTACTTCTTCGAGCAAAAGGAACTGAATATGCGACAACGTTGATGGTTGGAGTTGATTAAGGACTACGATCTGAAGATTATGTACCATCCGGGTAAGGCTAACGTGGTAGCCGACGCGTTAAGCCGGAAGGAGAGACCAAAACCTATTCGTGTGAAATCCTATCAGCTTATTCTCAAACCCGACATTTTGAAACAAATAGCCAACGTCCAGAATGAAGCATTACAGGTGGAATGGATTATGTCAGAACGTATTTGGGGTCAGGAAAAGTTGTTGAAAGACGTCGGCAATGGGGTAAAGTATAAGGATGGGCGTTTATGGGTACCGAGGTATGGTGGATTTAGAGGTAAAATTTTAGATGAAGCGCACAATTCGCGCTATTCCATTCATCCGGGCGTGACCAAGATGTACCAAGACCTGAAAAAGAATTATTGGTGGCCTGTGATGAAGATGAGGTGGCTCAGTATGTGAGTAAGTGTTTGACGTGTCTACAAGTTAAGGCCGAGCACCAGAAGCCGTTCGGGAAACTTCAACCATTAGAAATACCTGAGTGGAAATGGGAGCATCTTACGATGGATTTTGTGACTAAACTGCCTCGTACTCCTAGGGGTAGTTATGACACCATTTGGGTAATCGTTGATAGATTGACCAAGAGCGCTCATTTCTTTCAGATTCAATAAACATTTAGTTCTGAGCAGCTGGCTGATGTGTTTATTCGTGAGATCGTTTCTAGGCACGGGGTGCCGGTATCTATTGTTTCGGATAGGGATACACGTTTTACCTCCATGTTTTGGGAGAAATTTCATGAGGAGATGGGTACCAAACCCCTCATCAGTACCGCTTATCACCCGCAGACGGATGGTCAGTCCGAGAGGACCATTCAGACTCTTGAGGATATGTTGTGGGCTTGTGTTATCGATTTTGGTGGTAGTTGGGATCGGCACTTACCGTTGGTAGAGTTCTTGTATAATAACAGTTCTCACTCCGCGATTGGGATGCCACCATTTGAGATGTTGTATGATAGGAGGTGTAGGACTCCAGTCTGTTGGGGTTCCATTGGTCAGAAGCAGTTGGGTAGTTTGGAGGTGGTTGAGGCTACGACTGACAAGCTCGATAAGATTAAGGCTTTTATGAACGCTGCTCAGGATCGTCAAAAGTCATATGCGGATAAAAGGCAAGGCCTATTGTGTTTGAGGCTAGGGATCGAGTTATGTTGAAAGTTTCTCCTTGGAAGGGTATCATTCGTTTTCGTAAGAGGGGTGAGCTTAGTCCGAGGTTCATTGGTCCGTTCCGTATTTTGTCCCGTGTTGGTAAGGTAGCGTATGGACTGGAGCTGCCCAATGAGCTCGCTGGGATTCATCCTACGTTCCACGTGTCCCATCTGAGGAAATTTTTAGCCGATGAGAAGGCCCATTTGCCTCTTGATGACATTGAGCTGGATAGTAAGCTGAACTATGTTGAGGAGCTTGTTGCTATACTTGACCGTCAGGAAAGGCGTTTGAGGAATAAGGTGGTTAGACAGGTGAAGGTGCAGTGGAGGCACCGTAAGGGTTCCAAGGCTACTTGAGAGTCCGAGGACGAGATGATGAAACTCTATCCGCAGTTGTTCCTGTCGCGTCGGGATTCGGGGACGAATCCCGTTGTAAGGGGGTGGACTTGTAACGCCTATTAATTTCGGTTCCAAGAGTTAAAGTCTGTAAAGTACGTATTATTCTCGGGATTTAACCGACGTTTCTCGGGAGACTTTATGTCATCTCGGTACGTTAAATTATCCAACCTTTCCTTCCAAGTTACCATATCCCTTAAACTTTGAGGGCTAATGTGTAACATTTGTTTTATATCATAAAATAATGAAAACCCTAACCCTAAACACCCTATGCGCAGCTGATCGGACTCAAAGCCCCCCCTGCTCGAAAATCTTCTGTCTAGCCAGGTTTCAACAGTGAAAACTTCAATTCAAGGTCGGTTTTATGATTCCCCATGTCTTTTACACCTTAATTAATCATATTAACGCGCTTATTGGTCGTTAAGGTTGAGTTATGATGATAACAGTTTGCTGACAGATTCGTATACGTTTATTGTAGGGTTTGTAACGCGATGATAATCCATTGTTTTTGATCGATTCTTGTTTCCATGATGTTCTACTTTGAGTCTAGTTTGGTGCATTTAACGCGAGGGTTGAAGTAATTAATGACCAATTTAGCTCGGGGACACTTGGTTTGATGTACGGGCTGTTCAAAATTCATTCTTATAAGTTATGGGGCTGAATTGGTTGTCGGTTACTCCAACGGGTCGGTACAACGCGCAATTACGTTTATTGAGTAGTTGGTGCGTTGTACTTGCGAGTTACCGACCCATTTGACTCGTGTAGCGTCGTGTGGACTTGTTGGTTGTGATTTTATCATGTTGGGTCCACACGGGGCTGAGTTGGATGTTAATGGCCTAATCGACTCTTAAACGCGCGTATTAGTATCAACTAGTGCTTCCGGGGGTAATTTGGGAATTCTTTATTCCCGGGAATACCTGAGGGTCGAATTGGTGAATGTGAGACTTCGGGGGCTGTTGTGAGTAAGTTTGATGAGGTCGAGGGTTTAGGTAACTCGAACCATGTTAGAACGTCTCGTAGGATAAACGAGTCATCTTGATGTCATTAGTATTGATTGAATGTAAACCGACAAGTGTTTGAGTTTTGGGATTTCTTAGGGATTCTCTAGCTCGTGGTGAATCCGTGTCTTGTGTCAGGTGAGTTCATGATGCCTTTTTTTACTCTTTTAAATTTGGGCTAGCATGCACACCTAAGTGTTTTCTTACTTGATGAAATGTTTTAAACGATTTTATATAGGCTTGCTAGTTTATGGTAGGCCTTGGGATGTTAAAGATATATGTACATATATATACATATATACATTATTGTTTGGCCTCTATTTGGCGTAGTTGTAGTCGTTTCGACTACGGATGTTGCGTATGCCTACTTTGTGTTTGCATGCGTTGATGTTACGTGTTTGGGTTGTACGTTTGCTCGACCCTGAATGTTATACGTGGATGTTATATATATATATATATATATATATATATATATATATATATATATATATATATATATATATATATATATATATATATATATATATATATATATATATATATAGTTAGATATATATATATAGTTATATATATATAGGGATGTACTTGAAAGGATGTTTATATATATATATCTTTGGCATATGTATGTATGAAAATGTTTAGTCTTCGGTAACGATGACTTAATGGATGCACTCTTTTTACTTTAGAAACTTTTGGTATGTCTGCCATATTTGTTATTACTGATATTATTTACTTAAAACTTGAACTCACTCAGCTCAAGCTGACTTTGTGTGCATGTTAGTGTGAGTTTCAGGTTAGGAAGAGGATGCCTTATCGCTTGGACGTGCACGAAGCTACTTGGAAGGTGAAGGGCATACGTGGATGGAATAATGTACTTTGAACAATTTGATTTTAAATAGTTTTATGAATTATATTTAAAAATTGGTTTTGGGCAAAATTCCCGGGTTTCAGGTAACTTATTTTACGATTTATGTTTTCCGCTGAATTTACACTCTGAGACTTTTGTTTTAATGGAAGAAACCGTTTTCAAGTTTAATTACTTTAATCTATATTTTGTATGAATACCAACTGTGGGGCTCCCGGGATTCGGGGCCTTACATTTTCCCAGTAGAATCTAGCACCAGTGCGACCTCTTAAATTTCGGGACGAAATTTCTTAAAGGAGGGAAGAATGTGACAACCGCCAAAAATTTAGTCTAATTCCGTGACAATGTAACCTGCATTTATGTAAAATAATATAATAAACAAATGACATTACTTTAGTCCAAAAAGCTCCAAAAATATGTATATTAAATTTTATTGTATTCAAAAAGTCAAGTTTGTCTCGTAGCGAACACTGGGCGAAACAAACAGTGACGATGACCCGGGTAAAGCTAATCGTTCAAAAATATTCCAAAACATCGGGAATGACCTAAAATAATATGTTATTAACAAAGACATTTATAATAGGTCATAAACTTATTAATTTTGAAGTTTCGGTTCGTGAAATAGTAAATAAGCGCGTAAAACCCACTCTAGCACACTATAAGAGACCAAACCTAACTTTCAAAATAAATAAATTTAATTAATATTTTTATTACTAGTATATAGGAAATTTAATTATAGATTTAACTAGTAAGTTTATTTGATCTAAAATCATCATGAAGTAAGTCATATTTTATAAAATATCTACATGTGATAAAATGTAAGCTAGTTTGGCAACACAAATATAATAATAATAATAATAATAATAATAATAAAAATAATAATAATAATACCAAATACCATTCTAGATGTCATACCGAACCTCACCCCTACCACTAGCTTCCATTACAAATTTAGATGGAGTGTGTTGGTACTGCCAAGTATCACACCTTTACATGCAAAAGGACAATTGTCCATCTCTTACCACTATAAAACCATTTCAATCAATTTTCCAACACCCAACCCTTTCTCTCACTTCACCTTCAACCGTCCACTTCATTTGACATCTACACTCTTTTTCTTCCATTTTAAAATAATACAAAACTTGAAGATTCTAGCATAAACCATGACTTAGAGATCAAAAATTGGAGTTAAGGGAACGATATGAAGCATTTTTAGGTGAAATCAAGGAAAAACCTACCAAGAACCCACCCTACCTTCTATATCTAACTCTAAGGTAAAACCCTTATGTTTAGATCTTCATTTTTTTTAATTTGATGCTCAAAATAGAGTTCATATATATATTGAAGTGTAACACCCGTTAACTCCGGTTAGAAGAACTAAAGCTTGTAGAGTATGTATAACTCTCGGGACTTAACCGACGTTTCTCGAAAGCCTTCACGTCATCCCGGTACGTTAAAGAACCTAACTATTCCTTCCATTTTTCCTTACACTTGAATTACAAGGACTAGAGTGTAATATCTTAAGTTATAACATAAAAAAAAATAAAACCCTAAACCATGTTGCAGCTGCCGATCGGCCAACACCAGCCCCCCCCCCCTTCATTGCTTCGACTTTTTGATCGATTCCAAGTTCCTAGAGGTAGTTCAAGGTATGTACTACAATCCCCTACACTCTGTTTGCTCACCCCTAATCGTTTTGATGCTCAATTTTGCCAAAACTTTTCGTTGGGCAGATTTCGGCTAGAGTGAAATTGACCCACTTCCTATGGATAAAAATTTGAGTTTCCGGTGTAAAAAGATCCCCTGGTATGGCATTTACATCATATTAAAATTTCGTGGTCATTGGAGGTGTTTAGGTCGGTCAATCGATTTTAGTTCGAAAACTAGGGTTTATCGGGTGTAGAATTGCAAATTGTTGAGTTTGATGCGTTAGTTGATCGGGTGACCGACCGATTCAGTTTGCGCAGCCCTAGGAGGGTTTAAGGGCTGTGGAAAAATTATTTTTTTGGTGCTAGGGGCTGTCGGGGTTAGTGCTTCGTCAATCGAGTCGACGGTGCGCGAATTTCCGTTTAAATGTTAACGTAAGTGTTGTAAAAAGGAACCGTCAACCCTATCAACTCGGGTGACATAATTATGATGAATGAAAAGATTTAAGACATAATTTGGTCCATTCGGGGCTGATTCGGTTAACAAATGGTTTTAAGGCTTATTACACGCGCATTCGACCCGATTTGACTATCCTTGGGCCTTGGGCCAAGTATTGGGCCTTGGGTCAGGTATTGGGCCTTGGGCCAAGTTGTTGGGCCTTGGGCCAAATGTTGGGCCTTAGGCCAAGTTGTTGGCCCCTGGGCCAAAGTGTTGGGCTTGTACGGCCCATTAGGCTAGAGTGTTCCTACAGTCTAGTTTAGTAACGCGTTATGTATAATTTACAGGCCCTTGCTTGTGATTGTGCCCTTAGGAACTTCCCAGCTCGTTGCAAGTATTCGATCGATCTCATGTGAGTTCATGATGCCCTTTTTACTCATTTTACTTTTGGGGCTAGCAGGCGCAGCTAAATGTTTTCTTACTTGATGAAATATTTTTAAAATGATTTTATATAGGCTTGCTAGTATATGGTAAGCCTTGGGATGTTAAATATATGTATGTGTATATACATTATTTCTTGGCCTCTATTTGGCGATGTTGTAGTCGTTTCGACTACTGATGTTGTGTATGCCTACTTCGTGTTTGCATGCACTGATGTTACGTGTTTGGGTTGTACGTTTGCTCGACCCTGATGTTATACGTGGATGATTTATATATACTGTTATGTATATAGGGATGTTATTGAATGGATGTTTACATATACCTTTGTATATGTATGTAT
The DNA here is from genome assembly GCF_021521415.1 of Bidens hawaiensis. NCBI lineage: Eukaryota > Viridiplantae > Streptophyta > Magnoliopsida > Asterales > Asteraceae > Bidens > Bidens hawaiensis. The sequence goes on along the minus strand of NW_027491069.1, from coordinate 943,557 downwards.
GAGGATGTTTAAGTTCGATAATGATGATTAGATGGATGTACCCTTTTACTTTTTAACACCTTTGGTATGGCCATCATGATTTTACTACTGATATCTTTTACTTAAAACTTGAACTCACTTAGCTCAAGCTGACTTTGTGTGGATGTTAGTGTAAGTTTCAGGTTTGGAAGAGGATGCCTTATCGCTTGGACGTGCACGGAGCTACTTGGATGGTGAAGGGCATACCGGAAGGAAGAATTATTTATGAATATTTTATTTCAAGGAAACTTATAACAGTTATACTTATTTTGGTTCTTGGGCAAAATTCCCGGGTTTCGGGAACTTATTTCATTTTTCATGTTTTCCGGAAAATTTATACTCTGATACGTTTGTTTTAATGGAAGAAATGGTTTTTAATTTTACTAAATTTTACAAGTGTTTGAATGATTACCAACTGTGGGGTTCCCGGGGTTCGGGGTCTTACAAGTTGGTATCAGAGCCTTGGTTCGAGGGATCCGAGCATCCCCGAATGCTTGGACTCGAACTATAAGAAAAGAGACTAGTATGCCAGCCACGAGTAGCTGCACGCCAAGAGGTAACTTTAAATTATTTAGTCATTCCTTTACATTTAAGATTTCCCTTATGTGATTAACTGTTAAGTGTTAGATAGAGTGCTAATATGGTTAGGGGCCGGGGGTGATTAGGACGGGCGGGTAAAGTAAACGACTAATCACACTTGATTAGCAGTTTATCCTTACTTAATCATATTAAAACTCTGTCTTTGTAGGGATAAGTCATGGTTTATACTCGAACAACCAGGAGAGGTGGTTCTAGCGTCGTGGTCGTGGTCGTAGGCCACGTGCCGAAGCCGAGAATGAGATTCCTACTCCCCAGCAGGAAACTCCGATTCATGAGGAGGGAGGTAACCCCGCCTTAGATCCTGCTTTACGCGCGGCTATCGCGGATGAGGTTTACCAGGTGCTCCATAGCGCCATTCCAGAGATCGTTGCTGAGTCCGTCAGGGTCATGGAAGAATCACTAGCTGGTAAGGGTTTGGATAGGGGAAGGAAGAGTAAGGAGGTACAGGTCGAAGAGGAAGAGGAAGTGTATGTGCCTAGTGGGGATGATGATGAGGTGCGGACCGTTAGTGTATCGACCCAGGGTTGCTCGTATTGTGACTTTAAGAAGTGCGACCCCCCTTCTTTCGATAGTACTAAAGATGCCTTGGCTGCACATCAGTGGGTAAGAGGGATGGAGGCCGTACTGAGGGTCAGTAAGTGCAAGGGGGATGACATGGTGACTTATGCTACTGCCTTGTTCCGTTCCGAGGCACTATGTTGGTGGGATAACTTGGCGCAAACCATGGGGGATCGTGCGGTTAGGAGGATGACGTGGGATGAGTTGAAGAAATCGGTTCTTGATCAGTTTTGTCCTCCGCATGAATTAGATAAAATAGAACAGGAATTCTTGACCTTGGAGGCTGGTTCTATGTCGCATCGGGAGTATACCACCAAGTTTAACAAGATGGTTTGCTTATGTCCCGACTTGGTTACTCCCGAAGCCAAGAGGATTAAGAAGTACGTGAAGGGACTTCTGGTGGATATTCGTAGGGGTGTGTTGACTATCGACATGAACTCTTTTCACTCGGTGGTCACTCTAGCAGGTACGTTATATGATCAGAGGGAGAAGTTACCGCCTACCGAGAACAGGAGGGCATGGAACGCAAATTCGTACGGTAAGCGGCCAGGGGGGAACAATTTTTACTCGTCCGGAAAAAGGGTAAAGACTGAGACTTCTAAGTTTAAAAGGGATGCAGCGCATGGTAATTGCAAGAAGTGCGGGAAGCCACACAAAGGGGAGTGTAGGATGGGGTCTGGCACTTGTTTTCGTTGTGATAAGGTAGGACACCCCCATTTCGAGTGTCCAACATTGACCTGTTTCCGCTGTAAGGGTTCGGGTCACTTGGCATCAAACTGTCCTTCCATTAGGGCGGGGGGAGGGGGGGGGTCCGGGCAGGGGACTTCCTCGAGGGGAAAATAGATGAGAAGCCGAAGGCCAGGGCGAGGGCCTTCAACATCTCCAAGAAGGAAGCGAAAGAGGATGTGGATGTCGTTTCAGGTACTTTTTCCTTATTTAGCTTTCATACCACCGTTATAATTTCTTATTCCTTTGAATTCGTATGTGTTGTCCGTGTAGCTAAGCAGTAGTATAATATTGTCCTAGGTACCTTTCTACTTGATGAATTACAGGCGTCAGTTTTTTTGATTCGGGCGCCAGTAGGAGTTTTGTGGCAACCACTTTCTGTTCCTTATTGAATAAATCACCCGAGCGCGTAGTCGATGGGTTTGAGGTTGAGGTTGCCGTAGGAAAATCCGTGTCCGTGTCTAGGGCTATTCAGGGTTGTTCCATTGAGTTGTCTAGTTATAGGTTTCCGGTGCGACTATACTTGATGCCGCTTGGTTGTTTCGATGTGGTGCTCGGGATGGATTGGCTCGCGAATGTTGATGTTCAGATCATTTGTAGTCAGAAACTTGTTCGTCTAAGGGCCCCGGATGGGACTCGAATTACGGTCTTCGGTGATCGGAAGGTTGCGACGCCACATATTATATCCATGCTTAAGGCGGGAAAGTTGATGCAGCAGGGGTGCGGGGCGTATCTGGCGTATGCTATGAGTGTGAATACCGAGGTGGCTACCGTCGGTGATGTTCCTATTGTTCGTGATTTCCCGGATGTATTTCTAGATGATTTGTCAGATGTGCCGCCGGATCGCGAGGTCGAGTTCCAGATAGACCTTGTACCGGCCGCCAAACCCGTTGCCCGAGCTCCCTACCGCCTAGCGCCGAATGAGATGAAAGAACTTATGGCCCAGTTGGAAGACTTGCTCGACAAATGCTTCATTCGACCGAGCATCTCGCCTTGGGGTGCCCCGGTCTTGTTCGTTAAGAAGAAGGACGGTAGCATGCGGACGTGCATTGACTACCGTGAGTTGAATAAGCTCACCATTAAAAATCGGTACCCGCACCCGAGGATCGACGACTTATTTGATCAGCTCCAAGGAGCTAGTTGGTTCTCGAAGATCCACCTTAGGTCCGGGTATCATCAGTTGAAGATTCGGAGGAAGATATTCCTAAGACTGCCTTCCGCACTCGTTATGGACATTACGAATTTCTGGTGATGTCTTTTGGTTTGACCAACGCACCGGCTGCGTTCATGGATCTCATAAACCGGGTGTGTAGACCAATGCTCGATCGTTCGGTTATTGTGTTCATCGAAGACATTCTTGTGTACTATAAAATTGAATCCGATCACGCCGGTCATCTCAAGGAAGTGTTGGAGGCTCTGCGGAAACACAAATTATACGCGAAATTTTCTAAGTGTTCCTTCTGGTTACTGAGGTTCAATTTTTGGGCCATGTTATTAACCCGAGTGGTATTCTGGTTGACCCGGCAAAGGTGGAAGCCGTGAATGAATAGGACACTCCTAAGTCTCCAACCGAAATCCGTAGTTTTCTGGGTTTGGCGGGGTATTATCGCCGCTTTATTCCCGATTTTTCGAAAATTGCTTCTTCACTAACCAAGTTGACTAAGAAAAGTGTTAAGTTTGTTTGGGGTACGGAACAGGAGGAGGCTTTTCTCGAGTTGAAGAACAGATTGACGCATGCCCCGATATTAGCTTTACTTGATGGCACCGACGATTTGGTGGTGTATTCTGATGCCTCTTATCAGGGGCTTGGGTGTGTTTTGATGCAGCGAGGTCGAGTCATCGCTTATGCCTCATGACAGTTGAAGCCTCACGAGGCGAATTATCCTACCCACGATTTAGAACTAGCAGCGGTTGTGTTTGCGCTTAAGTTGTGGAGGCACTATTTGTACGGTGTTCCTTGCGTTATTTATACTGATCATAAGAGCTTAAAGTATTTCTTCGAGCAAAAGGAACTGAATATGCGGCAGCGTCTATGGTTGGAGTTGATTAAGGACTACGACCTGGAGATCATGTACCATCCGGATAAGGCTAACGTGGTGGCCGATGCGTTAAGCCGGAAGGAGAGACCAAAACCTATTCGTGTGAAATCCTACCAGCTTATTCTCAAACCCGACATTTTGAAACAAATAGCCAACGCACAGAATGAAGCGTTGCAGGTGGAATGGATTATGTCAGAGCGTATTTGGGGTCAGGAAAAGTTGTTGGAAGACGTAGGTGATGGGGTGAAATATAAGGATGGTCGTTTATGGGTACCGAGGTATGGAGGATTCAGAGATAAAATTTTGGATGAGGCGCACAAGTCGCGCTATTCTATTCACCCGGGCGCGACCAAGATGTACCACGACTTGAAGAAAAATTATTGGTGGCCTGCAATGAAATTTGAGGTGGCTCAGTACGTGAGTAAGTGTTTGACGTGTCTATAGGTTAAGGCCGAGCATCAGAAGCCATTTGGGAAACTTCAGCCGTTGGAAATACCTGAGTGGAAATGGGAACATCTTACCATGGATTTCGTGACTAAACTGCCTCGTACTCCTAGGGACAATTATGACACCATTTGGGTAATTGTGGATAGACTGACCAAGAGCGCTCATTTCTTGCCGATTCGAGAGACTTTTAACTCTGAGCAGCTGGCCGATGTGTTTATTCGTGAGATCGTCTCTAGGCAAGGGGTGCCGGTGTCTATTGTTTCAGATAGGGATACACGTTTCACCTCCAGGTTTTGGAAAAGGTTTCACGAGGAGATGGGCACCAAACTCCTCATTAGTACTGCTTATCACCCGCAGACGGATGGTCAGTCCGAGAGGACCATTCAGACTCTCGAGGATATGTTGCGGGCTTGTGTTATCAACTTTGGTGGTAGTTGGGACCGTCACTTACCATTGGTGGAGTTTTCGTATAACAACAGTTATCACGCCACGATTGGGATGCCACCGTTTGAGATGTTGTATGGTAGGAGGTGTAGGACTCCAGTCTGTTGGGGTTCCATTGGTCAAAAGCAGTTGGGTAGTTTAGAGGTGGTCGAGGCTACGACTGAGAAGCTCGACAAGATTAAAGCATTTATGAAGGCCGCACAGGATCGTCAGAAGTCTTATGCAGATAAAAGGCGAAGGCCTATTGTGTTTGAGGCTGGGGATCGGGTTATGTTAAAAGTTTCTCCCTGGAAGGGCATATTCGTTTTCGTAAGAGGGGGAAGCTCAGTCCGAGGTATATAGGCCCGTTCCGTATTTTGGCCCGAGTTGGTGAGGTAGCTTATAGACTCGATTTACCCGAGGAGCTCGCGGGGATTCATCCTACTTTTCACGTGTCCCATCTGAGGAAATGCTTAGCGGATGAGGAGGCCCATGTGCCTCTTGATGATATTGAACTCGATAGTAAGCTGAATTACGTTGAGCAACCGATTGCTATCCTTGACCGTCAGGAGAGGCGCCTGAGAAATAAGGTGGTTAGGCAGGTGAAGGTGTAGTGGAAGCACCGTAGGGGTTCTGAGTCCACTTGGAGTCCGAAGATGAAATGATGAGGCATTATCCGCAGTTGTTCCTGTCGCAGCGGGATTCGAGGACGAATCCCATTGTAAGGGGGGTGGACATGTAACACCCATTAACTCCGGTTAGAAGAACTAAAGCTTGTAGAGTATGTATAACTCTCGGGACTTAACCGACGTTTCTCGAAAACCTTCACGTCATCCCGGTACGTTAAAGAACCTTACTATTCCTTCCATTTTGCCTTACACTTGAATCTACAAGGACTAGAGTGTAATATCTTAAGTTATAACATAAAAAAAAAATAAAACCCTAAACCATGTTGCAGCTGCCGATCGGTTAACACCAGCCCCCCCCCCCCTTCATTGCTTCGACTTTTTGATCGATTCCAAGTTCCTAGAGGTAGTTCAAGGTATGTACTACAATCCCCTACACTCTGTTTGCTCACCCCTAATCGTTTTGATGCTCAATTTTGCCAAAACTTTTCGTTGGGCAGATTTCGGCTAGAGTGAAATTGACCCACTTCCTATGGATAAAAATTTGAGTTTCCGGTGTAAAAAGATCCCCTGGTATGGCATTTACATCATATTAAAATTTCGTGGTCATTGGAGGTGTTTAGGTCGGTCAATCGATTTTAGTTCGAAAACTAGGGTTTATCGGGTGTAGAATTGCAAATTGTTGAGTTTGATGCGTTAGTTGATCGGGTGACCGACCGATTCAGTTTGCGCAGCCCTAGGAGGGTTTAAGGGCTGTGGAAAAATTATTTTTTTGGTGCTAGGGACTGTCGGGGTTAGTGCTTCGTCAATCGAGTCGGCGGTGCGCGAATTTTCGTTTAAATGTTAAAGTAGGTGTTGTAAAAAGGAACCTTCAATCTTATCAACTCGGGTGACATAATTATGATGAATGAAAAGATTTAAGATGGAATTTGGTCCATTCGGGGCTGATTCGGTTAACAAATGGTTTTAAGTCTTATTACACGCGCATTCGACCCGATTTGACTATCCTTGGGCCTTGGGCCAAGTATTGGGCCTTGGGTCAGGTATTGGGCCTTGGGCCAAGTTGTTGGGCCTTGGGCCAAGTTGTTGGGCCCTGGGCCAAAGTGTTGGGCTTGTATGGCCCATTAGGCTATAGTGTTCCTACAGTCTAGTTTAGTAACGCGTTATGTATAATTTACAGGCCATTGCTTGTGATTGTGCCCTTAGGAACTTCCTAGATCGTTGCAAGTATTCGATCGATATCAGGTGAGTTCATGATGCCCTTTTTACTCATTTTACTTTTGGGGCTAGCATGCGCAGCTAAATGTTTTCTTGCTTGATGAAATGTTTTTAAAATGATTTTATATAGGCTTGCTAGTATACGGTAAGCCTTGGGATGTTAAATATATATATGTGTATATACATTATTTCTTGGCCTCTATTTGGCGATGTTGTAGTCGTTTCGACTACTGATGTTGTGTATGCCTACTTCGTGTTTGCATGCACTGATGTTACGTGTTTGGGTTGTACGTTTGCTCGACCCTGATGTTATACGTGGATGATATATATATACTGTTATGTATATAGGGATGTTATTGAATGGATGTTTACATATACCTTTATATATGTATGTATGAGGATGTTTAAGTTCGATAATGATGATTAGATGGATGTACCCTTTTACTTTTTAACACCTTTGGTATGGCTATCATGATTTTACTACTGATATCTTTTACTTAAAACTTGAACTCACTCAGCTCAAGCTGACTTTGTGTGCATGTTAGTGTAAGTTTCAGGTTTGGAAGAGGATGCCTTATCGCTTGGACGTGCACGGAGCTACTTGGATGGTGAAGAGCATACCGGAAGGAAGAATTGTTTATGAATATTTTATTTCAAGGAAATTTATAACAGTTATACTTATTTTGGTTCTTGGGCAAAATTCCCGGGTTGCGGGAACTTATTTCATTTTTCATGTTTTCCGCAAAATTTATACTCTGATACGTTTGTTTTAATGGAAGAAATGGTTTTTAAGTTTACTAAATTTTACAAGTGTTTTAATGATTACCAACTGTGGGGTTCCCGGGGTTCGGGGTCTTACATGAAGATTCACACAAACATGAAAACACAAGTAAAAATGGAACAATGTGATGGTTGTGTGTGGCGTGTGTGAACCATGAAGAGTATGTATGTATGTGTATGTGTGTCGTACACATATACATACACACATATGTGTGTATTTTACTCCCATTGCTAAAGATCGTAATGTCTAGATTAGTTTTAGTTTAAATGTGAATGATGAAATGGGAAAGAATTGGGTGTGTGTAAATGTATGTTTGTGTGTGTGTCGTAATGTGTGTGTGTGTATATATATATATATATATTGTGTACACATGAATGTCTTGTTGGAAAACTAGAAGTTGGAAATATTAGATGGTTGTTGTTTTAAGTTTTTAGAATGATAAAAATCTTAAATGTATGATTAATTTGATTAAAAAAAAGTGCCTTTCTTGTATCTATGGAAAATATACAAGTAGGTATGCATAATTTACATATTATTCATGTGCTTCTTAATATGATGCTAGTAAGATTGTTGTAGGTTAAGTGATGAAATAACATGAATGATTATATTTGACGCATTATATGTATACCATGTTTTATTTGGTTTAGTTTTTTATGCTAGTAAGATTGTTGTAGGTTAAGTGATGAAATAACATGAATGATTATATTTGACGCATTATATGTATAACATGTTTTATTTTGTTTAGTTTGTGATGCTAGTGAGATTGTTGCAGGTTAAGTGATGAAATAACATGAATAATTATATTTGATGCATTATATGTATACCATGTTTTATTTGGTTTAGTTTGTGATGCTAGTAAGGTTGTTGTAGGTTAAGTGATGAAATAACATGAATGATTATATTTGATGCATTATATGTATGCTTTATTTGGTTTAGTTTGATAGTCGTTTACGTAAACGGTCGAAAGTTTGGATTTTTAATGAAAAACCGACAAAAAAAATTAACTTTAAAATATAAAATTTACAAACTTATAAATAAATGGTATTAAAAAAACATAAGTTAATAAAAATAAATAATTTTTATTGATGAAAACATTATTATATAAATTATAATAAAACTCATGTGCATGTTTTATAATTCTAAGTGTTTTACATGCATTGAAAGAAATAAGTTGGACATAATATTTTAAATATTAGGTGATTATGACGGTTAGGAATTGTGTGCTTTGGTGAGGATTGACAACCTGGATTTAACCCAACCATAAAAATCGCATACCGGTCGTTTGAACACAAAATTTATAAAATGATGAAAAGGAATATTTTAAATAAATAAAATGTTTCTGTGAATATTTTAAGCTAAAGAACAAATTAATATATTATTAAAGCGGGTGCCATATTAATAGGACAAGAGTCGTTTGGACATTATCAATATTATACCCGCTAAAGGTGAGTTTCTCACAATCCCCTCATTTTGATAACGTTTCATATATATAACTGTTTAGGGGGGAAAGTATATTTAATTGATGTATTTTATTTTACAAAACCTATTAAATGGGATGAGTCTGTTGAATAGGAAAACCGTTAACCTTGGTCTAGGGCGTAGAAATATTGATAGATCTATCGGGGTGACCATTTAGCCAGATATACTGGTTACGAAGTTGGGAATATTTCGAGTTTGGTATGTTTCATGTTATTCATTTGATAATCATACATGTGTTGTACTCTTAGCTCATTTACAACTAATACGATTTGTTTAAGAAATAAAATGCAAGATTTAAAGTTATTAAAGATATTCTTATTAATAAAAATGAAGAAATAATTGATGTAAAAGCCGAGAGCTATTATATCATGGTTTTAAATGAGAACTCACCAACATACGTGTTGACAAATATTTTAATATACTTTTCAGGTAAATGATAATTTGGAGCTTCGTGGAGCATGACAGAAAAACAGTGACGTGTGTTTGAATGGGGAAAAATGCTGACTTTTGTCTAGTTGGACTTGTAATTTGAATAAAAATGGTGTATTTGAACACATGTAAAAACGTTGTTGGTTAAATAAAGTCCAACTTGTGATTTCATATGTATACTTGAATGTGATTGGCTGAAACGGCATCTGTCACCACCCGAAACGACTTAGTCAAATCTTCCACTGCTTAAGTTAAGATATTCGGGGTGTGACATGCCGTACACCTTCCTATTTATTGCAAATTTTCTGCACCTTCGCGTAGTGCAAAGGACAAATGTTCTGGCCGTTCACGCGACGCGAACCACCATAATGATTGCTGAGTCAGCAGACGGCTTGCCACGTGTCCATACGTGTCACGCATGCAGAATAGGTTCTTCGCGTAGCGCGAAGAAACCCTGTCTCGGTACTTCGTGTAGCGTGAATACGCGAAACCTGATCCGTTCGCGTAGGGCGAAGGAAGGAAAATTCATATTTTCATTTTCAGTCCTTGTACAGGGGCCCACTATGCGGCATATACTAAAGTGGCCCTTATACGCCTCACGGCGATGCGAAGTGCAAAGCGCCACATTGTGCCCATCACTCGAGTCCGAGTCCGAGTATGTGTGCGTGCGCGTCGGGTGCTCCGCACCCTCTGTTAGGACTAGAGAGAGAGGTTAGCCACATAAGAATATTACTATGGAAAATTTCTTCCTTATAAAGAGCTTCCATTTTTTTTCTTCTTTCCATGTGGGATGAAAGTCCTCTTTCTTACCCATGTGGAATGCTTCCACTTTCTTCCATTTTTCCATGTGGGATAGATTTTCTTACTTCCTTAACATGAAATATCTTATTTTTTTCTTAAATCATTTTTCTCATTACTTGCCTTGAGAGTATTTTTAATCCCTTACCTTTCAAAGTTGACATTTTTAGCCCAAAATAATTATGGTATTTTCCAGGATGTTACACGGGTAAAGCGCATTGGCAAAGGATCTTGATAAGGGGAGGTCATTCACTGGATATATGTTCAAGGTATTTGGTAATGTTGTTAGTTGGAAAGCCCAATTGCAGCCTGTAGTAAGGATGAGCAAATTCGGTACCGGTAACCATACCGGTACCGAAATTAGTACCGATTTGGTACCGTCGGTACCAAATCGGTACCCAACTTTTGAGTTTCAGTATTGGTACGGTACACTACCAGTATTTCCAAATTTTACCTTAAATACCGGTACCAAAAATTTGTGATTTTCGGGATCGGGATTTTCAGTACCGGTATGATACCGATCTCATCCCTAGCTTGTAGTAGCTCTTTATACTACTGAGGCTGAATATATGGCACAAATAGAAGTAGTTAAGGAAGGTATATAGCCTAAAGGTTTAGTTACTGAACTAAGGGTAAAACTGACAAATGCAACAGTGATTTTCTATGATAATCAGGGAGCATTATAGTTGACTAAGAATAGTGTCTTTCATGAAAGAACTAAACATATAGATGTTCGAATGCACTCCATAATGGAAATAATAAGTGCAAAGAGGTGATTGTTGAGAAGGTGGATACAAGTGAAAACTTGTTTGATATATTCACTAAGTGTTTACCTTGTTCTAAGTTTGAATTTTGTGTTAAAGGGCCTGGAATATGTTAAAGAATGAGTTTTTATGACTTTAAAGGTGGAAATTGTTGATAGTTAAAGTCAACTCATGGTTGTTATGTTACTAAACTGGTGTTAATATAGTCAGGGGGTATTTGTGCCATTACTTCATACTTGAAGTTTTAAAAGACATTTAAAGAGTTTCTAAAGATGGAGGACTGGAGTTGCTAATCAGAGGACTAGTTTGTTAATCAGTTGTTAACAATCAGTTTTGGGGATAAGTAGTGTGATCTAGGGTTTCATGGTTAGTTTTTCATTCTGTATTCGTTTCTTGATTTATTTTGTATAATCATTCCTTTGTTAATCCGTAATAAGATCAATTGATTTCGTTTATCAATTTCTCAATTCTTTGGTGTTTTAAAGCAATTAGGAACAAAGCGAGTCAATTTACGTGTTTCCCTTTCCATGTTTGGTAGATGCGGAGAACCTCCGGTGTTTCATCGGTGGCGTCCGACGGCATCTGCAACTTTATTTCTTTCGGACAGTCGAATAGGAATATAAATTAGATGGCTACCGGTGGCGGGGATATATCATATATGGGAAAAGTTAAAATACAAGGGGATACAAAAATGAGAAGTGTGAGAAGGATTTTTTACCGCACAAAAAACCCCTAAAAAATTCAAAAATAATAATAATAAAATTATAACTCAAAATATAAATAGAAACCAAAAAGTTAAAAAAAAACTAAAATGTTTCCCAGTCGTTCCCAATAAAAAAAAGCTGAAAAGACATTATGCCCAAAAAAAGACAATGTGACAAAAAAACAAAAGACACAATTATAACTACAAAAGGACACAATTGATCGCAAAATATAACACAATGCCAGACAAAATATAACACAATATTGAGTAATGTGGCACAATATCAAGAAAAAAAAGACACAATGTCAAGGAAAAAATACACAATCAATGACGAAAATAAACACAAACACAATGATAAACAAAAAGACACAATAATCATTTTCCCTCAACATTATGTTCTTTTTTTCTTAAGAACGAGGAAGAAGGTGGAAACATTTTTGTGTTTTTAATTTTTTTACTTTTTTATTAAATTTTGAGGTATGATTTTTTTTTATGAGTTTTTTGTGTAGCTACAAATTCTTCTCATCCTTCTCATTTTTGTCCCCTTTTGTAGAATAACTTGATCCTATCATAAATATCGATATTTAGACTTTATTAATAGATTATATTAGACTATGCTAGTTGCCATGTAAATAGTATTCAAACTTCATATATTGTACGTCTAAATATAGAGTATGTATTTTGTATTATTTAAATAGATTATCGAGAAGGGAACATATCTGGCAAAATATCATTATCTTTCAACTTGGTGTCATACCAACATAAACCCTAGCATTCCTCTTACAATCTTACCCGGCAGGTCGGGTCCGGGACGGGTTTAAGTAATCCCAAACCTATATCATTATTGTGCTATACACCATATGTGGAGATCGTTAGATATGGTGCATAGTTCAGTCCATATGTTAAACAACTTACTTAATTAGTTTGCAAAGTACAGGGGCACGCTGGTAAGTACTGGAAAGCTATAATAAGCTGAATAGGGGAATAAATTATAGAAGTGCAAAATTTAAGAAACTTGGAGGACCGGTTATGTATATTGTCCGTGAGAAGTACGTTAAATGAATGTTGATCATTTGGATATAAAGTTAGGGCTTCTTCGTAATAAGTTTTTTAGTTTGATCAAATTCTCTTTCGTTTTTGAGTCAATTGTGTTGAGCCTATTTTGTTGTTTTAACTCTTATGTATTTGTTGGTTTATTTCACGTTTGTATGTTATGCTTTCGTTTCCTTGTTTGTGTATGTTTGGGGCCGAGGCCTTGTAAAAAAGCCCATTGGGCTGATGGAAATAAAGATTGGTGCATGAGACTTGTACTATAATAGTGCAAGCTTCCCATACACAAACTAACCTTTTGCGAAACTCTTCTACCAACTCTCTCTCTCTCTCTCTCTCTCTTTCTACCTTATCCTCTCAACCTTACCATAAAAGGAAAATAACTCAAACACACAAGATCCAAGATCTTGGTTAAGTTGTTGGTGATTTCCACTAACCAACAACCGAGAATGATTCAAGAACAAGTTGTGAGATCCGTTTTGAGGACCTACATGCAAAAACTTATGAAAACTCACTAGCATAATTTTTGACAAATTTATTATTTTAAACATGCTGCAGGTTGATACGATGAAGTGCCATGAAAGTTTGTGGCCCTATGAACAGTCATGGCCATTTGATACTTGATGTCCATCTTCTCAAGGTCTTGTTCATTAATTTCTGGCAAGTCCCCTTGATTGAAATATTGAGGTATGTAACACCCGTTAATTTCCGGTTCAAGGATTCGAAGCTTGTAAAGTATGTATATTTCTCGGGATTTAACCGACTTTTCTCGGAAACCTTATCGTCATCCCGGTACGTTAAATCATTTAACTTTTCTTTCAAGATTCCATATCATTCAATTTGGAGGGGCTAGGATGAAAATATTTTATATTATAACAAAACACAAAACCCTAATCCCCTCCCCCTCTCTTGCAGCCGATCGGCATAGTGCAGCCCCCCCCCCCCCCTTGCGATGTTCTTCTGTGCAGCCAAGATTAAGCCATAAAACTTCAATTCAAGGTTAGTCTAACGTCCATGAAAGTCTTTTTCACCATTAAACCCGTTATCGAACACGTTAGGGTTGAGTTTTGATGATAACAGTTTGCTGACAGTTTGCGATGATAATCCATTGATTTTGATCGATTCTTGTTTCCATGATGTTCTACTTTGAGTCTAGTTTCCAGAAACGCATAATATGTAATTTTTGGACGAGATTTGAATGGTTTTTATGAATTTATAAGATCGAGTGTCAAAGCTGATGCGGGATGACAGATTCTGGTCTGTCTTCCCGACATCATAACTCTTTCTCAACAAGTCCAAATCAGTTGGTTCCACTTCTGGAACTAATTTTGAGTTAAGAATCAATCCCAATTGGAATCGTTTAATTTGGTTCGGTAATGAATTTTATAAAAATAAAACCATTTTGTTGCGCAATGAAATAGTTGCACTAGAAACATATAATAAAAATATTTTTATAAACCTAAGACATTTATTAAAGTATGGTAAAAATTTAATAATTTATTTCAAAGGTTATCCTATGTAATTAAATGCTTCTTCGCATGCTAAAATATGCACGTTTTACTTGTTATTGATCGATAAGTTCGTTTTAGGCTTAACCGGTGGATGTTCAATTGTGCTCTTCTCGGGGATGTTTGAAGCGAGTTTTTGCACCACAAGCTTCCTAGGTATGTCCCGTATATCATACTTAAGTATCGTGTTCATTGGTGTTCGTTAGATTGGTCAACTAGTTACCGTTTGAAAGATTGTGTTCGGTTGACTAGAATTGTAGTTGGATGCGTTTAACGCGAGGGTTGGAGTGATTAATGGCCAATTCAGCTCGGGGACACTTGGTTTGATGTACGGGCTGTTGAAAAATCATTTTTATAAGTTATGGGGCTGAATTGGTTGTCGGTTACTCCAACGGGTCGGTACAACGCGCAATTTCGTTTATTGAGTAGTTGGTGCGTTGTACTTGCGAGTTACCGACCCATTTGACTCGTGTAGGGTAGTGTGGACTTGTTGGCTGTGATTTTACCATGTTGGGTCCACACGGGGCTGAGTTGAATGTTAATGGCCTAAACGACTCTTAAACGCGCGTATCGGTATCACCTAGTGCTTCCGGGGGTAATTTGGGAATTATTTATTCCCGGGAGTATCTAAGGGTCGTTTTGATGAATGTGAGGCCTCGGGGGGCTATTGTGATTTAGTTTGATGAGGTCGAGGCTTTAGGTGGCCCGAACCCCGTTAGAACGTCTCGTAGGATAAACGAGTCATCTTGATGTCATTAGTTTTGATTGAATGTAAACCGGCAAGTGTTTGAGTCTTGGGATTAATTAGGGATTCTCTAGCTCGTGGTGAATCCGTGTCTCGTGTAAGGTGAGTTCATGATGCCCCTTTTAACTCCTTTTAAGTTTTGGGCTAGCATGCACACCTAAACGATTTTCTTGATAAAACATTAAAACTGTTTTATATAGGCTTGCTCGTATATGGTAGGCCTTGGGATGTTGTAGTATGTATGTATATATATTATTGTATGGCCAATATCAGGCGTTGTTGTAGTCGTTATCGACTACGGATGTTACGTATGCCTAATTTGTGTTTGCATACGTTGATGAGATGTTACGTGTTTGGGTTGTACGTTTTCTCGACCCTGATGTTATTACTGGATGTTATATATTTATATATATAAGGATGCACTTATAGAGATGTTTAGATATATGTATGTATGTATGTGTATATATATATATATAAGGATGATTATTTACTAAAGATGATGGCCTAACTGATGTATCCCGTTTACAGTTTAAAACATTTGGAATGACTATTATGATTATTATGATTGATGTTATTTATTAAAACTTGAACTCACTCAGGTCAAGCTGACTTTGTGTGCATGTTAGTGTGAGTTTCAGGTTAGGATGTGGATGCATTACCACTTGGACGTGCACGAAGCTACTTGGACGGTGGAGGGCATGCTTAGTCGGATGTTTCAATAATAATAAACGTTTTCTCTTTAACATTTATTTAAATACATTTAAATTGGTTTTGGGCATAACTCTCGGGTTTTGGGAACTTATTTTATTATTTATGTTTTCCGCTGAGTTATACTCTGAGATGCTTATTTTAATGAAACGAACTGTTTTCAAGTTTAAGTATTTTTACAAGTGTTTTGTATGAATACCAACTGTAGGATTCCCGGGATTCGGGGTCTTACAAGATAGTAGTTTTCCATTCAACAATTCTTCATGGCTGGCCATAAAGGCATGGAATAGTGAAATGTTGGAGTCATCAACATGCTTGGTTGAGTGGCTTGAACTGCCCAAGTTGCTGTTTGAAGGCTGATTAATGTCATTTAGAGCTTGACTGACAACATGGTTTACTAATTCCTAAACAGAGTTTGTTGTTGACGATCCTGATGCACTCATAGATGAAATGAAAGATTTGTTTTGATCAGCTTGAACTGTAGATTGAACCCCCATCAACTACATGAACTGTAGGATGTGACTGACTCAAAAAAGCTGATCCAACCCCTGAACCTATATAAACACCCGTATAATTAAGAGAACTAACGTGGTTGTTCATTCGGAGCTTGTCATCCATCTCTAATGATCTGATGGTGGAGGTTAACTGCATAAGCGTTGTGTTCAGATTTGTGGTTCTTTTGATGGTAGTTACATGATATGGGCTAAATTGTGTGTATATGTATTCTACACTTTAAATTACTTTTGAGTTGGTTTTTATCAAGAATTAGTCTCAACTGACTCATGTTTGGATTTTAAATGTTTCAAGAGACTACAAGCATAAATGACTTTCTTAAACTAACATACAAAGCAAATATTGAAAGATACAAATATATTTCGTATTTCTCTGTGTAAGAACCCGAATCCCGGGAATCCTACAGTGGGTAATCATATCCAAAATTTCACAATAATTTAAAACCGATGTATTTATTTTATTTAAAATAATTTTAGAGTAATTAAACAGCGGAAATTCATAAGCGTCACAAGTTCAATCACAAAACATTAAAGTCAAAAACAAGTTTAGTTTATTTAAAACCGTTTCAGAGTTAAATAGACAGCGGAATAACGAGTACCGCAGTTCCCAAACCGGGAAAAGTACCAATCCATGATTAGTGGAAAAACATTAAGTATTGAAATTTTCAAAACTATCAAATAAAATATTTGTCTTATTGGAAGTCCTCGACTAGAAATGCCTTCAACCCTCCGAGTAGTCTCTAGCACGTCCAAGCAGTAATCTCCAATCCTCAACCTGAAAGTCAAACTAACATACACACAAAGTCAGCTTGAGCTGAGTGAGTTCAAGTTTTAAATAAGCAACATTCATTAAACAATTTAAGTTTATAAATATAAAATATAGGAGGAAATCATAAGTGATTAAATAAATACTTTTTCCTTGGTCAAACACACGACACGGGCCTCCTCACCCCAGGTTATCCCCAAGTAATATATTGACCCGGCCTCGGTTTAACAAAAACCAAAAATCACGCAACACGAGCCTCCTCACCTTGGGTCATCCCCAAGTAATATATTTGACTCAGTCACAGTTTAACAAACCTAAACACGTGATACGGGCCTCCTCACCCTGGGTCTTCCCCAAGTAATATATTTGACCCGACCACGGTTTAGCATAATGGCGGGCCTCCTCACCCCGGGTCTTCCCCGAGTAATACATTTGACCCGCCGGGACATAAACATGCAACACGGGCCTCCTCACCCCGGGTCTTCCCCAAGTAATAAATTTGACCCGGTCACAGTTCACCAACACATACACATTCACATACACACTTACAAACATCTAATTCCAATATTCAACCAAACAATATTGTGACATTTGAGCCAAAACAAGGTACACCTCAGTACGCATTTACCGATTAAGCAAATAAACGCTTTTTGCATAACAAACGAACGATTAACCGAACGGGTCGGGTTATGACCCAGATATCTCGGGGGGCCATTTATAAGTGATATACGATCTATACAAGCTAAAATATTAGAAATATGGTCTTATTTTGATAGCAAACAAGTTAAACGAAAACATGCTCGTTTAACCACACTTATGTTGATGAAATATTTCTTGGTTTTTGATCTAGGACTTGTACCTAGCTTTCTTAGAAGCACAAGAACCTGAAAACTTGAATAAAAGGTCGGAAACGAGCCAAACCCACTAAGGTAATGCCGAAACACTCGCTTACGGGCTATTTAGGTTAAGGTTGTGATGTGCATATTTTTAGGACTTGACATTTTTCAGGGACATCAGGGACCATGTCAATGAGTCCCTGTTCAAATTTGGTAATTTTTCGACCATCCGAGAATATTTGGCGAATTTATTACCGAATTGGGACGTTTATTTGGGAAAAATAGCTAAAATACTTCAAAATTATGAAATTTTTCTGGGAACTCAGATTTGATGTATTTTGATCACATATGAATTTTGGGATCATTTGGAGAAGTTTAAAGGTGTTTTGTTTATTTGCGTTCGTGTGAATTTTTACAGCCGAATTTGGGCCGAAAAGAATATCGCACGAGCTTTTTAAATTCTAGAATTGATACAGGTTGTTTTGGGACATTATTTGAGTATTCAGGAATTTTTGGTGAATTTTTGGAAATTGTTTGGGGTAAACGGACGATTTTCAGGCGAAATATAGCTGATAAAATGAATTTTTATAAATTAATAAATCGGTAAATAAATTCCAGAAATATTTTTATAAAAATCTACATATTTAAATTGATAAGTGGTTAAATTTTCATAATTTAATGATTAACGGTTAATTAATTATACTAATCTAAATATTAAACAAATTCAGTTTTTATAACAACCGGCAAGTTCGCGACTAGTGAATCTGCGGGAAAATCAAAACACCAAGAGTGATCAAAAATCATATGTTTGGACTAATTAAGTGAAAATGAACTTTTCTATGAGAAACCTGGACAATCCGGGTGGATTGTGCGCGTTTCTTCTCAAATCAAACTGAATAAACGGAAACGGGCCCCGTGGCTAATCCGGGACCCAGTATGTGATCTTTCTTTATAACTTAATCATGTTATTAACCAATACATTTACCCAAGTTTACTTTCCCATAACTGCTTTCTGAACGCGTAAACGAGCAACTTGGCCCAGCTGGGAAAATGGGAGTCTGAGCCAAGTTCGGTTTTAAGTATTAGACATTGAACAACATCACAACCTAAGCCTATTGTCACTTTCTGGGCGTCCCAGCTACACCCAGATTAGTTATACAGCCCAGTTTAGTATTGAGATTATAATAATATTAAAATATTAATATTATTATAATATTGATTATAGGAACTACTGATAGCGGACCGAACAAACCACGAGCTGATACAGTACTGATTATCTACTAAACCGTGAGTTTCATGACCCCATTTTTAAACTGTTTTACGAACTTTTAGGGTGAAAAGCATGTTTGATTACATATACATACCTGAAACATGTACTGATGTGAGTTATCTAAGTGCTAACACACGAAAGTCCCCACGATCACAGTGATTAACTTCGAGCCGGTGGCTTGTGAATAGTACTATTGGTTTGACAAACCCAAACGGAATCGGCCTGGTTGCCGTGTCACATAGCGTCGTTTGCACTTGACCATATTTATACAAACAGGCTATATAGTGTTAGACATAGCTACCGGGGCATGTTGTGGGCGGAAAAGGGCCACAGTGGTTGATGGAGCGTGGGAAATAGATGCACGCAGCACATACAGTCAAGGCTTCACTGTAGCTTAGCATAATTACATCATTTACATACATACATACTTATTTCATGATTACAAGTGTTGACTTGTGAATACTCATTACTGTTTTCTTGAAACTCGTGAAACTCACCAACTCTAGTAGTTGACCCGTTTTAAACTGCTTTTCAGGTGTACCTAAATCGGAGTAATTACGGTGATCTGTTACTTGCCTGAAGTGTGTGGTCGATGCTATGTGAATAGAAACAAGGGTGTTAGTAGTAAGAATGTATAGTTAACGAACTAGTTTTGTTTGTATCACCTAGACTGTAAAACAATGATAGAACAAAGAAATGTAATATATTGTAAATTAGTTTGTAATGTTTCTTTATAAACAATGTGTTGATATCAGAGGTGTCTGTTACATTCCCGTTTTACGCTTCCGCATTGTGCTAGGCGGTGTGTGACAAATATCATCACCTTCAATCCATAAATAATGTATAATCTGGGAATTAATACTAGGCCTAATAGCAACCTCGAGCCTAGACCACAAGTAATATCTATAACCTTAAGGAATATAAGACCACAACGAGTCTAAAATAACCTAAGGCATAAAATATAATTCAAACGTAGATTCCTAAATGCACCATCACGAATAAGGCCATGTAATACCATCCAATAGTTTAAAACGAGTAAAATCGAGTAAAATTGTAATAGGGTGTGTATGCTAGCCCAAAACGTAAAAAGAGTTAAAAAGGGCATCATGCAACTCACCTGACATGAGGCACAAATCACCACGAGCTAGAGAACCCTTACATATTCCCACAACTCACACGCCTGTCGGATTATACACACAATCAATACTAACGATAGCAAATGGACTCGTTTATCCTACGTGGCGTTCTAACATGGTTCGAGTTACCTAAAGCCTCGACCTCACCAAGATGAATTATAACAGCCCCCGGGGCCTTATATTTACCAAAACCACCCTTAGATAAACCCGGAAATAAGGAATTTTCAAATTACCCCCGGAAGTTAAGATGAGACAAATATGCGCGTTTACGAGTCGTTTATGCACTTAGAAACCTGATCTGGCTTGGAATGGCTGTGGCAGCTGCGATCGGCAGGTAGGGGAGAAAAGGACAATGGGTTTTGTTATAATTATAATAATATTTACACATTAGCCCCTCTACTTTGCAAGATGCAACAACTTGGATGAAAGGTCATTAAATTAACTTACGGGAATGACAAGGAGGTCCCCAAAGTAAGTCGGTTCGGACCCCAGAATAAACAAACTCTACAAGGCTTCCATCTCGAAACGAAAATTGACGGGTGTTACACTCTGTGGTTTACATTTCGTAGGTAATAATAATAATAATAATAATAATAATAATAATAATAATAATAATAATAAGAAGTGTTTACAATTTTATTCTTATTCGTTTAACCAAAGTTACATATTTGAAAGAAAAATTGTTTATTGGACTTTTGCTATTTAATTAATACCATTAAGTTGTTTTGTGCTAGATTTGAAGGAATTAACTAAAGTTACATGGGCTATCAATATGGACAGCCGAGCATATCACGGAAGGGTTTTTAAAAGGCATTTAAAGGGTGTGGAGGAGCTCCGCAAGTCACAGGAGGCGGGCAGCAAGTGGAAATTCGATAAACAAGTAGCATAGCAAGTAAAGAAGCACGGTCACCAACGAATTAAAAAGCAAGCAAGAAGGTTGTTGAATTAATATAAGCTGCTAGGGACACAATTCAATTAATTTAAACTTGCAGACTAGTAGCTCAACTATATTTATTTCTTTTATGATGAACCGTATATGTATATTTTATTCTTGTTTCGCTCATAATTACGAAAGGCTAAACTGTTAAACTGCCTGTGTTTAGATGAATACTTTATAGACTAGTTTTATTTTTTATTTTGGATTGTTTATTGATTAGTCATGCTTTGGTAAAGTTTTTATTGTATTTGGTTGTGATGCATATATCGTTTCTCATGAGCGAAAGCAACAATACAAAAGTTAGAGAGCTACTGTGGATCTAGATCTACGATGACATCGAGTGATTCATTGATTAGGTATACGATTAGGTCGAATATAGTTAGTGTGTGTACTGTGTGTGTAGAGAGAGAAATCAGATAGAGTAACAACACAGGAGGGATAAAATAACGAACTGAATTACATTAATGATAATTTTATACTTAACGAATGTGTCATTTGTTACATTAAAGCCTGACGAATGAGTCTTTCATTCGTTATACATTATAATAAGCGAATGGCCCCACATTCGTTATCTCATTCGTTAATCTTGGTTAACGAATGGGCTTGCATTATACAAATGTGATACATTCGTTATGTGGTAACGAATGTATCTTACATTAGAGCGAATGGGCATAATTACAAAATAGCCCTTACATTATCATGTAATTATAATAATAAACTAATAAAGATCGAGACGTCTAAAACGTGTATCAACAAACTCTCTCTCGTCTCGAGCTCTTTATACTTTATTTCTGGAACATCTTTGTCTTCCAGTCATTATAGCTATGTATCTTGAATGCATAACATACTCGAACTACTCGCTGAAACTACATTGCAAGATCGTAGTCGCTTACGTTAGCAAATCTGATCTGACTATGAAATAGCGTGTCGTTGTCAGACTCAGATAAGTTAACGAGCCACATCGGGTCGATCACACGTATAATCCTCGTGTTAGATCCAGTGCCCAATACAATAACCGCTTCACTGTAAGACCCCGAATCCCAGGAATCCTACAGTTGGTAATCACATCCACAAATTCACAAAAATTTAAAACCAAACGATTCTTTGTATTTAAAACAAGTTCAGAGTAAATAACAGCGGAAAAGTTTAAGTATTAAAAATCCAAAAACACGGGTACAGGTGTCCAAAATCAATTGTAAATAAAATATTCGTTTTATTTGAAATCTTCATCTCATTAAAATCGTTTCAGAGTAGTAAACAGCGAAATAGATAACATCAAAATTCCCAAAACCCGGGAAAGTGACCAAAATCAAAATTTAAATACTTATGGTAATAATTTAAAAGAAACAGTTTACGTTATTAACTCTTCGACTAGATGTGCCTTCAACCGTCCGAGTAGTCTCTAGCACGTCCAAGCGGAAATCTCTAATCCTCAACCTGAAAGTCAATCTAACATACACACAAAGTCAGCTTGAGCTGAGTGAGTTCAAGTTTTCATAAACAATAATTCATACTTTATTTCAAAGCTATAGTTATAAACAATAGAGAAGGTATAAATAAAATAAATTATATATAATTCACCAAGTAATACAATCATCATCGAACACACGTATACGGGCCTCTCCACCACGAGTCAAGACTCGAGTAATATATTTGACCCGGACGCGATAAGACCTAAGCATGTGACACGAGCCTCTCCACCACGAGTCAAACTCGAGTAATATATTTGACTCGGTCACAGCTTATACATCCGAGCACGAGATACGGGCCTCTCCACCACGGGTACAACCCGAGTAATATATTTGACCCGATCTCGGCTCATACATCCAAGCACGGGGTACGGGCCTCTTCACCACGGGTACAACCCGAGTAATATATATTTGACCCGATCCCGGCTCATACATCCAAGCACGTGATACGGGCCTCCTCACCCCGGGTCTTCCCCAAGTAATATATTTGACCCGATCACGGCTCAGCATCAACGGGCCTCTTCACCACGGAATTTTAAAACCCATGTAATGTATTTGACCCGCCAAAATGATGATCACGTCACACAGCCCTCTCCACCACGGTTACAAACCGAGTAATATATTTGACCCGGCCGTGAATCACCATGCACACACACATCAAAAGCCTACATACATCATTCTTAGTCACGAGGAACTAAATATCATTACACAATCGTAGGCTATAAGGTAAACATCCTCATACGTACATACATACCTCCATATATACATACATATATATATATATATATATATATATATATATCATCCCATACGGGAACTAAGTAGATAGGTCTACTCATATTCAATTACTACCAAGTCTGCTAACGTCCTCGAGTCTAGACCATCAATAGTGTATGTAACCTTAAGGACACAAGACCATGAACGAGTCTAAAATATCCTAAGGCATATAAAGTAATTCAAATATAGCTTTAAAAATGCACCATCACGAGTGAGACCATGTAAAACTATTCAAATCCTTGTAACGAGTAAAATCGTTTAAAATTGTATTTCAGTGTGTATGCTAGCCCAAAACGTAAAAAAGGGCATCATGAACTCACTTGAATCAACCGAACACCTACAATGAGCTAGGAAATCCCTAAGTGCACAATCACAGGCAAGGGCCTGTAAATTATACACAACGCGTTACTAAACTAGACTGTAACAACACTCTAGCCTAATGGGCCGTTCAGGCCCAACACTCCGGCCCAAGACCCAACAACTGGGCCCAAGGCCTAATACTTGGCCCGAGGCCCAACCACTTGGACCGAGGCCCAAAACTTGGCCCAAGGCCCCTAAAACCTTTCAACTAACCAAAACCACCGATTAAGCCTAAAACGAACTTGTTGATTAATAACGAGTAAAACGTGCAGATTTTAGAATGCGAAGATGCATTTAATTACATAGGATAACCTTTGAATTAAATTGTTAAATTTTTACCAGACTTTAATAAATGTCTTGGGTTTATAAAAATATTTTTATTATATTTTTCTATTGGACCCAAAAATCATAAAAATTCTTCCAACACAGAAAGGTATGTGCAGCTATTTCAGCGCGCAACAAAATAGTTTTATTTTTATAAAATTCATTACTGAACCAAATTAAACGATTCCAATTCGGTTTGGTTCCTAACTCAAAACACTAACTTCCAGAAGTGGAACCAATCAATTTGGACTTGTCGAAAAAAGGTTATGACGTCGGGAAGACAGAACAAAATCCGTCATCCCGCATCAGCTTTGACACTCGATTTTATAAATTCATAAAAACTATTCAAATCTCGTCCAAAACTTACGTATTATACCTTTCTGGAAACTAGACTCAAAGTAGAACACCATGGAATCAAGAATAGATCAAAAACAGTGGATTAACATCGCGTTACAGACCCTACAATAAACGTATACGAATCTGTCAGCAAGCTGTTATCATCAAAACTCAATCTTAACGACCAATAAGCGCGCCATAAGGATGAACTAAGGTGAAAAAGAGTTGCATACGTATAATACCGACCTGGAATTGAGATTTGGACGGCCGGACGGTGGCTGATTGCGCGCAAAACGAGGTGGAAAGGGGGTGGGGGCGCCGATCGGCTGCTTGGTTTAGGTTTAGGGTTTATATTTTTTTTATATATAAAATATAATAACAATAAAACACTTACTTGAAATGTTTTAAGCGATTCGTGAAAATATTTTTGATTTTTACAAACATATAGTATATTTTTATAATTTTACACAAAACTAGCCGAAAAACACTCGTTTTCGCGCTGTTTAACGCGCCCGATAAGTTTTTCGCGCCAAAAACCAAACCCGAACTAAATTTGGAACTGGATTTTCGTATTTGGGCTTGAGGAATCAGAAACTTGGGCCAAAATGGGCCCAAGGTGGGCCCATATAATCCCGATCGCAAACAGCAGCCCCCCCCCCCCCTTTTAGTTCTTTCATATTTAAACTAGATCCAAGATATTTTTAGCCTCATTTTCTTGAAAACTCTGGACACAACTTCTTCTCCAGCTAAAAACAGCAAGAAAACCTAAGGTAAGGAACTTAAATAAGTAGCTTTTATGCTTGTTTTAACTTGTTTAATACCATAAAAACATGTCTTGGTTATTAAAAATCATTCCTAACCGTGTAAAAATCCTAAAAATGGTCCATAAACATGTTTTGATCATACACATGGTAAGGAACCTGTTTTGATAGTTTTTTTTGGCCATAAACACGGATTAAAGGGTTGAAACGACGTTTTTACAGTTCAAAAATTCGTTTTTGTGCCCTAGCCGAAACCCTAAGTTAAGGGCTGTTATGTTGATGAAATATTTCTTGGTTTTTGATCTAGGACTTGTACCTAGCTTTCTTAGAAGCACAAGAACCTGAAAACTTGATTAAAAGGTCGGAAACGAGCCAAACCCGCTAAGGTAATGCCGAAACACTCGCTTACGGGCTATTTAGGTTAAGGTTGTGATGTACATATTTTTAGGACTTGACATTTTTCAGGGACATCAGGGACCATGTCAATGAGTCCCTGTTCAAATTTGGTAATTTTTCGACCATCCGAGAATATTTGGCGAATTTATTACTGAATTGGGACGTTTATTTGGGAAAAATAGCTAAAATACTTCAAAAATTATGAAATTTTTCTGGGAACTCAGATTTGATGTATTTTGATCACATATGAATTTTGGGATCATTTGGAGAAGTTTAAAGGTGTTTTGTTTATTTGCGTTCGTGTGAATTTTTACAGCCGAATTTGGGCCGAAAAGAATATCGCACGAGCTTTTAACATTCTGGAATTGATACAGGTTGTTTTGGGACATTATTTGAGTATTCAGGAATTTTTGGTGAATTTTTGCAAATTGTTTGGGGTAAACGGACGATTTTCAGGCGAAATATAGCTGATAAAATGAATTTTTATAAATTAATAAATCGGTAAATAAATTCCAGAAATATTTTTATAAAAATCTACATATTTAAATTGATAAGTGGTTAAATTTTCATAATTTAATGATTAACGGTTAATTAATTATACTAATCTAAATATTAAACAAATTCAGTTTTTATAACAACCGGCAAGTTCGCGACTAGTGAACCTGCGGGAAAATCAAAACACCAAGAGTGATCAAAAATCATATGTTTTGACTAATTAAGTGAAAATGAACTTTTCTATGAGAAACCGGGACAATCCGGGTGGATTGTGCGCGTTTCTTCTCAAATCAAACTGAATAAACGGAAACGGGTCCCGTGGCTAATCCGGGACCCCAGTATGTGATCTTTCTTTATAACTTAATCATGTTATTAACAAATACATTTACCCAAGTTTACTTTCCCATAACTGCTTTCTGAACGCGTAAACGAGCAACTTGGCCCAGCTGGAAAAATGGGAGTCTGAGCCAAGTTCGGTTTTAAGTATTAGACATTGAACAACATCACAACCTAAGCCTATTGCCACTTTCTGGGCGTTCCAGCTACACCCAGATTAGTTATACAGCCCAGTTTAGTATTGAGATTATAATAATATTAAAATATTAATATTATTATAATATTGATTATAGGAACTACTGATAGCGGACCGAACAAACCACGAGCTGATACAGTACTGATTATCTACTAAACCGTGAGTTTCATGACCCCATTTTTAAACTGTTTTACGAACTTTTAGGGTGAAAAGCATGTTTGATTACATATACATACCTGAAACATGTACTGATGTGAGTTATCTAAGTGCTAACACACGAAAGTCCCCACGATCATAGTGATTAACTTCGAGCCGGTGGCTTTTGAATAGTACTATTGGTTTGACAAACCCAAACGGAATCGGCCTGGTTACCGTGTCACATAGCGCCGTTTGCACATGACCATATTTATACAAACAGGCTATGTAGTGTTAGACATAGCTACAGGGGCATGTTGTGGGCGGAAAGGGGCCACAGTGGTTGATGGAGCGTGGGAAATGGATGCACGCAGCACATACATTCAAGGCTTCACTGTAGCTTAGCATAATTACATCATTTACATACATACATACTTATTTCATGATTACAAGTGTTGACTTGTGAATACTCATTACTGTTTTCTTGAAACTCGTGAAACTCACCAACTCTAGTAGTTGACCCGTTTTAAACTGCTTTTCAGATGTACCTAAATCGGAGTAATTCGGTGATCTGTTACTTGCCTGAAGTGTGTGGTCGATGCTATGTGAATTGAAACAAGGGTGTTAGTAGTAAGAATGTATAGTTAACGAACTAGTTTTGTTTGTATCACCTAGACTGTAAAACAATGATAGAACAAAGAAATGTAATATATTGTAAATTAGTTTGTAATGTTTCTTTATAAACAATGTGTTGATATCAGAGGTGTCTGTTGCATTCCCGTTTTACGCTTCCGCATTGTGCTAGGCGGGGTGTTACAGAAGTTGGTATCAGAGCCATTGGTTATAAAGGATTAGGTTATCCCTTAGGGTACCTAAAATATAACCGTAGGCTCGATTAACTCTGGGAAATAATTAAATAATAAATTAATATTATATACTGATGGATATCGGGATGAACTTGTAGGGCAAGTGAGTTATTGTGGTCCGGAACATAATAACAGACTTGCTTGTATGAGGGAATTCGGGGAGAAATCGCGGAACGTGTGGTTAGGTAAAAGTGGCAACATATGTGTATAAAAGATAATGTGTAAGTATATATATATGTAACGCTCATACGTGCTTATGTGGAACAAAGTGTATGAATACGTGTACGTACGATACTGTTGATGACGGTAAATTTTACTATGAATATTATATTCATTTATATTCGATATTGATTTAAATAATAATAATAAATAAAATTTTTTAATAAAACTAATATTATATTCTGATATAATTAATATTAAAATTTGGTTTAATTAAGTAATCTCCTCGACAATAGTTAGCGATAGCAATAGTTATTATTCTTATAACTAACCTTTGTGCAGAGTCATGTCAAGGAATAACGACTACGTACCGGAAGAAGAACCGGTAATCTCTGTTGAGGAGGATCCCGAGGAAGAATCAAAGGAGGATCCAGAAGAGGAGGACCCAGAAGAGGAGCCGCAGGAGGAAGAGGAAGAGGTGGAAGAAGAAGTTATCTGTAGAGAGCTACCCAGGAATGTGCCTGATCTATCTGGTTACAGATGCGATAGTTATCCACCCAGCTCACCACGCCGGGATCAAGACGAAGTTAACAGTCAGTATCGTTCACCTGCTAGAGTGGCCAGATTACCCACTCCACCTATACACCTGTCGCCGACGACTTCAGCTACTGCGCGAGTCCGGCAGACTGCTCGTATTCGGGTAACCCCGATTGACCCTACCTCGATTCCATTCAGATCTAGCCATGACCGGGGAGGACCTTCACGCCCTAGGACAAATACTTCATCTTCCCGTTCATTGAGTATACCTACCCCTCGCCCTGACCTCCCAAACACAGGAAACAACTCTTGGATGGCTGTCCTGACTAACCGTGTGATAGACCACTCGATAGCCATAGCTAACATTAACCAGGAGAGGAGGGACATGACCTAGTACTTATCGACGTTACATCAGATAGTACAGAACTTGCAGCAGTCAGATGCCTACCACCACTGGTGTTTGGATAGGGTGACAGTTCGGTTGTGGAACTGTTACTGGGTGATTACGGTGCTGTTATTTTTATGTTTGTGGTTAGCCTATCGTCTGTATGGATAGATGCGAAATATTACAATTATGTGTACAAGATCTTTTGATACCCCATGTATGTATATAGTAATATGTTATGTTAATATGGGGCACAACTTTGTACATTATTACAAGCACTGACCCTTATAGGGTTAAGTCTAACAGTCACTTAGTGACAGATTTTGATATATACATGCAAGCACTGGCCTTTAACAGGCTAAGTCTATGTACTTTTGATATCAATGTACAGAACAATTTGTGAAATGTCAGTATGTTATTTGGTTTACCTGTACAACATTTATTGTGATTATTATTACACAGTGCCGTAGACTGGAATTAGTACTAATTGGCTTATATTTGTTTATCATTATAGAATGGCCCCAAAGAAAGCAAACCCCATAACTGCGGCAGAAATAGCCGAGATGATTGCTCGGCAAATGCAGGCAGTAATTCCGCTTATTGTAACACAAGTAACTGCCGGTGTTAATGCCAATATACAAACAAACCAACAACAAAACAATAATGCTCCCCCAACCAACAATGAAACAGTTACAAATAACAATCCCCCACCTAATACAAATGCCCCTACCAATGCAAATAATGTCAACAACAATAATCCCCCACCGAACCCAAACAATAACAATAACAACCCTAATCCCCCTCGAAGGGAATATTCGATCAAAAACTTTATGGCCTGTAAACCGATTGACTTCAAGGGCACTGAAGGGCCAAACGGGCTGATTAAATGGATCGAAAAGACTGAATCTGTCCTCAATATCAGCAATTGTCCACCCGAAAACATTGTCAAGTATGTTGCTTCTACTTTTACGGATCATGCTTTGATGTGGTGGAACACTACGGTACAGATAAAAGGTCAAGATACGGTGAATCGCATGACATGGGCTGAACTCAAAACACTGATGTTGGAACATTTCTGCCCAAGGAACGAAATTCAAAGATTAGAACACGAACTCTGGAGTTTGGAAATGAAAGGAGCGGATCATCTGGGATACACGAACCGCTTCAATGAATTGGCTCGCTTAGTACCATGGTTAGTAACTCCTGAAAATAAACGAGTTGAACGTTATATTTGGGGTTTAGCCCCGGAAGTGAGGAGTTTGGTGAACTCTGTGGTTCACACTTCGTTCGAGAATGCCGTGACTCAGGCCGGCATCGTAACTTTCGACTTGGTAAGAAGCGGAGTGTTGAGAATGGCCGGGGAATCATCAGGTATGAAACGAACTGACTATGGGACGAGAGCACAGGGAGGACAATCAAGCAAACTTGCACGTCCGACAATCAGAAATTATGCTATAACTGGTTCCGATACGAAGCAAGACAAGTATAAGGGACCCTTGCCAAAGTGTGACAGATGTAATTACCATCATGTGGGAGAGTGCAGATTGCTGGTATGCCAGAAATGTGGTCGAACTGGGCATTATGACCCTAATTGCAGAGCAGGTGCAGAAATTGTGAGCCGACCAACTCAAACAACTCAACCTCGTCGTCCACCGCCACCGAGACCTCAGCCAATCCGCCAACAACCTATCCAACAAATTTTAACCGCAACAACCTATCGTCCCTGTTATGAATGTGGCAGTACAGATCATATTAGAAGAAACTGTCCCAAGTTGAATCCAAGAGCAGTTACTAGACCAAACCAAGCATTGACTTCAAGTGCGTCTCGGGTACGCGCGTTCGTTATTAGGTCTGGAGAAGCACGACAAGACCCGAACGTAGTAACAGGTACATTTACTGTTTCTGATCAATATGCTTCTGTGTTATTTGATACTGGTGCCGATAGAAGCTTTGTTTCCACTAGTTTTGTATCCTTGGGTAACATGCCAGCTAGTGAACTAACAAATCCCTATACTATAGAACTCGCTAACGGTAACTCTATAACAGTCAGCCAAATAGTCCAAAACTGTTCCATCATTCTTAATGAACACCCATTCCTTATTGACCTACTCCCGGTAGAGTTAGGAAGTTTTGATGTTATTGTCGGCATGGACTGGTTAACCAAGAATAAGGCAGAGATTGTGTGTAACGACAAGACAGTTAAAATTCCCTTTTCAAATGGTGAGGTGATTGTAGTACAAGGAGAGAAGTCTGGTTCGATATTACCTCTCGTGTCTCATCTCAAAGTGCTGAAATGTTTACGCCAAGGTTGTATGGCATTTTTGGCAAACGTGACTATAAAGAACCCTGATGAGAAATGCATTGAAGAGATTCCCGTTGTACGTGAATACCCCGATGTCTTTCCTGACGATTTACCCGGATTACCACCGAACCGACAGGTTGAATTCCGTATTGACTTAATCCCAGGATCAGCCCCCATTGCTAAGGCACCTTACCGGTTGGCACCCTCTGAAATGCAAGAATTGTCCAACCAAATACAGGAATTGTTAGATAAGGGTTTCATTCGTCCTAGTTATTCTCCTTGGGGAGCACCAGTATTATTTGTGAAGAAGAAAGATGGAAGCATTAGAATGTGCATTGATTACCGGGAATTAAACAAAGTTACTATCAAAAATCGATACCCTCTTCCACGAATAGATGACTTGTTTGACCAACTCCAAGGGGCAAACTATTTCTCGAAAATTGACCTTCGATCCGGTTACCACCAAGTTAAAATCCAAGAGGAAGACGTGTCTAAAACGGCGTTCCGAACTCGTTATGGCCACTACGAATTCTTAGTAATGCCGTTCGGACTGACTAATGCTCCCGCAGTTTTCAAGGACCTTATGAATCGAGTTTGTAAACCGTACCTCAACAAATTCGTTATCGTGTTTATTGATGACATTTTGATATATTCGAAAACCAAGGAGGAACACGAGCAGCATTTACGAACTATCTTGGAGCTGTTGAAGCAGGAAAGGTTGTATGCCAAGCTATCAAAATGTGAATTTTGGCTACAAGAAGTACAATTTCTAGGACACGTTGTTAATCGACCCGGTATCCATGTAGACCCGAGTAAGATTGATGTCACACCCCAACCGACGGCGGAATACGTCGAGGTGAGACGGTGATTGTTCATAGCACATGATACTACGTGTTACAATAGTCGTTAAATTTAATTTAATATCAAGCAATCCAGAGATACAATGAATTGTTTTATAGTCATCTAGGTCCAATCATGCAATCATATATCTTGCATCAAGTAATCTTCAACAAACAAATTTCCAATACCTGAAAAACATGCGAGAGTGTCAACTAAAAATAGTTGGTGAGAACATAGGTTTTAATAAAATAAGTTTTAAGTTGAAAGCAATCCATATGTGTTAAGTTACTTTGTATACTTTGTGATTTAACCAACGTGTAAATATTGTTTCAGGCCACGCCCGAAGGGAGATCCGCAGGTCGAGATGTTGGCTGATGGTGCGGATACCAGTCGGGCGGAGGTTTGGTTCCGTATGTTCGGGGTGGAGCGTTTTCTATCGATGGAGGAGTTTTCCTTGGCGCTGGGCTTGTACACATTTCAGGATTTAACCGACCCTGTTTGGACGGCGAGCATACACGAAACACCAGATGACGTGTTGAGGCGTTTTTGGAAGGCGATTAGCGACACACCTTGGCCTATAATCCGCGGAGAATACACGCCAGACTGCAAAGCCTCAGCCATCAGGGAGCCGTTGCACAGGTTTGTATATTATATTATATTATATTATATTATATTATATTATATTATATTATATTATATTATATTATATTATATTATATTATATTATATTATATTATATTATATTATATTATATCATATTAATATTTTATTGTCTTTTTTGTACAGGTACCTACACAGGCTTATCGCTCATACCGTACAGGGTCGTCACCACAGGGCAGAACACTGCAACCTCCGTGACCTGTTTTTTTTGCGATGCCTACTTACGGGGAGACACTGCAACCTAGCTCGCGGTTTCGGTGACTACCTCGCCATTTACTGGCACAGGTAGGGCCCCCGAAAAATTGGTCGGTGGCACATTCGTTACGCGGATCGTGATTTCTTTGGGCTACGAGAACCGACTGCAACACCTAACCATTCCGCCGCCGCTTCCGCCGCGAGAGCTGGACCGTGCACGGACACAAGGCATGCAAATCATCAAGAAGATTAACCGCCGGTATCACCTAGTCACTAGTTTCGATTCTGGCCCATACGTAGAGGTCCCACTTGTTGAGCCTCCGCCAATCGAGGATCCGAAGGTGGATATTCAGGTCGCCGAGGTTGACGGTGGTTAGGTACGTTATATTTTATCTTTTAATTTTGTTTTTGTATCTTCGTCTTATTAACGTTAACCTATCAACTAACCAAAACCACCGATTAAGCCTAAAACGAACTTGTTGATTAATAACGAGTAAAACGTGCAGATTTTAGAATGCGAAGATGCATTTAATTACATAGGATAACCTTTGAATTAAATTGTTAAATTTTTACCAGACTTTAATAAATGTCTTAGGTTTATAAAAATATTTTTATTATATTTTTCTATTGGACCCAAAAATCATAAAAATTCTTCCAACACAGAAAGGTATGTGCAGCTATTTCAGCGCGCAACAAAATGGTTTTATTTTTATAAAATTCATTACCGAACCAAATTAAACGATTCCAATTGGGTTTGGTTCCTAACTCAAAACACTAACTTCCAGAAGTGGAACCAATCAATTTGGATTTGTCGAAAAAAGGTTATGACGTCGGGAAGACAGAACAAAATCCGTCATCCCGCATCAGCTTTGACACTCGATTTTATAAATTCATAAAAACTATTCAAATCTCGTCCAAAACTTACATATTATACCTTTCTGGAAACTAGACTCAAAGTAGAACACCATGGAATCAAGAATAGATCAAAAACAGTGGATTAACATCGCGTTACAGACCCTACAATAAACGTATACGAATCTGTCAGCAAGCTGTTATCATCAAAACTCAATCTTAACGACCAATAAGCGCGCCATAAGGATGAACTAAGGTGAAAAAGAGTTGCATACGTATAATACCGACCTGGAATTGAGATTTGGACGGCCGGACGGTGGCTGATTGCGCGCAAAACGAGGTGGAAAGGGGGTGGGGGCGCCGATCGGCTGCTTGGTTTAGGTTTAGGGTTTATATTTTTTTTATATATAAAATATAATAACAATAAAACACTTTGGCCCCTCCACTTTATTAAGAGTTGAACTTGCATGAAAAGTTAAGTAAGATACGTTTACGGGGTGGAAAGGAGATCTCGGAAGAATGCCGGGTCAAGCCCGAATGTGTACGCAACCACTACAAGGCTAAATCTTTTGTCGGAATTCCCGGACGTTAAATTCACCCGTCTGATTGTCATAGTACCATCTGTTAAACGTGGTGAACAGACTCTGAGGGAAGATCTTCATCGGTGCCCTCTTCATAGTCTTCGGCGGCTTCACCTGTAAAATCATCTTTCTCCAACTAGTGCGAGGATCGATCTCGTCAATATATATATGTGTGTCGGCACTTGCGGCTTGAAGAATTTGAAACCATAACGGGTTTCATGTAGCAGATGAGCATAGAACCACTCAGCCCATTGATCTTTACCTCGATTCACAAACGGTCTGTTGGCTAGTGTTCTTACATCCCATCTCGGCATAGATAGTATATCGTGTGGGCGCTTGAAATAATAAATACCATGTTCCCACTTCACGATATATACTTTAAGTTCTGAATCATACTGCCAAGCTATCAAATCACCCTTCACGTCTTTCATAGTCTTGTACCTTTTCATTTGGTATGCAGATGCTCGGACCTTTGCTAATCTGACTTCCTCCTGTTCATGATAACGAAAGGCGTCGATCAACTTATTCATACGTTTCACATCATGCTCAAACATACCATCTAAAGCACGTTTACGTTTCCTCTCTTTCACAGATAGGTGACTTGTCTCGGCTGCTTTATTCCATTTCTCAATTTATTCACGAAGACGTTGTTCTGCTGCATCAAAATGTTCTGTTGTGAAGAATGGAATACCTGAGTCGTTTTTGTTGTCAGCATAAAAATCAGGATACTCCTCAGCAGTTACATCTTCCACCTCAACTTCTTCATACTTGGGCACATTCCCACGTGGAACGCCTGGATTCGTACTTTCCTCAAAATCTATCTCAACCACTACTGTCTTTCCCAGTTCCTCAACCTCGTCCTCATTTAGATCTAGAAGCAGGGCAATTTGTTCTTTAGTCAGCGAGTGATCAACAAACTGACCCTCTTCGATCTCATCAGCATTAACCATACTTTACACAATCCCGTCCATACCCACAAATAAGAGCATATTCGCCGATATAACGTCAATCAGTTTAGCTCGAGTATAGTCTCTGTACGGCACAATCTGCAAATTTCTTCCTTCACTACCACCACCCGTACTCGTTCCACCAGCTTGATTACCTGCCGACGGTGCACTACCGACCGGTTGCTGATCACCAACACCTCCCTCATCCGGATCATCTTCCTCATTCCTCAAGTTTTTCAACTCGTCATCTTTGCACGTGAGTTGGAGGATGATCTCATCTTGTTTGTCTAGTCTCTCCCCTTGACCAGCAACAAGGGCTTTAAATTCCCTGTTTTCTCTTTGAATGAACTGAATATGCCTAAACATATTCCTCTGTGCTAACTCTTGAGCTGCTCTATCTGTTGTAGATGCAACAGATTCATCATATGAAACCATTGAGCCTGAGGAGACATACCATAAAAGTTAGGATGGATAGGTTGCATAGGACCCTGAGGATGATTAAACGCCATAAAGGAATGCTCAGGTCATTGTAACGTTGTAGGAGTAACTGGTGTAGCAGGAGTAGTCGGTTGTGGACTAGGCATGCGTGCTAATATAGTCTGCAATACGTCTCCAAAGTACTGATCCGATATAGATGTCTTCATCAAAGTCATAGTCGGATGTACTGGAGACACGGGCATGTGAACGCTAGTCGGAGATCGAGTAATAACTGGATCAGGAGATCTCGGAATACTCTGAGGCATTGAAGAGGTAGGAATAGAAGCTGAAATAGATACCAGTGGAGTCGATCTTTCAAAAGGTTGACTCGGTATTTCTACCCGACCCACGTCTCACCCGTTGCTTCTTTGGTTTCTCCCCCTTGTCCAACATCGGCTCTTTCCCCTTACGTTTACGTTTCTTCTCATATGTTAACTCAGCACGTGGCCCCTGACCACCATCACCACATCATCACCACCATTTCCACCATCACCACCCTCACGCTCAGAATCTGAATTATCATGAGCCCAACGATCATTGGATGGCTCTTGATAGTCGATATTGGCAAGATGGCCAATAAAAACGCTTATACCTCTGCCGATCTTGAATAGTTTAACCACGATAAGATCGTAACCGTCTCATACTCTCTACATTCATATGGTCCAGCTTCAATACATCATCTGGATCTTTTACCAAAGTAGGCTGGAGATCACTGATCATCATCTGCAAGAAACTTGGATACATTAAGAACTTGTGACGGCTTGTGAGATTCTCTTTCAAGTGATAAAAAATGAATTCAGAGAAATTGAACGGTTTATTTAACACTAAAGCAACACAGGCAGATTGCAGCATAACTCGGCATTCATCAAAACCTCCTTTACATTCGTTAGACACTGTAACGAATAACCCATTCGTTAAATCTTCGTAACGAATGAGCATTTAAATTAATGAATCATTCTTCAAGCGGTTACTGTAGCGGGAAAACCATGAATCGCCAGAAATTCAGTTACAGTCGCCGGAATCTGGAAAACTCAAGCTCCAACAATGGCGGATTCATCAAATCTTCATCAAATCACAACCAATTTATACTCGAATGATCGGATTTACATCAGGAACTTGAATTTATCATCAAATTCATTAATTATCCACTGATTAATCCACAATCCGACTAAATCAAACTGTTAAAACCGATGAACACGAACACCATATCACGAGCAACCTCCGGCTCTGATACCAATACATTATACGAGCCAAGACCTAGTCGCAATACCGATACGTTAAGATCATGTTCATTCAATATGTTAAAGGATGATTA
Source organism: Bidens hawaiensis (assembly GCF_021521415.1). Classification (NCBI taxonomy): domain Eukaryota; kingdom Viridiplantae; phylum Streptophyta; class Magnoliopsida; order Asterales; family Asteraceae; genus Bidens; species Bidens hawaiensis. The sequence goes on along the minus strand of NW_027491069.1, from coordinate 906,779 downwards.
CATTACATGGAGGATGAATACATTAGGATGTCTATAGAGAATTCAGAAGCATAACATTACAATGTATAAATATGGCACAAATCTCTTTTACGTCCACCGAGACAATGTATCAAAACATGAAGCAAATACTTGTACTGCTCGCACAAATTCGCTTTGTTATACATCGACTTGCCCAAATCTCCATTATATCTAACCCTTCCGAAAAATCCGAGAATCAAACTCTTATCAAACTCACATCTATCGTCCACTGTATCAACAAACCCCAAAACATCTCTAATTACCCCCACATCTATCACCACACGTTTCTCTTGAATTAATGTTTCAATCTGGTTCTCGGCTTCGTTAAACCTAGCAGTATCCCAAAAGGCTCGTATAATGCTTTGGTAAACCAAAGTCTGTGTCGAGATAGCCTTATAGATCCTGGAACGAATCAAGAAGTTGATCATTCCTCCAAAAATAGGTGAATCTTCAAAATTATTATCTAGGCAGGCACAGATATTGTGGCTTTTATTCCACAACAATAGAACAGGAGCTTGTTCAGGTTCATCAGCTTGTTCTTGAGCTTGAGTAGGGGTGCAAACGAGCCGAGCCAAGCCCGAGCTATGCACTACTCGAGCTCGGCTCGTTATGATTTTCTGAAGCTCGAGCTCGACTCGAGCCTATGTTTTCAGGATCGAGCTCGGCTCGTATTGACATCTTAGAGCTCGGGATTGGCTCGATTGGCTCGAAAACTCTTTATAACGAGCCTAGGCTCGAATAAGCTCGCCAAAGCTCGACTCGATAAGCTTGATTTAGCATTAACTAGTGCAGTAATAAATAAAGAGAGGAGCGTAATTTGAAACTTGAAAGTCTCATATAAAAGTTTAACATAAAAGTCCAACCAAAATAACCATACAAACCACCAAAATAAGTCCAAATAACCATACGAACTTACAAAAACCAACAAAAATAAACATACGAAGTAGCGAAAACAAGGTAATGTTTTTTCATAAAAAACCAAAACGGCCATCCAAATTTCTCGTCTTCTCCAATTTCCATAGAGAATTTTCAACAAAAGTCCCGAACCACTATAATAAAAACCTGAAACAATAAATCATCAATATATTTAATAATTGAATTATAATAATAATAAATTTCAAGAAAGTTTACTACAAGTCTTGTCCAATTTCCAAATTTCTCGTCTTCTCCAATTTCCATCCTTCTTAAATATTGCTTCCATTTCAGGCAACCCTCTATATGTCTTGTCCATGTTGATGTAGGCTTGCCTATGCTTACAGACAAAAGTCTATTGCAATGAATGCATTTGACTTTTTCGGTCCCATCGGGAAGAGTCACTTCTTCAACATCCTCCCATACTTTTGCTTTTCTTGCATGCTTACGCTTAAACGAGACATCATCTTTGTCATCGGGATCTACACTTGCAGTCTCATTAACATTTTGATTATGAGGTGCATCAAGGTTCTCATCGCCATCAACATTAATGTAATCTTGTGCAGATTGAGATGGTTGATTTTGATCTTCTTGTTGCCTTGAATTTGATGTTGAGCCTTGCATTGCACTAACTCTTTTTCTAGTTCTTTGTTTCATTAATATAAAGATCTGATAACATCAAAAGAAAAACAAATGCCATGACTCATAAATTTAGAAGACCATCGTTATTCATCAACATACCATAATTGAAGCATTAATGCATTTTAATAATCGCAACACCGTCTAGAAAAAAAAATAAACAGTTTAAAAGGGCTTCTTACTTTGTGTTTTTTTTTACCTTAAAACATTGAAAAGATACAAGGCAAATATTATATTGCTAGTTTAATATGCTATTTACTTGGACTTCTATTCAAAAACAAAAATTAAAAAGACCATGTTACTGGCTTACTGCTACTATTCGTTATCGTGAACATTGAACAACATAAACACATGCATAAATTAACTGCTACTGTATAATTGTGAAGAGCATAAGCACATGCTGACATGCATAGCTACTATGTTAAGTCTTAACATACATGCGGTAAATAAATGATTGAACAACAACGAATCTTTATATAACAGTATATGATGAACAAAATCAAACAATTAAATGATATTAGTTGCAAACTGAACCTGGAATAACAGCCAAGTGGTCCTCGATTAGTTCTAGGGCATGGGGTTTGAATGCTTGATCGTCGTCACTCTAGAGCAGATGGCCAGATGGGTAATGATTCATTGAAAGTTGAAACTGGAAACACAAACGACGTTCTGGACTCTAGAGTTGGTTCCTAAATCTAATAATATATCGATTCAGTATTTCAATATCTAGGGAGGAGGCAAAGGGTTTTTTTGTTACGATTAACAAGTTAAATGGGCCAGGAAGTAATTTGATAATGGGCTAAATCATATTAACGTTGAATGGGCTGTGTAATGTTATAAAAGAAGTAATATTATTAGAAGCTCGATAAGGCTCGACGAGCCCAACGAGCTTCACATGTTGGGCTCGGGCTTGGGCTCGACAAATAAATGAGCCTTTTTTATGGCTCGGGCTCGACAAGGCTCGGCTCGTTCGAGCTTTTTAACGAGCCGATCTTGAGTAGCTCGCGAGTAGCTCGGTTCGTTTGCACCCTTAAGCTTGAGCCTCAGGCTGTTGTTCTGGATTAGCCTCTGGTTGTAGCTCGGGAGCAGGGTTTTGAATGATCTTGTTAGCCATTTCTATTTAATCAAGAATAAAACTCAGTAAAATATTCACAACTATCATTCTGATTAACGAATGTGCATCTCATTGGTTATAATAGATTATACGAATGAGATATTCGTTATACAATTAATGACTTACATGTGAATCATACTTATACGTTAAAACATTCGTAATAATAACGAATCTAATCTTATTACTTTAACGAATTAAGTCTAATTCATTACACTTATTCGTTATACGTTTGACAACCCATTCGCTACCTTAGCGAATATGATAATCATTCGTTAAAGCTTAACGAATCTGACTTGATCATTCGTTACATGAATAACGAATTAGTCTTAAACTGAAACATTTGACTAACGTAAGTCAAACATACAATTAACTTTGACTAATTTCAGTCAATGACGACGAACATCATCGATGTATCCTTTGATTTCCCAACAATTTTCACAATTAAACCCAATGAAGATAGTCGGAAATAGGTTTAATACATTAATCAATGATCATCGGTCCTAATTTTCATCAACATATGAATTTTGTAAGTTGTTAACTGTTTGTTTTATAACCCATTAACAAATCAATTAATTAACTCTAACCACCCGATAACATATCAACATTCTGATATCATTGATCTCGTCAATACCTGTAGAAAACAAATATATCAATCAATCTTGCTGAAAAGCAGGTATGAGATTCTAAAGAAAATTGGCCAGAGTTTCGTTTAGGATGGCAATGAAATAGTTAGTAGGCGAATGAAGAGTCATTCGTCTGTCTTGGGATTATAAACCCCAATTATTTCACGCATTCCAGGGTCATTCGTTCAAATTTGAACAAACTAATGGCCTGATTCATTAAATTAAAAGACTCTTATTCGTTATCTTTATAATGAATCTGATTCTCCTAGTTAAATTAAACCTTATTCGTTCAAGAGTTAAACGAATTAGACTCACATTCGTTAACAAATCAACGAATTATATCATATTCGTCAACCTTATAACGAATGATACATTATCAAATCATTCCATTCGTTAACTGTTTACACGAATGTCTTCCATTCGTTATGCACAACAGAAGTGAATGACATTTATAACGAATGAGATACTCATTCGTTATGTATAAATAACGAAAGACTTGACATTCATTAAACCAAAGTTAACGAATCACCAAATATCCTTAGCGAATGAGACAAAATCTCATTAATGATTTAAATAATCATTAAAAAACCAATTAGGGTTTTCTAATGAATAAAATAATCAAATAAAAACCAATTAGGTTTTTAAATAGCCTACATTAAAATACCTGATCTATCAAAGATCGGTAATGTTTAAATTAAACAGATTTTTTACATTAAAAATCAACTGATACCAGTTGAAAATACATTAAGCACGACTTAACTTAAAATTTGGGGTAACAAGCTTTTTTCTTTTTATTTTGAATTATTCGCCAGCTCGGTAAATCGAAAATAAAGCAGAAAAAGTAAAATATTTTTGGATTTTGAAATTTGTAAAACAAAATAAAATGCAGTAAATGTAAAGCAATAACCAACTAACATCTAACAAAGCAGTACATATTTTTGTGAGTTTGAGCAGGGAATCATATTGATCAAAATTTCCGTCCATCACAGTTTTATTTTCAGCTTTTATCAAGACTAGTGTTAGGTCGATTATTGGTATTGTTTGTCCACCTAAATCTTCGAACAAATTTTTCAGAACTTTCGGTGATGTTTCTTAATTGGTTCGATTAAGCACAAATATTAGAAATAATTAGTTCAATCTTGATTCAAGCTTAATTTGATTTTCTCCAAATCACCCCAACTTGACTTAAACCTTAGAACCAATTTGATGTAAAATGATTATTTTTAAGCAATCATAGTCCATAATCCCCACTACAAGATATACCCCTGCTATCTGTAACACCCGCTAATTCCGGTTTCAAAAATTAAAGCTTGTAGAGTATGTATAATTCTCGGGATTTATTCGGCGTTTCTCGGAAGCCTTTACGTCATCCCGGTATGTTAAGCCATTTAACTTTTCTTCCATAATGCCTTATGTTTCAATTTGGAGGGACTTGGATGTAACGTGTTATTTTATATCATAAAACAATTACCCTAACCCTAACTTCATTCCTAGCGGCCGATCGCAGCTAAGACCCCCCTGCTCGTTTTTCTTCTGCCCAGCCAAGTTTCAGCCGTAAAAACTTCAATTCCAGGTCGGTTTTATGATTCCCCATGTCTTTTACACCTTAATTGATCATATTAACGCGCTTATTGGTCGTTAAGGTCGAGTTTTGATGATAACAATTTGCTGACAGATTCGTATACGTTTATTGTAGGGTCTGTAACGCGATGATAATCCATTTTTTTTTGATCGATTCTTGATTCCATGATGTTCTAATTTGAGTCTAGTTTCCAGAAAGGTATAATACATAATTTTTGGACAAGATTTGAATGGTTTTTATGAATTTATAAAATCAAGTGTCATAGCTGATGTGGGATGACGGATTCTGGTCTGTCTTCCCGACGTCATAACCTTTTTTCAACAGGTCCAAATTGGTTGTTTCCACTTCTGGAAGTTATTATTTTGAGTTAGAAACCAAACCCAATTAGAATCGTATAATTTTGTTTGGTAATGAATTTTATAAAAATAAAACCATTTTATTGCGCACTGAAATAGCTGCACGTACCTTACTGTGTTGGAGGAATTTTTATAATTTTTGTGTCTAATAGAAAAATATAATAAAAATATTTTTATAAACCTAAGACATTTATTAAAGTCTGGTAAAAATTTAATAATTTATTTTAAAGGTTATCCTATGTAATTAAACGCATCTTCGCATGCTAAAATCTACACGTTTTACTCGTTATTGATCGATAAGTTCGTTTTAGGCTTAACCGGTGGATGTTCAATTGTGTTCTTGTCGGGGCTGTTTGAAGTGAGTTTTTGCACCACAATCTTCCTAGGTATGTCCCGTATATCATACTTAAAGATCATGTTCATAGGTGTTCGTTAAGTTGATCAACTAGTTGTAGTTTGATTGTTATATTCGGTTGTCTAGAATTGTAGTTTGGCGCGTTTAACGCGAGGGTTGAAGTGATTAACGACCAATTCAGCTCGGGGACACTTGGTTTGATGTACGGGCTGTTCAAAATTCATTTTTTAAGGTTATGGGGCTGAATTGGGTGTCGGTTACTCCAACAGGTCGGTACAACGCGCGATTGTGTTTATTGAATAGTTGGTGCGTTGTACTTGCGGGTTACCGACCCATTTGACTTGTGTGGCGTCGTGTGGACTTGTTGGCTGTGATTTTATCATAATGGGTCCGCACGGGGATGAGTTGGATGTTAACGACTCCTAAACGCGCGTGTTAGTGTCACCTAGTGCTTCCGGGGGCAAATTGGGAATTCTTTATTCCTGGGAGTACCTAAGGGTTGTTTTGGTGAATGTGAGACCTCGGGGGCTATTGTGATTAAGTTTGATGAGGTCGAGGTTTTAGGTAACTCGAACCATGTTAGAACGTCTCGTAGGATAAACGAGTCATCTTGATGTCATTAGTATTGATTGAATGTAAACCGACAGGTGTTTGAGTTTTGGGATTTCTTAGGGATTCTCTAGTTCATGATGCCCTTTTAACTCCTTTTAAATTTTGGGCTAGCATGCACACCTAAGTATTTTTCTTACTTGATGAAATGTTTTAAACGATTTTACATAGGCTTGCTAGTATTGGTAGGCCTTAGAATGTTAAAGAATGTGTGTATGTATATAATATATATATATATATATATTAGAATGGCCAATATTTGGCGAATGTTGTAGTCGTCTCGACTACTGAATGTTGCGTATGCCTACTTTGTGTTTGCATGCGCTGAATGTTACGTGTTTGGGTTGTACGTTTTCTCGGCCCTGAATGTTATTATTGAATGTTATATATATAGGAATGTACATATAGAGATGTTCATACGTAAGGATGATTATTTATTGAATGTGATGACCTAGCTGATGTAATTCCGTTTATAGCTTTAAAACCATTGGAATGATTATTAAGACTTTTGTTACTCATTTAAAACTTGAACTCACTCAGCTTAAGCTGACTTTGTGTACATGTTAGTGTGAGTTTCAGGTTAAGAAGAGGATGCCTTATCGCTTGGACGTGCACGAAGCTACTTGGACGGTGAAGGGCATACGGGATTTGAAAATTTTGTTATTAAACATTTATTTTTAAAAGATAATTATGTTGGTTTTGGGCAAAATTCCCGGGTTTTGGGAACTTATTTTGTTATTTACGTTTTCCGCCGAATTATACTCTGTGATGCTTATTTTAATGAAAAGAATTGTTTTTAAGATTAATTATTTTTACGAGTGTTTTGAATGATTACCAACTGTGGGGTTCCTGGGGTTCGGGGCCTTACATTATCAAGCAATACCCTAAGGTCCGTTCCCATGGATGAGTACGCACGATTTCATCTGTCGGTTTACAGACATTGTGTCCCTTGTGGTCCGTTTCTTAATGGTAATAAGACGCGAGCAAGGGGACAATGTATGACTCACAGCATTGTTTGATCAAGTCTGTAATTCATTTTGTACACGAAGTACTTTTTGCGATCAGGTTTAGAGACTTAAGCAGTTACACTGCGGGTTCGCTTTTACAAGCATTTTTAATATTCATCGAAATGAATACCATATGTAAAACCGCATAAAGACCCAATGGAGTCAGGAACCTCAAAGCATCCCATCAATACAGGATTTAAGGCCATAAGACCATACATCGTTGAAGCGTTAACCACCAACTAGACTCTTTTTCTTAAAATTGTTTTCAAATTGATTGGAAGGCTTAAGTATGACCGGATTACATTTCTGCCATCATTATCAAGACCTTTTATAGAACTGATCTCCCTGATTATTCAGCAATTTATGTTTATATCACTTACTAGTCCGTACTTGTTTGTTAAAAGACCTACCAATACATCAATGCAATTAAACACTCAGTCTTTTATTACTTACTTTTTATTGGACTTAGGAGCAAATGACCAATGTACAATCATTTTCCCTTTTTTGCTTGAGAACTCATTTTGAGGACCATTTTTTTAATGTTTTTGAATTTTTCAATATTTGAATGTTTTTGGAGTTTTTGATTTTTCTGTACAAACTGAAAACCACTATATTTGTGTATTTTTATATATTTTCTCCCCCTAAAAATACAAACAAAACAAAAACTAAAAAAAAATGAAAATAAATGATTCAACCGAGCTGTTGAATATCTGTTAATATTTTTAAACCATTTATACCCAGCAATTTTGAAAACGTGTTTTATCAAATGCCTTGGTATAAAGGTTAGCCTTTTGAAAATCCGTATGTATTTTTTTCAATATCAATTAATTTTTTTTCAAAACAATCACGTATAAAGTGATATCGGAATTCAATATGCTTAGTTTTTGAATGTTGAACCGGATTTTTGGTGATAGAAATAGCGGTCGAATTGTCAATGTAAATAGGAGTAGTAAGAAACTTCAAACCGTAATCCCACATATGCTGCTAGATCCAGAGAACCTATGAACAGCAACTCGAGGCCGCCACATACTCCGCTTCGGCTATTAAAGTTGAGACTGTTGTCTGCTTCTTACACTGCCAGGAAACAAGCCGGTTTCCTAAGAATTGACAACCCGTTGTTGTAGACTTGAAATTGATCTTGCATCCTCCATAGTCTGAATCAATATAAGCGGTGAGATCAAACTTATCGTCCTTAGGGTACCACAACCCGATGTTGGGATTTCCCCTCAGATAATGTAAGATGCGCTTAACTGCTGCCAGATGAGTCACTCGGGGACTCGATTGGTACCTGGCACATAAACAAACAACAAACATAATATCAGGACGAGATGCAGTCAAATACATAAGAAAACCAATCATCGCTCAATATAGGGTTGGATCAACGGTATCCTCCAATTCATCCGGTGATAAATTGTGACCCACGGGAAGAGGGTAGAAGGGATTTTAGTGTCAGATATCGTAAATCGGCTCAAGACATCGTTCACATGTTTGGTCTGATGGATGAAAATCCCGGAATCAGACTGGTGAATTTGCAATCCCAAGAAAAAGCTCATCCCCCCCATCGAACTCATCTCGAATTTGGTTTGCATCGTCGTCTCGAAATCTTTGCACAAGCTGTCATTCGTCGAACCAAAAATAATATCGTCCACATATATTTGGACGAGGAGCAGATCATCACCAACGTTCTCGTAAAACAATGTACAATCCACAGTTCCCCTCTTGAAGCCACTATCAATTAAATGGTCAGCCAGAGTGTTGTACCAGGCTCTCGGAGCCTGATGTAAACCATAAAGAGCTTTGTTTAAGCCATAAACACGCTCTGGATAGTCTGGATCCTCAAAGCCGGGAGGCTGCTTCACATACACTTCTTCGTGAATTTCTCCATTTAAGAACGCCGAATTAACATCCATCTGATAAACCTTAAAGTTCTTGTAGGCTGCATAGGCAAGAAAGATACGTATAGCTTCCAGTCGTGCCACAGGAGCATATACTTCGGTGTAATCAATGCCTTCTTGTTGATTGTAACCCAATACGACCAATCGTGCCTTGTTTCTCACGATTACCCCACGGTCGTCCTTCTTGCACTTAAAAACCCATTTGGTTGGTATAGCCTTCTTAACTCGGTCGGGTTTTTCAATAAGATCCCATACACCTAGTCTCACGAACTGTTGCAGCTCCTCCTGCATAGCTTCAACCCAAGATGGTTCCTTGAGTGCCATTGTGACACTTGTCGGTTAAATCTGAGATAAGAAGCAGGTGTATCGTGCAATATTAAGAATCCCCGATGAGTGCAAATCTGCATAAGTACATACAATCGGATCATCTGTAGGAGATAAGTTACACTCAACCACGTCATCGCATACATTAGCTAACTGATGTCTTGTGCGAACCCCATCGTTCACATCCCCAATTATCTGTTCCTGTGGATGGTTCATGTGAATCCTTAATGAAGGATTCGCAGGCACAGATACATTATCACCAAGATTGGTGATATTTTCCTCTGCTGTGTTGTTAGACCCCGAATTCCGGGAATCCTAAAGTTGGTAATCATATCCAAAATTCGTAAAAATTTAAAACCAAAGGCAAATTCATTTTATTAAAAACCGTTTCAGAGTATAAAATCATCGGAAAATCATAAGTACTAAAACAAGTTCCCAAAACCCGAGAAATATGCCCAAAACCAAATTTGAATACGTCTAGTAATAATTGAAAAGAAACAGAGTTCATTATTGAATTCCCTGACTAGATATGCCTTCAACCGTCTAAGTAGTCTCGAGCACGTCCAAGCGGTAAGCATCCTCATAACTTGAAACTCACACTAACATACACACAAAGTCAGCTTGAGCTAAGTGAGTTCAAGTTTTAATAAACGACATTTATATAAATCATTCCAAGAGTTTATGTATAATACGGGATATGCACAAATAGGCAAAGGGTAAAAGATATGTAGCTATACTTATACATATATATATATATATATATATATATATATATATATATATATAAATATATATATCCCTATGCATAACATCCAAGTAATAACATCAAGGTCGAACACGCGTACGACCCAAACACGTGATACAGGATTTTAGGGACCCGTTATGATGAGAATACCACACGGGCCGCCCCCCTTACGGGCTTTCCAGGGCCCACTACAAGATTTTAGAACCTGAGTAGTATAATTTGGTCCGGCCAAAATCATCATGCACGCAACATTCCATCCGATGGTGATCATGCCACACAAGCCTCCCCTATCACGGGCTTTCCAGGGCCCGCCACAAGATTTTAGAACCTGAGTAGGCCAAGATCACCACCCACCGTATGCAAACACAAAGTAGGCATACACAAACATCCTTAGTTATAATAACTAATTAACATCACTAATGATAGGCCATAAAGTAACACATGCATAAACGTACGTATATATCATTCCAAGAAATACCATACTGCAAATAAGCCTATGGGCCATAAGGTAATACATATATATATATATATATATATATATATATATCATCCCAAGATATACCATAATACAAGTAAGCCTATGCGAAATCATACAGTATTCATAATTTATTTCAAAGGCTATAGATCTAAAAAAATAGGGGGAATAATAAGCAAATAAACAAATAAATATCACCAAATAATAAATTCATGGTTGAGCACACGTACACGGGCCTCTCCACTACGAGTCAAGACTCGAGTAATATATTTGACCCGGACGCAGTAAGACATAAGCACGTGACACGAGCCTCTCCACAACGAGTCAAACCCGAGTAATATATTTGACTCGGTCACGGCTTACACATCCAAACACATGATACGGGCCTCTCCACCACGAGTATAACCCGAGTAATATATTTGACCCGATCACGGTTTAACATACAACGGGCCTCTCCACCACGGGATTTTAAAACCCGAGTAATATATTTGACCCGCCTTAATGATGATCACGCCACACGGGCCTCTCCACCACGGGATTTGAAAACCCGAGTAATATATTTGACCCGGCCGCAATCATCATGCACACACACATCAATGAGCCTACTCACATAGTTCTTAGTCACAAGGAACTAAATAATATCAACAATCGTAGGCTATAAGGTAATATATAATAGTCAGTTCAAAATATGAACTAAAGTAAATAGGTCTACTCGTATTCAATTAACACCAGGAGTAATGACATCCTCGAGCCTAGACCATAAGTAATATATATAACCATAAGGAATTTAAGACAAGTCTAAAATATCCTAAGGCCTAGATTATAATTAATATATATAATTTTCAGAAATATATAATTATAAACGAATCTAATGATATCCTCTGGCATAGGTTATCAATAATATATAGTTCTTCAGGAATATATAAAACAATAAACGAGTCTAATAATGCCCTTTAGCGACATGGACTATAATGTAAACCTTAGCCAAGCGATCAACCAAAAACATCACCACATGTAAACTAAAAATAATGAGTAGTCTGGGAACTATTACAAGGCTCAATAATAACCTCAAGCCTAAACTATAGGTAATATATATAAGTTTCAGGATTATAAGATTATAAACGGGTTTAAACATATCCTACGGCATAGGATACAATCTAAACATAATTCTAGAAATATACAAATACCATTGAAACTGCACAATATCGTCCAGAACGTTTAAACGGATAAAATCGTACGGAGGTGTGTATGCTAGCCAAAAACGTAAAAAGAGTTAAAAAGGGGCATCATGAACTCACCTGTCACAAGGCTCACAGTCAACAACGAGCTGGAGAATCCCTAAGTACTCCCACAAATCAAACGCCTGTCGGATTACAAACAATAATTACTAACGGGCCAAATCAACTCGTTTATCCTACGAGGCGTTCTAGCATGATTTGATTTGCCTAAAGCCTCGGCCTTACCAAGTTCAATTACAACAGGCCCCGAGGCCTTGTATTTACCAAAACCTCCCTTAGCTAATCCCGGTGACAAAGGATTCCCAAAATACCCCTGGAAGTTGCTACTTGAACGAATATGCGCGTTTATGAGTCGTTTAGCACTTAACAACCAACTCAGCCCCGTGTGGACCAAAATTAATAAAATCACAGCCAACTAGTCCACACGACACTACACGAGTTGGATGGGACGGTAGCTCGCAAGCACAATGCACTAACTATCAAATAAACGCGAATTCGCGTTGTACCGACCCGTTTGAGTAACCGACAACCAATTCAGCCCCAATACTTAAAAAAATAATTTTCCAACAGCCCATATATCAAACTGAAGCTACGGAACTGAATTGGCTGTTAATTACTTCAAACCTCGCGTTAAACGCAACAATTCATTATTCTAGACAACAGAATACTAGCTTTCAATCTGCCACTAGTTGACCAATCAAACGAACACCAATGCACACGATTTTAAAGTATGTTATATTGGACATACCTAAGAATTTTATGGAGAAAAAACCTCAATCAAAACATCCCCGAAAGTGTTCAAAAGGACAGCCACCGGTTAAGCCTAAAACGAAAGTATCGATCAATAACTAGTATAACATGCAGATTTTAGCATGCAAAGATGTATTTTATTACATAGAAAAACCATATAAATAAATTATGAAATTTTTACCAGAGTTTAATAAATATCTAAGGCTTTTAAAAATATTTTTTTTATCTTTTTCCAATGCACAAAAAAATCGTAAAAATTACTCCAACACAGAAAGGTACGTGCAGCTATTCAGTGTGCAGCAAAAGTGTTTTATTTGTTTAAAAATCATTACCAAACCAAATTAAGCGATTCCAATTGGGTTGTAATAACTCAAAATGTGAACTTTCAAAAGTGGAATAAATCAATTTGGACTTGTCAAAAAAGAGTTATGATGTCGGGAAGATAGACCAGAATCCGTCTCCTCGCGTCAGCTTTGACACACAATTTTATAAAATCATAAAAACCATTTAATTCTCGTCCAAAAATTACGAATTATACCTTTCTGGAAACTAGACTCAAAAAGAACATCAGGGAAACAAGACTCGATCAAAAACAATAAATTTTCATCGAATAATAGGCAGAACAATAAGCGAGTATGAATCTGTTAGAAACTGTTATAATCAAAACTCAACTATAACGTGTTCAACAAAGGGTTTAATGGTGAAAAAGAAGTTCCTAGGCCTAGAACCGACATGGAATTAGATTATTATACCTAGAGAATGGCTGGAACAGTTGAAAAAATCGATGGTGAGGGATGAAGAAGCTATCGATCGCAACTAGAGAGAGAGGGAAGCAAGTTAGGGTTTGTTATATTAAAATGTTACACCTAGGCCCTCCAACTTGTAATATGCAAACTCTTAGACCAAAAGTTAATTAATGTGACTGACAAGAATGACATGGAGGTCCCCGAAGAATGCGGATCAGTCCCGATAAATATACAAACTCTACAAAGCTTCAATCTTTTAACGGAAATTAACGGGCGTTACATGTGTCCAAAGAAACAGATGATGAGACATCTTCAACTAGAATTGGCTCATTCATTTCTTGAGCTTCATCCAATGGAATTAAAGATGAAGAACTTGGAATACGATACGAGTGTCATTGACCTCTACGGAAGAAGAACTTGGTATAGGGAGACAACGTTCTTCCAAATACGATCGGATAAAATCTTCAAGTATTTTCTCAACCGCTGGAGTAAACGAATTAAATAAACCATCGTAGTCGAACATCCAATCAGGACCTGTACCGGCAGGAGGTGTAGTGTAGCTTTGACAGTCCACATGATACCATTCTTCTACACATCCCGAAGAGATATTGAAGATACGCTTCTTAGGAGAATTATACCCTAAAAAGTAACCCTCGAATGCCTTTTCGTCAAACTTCCCGGCTTCTCTCTTTAATACCGTACATGGACACCCGAATGGTTCCAAATACTTTAAATTCGGCTTGCGACGATTTAGAAGTTCATAGCTTGTTTTCTTAAATTTCTTTACAGTTAATACGCGATTCAACGTATAACATGTCGTATTCACAGCTTCGTTCCAAAATTGAACAGGAAGCTTAGAATCAGCAAGCATTGTTCTCGCAGCCTCTATCAACGTTCGATTCTTTCATTCAGACACGTCGTTTTGTTGAGGAACATAAGGCGCACTGAATTCCCGATGTATTCCCTTTTGAATACAGAAGAAATCCAATACGTTGTTTTTAAACTCAGTTCCATTATCACTACGAATTCGTCTTTACTTTTAGTTTGTAAAGTGATTCGATCTTCGTGATAAGGTTCTGAATTAAAACAGGCGTCTGATCTTTCGAACCCATCATGAGTATCTTGAGAAGTCATCAGTAATGACCAAGCAGTACAAATCACCCGCAATACTGGCACGATTCACTGGACCAAATAAATCCATATGAACTCGTTCCAGTGGCATGACAATCGAATTAATCGACTTGCACGGGTGTGACTTCTTCTTCTGTTTTCCCTTCTTGCAAGCAACGCAATGATCATTTAACTTGAAGTTCTTGAGGGTTACACCTCCACAAAATCATTAGTGATTAAATGATTCATTTTGCGAATGTGGATGTGCCCCATGCGTCGATGCCATAGAATCGAGTCTTTCTCCGTGGCTTTGGAGACAAAACACGTAGCCGAGGGCGAAACATTTACATTAACACTCATGTCAAGTATATAAATATCATTTGATCGAGGTGATCTCATGACAACCATTTCTTCAGGAATTGTGTATCCCGGTTGAAGGATAACACATTCCTTGTCTATGAAAATCGTGGTGTATTTCTTATCACATATCTGCGAGACACTCGACAGATTATGATCCACTTTTTCACAATAATTTACTTTCTCAAACGTAACGGTCCCATTTGATACTTCTCCTTCTTTAGTAATAATCCCACCATTATTACCAACAAACGCTACATAACCTCCCTGAATATCTTTGACGTTATTAAGAAGATCAAGGTTTCCGGTGATATACCGAGAACATCCATTGTCCAATATCCACTTGTGACTTGATACAGACCTGGATACTCTGCACAAAAAGTAAAATAATTAGTCCAAAAAGGCAGCCCAAGCCTCAGTCTTGGGCTCTCCTTTTGAGATTGTCGGAGATAAATTTAAGTTAACACTTGCATTCGGTACATGAGAATATGTGACAGGTTTCTTGGTTTTCTTCTTCAGGTAACCGTCACGTATTATTCCCGAATCAGTGCTTTTATAAATCGGTTGAGCACGGTCAACGAATTTTTTTAATACATTAGATGATTCAACCCGAACCATTTTTCTCGGGTTGACATTTGAATACATTATAAAACTTTCATCAACTTGGTTTTCTTTCGACTGATGATTCATTTTATTCTTTTGAGTTGATGATGACTTGATATCGTCAATCTTTGCTTTGCACTTCTTCGAGACATGACCAGGTTCACACATTTAAAACACAAATGATTGTCTAAGGATTTTTGTGGTGAAGTACTTGTCTTTTTTTTATGCAAAGGTTTAGGAATATCAACATTAGGTTTTTCAAAGTTAATGTCTTTGAAACTTCATGTTTTAATCCCTTTTTATTTTTATAAAATTCAAGATTGGTGGACTTCAATGAATCCTCCATTCCTGATGATTTCACAAATTTTGTAAGGTTAAACATTTTGACAGTAGGATTCACTTGAACATTCTTTAATTTTGATTTGTTAAATTTCCGTTCATGTTCAGTAACTTTCGAAGTATCGTCTTGAAAGACATTTTCAATCATTTCAGGATTCAGAAGATTCAATGGAACTTCCTTATCCGAAAACACTTTAGATAACCCTTTTTATCTTAAAGACTTTCCCATTGAAAGATTCAGGTTGAGGATCGATAAACTTCATCAAATCCTCATCAAACACTGAAGGCTTGTCTGATTTCTTTACTTTAGAAGATACCTTAGGATTTTTCAATGAATCACCCAGGGCTTTGAACCATATATTGCTTGTTCAAACTCCACAGTTTCACACAAGATATGATTGTCAGAAGGTATATTATCATTTTTGACAATCACAACTGCTTCTGTCAATTCCTCAATTGAACCGTCTAACTCATTTTCAGTAAAAACTGATTTACTCTTGATATGAATCGGTTCTTGAGTTGTTTTAGTTGTTTCAACATTTTCATATTTAACAACAGGCATTTCTGGACTTATAGATTGCTCTACAACAGGAATGTTGCTGTAATCCCCTTTGAAAGGAGGAGGAATCTCAACATAACCCAATCCTGCTTTCCTATTTTTCTTGGAAGTATTATTGACTTCAATAATCTCATTTAAAAGAAACGAGGAATCTCGAAATTTTCCAAGTTTGTTTTTCAATTCCAAAATCTCATTTCTAAGTTGGAAATGCAAGTTCGGAGTCTGAGAATCTCCTTGAAATGTTGTTCTACAACTACATTCTTACAATTAACCTCAGCTTTCAGGTCATGGTTGCTAACAGACAAATTTTTAATTTTCAATGTCGATTGTTCCAATAATTTGGATTTTTGTCTGTAGCATTCATTTACCATGAAATGCTCTTTTGTGAGAGTAGTGTTCTGTTGTAAAGCTGGCTCAAGTTTGACTTTGAGTTCAACACACTCAGCACACCCAGTCACAACTTGTGAAGTTATTTTCTCTTTTGATTCATTAACAGATACATTAATTGAAGATTTAGAGCATACCTCTTCAATCTTTGCCATACATGCAAAGCAATCGGTTTGTTTAGGTGCTGAAAGATCCGAATCAGTTTCTGAATCAGATGTGTCGCTTTCTTCTGATAGATTATCACCACTTGCATCTTGAAACTTTTTAACTGGTTCAACCAAAGCAAGGTTGGCTTGATTTCCCAATAGTCATTGAGACCAGTCCACACCGTCATTGGCAACAAGAGCTTGAGAGTTGGTCGGTTTATTTTGGTCACCATCTGATGAACTCTTCTTATTCTGATCATTTCCAGACGAATTCTTTCCCGAAGTTCTCTCAGAATTACGTGGACCCGAATATTCCTTTCTAGGTTTATCACATTCTTTTGCGAAATGACCGAAATCCCCACAATTATACCATTTGACCTTCAGTTTGTCAAATCCAACTCTCTTGTTTAGAGTTGGTAGATCTTTTCCCGTCCGTTGCATGAATCTTTTCACTTTCCTGACAATCATCGCCATGTTCCATTTAAGATCCATCAATTCAAGATCATCGGGGTCGATCTGGTCATAATCTTCATCAATCAATTCACTGGTAGCAATCTACTCCCAACGAGTTGTTCGTAAGATGTCATGAATGCAAAAACAAAAGCGAATTGTTGCTCAACTTCTTGAAGATTTACATTAGGCAACGAACTTGAAGAACTTGCACTTGAACCAGAATTAGCATCAGATGCCATGAAGCAGACATTAGGAGAACCATTACCATTATTACTATTAGCAGACTCTTCTGGTGAAGTTTGTCTGAAGAATGCGGTGATCGGGACTGAACTTGAAGAATTATTAGCAGGTAATGAACCACCATAAAGAGAAGGATTTTGGTTCTGATTATCCTTCAAAGAAGTTTGGCATTTCAAGTCAGATTCTCTTTATTTAATCTTGTTAATGAATTGCTCAGCAGTTAGTTGATCATTTCTAAAATAACCATTCTCCTTTAACACCAGTAAGAAAGTAGAATATGAAGGTGGTAAAGCATTCTTCAAGGTGTCAATCTTGTCCACCTCAGTCGGTTCAAGATTCACCGTAGTCATTTCACAACTAGATGACAAAAATGACTTATCATCTCTTCAACAGTCTCGTTTTTCAGCAAAGTAAAATTTCGAAACTAAAATTTTACTAGAGTCTTTTTACTCTCGAGTGTATTTCCCAAGCTTCTAGTCTTCAAAGTTGCAAATAAAGATACACAGGTTTTTATTGTGCTATACTGATGAAAGATCTGCTTGGGCAATGCCATTGTAAGAGTAGAGTAGGTTTTGGTCTCACTTTCATAATCTTTAATCTCTTGAGCTTCATAATGTTCATGATCTTTTGCAGTCCAACCTAGTGTATCACTGCCTACAAGAGGTGCCTTGTAAACTACATCAAGAAAACGTACACTACTTGGATGCACTGAACCCAGATGAGCTCGAAATCTCGGTTCCCACCGAGCAAATTCAGAAAGTTTCAGAAGTTTTTAGACACTTATTGTGAGTACCAATCTCGTTGTCCATGGTCAACATCTGCTGCATTAACGCATTCTGGGATGCTAATGCATAATACGTGGCATTTTGAGAAGCCATGTTATCACAAGTTTGAATAGTCAAGGGACTAAACTTGTTAAAAATCAAAACTCAGATTCACTGTTCAACAAATATCTCACTGTTCACTGTTATAGCGAATGAACACAGGTTTAACGAATGTGAACAGATAACAAATGTGATTTGGAACAAATGTGGTTAATGGAGTTTTAACGAATGTTGAAATTTAAAGAATGGGATTTCTGGTAACGAATGTGTGAAGTTCAAGCAAATGGAGATTCAGTTAACAAATGATTCGTTACCGAATGATGTCAACATAACGATTGTGTGAAGTTCAAGCGAATGTGTGTTTAGTTAATGAATGAATCACAAGCGATTTCTGATAACGAATGAGCAGTTAGGCAATGTAACGAATCAGTATTCAAACTGATAACGAATCAGTCTTCATCTGTTCAAACGAACCAGTCATCCAAATATTTCTAAACTTAGTCCAAATTAAACAAAACTTAATATAACAGTCCGTAATCACATTCATCCACTTATACACTTAACTAGTCAATTCGCCGAACAATCGTTAACTGCCATTAACGTCCAATTCAAATACTACTTCAACAAACTATCAATTCAACTCAATCCTCCATAACCAGTTCCAATTACCTTAAGAACACACCTAATTACAGTTATCTTAGTTCAATTACTGTTACAATGAAACTCTGTTTCACCGGAACTTAACCAAACACCGATTTATATCAATTCATAATGAAATTGACTAAATTTGAGCTGAAATAATATGAATTAACAATGAATAAACACGAAGATCCGATCAGACTAGCTCTGATACCACTTGAGAGAGCTACTGTGGATCTAGATCTACGATGACATCGAGTGATTCATTGATTAGGTATACGATTAGGTCGAATATAGTTGGTGTGTGTACTGTTTGTGTAGAGAGAGAAATCGGACAGAGTAACGACACAGGAAGAATAAAATAACGAACTGAATTACATTAATGATAATTTTGCAGGTATATATAGGGGATGACCACATTCGTTAAGTTAATACTTAACGAATGTTTCATTCGTTACATTAAAGCCTTCTGAATGAGTCTTTCATTCGTTATACATTATAATAAGCGAATGGCCCCACATTCGTTAATCTTGGTTAACGAATGAGCTTACATTATACGAATGTGATACATTCATTACGGGGTAACGAATGTATCTTACATTAGAGCGAATGGGCATAATTACAAAATAGCCCTTACATTATCATGTAATTATAATAATAAACTAATAAAGATCGAGACGTGCAAAACAAGTATTAACAAAAAGTGAGCGGCAACGGCATCCCCACACTTGAATCTAACTCCAAATCATCAATAACATCCCCAGAGCAACCTGAAAGCAAACCAAGAAACAACCAGCACAAGAAAGCAAGAAACCCTAAAAATAAAAATAAAAATAAAAAAGAAAGTAAAAACAAAAACATACTATCGGGTTGCCTCCTAGGAAGCGCTTAGTGTACAGAAGATTCTTCAACCAGACTCGCTGTTTTGCACATCATTACACTACCATTCAACGTGTAAGGTAATGAGTTTAACACCTTCTGATTTTAGCATGTTCCAAAATATACTAGCACTTCTCATTTTTGCGTTCAGGGCTTCAAATCTGTTAAGGAGTGATAAAATTGTTAATTGAACATATTGAATTCACCCTTCAACATTTCATTTTTGCTTTCCCTCATGTCCAAGTTGTCACACCCCAACCTAAGGCGGAATTGCCAGGGTGCGAACCGTGGTTCACAGCTCACAAGGTGCTATCATACAATATAAATATGACAATATCTAATTAGTTTATTTATTTCAAATTTCAAATATGTGAACAAATAACAAAAATAACAATAATAATTCCAAAACTAAATATTAGAGCAAATATTCTTTATTTTATTTCTTAAGGTCTTTCTATGCGTTCTTCACCTTAGCTTCAAATCAACTGTTAACCTGCATATGCGTAGAAAATAAGCAGAGATTTGTCAACAACACATGTTGAGTGAGATGATCATCAGTTTTTACACTAATAATAATATGTAATAAATGATAAATAATAACTGTGCAAACAAAATAATGTGAGTAATAATCAATCAAACCGTGAGCAAATACTGTGTCAGTTGACCATGCCTCATGAACACGGGCTATGGCTACTATGATTAGCATACAAATGTGATTGTCGGTTGACCATGCCTCACGAACACGGGCTATGGCTACTAGGACGGCGTATGATCATACTATAATGTTAATATGATGGACCTCTCCGAATATGATAGAATGTAATCACATAAGCAAGTAACATATAACATTTGATTGAATACACACAATCATTCGTTTACTAGTTTTTTGTATATATGTAATATAAAAGGAAGTATTAGTTCGCATATATCCCCAAAACGTTTAAAAACATTAAAATAAAAAGGGGGAATGATATCTCACATTGACGATTAAGCGAATAAACCGAGAGATAGAATAAACGAGCAAAGTTAAAATGACAATTTTTCTGATCCAACCAGACCTGAGACTTATATAAAATAAAATAGAGTCAAAACCGAGAACATAGCCACTGGAATCAATCCAAACGGACATATAGAACTCCGGTTATGAGGTTTTCAGTAAATAAGCGAGCTGGGACTGACCAGAATTCGAACAACGAGTCGGGAGTCGGGTATTGGTTAGTGGCCTTAAATCTTGATACAAAAATAAAAGTCTTCTAGACCGAAAGCTAATTCCAATCAGATGATATAATAATTGAAAATCATTAAAATTGACTTTTATGCCCCTAAACGGGTCGAAAAGCAATTGACCGACAAAACCCAGTCACTTAGTAAAATTGATTGAGGGCTTTTGTTCTACAGATAAAAACCTACAATTTTGAAGAAGACAACTTACCCCAGAGATGAATAGAAGAATGAGAAAATCATGGTCAAATAAGCTTTGAACACCAAAGTCAACTAGTCTTGAAAGAATTCGATTAAAAACTTGAAGAATATGACAATGGGAAAGAAGGATTTTGTGGATTTGAAGTTATGACGACCAAGGACAGTAGTTTTAGGGTTTTAGGCTATGTTAGTTTAAATAATAAAGTCCATAAATTCGTTTATTTGGTAAACGAATTAGTTTAGGAAACAAAATAATCAATAAATGACAAAATTATGTCTAATATCTTAAAGATCTTGTCTTAAGCATCAAGAAAACGACTTGGGATATTTTAAAAAATTAATTGACATAACTAGGATCTTAAGTTTCGTTAATTTAGTCGAAAATATGAAAAGATTTGGCAAAATTAGTCCTTGTACTTTCATAAACGCGATTTATAGCCGTTTTAAGCGATTTTAAAGGTTTCTAAGGGCAATTTGGCATAATTGAAAGTTATGAAATTATAAAATAAGTTAAACCAAGTTAAATAAAAGTTTTAAATAGTTCGAAATATCCGAATTAAATTCTCGAATTGGTTTAGACATAAACGTATACAAATACGAAAAGTCCGAGATGTTACACAAGTTTCCTTCAAATTTATCCACTTAGGCATCCCAAAGTGCCTTTGTAGAAGCACATTCTCTTATGCTTTCAGTGATTTCAGTGGGCAGGCACATACTGAGATAACCATACGCCTTTTCATCTATAAGAATTAGTTGCTTATCAACATCAGAGAGACTTTCAAGAAGAACATCAACTGGACCATCAGTAGTCATTGTTACGGGTCTATGAGGCCCATTTTCGATCAATCTTATCATTGCAAAGTCTTTTGCTCTTATGAAGTTCTTTAACCTCCATTTCCAGTGCTCAAAGTTTCTTTCAAAGTTCAGAAGTCTAGGTGGTTTGTTTATAGTCCCAGCTTCATTTTAAAGTATTCATAAAGCTCTTCAACAATTCTGGATCGTAAGATATGTTTGTAAACTGGTCAGTAAAACACTAGGCCAAAACAGTTTTGAAAACAGTAGAAATCCTTGAAAAATTCTAAGTACAGGGCAATCGTTGAATAGTAATGCGAGTATGATTGGATAGGAATGCAATGCGATTGGGTTCTGAGATGCGATGTGATTGGGTCCAGTTATGCGAATGCGATTGGGTTCTGAGATTTGATGCGATTGGGTCCAGTTATGCGAAGGCGATTGAGATCCTATATGCAAATGCAATACCCATTTATATGCGATTGCATTCCAAGGACTTGCAAAATTTTCAAAAATTTCAACTTTTTAAAGTTTTTATTTTTAGCTTATGTTTTAAATTCTTTTGTTTTCCTTTAATTATATTAGTACTAATGCTCCTTCTCGGTGATGTATTACAGCAACACAACATGTATTCTCCTTTGGAATTCCCACAAACAAGAAACACAAGATTTTCATTTCCATGATCAATGGTTTGAAAGAATCAGCATTGTCATATGCCATCATAGCTGATCCTGAGATTCACACATGTTGGATAGAGGATTTTTGGAGTAATGCCAAAGGGACAAGAAGTATCTTCCTTTCTACTGGAAGTACCTTCTCCATGTCATTATGCACTACTTGTCAGATCTGAGAGGAGGTTTTGACGGTCTAAGAACTTATTGGGTCGGAGTAATGACATGCTTGGTCAATAAAGTGCAGTTCAACTACTCAAGAATTATCTTTCTTTGTATGCACTCCAATGCAAGTATGGATAATCCTTGGATACTTTATCCAAGATTTGTGCAGTTGTTAATAGATGACAAGATGCCGGAGGTACCTAGGGCAGTCAATGAGGCGGAGTTTGATGAGAACGGAGTGGAGTTACCGCCATCAGAACCACAACATGCTGGAATGGCAAAGAAAACTTTTTTTGGGTCAATGTTGAGCAAGGGTTCGTCAAGAACTTATCAATATAAAAGGCGAGTGCAATGGCATAAGTTTGGGTGTTTGGAGAGACTGAACCAGTTAATGATGGTTCAAGTGATGATGAGCAAAGTATTGAGGAGTTGGATGATGAGGAAACATATTCAGAAGTTGAGGTTCGTAAGCCTGTCACAAGGGTTATGAAGCCTGAAAAGAAGAAAAGGAAGACCACCAGCAAACCTCCTGTAGGTAGGTCTTCTCAACAGACTAAAGAGGAAGAAGAAGAGGCTGAGAGGCCTTTAAAGAGATTGAAGATGCTTGGGGACATCCTTGGTAACAAATCTATCTACTGGTCATGGCCCGGAACAGAGGCAGCCACACCACCACCCACTACTACCCAAAAAGACACACACGTCGCCTCTCCCACTACCCTAAAATGGGAACTAGCCAAACTAATAGGAAAACAAGTTCATGTTCCCCGAACAAAACCCAAATCAAAACCCTCCAAGCTTAGGCTTCACGACTCTCCAACACCTATCCCACCATCTTCCCCACAACACCAATCCTCACCCATAGAAACCTCACCTTTCGCACCTCATTTGTAACACCCGGCTTTTTCATTTATTGGCATGATACGTTTGTAGAGTTTGTATTGTATTCGGGAATCGATCTTTATACTTGAGGGGCCTCCCGATATTTCTTAAAAGTTTAATTAATTAACCTTTGGCTCAAGATATTTCATTTTGCAAGCTGGAGGACCGAAAGTGTAATATACACAAAGTTATAACCCAAAGGCCGCCTCTTTTCTTTCCTGTTGCGATCGGCAAGTTCTAGCCCCCATCCCCACGTTTTTTATTTCTGCTTCGGCCATTCCAAGCCTCCTCCCGACCAATTCCAGGTTAGTACTACATCAATGAATGTCTTTTTCACCACTAAACCTTTAATTGAACCCTAGAGATGTCATAATCATGTTAGGGTTTGAGTTTTGTTGATAACAGTTGCTGACAGATTTGTACTCGTTTATTGTTTGGTCTGTAACTCAATGTTAATCCATTGTTTTTAATCGATTCTTGTTTCCATGATGTTCTACTTTGAGTCTAGATTTCAGAAAGGTATAATATGTAATTTTTGGATGGGATTTGAATGGTTTTTATGAATTTATAAAATCGAGTGTCAAAGCAGATGCGGGATGACGAATTCTGGTCTGTCTTCCCAACATCATAACTCTTTTCAACAAGTCAAATTAGTTGTTTCCACTTCTGGAACTTAATATTTTGAGTTAGGAATCAAACCCAATTGGAATCGTTTAAATTGGTTCGGTAATGATTTTTATAAAAATAAACCATTTTGTTGCGCCCTGAAATAGCTGCACGTACCTTTCTGAGTTGGAGGAATTTTTATAATTTTTGTGTCCACTAGAAAAATATAATAAAAATATCTTTCTAAACATAAGACATTTATTAAACTCTGGTAAAAAATTTCATAATTTATTTCTATGGTTTTCCTATGTAATAAAATACATCTTTGCATGCTAAAATCTGCATGTTATACTCGGTATTGATCGATAAGTTCGTTTTAGGCTTAACCGGTGGCTGCCCTTTCTCGCATCTTTTGGGGCTGTTATAATTGAAGTTCGTGCTCCTTCGTCTTCTTAGGTATGTCTAGTGTAATATACTTTAGTATCGTGAGCATTAGTGTTCGTTTGATTGGTCAACTAGTGATAGATTGAAAACTAGTTTACGGTTGTCTAGATTGTTGAAATTGTGCGTTTAACGCGAGGATTGAAGGAACTAACAACCAATTCAGTTCGGGTAGCTTCGGTTTGACATACGGGCTGTTGGAAAATTATTTTTTAAGTATTGGGGCTGAATTGATTGTCGGTTACTCAAACAGGTCGGTACAACGCGCATTCGCGTTTATTGAATAGTTGGTGCGTTATGCTTGCGAGTTACCGACCCATCCAACTCATGTAGTGTCGTGTGGGCTAGTAGGCTGTGAATTTATCAAATTGGGTCCACACGGGGCTGAGTTGGATGTTAAGTGCCTAAACAACTCTTAAACGCACGTATTAGTCTCACCTAGTGCTTCCGGGGGTAATTTGGGAATTCTTTGTTCTCGAAACTATGGGTCGTTTTGGTAAATATAAGGCCCCAGGGGCTGTTTTAATTGAACTTGCGAGGTCGAGGCTTTAGGTAACATGAACCATATTAGGACGCCTCGTAGGATAAACGAGTCCCTTCGGTGTCGTTAGTAACTAATGTATATAATCCGACAGGCGCGTGAGTTGTTGAATTACTTAGGGGCCCTCTAGCTCGTGGTGACTTGGTGCCTCGTGTCAGGTGAGTTCATGATGCCCCTTTTCACTCTTTTCAAGTTTTGGGCTAGCATATACACCGAACTGTTTTTACTTGATAAACCGCTTAAATGATTTTGCATGGACTCACTTGTACTATGGTATGTTTTGTGATGATATTTAAGTATGTATACACATGTGATACCTTATGGCCCATAGGCTTACTTCTAGTATGGTATATCTTGGAAGAGTATATACGTATGTTAATACATGTGTTATTTTTGGCTAATAATTGGCGATGTTAATTAGTCGTTATCGACTAAGGATGTTTGCATATGCCTACTTTGTGTTTGCATAAGGATGATGGAATGTTACGTGTTTGGGATGTACGTGTGCTCGACCCTGATGTTATTACTTGGATGTTATGCATAGGGATATAGTTATATAGATATATAAGTATGACTACTTATCGTTTATTATGGCCTAACTGCTCATATACCGTATTATATTAAAACTCTTGGAATGTTTTATAAAATGTTGTTTATTAAAACTTGAACTCACTCAGCTCAAGCTGACTTTGTGTGTATGTTAATGTGAGTTTCAGGTTAAGAGGAGGATACTTACCGCTTGGACGTGCTCGAGACTACTCGGTCGGTTGAAAGCATAGCTAGTCAGGAAAATTAATAATGAAGACTCTTTATTTTCATTAATTATTAAACGCATTTAAATTTGGTTTTGGGCATATTTCCCGGGTTGTTGGGAACTTGTTTTAGTACTTATGATTTTTTCGCTAATCTTATACTCTGAACTGGTTTTCAAATAAAACGATTTGCTTTGGGTTAAAATTTTGTTAAGTTTTTGGGAACCTTGACACTTATTATTCCGCTGTTAATTACTCTGAATCAGTTTTAAATAAAACGAAATTTTTCTTGGTTTTAAATTTTTATAAGTTTTTGACATGATTACCAACTGTAGGATTCCCGGGATTCGGGGTCTTACATCATTCTCACCTAACCAACCCGTAACCTCATCCCTAGACCTACCAATATCTCCCGACCAACCACCAACCTCTCCCCAACACAAATCACCTGGTTCATCACCCTTTAGGTCACCATTCTTTCACATCTCTCCACTTAAATCCACAACCTTCTGGACATCCACATTCACTTCCTCACCCATATCTCTACCACTTACCATCCTATCCTTACAACTACCCAAACCCAAACCTTGCCTTTATCTCAAACCCCTTCCTATCCAACCCAAACCATAACAATTTCTTTCCAATTAACCACCCAAACTACCCATCCTAAACCTCTCCACAACTACTCGACCAAATATCCCAACCCCAACCCCTTTGTCCAGCGGCAAGTATAGAAAGTCTCCAGTGTTCACAAATCATGTCCTTGAGAGGATTGTGGCATTGGAAGAATCAAACAAGAAGATGGCTGAGCAGGAGAAGGTGATGATGGACTTTAGTAGGAAACAAAAAGAGAAAATGGAGGAATTTGAGAAGTTTAGGGATATGGAGAAGGAAAGGATGGAGAGTTTGGAGAAAGAAAGGGTAGCCAACAAAGACAAGATTGCTAGACATGAGACTATGATTGCATCTCTTCAGATGCGGGTAGACAGCATAAAAATCTTATTAACAATCAAGCACTGTCTAATGCTGAGAGAACTACTGAAGTTGAAAGATTGGAGTCTCGGGTTGCATTTTTGAAGAAAGATCTAGGGTCCTCGAGCAATATTCAAGATAAACTAAGGACTAAGATCGCTCGGCTGAGGTTTGAGATCGAACACGTGAAGGCTGAGAATGAGAAGCAGCTCAAGAAGAATGAAATACAAATCAAGATCAATGAAGACCTTGCAAAGAAGTATAAAGTAGCCTCTGATCTCATCACCTTATCAGATCAGGACACCGCTAATCTGAAAAGGCAAGCTAAGAAGGTATTTAGTAGCTGGGAAAACTCCATTAATTTGATAATTCATTATTTAGTTGGGTCAGTTAAAATGCCATGTAACGCTCATGGGTCGACCAACTCAGTTGTTTGTTACTCGTTATTTTAATTGGGCCAATAAATTGCCATTGAACGCTCATGGGAGGCCCAATTCACAAAATTCATATTGCGTTATTTAGTTATGCCATTCAAATTTCCATAGAAAGCTCAAGGGAGGCCAGCTCATTGGATATGTTTTGTTATTTAATTTTGGTTATCGAGCTATTATGGAAAGCCCAACCTAATCACATTTCATTTTTGGATTTTACTTTTTAGAATGAACATTGTCTAATTAATTAAGTCTCTCAAAATTTTTCACATGGTTTTAAATTCCTATGCATCCCCAAGACATGATAATCACTAGCACGATTTCATTTGAATTCTCTTTCCATATTATCTCACATCAACTCATTCACACAACTTACCCATCATCTCGTGAAATTTCATCTTTGGTACTCATAGAGTGTTTTCCCTAAGAATTCATCGTCGTAATCAACGTCGTTCATCTGCTTCTCACAATCGTCGTCTGCCTACTAGAATCGCCAGGAAGTTTGCTGCTGCTCTCACATATGACCATGTTAGGGATGGAAATCTTTCTCGAATGGACTCTAAACCTACCCCTGATAAAAACCGAAACCTCAACAAAACCAAAATTCCCCGAACCAAGAAATCTTATGCTGATTCATACCCGTTATGCTCCTCTTGCAATTATCATTTTGTAATGTTATTTAAATTATCTTCTCTCAGTTATTTCATTTTATCATATTATCAAACTATAAACTATCGAGTACATTTCAATCTTTACCCTTGACTTTAACTATAAACATTTTATTACTTCTTATTTTTCCTCAATCTCATGTTACATTTCACAACTTATCTTCCATCTTATAAGTCTTTATTATTAAAAATCATTTATTGTAATTTTATTATTAAATTGAATTTTTCATCATTAATTTCCACTATTAAATTAAATCTCCCGTTAATTAATTTAGTTTTTATCATTAAATTTACTTTTTGATTGAATCTTCATGGAAATCCATGTATAACTCAATCACTCATTTTATTTATTAACATTTTCACGATTATTGTTGAAATTTCATTTTTTATTAAGTTTCGTTATTTAGTTGAAATTAAACGGTGGTTTGTAAATAATTCAACTCCCTACTTTGATTTTTGATACATCTTGAGAATTTTGATTGTTTTAATGATAACTTCGTTAGTTGTTAGAATAGTCATGGTAATTCATGCGTTTCTAGCCTCGCGTTTCCCTTATCTTATTATTTTGCATCTTGTTTTTCTTTTCACCATTAATTTAATATTCGCTATTCACTTAAAGTTCCATGATAAATCATGAATAATTCTGTCACACCCCGACTAGCAAATTGCGGAAGCGTTAAACGGGAATGTAACAGACACCTCTGATATCAACCATATTGTTTATAAAGAACAATATAAACTAATTTCCAATATTTTACATCGTTCTAACTTCTTTTACAAACTAGGTGATACAAATCTAAACCAGCCTGTTAAGCTGCTTTACTTCTTACTAGCACACTTGAATCAATTCACCCAACATTGATCGCAAGTCAAACACGTAGCACATTAGATTTCTAATCCAAATCCGGTACACCTGAAAATCACGTTTAAAACGGGTCAACTACAAATAGTTGGTGAGTTCACGAGTTTCAAGAAAACAGTTTATGCGTACATCAATCATAGTTTGTAAGTACGCAAGTATGCACGTATGTATGTAAGTACATTTTCCAGTACGTTTGTTTGTATGTTTATGATGTAATTGTGCTAGGCTACAGTGAAGGCTTGATTGTTCGTTCATGCTGTGTGACTCCATTTCCCACGCACAATCAACCACTGTGGCCCCCCCTTCCGCCCACAACATGCCCCGAGTAGCTATGCCTAACACTACATAGCGTGTTTGTATAATTATGGTCATGTGCAAACGGCGTTATGTGTGACACGGAAACCAGGCCAATTCTATTTGGGTTTGTCAAACCAATAGTACTTACTATTCACAAGCCACCGGCTCGAAGTTAATCACTATGTTCGTGAGGACTTTTAAGTGTTAGCACTTAGATAATTCCCATCATCAAACAATTCCAAGTATATAGATAAATATCAACATGCTTTTCACCCCAAAAGTTCGTAAAGCAGTTTAAAAAGTGGGGTCATTAAACTCATTGTTTAGTCGGTATTCAGTACGGTGTTAGCTCGCAGTTTGCTCGACTTGCTATCACTAGTCCCTATAATATTATTATAATCTCCATACTAAACTGGGCTGTGTATCTAGTCTGGGTATAGTTGTTACACCCAGAAAGTGTCAATAGGCTTAGATTGTGACGTTGTTCAATGTCTAATATTTAAAACCGAACTTGGCTTAGTTTTCCCGTTTCACCAGCTGTGTATCTAGTCTGGGATTCATCGAGAACTAGTTTCCCATTCCTCTGTTTTTGGCTTTACCTCCTTAACATTAACTACTACTTTTCATAATGGCATAATGGAAAGAACATAACGCTCCAATGTAAGATAAATTGACGAGTACGGTTCGGAACGTAATCGTGAATCTATAGGTACATTGGTGTGAGATGAGATTCCGTTGTGTAAACACTTTTCTAAAGCAAACTCTTGAAACTCTAAACCATGTCATCTAAAATTACTGACAACTACGAGCCCTGGACTATCCTTACTGAAATTTATAATCCTGATTAACTCTCGTAATCATTTCAGTAACTGTAATACCCACATCAAAACATTGTTAAGAAAACCCTCTTCATTGAAAACTCTTTCAGAATCTCATGGTCGGACCTTCAACTTTGTCTTGTGTGCGGATATTGAAGAACACCTAGTAAACTGACACCCTGTCCCTTATGCACTAATGATGAATTCCCTTTTGACTCTACTGCTCTTCCCCTATGGTCAACCCTCTGCCTAAGTTGATTTATGGAATATCATAACAAACTCTACGATCAGATTTTAAAAAAGACAATCTCATTGTCGCAACTCCTTAAACTTCGTGTTGACTGACCTTTACCATAAGCACAATATTCCGTATAATCGATCAAACTCATGCAACAACCTCACCTATGATGAACACATAAGCGCTCTCTCATTTCGTTTTCCCTTTTTCTTTCCTTGGTTTGGAACCTTGACTTGAACCTTCTTTCATACAAGAAATTATATCTAAACTTGAAGTACTCTATATCGCTCATCTGAGGACTAGATCCATCACGCAATCAACCCGAAGGAGCAACCCCTGTTAGCCGGCGTAAGGCTCTCCATTTTCAAAACCTTCCTTTGAGAAACCAACAAAAACTGTTAAATATGTAATTCATGAAGTACAAACAATTGGTCGGCAAGGCGATACAAAGTACATTACGGTCTACCCTAGACAAAGTACCTTAGCTCAATCCTTCAGGCTAAAGTTGAGGAAAAAATTCAGATTTCCCTACTCTCCCTTCAGTTATAGTTGACATTGGCAAAGTAATGATTGGTGATAGGAACCACTTGCAATGTGCTATTAGTGTGGTGGGTTAGTTGCGGTACACCCTATATATAAACACTAACAGTATGCTAACGGTGGGGACTAAAGCCAGATCATTTACCGATCTTATCCCTTAAGCATATCCACTTCCGCTTTAACCTTGCAGAACCGGTACTCACACCAAAGACCATGAATCTCAAATTTCATAAAGCATGACCATAATCATTCATGAAAGACATTTCTCAACTCTTTATATTGTCATACGTTCTGACACCTATATCATCAATAAACCACAGTTATATTTTCAAATTTACACAATCAAAATTTCGGGACGAAATTTCTTTTAACAAGGGGATGATGTGACAAGCGAAAAACTTTTTGTTAAACATTTGCAACATTTCTAAAACAATTGTGACAGTAAACAATAGACGGGACGTCTACTTAATTCATTTTGATCTTTCAATGGACGGAAAGTTTACTGAATTCATGTTGTTCATACTTATAGATTGTCAATCTACCTATTTACTTAGCGACACTTACCAATTTTTGGGACGAAAATCCTTTCAACAAGGGGATAATGTGACACCCCACACTTTCACGTTAAAACCGTTAACCCAACACCGTTATCGCACACGTTATGCATAACATTTACACGAGTTAATAACGAGTCACACACATAAGTCTGTCAGTACGCGTAGGTGATTAATGTCGAATCAAAAATGTTTAATAATTTGGATATAACTGTTATGTGATAGATGATTAAATGTGTGATACGATTTAATACATTATACTTGCTTAACATGTTATTAGTTGTTATATAAAAATAATAATAATAATACCCCAAGCAAATGTTTATAAATTATCTATGTGATTTACATGCTAAATAATTATGTGTTTAGTTTGTAGCTTGTTGTGTTAAATTTCTATTGATGATGCGTAAATTGTACGTTTTCGGCTTTTATTAAACAGTTTTAACAAAGATATCAACGGGACTTATTTTTATTAACCCGGGTTAGTAGTTTAGTCATAACGATTTGCTATAACCCGGTTTGGTTTTAAAAAGGTTCGCTTTAAGCCGAAACTCATTTTAAAAGGGTCATTCTTGTAAATTTGATTAATATTAATTTAACTAATAAAAATTCCCAGCCCTAATCCCACCACCTCCAATTCAATCTTAATTCATGCAATTGGTGGTGTCTTTGATTGATTCTTATCATTCCTAACATTGATTGGTAAGTCTTATGCATCAATTTCATGTTTTGATAATTTATTGTGAAACCATAGATGTTAAATCTCTTTAATATTGATGATTATGATGATTAATTGATGAATTAGAAACTTAGAGATGTTGTAAACATGTTAGGGTTTGAGTTTTGATGATAACAGTTTGCTGACAGATTCATACTCGTTTATTGTTTGGTTTGTAACTCGGTGATACTTGATTTTTTTTATCGATTCTTGTTCCATTATGTTATTCTTTGAGTCTAGTTTCCAGAAAGGTATGATTTGTAATTTTTGGACAATATTTGAATGGTTTTTATGATTTTATAAAAACATAGGTCAAAGCTGATTCGAGGAGTTATATTTGGTCTGTCTTTCCGACACCATTACTCCCTAATTACAAAGACAAACACGTTGGTTCCAATTCTGGAACTTAGTATTACAATTTTAGGACACAACCCAATTGGCCTTGCATAATTTGGATAAATGAGTTGACATGAAAATAATTTTTGTTGCGCAATCTGCTGAACTGTTTGTACCTATCTGCAATGATTGAATATTGTGAGCTATTTATATATGATAAAAATATAATAAAAAATTTTTTAGAAACCTAATCCATATATTCTACTGTGATAAATTTTGTATAGCTTATCTTTGAGTTTTGCATAATGAATAAAATCAGTTTGTACATGCTAAAATTTGTCTCATCAACTGAATGATCATAAGTTAAGTTGTATGACGAATATTTGATTGTTTTGCCATGATATGATGTGTGGATACATGTTAGGACTTTTTGGTATAGTTGACATTACTTATTATCACCAACGAGTCGTCGGGTCATGTTTGTGTTTGTGTGTGAGTCCATACGCGAGTCTTAGAGTCTTGTGTTATTGAACACACTCTCATAACTTAAACACTTGTACTAAGTAGCAGTTAACGAGTCAAGTGCATTCATTTGGTTTGAGAAAAGTCCATTACATGCGTCACCAGGTGAGTTCATGTTTTTTCCAACTTGTTTTCTGGATTGAAAACACAACTATTTTCATATACTTGTTTTCTGGATTGAAAACAAAACTATTTTTGTATACTTGTTTTTTAGACTGAAAACAACAAAACTATTTTCCTTACTTGTTTTCTGGGTTGAAAACACAAAACATTTGCCTATACTTTTTTTCTAGATTGAAAACACGGACATACTTACATACTGGTTTTCTGGAGGAAAACGCAGCGACTTATTTTGGATTTATGTACTTTCTTTTATATCACAAGTGTATACTAGATGCCCTCATATCACAAAAAGTCCTTACATACCTTGAACCATTAGGATGGGATCGCCGGGAAATTTAAGTAGTACTACTGGGTTTGACAAACCCCACCTGCTATAACTCTACTGGAGGTCGGACGGGTGTAAATTGTCCTAACATACATCACCAGTGTTTTGTGATAGACCTAGTAAGAAGGCATACAGACATCAGCTTCGATTCAAACCTCTAGTAGCTTGTAAATGGGTTAGCTACCCTGGTATATTTGAAAAGTGTTAAATCCACATACACTATTTATGCTACGTATACTATGTATACTATTTTTTACAACAGCTTATGAACCCACCAACCTTGTGTTAACCCTTGAGTATTTATACTTGCCCAGGTTGCTAGATGTGTTAAGGGGTAGATTGTATTGCATGCGTCTGGAATCACACTTGTCGCATGAACTTTTTATTTCACATTATTTGCATTTGATGGGTTGTGCATGTTTTGAATACATGGTTCATTGTTTTTAAACCATTTACTTTTACGCTTTCGCAAAACTTTAAATTGTTTGGATTGGATTTTGTGTTCTCATGTTTGAATGAGACGTAAATAAATGTTTTGAATATTTTAATTTGGTTGTACCGTGTAACAAATAAGCTAGATTCTGGTATGTCACACGCCTTGCTAAAACTCCGTTAGTCGAAATTTAAGGGTGTGAAAACGATAATGATGTTGAAAGACATATATCATAGGGTCGGCTGCGTGTGGGCATGTGTCCCGTTAGAGGGACATGGTGTTTTTTCGAAAGTTAGCTTTAGATGTTTTTCTCTTGTGCTGCTCTAGAAGATTGTTCAAGAATTGATGATTTGGATCATGTTATTGTTATCACATCATTTATTTGAGGTGACATTATATTATTGGATGATGGCTAGGATAGTTTTGGATTCATGAAAAACTTTGAAAAGTATGTAACTTAAAATTTATACTTACATTTAATATCTACGAATTTGAACAGTTACACATTTATTAGCAACCAATTCAACTTCAAATGGTGACTTGAAAAGGCTTGTATTGAACTCCCCATTTAATGCTTATTAATTTTGAACGGTTACAACTTGCAAATTTACTACCCATGGACATGATTCACATGAAAGTATCAACTCTATTTTAAGTTCTTAACCTTAATTTCTTTTCCAAATTTAAATTAGTAGAAATATATTTTAGCATTAAATTATATTTTTGAACTTTTTCTGATTTAAAAATATAAGTTAATTTATTTGATTTTTAAAGTTGTATTTTTATTTTATTTTTGCAACCCGCCAGTCAGCCAAAAGCATTTGTTCGACCGCCCAAGGTTCACTTGAACGTTCTGAAGTTGTCCAAACGGTTGGACGGTATGTTGATAATGTACTAACGTGTCCATATAATAGACATTTAAGCCTAAAGATTATGTATATGTTTATTTTGAAAGCTTTTAAATTCAATATTTAATAATAGGGCAATTTCATATATTTCTTTAAATCATGTTTGAAAAGCATCGCACATCATGCATAAAAATTGTATTTTAGAAAAATATATAATTTAGTAAATTTAGAGTACAACTAAAACTCATTGATACCAATAAGTTCGTGGTGGAGTGGTCAGGGAGATACTTGAGATTTCATGTGACTCAGGCTTCATTTCTGCTCCCGCTATTTAGTTGCGGAACACTTGCTGATAATGGAAGAGTAGGCGGCGATCACTAGTTTGATTTTTAAACTAAACATGTTTTATCTCACCACACTATCGTGCCTTCGGAGCGAGTGTTCACGGGCGTCAGCTTAGCAGAGAGTTTTTCCCGGTTCATAGGGAGTGTCTCCCGATATACTAAATTTCACCACTATTCCATTTAGAGGATTCGTTGGTCATTAAAAAAAATAAAAAATAAAATTAATGCTCATTGACTATGGTCATTGTATATGGTTATTGAGAGTTCTCTGAATCCCGTTAAATCATTAAATTTCTTAATCTTAAATTAAGCATATCAATTGGTAGCCTAGTCTAGTGGTAAATATATAATTATATATGCCTTACAACTAAATGGTTATAAGTTGTAGTTTCACTTGAGATAAGAAGTAAAAAATAAAAAAAAATTAATTGTTAAAAAAAGAAATCTTAAAGCATATCGCATATGATTTGTTCTAAACATATCACTTTTAAAATTTAATATCTAAATAACAAACTTAACAATCACATTATACATTTTATAATCATAACAAATTTAATGACCATAAAAATAAATAAATGAAAGATGATTTCTCAATCTTTATTACCACCTCATGAACCTAAAGCGAAGAAAAAATCGGGGTACCAGGTAGCGTTGCACCAGCATCGACAATGAATGCATTGCCACTAACATACTCAGATGAGTCATGAATTAGATACCGAGCTAGTCTAGTCAAGGCTGGATCAGCCGTGCCAAATGTTCTTAACGGAGCGGTTCTTCTAGCCACATTGTTGAGCCACTCTTTCTCCATCAAACCTTTGGTTATCTCCGAGCTAAAAAGTCCTGGGTTAATCGAATTCACCCTGATCTTTAACACACCCAACTCGATAGCCATTACCTAATCAAACATTTAATCCCTACAACAATAAAACAAAAACAAATCTTGAAACACAAAT
Organism: Bidens hawaiensis; assembly: GCF_021521415.1. Classification (NCBI taxonomy): domain Eukaryota; kingdom Viridiplantae; phylum Streptophyta; class Magnoliopsida; order Asterales; family Asteraceae; genus Bidens; species Bidens hawaiensis. Next base: position 870,604 of record NW_027491069.1, on the reverse strand, counting down.
CCAAGAATCAAAATTACCTTTGTCAATGTGACAACACCGGTTTTCGAAGAAGAATAAGCAAGACCTCCGGGCAGCTGCCCGCGGTCAAGCCCCGCTATTGAAGAAATATTAATTATCGACCCCCCTTGTTTAGCGACACGCATGTGCATACAAACGTACTTTGACACCAGCCATGTTCCGGTCAAATTCGTTCTAACGGTACCATCCCATTCTTCTTCACCCAACTCCAATGGACTCAGCACGTTACCTATAAGTTGTAACCCAAATGTATATTTTTAAATCAATGAATATAATTTGTAACTTAAGGGGTGTTTTGGATTCGTTATTTAGCCTCCTTATAACGCATAAGTTATAAGTTACAAAGTTGTAACTTATAAATTATTTGATTACCTCTAACGCCCGCATTATTAATCAAAGCGTCAATACATCCAAACGCGTCCCACGCCTTTTTAACCGAGGCTTTAATCTCAGGACCCTTAGCACTGACATCAAGCTCCACCGCCACTGCTTGAACATTACCATCGGTCTGTCCGATTTTGTTGATCTCATTGCAAAGAGACACGAGGCGGTCAATCCTGCGTGCCGCCGCAACAATTCTGCAGCCGGCTTTAGCCAGGTCGATATAGAAGTCTCTACCGAGACCGGACGATGCTCCGGTGACCATGACAACTTTTCCGGCTAAGTTATGCCATGGCTCCAGTTTAGGAGAATTTGTTTGATCAGCCATTGTATGTGGTTTGAGGAAGTTGTGTAGAAGCTATAAATAAACTAGTATAAAGTGTTGATTTAGTGGGACCATGACACCTGGGTGCTGGTTAGTGGATCTGAAAGCCCATTTGAGTTCACATCAAACCGCCATGGTCCATGGTCAAAGTTGTCGGGTCAACATCGAAGTCAAAGCACTAACATATGAATTTCGTGCATCTAATAATAGAATAAATAAAAAAACGTGTAGAAGCAAACTAAAATGATTATGACCACTCAAAAGTTACACATTCTTTTTGGTCCGCCACATGAAAATATGAGTGTGTGAAACTGTGGATCACGTGAACAACCTAAGAAGGTCGAACATGACTTATTATACGGCAAGCTAATCTTTCAACATTTTCTCGATGCGATAATGATCGTGTTGGTCAATTGGCCGAAGGATCCACTTGTATACATCCTTGTTTTAATAATATAAAAAAAAGTAGCAATTTACATTTATTGCATTTCTTACAATTAACACACCCGTAACAAACTTCATATTTCAAATAAAATAATAAATACAGTATCAATCGAGTAATAAATATGGTATCAATTAATAAATGCAATCATAGAATATTAAGTTTTATATATGGAAAAATTTTCAAAATTAGCATTTATAAAAACAAATTTCAAGTTTTATGTATCATTTGCAAAAAACTTTAGAAATATGTGTCACATCCTAATCCAGGGCCTAGGAGTGTGACCATCAGTTGGTACCTGTTTTATAAATATATCAGAGTAGCGGGTTCATTTTAGTAGAAGACTTTAAATATTAAAATATTAATTTACATTATCAAAATTACTCAGGAATTAAACACCCGAGTTTCAGTTTTACAAAATCATAATATTAATTATACAAGGATTTATATTTATCAAAAACGAGCCATCTGTAGCGATCTTCTAATGACTCCCATCCTTGTATATCATCTATAATCATCTACTTACCTGCATAGGTGGGAAAAACACGTCAGCTATATGCTGGTGAAACGTTAACTCGATAAAATATTTATAACAGTCGTTAAATACAAACATAGTAAAGTCAGCAGGAATGCATGTCCATTCTCGGGATTTGTACCACTGCCCTACACACAAAATTCAAAGGTTCCCCGAGTATATAGCTCCTGTTAGGAGACAACCTTCCCCTAGGCTATATAACCCTGTTGGAGAACCGGTTATGACTGACTTGGTTTTGTATGCCAATTATCAGTTATGTTTGGATCCAGACACATGTGTATTCGGTCTGAGTTGCTTTTTATTATCTATTTTGTATTATAACGATTTTAGAGATTATATCTCATGCAAACATTTATCAGACTCTTTGTAATAAACAACCTGTCTATAACAAGAGTAAAATGAGTTCAGACAGTAAAAGGTTAACGTGTTCACCTCGTATGTCAGTGGATAATATCAAACTCCTCTTCTCAGTATGCTTAACAACCTATAATCATAATAGGCATGCATAAGTATCTAGTTGATACTATTCAGCAGACTTTAAGTCTGTTTCGGTTCAGCAGACTCAAGGTCTGATCAGCAGACTTAATGTCTGATTCAGTTCAGCAGACTGATCAGACTTAATGTCTGATTCAGTTCAGCAGACTCGAGGTCTGATCAGCAGACTCTTAAGTCTGACCTAACCTTAGTATAGTTATAGTCGTTTTATAAAAATACTTTGAATTTACGTATGATGTTTGGAATAGCACGCTTTGGCCTAATAAAGGATATCACGTTGACAAACTTCTCCAGGTAAGCAAACGGGTCCCGCGGTTGATTGGGATTTGTACGAATTGCTTTCCTTAGGCAAGAAGAGTCTACTAATGATACCCCCCTTCCAGTTACTACATGCCCGTCAAAATAATAGTTTTGATAACATTACTTCACATGGAAGCAACGTCTTTGCTTTATAAAACATTACTTGGAAAATAATTATAGTTTAACGACTATATCCTTAACTAAGCTATATCTTATGTATTTAAAGTAACTAGTAAAGTAACTTAATCTTAATCCTACCTTAATCGGCTTGACGAGTCTTAAGAACTAAGAAATCAGCAGCACTTCGACTTGCACTTCGTTTTCAAGATTAACAGCTCGTTCGGCAGCGTAACAACACCCGATTCTTTGCTAGAACAGCCTCGGAACCTCCAGAACTCTCTTGGCACGACTCCCTAGGTTATGTGTGTGAGAAAAGTGTGAAAATGGGATGAAAACGACTGAGCTCGTGGCTGCCATATTTATACCCGTTGTATCGCGAAGATGTTTGCCTGAGCATCTTCGCGATACGCAAAGTTGCATAAGTCGGCGCCGCAATTCTGCATGTCAACCCCAAGCTGCCACGTGTCACCACGTCACTGGATAATGTTGAAATGTGTGCCAGCATCTTCGCGATACGCGAAGATGTTCCTTTTTTGCATCTTCGCGATACGCGAAGGTGCAGAATTTCATTTTCAGTCCTTCTAATTCTGGATTTGACATTTTTAGCCCTTTAACTTCTAATCTTGACATTTTTTGCCCAAAACTAAATGGGGTATTTTCACGGTGTTATATCCTCCCCACCTTTAGAAAAATCTCGTCCTCGAGATTTATGTAAAGAGATGTGGATACTTCCGTTTCATATCGGATTCAAGTTCTCAAGTATATTCAGGTCACGTTGGGAATTCCATCTTACTTTGACCAATTTTAACCTTTTGCGTTTTAAGAACTTGATTTGACTATCTTCAATCTGTATCGGTTTCTCTACAAACTTGAGTTTCTCATTCACTTGTACATCCCTTAGAGGCATAGCAAGTGTCTCATCAGCTAGACATTTTCGTAGATTCGATACGTGAAATACATCATGGATTCCATGCATTTCTTCGGGTAACTCAAGTCGATAAGCTACAGGACCTATTCTTTCAATAATTTTAAATGGTCCAACAAAACGCGGACTTAACTTCCCTTTCTTTCCAAAACGAACCACACCTTTCCAAGGTGATACTTTGAGCAACACTTTGTCTCCTTTTTGAAATTCCAAAGGCTTGCGACGAATATCAGCATAACTTTTCTGTCTATCTCTTGTTGCTTTCAATCGTTCTTGTATCTGGATTACTTGATCAGTAGTCTTTTGAACAATCTCAGGACCTGATAGTTGATTATCTCCAATTTCTGACCAGCATACAGGTGTCCTACACTTGCGCCCATACAGTGCTTCAAATGGTGCCATTTGGATACTCGTATGATAACTAGTTATAAGAGAATTCCATTAAAGGTAAATGAGTATCCCAACTTCCTCCTAGATCAATTACACATGCACGAAGCATATCTTCCAAGGTTTGAATAGTACGTTCACTTTGACCATCAGTTTGCGGATGGTATGCGGTACTTAAGTTTAACCGCGTACCCATTGCTTTTTGGAAACTTCCCCAGAAGTTAGAAGTGAAGCGACTATCTCTGTCGGATATGATTGACAACGGCACACCATGTAATGATAAAATATTCTCAACGTATAATCGTGCCAGTTTATCCATGCTATAAGATTCCTGCATTGGAATGAAATGAGCCGACTTAGTCAATCGGTCAACAATAACCCAAATTGCATCATTCTGGCGATTGGTTTTTGGTAACTTCATAATAAAGTCCTTGGTTATCATATCCCATTTCCAAATCGGGATCTCAGGTTGTGTTAACAAACCTAATGGCTTTTGATGCTCGGCTTTGACCTTTGAACATGATAAACATTTTGCCACATACAGAGCAATTTCTTTCTTCATTCCAATCCACCAATAATCATCCTTGAGATTATGATACATCTTATCACTACCCGGATGCATCATATACTTGGATTTGTGAGCTTCTTCTAATATTTTCTCTCGTAGATTTCCAACCATTGGCACCCAGATTCTCTTCCCTAATCTGAGTATATCATCATCGCGCTTAACTAATTGATCTATTGTTCCATTTTCTTTTTCAGCCTTTATGTTATTTTCTTCTAGTGCCAACTTCTGAGCTTCCTTGATTTCAGTTAATAGATCAATTTTGAGTTCTAACTTCAAAGCTCGTACTCTTTTTGGCTTTTCGTGCTGTTTTCTACTTAAAGCATCAGCTACCACATTAGCTTTAGCTTCATAGTAAACTATCTCACAAACATAATCATTTAACGTTTCCATCCATCTCCTCTGTCTCATGTTCAATTCTTTCTGATCAAATATGTGCTTCAGACTTTTGTGATCAGTATAAACTGTAAACTTTACACCATATAAATAGTGTCGCCATAACTTTAATGCAAAAATTATAGCTCCCAACTCCAGATCATGAGTGGTGTAATTTTTTTTCGTGAACCTTTAATTGCCATGAAGCATAAGCAATTACTTTCTTCCCTTGCATCAGAACACATCCCATTCCTGTATGTGAAGCATCACAATATACAATGAAATTATCTTGTCCTTCAGGCAAGGCTAAGATAGGTGCGTTTGTCAGTTTCTGTTTAAGAGTTTCAAATGCCTCTTCTTGCTTCGGTCCCCATTCAAACTTAACAGATTTTCGGGTAAGTGAAGTTAATGGAACCGTTATCCTTGAAAAATTCAGGATAAACCTTCTATAATAACCTGCTAACCCCAGAAAACTTCTTACTTTAGTCGGAGTTTTGGGTTTCTCCCATTTGGTAATAGCTTCAATCTTTGCCGGATCTACTTGAATACCTTTCTCATTAACAATATATCCAAGAAACTGTACTTCAGATAACCAGAATTCACATTTTGAAAATTTGACATAAAGCTTCTCTTTTCTTAATGTTTCGAGTATGGTTTTCAAATGAGCTTGGTGTTCTTCTTTCGTCTTGGAATAGATAAGAATGTCATCAATAAAGACAATAACAAACTTATCCAAGTAAGGTTTGCAGATTCGGTTCATCATATCCATAAAAGCTGCCGGAGCATTAGTGAGTCCAAAAGGCATAACAGTGAACTCATAATGTCCGTATCGGGTTCGGAATGCAGTCTTGGATATATCTTCTTCCTGAACCTTCAGTTGATGATGTCCGGATCTAAGATCAATCTTGGAAAAACAACTTGCACCTTGTAATTGATCGAAAAGATCATCAATCCTCAGGAGCAGATATCGATTCTTGATCGTGACTTTATTCAATTCCCGACACATCCTCATTGATCCATCTTTCTTCTTAACTAACAATATTAGAGCTCCCCATGGTGAAGAACTTGGTCGTATAAATCCTTTCTCCAATAATTCATCTAATTGCTTCTTCAACTCTTTCATTTCAGTTGGTGCTAAGCTATAAGGAGATTTAGCAATCGGAGCTGTTCCCGGAACTAGGTCGATTCTAAACTCAACTTCTCGATCGGGCGGAATTCCAGGCAATTCGTCAGGAAATACATCCTTGAATTCGGCGAAATTGGGACCTCTTCTAGTTTCTTAGGCTTGGGCTCCTTGGTTACATAAGCCATAAATGCTAAGCAACCTTTACCCAAACAATGACTTGCTTTTATTTTCGAAATGATTCCTATTTTACCAGAATCTTTATCTCCGGCTATTCGCATCATTTTATTGTTTGGAGTTAGAATTTCAATAGCCTTTTCGTTACATAGTATTCGGGCTTAGATGGCGGCTAACCAATCCATCCCTAAAATAACATCAAATCCAGCTAACTCCATTGGTAATAATTGCACTGGCATTTCATATCCGGCTAGGGTAATATAACTATTTAATACCTCAGATATTTTGATTAATGACCCATTAGCCTTTTCTACTTCATATTGCTTACTTAACTTAGCTAGAGGTTCATTTAATAGACTACAAAACTTATAATCTATAAAACTTTGATTGGCTCCTGAGTCAAATAAAACTCTAGCACAAACATTATTGATAAGAAACGTACCAGTAATCACATCTGGTAATTCTCCCGCCTTCTGAGTGTTAAGCATGAATGCAAGGGCATTTCCTTTCTTGACTTCATTCCTGGCACCACTACCACTGGCGCCTCCAACTGTCGGTTTCCTTGTAGTGCATTCCGCACTAAAGTGTCCTTTCTCACCACAATCAAAACAGACGATTAACTTCTTTCTACAATCCTCCTCCTTATTTCCCGGTCGTTTACAAAAGTTGCAAGTTGAATACGGATCAAACTTGCGAACATCAACTTTCGGTGTAGGCTTCAAACACCTCCCATCATGTCGTTTACCACAGTTTTTACACATTGTTCGGTTAAACATGCTTGACCCTTCTCTGCCTTTTCCAAACTTCTGTCTACCATCATTCTCTTTCTTCCTTTCAACCACCATTTTTTTCTCTTCATCTTTATTTCGAATCATACTTTCCATCAGATATCCCGCTAATTCGATTGCGGATTCAATACTAGCAGGCATGTGTGATCTTACATGATCACGAATTTCTTTTGGCAACCCATATATATATCTGGTTACTTTGTTGTACTCCGGTGTAACCAAATGCGGTACCAGTCTACAGTATTCAAGGAACTTCGTATTGTATTCCTTGAGATTAATGCCGATGACCTTATGATTCCATAGCTTGGTCTGAATTTGATCAACTTCATGTATCGGGCAGAACCTTTGTTTAACCAGTTCTTTGAAAGTTTTCCACTCAAAATTGTACATATTACTCCTTCCCTTGATCACGATCAATGTATTCCACCACTCTAACGCCTCTCCTTTGATCATTTGAGAAGAGTACTGAATGCTTTCTTCCTCCGTGCATTTACTTATAATCACAATCGATTCTATTTCCTCAGTCCAACGGAGCGTTGTTATTGCCCCTTTATCCCCGTAGAATTCCTTTGGTTTATATACTTGAAAATCTTTGAAGGTACATCCCGTGCTAACCTTTATTCTTTTTTTTTACTCGGGACGTGTTCAGCAGTTGAACTTTCTTGTTTCTTTTCTTCTTCATCTTTTGTGTTTTTAGTTTCTTTTCTTTTTGAATGTACTGATACGCTATGGCTTGGTTGTGTTTGTTTTACTGATTTTGACTTGGCTAAACTTTTAGAATTAGCCGTATGGTCTTGCACCATCTTTATTAGAGGAGTTACAGCTTCCTAGATTAGTGGGGAAACCGTTTCTTTTATCATATCACGTATTCCTCCAATATATTCTTCAGGAAGTGAATTATTATTTTCAGGGGTCTTCGCTTTATCAGCTTGACTCCCTTGACTGACTTGGGTTTCTCGTGGTTCAAACATTCTGTATATCATAGGAATACATAAATTTAGAACACAACACGCAAACTTTTATTCATAATATTACAAAAGATAGAAATACAACAACAGTAGTTATATAATCCTAATCTTTGATCCATTTCTTAACCATCTTCTTCATCTTATCACATTTTTTTATGATCTTATCACCCATCTTTTTCTTCTTGATCCTTTCGTTTCTTAATTCATCCATCACTGAGTTGGGTGGGTTGGGATACCCTACCGGTGCGGATGCCGAAGGAAAAAGATAAGCATTTTCTCTCGGATACAAGTGAGGATTAGCTATATATGTCTGCATTTCCTCATCAGGTAGATTGGTTGTATAGAATTCTTCAATCAGACGAGCTTCTTCCCGTATCTTGTTTGCTTGTTCATCTATGGTCGGTACCGGTCCATGATACGGTGGAAAATTAGGATTATCATACTAATAAACCGATCTTCATCTTGGTTCAGCTAAGGTTTGAGCACCTGGTGGGGGTGATCCAAAATGCCATAAACTCTGGTCGGAATGACAGTTCATCCAACTCGAAGATTCAGTACTGGTTTCTTGCTTGACTCTACTTTGAACTTCCCTATCATACGGATAATAGTTCGGGGTACCGGTCATTGGAACACTTTCAGAAGTATCACTGGATATTTCGATTGGCATTTCTGGACTTCCTGGAGCATAAATTGGTTGGCTTCCGTAAGCCAAGTAAGGATCAATTTGATCAACAGAGTTTAACTAGTTTAGATTCATCGGATTTAGATCAGCCGGGTTTACGTACACTGGTTCAGTCGGATTTACCGAAACAGTTGACCACTTATGACCAAAATTTGTGCTAACTCGGTCAGACGGCTCAGCATCGGGGGCAGGATTAGATCGTCTTGCGACCCGACGTTTTTGTCCATAGTAGTTATTGTAAGACATCTGTGTATATATAATAACTTAGGGATAGGCAGACTACCAATCATAACTTATCCCTACTTATCAGATAAATGGTTAAAGCTTAGGTACTAATTTTAATACTTAATTCGCTGAAACCGATGGCTCTGATACCAACCTGTCACACCCCAATCCAGGGCCTAGGAGTGTGACCATCAGTTGGTACCTGTTTTGTAAATATATCATAGTAGCGGGTTCATTTTAGCAGAAGACTTTAAATATTAAAATATTAATTTACATTATCAAAATTACTCAGGAATTAAACACCTGAGTTTCAGTTTTACAAAATCATAATATTAATTATACAAGGATTTATATTTATCAAAAACGAGCCATCTGTAGCGATCTTCTAATGACTCTCATCCTTGTATATCATCTATAATCATCTACTTACCTGCATAGGTGGGAAAAACACGTCAGCTATATGCTGGTGAAACGTTAACTCGATAAAATATTTATAACAGTTGTTAAATACAAGTATAGTTTTCTGTTTCACAAACTCAGCAGGAATGCCTGTCCATTCCCGGGATTTGTACCACTGCCCTACACACACAATTCAAAGGTTCCCCGAGTATATAGCCCCTGTTCGGAAACAACTTTCCCCTAGGCTACATAACCCTGTTGGAGAACCGGTTATGACTGACTTGGTTTTGTATGCCAATTATCAGTTATGTTTGGATCCAGACATATGTGTATTCGGGCTGAGTTGCTTTTTATTATCTATTTTGTATTATAATGATTTTAGAGATTATATCTCATGCAAACATTTATTAGACTCTTTGTAATAAACAACCTGTCTATTACAAGAGTAAAATGAGTTCAGACAGTAAAAGGTTAACGTGTTCACCTCGTATATCAGTGGATAATATCAAACTCCTCTTCTCAGTATGCTTAACAACCTATAATCATAATAGGCATGCATAAGTATCTAGTTGATACTATTCAGCAGACTTTAAGTCTGTTTCGGTTCAGCAGACTCAAGGTCTGATTCAGTTCAGCAGACTGATCAGACTTAATGTCTGATTCAGTTCAGCAGACTCGAGGTCTGATCAGCAGACTCTTAAGTCTGACCTAACCTTAGTATAGTTATAGTCGTTTTATAAAAATACTTTGAATTTACGTATGATGTTTGGAATAGCACGCTTTGGCCTAATAAAGGATATCACGTTGGCAAACTTCTCCAGGTAAGCAAACGGGTCCCGCGGTTGATTGGGATTTGTACGAATTGCTTTCCTTAGGCAAGAAGAGTATACTAATGATACCCCCCTTCCAGTTACTACATGCCCGTCAAAATAATAGTTTTGATAACATTACTTCACATGGAAGCAACGTCTTTGCTTTATAAAACATTACTTGGAAAATAATTATAGTTTAACGACTATATCCTTAACTAAGCTATATCTTATGTATTTAAAGTAACTAGTAAAGTAACTTAATCTTAATCCTACCTTAATCGGCTTGACGAGTCTTAAGAACTAAGAAATCAGCAGCACTTCGACTTGCACTTCGTTTTCAAGATTAACAGCTCGTTCGGCAGCGTAACAACACCCGATTCTTTGCTAGAACAGCCTCGGAACCTCCAGAACTCTCTTGGCACGACTCCCTAGGTTATGTGTGTTAGAAAAGTGTGAAAATGGGATGAAAACGACTGAGCTCGTGGCTGCCCTATTTATACCCGTTTTTATGCATCTTCGCGATACGCGAAGTTGCATAAGTCGGCGCCGCAATTCTGCATGTCAACCCTAGGCTGCCACGTGTCACCACGTCACTGGATAACGTTGAAATATGTGCCCGCATCTTCGCGATACGCGAAGATGTTCCTTCTTTGCATCTTCGCGATACGCGAAGGTGCAGAATTTCATTTTCAGTCCTTCTAATTCTGGATTTGACATTTTTAGCCCTTTAACTTCTAATCTTGACATTTTTGGCCCAAAACTAGATGGGGTATGTTCACGGTGTTACATATGTATTATAAACTAGTCGTGACGAGTAGTTTGTAAAACCAATTAAAACTTGTCGCATGTCCTTAAACTAACCGTAACGAGCACATTCACTATTGTCACGACTAAATAAGTTTCATGTCTCGTAATCAACGCACACGAGTAATTCATAAGTCATTTAGTCGCGACGACTAGTTTCCCCGGTTTATATTCCCTAAACAGATAGTTTATTAGTAGTTAATTCATCACGGCTAGTTTAACCTTATAATCTACTCGTCGCGACTAAATGACTTATGAATTACTCGTTGACGTTGATTACGAGGCATGAAACTTATTTAGCCGTGACGAGTAAATAATTAGTGAACGTAATCTCTAATTGGTTCTACAAACTACTCGTCACGACTAGTTTACAATACATATTTCTGAAATTTATTGTAAATGGTATCTAAAACTTAAAATTTGTTTTCAAAAATGCTTCTTTTGGGAATTTTCCCTTTATATATTTATCATATCCTTAAAAAAATACATAAAAAGTTTATAGTTCAATAGTATCAAGGTGTATAGATAGTAATGTCCATCTTTATAAAATCATATGGGTATATGAAACCTTGGTGTGGCTAGGATAGCCGATTTCCACGATGTGAAACATTGTGTATGGGGTGCTTGTGTAATAATTTGTACTCGTTAATAAAACAATTATATAATGTTGTTTATCTTTTTTTTTTACGAATGTTCCGATATAAATTTAATTAAAAACAAAGTTTGTTTCAAAATATAGAACTTCGTACGTTTGTGTTTTTAAAACGTTTAGGGGTATGGTTTTTTTAACTATTATATTATTATGTAAAGCTTTTAAATATTGATGTAAAAACGAAGGAATGGCATGCTTATGAAATTTATGTGAAAATGATGTGGTTTCAAAATGACGGTTTCCACACCCCTCGAACATCGTATATATCAACTAGATCATTTTCTCTTTTAAGGGTGGAGGGAGTGGTCACTTGAGGATAGTGAAACTACCTTTGGCATTGACCAATTCTACACTACCACATCATTTTTATCATCAACTACCCTAAGGGCTGACAATGATGCACCCAAACTACCCTAAAGAATTTTATTTGTTAATTTAAATACAAAGGCAAAAATTTTTAAATAATTGTATATATAAATAAGAACTTTCATCAATAAAAATAAAAATTACAAACTAAAAAAAATTAAAAAATAAGAAACAACAAATAAGAAAATAAAAATACTACTCGTCATCAACGAAGGTTAGATTTAGAGAGTCAATATGGTCTTCAAGATCTTATCGTAGTTGGAAATGAATTGTCGCATCTTGTAACTCATCCATCACGCTAACGTCATAATGTGGATCGACCGGAGGATCTCTTATGTAGACCAGCAATATCGTATTACCGTCGTCTTTTAAGATCATATTGTGTAATATTACGCACGCATAAGTCTGAATATGAATTCTTTCAATTGTCATACACCGTAGGGGTCACTGAATTATACCCCATTTTGCTTTTAGAACACCGAAAGCACGCTCCACATATTTTCTTGCCGAAACTTGAAGCTTCGAGAACCTCTTCACCTTCGTTCATACGGATACAGTAAACATTTCACAAACGTCGACCAATTAAGGTAGACCCCGTCGGTAAGATATTACTCACGTTTGTATTATCAGCAATTTACATGGAACGGAGTGTAAGGCGCGGTTCCATTTCTATGAGTGAGAAATAGATGAGGTTGATGGAGAACACAGATGCCATTGTTAGATCCCGACGGACCACAAAACGCATGCCAAATCCACAAATCATTTGAAGCAGCGAATTCGACTATGACCGTTGGGTAAGAATGATCACCTATCATATATTGGCCTCGCAACTCGGTAGGACACTGTCACACCCCAACCGGCGGCGGAATGCTAGGGCATAACTTATAGATTGTTCAAAACACATGTGACAACTATTAAAGTGGCAATATTATCATTATCATATTAAATCTCAAGTACACAAGTTTGAAACGGAAATAACATCACAATAAAGCAAACTAACTATTACATCATTTTATTTAAAATAACCTAAGGCAATCTAGTGTCTTTGATCTTGATAATTTCATCACACATTCATACCTATGGCATATATATAAAATAAAAGTCAACTAAAAATAGTTTATGAATTTCCCACAAGTTGTTATGTAATATAATATGAGGTAAAAATCATACAATTCCATAAACATGCATATTAAACAAGCAAGTAATGACATATATAAAAATATTGATGAGGCCCTTTTTATTTGACATAAAGTCTAAATAGTAAGAGGAGCATATGATCATACTTATTGAGGCTACTGCGGCTATGAAGCAATAATAAACACAAATCAAACATAAGGCATAATTCATACAAGCAAGTACTGACACACAAGTCCATGATGTGAATTTAGTTTGAAGCAATGAGGCTAAATAAAACTAAGAGTTTTGCTAGGATATATATATGCTACCCCTAAAACATTTAAAAGAGTAAAAGGAGGTGTGAGAAATTCACTTGTTAAGTAGCGAGAAAAGAGAAAATAAGCAAAAATGTCTTAAGCGAGTGAACCAACAAGGTTTGGTTAATGTAACACCCTACTTTTTTTAATAATAAATTAAGAATATTATGTTAGCTTAATTGTGTGTTAGTGTTTGGATTATGATTAGGTTTGGGCTTGGGAATGGTTAGGAGAGGATTATGGGCCATAAGGCCCATGGACCCTATATATAAACCCCAAAATTCCCCCAACCACTCCTCATTTCACCATCTCCATCCTCCCTACACACTCATACTCAAGAACACACACACTTTCTCTCTCTAATACCAGGATCCAAATCCGAACCAAGGAAGAACGAATCTCGGGTGTAAACACCATCAAACAACAAAGAGCACGCCCAGATCCACGGGTGGTTCAGATCTGAACTCGAACCCGCAACCAAAAGGCGAGATTTAGCTAAAAAGGTTAAGTTTTAAGGTTGGATTGGACATGCAATCTGATATAATGATAGATCGGGCTGTAAGATGTAAGAAAAATATATACTCTATGAGCCGTAAGCAAACGGATCCAATATAAGATGGAAAGCTGATGTTCAGACCTTGTAAAACACGAGTAGACAAATTTGGTACGCATGAAATAGAATTCGCATGTACCCATAAAAAGAATAAAATCGGGCCATAAGGAAGAGTCATGGAGCAAAAATGGCTTCAAAATGGTAAAAACGAAGAAAAGGCATTCTGATCGCATGAAATAGAATTCGCATCGCACAGCCATGCGAAGCGAATGCTTTTGCATGCGAATGGTTCCATGCGAAGAGAATGGTTTCCATGCGAATGGTTTTCATGCGGAGCAAATGGTTCCATGCAAATGGTTTTGCCATGAGATGCGAGTTGTTGTAAAATGTAACCCGACTCATTTTTTTGATGCATTTTTTATAAAGGACTATTAACGAAAATAAAATTTTTCCAAGCTGACATGGCAGCTCGACCCCAGCCAGGGGCTCTGCCCCTTGGACCCTACTAGGGGCTGCCGCCCCTAGACCCCACTACCAGGGGCGTTGCCCCCAGACCCTCCTTAGTTGAAGAGTTCATTAACGTAGATGTATAAGGTAGTAGTAATTGATAATTGATACTCGTGACTTGTTACACAGGTAGCCGTGCACAGCTAAGGAAGGGCATTACCACTAACTCAGAGAGAAACCAACTACAGGTGAGTTCTAGCCCTTTCTCTTTGAAATGTTTTCGGGGCTGTGTGCATACTTGTAAGACTAGAAGTATATATATATGTATACATACATACAGTTATATACATATATGTTGAAGGAGAATAAATAATGCAAGAACAACAGAATGTGGTAAGAATTTGTATGTGCTTAGTTTGATAACCAAATATGATTGTAAGAGTCAAATAGAATATAATGAAAGAGTCAGGGTGGCAGGCCCTTCTAATACCTGGTCAAGAATGGAGTGGCCGACTCTATGATATCGGTGCAAGAGGTCTGGTGGCAGGCCCTTATAATATCTGTGCAAGAGGTCGGGTGGCAGACCCTTATAATATCTGTACAAGAGGTCGGGTGGCAGACCCTTATAATATATGTGCAAGAATGTAAGAATATTTGTATGCTATGTGAGAAAATGCAAGAATAATGTAAGAATAGTACCAAATAATATTTGTATGTAAATAAAGGAACGTGTAAAAATAATCCTATAACTTGATAAACTAGAACTCACTCAGCTTAGCTGACTTTTATTATGCACGCAGGCAAATAGGTTGAAGCACTTAGCTTGAGGCGAAGAAGTGTCATGACTATTTTATATTAGTATTTATGAAAAGACAATTTGTATGTTTAAGACAAAAACTAATGTTTTGTGATGTAATGTTTGAAGTTTTAAGTATTCCGCAAAATTTTTAATTAACTCTAATTTTAGAACTGTGTTTACAAATAAATCCAACGCCAAAGTAGGGCTCCCGGGAACGGGGCCTTACAATTAAACGAGCGACCCTAGATAAATAATTAACTACGATCAAAATGAGGTTGAGGAAGAATAAGAAAGATGGCCGCCATGTTCAGTTTATAAATTCTTAAACGAAAATGTTTGTTAAAAAATCTAATTTTATTATATTTTTATAAGTTAAGCGAAAAAGGTTAATTGCTTGATTTATAGTCAATTTTATTTTAGTTTTAGGAAAAATATATGTTATAATATTTATTAGATAATTTTAATGAGTTTGGTTCGTTTCCGAACAGAAAATTATTTAAGAAAACAAGTTAAACAAGTGGTTCGTTTTTGGTCGGACATGAACCCGGTTTTGAGTCGGGTTTATGTCTAACATATTTGAAATGATAATTTGAAGTGACATTTTGTAAAGGTTTGGTTTGGTTTTATTAGTTTTGCAAAATTTAGTTTTTTAACATAAAACTTTTATAACCGAACATTAAACGAGTCAACAAGCGGTAGTGAAACACTACCATGAATGTCGACATAAGGTGACAACATGGTGACGATACATGTTGTACAGAAAATAATAAATTACCTGGTGGTGGAATAACAAAGAAAAGAATAAGAACTTGAACAGTTTGACTTTATTGGCCAAACTTTAACTTTAGTACTAATGCAACAAGCTAGAGAATAATTGAGTGTAAATTGAGGTGTGACAAAGAAAGAGAAGATGTATAGGCTGATATACATAGGTCAAAAATCGTTGATAACAAGATCAAATTGAATTAAAGAGTGTGCTAGTCAAATGGCTAGTCTTTGAGACTTAGATCAAGCGAAATTAATAGCATTTGACCAATTGGTGACTCTAGATGGTGTTAAACAACTATTTTATCTACTTAAAATGTTGTTAAGAATGTTGATATTTTGCAATTTTGTTATTACAACTATTATATGAAATTTTGTTATTGCAATTATTATGAAATTTTTTACTAACCATAAAAATATGTAAATTTATATAATATGTTTTTTACTGATTATAAAAATATGTTAACTTATATAAGATACTTTTTTACATATTTAAAAATATGTAAACACATATTTAAAAAAAATATAAACTTATATAATGTACTTTTTATATATTTAAAAATATGTAAAAACATATATAAAATATAAACTTATATGATATATTTGTTACATATACTAAAAGTATATTTTTTACATATTTAAAATTGGTTAAATATGTAAACTTAATATGTAAACATAATATATTTTTTTACATATATTAAAAAATATGTAAACTTGTTTAATATAAACAAATATGTTACATATATTGAAAACTTTTTTACATATTTAAAAATTTGTAAAACTAATATATTTATTAAAATATGCTAAATATGTAAACTTAGTATGTAAATTTATTTATAAATTTGTTATATATTTAAAAATACGTAAACTAATTTACAAATTGTTATGTATTTAATAGTATATGTAAACTTATTTAAAACTTGTTACATATTTAAAAGTATATTAAATATATGTAAATTTATTTACAAATTTTTACATATTTACAATTTTTTTTACGTATACAAAAAATATATATGCTACATATTTAAAATTTGGTTAAATAAGTAAATTGTTTAATATGTTAAAAAAATATGTTATTTTTCTTATATAAATTCAACGTATATTAATTTAAAGTGGACAGTAACGAATATTGAAATTAAAATGCCATTAAAAGTAAAGAAAACTAAAAAATGAAACTTGTTGTAAAAAGTGATAGGGGTTTGATTTTGATAATTTAATTAAGAAGTAAAATGACGGGTTTTGATAGTTTGAGAAAAGAAAAGTTGAGTAGACGCGTTCTATATCTACCTATAATATTAAAGTAACACCATTTTTCTATTTGTTATTCAATTAGAGCCTCCACATACACTGCCAAGTGTACGAGTTTTCATTTTTATAATTTCTCATTCATGAATGATAAAATTAAAAATATGTTGTTGGTGGGAATCGAACTCACTACCTTGCTTTTAAAATGCATGTGGCTTATCAACTCAACTAGGATGAATTGATGTTAGTCTTCTATTCTTCTTAATTGGTATAAATTCATAACCTTCCATTTTGATTTCTTTTAAAATACAAATACAAATTTTTCTTATTAATCTATGTGTTTTAGGAAATTATTTATATCTTGTGAATTTATAAAATATGTTATTATGTATATTATTAAATTTACTTTTTTTACTTTTTTTTCACTATCTATATATCACATAGGCTCTATCTTAATATCAGCATATGTCATTAATATCTAGATGGGACCCATAATACAAAATTACCTCAACACCCATTTGGTATTATAAAACATTATTTAATTAAATTTTATGTACACCTTTTTCTACTTTAGATCACAACCATTGATAAAATTAAATGAATTGTTGTAATAAAGTTTTCATGATTTTCACAAATAAAAAGAGTTTTCGTTTTATCCTTCCCCGGTAATATCATTAGATAAAAATGTATATAAATTACTATTTTTATTTTGTTTAATAACCACATTTATTAGATTAACCAACTATTAAAGTTACCAGCAGGGCCAACCCTTGAGGGTGGCAGGGCAGAGGTGTACAAAACAACCGGTTTGGGACCGGCTTTAGGCGAACCGAACGGACGTAACCAGACCGGCCTATCTTG
The DNA here is from genome assembly GCF_021521415.1 of Bidens hawaiensis. Classification (NCBI taxonomy): domain Eukaryota; kingdom Viridiplantae; phylum Streptophyta; class Magnoliopsida; order Asterales; family Asteraceae; genus Bidens; species Bidens hawaiensis. The sequence goes on along the minus strand of NW_027491069.1, from coordinate 852,637 downwards.
TATCTAAACCGGTTTGAGTCAAACCATTGACCAAACCGGTTTTGTACACCTCTATGGCAGGATGGTCAATGGCCACAGGCCCGACACTCTGCTAGGCCCGATTTTTTTTTGAAAAAATTATATATATTTTTATTAAAAACAATATGTATATTTAATGTTTAACACAATTGCATAACCTCTAGCTTGGTCTAGTGGAAAATGGGTATTATTTACAACCAAGAGGTTGTGTGTTCTAGCCTCACTTGAGATATGTTTAATTCTCTTTTTATACAAAAGTTTTTACACAACACAAATTTTAACCAAGTAAGCCCATATAAAAATTAAAGTGTTTAAACCCAACAAAATACTTCTTTTAGTTAAGGCCCAAATAAATTTTCGCCTTATGCCCAAAAGTTTTTTACTTTCTCATAGCCGACCCTGGTTAACATAAACATTCTTGCTATTTTTAATTTAAAAAAAAAAGGAAACTAAACACTTTTCTAATTTCCACGAGTAAGTTAAATATAAATGCTATTTTTATCTTTTTATCATCTTATTTTGACACTTTTTTATACAAACAGAAGGTAAGGCTATTTTCAGTGTAAGGTTTGTTTGGGCTTTAACAAGTCCAGGTGTCCAACAACCAAACAATTATGGTATTTCAAATTTCAAGTCCTCACCTTATCAAGCTAAACTCCAAGCCTCATATACCAAACATTATGCTCATTTTTATTAAATTGATACTGAACATCATGAACATGAACTTAATATCTGAAACATTGTTTGGTGATCAACTCGAAATGAGCGGACTCAAAATTTCAAATTCATCAAACATCAATGTGGCCCCACTTTTTCCGAGCCTAAAGGGATTTTACAAATTAAGACATCTTACTATACTACTAAAACAAAACTATATAGACATGTGGCACCATTTTAACCTATCCATATAGGATGCCACATAGGCTCTTATCAATTTTAACAATTATTTAATTAAGTAATTTAAATTTAAATTAAAATTAAATATGTTTTAATATGTTTCTTTGTTTGTAATTTCATCCATAATTAGCTAGCTAATAACATGATGTAACCTCTATTTTTAATTACTCATAATTTACTAACTTATGCTACTAAATAGCCAAAATAGAACATCAAAAGCTATTTCACCATATAACACAATCGACATTGATAAGTTATTCTTTCATTTTCAAGCTTCTTCGTAAAATATTATAAAAATAACGGGCTTTCATATATTTTTGTAAAATGCAATTTCATATATTACCCTACCAGTAACTTCCATTATACTATATGAGTTCACTATATTTTCATACTTAATGCTTTTTTAATATCACATTTTAATTGCTTTTACAAATTATTACGTCTAACGATTATGTGATATTCTATTCTTATACACCTAATAATAAATTTACTAACAAATACGTTAAATTCATCCGATTAGTAAACATGCAATTCTCATAACTTTCTATTCATCCGATTTATTCTAATTATAAAAAAAAAAAGTTTTTACGTAAAATCATCGTAATTTACACATAAAGTCATAATTTTATATTTATTCAAATAAACAATCATATATGTTTATCTTACGAATTTATTAATTTCTGGCCGTGTGATACACCGGCCACTAACCTAGTTTCTTATATAAATAAATAAGCATAATAATTTTCTCTTCTATTCAGGTTTAATACATCAGTCATCAGACTTATAAAATTAGCATCCATATTTTATAGTCATTTGTTTCATTAAAAGAAGACTCGATGATATTATTCTTTATGATTTTAACAAAATTTAATATAATCATGCTAATGAAACTTTTAAGTCTTCTTAATATTTTTAGTAACTAGAGATGCATATTTTTCAAAGTGATGCAATATAACATTGTAACAAATATATAAATGACTACAAAAAGTTATATAAATAATGTATAAGTGATAACACAAAATTAACGCACGTTATACATAAAAATAATAAAACAAGATGTATTTACGTAAATTGCAATAATATTAGAGATTGAATTTCTTTGATATTTAACAATTGTAAATTTTATTTCCGAAGGATGGAATTCAACAAACAAGTAAATATTTTTGGTTGTATGGTTGTGTATTGTGTTACTAGGATATAGCCTGGGTGATACATAGGTGGCTAAAAAGTAAACAAAAATATTTAATTTAATAATATACATAATAACATATATTATGGATTTATGAGATATAAGATTAGTAAGAATTTTTTCTAAATAGTTTGTTGTTCGTATTTGCTAATTTTCGATTATGAGATGTTATAAGTATTTGCTTATTTATATTTTGTTGTTATTATTTGGTTTTTTCTTTTGTTGATATAAGTACTTGTTGGTATTTGTTGTTATTATTTTGTTCTTGATTTTGATTCTTTTGTTGTAATTTTTAGGTTTTTTTCTTTATTATTATAAATAATTGTTTATTTAGATTGGTATTGTAGTTGATATTGTTTCTTACGCTCTCATTTTTTTTATAAATTGACATTATTTTCTACGTTCTCATGTTAACACTAAAATGCACATGAACCTTCCCTCATAAAACTATATGCGTGTAAAACCTTTAAATAAATTCATTTTGGGTCATGCCTTATTGGACAAAAGAAATATACATAAACAATGACCAAAATAAATATGTTACAACAATCAAATCATCCAAAATGATCACACCGTTCCAAAAAAGTGTCAAGATACGTGATGATCAAGGGCGAGTTGAAAGTAGCCTAGCCGACACATATGCCAAGTTGTAAATATCACATCATCATCATCATCATCATCATCATCATCATCCTTTTTTATAAATTTCAATATCATATCATATCACGTCTAAACGAAATTCTTTTTATAAATTTCAATTTCTTTGTTGCCCTTTACCTTTCTTTCCTTTTTTTTTATAATAAACAATAAACTTCCCATTTACGTTCAAAGATTTCTTTTTTGTTAGAACGGAATAATCTGCACCATTTTCCCGTAATAAGACGTGAACCTTCACCATATATATAAAAGAACAATTTTTTTTCACTTTTATACCATATGGCATCGCATAAATCATTTTTCTCACAAGCTCATCAATTCACCCTTCTTATCAAAGTATCAAACTCAAAACCTTGGGTAGTGTTTGGTATGGATAAACGAGAAACATAATAGAATGAAACATTTTGAGGAAATGAAAAAAAAATTATCACCTGTTACCTCCTTCCTTCAATTACCCCAAAAACACCAACACCCTACCACCACCACCGCTGCCACCTATCGTTGCTACCACCACCAACACCCCTACCCCCGCCAACATCGCCACCCTTACCGCCAACACCGCATACTCACCCATCGCCACCAACCAGTGTCGGCCCAACCATTTTGGTGGCCTAAAGCATAAGAAAATTTTGAGGCTCTTACCAAGAATTAAAGAGATTAAATTATAGAATTTATAATTTTTATTTTTAAAATTTACGGAAGGATTATCGTGTTTCATATATGAGACTATAATACTTTGTATTTTTAATTAGAAAAATAACGAACTATATAGATAATATAGATTGTTAGGTGGATAACTAAAAAAAATGGAAATAACATAAATCAGAAATAACATAAAGAATCAACAAAATAAGAAAAATATCATTTATGTGACAGGAGAGGGAGTAGAACCTGGGTGGAGAGTGGGAAAGCTTAATTTTGGAAGTTATAAAACGTGCAGGTTAACCACTAGAGCAAAATATAATTTTATGTTATTTATCATATTACACATTATTAATAGCAGTTTCTCTATATATAAAAACTAGGTTAAATGCCCATGTCATACATGGGCTTGACAACTTAAATTCTGTAAGTGATAACTTTTGATAAATAAAGTTGAGTAATACATTAGTAAGTATGAAATAAAATTACAACTACTATTCACAATCTTAAAAATAAATTATAAATTTTTAAATACTTCTTTCGATACAACAATAGACGGTACACTAAAAATATGGTAACAACTAGAGTAAAATAGAATCATGAGAGCATAAACAGTACAATCGAAATAATACGAACCAGTCATCAATAGAAGAAAGCTTTCAGTCAGTCGAAATGTGCAATAAAAGAGAATCAATAAGGTTTTAATTGACAATATATTGACAGAAAGAAAGAGATTACGGTTATAGGGGAAAAGAAGGTGAGCTGGGTTCAGTTAAAGACCCACGTATTTTTAACAATGAACCCGCTAAGTAAGTTTTAGGAGTTAAGATTTTTCACATGCATGTAAATGTTTTCTTACATATAAAAATGATATAATTTATATAAGACAAATTAAATAATGAAAATGTTCAGTTTATAAAAATGTTTTATAAGCAAACATAATGTTTTTAAGAAATAAAATATGTTTTGTAAAAGCAATTAGAGAAATCATTAAACAAAAAATATATAAAAAGAACTTTAAAAATGTATAATTAATAGAAGAGAGAGGCGGGAAAAAATAGCAAGAAATGCATAAGGGAATGACATGTGGCATGAAAAAACTCTTATTTATTATATAGTATAGGTATAGATAGTTGGTTTTAAATGGGGGCCTTATGTTTTTAGGGGCCTCAAACCCTAGCTTGGCCCAACACTACGGTTGGCTGGCCCTGCCACCAATCATCGCCCCCTACCACCACTGCCACCCACCATTATGGCATGTCACCTACCACCATCACTAATGCCTCCACCCACCACCACCATTACGGCCCGTCACCTACCATCGCCACCGCCGCCACTCACTACCATTTTTATTTTTTCCTACATATTTTCCTGCATACCACGCTACACTATGTAATGTTTCATTTCATTCACACATAATAACCAAACATTTTGATAAAATGGTAATGATCTATCCATTTCTTTATTTATTCTATCTACCCGTACCAAACCTACCTGATTCGATGCAAAGTACAATGAACACTAAGAATATGTCTTCTAATTTCAAGTTGGACTATGATTTGTGGCTTCTAATTGGCGAACTATGACTCTCGAAGAACAACGAATCCTAAAAATGGAATTAGAACTATTTTTCTAATACACAGAATGAAAAGAACTAATATTCTATTTCACTTTCATTTCGTTTCTAACTAAACATGTCAAAGTAATAGAATTCAAGGGGCAGTCATCTTAGGCTTGACAACAAGATATTGATTATTTAATCATACCAGACACGTGTATTTGCAGAGGTAACAAGTGGATGAATCAGGTTCTTTCTAATTACGTGCACGAAGAATTTGAGAGGTGGGAGTGGGAGAATTGGTCTTGGGGCGGTTTGGTTCATTCGTGGGTGGACTATGGACCAGTTGACCACAGTCCACACACGTTGGTCTGGATGCTACAAGTGATTATTATTATTAATTTATTGTGTAGAATACAAGTTGCTTACGTGCTACATTAAATTCACTCATATTCACATATTTTTTTTTATTGGCTACGGACATTCACTCAATTATTTTTTATTGTCTCGTGTTGGTGTATTCAAAGACTGGAAAGAACTTAAAAGTCCAAAAACCCGAGAACATCCTTGAAGATATTATTAGTTTAAGTTTTTTATGGATAAAGAATAGCCAAGAAGGTTTGGATATAGATTGAAACAAATGAAAAATGTCTCTTTTGCAAAAGTGTTCCAATGCTGCGGCCAATGTTGCTAGCTTCTTGTTAGTAGGATTTTTGGTTTTGTTTTGTTGAATGGAAAGTTGTAGTTTAAAAAAAATATACTCTTTTTTCTAAATTACTTTAAAAGAAAATATGCTCCCATAGTCATGATAGGTGTTAAGCTATGATATTCACTCCGAGAAACAATAACCTTTAGTCCTTTACTACTCACTCATTTAATTAAAAAACTAACATTTATATACTTAACTTTAAAAAAAAACATTGGAACACATTTTGAAAAGTTAGTGACTTTTTTTCATTAAAAAAGTTTGAAATGGTTGTTAATGGAACACTTTGAAAATTTGATTACTAGGTGAATATTTCATTTTTTTCCCCTTCCAAATTTAGTTAAGATATTTTGTGTTCACCTAAATACCAACAATGCTATTGGTCAAGAAGCCAATAGACAATGGCTCGGGAAGGTTGAGCTCTAACCTCACTAGTCCAATGTTCACTAATCATCTATTAAAGTTAAGAAACTTGCTCACTATGCGGACGTTTAAGTTCACTTAATACCCTGCACTTTGAACACAAACGTTTTTTGATTATATAAAGTGATACATTCAAATATTTAGGATATTTAAATGTATATTTTGTTATTGTTTCATGTAACCTTTAGATTAGTGATTAACTAGTCGATAACAACATCAGCGATTTGAACTTTGAAAACATAAAACATTATTCAACATCTTGATACATTTAGCTCAAAGGCCATTTGGTATACATAATTAAGTAAGTAATATAGCAAATTCACATGACTTCCCGACAATTATCCAACTTTCCATAATATTTTTAAATTTAAGAGACAAATACACAAATCTAAGATTAAAAGAAAAGTTGTAAACCTTTATTTCAAATCAAAGACATCCTTTTCATACATTAACAAAAAAAAAAAAAAGTATGCAAGTTTTGTTGAATTCAAACTCGAATGCGGCCACATACATACATACATATACATACAGAGGCAGGCAGCCACCTTGATTCAACCCCACCACATTAACATACACACGCTGTCGACCTTCTCTTCTCTTCTCCAGCATCATCACTCGTTTCGTCCGCCGTATTTATTCACATTCCTATCCTAACCCTAATAACTCACCTATTCTTTAATTAAACCCATTCAATACAAATCACTCATATCTCTTCTTCTTCATATTCTCTTAATCTCTATTAATATTGCTTTGTTGCAGGTAATTTTCTTTTTATTTTTCGCTGATTTGATTTCTCTACTTTCTGCTCATTTTGGTGGGTATCAGTTTTTTTTAATTCCTCTGTTCTATATATTTAAAAAAAAAAAAAAAAAAAAAAAACAGGGTAATTGCTTTCTGGGTTGTTTATGTTTTCTTCTAAATTACCCTGTCGGGTTCATTGCAATTAGGGTTTGCTGAATTCTGGGTTTTGGGTTTGTTCTTCGGATCAATCTTTTATGTTTTATGCATAATAATTTGCACACTGATCAATTTTCCAGACAAAAAAAGATTACATTTTTATATGCTTTGTTGCAAGATTTTGAAATGGGTATGCATTTTTGTTTAATTATATTGAATTCTGATAGTTATGTTATTATCAGGTTGCATCTTTTGTCTGTTCAAGAGATTGTTTTAATGGTTAGTTAGATCTTTATTTCAGTGTTTTGAAAAAACCCATGTTGAAATTGTTTCAAAGTTTTTGATGATTTTTTGGGTTGTTTTGGATATAAGGGAAAAGCTCCAGCTTTCTTTGTCGAACTTAACGACTTTGAAACAGCAGTTACTGTCGGAAACAAAACGGTACGATGTTGAACCGAATCGATTCATTTCAACTTTCTTGAAAGCGTGTTATCTCGTTTTTAAAAAAAATATTAATTTATGCTTTCAGTATGTTATTTGTGGGACTGATGATCCGACATCGAGTGGAGTTCGTATTCTCAATAAGTTAACCAGTGAATGGTGTGTTTCTGAGTCGTTTTATTTAAGTTTTGCTTTGTTTTAACTTATGTTATTGACGATTACAAGCCATTAAATCTTTATTTTTTCACCTACAGGGTGATCCCAACGGTTCTAGGAACAAAACCGGAACCATTCAAGGGCCACTCGAGTGTGCTTTTGAATAAAGATAGAATCTTGATTATCAAACACAATTCCATATCTAATGAATCCATGTGGTTTCTGGAGGTGGGTGTTTCTTAAAATCCAAATATTATCAACCTTTATGTAGTTTTCATTTTTCACTAATCTTGATCTTGAAATGAACGTTCGTTACGTATTATTAGGTGGACACACAATTCATTCGGGACCAGAAGAAGAAACTTGAAACAGAAGTTGTCGGTTGGAGTAAGGGAGTTATTGGCGATTCTGACCAGCCCGTAGTGATTAGTGGCCCGTCTGGAGTCGGTAAGGGTACCCTAATTAACATGCTAATGAAAGAATTCCCATCAATGTTCGGGTTCTCGGTTAGCCACACGACTCGTGCTCCAAGAGAGAAGGAGCAAAACGGGGTCCACTATCATTTTACCAAGCGCGATGTTATGGAGGAAGATATTAGATCCGGGAAGTTTCTAGAACATGCTGATGTTCATGGTAATCTTTATGGTACTAGCATAGAAGCTGTTAATGTGGTTGCTGATGCTGGAAAGGTCCTTATTATGCATTCATCAACTTATTTTTAGTGTTCTATGTTAAATATAGACGAAAAGATCGATACTTTATGAATAGTTATTGAAATTTTGAGACGGTTGTGTAGAGATGCATTCTTGATATTGATGTTCAAGGAGCAAGATCCGTGAGGGCGAGTTCACTTGAAGCTACTTTCATTTTTGTTTGCCCGCCTTCATTTGAGGAGCTTGAGAAGCGCCTTCGTGCAAGGTTTGAATTTTATCTTAAATCATGTTACTAAAACAAGTTTTGACTTTTATATGGTCAATAGAGGGACGGAAACCGAAGAACAGATCCAGAAAAGACTTAGAAACGCGAAGGCTGAACTTGAACAAGGAAAGTCTTCGGGCCTTTTTGATCATATTTTGGTGAACAACGATCTTGAAGCTTGTTATGAACAACTTAAGGTGAAACATAAATTGGAAGGTTTGAACTGTACGTGCATTTTAATTTTATCTGATAAACTGTTGTGACTTTGGTGTAGAATATCTTGGGCATTGGTGAGAGCATGAACACTGTCTCAATAAGTATGTGCATAGAAATTTAAAGTTACACATTTTATTTTGCATCATTTATGCAGATTAATCATATTATTGGCGTTACTTTGTTGAATGCAGCTAGCAAGGTGTTTGATTTGCCTGTTGACTTCTCATTATCCAAAGTCAATGAAAAGGTCCTCATAAACCACGAGGCTGCTGAACAAATGTAAGTATTTGCATAATTCATATTTCATGCATCAAAGTCATGTTTGAAGTTTGATTCACGAGGTTTATTCACATAAATGTCTCTTGCAGGGTTGTTGATTTATCTTCCATGAAAGGAGGTGCGCCTGGACGAACAAGAGGATTGGATATATATGTTTATGACCCATAAACGGCGGTGACTTGTAAACCGATTTTTACTCATGATTTATCATTTTGTTTCTTATTTTAAGGTAGGCAAAAGAAAGTGACATGTAGCTAGTAAAGCCCATTTTGTGTTGGGGATTTCAAAATAGCAACCTGGATAGTCGTGTGATAACTTTCAGATTAAAAGTTATTTTGGTGGTTCTCCAAAACACTTTAATCGGATAACACTCTAAATTGAGACAAGAATTTCGTATGGAATTTGTGAGGAAGATGAACCAGAAAGAGCGTCAATCAAAATATGAACGATATATTAAAGCTAGGGCAGTTTCAAAGTTAGATAACAAAATTCAAAATTCGTTAATAAATAAACTCCAAATTAAACTTATGATTATGTGTGACATAATAATGATTTTCATTTTTCTAATGAAATTTTAATGAAGCAGTATTAACGAAAATAAAATTTTTCCAAACTGACCTGACAGCTTAACCCCAGCCAGGCACTGCCCCTTGGACCCTGCTAGGGGCTGCCGCCCCTAGAACTCCACAACCGGGGGCGCTGCCCCGGACCCCGTTCGTTAGGGGCCCATTTTGTGTTGGGGATTTCAAAATAGCAACCTGGATAGTCGTGTGATAACTTTCAGATTAAAAGTTATTTTGGTGGTTCTCCAAAACACTTTAATCGGATAACACTCTAAATTGAGACAAGAATTTGTGAGGAAGATGAACCAGAAAGAGCGTCAATCAAAATATGAACGATATATTAAAGCTAGGGCAGTTTCAAAGTTAGATAACAAAATTCAAAATTCGTTAATAAATAAACTCCAAATTAAACTTATGATTATGTGTGACATAATCATGATTTTCATTTTTCTAATGAAATTTTAATGAAGCAATATTAACGAAAATAAAATTTTTCCAAACTGACCTGACAGCTTAACCCCAGCCAGGCACTGCCCCTTGGACCCTGCTAGGGGCTGCCGCCCCTAGAACTCCACAACCGGGGGCGCTGCCCCGGACCCCGTTCGTTAGGGGCTTCGCCCCTAACATCATAGTAAACTAAAGAAAGCGTGCACTCCGCACATCCCGAACTTGCTTAATGTTTACTATGATTAAATTGATCGACCAGTTAATCCAACTACACTAAAATACTAACATTTTGTGGGATATTTTTTTAAACTTGATGAATTATGATTCATGAGAATTTCAGTTTTGGGGATGAGAATTGGCCATATATCTTTTTTGGCTGTAATATGAAAGTGAGGGCAGATTTGTTTGTTGGTGTGAGGTGTCATTGTGTGATTGAGTGGTGAGTGTAATGATGGTTTTATGTGGTACTTGGTTGCTTGCTAGTTAGGCTGAGGGGTGTGGGGCGCTAACCGGGGCGCTAGAGCCCCTCCGCTCGCGCCCCGGGGCGCTAACCCCACACCACCGGGGCGCGAGCAGGGGCGCGAGCGCGGAAATCCAGGCAGGCGTGAGGCTGGTCGCGGGAGAAGAGAGATAAAAGGTGTCTTGGAGTTCGAAAAAGAGCCGTTGAGGGGTGTGGAATTAATTAAAAATATATATTAGCTGGAGCCCCTCCACACCAGGGCCAGGGGCTCCAACGGGGGCTCCAACACCCCCCTTATCCAGTTTCTCTCTCTGCCACACGTCATAATATTATTGGCTGGAGCCCCCACTAGAGCCCCCATTAGAGCCCCTCACACCCATTAGCCTTACAACTACCATTGTCAGCTTTTGGCAAACATGTGAAATTGGTACTTCACCAATCACACACTTGCATAAAATTTTTAACCACTTGTTGCAAACTATAAGCATGTGATGAATCATGAATATGTGGTCAAAATGTAAGATCATGTGTAAGGTTGATGTTTGGTGTTTTTCTTTTTGGGTAATTGGCAAGTAGTTTAAATCTAGGATCTCTTAAAGAGATTAAAGGGTTCAAGTGACTCCACACTTTATTCAAATTTATATGTAGCGGCTACTTGCATATTACACAATTTTGGTTGAACTTAGACTATTTTTAGCAAGTAATGGAGTGGCTAAACTGATTTCCTTCCAATAAGGTTAGGATTTAAAAGTCTATTTGGAGCATACTTATGTGAATTCCTTTTATAAGGATTTTAAATCATTATTCATTTAAGGTTAGGCGTCGGGGCTCACTTACACTATTTCTTTCTCTCTCTTTCAAGTTTTTTATATTGGGCCTTTTATTTTTTGTTTCAGGACTTTTTCATAGAACCCAACAAAACTCATTTTAACCAGACAAAAGTAATTTTGGTAATTAGAATCAACAAAAATCGAGATTTAAATTATGACCTTTTGTGAAAAATTATCACGCGTCCCTCACACCTAAATTATCCTGCGATCAATTGGTATTAGATATTTATGGAACTCGTATTTTAATAAATTATAAACGTGTAGGAACTCATAAAAGAGTAGGAAACAAGAACAAGGCAAGATGGACCTACGAGGCTACAAACGTGAGATGGAGCAAGAGTTTTATTAATTGTATGACTGCGACATATGTCTCAAGCTGCTTTTATTATTAATAGTTTTGAATTTTGAACAATTGTCATCACGTTTTATTTTGGCGAAGAATATATATAACACATGATATTTCTTGCCGTTTTTACCATTGGGGAGGGTTGTCCAGCGAACCGGTTTTGGCCAAACCATCCATAGTTTCATACACAGCGGCTTGATTAGAAGGTTTTTTCTCTACTGATTTATGCAAGACTTCTTCCCATAAGTTAACAAAGAAATTAACATACCACACCTCGTTAACTTGGATTTGGAAGGTAACACGATTGTAGGTTCGGCAAATGACACGAATTTAGGTTGATGATATGATTGAGAAGAATTTAGACCTCGTGTTAATCATCAGCAAAGATACAAAATACAAATTCTACCACTTTACTATTTTTAATCCACCAACTTCATAGTTAATATAGTTTTGTTTTTAGTTGACTTCGACCATACTGAAACACCTTTGACTGCATTATCCTTTTATAATTCTTGAACGATTTTAAAAGACTGTCAATTTATATCAAAACACTTTAACTAAAACAAAGGCAACTTGAATTTGGACTCAAAATGAGCCCTTTCCTACGACTTGGTGTAACATCAAGAAAAACATATGATCAATTCTTCCAAGTAATTATAGCAATCCCAAAATTGTAATCCTTCACGTAAATAAAAAATTAACCACGGACCTTAAGGCTGAGCAAAAACTAAAAAAAGAGCAGCTCGTCTAAGGATCGGCAATGGTGACTTCAACCTCAACACCAGGTTCAATGGTGATTGAGGTGATTTGCTTCACAACGTCCGGTGAGCTGAAAAGGTCGATAACCCGTTTGTGCACACGAAGCTCAAATCTGTCCCAGGTGTTTGTCCCTACAAAACCAAGCAAATAATGCAACAAGTTAAACTGTAGAAGGCGGAAAAGCGCCAATCTGGTTGTCATCCACAAGTAGGGAAGGGATAGAAGTGAATTACCTTCACCGCAAGGAGACTTCCTTGTTGTGATGTGAAGAACCTTGGTTGGCATTCGAACGGGTCCTTTGACTCTTAGTTTCTTGTCTTTAGCACCACGAATCAAATCCGAACAAACTGCAGTTTAAAACACAAAAAATAAAACAAGCGGTTGCAACAATGATCAATTTGACCTATCTAGATAACCAAAGTAGATGTTAAAAATATCCGACTGCAATGGAATATATAAAACCATAGTTAAAGAAATAATACCTTTTTCTAGGTTGTTAACACTCTTGGAGGAGAGAGTGATTCTAATCTTGTGAATCTGTTCTTGGGACTCTTCCAGCCCCGGCTTTGTCGGCTTCATTGCAGCGTACGCCATTTTCACTTCTGTATCATATAATAATAATAATAATAACAATAATAATAATAATTTTTTGTTACAAATGTTTAATTCTTGACACACTCAGCAAGTTAAAACTCAAAATGCCATCTTCTAGTGTTGGCATAACAAGCTTAAGCATCATCAATTTCTAACACTGGGACATCAAGCTCAAAAATTCAAATGGCACAATGCTGCTAGTTCTATCACATAATTATCAGTACAGACAGACAGTAAAGAATTAGCATAAAAAGCAACAATTGAGCACATTAAACCATAAACTGACTGACTATACGTCTAGTTGCTTAAAAGTTTATCCGTCCATAATCAATCATTTACATAAAGTCAAAAACAATTGGCGGATCTGAATACTGGTAAATAAATTACAGAGTAAACAAATTGAGAGGGCCGTAAGCGTACATTTAATATATATGAAACTGTATAAGAACCTGCAAATTACTCACTCCGGCAAGATACAGCTGCTTGATCTTCTTGCTCTGCCTGATGAAACCCTAGTTCAGGTTATAGCCGTCTGAGAGAAGATGGAACCGGCCCTAAATGGTAGGCCCACATATAACTGGGCCTCATTAAGTTGATATTCGTTGATACTTGAGAGGTGGGGAAAAAAACTTTCCTGGACCCGACCCAGTGTGCCTGACCCGTGGGTACGGATAGAGGTGCAAAAAAACCCGAATCCGGAACCAGACCAGAAAAAAAACCTGGAACCGGTTGTTTTATACCGGAGTTTTTAATACCCGTACCCGACCCTACCCATAGGGTAAGGATAGGGTATGCATTTTAGTACTAAAACCCGTACCCAAAACCGGGCCCGATTTATACCCGGCAATACCCAAAAACCCGAACCGGGCTTTTCAAATACTGATCTAAACCTGAAATTACCCGAAAAATACCTAAAAATACCCGAAAATACCCCTAAAAATTGCAACCCCTTAAAAAAATCCAATCTATACCTGGAAAAAAACTCAAAAAAACCCAAAAATAGGGGTTTTTCAATACCCGAAAATAAGGTATTCAAATACCCAGTGTTAGAATACCCGGCTCTATGCCCAACCCGAACCCGATGCATAGGGTATGGTTGTTAGAGACAATACCCGGACCCGAACCCGACCTGGGTATTACCAATACCCGATTTCCAATACACGGTCATACCCGAACCCGGTTCCATATCCGAACCCGGGTATTTGAAAAACCCGATTTGTGCACCTCTAGGTACGGGCAAGGTTTCAGTTTTTTAGAAAAATCATATCCGGATCCGCTCGAACCTATACCACCTCTAACTAGAGATGTACAAAAAAACCGGTTTCGACCAAACTGGGTGTCAAACCGACCTAGCCCTCCGGTTCTAAACCAAACCGAATTGATTTGGACCAGTTTGACTTTTCATGCTCCTAAACCAGGTCAAACCGATTGTGACCAAACCAGTTCGATTTGACAAAAAAAAAACTGGTGTGCACACACCTCTACCTCTACCCAATCAAAACCCAAACCCAGTCCGGCCAAAACCTGATAAAATCCCGTCAAAACCCCGACTATGACTGGAACTGATTCCTGAAAATACCCAATTTGTGCACCTCTCTGTTGAGCTAGCCTGCCAGGTAATGTACTGCCGTGACTTTTATTATTATGACTATATAATGATACTAATAGAATTACTAAGTTAATAATCATTTAAATCAATAGTTACATACATGACAAGCATTATGTCTTTAAAAAAAATAAAATATAACTAGAAGCTGATCAATCTCGATAATCTCAATTATCAAATTTAATTACTTTGGTTTTCCATCAAGTAATAAATGTAGACGACATGATATCAAACTCGCTACCATTTGTTTCTCGTCCCTTTAGGGATATCCGATAAAATTGGAAGACTAGCATGACCCATATGGCCATTTGCAAGGATGACACGCACAATTTGTTTCGCGCCTTTGATACCTCAAAGACATGCATATAAACATGTTCCACTAGTGGTCATGTTAGGATAGCAACACACACCAATATGTAAAGGGATGGTCCATATGCATACCACTGTTAATAGAGGTGCACAAAATCAGTTTTTTAGGGTTTACTACTCCACAAACGGTTTTGCCAAACTGGCTACCATATTGGTTAAACTATTTTTTTAGACTATTAAAGATAAGTTGTCATCATATTAAACGTTATGTGTTCCTTTACTTTCGTAGTTTCGTTCATATATCGACTTTGTGCATATAAAGGTTGATGATTTGTTTTGGAGGTCCTGTTTCGAGTCTTTGGACCTTTTGCTATATGTGGGCACCAGTGGGACATTCGTATCAAAGGCATCTCCACACTATATCCATATAAAGATAAATATATCTATCTTATACTGTTTATGGTAAGCGGATGCCCTGTACATGAGGAACATGTGGTTAACATTTTAATACCTTACTGTTATAAAGTAAAAGCCTTTCAAGTTCCTGACTCAATCATAAAAGTAAGACTTGAGTTTAGGTTTGGTAGTTTGTGATTTGTGAATATGATAAAAGTATCACGCCAAATTTCAGGCTTGATCAAAAGTTAATCAACTGATAACTAATAGTGGGGTATTTAGTAAGGTAGCATAGTCATAACCGAATGTCGGACAACTGACATGATCGCCTTACCCTTAACTAAACTAATGGTGGCATTGACATGATTGTCTTACCCTTGACACCGGGAGTAACAATAAACTATCGCCTTACACATCAATTAACACATTACACTAAAATGGAAACTTAAGTGCCATGCATTAAAATCAAATCAACATTCAAATATTTTAGCACGTGTTAACACTTAACAGTCAAAACACTAATCCCACTTGTGTTAACATAATGACTTGCATGACATTGTTCTTGACACAAGGTATTTAAAAACGAACCAGGTTTGTTGCGACCCGTTTTAACCTAACCCATTTTACCACCTTTGCACAAATAGGTAGGTCCCAGCAGAGCCCAGTTGGACCCGCAAGACTCACCTTGAACAGGGACGTCTGCGCAATGACCAACTGCTCCAGCAGGACACACCATGCTCAAAGAACCTTACGCGCAGTACGCCAGCTGTACCCGCAGGGAAAGCCTCCCAATGGTGAAGTACCCCGCCTGTTCCCGCAGCTGCGGATACAAGCCATCAGGGAAGGCTACCCGCACTAACAGCAAGGCTACACGCACAAGGCATTAGTTACTTCAGTAGTCACATGAAGGAATGAGCAAGGCGGGAACACTCCCGCCTAAATGAGCCAGTCCGTATGCTTCTGGAAGGTCTTTCGTACTATACCAACTAAGGTATGGGCGGAACAGACAGTTTGACCAGAGCAGCCCATGAACTAATCACAGGGTGACAGCTCACCGACAACAATACGAGGAGGAGCACCCTCTAGTACTGTTTGTCACTATTAGCCGCTGCCTACTCACCAACCCTTACGATGGGACGCGCGCAGCCTACAGTTGGTGGAACAGTGTGTAGCCGGCAGTAAAGGAACAGTATACAGCCGACCTTATTACTGTTGGCCGTAACCTATCCACCAACCAGCATGGCCTATGCGTGGTCCACTGTTGGTAGAACAGGAATACTATTCAGCCGGCTGTACCTGCTTGGAAACCTACCTTCGGCTATAAATACTCCAACACCTTGGAATGGTAAGGACATTATCTGATATCTCAATCTTATCTAGCAATCTCTTAATATACACTTATATTCAGAGCAATCTAGTCTGATTCTCACGCCGGAGGGTGGTCACAAGGAGGAACCCCCCCTTCTCAGTGACGAGCTTACGGTGTCTGTTTTGCAGGTTTCCGGAAGAACAACCTTCTCTGCTGAACCTCATCCGTGGGAAACATTACTTAACCCCCAGATTATCTATAATCTGTCCAGGGTTCACTTAGTGTTTCTTCATTGGCGCCATCCGTGCATAAAAAGCTAGAACTAATTTTTAGTCTTTTCAAAGTTTCTGAAGAAATGGTTAACGTTACTCCGGTCCCAAGACCAGTAAGTGACCAAGAAACCCCGGTGACCACAACCCCAGTAACTGGGAACACCGGTGGTTACACGCTTCACGCAGGCTAAGACGATATTTTCAGGGTCACCCAATCACCATTCTCTCAAACTTCAAACTTGCAAACGTTCTAGGCAAACCCGAGTTATCGGGACGCCTAGCCAAATGGGCAATTGAGTTGGGGGAATACGCGATAAAGTATAAGCCAAGACCAGCCATAAAAGGCCAGGTTCTGGCCGACTTTATTGCAGAAGTGCCTGCATCGCGGGAAAAAAAGTGCCAGGAAGAGGCTCAACCCTCTCCAGCACAAGACATCAATGATGTCTGGCGACTCTACACTGATGGAGCAGCCAGTAACGAGGGTTCAGGCGCGGGGCTAAAGCTAACCAACCCAGCAGGCCAAGAATACACTTACGCTATTCGACTGGATTTTCCAAGTACGAATAACGAAGCCGAATATGAAGCATTCCTGGCTGGGCTGAGAATTGCGCGTAAGATGGGAGTAAAAAACTTGGAAGCCCACGTGGATTCCATGTTAGTAGCCAATCAAATCAACGGGACGTACACGGCCGTGAACGACACAATGGCCCTGTACCTCGCACAAGCAAAATCCCTTATGCGCGATTTCAATGACTGCAAAGTCATACACGTCAAGCGAAGTGAAAACAAATCTGCGGATGCGTTAAGCAAGCTTGCATTATTAGCCTTCACCCACATAGGAAAGGATATCCGCATTGAACTCCTCGAGACACCATCGGTCCCGCACAAGGAAATTTGTGTCATCCAAACAGGCACGGAAACATGGATGACACCAATAATAAAATACCTTGCGACAGGTACACTACCGGAGTCCAAAACACAGGCAAGAAAACTACGCTGTAAAGCACTGAATTATCAACTCATCGATGACATCCTTTACAGACGTAACTTTCTTGGCCCACTCTTAAGATGCGTGGACAACCAGGATGCTGACTACCTCCTAAGGGAAGTACACGAAGGCATCTGTGGAGTACACGCAGGTCCCCGCGCTGTTGTAGCCAAGCTAAACAACGCGGGATACTTTTGGCCGGGGATGCATACGGATGCACTGGCATACATCAGAAAATGCAGGTCTTGCCAGCTTTACGCACCCAACACGCACCGCCCGAAGAATGAACTTGTTCCAGTCACTTCTTCATGGCCATTTCAGAAGTGGGCCATCGATGTGACAGGCCCATTTCCTACAGCAGCAGGAAATGTTCAGTTCCTAGTGGTAGCCATCGACTACTTCACCAAGTGGATAGAAGCAAAACCATTAGCCCAAACAACCGCGAAACATATCAAAAAATTTATTTGGGAATTTATTATTTGTCGTTTTGGACTTCCACAGAATTTGGTGAGCGATAACGGCACCAACTTTGCTGACAAGAAGCTACAACAGTGGCTGAAAGAGCTTCAAATCACCCACACCTTTACCTCAGTGGCACACCCGCAAGGTAACGGTGAGGTGGAAAGGGCAAATAAGAGCATCGTCGAATGCATAAAGAAAAGACTATTGGAACACAGATCCGGCTGGGTGGACGAGCTTCCGCACGTCCTTTGGGCAAACAGAACGCTGAAGAAGGCCAGTACGGGAGAAACCCCGTTCAGCCTCACTTATGGCACTGAAGCCATGGTCCCGGTCGAAATTGGTTTACCCTCACCAAGGGTCTTGATTCAGCCAGAAGACAATGATGCGGAAAGACGGTTGGATCTTATGCTAACCGAGGAACGCAGAGACTTAGCCGCAGTGCGTGAAGAGAATTACAAGCGACAAATGCAAAAGTATTACAACACGCGGGTAAAACTCTGCAACTTCAACATAGGAGACTACATACTGCGTAACAACGAGGCTTCGAACCAAGAACGCCCGGGAAAGCTGGCCCCGGTCTGGGAAGGGCCATACATTATCAAAGAAGTCCTGGGAAAGGGCGCATACCGGCTCGAAAGGCTCGATGGCACTCCCATCCCAAGAACATGGAATGGAGCTCAATTACGCAAATGTTATATGTAGATCAATTCCAAACTTGTAAAGAAAAGGCCTAGAGCCACTTCTAATGGAAATGATTCTCCTTTCATAATGTGTTGATAACTTTACCTTTATACTTATAAACTTCCCACACTGGTGCCGGTATTCACCGCATAAATGGGGAAGAAGTAAGTCGTTACGTGTGGAAGGCGGCAAAACCCGCATAAACACAACGATAAAAATAAGGAAAACCTACACGCAGGTCAGATGTAAGTAAAGTTTAGCCATCCTTGTAAGTGCAAGTGACGGTCTTACCCGCACAATCACGAACAAGGAAGCAAAACTTCAACCTATCATCTACCACGTTCAAAGGTTATCCTAAAAAAGGATGAGGAAAACCTACACGCAGGTCAGATATGGTTAAAGTTTAGCCATCCTACTAAGTGCAAGTGACGGTCATACCCGCACAATCACGAAAGAGGAAGCAAAACTTCACACCTATTATCTACCACGTTCAAAGGTTCAACTTATTCTGAAACACTTGGAAAATTGCTAATTTAAACTAAAGTATGCAAGTCATATAACGTTTATAAAGCAAGGAATCCAATGAAAGAAGCGGTAATAGCCGCACAAAGATTTATATTTCATAAATACTCGTTACAACAATGGCCGGGTAACTACCCGCCTACAAGAAAATAAAACTATACAAGCTAAATCTATCCTAGCAGCGGGAAGGGATCTTCAGGATCAGGCTTCAGGGCCACTTCCGCTTGGACCAGCCCCATCAGTAGAGCGTGGCAGTTCAAGGAAAGCTTTGAGGATAGCTAGCCCATCATCAGCAGCAGCAACTTCGTTTACCTTCTCCACCACCGGATGCGGGAAGGCGGCGTATTGATTTACTGCTTGGTCATATATGGCTTCGGTATCTACATCGAATAAAGGGAAGTTGGAAGGCGGGATGCCTTTCTCAACGAACCCTAGACCAAGCAGGAAGCCGGCCTTTTCCCCATCCTCGTGAGAAGCGTTGAGGGCTGCGCTCATAGCATCGTCGTAAGATGTCTCTGAGAAGACACGATGCACAACCTACAAAGAAAAAATACAAGTGTCAGAACCTATTTACAAAGAAAAGCGTAAAGACATGAAAACTTACCTGAGACAACGCTTCTCGAATAAGCCATTCCTTGGCAACCAGAGCCTCTTGGAGGGCAGCTTGAGCTTCGTTACGGGCGCGTTCGGCTTCATTCTTGTTGAGGTTGGCAAGCAACACTTCTTTAGCCGCAGCCTCTTCGACGCCCTTTAGCTTACGCTCGGTATGGTCAAGCACCCCCCTCTGGTCCAAGATTTCTTGAAGCTTCTTAGCATCCTCCATCGCCAAGGCATCATGAGCCTGCTGGAGAGCCTCTAATTTCGCTTTAAGTTCTTCATTCTCCACGCGCAGAGGCTCAGCAACAGCTTCAGCCTTGGTGGCCCTCTCGGTTGCGTTCCTCGCAGTTTCCTTAGCCAGCCGAAGCTGTTCATTAACAGCTTGGGCAGCCTTGGAACGGGCCTCGAGTCGTGCCTGAACTTCAACCTCAAGGGCCTTGAAGGCCTTCTCCTTTTCCGCAGCTATAGCGGAAAGCCTTTGGTTCTCCTCCCGGATGGCCCGCGCCTGAGCAACTTCTTTAAGGCGAGCTGCTTTTAACTTGTCGTTTTCACGACAAAGCAGCTCGACGCGCGGCTGCATCCGAGCAAGGAGAACCCGAAGCTCATTGGTTAGCCTACCCTCCTGGTAGCTAGCCATGGCTTCCCCCAACGCACCACTAGGAGCAGCGTGACGAGCCCATTCCAGGCACTCCACAGGGGTGCGGAGGGTTGTTCCTCGGCGAATGTTCCATCGTGGAACATACACTTCATTGGAATCCGACACTGCAAAAAACAAAAAGCAGTTAGGAAAAGATGATAAAAAATATATGTAAAAAAATGGGCCAAAAGAACCCTACGCAACTGTAGGGTCAATTACAGGCCGATAGCCGCCGAACCCATCACCTGAACCCAACGGAAATCCATCCAAGAGGTCAGGCAGATGGGAAGGTGGCGGAGAGATGCGAGAACCCCCATGCGTACCTGATGGATCGGCCGTTGTTGCCGATGGCGGGGGCATCGTAGCAGCCGACGAGGTCGCTGCAGCGGAATCCGCAGCAATCGTAACCGCCGGCTCAGTGAAAGATGCAGTAAAAATCGCACTCACGGCCGGCGGTGACGTCATCTCGACTGGAACAGTCGGCTCAAAGGAGTGAGCAACTGAACCAGTGGGCGCAGGCGCAGCCGCCTGGGTCGTCGCCTCGGGTAGGCTGACCGGACCTACCGTCATTGGCGTGGAGGTACCACTCTGCGCTCCACCCTGGAATGCGTCAACATCCACGCCTGCGTAAAGAAGATAAGTGTTAACGATATTAAGCTATGGAGATAAAAGCAAAAGAAAATTGTACTTACGGGTTTTCTTGAGCCTGAAGGTACGGAGAGGCGGGGACGAACCCGATGGAGCCGGCCTCTTTGCGCCGGTTACCGTCGTCTTCTTGGGCTCTCCGGAGGTGACAGTCACAGCCTACGGAGCAGTGGTCTTATCACCACCGGGATTCCCCGCCACCTCTTCGCTCTCGGTCTCCGAATCAGACCGAGGCGCTGGATCGGCAGTGGAGGCCTTCTCCTTCCCCTTCCCGCCGGCAGCCTTCTTCTTCCGCACCAACGGAGGACCATCTGCGGATTCCTCATCAGAACATACGATTAGAGGAATTCCAGCAGAGGTTTCAACATTGAGGGGTCGAGGGTCGAAGAGCGCCTTACCTGGCCGACGGGCGCTAAGGATCTCATGGCCTAGCGGATAGACCTCCACGAACCGATCCGCCGTTTGTTCGAGGATGGGCAACTCGTTCTCATCTAGAGCGCGAGTACCCATCCGTGCGGGACCGTCAGCCTCCCGCGGGTTTAGGAGCGACTGCAGGTCGTTCCCCTCTGAAATAAACAGGAAAGAAGTTAGAAGAAATTCAAAATCAACAAAAGGGAAAAAGGCATACCGTAAGGAACAGAGTTCGAACCGTATTCGAGGACGATCGGAATCTTGCGCGCATCAGCCTCCTTCCACACTCGGCTCATCCCCAGCATCACCATCCCGGACTCCGCAAACCGGTAAACCGGAGATTGGACCCGAGATATCTTCGCAAACCATTCCGCCTCCTGGTAGTTGGGGGCGTGATGGCTGGGAAGTGCTTGCCCGTTTTTGAATTTCATGGCAATGGGGATGGCGCGAGCGGATATGAAGAAAAACTCACTCTTCCACGCGCGAAGACTGCGCTCGGTCGCACAGATCTTTAAACCCTTAATCCGGGTTGACAACGTGTACCACCCCTGGATGCACCTCCAAGTATAGAAGGTCATCAGGCGGTCAACATAGGGCTCGACGCCCAGTATCCGGCACACCCACTCGAAGTGGCGAATCTTGGCGATCGCCATGGGGTGCAACTCGGTCAAATGAACACCGTGCCTCTCAAGGACACGGTAAACAAACTTTGTCAATGGGAACCTAAGATTCCCATAAACAAAGAATGCTGCATAAACCCCGATCTTGCCTCTGGGGGCATCGTACACGGTATGATGGGGTTCAGGAAACTCAGGCTCGAGAGACTCGAGCATGAACTTCCTGACGACATACCGGTACAGATCGCCAGGCAGAGCACACTGGCACTCGCCAGCAGTACTCTTATCATCGGCTGTAGATTCAACATCTCGAGACGACATCTTGTGAAGAAAAGAAGAAAACGATTTCGGGAGAATGCTTGCCTGAAAAGGATGAGTATTCGCCGGAAATCGCTTAAAAGATGAAGAGAAGATTGAAAGTGTGGATTACAAAGAACCCTCTCCCCCTTTATATACTAATCGCAATTAATGCGGTGAAATTAATGCGGAGGAGAGAGAAAACGAAGGTGCAATGAAACTGTGACACGTGGCAAAAAGCAAGCTGGCAACAGCTGTTGACAGGACGCATACCATTAATTTCGCGGCCACGCGCCCGAAAAATCGCGCCCACGCGCCTGAAAAAGCGTCTGGAATGACCATGTACTGTCATGTCACCATAACTTCCTGCACGACCTGACACAGTCAGAAGAAACCGTCGCACGACGTTTCAGATGTTTGGACTGTTCCTATGATTCCACCAACTCTTCGAATTTCGAAATTCAAAATTCAAAAATATTCAAAAGTAAGCGGGAAAATACCCCTTACCGTGGCAAACAAGTAACCGTAAGACGGATGCGGGTACAGTGTAAAGGCAAAACCCTTCACATACCTAGCACCCGCAGGGAATTGAAGCCAAGAATAACTTGGCAACCAAGTAACCGTCAGACGGATGCGGGTACAGTGTTAAGGCAAAACCCTTCACATACTTAGCACCCGCAGGGAATTGACGCCAGGAATACCTTGGAAGTGAAGTAACCGTAAGACGAGTGCGGGTACAATGTCAAGGCAAAACCCTTCACGTACTTAGCACTCTGCAGGGAATTCAAACCAAGAAGGATCTTCTGGGCCATGCTTGCGGAAACGTGAATAACATTCCCGCACGACGGGAACGTCGAGAACTATATTGTTTGAAACTCCAAGATGGAATTGGTGGTTTTAACATAAATGATCACTATGTCGAAAACCACCAAGACCCCATGGAGAATCCACACAAGTGGGACTCAACGCTCCTGACGTGCGAAGAGGTTACAAACCTACCCGCTTCACACCCAAAGATCAAGCAGAAAAGTCGGGAATTTCTGCGTGACATCAGGAAAACCGCGGGATGAATCACCACGGAAAACCGAAAAACTATACCCTTTTCAAAACCCCTTGCTAAGTCCAAAAGTTCACCTCACTTTATTAAACATTCATGAGAAGAACATTGGACTGGGGGGACTTGAAGAGGTAGGTCCCAGCAGAGCCCAGTTGGACCCGCAAGACTCACCTTGAACAGGGACGTCTGCGCAATGACCAACTGCTCCAGCAGGACACACCATGCTCAAAGAACCTTACGCGCAGTACGCCAGCTGTACCCGCAGGGAAAGCCTCCCAATGGTGAAGTACCCGCCTGTTCCCGCAGCTGCGGATACAAGCCATCAGGGAAGGCTACCCACACTAACAGCAAGGCTACACGCACAAGGCATTAGTTACTTCAGTAGTCACATGAAGGAATGAGCAAGGCGGGAACACTCCCGCCTAAATGAGCCAGTCCGTATGCTTCTGGAAGGTCTTTCGTACTATACCAACTAAGGTATGGGCGGAACAGACAGTTTGACCAGAGCAGCCCATGAACTAATCACAGGGTGACAGCTCACCGACAACAATACGAGGAGGAGCACCCTCTAGTACTGTTTGTCACTATTAGCCGCTGCCTACTCACCAACCCTTACGATGGGACGCGCGCAGCCTACAGTTGGTGGAACAGTGTGTAGCCGGCAGTAAAGGAACAGTATACAGCCGACCTTATTACTGTTGGCCGTAACCTATCCACCAACCAGCATGGCCTATGCGTGGTCCACTGTTGGTAGAACAGGAATACTATTCAGCCGGCTGTACCTGCTTGGAAACCTACCTTCGGCTATAAATACTCCAACACCTTGGAATGGTAAGGACATCATCTGATATCTCAATCTTATCTAGCAATCTCTTAATATACACTTATATTCAGAGCAATCTAGTCTGATTCTCACGCCGGAGGGTGGTCACAAGGAGGAACCCCCCCTTCTCAGTGACGAGCTTACGGTGTCTGTTTTGCAGGTTTCCGGAATAACAACCTTCTCTGCTGAACCTCATCCGTGGGAAACATTACTTAACCACAGATTATCTATAATCTGTCCAGGGTTCACTTAGTGTTTCTTCAGTAACCAACATCAACTCATGAAGGAAAACATTGAACTAAGTTGCACATCTACTAAGTGAGCATACAAGTACAATCATATCTAATACTTTCTTTTCAGAAAAGTTTAATACACATACACAAGAAACTGATACTAATAGCAAGAAGCTTAGAACCCATCATCACCAACTCAAAAAAACCCGTCCATCAGTTCATAAGCCACCCGGCAAGCTATACTTAAAACAATCAACAACACTGCACAGATAATGTTTAACAAAAGCAGCCCACAAAAATGCATACGATATAACAAATCTCGTGAGTCATGATTCGCTAACTTTTGTTTTCACGAGAGGCATTTTCTTGGGAGTAGCCTCCTTAAATGCAGACGGACAGAGCCCACTAATGCTACATAAACTGCAAGAAGGTCGAAGAGGCGTACATATAGTTTGTCCAAAACCCACCAAAAGAGGATTAATCGGGATCCACTCTTCTTTCGGAAGCCACATCTGCAACGCCTCTCGCGTACCCTCTGGTGTCTTGGTCTGTGGGACCCAACCAAGACGATTACAAATGCGGTGCACGTGAGTATCCACACATATCCCTTGAACATTATCCCATGCTACATTCATCACTAAATGAGCCATCTTCGGACCAATACCTGCAAATAGATATTATTAGCAGTTTTAACTCATTCACATATATTCTATAAATAAGTCAACTCAGTTCATGTTCAAAGTTAGAAAATTTGTCTAAAAAAACGAGGTGAAAGGCAACTGACCCGGAAGTGACAGCAAGGCCTCGAGAGTGTTGGGAATATCTCCATTGTACTTTAACAGGGATATTTTTGCAATTTTCTTCATATTTGTGGCTATTCTTGTGTAAAATCCAACCGGGTAAATCAAGTCTTTAATAGTTGATTCATCAGCATTGTCGATAGTTTCTGGTTTGAGAAGATTGCTGTCGAGCAGACGCTGTATGGCTCCGTGCGTGACATTATCTTTGGTTTGGCTTGATAAAAGTGAGGATATTAAAACCGCAAATCTCCGTTCTTTAGGAGGAAGAGAATTACCGGCTTTCTCACATCCCATAGAGTCGACCGGAGCATCTTCTAACGACCTCATTTCACGGATTCCTTCAAGAACTTTGACCCAATTGGACGGCGGGTTGACCTCAGTTTTATCATTATTATGCGAGACGGGTTTAAATTTTCTCTTAGGCGAAATAACATTTGGCTTTTTAAATGCAAATTCTTCAATGTCGGGTAGGCTACTTAACTTCTGGTCTAGTGGCTCAACTTTTACAATACTTTCTGTAACGAATTCAGGCTTTTTTAATCTCTTTCTTCTAACAAAAACACGGGTACCTGGTTCGGGCTTTGGGTTATGCTCTGAAGATGTGACTTCTGGTTTGACAGATGTTGCTCTGGTATGCATTCAGTTAATGAATTTGGTTTGTGACAAAACTAAAGAAGGAATCGTGTAGTTTCAGTGACGAATAAAACTGAGTGATCAATCGAAATTTCAGACATAATAATAATAATAATAATAATAATAATAATAATAATAATAATAATAATAATAATAATAATAATAATAAAAAGGATGAAAAGTGGTGGAAAATACCTGAATTGGATGAGCATGTGGCACAATTGTTGACGACACAGGCGCATAAACTAGTTTTCTTGTTTCTCACTAAAATGAGAAGCAGAAAAAGGATATGAATCAATTAATTAATACATGATTGGGTAGCATAAGAATGACATACATGGAAAAAGTAAGTTCAAGCAGCATATTAATTCCGTAATTAAACCCTAATATAGGTCTCAAAATGATAGGAATCTGTGGGTAATGAAGATAAGAGAATCGATCATTTGAATGCGATATCCAAGTCTCAAACAAATTGGGGGGGGGGGGGGGGGGGGGGGGGGGGGTTTATTTTATCCGAACACACACAATCAATGGCTTGGCTTACACAAGTTAGTCATAGTATAGGCATTGGGTTCTTATTTTGCACACACACACACACAGAGAGAGAGAGAGAAGTGGGCTTACAATCGGTTGGAACTACGTCGACGGACGGTCGCTTCTCAAGTTCAGATCAATTTTTCTGCCATGGCTCCAAATGATACCTTCGTAAGCCCGGTTTTTAACGGTTTGTTTAGAACATAGAACAGGTCGTATAGACCAAACTGGTCGTTTAACATTTATTATTTAATAATTTTTAGGTAATTGGATTTTAATATTCTTTTATTTTTTCTTCTAACCGATAATAATCTCACTTTTGAAAATAGCTACAGCTGGTTTCACCTTTCATACTAATTGTTTTTATTGAAAATCCGTTAATAAAAACTTAACTCTGAGTTGGTTGATGTAAAAGTTACCTCAAATGGTGCTCCAATTGACGAAACGGTGCTTCAGTTTAAGTGTTTAAACTTCCAACTAATAAAAATCAAGCCGCTAATCGATTGGTATCATCTTTCTTATCAAAAGCCCTAAAATATTAGTTTGAAATTTGAAAAAACTTAACGGTTAACGAAGGTCTGATAAAAACAACTAATGTGAAAGGTTTGGTTTGATAATAGATTTGGCAAACCCACCCCTAACTATGTGGGTAGTTTACCAAATTACAATTTGTGGCAAAGGTTTGCCATATGTTTATATGACCGTTGGAAGATTTTTGAAGAAATTAAACCCATTAATAATCAATTTATTACATATAAATATCACCAACTCTTCACCATTTTTATTCATTCAAACATTTCATCATTTTTATTCACTCAACCTTCACCATTTCTATTAACTCAACCCCTTAATGGAAAATTTCTCAAACGATGATCTCGGGATATTCATATCGCTGAACGATTCTGATAACGATATTTTTTCAAATGATAGTAGCATACGCTTTTTCAAAGATCTCATCGAGCAAGGCGAAGAGGAAGACACGGCAACTTCATTACTCATTTCTAAAAAAATCGTCCGACGTGATCACGAAAAAGGTAACGAAGTTCTTATGAATGATTATTTTGTGGAGGAACCAAAATACAATGACAATGTTTTCCGTTACCGGTTTCATATGTCGAAACGGTTGTTCTTAAAAATTGTTGTGATGTTGAAGCACAATATCTATGGTTTCAAGTGGGATATGACGGGAAGATGAAAAAAAGTTTTACGGCAATACAAAAAGTCACATCCGCTTTGAAACAACTTGCGACAGGTAATACTCCGGATGAGGGTGACGAGTATTTATGTATGTCCGAAAGGACTTCACGAGAATGCCTACAATTTTTCTGCAATGTCGTGACTAAAATGTACGGCGATGAGTTCTTGCGTAGGCCGACAAGCCACGATGTAGCGAACTTGTACCAACGACATGAAAAAGACATCACATTCCTGGGATGTTAGGTAGCATCGATTGTACATCTCTTGATTGGAGGATGTGTCCCAAAGCGTTACGAGGCCAATATAAGAGAGGCGATCATAAATACCCAACCGTCGCAGTCGAAGCGGTTGCGTCACAAGATTTATGGTTTTGGCATGCGTATTGTGGTCCGCCCGGCTCACTCAACGACACCAATGTTCTCCAGACATCTCCAATATTTCTCACTCAACGGAATGGGACTACACCTAAGTGTCCATTTCAAGTGAGTGGACATACATACAAACATGGATACTATCTAACCGACGGGATCTACCCTAAGTGGTCAACATTTGTGAAAACGTTTCCATTTCCGACTGATCCGGATAAAAAAAAGTTCAAGAAATTGCAAGAAGGGGCAAGAAACGACGTGGAGGATTCTAGAGCGTTGATTGCGGAACAACGCGAGAGTGTAGCCAAAGGGATGTATTATAGAGACTTTAAGACATATACTCGGCCACACGATCATCTAGAGGACAAGGTGAAGAAAATCGCTATAACCCGCAAACGAGAAATTACGGAAAAATATAATTGGCTGAAGAATCATCTAGTTTAGATGTTCGCGTTTTAATTTTTTGGTTTGATCATCGTATTTTGTTTTTCTAGTTTTCAATTATGTAGTATTTTTAATTTTAATAAAATTTTAATTTTAATTACATTTAATTGTTTTATTTATTTTTAAATTCTAACAAAAAATAAAAAAAGTTTTAGGGTAGTTGTGGGTAGGCATTTTCAGTTATTTTCTGGTTTGTGAGTATTTAAGGATACAAATAAAATAACGATTAACGATGTATGGTTTGACGGTGCATGAGTAGTACTCATGAGTGCCTCCGTTCATCTTATGCTCATTTTGTAATTCTAGCATAAAACATAGAAGGAATATGCTTTGACTTTTTAGGGAATTAAAGTTTTTTTTTTCTTTTTTTTATTCCAAAAATCACAAATCACATAATCTTTCCTTTCTTAATATTTATTATCCTGTCTATTCTAATTTTCTAAACAACCTTCGTCCTTCACGGCCACGTGGGAAACCATCATTGGATACAAGGTAACTCCTCAAACAGTAGTGGCAAAAGAATAATCAGAAACTCTCTTAGAGAGGGTGTTAGGGGATGAGTTTGAAAAATGCTTATTGGTTTATTGGTTTTTTCAAGTATTTATCAATAAGCAAAAAAGATGTTTGGCAAATGTAAAAGCCCTTTTCTTGTCTTTTTGATTGGTTTGAAAAAACACTTTTTTCAAAAGCCCTAATTTGGGGCTTTTCAAAAATGTTTTTGGTTTTTATATTGGATTTTACTACTCTACTCACCATT
The DNA here is from genome assembly GCF_021521415.1 of Bidens hawaiensis. NCBI lineage: Eukaryota > Viridiplantae > Streptophyta > Magnoliopsida > Asterales > Asteraceae > Bidens > Bidens hawaiensis. The sequence goes on along the minus strand of NW_027491069.1, from coordinate 823,046 downwards.
TACCCTTTTTGGTCATTTTATGTAAATAAGCCAAGTCAAGCATTTTTTAAAAAATGCTTATGACTTTTCAAACCACATAAGCTAATCCAAACACTTTTTTAAAAAAATCAGAAGAAGCGAATAAACACTTTTTACAAAACTTAATTTGAGAGTTAAATAAACGATCCCAAAGCGCATATTGAACAACTGACCTAGACTGATTGGACTGGCTGCCTGGATGCTTCAAACTTCAACTTATCCAATTCCAGATCCAAATCTCCGTTTGTTCAAGGTAATCAATCCATGGGTGGCTCTACAGGCAGAATCTGGTATAATGACATACTGCCGTTTACAGCAATGGTGAGTGTGGAGTGCATCATAGTAGGCGGTAACACACTCTTCAAGTCAGCCACTTCTCAAGGCATCAATTCATACGTCTTCATCGTTGGCTTCCTCTTCCTCATTCCTTGTGCATTCATCGTCCGCAGGTAACTTCTTCTTTTTTTAACCTAATTGCATGCTTCATTATTCCCCAAATTCCAATTGAATTTTTAATTTTTGCAGGAGATCAAACGTTCCAGCGTTGAAGCTAGCTATTGTTGTCAAGCTTTTTCTTCTTAGCTTGATCGGGTAGTAATCTATGTTGAAATTAGTATTATATTATCTCTAGAATTTGTTGAATTTTTCAATGTTGATTGCTTTTTATTCCACTAGATGAAATGAGCCCTAATTTTTAGGCATTACTAGTAACAAACTGTTTCGGGTAGCCTAATCGAGCCGTCGTGGGAGTGACTCGAGATCGGTTCGATAAGAAACTTGAAACAAGCCAAGCCCGGCCCCAAATAAAGCTCGTTATGTATTACTAAGTTTTACCTATGTTGGACTTCTATATTTTAATTTCTCACTGCACATCAGAGATCGAGGCGTGCTTAGGGTCGTTTAAGGTTTTTCTCAAAATAGATAAAAATAATTAAAAGCGTATATAAGTTGATTGAAAAATAATAAACAAGCCGAGCTCGAGCTTTACAAACATAGCTTGAAACAAGCTGGGCTCGAGCTCTCGTAAGTCAAAACGAGCGGAATTTAAGCCTAGTCGAGCTCGGGCTTGGTTCTTTACACCCCTATTCCTGTAATTAGTTTATCAATCATTTATGTAATGATTCACATGCTGTTAATCCAGGTACCTTTCTCAGATATTTGGATATGTTGGTATCAAATACAGTTCTCCAACACTTTCCTCTGTTATGAGCAATCTGGCACCTGCTTTCACCTTCATACTTGCATTCATCTTCAGGTACCTTGTAACAAATTTCCACTTTAGTCCATTGAATTCTTCGTAAAACAAGAAATCTGACATCATGTTAATGTCTTCAACTTCGGGTCCAATATCAAGTATTTTTGTATTTGTTATTGTTTTATTAGGATGGAAAGATTGAATTTTAGAAGCTATACCAGTCAAGCAAAGATTGTAGGAACAGCAGTGTCAATATCGGGTGCACTTGCGGCGACCTTGTATGATGGTACATCGGTAACATTATCATCAGATTCATCAAGCTTGTATTGGATTATTGGTGGGATTTTGCTTGCAAGTCAGAACTTTCTGCTTTCATTTGTTTTGGTTTCCCAGGTACCAAAATTTGCATATTATCCGGTTCATATTTGACAAAAAATTGAGTGCTTTCAGTGACATTGCAGGCACAAATCATGATCCAGTATCCAGTGGAACTAATGGTTGTTTTTGTGTTTGGGTTAAGTGGGTTGATTGTAGCTGCATTTGCAGGGTTAATTATGGTGAGAGATTCAGATGCTTGGAAACTAAACCTGATATGATGCTAGCTTCTATAATTTACATGGTAAGAAACTTGAAAGTTGAAACAAAATTTGCATGATTACATGTAGCATTAGAGTTTCAAAATATCCTTAAACAGGGCATCTCTACTGGATTTCTGAACGGTTTGATTCAAATATGGGCTTTGCTGTTGAAAGGGCCAGTCTATGTAGCCATGTTCAAGCCATTTTCAATAGTGATTGCAGTTGTGATGGGTGTAATATTTCTTGGTGATTCTCTCCATCTTGGAAGGTGTTTCCTCTTACTTGAATTTGGCATTATAAATTGATATTACTTGTATATAACTTGTTAGTGACAATGTTCATTGTAGTGTTGTTGGAGGAACAATAATATCTTTAGGATTCTATGCTGTATTATGGGGAAAAGCAAAAGAAGGCGGTGGTGTTCGCTACATGGAAACGTCATCCACCCGAACAGAAACCAATCCTCTGTTGCAAGCCCATGCTATCGAAGATGGGGGGCCGCAGATTTGACTTCGACAACTAAAGAGAGAGACTACCCACCAAAAGAAGTTAATTTGGTTTGTATAGTTGTACTTGAACTGATATAATATGTAAAAGAAATTAGATATTGACACTTTTATAAGGTTAACTATTACCACATGTACCTATTGGATTCATCATAGCTCCCAAAGTTTACATTCAAAATGTTGCTTCCACATACTGAAGTCTGAGCACACTTGTGACAATCCCTAGTGAGGAGTCAATTTGTGCCCATGAGAACACTTATGGTTCACAAAGTGCATGAGATTTTTGTCCCACTTGCGTCTAATTGTCTCACAGAATGACAGAACATGTATATAATGTGGCTATATATATAGATATGTATATGCATACATACATGAGACATGAGAGGCATGTTCAATACATAAGCAATTTTAATAAGGGACATAGTGAATGGAATGTAAACAGATTTAGTAGGAGGGAGAAGAAAAAATGGTTAAAAAATCTATCTCAAGGTTAAAAGCAATATATATGATTATCTATATGGTTCTCGAGCTGCTATGGGCGGGATTACACTTGCTAACTAATGGTTGGGGGTTGTCACCATGGTTGGAGATAATAGATTGACGGGGTGTTTTGGGATTCGTTATTAGTTATTTTAGCTCCTTGTAATTATTTATTAAGTTAATAAGTTTCAAAAGTGTAACTTATTAACTATGCTCTCTCACATTAAAAGCAATCCCAAACACCCACTGAATGATGATTACAAGACCATTATTTGATTGATTCACTTTCAATGTGGGCCATATAATCTAGGATATCCCCTTATTTGAATATCAGATTTTTAAAATTTTTTATTAATTATTTAAAATTCAAGTTTCCTTATATTTATCTTTCTTGTTTAGTAAAATAGTATTTAGTATAAATTGGATGTTAGGGTTTAGTGTTTAGTTAGTTTTTGATTGAATTTGAATAATAAGAACTTTGTTTTTAAACCTATGGTTTAGTTTATCGATATTTGATTAACTAAAGTGTCATGAGCTAGTTGAATCCTATAGTTTGTCGTTTCAAATTGGAAAGGATTTTAAAATTTAAGTAAACGAGAATGGTTTGAATTTTGAGCCACAAGCTTCGGAATTAATTATGGAATCTTCTATTCAAATTGATATTGAGATCAAATTATTTACCCATTAAACATGATTATATGTGTCAGCCACAATGGTGGCATACATACCACGCAACAAGGATTAAAGACATGTGGGCTTCATGTTTCTGAATTGGATAATTCAAGAGAAAATGGCGGCTCAAAAATTAATGCTAGCCACGTGGGTGTTGTGGAACCTAATCCACTTATGTCAGTTATATGTTGGCGTCACCACAGCTCAACTTTCCTAAGCCCTGTGAAGAATAGCAAACAGGGATTAAACGGCTTGAAAAGCAAGGGCCTTCAATGCTACTCAAGTCCAACCTGACACCGCCAGTTATGTGTCACCTACAACGAATAAAGTGAACCAGAAACGAGCCAATACTTACTTCCACCCGGGCGGTATGTTCTGAGTTGTGCGAGGCGATTTGTGAAGTTAAATTGTTTATTCAGGCCATGATAATGATAATTCAGAATCGGGTTGATGTTTCTTTCGATCCAGATGACTTTGTTTGAAAGGCAAATCTCGAGTATGAGTTTTTTTTGAAGAGAGAGAGAATGATGCAGTAGCATCCGGCCCGTTAACTCGGCCCGTCCCAAATGCTTATTTTTATTTATAAATAGGATTGTTAGGTCTTTTGTTTAGTTGGTTGATTGTTTTTTAATAAAGAATTTGTAAGCTTTAAGCTTGTCAACCGAAGCTTTCGGTTTGTTCTTGAGCCATTTGATTATTACCGTGGAATCGATATAAAAAAGGGGTAGCGGCGAATGTGGTTTTAAAATATTGGATTTTGCAATTAGGTAACGGCGCATCTTGTTGCCCGCCTGTCTTCTGTTTCGATGTAATCACCTAAGAAAAAATCAATATCACCTTATATATCATAATCATAGATATTACTATTGATTAACGCAGCATGGCCATCACCATCATCTTCATGTAAGGCGCCCCCAGTTGTACCATGATTATGGTTTGAAAAATATGCATAACTTATTTAAAGCATTAATGACCTGCACAATAAATTCAACCGGTTTGATATCAACTAACCACTTTTTTGGTTGCTTTTCGAATAATTTGTTATTCCATCTAGATTATGAAAATTCTGTTGCTCCACCGCCACCGTAGTGCTATTAATTGCTTATGACAGAGTTGTTGGGTGGTGATAACTGATTAAGCGTGTAGAGTGGATTTGTTTTTGTATATAAAGCCTCCATATTATGAATGAATGCTAACTAATGACAGATTTCTTTACAACATTTGCACGTCACGGATCCCCCACCCACCCACTTGGATTTAAATCTCAATTTCATTTGACCCCACCAACCAAACCCCCGCTCTACCAACGACCCACAACGTTTCTGGCCTAACCGGCTCGCTACAACCCGAACCGTTTCTACCCGACCCGTTTTTGGCTTTTTTGTTCCGTTTTGGTTGTTTTTGTCAGTTTCATATTGGTTCGAGATCGCTTTTTTGCTTCGGTTTGTCAATTTTTCCGGTTCGGTTTCGTATTTTTTGGTTCGTTTATGTCGGTTTCTTTGGTTTCGTTTCCGTTTGGGTTTAACTTTTTGTTCGTATTGGTCGGGTTTTTCGGTTCAGTTTCCTTTTTTTTTGTTTCGTCTTGGTCGGATTACTCGGTTTGATTCAGGTTTTTTTTGTTTCGTTAGTTTTTTTGGTTTTGATCCAGGTTATGTTTTTTTCCCTATTTTGGCAGGTTTTTCGATTTCGTTTAATTTCGGTTTCTATTTTTTGTTTTGTTTTTGTCTGTATTTAGGGTTTCGGTTCGGTTTCCTTTGGTCTGTTTTGTTCTTTTTTTTTGTGTCGTTTGGGTCGGTTTTTTTGGATTTCTTTCAGTTTGGTTTTTCTATTTCGTTTTGGTATGTTTTGATTTGTTGTTTTGATTAGTTTTTTCGGTTTCGTCTCGGATCAAGTACATTTTTTTGTTTGTTTTGGTTGGTTTCGTTTCGGTAGGGGTTTTTTTGTTACGTTTTGTTCGGTTCAATTTTGATGTTTTTAGTTTTTCCTTTGTTTCGTTTTGTTCGGGTTTGGTACTTGTACCCGGACAAAAATACCACAACCAAACAAAATGAAACTGTCGAAAACAAAATAAATCGAAACCGACCCATAACCGAAAAAACTTGTCTAAAACGAAACATACTCTGTTGGGAATTCCTGAGTCGGCCCGTGGTTTGGTGCGTGGGGGCGGCTAGGATATTAACTTGGCGTAATCTATACTATATATAATACTTAAGTCATGGGTAAATTAAGACACCTCTCTTTTAAGTAATTTACAACTTATAATGCATAATGCACATTATATAGCATGTAAGATAAGGACAAACTTGTCTATTAAAAAATACGCCTATAAATAGTTACAACATTACCCCCTCAACTTTACTCAACTTTTGTAAATTTAAGAAATAGTTACAGCTTTGGACCTTCATCTTTACCAATGTATTTCTTTTAAATTTAATTGTTAACCAACTTCCCACCAACGATTTTCCAGCGGCTGTAACTTTTTCATATGTTAATATTCTTTTAAGAAAATTACACCATAAAAATGAGCATTTTATTGTCTTTAATTTGGGTATGCTATTGCTATAGTTTATTCCAATTAAATTAGGAAGTTACGTATGGGTGTTCACAATTCGGTTTTAACAGCTTCTAAGTTAAGCAATAAGTCAAACCGTCGGCTCATATTTTTTCATTGAAAACCGAAACTGAATTGTTGAAAATTCAAACTGAATCGTTATTAATGGTTTGGTTTCACACATTGAGCTTCAATAATAAGTTTACCGACTGGCCTGGTTTTCTATGACCAGTTTTCATTATAAAGCATAAACCAAACCGTTGGCTATGGTTTGAACATTCTGAAACCAGCTAACCAAAAGTGATGATTGGTTTAAACATTTTTAAGGTTTCAAACGAACCTTGAACATCCGTAATTTTTACATGATTACTAGAATTTTCGTTCCCTGTCGCATCGCACGACCATCCGTCTATACTATATATAATGTAGCACTCGTGAGCAAATTAAGACACTAGGTTTTTAAGTAATTTACAATATTCAAAACTTTATGTACACCCTATAAAGCATGTAGCATAGGGGCAAAGTTGCCCACTACAAAATATGTTTTACGTAAATTCAATTTGTTAGAAAATAGTTACAAAATTTGCCCTTAAAATTTACTAACCTTTTGTAAATTTAAGAAATTGTTACAACTTTTACCCCTCATCTTTACTCATGTATTTGGCAGGTTTATATATTTTCTTATTTTTCTTCTATGTCTCTAAATATATTACGTTTAAGGAAAAAACAGAGCTTACCGATGCATCGTACTTATTTTTGTCGACGTTTCCATATAAAATTTATTCAATCCGAGGTACGGTTTATAATGTACAAGTCACTAAAGTATTAATGCACAATTCAAATATGTAACTATAAATCAATAAAATGTTTAAACACATAAATATACATTAAAGTACAACCTATGTTTTGTTTTAGTTTATAAATTCTGAAATTATAAATTTAGTCCTCCATTTATACAAGTCACATTACAAAAACGAAGTAATAAAATCAACTCAAATTAATGTTGCATGAAAATGTAACGGCTTCACAAAAAAGTATGAATGCCAAACTTAAACCGTGGGCATAACCGTTAGCAACAGGTTTTCGTCGAAAACTGAAAACGACCGGCCAGAAGTTAATGAAAAAAAATCAACCGTGAAATCAAGCCATTAACCAGCTTGAACGGTTTTACGGTTTTAAATCAAATAACGAACACCCATAAACTTATTACATGATTACCAAGGTATGTGTTTCCCGCTGCATCGCGCAGGCACCCGCCTAGTATTAATCAATTTATGGATTATTATCTAGTTTCCTATTTTGATACATGTTAGGAAGATAATTATCCTGGAATTGATTAGTTAGATTCCTGGTTATGGTATAGCGTGTTAAGTTAGCTATAAATATAGCATTGAGGGTATGAGACAATTTATGTCACGTTTTTTAGTCAGATTTCTTGATCAATAAAGTTTGGGTGTTAGCCAAAAACTGTTTCTTTGTTCATTTTTATAATGCACCTCTGATTACCAGAATTGGTATCATAGCGGTTAAGCTCTTTCCCGGTGATCATCGTCAGGGGCGGCCCTACAGTAATATCGAGTGAAGTTAGGGCTTGAGGCCTCCGACAAAAATAAGGCCCCGTTTAAAAAGTTTAATATTTATATATTTGTAGAAAATCATATTTAAACTATATAAATGAAATTGAAACAAAACTATATGTTGGCCTGGTGGTTATTGTATGAGGCCTCTAAGTTTGTAATGCTCTCAACCCAGGTTCGATACCCTATTATGGCATATTTCTTATTCTAGCTGCTTTCTCTTTTTATTTTTTATTCATCTAGTTGCTAAATTTTTCCCAATCTCCATTTGACTTTTTTCCACGGAAAATATAAAATGAAAGTTTGGGTGATTTAAATACAAATAAAATATTCTTTTTATTTGTATTATATAAATGGTTTATTTGATTTTAATAATTCCTGATATATGGTATCGGCCGATAATAATTCCAAGTCAGTTTATTTTTACTGGCGGTCCCAAACTAAAAAAATTAATAATAATCCCAAATGGTCCCTCCTTAAAAGGGGCTTAACGGCGCTATATTTTTTTTTTCTAATTTCAAACTAATGTTTTAGGGTTTTCGTACGGAGGGAGAATACAAATCTATTGATGTAAAGCTTAGTTCGAAACAGTGCTTCTAGACGACGAAGCAATGCTTTAATTCGAGTGTTTGAGCTTCCAATGAACAAAAATCAAGTCGTTTGGATCACCGTTTCGAGCTAAGTTTTACATCAATCGACTCGTATCCTCCTTCCAATCAAAAGCCCTAAAAGATTGGTTTGAAATTTGGAATATATATATATATATATATAGCGTTGTTAAGTCCTTTTTAGTGGGGGGTATTGGGGGCTGTCAATGCTAGCTTTTATAAATTTGGGACCACCGATGCTGATAAACTGACTTGAAATTATTATCGATCTATACCATTTAATATGGATTATTAAAATCCAATAAACCTATATAAAACTTCTTTTCTAAAACAAAATTTGAAAATTTTGTAGTTTCATATACGAACCACCACAATCACTCGATATACAAATCAAGCTTATAAATTCTGTAATTTCATCTCTCTAACTTTTGATAAAGGCCCTGATTTTTCCTACGCTTTAGGCCTCCAAAATGGTTGGGCCGCCACTTACCATCGTTCTAAAGCGCGTTTGATCAAAGTCGTGATTGACACAAAGTAATCGATGACCGGCGAATAGGCGATCTTTGCGTTAAATCAGAATTACATTCTGCAAAAAGAAGATTGGAGTTGGTTTAAAAGGAATTCTTATACTTGGACCCACCCTACGACGTTTCTATTTGCAAGTGTGATTGTTGGTTCCTTGGTGGCAAAAAAAAAAAAAAAAAAGGTCAAAGTTCATTCATTTTTGGTTTATTGGATTTTAATACTTCCCGGTATTGGCCGATAATAATCCCTATTTATTTTATCACCAATGGCAATCTCAAATTTAGAAAAGTTGGCCCCAATAGTCTCCCGTTAAAAAGGACTTCACAACGTTATACTTTTTTCCAAATTTAAAACTAATGTTTTAGGGCTTTTGATCGGAAGAAGGATACGAGTTGATTGATTTATAACTTCGTTCGAAACAGTGCTCCAAAACGATGAAACGATGCTTTCAATTCGGTTGTTTGAACTTACAATTAACACAAATCAAGACGTTTGGATCACTGTTTCGAACTAAGTTTTACATTAATCGACTCGTATCCTCCTTCCAATCAAAAGCCCTAAAACATTTGTTTGTAATTCGGAAAAAATTATAACGGCGTTAAGTTCTTTTTAACGAGGGATCATTAGTGGCCAACTTTTTTAATTTGGAACGCTGGTGGCGATAAAATGAATAGCGATTATTATCGTCCAATACCATTCAATAGGGATTGCTAAACTCCAATAAACCTTCCTTTTTTTTTCTTTTCAGAAGACGATACGAAACAAAAGGAAAGAAATAAAGACATTGGCTTAATTCTTTTTGTTTATGGTTCAACTAAGTTTTGATAAGATTGTTATAGCGGTTAGAGTTTGAAGAAGAACGATGGACGATAAGGAAGCAGTGAAGACAAGCAGTGAGTGTAGGAACGGGAACCCGAATGCGTTCCAAAGTCCCATGCTTACCTTTACCAATTACATGGTATGGGCTATTCGAATGAAGGCACTCTTGAACGTGCATAAGATCATTGTGTCTTTTTGTTTATCATTGTATTTTGTGTTTATTTTCGTCATTGATTGTGTCTTATTTCCTTGATATTGTGTCTTTTTTTCCTAATATTGTGTTATATTACTCAACATTGTGTTATATTTTGTACGGCATTGTGTTGTATTTTGCGATTTATTATGTCTTTTTTTAGTTACAATTGTGTCTTTTGTTCATTTTCGTCATTGTGTCTTTTGTCTCTGCATTGTGTCTTTTCGACCTTTTTTTTTAACGAGAATTAGGGATGAGCTCGGTACCGGTACCGAAATGTTCCGTACCGGTACCGGTATTTAAGGTAAAATTCGCGAAATACCGGTACTATACCGTACCGTACCGGTCCGAAAACTCAAAACCTTGGTACTGATTCGGTACCGACGGTACCAAATCGATACCGATTTCGGTACCGGTATCAATCGGTACCATACCGATTTTTACTCATCCCTAACGAGAATGACGAGGGAAACATTTTTGTTTTTTTTAATTTTTTCGTTTTTTATTTATATTTTGAGTTATTATTTTTTTATTAGTTGTTTAGAATTTTTTGAGGGGTTTTTTATGTGTCACAAATAATTATCACATTTTTTATTTTTATCTCCATATGTATTTTAACCTTTCCTTTACAGATGGTTGCTTACATTGAAAGGGTATATCTGGGAACTTAAGTTAAAAAAGCATGTCAAGAGATTATATTTGGAAATCATAAAAGGTTGCATCGTAGTAAAAGAAAAACGAAAGTGACTTAAAAATTCATGACCAAAATATAAACTGTGACAAATTGTGACCTAAAGATTAAAAAAAATAATAATAAATAAATAAATAATCAAGTATTCTTTATAAAATATAAATATTAAAATAATAAAAAATTTAAAAATAAAACATGGAAACTAGTGGACACCTGATAAGCATAAATATCAAACACAAATTCATGAAATAAGTGAAGAACATGGAGTGGCAAATCACTAGCAAAAAATATGACAGGCAAAAATATCCATCGGACCCACACTGAAAGTGAGTTGAACCCGGGTGGTCGTCGTCATGGGCTTTACATTACATGAGTTCAAACAAAGGTAATCCATCCATGGGTTCTACTACAGGCAGGGTCTGCTATAGAGATGTACTGCCGTTTACAGCAATGGTGATTGTGGAGAGTACAAACAACTGTAGGCGGTAACACATTGTTCAAGTCAGTCACTTCTCAAGGCATCAATAGCACCTTTGTTTTCACAGCTTACGTCTTCATCGTCGCTTTCTTCTTCATCATTCCTTGTGCATTCATCGTCCGCAGGCAACTTCTTCTTCTTCTTTTTTTTTTTGTTAACCTAATTGCTTTGCTTCATTATTCCCCTAAACTGCTTTTAATTGTTGCAGGAGACCAAACATCCCTGCGTTGAAGCTACCGGTTGTCGTCAACCTCTTCCTTCTTAGTTTCATCGGGTAATTTACCTTAAACTTAATAATAATAATAATAATAATAATAATAATAATAATAATATCTCTAGAATTTATCTTGATTGCTTTTGATTTCACTAGAAGAAATCCTAAGTGCGTGTTCGTTTCACATAATGAATGGAATTTGAATTGGAATTTGCATAGGATTTGGAATTTGAAGGAATTGGATTTGGGATCTTAACATTCCAATAAGAATTGGAATTTGAAGGAATTGAAATCCAATTCCATTCTTGGTGTGTTCGTTTGACCAATTAATTGGAATCGAGTTTTTTTTTTTTATAACGAGGATAACAGCAGAAACATTATGGTTTTTTTTTTAGATTTTTTTGTTTCTTATTTATATTTTGTGTTATTATTTTTTCTTGAATTTTTTTAGGGGTTTTCTATTAAGATCAAAAACCCCTAAAAATTCAAAAATAATAATAATAAAAAATTCATAACTCAAAATATAAATCGAAAACAAAAAAAATAAAAAAACCAAAATATTTTATTCGTTGTTCTCGTTAAAAAAAAGATTCCGATGAATTCACTTGAAATCCTCCACATTTTGGAAAGATTTAGAATCCCTTTATTTAAAGGAATTTGAAGGAATTGAATTCCAATTCCAATTCCTTGACAACCGAATGCATCAAAAGAAAATTAAGATTCTAATTCCAACAAAACGAACACGCCATTTCATGGGATTTTAATTCCAATTAATTTGAATTCCCACGAATTCTGTGAAATGAACGCGCCCTAAGTATTTTAACCATTACTATACTAGTAACAACAAATACATTTGCACTCATGCCTATAACTAAAAGCGTATATAAGTTAATTGATAAATAATAAACGAGCCGAGCTCGAGCTTTACAAACATAGCTTGAAATAGGCCGGGCTCGAGCTCTCGTAAGTCAAAACGAGCCGAACTCAAGCCTAGTTGAGCTCGGGCTTTGCTCTTTACACCCCTATCAATCATTGATGTAATGATTAACATGCTGTTAATACCAGGTACCTTTCTCAAATATCTGGATATGTTGGTATCAAATACAGTTCTCCAACACTTTCCTCTGTTATGAGCAATCTGGCACCTGCTTTCACCTTCATACTTGCATTCATCTTCAGGTACCTTGTAACAAATTTCCACTTTAGTCCATTGAATTCTTCGTAAAACAAGAAATCTGACATCATGTTAATGTCTTCGACTTCGGGTCCAATATCAAGTATTTTTGTATTTGTTATTGTTTTATTAGGATGGAAAGATTGAATTTTAGAAGCTACACTACTCAAGCAAAGGTTGTGGGAACAGTAGTGTCGATATCGGGTGCACTTGTGGCGACCCTGTATGATGGAACGTCAGCCACATTATCATCAGATTCATCAAGCTTGTATTGGATTATTGGTGGGATTTTGCTTGCAAGTCAGAACTTTCTGCTTTCATTTGTTTTGGTTTCCCAGGTACCAAAATTTGCATATTATCCGGTTCATATTTGACAAAAAATTGAGTGCTTTCAGTGACATTGCAGGCACAAATCATGATCCAGTATCCAGTGGAACTAATGGTTGTTTTTGTGTGTGGGTTAAGCGGGTTAATTATAGCTGCATTTGCAGGGTTAATTATGGTTAGGGATTTAGATGCTTGGAAACTAAAACCTGATATGATGCTAGCCTCTATAATTTACATGGTAAGAAACTTGAGAGTTTAACAAAATTTGCATGAATACATGATTACATGTAGCGTTAAGAGTTTTAAAATATCCTTAAACAGGGCATCTCTACTGGATTTCTTAACTGTTTGATTCAAATATGGGCTTTGCGGTTGAAAGGGCCAGTCTATGTAGCCATGTTCAAGCCATTTTCAATAGTGATTGCAGTTGTGATGGGTGTCATATTTCTTGGTGATTCTCTCCATCTTGGAAGGTGTTTCCTCTTACTTGAATTTGACATTATAAATTGATATCATTTGTATGTAACTAAGTATATAACTTGTTAGTGACAATGTTCATTAGTGTTATTGGGGAACCATAATATCTTTGGGATTCTATGCTGTTTTATGGGGAAAAGCAAAAGAAGACGGGAGTGTTCGGTCCATGGAAACGTCATCCACCCGAACAGAAACCAGCCCTCTGTTGCATGCCCATGCTATTGAAGATGGCGGGCCGCAGATTTGACTTCGACAACTAAAGAGAGATTCTACCCACCAAAAGAAGTTAAGTTGGGTTGTAGAGTTGTACTTGAACTGATATAATATGTAAAAGAAATTAGATATTAACACTTTTATAAGGTTGACTATTGCTACACTTTTATAAGGGGACTATTGTATTTACCATAGCTCTCAAACGTTACATTCAAAATGTTACTTCTATAGAGGCAAAAAGAAATAGGTGTTTGTTCACACTGAAGTACTAAAGGAGCATATGTGTATTGCATTGGCTGAGCTTTGAACATGCTTGTGACAATTCGCAATGATGAATTAATTTGTGCTCACGAGGACACTTTATGGTTCACAAAGTGCATGAGATTTTTGTCACACTTGTCTAATTGTCTCACACAATGACAAAACACGTATATAATGCAGCTATATTATATATAAAGATATGTGTGTATGCATACATACATCAGAGGAATGTTCAATACATAATTAATTTTTTATGGAGGGACATAGTGAATGGAATGTAATCACATTTTGTAGGAGGGAGAGGAAACATTGGTTAAAAAATCGTCCCAAAATTAAAACAATATATATAATTATCAACATATGGTTCTCGAGCTGTTATGAGTTAACTAACCCTAATAATGGGAGTTGTCAACTCGCTCACCATGGTTGGTGATTATAGATTGAATGATGAATATAAGACCATTGGTTATTCAGAAGTTTAGAATATCATATATACTATTGATTGATCAACTGCAACATGGTTAACGACACCATCATCTTCAAAGAACGCCAATATTGAAATTCTCAAATTCAAATTCATATTACCAAACTATAAAATCAACAAATCAAACCACCCTTTAAAATTCATACTATCAAACAAACAAAAATAAACAACCATCCATACCCAAAATAACGTTGTATCAAATCAAGCACATGTTAATCGATCTGCAGCTAAGGCACTACATCTTAAAGCAACTTCGCCTAAAATGCAGACCAATGCTATTACATAAAACGCTTATAGATACAAGAAATATCATAAGCAACTGCTTCATATCTAAACCAAAATAAAACTGAACCTTTAAAGAACAAAGGTCAACTTCTAGGAGCCCAATCATGATGAATCATACAATGCCCGCTGGATCAACCGTCTTTATTTTGCTCGACGAGAATGAAGCCTTCTGCTAGTCTGCCCTGAATCTAAGAAAGATTCAATCAATTACCCCACTGAAAAAACCTAACACGACTAGTATTTGATGTGAATTATAATTTCAAATAAAGATATGATCATACCCTAACCACATGAGTTATGTCTTGAAGAGGAATGCATGAATACCGAGGAAGGTTACTGGAAAGTACTACGGCGTGTTTGGGCTCCGGGTTGGGCTAATCATCATGATCAGTAAATGATGAATGTTGAACCAGCTACTTACTTACCCATCAAAATTTTTATTTTTCTCTCCCATTCAGCAGCCTTTTTGTCTTTTCTTCATCGTCTCCCAATCTTCTTCTTCTTCTTCTTCCGGCAGAAGAAGCAGTCGTCAGAGGAAGAGGAGGAATACTGTTATCTTCATGGTCATCATCGCACCAAATCCTTATTATTTCTGGCATCTTAATCTTAATCTTCTGAATGAATAAATCACTATGTCTTTTATAATACTCGGCAAATCAAATCTTTTATAGCCGTTTATAAAATCTTTTCTTTTCTCAGAACACACTTTCCAAATTTCTATTAACAAAAAATTAGAGTTTAGTATGGTTTTAGTCCTTAAGATTTGCTCATATTCCCACTTTTAGTCCAAAAGTTTATTTATTTATTTATTTTTTTCAGTACAATTAGTCTCATTTTCATATCACTTGGGTGTTTGGGATTGCTTATTTTCATCAACTTATAACTTACTAACTTTATGAAAAGTAATAAGGTGTTTGGGATTGCTTATATTGTGAGAGGAAAAGTTTTATAAGTTAAACCTTTGTAACTTATTAACTTAATGAAAAATTATAATGAGGTAAAATAAGAAATTCCAAACACCCAGTCCAACTCAATAACTTCGTTAAATAGTATTAGATACAACCAATCATTCTAAATTATAAATAAAAATAATATATATAAATTAAAAATAGAAACCACTACTTCTCTTTTCACAACTTTTAAAATTTTATTCAATTTATTACGAGTATGCTAAAGATAATTGCACATTTGGTAATTTCAAAATGTCGGATTCGGAAGCCTTTGGACTCGTCAGGTCGTTGTTGGCATGCTGTCTCTTTGTAGCTCGCTCGTTTGTATGCCTCCAAGGGGACTAGTGGTTTTTTTAAGGTTAAACAAATTTGGGGAAACAAGAAATTGACGATTTGGTAAGTTGGGTATGAACATAGGGGCGTGTTTAAATGGTTAACTTTTGAACTTATCATATGAGTAATTATTCTTCTTATACTCATGTTAAAAATGAATAAAAATAAAAATAAAAATATAAAAAGAGAGGGAGTGTTTCAAAACTAAAAATTCTACCCGTCTATAAATATAGCATTCAAACATTTTAAAGACTTCCCTTATAAAAAGAGAACATTCGACATTATAACGCTTTTATCACTTAATAATCATTACTAAATACATCAAATTAAAGACTATGAAGTTGTTATTAATAATTTTTTTTATTAGTATTAATATTTAAGTATTATTGATATATTTTTTTAATATATATATAATAATGTATTGATACTGATAATAATAAATATTATAATAATAATAATAATAATAATAATAATAAATATTATTATTATGATCAAGATAACGAACACATAAAGAAAGAAGCAAGAGAAATGGTACATGTAGGCTAACCCTGAAAAAAATTGTTTCAAATCTTCTATAAACACTTTATCTAAAAAAAAGTAAAAAAAATGTGAGTTAATTAATGGAACACTCAAATTTATGTAAAGTTTACAAATAACAGCAAGAAATACACTTGTAAGTTTGGTGAATTATATAAACTTTTTTTAACAACTTTTCTTGTGTTTTAAGCAATCGTACTCTTTTAAATTAAAAAGCCCTATTGCCTCACTTCGGCCAGACTATATTGTCTTAACCGAGTCCATGATGGCTTCAGAGTTTGGCTTGGGCGTTCCGGAAATCATACTGGCGGTTGCCACGTGACAGTTTTTTGGCGCTACAAGAGCAGAACTATCTGACGTAACACACAGAGGGACAAAAACCGAGTGGGCTCATGATTCAAACTAGGGATGAGCAAAAATCGGTATGGTACCGATTGGTACCGGTACCGGTACCGAATCAGTACCAAGGTTTTGAGTTTTCGGGACCGGTACCGGTATTTCCCGAATTTTACCTTAAATACCGGTACCGAACCGAACATTTCGGTACCGGTACCGGTACCAAAAATTTAAAATTTTCGGGATCGGGATTTTCGGTACCGGTACTTGTATGGTACCGAGCTCATCCCTAATTTAAACTGACAACCTCGCAAGACCTAGTTCAAATCCATTGTTTCCATAATTCATCAAAAGTGATTCAAATGAGAATTAAACTTGAATCTCTACTAAAGAACCCAAGCTTCATACCACTGTACTATAATTGAATTGTATAAACTAACTAAACAATCCAAATTATTTCAATTTTCTATAAAAAAAATTGCTTCCCAAACTATGTCTTTGTAAGATGCAAAAATTTGGCTTACATAGTTTTAAAGTAAACAAAGACCCTATTATAATTTCAAAAGTAAAAAAACTCAACTCAATACTCGTAAACCCCTTCATGAATGGAACACTTACACATTTTAAACACTTCCCTCTTGAAAAGTAAGCATTTAATATTACACGTAACGTGATCATGATTGTAGTTTGTTTTCATTAGGAAAAGATTTGCTATTTAAAATAGGAGTTGGTGCGCAACTTGTTGTCTGCTTACCTGACTTTCTATTATAATTTGATTCTTTTGTCAACTAAATTTGTGTAATACATATGTTCTAACTTCGTAATAATGAAGTAAAGGTAACATTCATAAAATACTCATTACTATTTGACAATTTCCACTGTCACGGAGACAAAAATAGCTGAGATCTCTAGAGTCTTGAAAGGACAATTTCTTGTGATCTTTACCATCTTAAAAATAACGCAATTGGTTATTTCCGCATATATGTGTGTGTGTGGTTAAAACTAGGCGTTACATGAAGACCGGGGAATGAAGGGGAATTCGGTAACATCCACTCAAAAATAAAACGAGTATGTTGTCATAAGTAAAAACAAAAAGTGTTGTAAACTTGTAATTAGACCTTGACGTTTTTAGGTCCTCTTGAAGAGTTCCATGGGTAGCCTTAACATATTTGTGTTATCTAAGGGGGTGTTTGTTTTCTCACAAAAGATCTTTCTGACCTCTTTTGTCTGCGCCTTGCAGAGCGCAAACATTGCCCTCTGCAGACTGTTTGTTTTTTCGAAGACGTTTCACTATAAAACGTTTGCTTGCCCTCTTCTTGGTGCAGACTTGGACTTTTCACTTCTCACTTCTTCTAACATCTTCTCAACAATCAACATATCCAACATATCAGTATTATCTCTCACCTCTACTCATATTTTCTCTTCAAACCCTAACATCTCCCACCTCCACTCTTCTTTTCTCTTCCGGATTTGATTTTTTTTCATCTTTTTTTTCAAGTGTTTTTTTCATTAGTGTGTAGTTTTCATATTTGTAATTTTCAGATTTGATGATTTTTTAAACTTACATCCAACCTTATTACTAGTTTAGGTATAATGATTAGTTTAATATTTACCATTCTTGTAATTGTTTAATTATTATTAATTTTTGTTGAAGAAAGTTTGTAGGAAAGTTAGGTATAATGAATCGGTTTATTTAAATTTCTATTTATTATAGCAGCCTGCGAACGTTAAAAAACAAACAGTCTTCTTCTTGCATATACCAGATGTTTGGTCCACCTCTTCTTCCACAGATGTGGTCCGCAGACGGCAGACATTTTACCTTTTAAAAAACAAACAGTACCTAAGGTTCAATGACCTATCTGACGCTAATTTGTTATAACATGTAAGGTATAGGTGACACTTGACCATGTATCATCATCTTCAACCACCGATTCAATGGGTCTCTCACCATTGTTTAAGAGTATCTATCGAACCGTTAACCGAACCGAAAACCAAATTAATCTGACCATTCATATTTTCATATAGTTCTAGTTTCTTAATCCTATGTTTGATTTCGATTATTAACTGAAATAAACCGAACCAGAAACCGACAACCTAACCAAATAAATCAAACCGACTACCATCCATTAGCAAACACACAATATCAGCAGGGGTTTAGACTATAAGGTGTTGATACCACTTTACTTCTCACTTTACAGTGCCATGTCAGCGCCACATCACACTTACTTCACTCTACTCTCTTTCACAATATCAAGGAAATGATTACCGATTCATCACTTCTCTCCATTTTCAATAAAATAATAATTATTATATAACTAAAATTAATTTAATATAATTCAAACTAATTTTAATTTTTAACGTTATTAATATAACAAAAATATATACATATATTTGTTACATTACATTTAATATATAAACAATTAAAATTACGTAAAATGTTAAATAAAAAAATAATATTAATAATTAAAATAATAAAAAAATAAAACATAATATTAATACATATAAAATAATATGACACCAAACTTTCCTTTTTTCCCATCTTCCCTCATCAAGTTCCTCTTTATTTCTCTGCATATTCCCTTTTTACCCATCTTCCCTCATCATCATCATCATCATCATCATCATCATCTTTTACCTCTTTTTATTTCGCTGGCCACGTGTGCTGTTGGACGGCATATCGGTGTCCACTCCGTATAGGTATTCATCATCTGAGAAGAAAATGAGGAGAATCTTTGCAGGTGGTTGTAAGATTCCCATCCCCAGATTCCAATCCAATCCGAATCACTGTTCCTTCTCATCATCATCATCATCATCATCATCATCAGGTTAGTGTTGTTCATCATCTGTAAATACCCTTCACTAATTTCTAAATTCAATGGATATATTACAAGATTATTCGTTAGGGTTCCTAATTTGGGTATTTTTTTTTGAAGCAAGAACTGTGGACAATGCATCTATGATCAAGGATACACGATGGTCCGGGCTCATTCACCTCGACACCGAGCCCGAAAACACATCCAATGACCACCCGTATGATGAGTTTTCAGGTGATGTTGAAAAAATTTATAGAATTTTAAGGAAGTTTCACTCTAGGGTTCCAAAACTAGAGCTTGCTTTACAAGAATCCGGTGTCGTGGTCCGGTCGGGGTTAACCGAACGCGTGTTGAACCGTTGCGGTGATGCGGGCAGTTTAGGATATAGGTTCTTTGCTTGGGCATGTAAACAGCCTGGTTATAGTCATAATCATGATGTATATAAAGCGATGATTAAAAGTTTAGGGAAAATGAGGCAGTTCGGTGCGGTGTGGGCTCTTATTGAAGAAATGAGGAGAGAGAACCCGCGGCTTATAACCCCACAAGTGTTTGTTGTGTTGATCAGAAGATTTGCTTCTGCGAGGATGGTGGCAAAAGCAATCCAGGTGCTCGATGAAATGCCTAAGTACGGGTGCGAGCCTGATGAGTATGTGTTTGGTTGCTTATTAGACGCGTTATGTAAAAACGGGAGTGTTAAAGAAGCTGCTTTGCTTTTTGAAGACATGAGGGTTCGGTTTCCACCAACGATTAAACATTTCACCTCGTTGTTATACGGTTGGTGCAAAGAAGGTAAACTAATGGAGGCTAAATTTGTATTGGTACAAATGAAAAACGCCGGTTTTGACCCTGATATTGTTGTTTACAACAATTTGCTTAACGGGTATGCGCAAGCCGGGAAGATGGTGGATGCTTTTGATCTTTTACAAGAAATGAGAAAAAAAGGTTGTGATCCAAATGCCACTTCTTTCACTATTTTGATTCAAGGACTTTGTGGTCAAGATAAAATGGAAACCGCATTGCAGGTTTTGTATGACATGGAGAAACAGGGGTGTGAGGCTGATGTTGTTACTTACACCACGCTAATAAGCGGGTTTTGTAAACGAGGCAAAACGCAAAAGAGTTATGAGCTTTTGGACCACATGATACAAAAAGGGCATACTCCAAATCAAACAACGTATTTGCATATTTTAAACTCTCACGAAAAGAAAGACGAGTTAGAAGAATGCTTAGAACTCGTGAATGAGATGCAAAAAGCCGGTTGTTGTCCCGATCTTAACATTTACAATGTTTTAATCCGGTTAGCGTTTAAGTTAGGAGAGGTTAAAGAAGGGGTTCGAGTATGGAACCAGATGGAAGCGAGTGGGCTTAGCCCGGGGCTTGATAATTTTGTGAATATGATTCACGGGCTTATCGATCAAGAATGTCTTGTTGAGGCTTGTGAGTATTTTAAAGAAATGGTTGAAAGAGGTCTTTTTTCAACCCCACAATATGGGCTTTTGAAAGATTTGTTGAATTCTTTAATAAGAGGTGATAAATTTGAATTAAGTAAAGATGTATGGAGTTGTATTGTTAATAAGGGCTGTGAGGTTAATGTTTACGCATGGACAATTTGGATTCATGCACTTTTTGCAAAAGGGCATGTGAAGGAGGCGTGTGGTTACTGTTTGGATATGATGGATGCGGGTGTAATGCCACAACCGGATACTTTTGCTAAGCTTATGAAGGGTTTGAGGAAACTGTATAACAGGCAGATTGCTGCTGAGATTACAGAGAAGGTGAGACAGATGGCTGCTGAGAGGAATATAACTTTTAAAATGTATAAAAGGCGCGGTGAGAGGGATTTGAAAGAGAAAGTTAAGGCAAAAAGTGATGGTAGGAAACGAAGGGCGCGTAGATGTCAATGGGGCAGTTCTAAAGCTGGTTCGATTTGATGTTAGCTTGAGCATTGTAACAGGTCCGGTACACTTCGCTTTGATGATATAATTTTAATATAAAATTTCATTTATATACGCTCTTCGTATTGTTTCTTGTTATATTTCTTCGTGGATGATAGTGATTGCAGTTATCATGGTTAAATATTGAAAACACCAAACCGACCCATATACCTATTTCTAAGGACTAAGCAATTTGGCTTTGAGTTCATCAGTCATCCATCACTTCATTCCGGTTCATCAGTTCCAGGTTTCGAGTTCGAGTTCACCATATAATTTGTGTTTGTTTCTACTGTGCATATAATTTCTGTTTGTTGCTGCTACGGTTCATAATGCATAAATATTACATGTTAACATCATCATCGAATGCATGTTAAGTTGTTAGCAATTGGTTGGTTTGTGTTTGTTTATACTTTCTAAGGTTCATAATGCATGTTAACAGTAAGTTAATAATTTGTGACTTTATGTGTATTTTTGTACATATAATTCGTGCATAAATTTGTGATTTTGCACAGATGATGCATGTTAGTCTGTTGAACACTTGAATAATAGATTAATTTCTGATTTTGTGTGTCTGAATTAATTGTGTATGTATAAACAGTAGATGAGTAGGCGTGTATATTTTTAAACTTGATTGTTTGTTATAAAAAACAGGTGAGTGCATGATATCTAGTCTGGTTAATTTTTTCTTTTGCTCGTGGACAGATGCCTTGAGTGCCCAACGCAACTCGATCTTGTTGTAGATGGAAACATCAAGTAGCATGACCCCGGAAGTTAATATTAACGATGAAAAGATCAAGGAACCGTTCATTAATGTCAATGAGGAAACTGTTGAAAAAGTTGAAAAGGCGTCAAGGAGCCGGTGATTTATATAGAGTTGTCACCTGAAAACAAAACATGCAACGACTGCTTGAATGCTTTGAATGAATTTGTAGAAGATTGGGGCTAAATAGGGACGTGCAACTACTCTTTAAATGAAGATTTCTCACACAATTTGTTGGATTAATCTTTGTTTGAATGCATTTGTTTTTTAACGTGTTAATCGGTTAGGTCTTGACAACTTGGATGAGATTATTGATTTTTATCTTTATATTGTAAGGTGTCTTTTACTCTTTTAATTCTTCTAGATCCAAAGTTGGACGATACTTGATTTAAACGTTTTGACACATTGACCCAGTTAGAGATAAGATCTAAGTCAATCAACCCATGTTTATTTTATATTTTGTGTTGCATCATTCTTCAAAACTTAGTAGCAGAGTGAATGAATCTCTAGTGTCTTGTGTTCATACTCCATGTTTTATTTCTTGCTTTAAAACACGTTAAAATTAAATACTCCATTTGAGATTGCCATCAACCAAATGACAAACTTCAAGCAATCATAATTCTAAGAACAACAAAATCAATATCTAGCATAGTTGCTTGACCGCCTTCAACTAGAATTTTCTTCTTTTGTGATATAGATTCATTCATGTAATGCACTGTGTCACAAATGAAAGGTTCTAATCTCTCCGCAAATCTTTTATACACTTCAACTTCTTTGTTAAGCATATCACGAGTATAGTTAAAACCCTTGAATCTTGAAGCTGCGTCTGATAACAGATCAAGCTTATCAGGGAAGGTATCCATATGCCTTAAATAACCTACTCGGATACCGTTCCTGATAACCTTGCTAGAGTAACATGGCCCAATTCCTCTCTTGGTGGTTCCAATGAATGACTTTGCCAGCTCAGGCTCAGCTTCTCTCAGCCCGTCTATTTCTTGATGGTAATTGAATAATAAGTGAGCTCGATCTGATACTAGAATTCTCCCCTTACAGTTAACACCATTGGATTCAAGGCCATCGATTTCGTTAAACAGTCCAGGAAGATGAACCACTACTCCATTTCCAATAACACACATGGTGTCCTCATTAAGTATCCCTGAAGGTACAAGATGAAGAGCAAACTTCTTGCCTTCTGAGTTATAGATAGTGTGTCCTCCACCCTAATTTATATTATCATATAGAACTAGTTAGTGATTTGTTGAAACTGTATAAGCAAACCTACGGCTGTAAACGAACCACTCATTTTTTGGTTTTTCTCTCCCTATGTTTATGTTTACACTCTGACCACATTAAGATAATGCATCTTCTACTAGTAACATACCAATTTAACAATGTCGTTGATATGCTTAAATGGGTGGACATGTACAATTTGACATTATTTATCAGCCGGTTATAACTTGTTTCCTTACCAAATACAAGAAATTATTACTATGACTGAGAAATCAACTTTTTATGATATGACTTATTAACACGATATGACTTGACACGATAGTGTTTAGGGCAATTTGGGGGGGGGGGGGGGCACGAATAAGTCAACACATTGACGACACGATTATAAACGTGTCTAAGAAGATTCAACCTATTTACAATATGCATAAAACGTTTAAGTTATTGTGTTAATTATATTAATAGGCCAACCCAACTTATCTATGAACCATTTATCCAAGATTATTAAATAATAAAATATATCATAAGTAAGTATTACATGTATTTATGTATAACTTTTATTTTTCTGCATGTTAATTATGTCTTATAATTTCTCAACCCTTTTTAACGAATTTTGATAAATGTGTCATATAATCTACTTACTAAACATGTTCGTGTTAATATTTTAGAAAATAACTTGTTTGGTTAAAATGTATCATGTTTGGGTTACTACTCGTGTTAAACATGTCATTTCAAACACGGCTCAATTAAAAGAAAATGACATGTTTTGTCAGCTTTACTTGTTAATGTAAGTTGCTTGAAAAGAACAAAACTGGATGATTTCCGGAACATGTTCATGAGAGTGAAAAGAATAAAGTGTGAGAATGAAAAGAATAAAGTGTTACGGGGTAGCGTAGGTATTGAAGACAACTTTTAGGTTGATAGCTTTAGACCCTCCAATTAGCATAATTTCCACACATAAGTTCAAAAATTTTGAAATTTCTTGCGTAATATATTTCTTCCATTTGTTAGCTTTCATATGAATCATGTGTTGGTAGTTCAGCTTAGGATAAAGCGGCTAACATGAATCATATATCATTTGAAAGTTGTGGTGGATAAATTCGATTCAAAATGATATCAACTTGGAAAGCTAAATCTTTTATTTTTCGATGGTGTTCTACTGTTCTTACTCTCGTTATATCGGTTTATCTAGTCTTTCTTTATATTTTTTTTATTTCTTTCTATTTAAAGCTCTGATTCATGTCATTGATTCTTTAGATTCCAAAAAGGTTCTTATGGGCCGGTTGTGATCAAACATAAAAGCCCATTGCATAGGATGGGAGAGAAATAGAGGTGCGCAAAAAACCCGAACCCGGACCTGAAAAAAAACTCGGAACCGGTTTTTTATAAACCCGGGTTTTTTATATATGAACCCGACCCTATCCGTAGGGTACAGATAGGGTATAACTTTCAATGCTGAAACCCGAACCTGAACCTGTACCCGATATAAACCCGATAATACCCGAAACTCGGTTCTAGTTATACCCGAAATCCGAAACCTGGTTCTAGTTATACCCGAAACCCAGGTTTTTTGCTTACCCGAACCGGGTTTTTTGCATACCCGAACTGGATTTTTTTGCATACCTGATATTAGTGTTTGTGCACATGTGTCTGTGTGACACTTGACAATGGTTGTGTGGCTACCCACAGATCTATAGCCATTCTTCAACGGATCTTCTTTGAAGCACATATTTGATATAAATATTTTGTTTAGAGCAACGCCTTTTGATATATCAAACAACAATTTAAAACACATAAAATATGGTTTTTATATCATTGTTTAGTTATTTACATATGTTTGAATTATGTTTGAATGAACTTTGAAGTTTGTATGCAAAAAAATGAAGTTAAAATAAAAAAACAAAGTAGGCCCGTTAACAGAAGAATGCTGCAGAAAATTGGTTTTTTTAATACCCAGAAATAGGGTATTCAAATACCCGGAAAATGGGTTTTTCAATACCCAAAAATAAGGTATTCAAATACCCGGGTATTGAAAACCCCGGTTCAATACCCGACTCGGACCCAGTAATAGGGTATGGTTTTTCATGCCAATACCCGGACCCGAACCCGACCCGGTTATTACTAATACCCGATTTTCCAATACCCGATCATACCCGTACGTACCCGGTTCCATATCCGAACCCGGTTTTTTTTAATACCCGATTTGTGCACCTCTAGAGAGAATAATGGCACAAAAATCAATAGAGATGCAAAACAAAACAGGTTTAGAACCGGTTTACTGCAAACTGGCTCGAGGTAGTTTGAAAAAAAACCTGTTTCAACCAAACCCGATCCCAAACCGTTCTAGCCTGCCGGTTCTATCACTGCTTCCCCTTCTGAAATCTGAACTATCAAACCGGTTTGAGAAAAACCAGTTTAATCCTTTTGAAACCGGTTTTAAAATGGTTAAACTAGTTCCAAACAGTTCGACCTTTCATGCTCCTAAACCAGTTTCTAAATCGAATTGGTTTGAGGCAAAACGGTTTTGACCATGGTTTGATCAAACCGGTACCAGCTTTGTACACCTCTAGTTTGGAATCGGTTATCTACGAGTGGCTAACTTAGCTTTAGTTGCTACATGGTGGTGAAAGGCAAAGACAGAGACAAATAGTCTTTGGTACAAGATCAAATCTGCTTTACATTTTAATAATTCTAGATTCCTTTTTTTTTTGTTCTCTTAAAGCCTCTTTAATGGGCACTTCGAAAAATATTTGCTTGATTGATAAGAACCTAATCACTCGGAACATTACCTTGGATGAATTGTTCATATTGAAAGTTGTTAAATGTTTGGAGGCTCTCTTTTGGTGTTTATAATCGGGCTATTGGTAAGCCCCTTTGTCGTGTATTCTCATCCCTCTTCTCGGTTGATTGTAACAAAAAATGCATGGTGAATGTGCTGGCGCCTTGGATTTTTTCCTACTTGGTTTTGTGAATGGGAATAGGAACGACTTTTGGATACCGAGATGCCCTTGTGGGGCAATCATTTAAAAGCTCTAAATAAGGTGGAGTAACCTCAGGCAAGCAAGGAAACGACAAATGGTTATTTTTTCTCTACCTCATAGGCTTCCTACGACATAATCACTTGGAAAGAGAGAAAGAGAGGAGTTATTTGCTTTTCTCTTTTATGGATTTTCTTTATCGAGTGTTTGAATCAACAGATCCTGTTAATTAGACGTGGATTAGCTCGAGGCATTTGGCTTTGGTATTCTCTTTGTGTAAAACTCCTTTATTCTTTGGACATTTGACTTTGCTTTCAATTCTTACTAGTCTTCGAGTCTACAACAAATCATGACCGGAATTTCTTTGATCGCCTTTTGAAGCATTTAGCGGGCGAGAAATAATCTAGTTTTTAACAATATATTTGCTCAGGAAGATAATATCAATCGAGAGACAAGTCTTGAGTCTCTTATGGATAAAAATAAAGCCAAATTGGAATATTTAAATTTGGTGTGTCGGTGTCAATTTGATTTCCTTCAAATTGTAATTTGCTTTTGTTTACGTTCCTACTTCCTAGCTCCTTGCTAGGGCCTAGTTATTAATACTATTCCTCTTCCGTTAAAAAAATGAAGATAAAATTATAATTTTTGTCCTTTTGAATATCCAAAATTATGGATCGGGTTCTTTCTGGAAATGACTTTCACTCTTTATCCTTTACATGCACTTTTGTCTTAGTTTTAGTCCTTTACACTAACGGTCATCCAAAAACTCAATTAAATCTTGGCTTGTGCCAAGCATATAAGGGCATAAAGGTAAATTCCACTTCTTAAATAAAATACTCTTAATTTTTAAAAACCAAATAAATTAAAGTTCAAATATCACGTTCACCAACAAAAACAGTCATCGCCACCAGACCTCAAATGTCCTAATTACAATGCTGATATTTGTAACGTAGTTAAGGTGCTAGATCCGAGTGGAAAATCAATTATTCTTTAATGGTAGTGGTGGTTGCAGTTGGTGGTAGACGAGGGTGAAAGACGCGGTGGTAGAGTTGATCTTGTAGATGGGTTTGGGGGGGGGGGGGGGTATGGAGCCAATAAATTAGGGTTTCAATTTGGGGATGATTGAGGGGTTTTGTTTTTTTTACATAAATAGCACCTATAATATTTGGGTATGAACCAAATCTTTAATTATGTTACACAAATAGGTTTTCAAGGGTAAAATGACTAAAATACCCTCATGTGCAATGCACATGAGGAGACTTAACAGAATAACTTAACACCCGTTAACGTAAAGGACTAAAACCGCGACAAAAATGTATATAAAGGATAAAGAGTGAAACTAATTTTCGAAAAGGACCCAGTTCATAATTTTGAATATTTAAAAGGATAAAAAATATAATTTTCTCAAAAACAAAAAACAAAAAAAAAATGACATGCTGCTATTCTAGTTCTAGTTATATTATGTTGCATGCTAGGGCCTTGAGAATTTGGTTGTGAAATTCTTTTATATCTTATAGAATTTAGGGTTATGCGAAATTGTTTAGAACTTCACAAAATTAATGTGATGCTGTTTTGTGGTGTACTTAGTAGTTTTGTTATGCAAAATTATATTGTAGCAAATGAGATGCTTACCTTAAAAATTTGTTTCTTAAAGACTAAACAAAACATCTCAGTCGAGGGATTTATGTAAGGGTTCATCTTTTGCCCTAGTGAAACATGAATAAGTTAGAAATCTTTTGAGTTTTTTGAAATGCTCACTGATTCCTGATTGTAGTTGATATCCATGGAGGTATAATCAAGGTAAGGAGTTTGGACCAATTTTGGCGATGTGGATGATAATGATATGTTCAATTGGGTAGACTTGTACAATTTGATAACACATATTAGATGGTATAACTTTTTTGCTTACCGAATACAAGAGCTAGTAATGACCGACAATTTATGACATGATTCATTAACATGACATGGCTCAACATAAAATTAAACAAGTTCGTTTTTTTGGGGTAAATGAGAGGGTTGTGGATAGGTCAACACGCTAATGAAATGATTGTAAACATGTTCAACCCATTCAGAATATGCATAACACATTTAATTTAGTGTTAATTAGGTTAATATGTTATTCAGACACGTCTATGATTCATTATCAAAAAGACATAGTTGTATAGTTCTACAAATAATAAAATATATTATAATTAAATATTGATTGTAATTTTTTTAACTTTTATTTTTAGCATGTTAGTTGTGTCTTATTATTTCTCAACCTTGTTTAGTGAGTCATGTTAAACATGCCAGTTTTATTATTTTAGAAAACAACATGTTTAGTTTAATGTATCGAGTTTGGGTTACTAGTTTTGTTAAACATGTTGTCTCAAAAACGACCCGTTTAATAATAAATGACATATTTTTTCAGCACTACTTGTTAGCGTAGCTTGTTTCTTTTCATTAAATAAAATTTATCAATATTAATATATTTTGTGGTTTTCTAGAATCTTATGATGCTAAGTGATATAGTTTTGGTGATAATTATAACCTTTTGAAGTGTAAACATTTTACTTATAGAATACTGATTTGAATTAGACGTTCCAAATACGTCTCACATAACATTATCACTTCAATTTTGGCTGTATGGTAGTCGCCCAAAATAATCCTATGCACATAGGAAAGATGACACTTAAGAAATAATGGCTTTAAAGATTGGTGGAAATTTGAAATTTTAAACCATGTAAGTTTTCATAGAGTACTCATAGTGCTTGTTGCAAGCATGGTGCCAACATCCATGATTCTTCTTTCCACATTTTGCTTTGTCACCGACTGTTAATTCTTACTTCAATTGTTTAATTCTGAATCTGTATTTGTACGTAGCATATAAAACATAATCAAAAGTAACGAGAGAGAAACATATGTTGTATAAAATTGTGCACATTTAAAGAATACGTGTAATATCTTTTATCTTTTAGTTAAAAAACATTTTAGTGTCATTGCATATGTAGCATGCGCATTAGAGAAAAATGTAGGCAATGTGAGACTCGATCATGCTTGTTCTCTCGGATGATCGGACAAATGCGTTTTAGATTTGTATAAGATTTTATTGTGCCTAAATGGCCGTATTTGTTCCAACCCAAATTTATAGTTTATGTATTAGACAATTAGGTGCTGTTTGTTTTTTAAGAGGTAAAATGTT
The DNA here is from genome assembly GCF_021521415.1 of Bidens hawaiensis. NCBI lineage: Eukaryota > Viridiplantae > Streptophyta > Magnoliopsida > Asterales > Asteraceae > Bidens > Bidens hawaiensis. The sequence goes on along the minus strand of NW_027491069.1, from coordinate 793,671 downwards.
TGTAGTCTGCGGACCATATCTGCAGGCATCTGCAGCAGAAGAGGTGGACCAAACCTCTGCAGTCTGCAACAAGAAGACTGTTTGTTTTTTAACGTCTGTAAACTGCTATAATAAATGAAAAATTAAATAAATCGATTTTTTAAACTTTATTCAACAACAAACTAGTAATAATTGTACAATTTTAACAATAATCAAACAACAAACATTCATAAAACTTCTACAAACTTTAATCAACAACCTAGTAATAATTGTACAATTTTAACAAAAAATCAAACAGTACATTCATAAATCTAAATCTTCTACAAACTTTATTCAACAACAAACTAGTAATAATAGAACAATTACAATAATGGTGAATAGACTATCAAATCTTAAAGAGATAAGCATGCCAAGGTAAATGGTGGTGGAGGTGGCAGCTAGGGCTGGAGGTGGCGGAGCAGGGTGCGGCGGCGGTGATGCGGGGAGAAAGGAAGGCAGCAGCGGTCGGCTGGGGTAGGTGGAGGAGCAGTGACGGTCGGCTGGGTTAGGTGGTGGAGCAGCAGCGGCGATCGACTAGGGAGGAGCAGCGGCGGCGACAAATATTGCGATGCCCGAGGTGGAGGTTGCGGTGGTGCGGCACGGTAGTGGAGGTCGCGGTGGTGAAGGGGAGGAGATGAAGGGGAGGAGAAAGTAGAACGAAATGGGGCAAGAGTTTAAAATAAGATAGAAGATGCAGAAGATCTGAAAAGAGGAAGGTTCATGTCTTCTAGGATAAGAGGGTGTGAAGATGTTTTTTAATGAAATGTCTTTCGAAAAACAACAGTTTGCAAGACTAAAGGTCTGCGCGTGATCTGCACGGCGTAGACATAAGAGGCCAGAAAGATCTTCATACAAAAAACAAACAAGACCTTAATGGAACGTTTAACAAACAAAACCTTATTAAATTGACAAACGCACATAGAGGCGCCCACCTCCTCTCTATTAAATTGATCCGAATTCCTGGGTCTTCTACACACCTCCTAATTACCTCTATTAATATAACTCCAACTTAATATCTGGTAATCAACATTTTCATTTTCAACCCGTACACCAAATCAATGGCTTCTTCCTACAAAAAGTACCAAATCAGACACCGAAACCCTAACCCTAAAACATCCGTCTTACTAGTCATCGACGTGCAAAACCACTTCTCCACAATCGCCAAACCAATCCTTCAACCCCTCACCTCCACGATCCACACCTGCCGCCGCGCATCAATCCCCGTCATCTTCACGCGCCACCGCCACAAGTCCCCTGCCGACTACGGCATGCTCGGCGAGTGGTGGCACAACGACCTCATCCTCGACGGCACGCCGGAGTCGGAGCTGATGCCGGAGCTGCCACGGCGGGAGGATGACGTGGTGGTGGAGAAGAACACGTACAGCGGGTTTAGGGGCACGGGATTGGAGGAACGGTTGAAGGCTATGGGTGTGGAGGAGGTGATTGTGACGGGGGTGATGACGAATCTGTGCTGTGAGACGACGGCGAGAGAGGCGTTTGTGAGAGGGTTTAGGGTGTTTTTCTCGACGGATGCGACGGCGACGGCGGATGAGGAGTTGCAGCAGGCGACGGTGAAGAATTTGGCGTATGGGTTTGCGTATTTGGTTGATTGTCAGAGTCTTCAACAGTGCTTGTAAATTGTTAATACTATTTTTAGAAATAATAATAATGAATTAATGGTAATAGCTTTGTTGTTATGAAATAGTAAGCTAAATGAATAGTGAATAATTCACAATGTTAAAACTTGAAATGTGACTTACATAATTTGGCACTTACATTTACAACTCGATGCAACTCGATGTGGGGTAATTTCTTGTATAATAATAGCAAAATCCAGCATAAGTAGGGTGCAAACTAGTCGAGTCGTTGGCGAGCTTACTTGAGATCAGCTCGTGAAAAAGCTCAATCGAGCCGGGCCTAAACAAGCTTGAGCCTAAAAGTAAACTCGTTTTTTTAATCTTTTCACCACAACATCACATATTTTCAGCGGAGGCATCGGTGGCCGCGCCGGATATTGTTGTGAACATCGGAGTTGGTGGTGCTCTAGATAGGGTGTAGAGAGAGAAAGCGTGGTTAGAGGGAAGAAGATGACTAAGGGGGTGTTTGTTTACAACTTAATAGAACCATACCGATGTAAGCATCTGGATTGCTCAGATGTAAGAGCGTTTGGCACCTTCAAAAATACATCTTAATGAAACTTTGAAGTCGTGATTCATTCAGATAAAATAGAAGTCAGAATGAGAAAGAGGGCCAAAATAACCACTAATGCAACTCTCCTTTCTCATTTTGTATCCTTCCTAACACTTAACCTAACAAATCGTTGCTATGGTCCTCCCTCCCAATCGTCGGTGCTGCTTCCCAATCAACAAGCCTTTCTCATCTGCGATCCCTCCCAACCCTCAACTAGGTAATTTTTTCTCCAATAGCAATGGATGTGAATTTTATTTCTGAAAAATGATGAACCGTTTGGTTCGTTCTTTGTTCTATCATCTGCTAAGGTGTTTGTGTGTTTACATTTTATAACATGGACTAAATATATTGATGGTATTGGCCATATTTGTTAGATATTAGGGCTTCAATGGTGAAATAAAGTTGGATTGTTTGAAAACACATATTGCAAGTTGTCGATAATGAGTTCTGGATGTTAAATGCATATATGTTTTATTGCATATATGTTTTTCTAGGCCTCTTGATAATTTGGGGTTTTTGGAAATTGGCTGATTTAGAGTTGGTTCCTTGCATATTGATAGTGATTACCCTCATTTGGTATGCAATAAGTGTATTACATGTTCCTAACATTTTCTATTTGTTAAATATGAGGTTTAACCATTATAGGGGGCTGCATTTTGAGGGTTTGGGTCGAAGCGGGAAGAACCTTAAAAATGATTTTCGCAGCTTTGTATTCAGATTTTGATCCGATTTTGAAAAATCATATAAAAGTAACCGTATATCCGATTGAGGTGTTTAATATATTTTCAGAAAGCTTGTTGAGTCTATTTTTACAATTTTGATCATATGAATCAACTTGGGCAGTAGGGTGGGTTAAATTCATATCGAACTGCTGTGCAGAAAGTTATAAAGTTGAACTGATTTTTTTCCTATCTTTCAAAAATCATATAAAATTAACTGTAGATCCAATTGATTCGTATTATATATTTTTGGAAAGCTTGTTGAGTCTGCTTTTACTGTTTTTGATCATATGAATCAAACTTGGGTAGTAGGGTGGATCAAAAACATCTCGAACAGCAGCTGTGCAGAAAGTTTTCAAAGTAATAGATTTCAGAATGGTTTAAATACCAAATTGAGTTAAAACTGAGTATAGTGGTTTTAAATGAATAATTGAATCTATTGAAATGTGTTTGAAGAGTTTAAAGAGAATTTAGGGATAAACACAAAAATCTATGCAAATTCTTTTAAGCGGGTTAACAGGTAAAACGAAGTGGTAAGTTGGGAATTAACCAAAAATGCCGTTGAAATGTTAGCATAGGCTCATGCTTGATGTTGATATGTTTCAAGTCAAAACAACCCCACATGTGATGAAATTAGATTGCATGCCAATGTGGTGTTATTTAACATATTATGAGTTTGACTTCAGGAGGTCAATGGTTCGGTGGAGCATTTCAAGTTCTAGTAAATTCTACGGACGAAGGTAAGTGATTCTTACACTTTATCCAGAATGCAAAGTTATTATTGACTTTTGAATACATTGTAAGTAATACGTTAGATATAGTAGTCAATGCTAAAATGATTAGTCGTTAGAATGTGATTCAAGATGTTGATAGGTGGGTGTGGGTGTTTATGAAGTTTTGACATGTTCGTGGTAAACCAAATGTGTGACACTCCGTAAATTAAGTGTTTTTTTCCATATAAGTACTAAACATTATTTCTATACGTTAATTCCCTTTAGAGTAAATTTGGTTAAGTTAATCGCAATGAGTTTAGCATAGGCTCACACATGCACGATACGTTGCATCTAAGTAATTTTTTCGAACTTTCGTATTTATTCGAAGAATACAAATGTTGGTGATAAACTATTATTACGGACAAAACATATTTAATACACGTTTAAAGTTTGAATTATATGTTATACAGTTATATTTTATAATTATTTTATTTACAAAACATCAACGACGAATACAAAATAATTCTTCGAGCAATGGAAATAACACACATAATTAACATAAGCCCAAACACACATAACCTGGTCATGGCTTCAAATCCAAACCGAAACGCCTTTCAACTTCTCCGTAAGCCCGAACACACATAACCCGTTACTGCTTTCCAAACTCAAACATGGTATAGGAAGCTTCTGAGAAGGTGTACAAGTCTAAAGTTGAAGAACAAGGCTTCAGATCTCCTTTTCTTCATCATATTCATAATCTGGTGCTAAGTGAGCTAAAACCCATTTCCAATCTATCTTTTATATATTTATATATACACATAATTTATATATACAAAGTATGTTTATGCTAAATTTTCACCTAAACAATAATCTTCACACTTAACATGTTAAAGAAAACTTGTTAAACTTGAACCTTGTTTAATAGATTTGAAAGGCTTAAAAGATATGGGTTAAAAACATGTTTAAAGGGAATTATATACAAGAAAACACAAGGATCGTGTTAACAGATATCATAAACATGTTTAAATATGAGTTTTAATGTTATATGTTACAAAAGTTGATTAAAGTGTCTAAAAATTTAGGGTCATGCTTTTAAGAAATCACCTAGCGTAGCTAAACATAAATAGTTTTAAAAGATGGACTTTTGTGCACCAACATATGATATTGTTGATTATACAAATTATATATTTTGAAAGACATATACGTGTATTTTAAGCATGAAAGTAATATTTTTTACGAGTTAAACGACACAAAATAATATATAAATCTGGTTTGGAGTTTTCGAACGAAAATATAAACATATTATGTTTTACTATAAATATTAATCTTAATTTAAAAAAATATATAATTTAGAAAAAAAATATATGAATTATTTATCACTCGACCAAATAAATCGGTTATATTTATACGAAATTGACGCTAATAAAAATTCTATTCTTAATACTTCTATAAGTAAATAAATATTGAGTTATACATTTGTGTATTGATAAGACCATTCACTATTTCTTGAAGCTCGATCTCTCCCCCGGATGAACCATATAGCCCTGTGAATTGTGTGAAAGTAGGATACTCCAAATTCGGGAGTCAAAAAGTTTTATAAAACGTTCTTGGTGGAAAAAAATAAACTTATCACCAACGAGTCATCCAAAAATTAAACGAAATGTTTTGGTTGGGGAAAGCAATCGGGCAAACATGATAAACGAAACGTTCGGTTGGAGAAAGCAACCATCGCAAGCCTAACGAACGAAACACCCGGTTGGGGAAACCAACCGACACAAATATAATAAACGAAACGTTTGGTTGGTGAAAGCGACTTACACAAACATGATAAATGAAACGGCTAGTTGGGTGAAAGGAGCTAGCATAAACTGACTTGTGAGTCGCTAACGGTATCTAACTCACCTTACACGTTTAGGACGTGTGAAGGCAGCGGACCTCAGGTCTAAACTGAACTGCTAGCAGACGACCACTGAGCTCACAAGGTGAGTTTCACGACCCCGTTTTTACTGTTTTATTAATCCGGGGGGGGGGGGGGGATACATTACTGCTTTTATGTACGATATTAGAAACAAAACACTCAATCCTTATGCGAATATGAGTTGAACTATGTAGTGCTATAAGCCCCTTACTTGCATACTATAACCATTAGCTAACGGAGTTAGTCACAGGAATATACGAATAGTACTATTCGCATTGACAATCCCCCTACTGTTAGGTTAGTCATGCTAACTTCCAATATTGCATCGAACCAGAAGTGTGTATATTCCATATGTGATATTTGAACAAGGCAAAAGGATATAAGTCGTGGTTTGGTTATAGGCTCAGGGTTCGTCATATTAATTCGTAGATTTAGCTAGTCTCGGAGGATCATCGTATTTGTTTCAACATATTAACATATATGAAAGTCCTGTGGAACGGATATTTCAACGTGATATCAAATGAATCCTTTGTTAGGCAGAATCTAACAAACAACTGATTCTAGAACAATCAAATAACACAATAAACATGATGGATCTTGCTTCAAAACACACGCATATATTATGTCAGGTGCTTAAGCCCTTTAACAAAACTAACACGGTGATACTCTACTCCGCTAGTAACTACTATGATCGACCAACAAACGAACAACCCTAACATCAACTACATACTCCATATATATAGTAATACCAACCTAAGCCAAAATACATACAAAGCCCACCGAAATCCCTTGATTTCGGTTTACATAATATAGCCCAAAACATAAAGCATAAACCATAAATTATAGCCCAACATTCTCCCCCTTGGTTTATTGCTTCATTCGTGCTCAAGTATGTCAACATCAGCTTCCTTATACGCGCCTGCCCATAAACCTGTACGGATAATCGATCCCACCATCTTAGTATACTCCTTAGCGACTGGCTTGTAAAGTGGTGATGAAATCTGAAAGCCACTAAGTATCTTGATGTCCCTCTCACCAAACTTCAATAAATCCCCTGGATCGACAAGACAGTATTGACTCTTGACTGGTCTGATGATCACCGTAGCTGTTTCGTCATCATACGTCCAAAACTTCATTCCATCAAGAGTTCCCTCAGGAAATCTCTTGGTGATCGGAATTGACGTTACTTTATCAGTTGGCGACCACATCACATTCATCATCATCTTGTTGGTGTGAGGATCACGAACACCTTTTGCTTTCTTGAGAAATGATTCTGCAGTTGGCATGTCAGGAAACCCACGCTCCACTTGAGTGCTCAAATAACTCTAGAAATTTTTGGCCTTTGGATTATCGTTCGGGTTGTGGAAAGGAGCATTAATCAAATCAGTCAAATCAACCTTCGTCCACGACCCGAAACTCTTCATTTTCTTGTAGTACTCAGTGCCACTCGACTTCCGTTTGACCCACCACATCTCCTTGTCCACATCATATCCCTATAAGACAACCCCAGAACGATCACCATACTTATCAAAGAAACTCTTTTGTAGTTCCACAACAAACTTCTCGGGGTGATCAGCGGATACAACATTCTGATTTGAATTTCTTCTTATCAACATCTTCCTCATCAACCGTTCCTTTTTCTCATCTGACTTTGGTGGAGCAGCCATATATTTTTCCATTGACACAGAAGTATCAATGTTTGAAGCAGGGCTCATGTCGTGATCTCTGTCATCACCACTTCTAAATTCGTCTCCAAACTTCTGAATAAGCTTTTGTTGGAGGTCTAAGTATATTGCAGTAAGGCCATCCATATTAGCTTGAAGCTCTTGAATCTTTGAATCTTTGTCTACATTGCTATCTTCAAGCTCTTTAATACGAACATCCTTCACAGCTGAATCTTGTTCAAGCTCAAAGACTCGGCGTTGCAATGCCTAAATATCAACAGGTTCAGCTTCTAGAGCAATACCCTTGCCCTTGTCTTGTAAAAATTTGTCTTGCATGGCCAGAATATGAGCTATCTTGTCAGCTGCACTTGAACTTTCTTGATCAATCGGGTCAGACGATCCCGATGGTTCAGTGGTGGACTGAATATATGTCTCAAAATCAAACTCTTGTGTAATATCTTCAAAGATCTGTTATGGCATGATTGATACATTTAGTAGCACATCCCTTACTTGTGCTATTTACTACTTATTTATAATATATAAGTATCATGAAACAAATGTAGTTGTGACTAATTTGGCAAATATAACAATTAGTTTGGTAAAATGCTAAGTTGTTACTCGTGGTACATGGTTGCGGGTTATATATTTTGGATATTTAAAAGTGTCGGTTCTACTTGAAATGTAGTTTCAACATTCCGACACATTTGTCTGCATCCTATAAAAGGTTTCAAGTCAAACGGGTTTAGATAAGAAGTCAAAACAGGTTGTAAAACTGAATTACGGTTGATGTCCAAACCATACCAGCCCACGCGCAGGTCTCGTTTCGAGACCTTCATCGTTTTATTTTTGTATGAATCTTTTCCAGAAGTTAGTTAATATCATATTAGTTAATATCATAATGGAATTTATGTAATTTCTATAGATTTTTCTAAAATTGTTTGATTTGGTTTTGTGAATTGTTTATTAATAAAATGAGGATTTTTAGTAACCAGGTCAGCCTGTTTGCGGGTGCTGTTTTGGGGTCTTAATCATATTACCCTGACATGATTTTTGGTAGGAAGTTAGTTACCATCATAAACTATTTTATGGTTTGTAGAATTTTCTAAAGTGTTGTGGTATGGTTTTATGCGTGTTTCGTTAATAAAATTGAGACTTTCAACAATGTGTTTAGTAATGATGTAACCGGTTAAAGTGTATACATTACTAACCAAATGATAACGGGTCAAGTGGGTGGATGGGATATATGTAGTTTTAGAAATTGTGTTATGTTTAATAAAGAAGGTATATACAAGCTTATGAGATGAAGGTAACAAAAGTTGACGATAAAGCAATCAATGATCTTGACCTGCTTATTTGGGTTTGGTTTATTGTATAGTAATGAACTTCATGTTGAGATATTATTTTATGTTGTTAATGAAGTCAACAAATCATATACACGGTATGATTTGTCCCTCATATGACCCGCATGATCTTTTTTTACCCCTACCATATAGCCTGTATGACTTTTAAAGCGATTTGCTTGTATGACTTTTAAAGCGATTTGCTTGATCACTCATGGCAACAAAAATTGGTGTGTTGGTTTTATGCTTTTGTTTAAAACACCTTTTTTATTTTGGTTTTGTGTCAACTGAACCGAGGAAAAATCCAATCTACGTAATTTACAAGAAATTAATAAATTGTGTAACCCAAAAAATTTAAGTCCAAATATGTAATAACCAATTAGTCATTAGTCGACAAAAGAAGATTAGGCCAAAATTTTCAAGTCCAAATTCATTATTTTAGGCCATTTCGTTTTCCAGCCTAAAAATTTCAAGCCCAATTGGTAAAACCCTACGAGCCATATACTCAACACACTCATTATTTACTCCCACACCTTGCGGCATACACTCATTAATCATTGCTTATGCCAAAAATAAACCCAATCGATTCCATAAATCACAAGCAAACAACCACTATAACGCTGTTGAAAAACAAAATACGTACGCTTTCTGTTCTTCATTGGATTAACATTATAACAAATTATTACGTTACCATCATTGCAAATAAATTTCCCATGCTTGTTTCACCTGCAGGAAACGATGTACGCATTCAGGACTTACATGTCAAGATACTTCTTTTGTGCACCATGGCATGCATACAAACAAAGACTATCGCAAAGTGGAAGGCGGTTTGCAAAGAGTGGCGTCAACTGCTGTCTACAACTCTCTTCAAGTCCGTTAGTTGAGACCAACCAAAAGTTGTTGTTACGCGTTAATGATTGGTATGTTTATCCGATTGACAGTCAGCCTTCGATCAATGAGTTTAGAATTCAATGATCAACAATTATTGACTTTAATTTGAGCATTTTTTTTCATCTCCTTAATAAATTTTAACTCCAACTACTCACTAATTAACGCACATTTAATATCATATGTTGATTAAACTTCATAAAATACGATGTATCCTATATTAGGAGCACCCCCCCCCCCCCCCCAACCAAAACACACCACACCAAAACTACGAACCAATACAAGGATATAACTTGTGTGAACCTGCAACAACACGCGGGCACTTTTGCTAGTAATCTATAACTTATTACATGTTCACCAGCTTGAGCATCATACATATCTAATTATTTTAGTTACCCTCGTTTATAAAAGTTATAAGTTAGTTACAGTGTGTTTAAATGATCGGTTGGTATTTACAAATAAACATGGTAATCAATGTCCTCTGAGTCTAACTACAAACTCAAATCCAATATGTTTTTGTGTTCAAATTGATAGTGTTTAATGTTAAAAAAACTTGAACACAAAAACAAATTAACACTCATTAATGTTAAAAAAAGGTAACTTGAAAAAGACCAAATCACTATCTATAATTTTCGCTACGAAATCGTTAACAATTATCTCTAATGTGCAATTGGTTGGGAACGTAATGTTAGAAATTCAATGTCATGAGTTAGAAACTTGCATCTCACCATTATTTCCTTTTCAAAATCCAGTTCAATAATGTTTCACCCACTTGGACCTTTGAGACCCGGAATCGGATCCGTATTACCCGTTTAGGACCCGAACCGTAAGCTGTATATGGTTTCGGATACGGGTATGAGAATTAAACCGAAAAGGGTCTCGGGTCGGATCAGGTAAGACACGGTTGAACAGCCCTAGACAAATGTTTGGTTTTTTCATTAGGGTATTGTGAATTGAAAAGGATAAAAGGGTAATTGCATATAAAAAGGGGGAATATTGTAACATCTCGGATTTTTCGTTTACGTTTAAACCGACCGGGAATAATTTAGATTTTCATTATTAAACAAAAATAATATATTTAAGTTTTTAGTGTTCAATTTATACCCTTCATACTTTATATAATGTCTAAATCCTTATTTAAAACATAAAAAGTTCAATAATGGACCAAATATCAAACTACAGGGACTAAAAATGCAAAAAATGAAACTTTCCCCATTATGGCCTGGGGCGCTGCGCGACGGGACCATCCTAGGTGGCCGCGCGGCGCGACGGGGTACCTGCACAAATCGTTTTAAGCCTTACTTCATTTTCTAGTTCGTTTAAGGTATAAACTCGTTTATTTTAGGCATGTTAGAGTGAATTAAGGTCCAAATAAACATCATACTACTAAAATACCATTCTTAATTCGTTTTCCCTTGTCCAAAATCAGATCTATGTGAATAAATCGAAGATTCTTTCCTTAAATCGCATATACTTGCTTAAACGGGCCAAAAAGTCCATATTTAGTTTGTTTTAGCTATTCTTATATAAACACATCATAATTTCCTGCTGTAAACCTTAACCTAACCCTACTACATCTCCTCCAGCCGTCACCTACCTCTTCTCATTCTCAAACCCTTTGGTTTTTGCATATTCGTTAAAGACACAAGCCTTGACGTTTGACTTTGCTTATACGTTGATCTTTGACTCGTTATATCTCTTGATCCTTTCACTTTCCGGGTAAGTTGTAAATTGTAAAATTGTTCATACATATTTTCTAGTCAATAAACTTCAATCAATTTTTGAGATTGAAGGGTATTGACTGGTCAATTGCTTTAAAACCCGATAAAGGGTAAAACAGTCAACAACTTTGACTTCTCGTTTTCTCATACTTCTGGTCAGATTCAATGTTCGGTCCAAAAGACTTTTCTTCTCATAACAAAACTTTAAGGGTTCTGACCAAAACCCGACTCCCGACACGAAGTTCGAATTCTGGTAAGACTCGACTCTTTTAAACGTTTAATTCAACATAACTAGAGTTCTACTCATCCATTTGGATTGATTCCAGCGGCATTAAGTTCGTTTTTATTTATAGTTTCATATCACAAAGTTTCAAGTTCTGATTAGTTATCTCGTTTGACGCGTATTGGACGACTCGAAAATCCGTTGACTCATTTATTCTCAATTATACTCACTTGCCTTTAATCTAAGGTGAGTTTGATCATTCCCCTTTTTATACACTTTTTTTCTAACGTTTTGGGGACATATGCGTACTTACTCATATTTTCTATTCTATATATACACTCAAAATCGCAAACATAATTGTTGTGTGAATATCAGTTGAATGCTATTTGCTAATTGCAACATGTTTAATTGTTTACTTGATAACGTTTTGGAGAGGTCCAACATATCCCCTTGTATAGGGTTCTCATTAGTATGATCATACGACCGTCTTAGTAACCGGAGCCCGATTCGCTTGGCAAAGGTAAACCGACAATTTAGTCATTGTAATCAATGCCCGATTCGCTTGGCAACGATTCATTGGCACACGAGTACAACTTGGTTTTGGTTTGTTAAGGTTTGATTGATTATTATCACATAGATTGGTTTGCGCATTTAACACTTATTATTTATTATATAACTATTTGTTGTGTCAAAATTGGTGATCATCTCACTCAACATGTGTTGTTGATCAAACTCCATTTTCTACGTATATGCAGGTTGATTGAAGATTGAAGTTGGACATTTAGAAAGACCTTAGGATTATAATGAAGACAAACTTGAATTTAAATGGTTGTATCTATTTATTTGAATTGTATCGTTGTATTTGATTATTGTGTGTGTTATTTGAACAAAATAATTAATTAGATATTGTCATTTATATTTATGATAGTATCTTCGAGCTGTGAGCAATCGGATCACGCCCCGGTATTTCCGCCTTAGATTGGGGTGTGACAGATTGGTATCAGAGCCGAAGGTTATAAGATAGGTAGTTAGAAAGTGTCCTATACATATGCGTAGGACCCTGTACGTGCTTATCTGAACTACCTTATGTGCTATTTAATGAATTGTTTACAGCTTGCTTAGATTAATTTTTTTATCGTATTGTGTCTTATTTATTTATTGCACACACACACGAATTCCGAGGTTACGCCTCACATTCAAAATATTTTTAAATCCTCTTATTTTTGGTAGATTGTTTTTTATTGTGGGAAATTTCTTAAGAATTCCCGTGTTTTGTTTTGTTTCTTCACCTTAAAGCATGGGGGTATGACCAATGTCATACAACCATAACTTTAAGTGGTACCCGTAATCAGTTAAACAGTTGCGTGGTAAACATAACCGGCTAAACGGTTATACTTCTAGATTGTGTTTTTAAAATTATTTTAAATGCTTAGTTGGGTGAAAAATCCATGGGAATCCATGGGCACTCAAACTATCCATTTCTTAAACCATTGTCGATGTGATTTTTGGGTTGGAACCTATCGTCCGGGGTGGTTCCCGAGGTACACCAACTACTTATATTTGATTCGTTGATTCGATATTTAGTTGGTTCGGTTAAAAGCCATGTAACGCTCATGGTCTGATCAACTCCATTGATTTGATAATTCGTTAATTAGTTGGGTCAGTTAAACGTCATGTAACGCTCATGGGCTGACCAACTCAATTGTTTATTATTTGTATTTGAATTAGGCCAACAAATTGCCATGGAACGCTCATGGGATACCAATTCACAAACTTTATGTTGCTTTATTTAGTTGGGCCATTCAAATTGCCATGGAAAGCTCATGGGAGGTCAACTCATTTGATATGCTTGGTTATTTTATTCTTGAAAAATTCTATAAACATTGTTCATTTACTTAAATGCTTCAAACTTATACATATTATTTTAAATACCAACTCGTCCTCGAGTCTTCACCAACACTAATTCATATATATACATATACATATACATACGCATCCCCACATCAACTCATTCCTACAACTTACCTATCATTTCATTAAAAATTTCATCCTTGGTCCTCGTAGAACGTCTTCCCTAGGAAATCATCGTAATCAACGTCGTTCGCCTACTTCTCATGATTTCCATTCGACTACTAGAATCGACAAGGAGTTTGCTGCTACTAGAATCGACAAAGAGTTTGCTGCTGTATTCCGTTAACCAAACGACCGCCAATGTCAACAAAACTAAATACACCGAACAAGAAATCTTATTTAAATTATATTTTCTTAATTATATCCATATCCTCAAACTATAAATTTCTAAGTACATTTAAATCCTTATCCTCAACTTTAAAATTATAAATATTTATTACCACTTGTTTTTCTCAATATCATGATGATTTTCACAACTTATTTTTCACTTTATAAATCTTTATTATTAAAATTCAATTATAGTAAATTTTATTATTATTAAACTAAATTATGTATTCTCTAAATTTAATTTCTATTTTTAAATTAAAAATTTTCCATTAATTAATTTAACTTTTATTATTAAATTGACTTTTGATTGAACCTTCATCGTAAAAATTTCAACTCCCTACTTTGATTTTTTTGAGAATCTTGAACGTTTTAAATGATAAATTCGTAGTGTAAGAATAGTCATGGTGGTTCATGCATTTCTAGTCTCGCATTTATCTTATTTTATGCTTCACTTTAATTTAAAATTTGTTATTTACTTAAATTTTCATTATCTATAATTCAATTTACATATTCCCAAATATTTATAACGATTTTGTAAAAAAGAAAAATTCACGAATTCCCAATTTAATCTAATTTGATATCTTCAATTACCTAGTTTATATTTTATCTAACTTTAAAGATTTAATTAGAATAGGACTATCTCGGTGGTTCGAGAATATCCGCTTCCCAGTTTAATCTATTAAACAACTTAATTCAAATAAGTATATTTTCGCATTATCATTAATATTTAAATTACTAACAATTTTAATATTTTAGAATATCTTAATCGAATTAATCTAAATCTTAAAAATCACCAACTTGAAAAGCTATGGCCTTATATTAACTTCTCTTTAAACTCATAAGTACTTAAATTAACTAAACTCGACTCACCAAAAATTTTCGTTAACTATATATTCTCGATCTTAAGAATTTAATTCCTAAAGAATACGTTCTTTAAGAACTCCGCATGTCGTTAGCTATTTGTTATAAAATAAACCTTTGCGTAATTCATCCCCTGAGTAAAATTTCTTTATCGAAGTTAATCTATTAGGATCTTGTATGTCCTTCTCATTTCTTTAATCTCGATTATCACAATAACATCTGTTTCACCAAATCTATTTTCTTCAATTTTCAAAATTTTACTTTTAAAAGTAAAAGAGGTTTTCGAAATCTCACGGTTTTATTAATTCAACTAGAACATTTATTAATCATCATTTGAAATTATATTTAAAATTATCAAGACAATTGTTTTCTCTTAAAAATTTTATTTCAAAACGTTTGTTTCTTACAAAGTGATGATTTTAAATGTTTTATAACCCACATGATGAAACGAATTATGCGGACCATCCGACGATAAGAGTAATTATGGTCGTGAACATAATTATCCGAGTCCTCGCATGGAAATCATAATACGTACAATTATGTGTCATGATTTAGAACCTAAGGTAGCTTGGGTAACGGTACGAATGATGAGATGATAAGGACATGGTAGATACGCCGCTGATACATCCTATAAATAAGTGCCCTTATCGGATTGCCATTTGAAGCGTTGCTTCGGTTATTAAGAAGTTCTATGTTATAATATTTTCCTTAAAAAGTTTAATTTGTTTTCAAAATGATGATGTTTTGGTTTTCCTTAATTTCGGGACGAAATTCCCTAAAGTAGGGGAGACTGTAACATCTCAGATTTTTCGTTTACGTTTAAACCGACCGGGAATAATTTAGATTTTCATTATTAAACAAAAATAACATATTTAAGTTTCTAATGTTCAATTCATACCCCTCATGCTTTATATGATGTCTAAATCCTTATTTAAAACATAAAAAGTTCAATAATGGACCAAATATCAAACTATATGGACTAAAAATGCAAAAAATGAAACTTTCCCCATTGTGGCCTGGGGAGCTGCGCGACGGGACCACCCTAGGTGGCCGCGCGGCGCGACGGGGGTACCTGCACAGATCGTTTAAGCCTTAGTTCGTTTAAGGTATAAAATCGTTTATTTTAGGCATGTTAGAGTGAATTAAGGTCCAGGTAAATATCATACAACTAAAATACCATTCCTAATTTGTTTTCCCTTGTCCAAGATCAAATCTTTGTGAATAAATCGAAGATTCTTTCCTTAAATCGCATATACTTGCTTAAACGGGCCAAAAAGCCCATATTTGGTTCGTTTTAGCTATTCTTATATAAACACATCATAATTCCCTGCTGTAAACCTTAACCTAACCCTACTACATCTCCTCCAGCCGTCACCTACCTCTTCTCATTCTCAAACCCTTCGGTTTTTGCATATTCGTTAAAGACACAAGCCTTGACGTTTGACTTTGCTTATACGCTGATCTTTGACTCGTTATATCTCTTGATCCTTTCACTTTCCGGGTAAGTTGTAAACTGTAAAATTGTTCATACATATTCCCTCGTCAATAAACTTCAATCAATTTTTGAGATTGAAGGGTATTGACTGGTCAATTGCTTTAAAACCCGATAAAGGGTAAAACAGTCAACAACTTTGACTTCTCGTTTTCTCATACTTCTGGTCGGATTCAATGTTCGGTCCAGAAGACTTTTCTTCTCGTAATTAAACTTTAAGGGTTCTGACCAAAACCCGACTCCCGACTCAAAGTTTGGATTATGGTCAGACTCGACTCGTTTAAACGTTTAATTCAACATAACTAGAGTTCTACTCATCCGTTTGGATTGATTCCAGCGGCATTAAGTTCGCTATTATTTATAGTTTCATATCACAAAGTTTCAGGTTCTGATTAGTTATCTCGTTTGACGCGTATTGGACGACTCGAAAATCCGTTGACTCGTTTATTCTCAATTATACTCACTTGCCTTTAATCTAAGGTGAGTTTGATCATTCCCCTTTTTATACACTGTTTTCTAACGTTTTGGGGACATATGCGTACTTACTCATATTTTCTATTCTATATATACACTCAAAATCGCAAACATAATTGTTGTGTGAATATCAGTTGAATGCTATTTGCTAATTGCTACATGTTTAATTGTTTACCTGATAACGTTTCGGAGAGGTCCAGCATATCCCCTTGTATAGGGTTCTCATTAGTATGATCATACGACCGTCTTAGTGACCGGAGCCCGATTCGCTTGGCAAAGGTAAACCAACAATTTAGTCACTGTAATCAATGCCCGATTCGCTTGGCAACGATTCATTGGCACACGAGTACAAATTGGTTTTGGTTTGTTAAGGTTTGATTGATTATTATCACATAGATTAGTTTGCGCATTTAACACTTGTTATTTATTATATAACTATTTGTTGTGTCAAAATTGGTGATCATCTCACTCAACATGTGTTGTTGATCAAACTCTATTTTCTACGCATATGCAGGTTGATTGAAGATTGAAGTTTGGACATTTAGAAAGACCTTAGGATTATAATGAAGACAAACTTGAATTTAAATGGTTGTATCTATTTATTTGAATTGTATCGTTGTATTTGATTATTGTGTGTTTTATTTGAACAAAATAATTAATTAGATATTGTCATTTATATTTATGATAGTATCTTCGAGCTGTGAGCAATCGGATCACGCCCCGGCATTTCCGCCTTAGGTTGGGGTGTGACAAATATGTAAATAAATTTTTAGCTTTACGGATATATGTAATAATGGAAGTTCGGAAGGTGATATACGTAAAAATCCCTTAAATTTAAATAGAAGATAATTATATATTTGTACATATATAATTACATATAAAATAAATTAAAAATATTCGAGTCGAACCGAACCGAGCGGACCTTTGCTGGTTGCTTGGCTCATTTGCAAACCGAACCTAGCAGAGCAGCTCCTTTACAATAGAGCGAAAAAACGAGCGAGCAATTTCCGAGCGAGCGGATAGCGGTTTGGACGGCCATACCTACAAGTCTATATTCATATCAAGCCCACTTTTAACTATCTAAATAAATGAATAATTACCCATTTTTATAATAAAATTTCATTTCATTATTTTCTCAAAATTTGGTTCGTTACACAACCATCATAGTCAAAGGATGCCACCATGGATTGGGAACATAGATTCAAATAATTGATGATTCATAATTTTAGAAATATATATTACTGATTACTGATAGATTAGCTCATTATCACCATCTTCATAGATGATTCAACTGTTTTCTTAATTCCTACCAAGAATGCTCGTATTTAAATTCATGTTACCAAACAAAACAAGATTCTATCAACTAGTTATTACATCCATGTCAAAAAAAGCAGTCTATCAAATCAAAAAAAAAATTGCTAATCAGTTTGCAGCTATTTCCAAAAGATTGGCTTATGCAACTAGTTATTACACAAGATTAAAGCCTGGTTATACTGTCTCCAAAATATTCAATCGCTTAGCGCATAGACATCAAAATTCTTAATTTTCTCTCCCTCTACGCCTTTTTTTGCGGCTGGAGTTCTGTTTAGTCTAGTCACCTCGGCCATCACCGCCTTCTCAACTAGATCAATTGAGTCTAGCAGCTTCTTTTGCGTTGATACCTCGGGCCCACCTTCGGTATATTTGGTGATTGAAGATAAGATTATGGGAACCTTTCCCAATGGCTTCGGTGTCACATAACACGACACATGCTCAAGCTCAGCACCGATCAGTGAACGTCCTCGACCAGTAGACAAATACACCGAGATTGGGCTCCTAATAACCGGCCCATCACCATCTCCCAAACCCCCTCTGCTCTCAATCGCCTGCATATTAAGTTTCCAATATATTAGCAACAAATCAAGAAAATTCAACTTGAAAGATAAACAATAAGCAATAATCAAGAAGCTAACTGAATCAATGCAACATTAGAACACTAGAATTAACAAATGTTTCAATATCCAACTGATAATCAAAAACTAGTTAATTAAGAGACAAACTGAACTAATGAAACATAATAAAACTGAGATTAACAAATGTTTGGATATCCAATTAATAATCTAAAACTACTTAATCAAGAGTCTAATTGAATTAACAGAAATTGTTAATAATGAAATTAACAAACCCTAACTCAATTTCAAACAATAATTGCAAAGTTAATTAAAGATAGCATAACATACCGTAACCACATGAGTAATATCTTGGTCAGGCCCAAGCTTATTCGGATATGTGGATCAGTGTTCGGATTATGGATGCTCAGGTTTCATGGATCGTGTTTGGGTCCACGTTTCAGGTTCAATGTTCGGATATGGGTTGAGGGTGTTCGCTATATTGGGCTTGTTCGCTTACGATATGTTCGCTAATTGGGCTCGTGAGGAGGCCCAGTTCGTTGTTCTCCACTAATAAAAAAGAAAGCACATGCTCGCTGCCCTCTAGACTCGAACCCAGGTACCGTTTCCAACATCAATGTCTTAACCACCCAGCTACATAATATATGATCTTGTTCCCACTTTAATCCCTCTTATCATGAAATTCGTTGTTCCTTTCTTTTCTACCTTTCTCTTTCTTTCTTCTTATTGTTATTATCGTAACTATTATCATTATCATTGTTGTTGTTGTTGTTGTTGTTGTTGTACAAAAATCTAAACTCGTTTAGCTAGATCTTAAAAACTCTAACGAACCGAACATGAACGAACAATCTTTTTTATCTAAAGTGTACCTTAAACATGACCTTGAACCGGACTAGATCTTGAACGTTTCTTACTTCTTGGATGTTTTATGACACAAGCGAGTCGAATTTGTTCTTGTAAATCTTTGATCCAAAACTAGGAGAAGAATGTGTGTGTGTTTTGAGTTTTGGAAATATGGAAAGGTGGCTAGGGTTTAAGAAGACTTATACCTTAAACCCATGGGCTTCTCAAAACCCATATTCATCCCTACAAATTCATATTCATACCAAGCCCAATTTTAACTATCTAAATAAATAAAGAATTACCCATTTTTAATAATAAAATTCCATTTTATAATTTTTTCAAAACTTGGTTCGTTACAACCATCATAGTCAAAAGATGCCACCATGGCACCATGGTTTGGGAATATAGATTGAAATGATTGGTGATTCAAAATGTTATATATCTTACTAATATTAGCTCACCATCACCACCCTCATAGTCATTGATAATTCAAATGTTTTCCTACCATGAATACTCATACCAAGCCTACTTTTAATTATCTAATAAATAAAGAATTACCCATTTTTAATAATAAAATTCCATTTTATTATTTTCCCAAAACTTAGTTTGTTACACAACCATCATAGTCAAAGGATGCCACTAGACATGTAAACGAACCGAACGTTCGGTGAACTATTCGTGAACCGTTCGGCGGGAAGTTCGTTTATGTTTGTTTATTTAATAAACAAACGAACATGAACAAAAATTTGTGTTCGTTTAATTAAGCGAACGAACATGAACACATGTTCCGTTTGCTCATTTATGTTCATGAACGTTCGTGTATGTCTGTTTATTTATGTTTGTTTATGTCTGTTTTTTTATGTTTGTTTATGCTTGTTTATTTATGTTCGTTTATGTATTAATAGAAAATAATTAAATATTATCTAGATAGGTCATTTGCTTAAAAGTTTTATATTTGTTAATTTGTGTTCATTTAAGTTCGTTTATGTATGTTCGTTTATCTTTATTCAGTTATGTTCATTTAGAATTTAAACAAACGAACACAAATGTCCCTTTTTAAATAAACGGACAAGAACATAAATATTTGTTCAATTAACTGTCCGTGTTATTTTAAAGTTAAATGAATGAACACGAACATGCCCTTGTTCGTGTTCATTCGATTCGTTTACAGGCTTTCATTATTCACGTTGATGAATACATCGGTCTCAATCTTCTAGGCTCTGCCGATTTTATTTATGTTCGTTCGTGTTTGCGAACCGTTCGTGAGCACCTTAATTTCCTTAAAAAGCGAGCACAAACATAAAATCTCGTTCGGTAAGTGTTTGTGAACCGTTCATGAACACATTATTTTCTTAACGAACAAAATGAACAAAGCCTTGTTCGTGTTCGTTCGGTTCGTTTACAGCCCTAGATGGCACCATGGTTTGGAAATATAAATTGAAATGATTGGTGATTCAGAATGTTATATCTTACATTCTTAGTGATAGATTAGCTCACCATCATCATCCTCATAGATGATTCAAATGTTTTCCTACCAAGAATACTCATTTAAATTCATATTAGAGCATTCCCAACCCATTCTCTACCCTATATTCATATATATCATATAATTACATTAAAAATCACTGTTTTTTCTCTCTCTTGTTTTATTAAATAATACATTTTATACCTTTATCATTATTTTTTTCTTTTTCCTCCACTCACAACCACTTTTAGAAAATATTAAAAAATTATACGGTATGAATGGTGAATCCCAAAATTTAATTTTACCTTATAACATTTTCTCTCTCCTCTACTCACAATCACTTATAACCATACCATATAATTTACAAATTCCCCTCACAAAAATATAAGAAAGGGGTTGAGAATGCTCTTACCAAACCATGTGCATAAGCAATACAATGAAACCATCCTTCAAACTCAAAAGTCAAAACGAACAAGAATAACCATCCATGTCCAAAAGAAAACAGTCCTGTTTTATACATTCTTTCAAATCAGAAAACACTTGCTAATCCATTTGCACCTAGTACCCTACATCTTAAAGCAACTATCTCCAAAATAGTGACTGATGCAACTAGTTATTACACAAAACGCTGTAGACATAAGAAAATATCTAAGCATATGTTTCATATCTAAACCAAAAAAAAAAATAACTAAACCTTTAAGAAAAAAGGTAAATAACTAACTAGAAGCCTAATCGTCAAGGTGCATGATCTATCAAACATGCCTACCAGATCATCCTTTCTATATTGCTCAACAAGAGTAAAGCCTTCTGCAGCTGTGTCCCCAATCTAAGAAAGATTCAATCGCTTATCAGTTAACGCATAGACATCAATGTTCTTACTTTTCTCTCCCTCTCCGCCTATTTTGCAGCTGGAGTTCTCTTTAGTCTATTCAACTCAGCCATCACCGCCTTCTCAACAATATCAATTGAGTTTAGCAACTTCTTCTGAGGTGTTAACTCAAACCCACCTTCTGCATTTTCGGTGATGGCAGACAAAATGCTTGGAACCTTTCCCAGTGGAGACGGTTTAAACATCTTTATAGCTAATTTTGGCTTTGGTGTCACATAAGAAGACTCATGCTCAAGCTGAGCACCTATCAATGAACGTCCTCGACCAGCCAACTGATATCCCGAGATTGGGCTCCTAATAACCGGCCCGTCACCATCTCCCAAGCCCCCTCTTCTCTCAATCGCCTACATAATAAGTTTCCAATATATTAGCAACAAATCAAGAAAATTCAACTTGAAAGATAAACAATAATCAAGAAGCTAACTAAATCAATGCAACCTTATAACATTAGAATTAAAAAATGTTTCGATAGCCAATTGATAAAAACTATTTAATCAAGAGCTAATTAAATTAACAGAAATTATTAGTAATGTAGTTAACAAACCCTAACTCAATTGATTCAATGTCTAATTGTGAATCAAACAATAATTGTAAAGTTAATTAAAGATAGCATAACATACTCTAACCACATGAGTAATATCTTGAAGCGGACTGTGTGGATACCAATACGGCAAAACACTCAATGAACCGGATCTACCACCTCTGCCTCGCCGGAAACTGCCACCGGCCGTCGGTGTATTCTGGATCCGGCCACCACCTCTAGAAGACGTCACCGGAGTTCCGAAGAGTCCTCTTCCAGACCCATTTCCTCTAATTGCAAGAACACGAGTCTGACCGGTCCGTTGACCAGAAGCGTCACCGGTCAACGGCGTTGACCCCAAACTAAACGGAGTCTGGGTAATACTCCGTTCACCGCCGTCAACATCCGGCAAGACTCCGATTCTACCCACTGACGTCAGCCGGCATATGTAACTCTCTGCAACTTGGGTTTCATCTATTGATCTCGAAAGTCTGTCTCTTGATTCCGCCATTTTCAATCTGATATACAAATAAATACGATTAAATCAATAATCTAGCAATTCGTGATCTTAAATAAAGTGGGTAAGCTGTGGTTACTCGATTAGGGTTGCAATTGAAGAAGAAGATGAAGCTTTTGGGAGAGGCAACAATGGCGGATTTCAGAAATGAAATGTGGGCGGTTTATATAAGAGTTTGAATTTTGATTTAATTTTCCAAAATTGGAAATTATTTTCATTTCGTGAGACAATGAATGTATAGAAGTGTTCAAATTTTGAATGTGTGCACTTAGGCGGGCTGATTTAGTTTCTGTGAAGTTACCATAATGCCCTTTTGACAAAAACACATCCCTTGCACAGTTGCACGTGCAATAGATTAGACGATACACATTTTGGGGCTGATTGGTAGCCTCTTAACAGTCATTAAGAGTTAATGGCTCATAACATTTGAATGGTTAAGAGGTAGCATCAAGTCTGAATGATTAAGAGGTAAGCATTAAGAGGTAGCCTCTTAACCATTTAGATTTAAGGCTACCCCTTAACCATTAAGAGCTTATGAGTCATTAAGAGGTAGCATCTTAATGACTGTTAAGAGGCTACAAAACAGTAGTTTGTTTGTATCTAATCTAACTTTAATAATAAAAGAAAATAATGAGGATGATGCAGCAATCTCATATTCATTTTTTTGTCTAATCTCTCTTCTCATTCATTCTACATATCTATGGGTTATAGGCAGAGGCGGACCTAGCATATAATTAGGGTAGCCTCCGCTACCCCTCAACTTTTCGCCGGTAGTACAAATTTTATATGTTTTGGTCGGTTTACGTATTTCGCTACCCCTGGAAAAAATATAACGTTACCCCTGTTTGTTTAAAGCCCAACCAAATTAAAAGACGAAACCAATTAAAGCCTAACCAAATTTAAGCACAAACTAAATAAAACCATTTGTTTTTTTCCTTTATGCTTAAACGTTTGGTTTATGTCGAACATCAACATTTAACAAACACAAAGTTTCATTCATTTGTGGCTTCCAACCCACACTGCCCCACCCCCTGCATGTTGCAGCCGAATAGCCAACGATTGGTGCTCCTTCAATCCCTCACTCCCTCGTCCACAGTTTGAATTTTACTTATTCAATTTAAGTATTCTTCTACTTCTACTTAAAATTGTAATTTTTATTTGTTAATATAAATATAAATTGTTAATTTCGAATTGTTTATTGACAATTAAATGATTTTTTTTAACAATGAACTTCTTTGAATTTTTGTTGTCTTTAGGATTTGAACCCAAGACATCCTCTCCAAACCCAAGTGATTTAAAGGCTTTGCCTTTGACAATGGAGCACCACCCCATTGGTAACAATTGAATGATTGATTAGTGTTTGCTGGATATTCGTATAATATAAATTGGAAAGTGTAATTGATTAGAGATTTAGGGTTTATGTTTAAATTGAAATTAATTATAGATTTATGATTTAAATTTTATCCCTTCTAAAATTAGGAAACTTGGAAGATGAAACAACGAAGTCTTGTTAACAATCTTGTTAAAGGAAAATTACAAGAAAATGATGATATTGGTCCAAATGCAAGTTAAAAAAAACAATTGTATAAAATATCGTAAAAAAATCGGTTACTGTATGATATACGGTAAAAAAATCATTTACATTATATGAAAATACGGTAAAAAAATTTTTTTAAACGTTACCCCTGATATTATGTTCTAGATCCGCCACTAGTTATAGGCAAAACCATTTTGACAAAATGGTTATAATTTCCTTTATAATCTTTTATCTCATTTATCCTATATATTCATGGGTCATGAGTCACAATAATTTTGGCAAATGGGTTATAATTTCCTCATCTAATTTATCTTTTATATCAATGGGTCATGAGTTAAAACAATTTTGACAAATGAGTTATAATTTCCTTTCTAATTTTCTAATCTTTCAACTCATTCATTATAGTTATAATGAGTCAACACTATTTTGACAAATGTTGTATATTGTTGTAATGAGTCATCTCATTCTAATTTGTAAATTTGAGATTATAGAATTCTTATTATTTGTAGTATATATTTTATTTTCTTCTTATCTTTAATTTTGTTCATTTATTTCAAATAACGTACAGTATTTGTTTTTGTTATTTAACAAATCTCGTGTAATACACTGGTTCAAAAACTAGTATAATATAGTCTAAGTCCCCGTACCGATAATAAAATGTGTCCCATACTCCCATATTCACCAGATACCGTATTAAACATTAGATGTGAGTCAAGACTCGGACTCAGCTTGGCTTGTTTTTTGCTTTTAATCTATCCAAGCTTGAGTAGCTTAGTGTGTTTGCACCCTTAATGAGTTAATGGTAGCGAGACACATGTTGGTAATCTTTGCCGCCGGTATTGTTATGGCCAATAATTTGTTTAAAATTTCAAGTTGAGATTTTCCAAAGTACATCTTTTTTCTATTCTTATACTTATATAACTTTATTAGCCAAGAAAACTGATATATAAATGTTAAAGAAGTTAATAGATTAGTATATTATCTCTTTACAAAAAAATAACATAAAAGTAGCATGTTTACGGTATCGCTAAGTAAACATGTACATTAGTACGTATGTTTTAGATAATCGGATAAAGTATCACCTTGTATAATTGTGTCACATACATGTGAAATTTTTTTAAAGATGATTACATACCCGGCCCCATACTTGAATAACTGAAGGTTTCGTTTTCGAATATGCGTGTTTTATTCTTATATGTTTGTCATCCCCAAGTTACACGGGATTGATAGTTCAAATTACGAACTCGTTTGAAGACCGGTGTGAATGCTAAGAGAAGTGAAAAAAACGATTTAAAAGTCACAAAATAATAGTCATGTGACCTTTTTCTCAATAACTTCTACATATTATATTGTTGGCTTTATTATTTGTTTATTTTATTTAAGTCTATGTGTTGGTTTATGTTGAATGAAATTAATATTTCCCTTTTTATTTCATTCAAGTCTCTAGTCAAGTAGTCATTATGTAGGTTATATTGATTGAAATTAATGTTTATCTATAAATAATTGCATAGAGACTCATTTGCAGAAAAACTTAGATAATAATATTTTTCCTATCCAAGTTTTCCGTAGACGACTAATGAATGCTAGAATGTATCTAGCATTTTGTCGCCCTTCCATTATTTGACGCTAAACCGAGCATGTGGTTTCCTCTTTTCTATTTTATACTGAAGAAACACTAACCGGACCCCTGGCAGATTACTGATAACCTGGGGGTTAGATAGATGTTTCCCACGAGGGGTTAGACCCTTTGAAGATGGTTCTTCTGATAACCTGCAAAACAGACACCGTGAGCTCGTCACTGAGAAAGGGGGGGGTTCCTCCTTGTGACCACCCTCCGGCGTGAGAATCAGACTAGATTGCTCCTTAAATATAAAAGTATATTAAGAGATTGCTAGAGCAGATATCAGGTATAATATGATGATAATGTGATATGATATGATCCGATGAGATGGTCATACCATTTGTGGTATTTATAGCCGAAGGTAGGTTTCCAAGGAGGTATGGCCGGCTGCAACAGTGTTCCTGTTCCACCAACAGTAGCCTACGCACGTGCCCTGCTGGTAGTTGGTGGGTAGGTAGCGGCTGATAGAGACCAGGCCTGCTGTATACTATTCCTTTTCCACCAACTGCCGGCTACGCACGTGGTATGACAAGAGTTGGTGAGTAGGCAGCGGCTAATAGTGACATACAGTGTAGGAGCATGCTGTTCGCCATACTGTTGTCCATAAGCTGTCGTATCTTTAGTCAGATCTTTTTCCCATACCTCGTAAGGTACAGTACAGAAGATCTTCCCGTATCGTACGGACTGGCTTATTTGGGCGGGAGTATTCCCCCTCCCGCCCTTATGCGGGATTGTTCCCGGCTTCGCTCATTCCTTCAGGTGACACTGAATGATTGAGAGCTAAGTGCCTTGTGCGTGTAGCCTTGCTGCGCGGGTGGCCTTCCCTAATGGCTTGTATCCGAGGCTGCGGGGACAGGCGGAGTCCTTCACCATTGGGAGGCATTTCCTGCGGGACCAGCTTGCGTACTGCGCGTAAGGACGTCACGTCTCTGAGCATGGTTGGTCCTACGGATCCAGTTGGTTTCTGCGCAGACGTCCCTGTTTAAGGTGAGTCTTGCGGGTCCAACTGGGCTCTGCTGGGACCTACCTCTTCAAGTCCCCCCAGTCCAATGTTCTTCTCATGCGTGTTTAATAAAGTGAGGTGAACTTTTGGACTTAAGCAAAGGGTTTTGAAAAGGGGTTTTTTAAGGTTTTCCATGGGGATTCTTCCCGCGGAAGTCCTTGTCACTTGCAGAAATTCCCGAGTTTCCTGCTTGGTCTTTGGGTATGATGCGGGTAGGTCTGTAACCTCCTCGCAAGTCAGGAGCGTTGAGTCCCACTTGTGTAGACTCTCCATGAGGTTTTGGTAGTTTTGAACATAGTGATCAATTATGTTAAAACCACCAATTCCATCCTGGAGCTTCAAACAACGTAGTTCTCGACGTTCCCGCTATGCGGGGATGTTATTTCCGTTTACGCAAGCATTGCCCAGAAGATCCTTCTTGGTTTCAATTCCCAGCGGAGCGCTAGGTATGTGAAGGGTTTTGCCTTAACACTATATCTGCGCTCGTCTTACGGTTACTTTACTTCCAAGGTATTCCTGGCGTCAATTCCCTGCGGGTGCTAGGTATGTGAAGGGTTTTGCCTTTACACTGTACCCGCACCCGTCTTATAGTTACTTGGTTGCCGAGGAATACTTGGCTTCAATTCCCTGCGGGTGCTAGGTATGTGAAGGGTTTTGCCTTAACACTGTACCCGCAGCCGTCTTACGGTTACTTGTTTGCCAAGGTAAGGGGTATTTTCCCGCTTACTTTTTAATATTTTCAAATTTTGAATTTTGAAATTCGAAAGGTTGGTGGAAAGATAAGAACAGTCCTAACCTCTGAAACGTCGTGCGACAGTCTCTTCTGACTGTGTCAGGACGTGCAGGAAGTTATGGTGACGTGACATTATATGGTCATTCCAGACGCTTTTTCAGGCGCGTGGGCGCGATTTTTCGGGCGCGTGGCCGCGAAATTGCTGGCACACGTCCTGTCAACAGCTGTTGCCAGCCTGCTCTTTGCCACGTGTCATAGTTTCATTGCACCTTCGATTTCTCTCTCCTTCGCATTAAATTCACCGCATTAATTGCGATCACTATATAAAGGGGAAGAGGGTCATTTGTAATCCACACTTTCACCATTCTCTTCTTCTTCTTAGCGATTTCCGGCAAATACTCCCCTTTTCAGGCAAGCATTTTCCCGAAATCGTTTTCTTCTTCCTTTGCAATATGTCTTCCCATGATGCTGAAGCTGTAGCCGACGATAGGAGTACTGCTGGCGAGTGCCAGTGTGCTCTACCTGTCGATCAGTACCAGTATGTTGTCAGGAAATTCATGCTTGAGTCTCTTGAGCCTGAGTTTCCTGAACCCCACCAGACTGTGTACGATGCCCCCAGTGGCAAGATCGGGGTATATGCTGCATTCTTTGTTTATGGGAACCTTAGGTTCCCATTGACAAAGTTTATGTACCGTGTCTTGGAGAGGCACGGTGTGCACCTGACCGAGGTGCATCCGATGGCGATTGCCAAGATCCGGCACTTCGAGTGGGTGTGCCGGATTCTGGGTATTGAGCCCTATGTGGACCGCCTGATGACCTTCTATACTTGGAGGTGCATCCAGGGGTGGTACACCCTGACAACCCGGATCAAGGGTTTGAAGATTTGCGCGACCGAGCGCAGTCTCCGATCGTGGAAGCGGGAGTTCTTCTACATTTCTGCCCGCGCCGTCCCCATTGCCATGAAGTTTAAAAATGGCCAAGCAATTCCGAGCCACCACGCCACCAACTACCAGGAGGCGGAGTGGTTTGCGAAGATATCCCGGGTCCAATCTCCGGTTTACCGGTTTGCGGAGTCCGGGATGGTGATGCTGGGGATGAGCCGGGTATGGAAGGAGGCGTCTCAGGTTCCCATCCTTCTCGAATACGGTTTGAACTCTACTCCTTATGGTATGTCTTGTCTTTCTTGCTGATATGAGTTTGTCTTCTAATTGTTTCTTTTCTTTCAGAGGGGAACAATTTGGAGTCGCTCCTGTACCCGCGGGAAGCTGACGGTCCCGTGCGGGTGGGTACTCGTGCTCTTGACGAGAACGAGTTGCCCATCCTGGAGCAAACAGCGGATCGGTTTGTGGAGGTCTATCCGCTGGGCCACGAGATCCTGAGCCACCGGCGGCCAGGTAAGGCGTTATTCTCTCCTCCACCCCTCAGTGCTGTACCCGCTGCTGGAATTCCTGACATCCTGTCTTCTTCTGAGGAATCCGCAGATGGTCCTCCGTTAGTGCGGAAGAAGAGGGCTGCCGGCGGGAAAGGGAAGGAGAAGGCGGCCTCCACAGCCGATCCAGTGCTCATATCTGACACTGAGTCAGATAGTGCAGAGGTGGCGGGGAACCCCGGTGGTGAGAAGACCACTGTTCCGGAGGCTACGACTGTTTCCTCCGGAGAACCAATGGCGACGACGGTGACCGGCATCAAGAGACCGGCTCCATCGGGTTCGTCCCCGCCCGTCCGTACGTTCAAGCTCAAGAAAACCCGTAAGTACAACTCTTGGCTTTTATCTTCGTAGTTTAATCTTCCAAGTCTTTTAACACTTTTCTTCTTTACGCAGGTGTGGATGTTGGCGCATTCCAGGGTGGAGCGCAGAGGAGTACCTCTCCGCCGATGACGGTAGGCTCGGTCAGCCTATCTGAGGCGACGACCCAGGCGCCTGCGCCTGCTTCCGCTGGATCAGTTGCTCAGTCCCTTGAGCCGACTGTTCCAGCCGAGATGACGTCACCGCCGGTGGTAAGTGCGATTTTTACAGCATCTTTCACCGAGCCGGCGGTTACGATTGCTGCGGATTCTACGGCAGCGACTGCGGCGGCTGCCACCATGCCCCCGCCACCGGCACCGACGGCCGGCCCATCAGGTACGCATGGGAGTACTCGCCAATCTTTGCCACCTTCCCATCTGCCTGACCTTTTGGATGGGTTTCCTTTAGGTTCAGGTGATGGGTTCGGCGGCTATCGGCCTGTTATAGACCCTACAGGTGCGTAGGGTTCCTTTGGCCCTTTTTTACTTATATATTTTTTTATCATCTTTTTCCTAACTGCTTTTTTGTTTTTTGCAGTGTCGGATTCCAATGAAGTGTATGTTCCGCGATGGAACATACGCCGAGGAACAACCCTTCGTACCCCTGTGGAGTGCGTGGAATGGGCTCGCCACGCTGCTCCCCATGGTGCGTTGGGGGAAGCCATGGCTAGCTACCAGGAGGGTAGGCTAACCAATGAGCTTCGGGTTCTCCAGGCCCGGATGCAGCCGCGCGTCGAGCTGCTTTGTCGTGAAAACGACAAGTTAAAAGCAGCTCGCGCCAAGGATGTATCTCAAGCGCGGGCTCTTCGGGAGGAGAACCAAAAGTTGGCCGCAGCTGCTGCGGAGAAGGAGAAGGCCTTCAAGGCCCTCGAGGTTGAGGTTCAAGCGCGACTCGAGGCCCGCTCCAAGGCTGACCAAGCTGTTAACGAACAGCTTCGGCTGGCTAAGGAGACTGCGAGGAACGCAACCGAGAGGGCTACCAAGGCTGAAGCCGTTGCTGAGCCTTTACGCGTGGAGAACTAGGAGCTCAAGGCCAAATTGGAGGCTCTCCAACGTGCTCATGATGCCTTGGCGATGGAGGATGCCAAGAAGCTTCAAGAGATCCTGGACCAGAGGGGCGTGCTTGATCACACCGAGCGGAAGCTTAAGGGCGTTGAAGAGGCTGCTGCAAAGGAAGTGCTACTTGCCAACCTTAACAAAAGCGAAGCCGAACGCGCCTGCACCCAAGCTCAAGCCGCCCTCCAAGAAGCTCTGGTTGCCAAGGAATGGCTTCTTCGAGAAGCGTTGCCTCAGGTATGTTTGGCTTTACGTCTTCACGCTTTCCTTTGTACATAGAAAAGGTGTTTGACACTTGTATTTTCTTTGTAGGTTGTGCATCGGGTCTTCTCAGAGACTACTTACGATGATGCCATGAGCGCAGCCCTCAACGCTTCTCATGAGGATGGGGAAAAGGCCGGCTTCCTGCTTGGTCTAGGGTTCGTTGAGAAAGGCGTCCCGCCTTCCAACTTCCCTTTGTTCGATGCGGACACAGAAGCTGCATATGACCAAGCGGTGAACCAATACGCCGCCTTCCCGCATCCGGTGGTGGAGAAGGTAAACGAAGTTGCTGCTGCTGATGATGGGCTAGCTATCCTCAAAGCTTTCCTTGAACTGCCACGCTCTACTGATGGGGCTGGTCCAAGTGGAAGTGGCCCTGAAGCCTAATCCTGAAGATCCCTTCCCATTGCTAGGATAGTCTTGTACAGATGTATTTATTTTCTTTTCGTAGGCGGGTAGTTACCCGGCCATTCTTGTAATAATTCGTTTGTGAAATATTAATCTTTTTGCGTATAAGATTGTTATTTCCTTCTTTGGGTTTCTTGCTTTATAAACTTATGACTTGCATACTTAGTTTAAATTAGCAATTTTCCAAGTGTAGAATAAGTTAACCTGTTGAACGTGGTTGATAATGGGTTAAAGTTTTGCTTCCTCTTTCGTGATTGTGCGGGTAGAACCGTCACTTGCACTTAGTAGGATGGCTAAACTTTAACCTTCATCTGACCTGCGTGTAGGTTTTCCTCATCTTTTGAGGATAAGTTAACCTTTGAACGTGGTTGATAATAGGTGAAGTTTTGCTTCCTCTTTCGTGATTGTGCGGGTAGAACCGTCACTTGCACTTAGTAGGATGGCGAAACTTTACCCTTATCTGACCTGCGTGTAGGTCTTCCTCATCCTTTGAGGATAAGTTAACCTTTGAACGTGGTTGATAATAGGTGAAGTTTTGCTTCCTCTTTCGTGATTGTGCGGGTAGAACCGTCACTTGCACTTAGTAGGATGGCGAAACTTTACCCTTATCTGACCTGCGTGTAGGTTTTCCTCATCCTTTTAAGAATTTTGTTTTGAACCGTTCGGCGCGCGGTTGTCAATAGGTTAGTGTTCGGTTTCCTTTCATGATTCATGCGGATAGACCGGCACTTTCATTTAATGGGATAATTGAACTCTTCCCCTTTAACTGACCTGCGTGAAGGTTTTTTCCTGTTATTGGGTTTGTGCGGGTAGGACCGCCTTCCCACGCAACGACTTCACGTAATGTGAATGCCGTTACCAGTGTTGCATAGTTTAACCGTTCGACGCGCGGTTGTTGATAGGTTATTGTTCAGTTTCCCCATTATGATTCGTGCGGATAGACCAGCACTTTCATTTTTGGGTGCTGAACCTTTCCCCTTCAACTGACCTGCGTGAAGGTTTTTTTCACATTATTGGGTTTGTGCGGGTAGAACCGCCTTCCCACGCAACGACTTCACATAATGTGAATATCGTCATATTAGTGTTCAGAAAAGTAAAATCATCAGCTTCGATGTTCTAAAGAGAATCATTTCCATTAGAAGTGGCTCTTGGCCTTTTCTTTACAAATTGGAATTGATTTACATGCAAACTGTGTAAATGAGCTCCCTTCCATGTTGTTGGGATGGGAGTGCCATCGAGCCGATACGCACCTGGTTCGGGATCTCGTTCTTTACGCAGCATGTAGTCTCGATATTGAAGCTGGAATTTTTATTCGTGTTTTCCCCAGCTGGGGTTCTACACGCACCCGCCTGCTCAGCCTTTATTGCGCCACGAGGTGCGCGAGCGTCCCATCTCTGACAAATGCTTCAACCATGTCTTTTACGTCTATGCATTCTTCAGTGTTGTGGCCTTTTGTCTTGTGAAAGTCACAGTATTTGTTCCGATCAGCATCGTGACGATGTCGGATTATTGGAGGCTTTGGCCACGGGAGCTCTTCAGTGGCGAATATCTCAGTGACGCTTTTGGTGAGTGGCGTCCATCTGGAGTTTCGGTGCAGCTGTACATTATCCTTTCCGCCCAATCGATGTTGGAAGCCGGATGAGGTGTCAAAGTTTACCCTTGACTGCCAAATGCCTAGCTTCCGCTTTTTATTTAATCGGGCGGTGAGGACGTTGTCTTCTCTCGTCTTCTGGGTGTAGAGGTTTGTGCTCTGTGGGAGATCTCTACCCAGTTGCTTCTCCGTTTCCGCATAGCGTTTTGCTGCTGTCATGATGACATCCCATGTGGATGGCATGCCATCTTTACCCGTTAGGGTGCGGATGAGCTCTGGGTCATGCGCGCCCTGGATGAAGGCAGCGCGAACAAGATCTTCACTGATATTGCCCAAGCTTAGCTTCTTTGAGTTGAAGCGAGTGATGAAGTTTGGCAGAGATTCATCTTCTTCTCGTATGCATTTGAGGATTGTCCATTGCTCCTCGGTATACTTCCGTTGCTGGCTGAAGTGTTGGCTAAACTTCTGCTGGAAGTCTGCCCAGTCGTAAATGTGGTTGACCGGTAGACGATCAAACCAAGCTCTAGCAGCCCCAACAAGCGTCATTTGGAACATGTAGCACCACGTGGGTTCCGTCCAATTGCTGACGGTTGCCCCCGCTATGAACCTGTTCAAATGATCGTCTGGATCAGATATACCGTCATATGTGCCTATGTTAGGCATTTGTTTGGCACTCTTTGGGGCGATTGCTTCCGCAATGTCCCTTGCAAACTTGGACGTTCCTGCATTTGCAACGTTTGGTCTGAACGTTTTGGAGAAGTCTCGTGGACTTCCATCTGTGGTTTTTGGTTTGAAGGCTTGTCCAAAATGCCTTTTCGGTTGGGATTCCATTTCCTTACGCTTCCCTTTTGCCCTATGGCGAGGGTTCGCGTCGGAGTCGGATTCCTCCGAGTCATCCTCCCAGTATTCGAATTCGTCGGCCTGTTGTACGGAACGCAAGCGTTCGTTCAACTCGGCCTGGAATTCCTTTTGTCGTGCTTCCGCCCATGCCTTGACTTCATCGAGAGTTTGGCGGGGGAGTCTTCGTCTCTCAACCTGGGTATCAGTGGATCCTGGTAGGCGATCATTTACTGCACTTGCCCCAGCAAGAGTAACTGGGGTAGTGTTCGTAAAATTTACTTCACTTGCCCCGGCTTGGGTAACCGGGGTAGTGTTTGTAAAAACTGTGTTACCGGTATTCCCCCCAGTAGCTGGGGTTGTGGTTACCGGAATTTCTCTAACCATCTTTGTATAAGTTTGAAAAAACTGGAGAAAAATGTAGTTCTAGCTTTATGCACGGATGGCGCCAATGAAGAAACACTAACCGGACCCCTGGCAGATTACTGATAACCTGGGGGTTAGATAGATGTTTCCCACGAGGGGTTAGACCCTTTGAAGATGGTTCTTCTGATAACCTGCAAAACAGACACCGTGAGCTCGTCACTGAGAAAGGGGGGGGTTCCTCCTTGTGACCACCCTCCGGCGTGAGAATCAGACTAGATTGCTCCTTAAATATAAAAGTATATTAAGAGATTGCCAGAGCAGATATCAGGTATAATATGATGATAATGTGATATGATATGATCCGATGAGATGGTCATACCATTTGTGGTATTTATAGCCGAAGGTAGGTTTCCAAGGAGGTATGGCCGGCTGCAACAGTGTTCCTGTTCCACCAACAGTAGCCTACGCACGTGCCCTGCTGGTAGTTGGTGGGTAGGTAGCGGCTGATAGAGACCAGGCCTGCTGTATACTATTCCTTTTCCACCAACTGCCGGCTACGCACGTGGTATGACAAGAGTTGGTGAGTAGGCAGCGGCTAATAGTGACATACAGTGTAGGAGCATGCTGCTCGCCATACTGTTGTCCATAAGCTGTCGTATCTTTAGTCAGATCTTTTTCCCATACCTCGTAAGGTACAGTACAGAAGATCTTCCCGTATCGTACGGACTGGCTTATTTGGGCGGGAGTATTCCCCCTCCCGCCCTTATGCGGGATTGTTCCCGGCTTCGCTCATTCCTTCAGGTGACACTGAATGATTGAGAGCTAAGTGCCTTGTGCGTGTAGCCTTGCTGCGCGGGTGGCCTTCCCTAATGGCTTGTATCCGAGGCTGCGGGGACAGGCGGAGTCCTTCACCATTGGGAGGCATTTCCTGCGGGACCAGCTTGCGTACTGCGCGTAAGGACGTCACGTCTCTGAGCATGGTTGGTCCTACGGATCCAGTTGGTTTCTGCGCAGACGTCCCTGTTTAAGGTGAGTCTTGCGGGTCCAACTGGGCTCTGCTGGGACCTACCTCTTCATATACCATCCCTACCTATAAGGTGTAAACGATACAAAAGAGGGCTATCCAGCTATAGTGTGTTTCTGCTACGGAAAAGGGCTATAGTGTGTTTCTGCTAAAGTCCCTACACTAAGCTTTATTTTTTTCTTCCCCTAAAGGTGCAATGGATGTCTAATTCGAAAATAAGAAAAAGGAAAATCAAATGAGTAAACTCACTTCTATTATGCACTAACCCTTAAAGTGATGTAAGATATAAGTTTCCAAGCCTAATAAACTCGTAGAATCTAGAAAGTTGAAAATATGAGGATGGAATTTCAATGCTAACAGACGCTAAACAAATGGAATAACTGAAAGACTATTAAAATTAATCTAGGTCATATGGCATTTGGATATCCAAGGTTGTATGCGGTGGAGAGGAGAGGGGGCGTCAACCCGCTCTACACCAGCATATATGTGTGTCAAAACCATTATGTAACCGCCAAGGAGGGGCACATGCTTTAATGAAAGTAATGGGTGTGAAAGTTGGGGTCTATCTTCAATTAACCAATCACACATTTTTTTTCTTTAATATTTTTCTTTATCGTAATTTTAGTAAAATCATTACAAAATTCTTAAAGGATGGGTTAGTTAAAGCCTCAAAGCCTACATGAAAGTGGCATGACATTTTAACATGCTCTTTTAACATCAACCATTACACATTATTAAAGCAATACATAGTTTCTACATGACATTTAACTAAGCTATCCACATAAGATTCCAAGCTTAACAATTTCTAAAATTATAATTTACACCTAATAAGCTATTTAATTTTAATACAATTACCATTTATATAATTACAAACAAAGTTACAAATATAACTTTAAATGTTGTATTAAATGAGGTTTTTATATATTTATGAATTATAAAATTTTATTTATCGTTATTTATATCTTAAGAATCTAGGGGTGTTATTCGGGTTCGTTTTTCAGGTTTCGGGTTTTTCTGGTCGGGTTCTTCGGGTTTCAAAGTTTTAAATCTTAACCCGAAACTCAACCTAAATCTCTCATGGATTTTTCGGGTTCGGGTAACTCGGGTTTGGGTTTTTTCGGGTTGGGTTAATTGGGTTTTGAGTATCCTAGAAAATGAAACAAAAAACAAAAAGATTTTAAAATCTTCAATGCTAAAATTAAAAGTACATATTTTTCTTTGCTCGTAAGGCAAATAATCAAATAATAAACCAATATAACTTGATAAAGTCATAAAACAATTCAAAAGAAGAGTAAAGCTGAGTAACTAACTCGAACCTTAATCGTTTTCAATCAGACGTGATTTGGTTATCCGATTGCGGTTGCTATTAGTAATAAGCGGAAAACATAAATTAACAATAAACAATCGATCCATAATAGTTGGAATGACAACAGTCGGTTATGCTCAGATTATGATAACTTTAGTGACTAAGACTAAGCAAATTATACCTAAAAATATATTTAATTTCAAAACTAAAAGTTTATTCGGGTTGACCCGAAACTTAAAAATCAAACCCGAGAACCAACCCGAATTACTTCGGTTCGGGTTAGTATTTTCTCGGGTTCAGGTTTTTCGGGTCGTGTTAGTTCAGGTTCGGGTACGGGTTTTTTCGGGTTGGGTTTCGAGTTTCAGGTAAAAGTGGCAGCCCTATATGAATCCATAAAATATGCTATTATGTCCGTATTAAATTTAATTTTTTTGTTGCATTTCTTTAAACACCCAAGCCCAAACCTAAACCTTACATATAGGGCACCATCTTGGTAGGAAAGTACTATACTACTATGGTGTTCGTTCATAAACCACATAAGTTGATCAAATTATCTAAAATCAACCGGTTTAGTTGGATTAATTCAAGTACATGGTTTACGATTTATCTAAAAACACTGCCTCAAAGCCTGCTCAACTCTCATTCACTATCTTTTTCCTACTAAAAACACTTTTACTTTCATATCATAGTCGTGTCACGAGATGCATAGCATGTCAAGGCTAACAATAATACGTGTTTACCGAATCATATCAAGCATTTTAGACAAGTCATGGGTACATGTTCGATAACAATAATGTGTACACTCGGACTCCCAACGATGCAATAATTATGTAGTTGCACCTCATAACATGTTTGATTCAAAACAATTTGTTAAAGTTTCTAAACAAACAAGTACCTACCATATTACCATCCTTGTCGACACAAGTGCAGTTGCAAGGGAGTGAAGAGCCATAATAAAGAACTAGTTTTGAGTATAAGGTCTCTATGCATCTAACTCTAATCTACATTTAAATCAACTTAAGCAACAAGAATCAAAATCACCAAAATAATATTCTAAAAACAAATATTTCCATACATATCAATACCGGGCCAAACCATCAAACACAACCTAAATAGATAATAAACAGTACAACAACTTTACAAAACCTGATAAACATAAATCCAAACTTGTGGTTTGTATGATTCATCTGCCCCCCAAAACCTACAACTAATGTTACAAACCCATAAATCAATATATTCCATACCCATGTAACACTTCATCCTTGTCGTCTATCAAATTGTTAACAATCGATATCACCAACCTGCACGATCATCATCAACAGCAAATCATACAATATCATACACTTGTTTTTAAATGACTTGTTTTGACTACAAAAGTCAAAATATCTCTTTTTTCAAATATAATACGAGACTGTAATTAAGAATTAAAGCAACTGGCCCGATAATTACTAAAACAAAAAGGAGCAAATAAAAGGCCAGCTTGACAATCCGATACTTCTTTTCAGCATCAATGGATCTAAAAACTTCAGTTACATCAATAAGATGTCTTCTTTTCGAGTATCTGAAACATAAATAAATACAAAAACAGATCATCGTAATTCATATTCATAATATAAATAAACCATGGTAGATCTGGAAAAAAGAACTTACAACATAGTGTTATATATCATAATGGGGAGTGTAAGCAGGAACAAGAACCAATGCCCTAAAAGAAAAAGACCAGACCATACACCATGGACCACCATCTCGGGAATCACCACTGCGTTAATGCGGGATGATGAATCATATGGGTTCATGTAGTCAGCTTCCAAATCTGTTAGGCACACGATCTACAAGTTCATCATTAGAAACTTGTTTACGACAAGCTAAAAGTAGTGTAAGTGAGCTCATGTAACTAAATGCAATTAGGCTGTTCACTATGGAGGGGCCCACGTCAACGCCACGTAAGAAATGGGGGCTTCGAAGCCCTTCTCCATAACATCCCGCTGTGGTTTAAAGCCCCTTGAACGCCTCTATATATATGTGTGTGTGTGTGTGTATGAGAGAGTGAAAAGCCCAAAGGCGCCGATCGTTCCAAAGCCCCCCCCCCCTCTTTCGCCACCCCCTTCTCCGCACCACGCCCCAAGGCCGCCCATAGCGGACCGTTAGTAACAAAAGGAAAAGTGTGGACATTAATTGCTAGCAACTGCATTACTAAAGCTCGGTAGCAACAAAGTTACTACCGATGGTGTTCCTGCCGAACGTTTGATAATTGTGAAGCAGTTATAACCACCAAGTGACACGTCCATATAGATGAATCATCTGGTCTAATTCCCCATTAAATTGAAACGATTTTCATACTTGGTCTTCACATTAAAAAACTTCCCGTTCTTTGTAACAACACTTTGTGATTATTGATTTCGTTTACCCACGACATACTTAAAATTTGAAAGCAATTACATAAATCATACGAGAACCAAAACCTACACTCTATGAATTACCATTAATCAAATGCTTCTCTATAACTCCATGTGCTGCATATGAGAACAATCTCCGATTCGATTTAAAGCTTAAAACTTTAGCCAAGTTTGTAACTTTAAACACTAACCCCTAAACTTATACCCAATCTCTAATCATGCTTACATAAAACCACCTTAAAAATATCAGCATTATGCGGCCTTATTGCAATAAGCAGATTAAAATTGAAGCACTAAAAGGGGGAAAATAGTAAATTAAAAATTAAAAATCAAGTACGGAGGATCTTAAAATCAAGATGATGATGTGATACCTGATAGAGATTAGAGGCGACGAGGGCCACATTCATTGTAAAGAAGATGACCCACAGAACCACTTCCCACGCCATTAATGCAGAAAGAACGAACGAACACAAAACCCAGACAAGAAAGATTATTATTATGTGTTTGGTTGTATTGTAGGGTTTCCGATTGAAAGTAAAGACTAGAGAAAAGTAGAAAAGAAAACCCAGTGTTTGTGACTTTGTCTGCAAAATTACATTTTACTCCTTAGACTCATTTTTTTAACGGGGTGTAGGGATGAGCTCTAGGGGTGTTCACGGTCCGATTTTGATGGTTTTTAGATCAAACCGTGAGCCAAACCATTAGTAACGGTTTTTTATTATCAAAAACCAAAGTCGAACCAAACCGAACCGTTACTAACGGTTTGGTTCCCGTTTGGTTTAGGCTTTCCAAGCCTCTATAAAATATAAAATTAAAAGCTTATTCAAAATGGAATTAAGGTGTTGAAGTGGAAGAACAATTTGTAAATGCATATGCATATGTTAACATGTAGATGGAGTTTTGAAATTAATAAGCATTAATGTGTAGATGTTACATTATTGTGAAGTGTGAAACAAGTGAAAGTATATACATCAAATATTTACAGCAAATGATATTATTTTTGTATGAACCTGGAAGACGGAAGTAGTTGATTAAAAAAAGTTCACATGATATTGAATTAGATAAGATTGGAAACCCATAAAAATTTCTATTAAAATCTTCAATGCATATACTAAAATATTGTTATATAAAAAATATATAAAAAAGACTAAAAATATGCAGTGTTAAATCTAACGGTCCGGTTCGGTTTTATACGATCGGTTTCCGGTAAAAACCGTAAACCAAGTTGTTCGCTACGGTTTGGAATTTTTGAAACCGACCGACTGGAAGTTAAAGAAAAAAACCGACCATGAAACCAAACCAATGACCGGTTTGGGCGGTTTCACGGTTTGAAACCGAACCATGAACACCCCTAATGAGCTCAGTACCGGTACCGAAAATCCCGATCCCGAAAATCGCAAATTTTTTATACCGGTACCGAAATGTTCGGTTCGGTACCGGTATTTAAGGTAAAATTCGGAAAATACCGGTACCGTACCTGTACCGGTCCCGAAAACTCAAAACATTGGTACCGATTCGGTACCGAACCGAACATTTCGGTACCGGTACCAATCGGTACCATACTGATTATTGCTCATCCCTAACGGGGTGTTTGGGATTTGCTTATTTTCATCAACTTATAACTTATTAACTTTTTGAAAAACAATAAAGTGTTTGAGATTGCTTTATCTCCCGTATTACGGGGGTTGTTTTATATTATTCGTTTTTAATATATATATATATTATATATATATATATATATATATATATATATATACCGGTCCCGAAAACTCAAAACCTTGGTACCGATTCGGTACCGAACCGAACATTTCGGTACCGGTACCAATCGGTACCATACTGATTATTGCTCATCCCTAACGGGGTGTTTGGGATTTGCTTATTTTTATCAACTTATAACTTATTAACTTTTTGAAAAACAATAAAGTGTTTGAGATTGCTTTATCTCCCGTATTACGGGGGTTGTTTTACATTATTCGTTTTTAATATATATATATATATATATTTGGATTTTTATTTTATTTATTGTAAGAAAGTTAATAATTAATATACTTGAGGTTTGATGATAAAATGGTTTCACAAATAAATGATATGTTATAATCCGGTTTAAAAGCTATCTGGGTTTGGTGATACCCATTACCCGTTTATTTTCTTTATTATAAAATTGTTTCTTAATTATAAATAATATCTTTTTTAAATAAAACAGGATATACCCTATTTTATAGGATTTTCATATCAAATATTTGATGAGATTAATTTTTAATATAATGAGATGTTATAACCCGTTTAAAAACTATCTGGATTTAGTGACCCTTGACCCGCTTATGTTTTTTACTATAAAATTGTTTATTAATTATAAATAATATCTTTTTCTTTTTAAACTGGATATTAAATTTTAGTATATTCCTATTTTATAGGATTTTCATATCAAATAATTGGTAAGATTAATGGGTTTATTGGATTTTAATAATCCAAACTTTGCATCGTTGGCCGGCGCTGAGCCGAACTTTGAAAATATACTACAACAGTCCCAACTTTCAAACTATTGGACGACAATAAGCTTTTCACTAACAGGGTTAGATCTCGTTAGTTTTTGCTGACGTGGACCCGCTTACATGGATTTTTTTTATTTCTTATTTTTTATTTAGCATTACGTGGATTAACCAGGCACAAAGAACAATTTATAAACTGAGCCCTAATTTCAGTTTAGCAAACACAACACATTTGATCGATTAGTAAACAATTTCTTTTAATGCATCCAATTGAAACCCTAAAATCATTGAATCACTATGAGTTCATCTTTATCTTCTGCACGTAGCTCACACAAGAACCCTAGAATCTTTCAAGTCGATTCAGATGGAAATGTATACTACAATCACGACAAGCTTGCAATCCTTCGAGTTGTTGGAACTAGAAGTTCTCGAGCTGGGAAGGAATTTTATGGGTGCTCTCTTTTGCCGGTAAGTCCCTTTTCATTCTACTACTCAGATGTCAATTGCTAATGTGATATCCCTAATGTTTATTCTTAGTAGAGAGTGGATTGTAAATTCTTTATATGGAAAGAAGATGTTGACAAGGTGCTAGGAGAGAAAGGCAATTGCAAGTACAATGATATGGGAGAAAATTTGGAGTTGATGAACAAATTGCTGATGGAGGAGAAGAAAAAATTGAAGGAGCAACTCTCGTTGTTAAAGTCCAATTGGAACCAACAATATGTTTTAGGTTTACTAATTGTTGTCTTGGCTATATGGTGGTTTTTAGTTGTTTGAGTTCTAGTGTTTAGTTGTAAAACTGTGGTTTTTAATGTAATGTCAAGTTATTGTTGTTAATGCCAAACAACCCATTATTGTTATTTTTGTTTGCATGTATTGATATTTAAGCTGTAGTAACAATGATGAAGTTGGGTGAGGTTGCTTCGTTTGTCTTGAAGTTGATACTTTCTAATCTTGCATCTTTTTATGCAAACTATTTAAAGAGAATAAAAAGTATGCATCTATAAACGGTATTCGAAATTCAAAAGTTTGTTAGATAAATCAATTTGCTTAGCATAAGAAAAACCACACTATTTTAACAGCAAATAAATCGCATAAATATGCACTTATTTGACAACTCGATGTGAAGAAAAACTGCACTTTTTAACAGCAAATAAACCACATAAATCTGCACTTATTTAACAACTCGATGTGAAGAAAAATTACACTTTTTAACAGCAAATAAACCACATAAATCTGCACTTATTTGACAACTCGATGTGAAGAAAAACTGCATTTTTTAATAGCTAATAAACCACATAAACTGCATTTATTTGAGCTAATTTGACAATTCGATATACATAAAAACTGCAATATTTTGACAGCAATAAATCGCACAATTCTGCACTATTTTGACAGCTCGATATGAAGATAAACTGCGCTATTTTAACAGCATTAAACCGCATAATTCAGCACTATTTGACAGCTCTTAACAGCAAATAAACCTCTAAATCTGCTCTTGTTTGCGCTATTTTGACAATTCGATATACATAAAAACTGCAATATTTTGACAGCAACAAATCGCACAATTCTCCACTATTTTGACAGCTCGGTATGAAGAAAAACTGCGCTATTTTAACAGTAGTAAACCGCATAATTCTGCACACACTATTTTGACAATTCAATATGCATAAAACTGCAATATTTTGATAGCAATACACCACACAATTTCTGCACTATTTTGACCACTTGATATGCATAAAAACTACAGTAATACAACAGCAGATACCTATATATAAAAACTATGCATTCATTGTTGCATTAATTGTTGCAAAATACACCGGTCTCCCATGACCATTACATAATGAAAATCAAAAAGCCAAAGTCTGCAACATAATTAAGTTTAGCAGCACACATTAACCAAAATACATGAAAAGATGCATAGTTTTACTGACATGTCTTAGAATTAGACAAACTAACATACTTAAACCAAAACATCCATAAAGCGATACTGAATCACGTAGCCTACCCTTTGTCTTTCACTTTTGACTTTGCCCTTTTCTTTTGAGTTCCTGTTTGAGTTTGTTGACTGCCCTCCAGGGTTAGTTGACTAGATTGCACTCTTGCTTTCTTTGTCTTTCCCTTTGCATTTTTTGCATCTTTCTGGAGTGTTTGTTTCCCTTTCTTTGAGCAAATTCTAATGTTATGGCCTTTTTCCTCACATCGACTGCAACCCATTTGAACCCCATGCCTTGTCAGTTTACCAGGTCTTTTAGGATCTTCATGTGGATCCCTCTTTCTATTCTTCTTTGGTCTACCGGGAGCTTTCTTGATTGGAGGTGGGTCAATAGGGTAATCAACAGATGGCCAATATCTTTCACCAGCCAAAAGAGGAATGTTGAACTCATAGGACTTCATGTATTGTTCCTTGTGGTAACACTTATCAACAAATTCCTCTGCATTTTTTTTTAAAAAATCAGTAACTGCCCAAACATGCTTACAAGGAATACCTGTTAAATCCCATTTTTTGCAGGTGCATGTTTTCTTGATCAAATCCACATAGACATCATGATAACCACTAACTTGAAACACATTATGAGATGATGGAAAAACTTCACATTTATAGGCCCTGTTTTTTTCTTTATTAAGCTTCAACTGTATCCTAGGGCACACACTCACATCTTGAATAGACATTTGTGTCTGCTTCGTAGTGAGCCTAGTCATGATTGCTTTCCTGATGTCCTCTAACATGTTGATAATGTGTTTAGATCTGGCCTGAATTATATAACCATTAAAGGTCTCTGCCATGTTGTTTACAACTACATCAAATTTTGTGTGATTATTGAGAAAGCATCTTGAAAAGCACTTTGGATTTTGTTTCAAGAATGCTTCCACTGTATCAGGTGATATTTCCATCATATCATTGATTGCATCTTTGCAGTCAGGCTCATTGTAGGCCCAAACAGCCTTCCAGAACAGCTCCTTCAACTCCTCGCCCTTATGGGTTTTATGCCAGTTTGCATATATATGTCTTGCACAATTCCTATGTTCAGCTTGTGGCCACACCAAGCATACAATGTTTATCAATCCCTGATATATTCATATAAAACATATATTTTAGTATCAAATTAAAGATGTAACTGAGATAACTAAAGTTAATATCATACCTTCTGTTGATCACAAATTAGAGTCCATCCCTTGCCACCATCATTTATATGTAAACACTTTCTTAACTCTTCCATGAACCACTCCCAACTGTCATTGTTTTCTCCTTCAACTACAGCCCATGTTAGGGGATACATTTGATTATTTGCATCCCTTCCTATGGCACAC
The DNA here is from genome assembly GCF_021521415.1 of Bidens hawaiensis. Classification (NCBI taxonomy): domain Eukaryota; kingdom Viridiplantae; phylum Streptophyta; class Magnoliopsida; order Asterales; family Asteraceae; genus Bidens; species Bidens hawaiensis. The sequence continues at coordinate 749,364 of NW_027491069.1, read as the reverse complement.
AACAGCATACCCCCAAGGAATGTTTTGAGAAAACATCTGTCTAAGTATAACACCTTCCTGCATCCTGCCAAAAAACCTTTCTTCACCCCATCAAAACACACAAAGAGTCTAAAAAAACTTTCAATAGCTGAACTTGGATCTGCATTGGTGAAGCCTAGAAGGGCCGTTAAGAGCTCAAAGATCGAGCATAGATTTTCTACTCTTAAAGGTGCCAGATATGAACCAAGTTTGCTGTAGTGTTCCTTCATTGAACCATATAGCTTATTGTGTGCACAACTTTTGGCCTTGTAAGCAAACCAATTTGTGACGATGACCTTATACTTCTTCTTAATTGCTTGCTGGATATCTTTAGCTAACCAGTGTGGTTTATCTTTAAAAACTTGTAAGAAATTAGTAGCTACAAATTCAGCGGTTAACTGTCTATTCTTGGTCATGTTCCTTTGGCAAGTGTGTTTGTTTATTGCTTTCTTAACCATATAACAACCCTTGCCTGAATGGAAAGAACAATAAATATGGAAAGGACAACCTTCCACACAATTCACACCTACAAGCCCTTGTTTATTCTGGTCACTTATAGAAACATAAACATTTCTACCATTTGTAACACCATATTTTCTTACTGCCTCTTTAAAAGCTTCCCTTGTTGCGAACTTTGTTTCAACAACCCAAGTAAACTTCTTCCAATTTGTGTGCTCATTTACAACTGGAACATCTTCTTTGTACTTCTTCCCTAGTATGTCATCATCCTCACTCTCCCCTGGTGTCTTAACATCACCATCAGAATCCTCATAAGCTTCTATGTGAGAACCTCCTTCAACATCATAACCTCCTTCACCATGGGAACCTCCTTCACCAGCACATCTTTTTAAGCACTCTTCAATCAAATTCTTTTTTATTTCATCATCATGCTGTTTAACTTTTTGAATAGCAGCAATTGAGTCTATCCACTCATCATCCGTGTCTGAATCACAACTAATTACCTCATCATCAAGTTGGTGAGCATATCCCTCCTCATCAGATCCACAACTAAAAGATTCATCTTCAAAATCTATATCATCACCCTCTGAACCAAAACAATCCTTATCAACATGATCATTGTGTGTTTCAAGTTACAATATTTTCACTGCAACCTTACCAATTCCTTTAACAACTGAACTAGGGCTTTCAAGTGGAAGTCTTCTAGCAGTAGGTTTAGTGTACCCTGGTGTAGAGGTGTACAAAAAAACCGGTTTGGGACCGGTTTTAGGCAAACCGAATCGAACCGGTTTGGGTTTAAAACCGGTTTCATCCAAACCGGTTCCCAAACCGACTCAAACCGCCAGTTTCAGGACCGGTTCCCCTTAAGATCGACCAAACTGGTTTATAAACCGAACCGGTTTGAGGAAAACCGGTTTAAAACCGGTTTATAAACCGAACCGACGTGATCAGGCCGACCTATCTTGTGTCTAAAGCGGTTTATAAACCGAACCGGTTTGAGTCAAACCGGTTTTGACCAGCCGTTGACCAAACCGATTCGGTTTGGATTTAAAACCGGTTTTGTGTTGGGCTTGAGGTATAGTAGGCTGGCCTTGAGGTTGGGCTGGTGAGTTGGTTGGCATGCTTCTTAGTGGGCTGGGCTGGGATATATTGGGTTTGGCTTGAGGTATAGTGGGCTGGCCTTGAGGTATGTACAAAGTACTAATCTTTGTGAGCCCTAGTTCCTTGTGAGTAGAGGTGTACAAAAAACCGGTTTGGGACCGGTTTTAGGCAAACCGTACCGAACCGGTTTGGGTTTAAAACCGGTTTCACCCAAACCGATTTCCAAACCGACCCAAACCGCCAGTTTCATGACTGGTTCCCCTTAAGATCGACCAAACCGGTTTTAAAACCGAACTGGTTTGAGAAAACCCGGTTTAAAACCGGCTAAACCGGTTTATAAACCGAACCGAACCGAACTGACGTGACCAGGTCGACCTATCTTGTGTCTAAACCAGTTTATAAACTGAACCGGTTTGAGTCAAACCGGTTTTGACCAGCCGTTGACCAAACCGGTTCGGTTTGGGTTTAAAACCGGTTTTGTACACCTCTTCTTGTGAGCATGGTCACAAGGTATATACAAAGTACTAAAAATTTTTGGTGCTTATGATTTATTTATTCACCCATTTTGAAATCTGTGATATGGTTCTGATCTGGCTATGGTGGTAGTGACGGTGGTGGTGATGAGGTGGGGCCGACGGCGTCGGTGATGGTGGTGGTTCAAGGTGGTGGTGGTGGTGGTGGTTCAAGGGTATAATCGTAAAAAATATATTTTTTCACGAATTTGAAAATCTGGACGGGAAAGGTAGGAAACATAAAAAAACAGTCTCTCAAGACGGTTTTTTTGAGTAAAAAAGTTTTTGAAAATTTTGAATTTTTGCTCCAAGATTACAAATAATTTGGACTTTACCGACATTATTTCCCCAAATCTCGTCTTTTACCTGACGTTTTTTCAAATCTCGTATTTATTTTTATCTTTTCCCAATTCGTCTTGGCAGTCCAAATTATAAAAGATTTTGAAAAAAAAGGGCTATTTTGAGACTTCTCTCTCTAAAAGAGGCTATTTTAAGAATTTTCCCTAGTTTTAATAGCATGGGTGAATGTTGGGTCAAATCCAAACCGGTCAAGTCAGAACCATTCCCATTCCCATTCTCGGAGTTAAACAACTCTTAATTCTGAAATATGAATAAACACACTAAACGTGAATATGAAAATCATAGATCTAGTATGAATTTATGGTTGGAGAGTTTTCACATGACAGATGGTGGGAGGTAGGTGAACATCTTTTGAACACTTATAATAACTTTTAAGTACATATCCTTTTAAAGCTTGTACTAATATGTTTTCCTCTTTAACAGGTGACTTGAATTATATTAAGACGCATGTAACACTTTATTTTATACGTTTTTTATTGTATCTAAAATATCCAGACAACATGCATGGAAAATTCTTTTACTGAAAGTTACATTGGAGTAGTCCCCGATTGACCAAATTGGAATGAAAACATGTGGGCAGGGCCAAGATTCTCATACTACCATGGCATCCAACACAACACTGTCTTATTATTTGACTTAAAATAAAGCAATACATCATAACCACCGAGGCTTTGTGCCTATGTGGGCAAACCGGCACACTCCAAACCGCGCCAAACCATACTGCCGTGGCCACTCTTGCCATCCCCGGCCATCCACAATCCCACCTTTTGCTATATGAATTAATTGTGTGGAGCAATCAATAAAATCCACACCTCACTAAATCACTTTTTTTTTGTTTTAATGTTTGTATAGTTTAATTATAATTTTAAAGTGGTAATGGCTAGTTAACCCCTAACGCTTACATTAATGGGTGACTAGTTATCCTATGTTGTAGTGATGTGGCACATAACCTTACCATAAACAAAATACACATTAATATGAAAGGCATTTTGTTTTGAGAGTGACTATGTGATGTGTTGTGAAAATGTTAACAATTGGATGGATTCCAGTAAATATTAGATAGTGCCACTGCTATAGATGCCTATTAAAGTTGACAACTAGCATGCCAATTTTTTAATAATGATAACCAATTTCAGTATTTCACTACACTACAGTGAAAGCAGGCTACATTTAGAGGTTATTTCAAATTCAAATAATCAAAACTTTTCTAATTTTTTTTCTTCTAAAAACTACCGTTGATAATCAACTTTACAAACCAATACGGCTCTACCTACCGGCTAGTCTAGCTTGTTGGAGGTAAGTGGCCACATGCTTGGTTTTAAATGGAGCGTGTGATGAGTAAAACACGTCAATGGCGATGTAAAAGGACGTGCATAGAGGCTGATAGAGCAACGCCTCGCATAGTGACGTTACACCTCGGCTTTCAGGACCCTAAACTGCTCTTTTAAAAGCAAGGTTATATGGTTACTGTAATTTAAAGTCATCTATAGCTTCACATATAATTAAAGCAGGTTTTGTTGCAACTACTCTGAAACAAAATAATCAGAATCAATTTCAATCTATGTAAAACATGAGAAATTAATAAAAAAAAATGCATGTGGGCAATATAATCCCTAGACCAACATACCCTTTCAGAATAAAAACATGTTCATTTGCACATGGGTGCAGAAGCTTTATAATTCCAGGAGTGTTGTATATTTTTGTCTGCTTCCCACATTCATCATTTCACTACTGAAACTAAAACAAAAGTCACCACCCATTTAACAGAAAATATAATGTCTCATTTTCTCTCATTAAAGATTCCACTCTCATTGTCACATTAGCATTGGACTAAACTAAAATAGAAATACCAAATAACTTTGTTTCATCAACAAAAAACCAACATAACAGAAACTGGAATTCTCCACTAATTAAAGAAACATCAGGTAGATTCATAATTCATTAACAAGAAATCATTACTACTAATAAATCATAACTATTGATAAGATTCAAATCAAAATCATAACCTAACAACTACAAACCAAAAGATCACACATTCAAGTTTCAAGTTGAGAACCACAAGATGTACAAAATACTATTCCAAGAAAATTGTATCCATCTTACCAGAATTTGCTGATCATTTTCTCAAAGCATGCAGTCGGTCCTCGCAGGCAATCGCCTAAAGAAGTTGAGCGGGACAGAAGGCAGCTTGTGGCGAAATCTCGGGTGTCTCAGCACATAAAAACCCGTCAACAAAGCCACGACTTGGAAAGGCGTGACATACAAAACAATAGCAGCAATCAAACAGAAGATAACAAACAGTGCGGTCGCTCGTGGGTCCCTCCAGCTCAGCAAAGACTGAAGCCTTTCACCTTGTGTCGCCAAATCACCAACCACAGTTTGAATCCTACCAGAAATACTCCTCAACCGGTCATACCTCATCCTGACGATATCAGGAGGGCGAGAAGTCGGAAAGGTGTCAAATTCTTCATCAAGTTCATCAGGGTGAGCGTTATCCGCACATGAGAGGCGTGTGTCCATATGAGGAGGGTTCTTTGGCCTCCATCGGTAATACCAAACTCCAATCAAAAACAGATAGAGAAAGATAGTGGGCAGTATTAGCTCGGGATACAAAACAAGTATCAGAAACAGAATGTGAATCAAAACAGTAGTGATCGGATTCTTCCAATTACATATCTGATCAAACCACTTTCCAACTGCAATCAAACCGCCAAAAACCCCCATGATTCTAAAGAAGTTAGCCTTACTTCTTCTCATACTCCACATATGTGACCCCACATCAAGCATGTACTCAACTATCTCTTTTCTTAAAGGAGGCTCGGCTCGGCTCAGCCGCATTGACACAATCTGAGTGGCTTGGTGTCTCAAGCTGTCAAGTTGGGTAACGGTTAACGGATGAATATAGTGCATTTTGGGCAATAACGGTTGTGAGTACATATGCATCATGTTTAACAAAGACGAGCACGTAAACCGCACGGCTAAATGAATCTCGCCCATCCTTTTCACACCAGTCGGATGCAAAACTAGAAGCGGGTACGAGTGAGTATACACGCGATCGGTTTCGAGAGTTGAAAGACGAATCCTAACCTTACCAATCCTTGAATCACGTGCGCCGTTGCCCTTATCGCCACCTTGCAAATGGCAGTTATCAAACACGCCAATCGTTATAACCGTGCACGGATCAAAAACCTCCCACGTATACTGCTCGTTCCACTTTGGAGTAAAACTGTCGATTATTGTTCTTGTCCGAACCCACTTAGTACCATACTTGGCTACACAATATGCATCAGTTGTTGCGCGTCCGTCTTTTGACTTCATTGGGGTCAACCCGTGAGCACTCAAGATTCCAACTTCAAGAACACCAATACTATTCTTCCATAACTGTTTAGCAGTTGGTCTAAGATCACTACTGTAGTGAGTTGACTCATCAAGAACATGATATCCACCTTCTAAACATATCCTCGTATGAATCCTACTAGCAAACTTAACTTCCTTCTTCTTTTCACCATCAATCATAATATGCTTTTCAAGATTAAACCACCGAGTGTTAAGCGCTTTATGATCCAGCCGCCTTTCCAGATATTGTAACGGGATCACGCACATTCCTAGAGTCTCGTCTTTATTAGGCGCGACCCGATCTTCAACACTCAAAATTAAGTGTTCTTCAAACGGTTCTGCAGCTACAAACATCAAGTCTTCATTCCACATTGGGTTTATAGACTTGCTCATAGAAATCCGAGTCCTTAACGTCTGAAAATTTCCAAGACTCGCTTTTACATAAACTTCAGGAAACCGAGTTCGGTCACTCGGTATCAAATCCTGTGCTTCAATCACATTAACCCTAAGATACCAAAGTTTAGGCGAAAGATACACTTTAGACCGAATATTAGCGAGAGCGTCAGTCCCACCAACCGTTGCAGCATCTGAATGCCACGCCTCAGGAAACGCTTCATCTGCTTGTGTACCCCACCAAACCGCCAACATTATCTCTCCTTTCTGCTTGACCCCTTTACGATCTTCCAACCGATACCATTGGGGAGCTAAAGGGCTATCCGGTGGGACACGTTTTGGAACCTCGGTCAGATCGAACAACACCCAACCCATGAAATCATCTTTTATAAAATCTTTATCTTTCACAGAGACCTCAAGCATAGTTGACTGGATCCGATCTCGAGAAAAAGCAAACACTTGGTTCCACTCCGGATTTGACTTTTTCTCAAAATGACGAGTTGTACCCTTGTAGTTTCCCATCCGAACCTCAGCATACGGGTCACAACTACCCGTAACATCCTTCGCGGGTAAATCTCGTGCTTTCACCACACGAACATATAAGTATTGCATTTGCTCAACGAGGTCATACGTGCTCGTGAGCTTATCCCCAGTGATTTTCCCGCCGCCGAGGTGCGGTTTTGTCTCCTTGAGGGAGAAATCATCAGGTGGAGGTCTGTGCATCATCTTGATTATGTCTCAACTGAAAAAACAAACAAACTTTTAACAACCAATTTTCAGAATAAAATGGCTTACGTTAGTGCACTTATTCATAACAGATCATGTCTTAACTGGAAAAGATATCAAATTTTTAACAATAAGTTTTCAGAATAACTAATAATAAAAACTTACATTAAAGCTTACATTACTGAACTTATTAATAACAGATAACAGATCATCTTGATTATGTCTTAACTGAAAAAAGATCAAATCTAACTAATAATAAGGCTTACATTACTGAACTTATTAATAGCAGTTAACAGATCATCTTGATTATGTCTTAACAGGAAAAAAATCAGATTTTAACAATCAAAAGTTTTCAGAATTGCTAATTATAATTCTTACATAGTTACATTAATGAATTTGTTAATAACAGAAAAAGTTTATACACAGATCCTAGTGAAGTATAAAGCTAGTATTACACTATTATCATAAGCATAATAAAACATATAAATCTGATTATTAAAAAAAATTAAAGAACTGATAAACTTTAAAAAGTTAAGCAGCAGGCATCAGATCTGAGTGCTTACTGAAGACACTAAACTTCAAAACAAAAAAAAAAGTAAAAAATCAAAACCCTAATTATCAACACACAAAACTTCACCTAGCAAATTCAAAAGACTAAAAAAATGAAAACTTTATTTATTATAAATTCAAGAAAACCCTAGAATCACATAATAAATGCTCATCGAATCAAAGAATGTAGCTAGTACATTCAAGAGAGAATCAAAGAAGAATGTGTAGTATATACCTTACTAAAAACAATATTGAAAGCAAGATCTCATGGGAAATCTGTGTGGATTCTAGCCAAGATTCTTGAACTAACAGTTTGATCAATTAAGTGGGTTTATATTCATTCAAGAGGGTGGTTTGAATGAGATTTTAAAAAAAGGTGCAGTGGGAACTGTGGTTTTAGAGAGAGATAAAGGAGGTGGTTTTTTTTGAATGTTAATGTTTTTCACCCGAACCTCTCACCCAAAGGGCAAAGCCCTTTACCATCCCACCAGAGTGGAGATGGCAGATAAAGGAGGTGGTGGGTATGTATGTCTGTCTGTATGTCTGACTGTGCTGTTGTCGCTTTAAGGAAGAGTGTAGAATTGGGTTTATTGCATATGGGCCCCTTGCTTTATGCTTATTATTTTATGGGCTCTTACTTATTGTAAGCTTTTTTAATTGGAGCCTTTTGTTGTGGACTAAATGTTGGCTTCTAAATGGTGGTCTATATAATGATTAATGAGGTTAGAGGTGTATAAATCGGATTTTTCTAATAATTGGTTTTGGAAATGGAATACGGTATTGATCATACTTGAGTCGGGTTTGAATGCATGTATTGTTTATAAAAACTATATTTTATGCACCGGGTTCGAATCGGGTATTCTAAAACCAGGTATTTAAATACCCTATTTTAGGTATTGAAAAAACCTTATTTTAGGAGTTTTTAAGGGTCTGCAATCTTTTGAGATATTTTTGGGTAATTTTTAGGTATTTTTAGGTAATTTCGAGTTTAGATCGTGTATTTGAAGAACTCAGTTTCGGGTATTGGAAAAATCTGATTCCGGACATAAATCGAGTCCGGTTTCAGATACGGGTTTTGGTACTGAAATATATACCCTATTCGTACCCTACAAGTAGAGTCGGGTATGGGTTCGGGTAGTAAAAACCTGAGTATATAAAAACTCGGTTCCTGGTTTTTTTTTCGGGTCCGGTCCAAGTTCAAGTTTTTTGTGCACTTATAAATGAGAGTAGGGATAACCTTGGTATTGGTACCGAAATTGCTTGTACAATACCGGTACCGATCCTAAAGCCTTAGAAAGTTGGTATTGACGGTATATGATTTGGTGTCAGCTCAGTCTCGATACTCGGTACAATTTGATCATCCCTAAATGATAGGAATAAAAATTTATAGTGGGTTTTCAAGGAAGTGAAAACTTGAAGAAGTTAACTTAAAGATGGCATTTTGATATCGGTTTTAAAAAGTTTATATGGATTTATTAAAGGATTACTCCATAGAATAGTAACCAAATTTCAAATTTGTTGTAATCAAGTCACTGTTGCAAAGTTAAGTTATATTTAGGTCACTTTACCTTTATTTAGTGTTTCAATCATTGATATTTGACCTGAATAGCAGGTTATCTAGGTTTTTTTTTAATATTTTTAAATATTTTGACATTGCATACTAAACACCTGTTAACTTAAGAGAAGTGCATACTAAATACCTGTTAACTTAAGAGGAGTGCAAAGTAAACGTCTCTTAACTTAAGAGGAGTGCAAAGAAACACCTATTAACGTAAGAGCAATGTATAATAAACACCTCTTAACTTAAGAGAAGTGCATACTAAACACCTCTTATCTTACTAGGAGTGCATAATAAACACCTGTTAACTTAATCAAAGTTCATAATTAACACCTGTTAACTTAAGAGGAGTGTAAAGTAAACACCTGGTAACTTAAGAGGAGTGCACATGCTTACCTCTTACTTTAGAGGAGTGCGTAATAAATTTAGATAACCTGCTATCCAAATCAAATATCTAGAATTGAAACACTAAGGTGCTGTTTGTTTTTCCTCAAAAGCACTTCTCCACCTCTTTTGTCTGCACTGAGAAGAGGGCGCGCAGACGTTGGGCTCTGCAGTGTGTTTGTTTTTCCGAAGACGTTTCATTAAAAAACGTCTGCGCGCCCTCTTCTCCTAGAAGTGTTGGTATTGTTACTTCTCACCTCTTCTAACCAATTTCTTTCCATCTTTCTTATTCCATCAGACACTCCCAAACCCTAATCCCCTCATCCTCTCCACTGCCACCAAACTCACCCACCATCAACCCGTCGCTCCACTGCCGCCCAACTCTCCCACCGCTGCAACCCCATCTCTCCACTGCTCCAGCGCCGCCGCCCCACCGCCGCAACCTGCCGCTGCCGCTCTACTGCTCCAGTGCCGCCCCACCGCTGCAACCCCGCCGTCCTCTATTCCCCCATATCAGGTTTAATTTCATACATTTTGTTACTATTGATGTTTGGTGTGTAGGTTCTGTTATTATTGAGTTTGGTGATTTTAGGGTTTATTGAACCAGATTATGCTATCTCGTAGTGGTTAATACATGTTTTGATTGATTTTGGTGATTGTTAGGGCTTATTGAACCAGAGTGTGTGTTTGTTTGTCTCGTGGTAATGAATACGTGTTTTGATTGTTATTTTTATGCTATAAACATTTACATGATTTTACTTGATAATTGTTGCTATGTTAGGCGTTAGTTTGTGGAAAAGATAATTGCTTTGAAGTTACTTGAACTGTGAATGCAAGCTAATATATCAAACATTAACTTGTTATATGTCTTCTGAGATTAGATTAGATTAGATTTAGAATAGTTTTGGTAGTCTGCAGTTATTAAAAAACACACAGTCTTCTTGTTGCAGACTACAGAGTTTTGGTCCACCTCTTCTGCTACAGATGTTAGCAGATGTGGTTTCGCAGTCTTCTGACATTTTACCTCTGAAAAACAAACAACACCTAAATAAAGGTTAAGTGGCGTAAATAGAAAAAAAAAACTTTATACCAGTGATCTGATTTGAACAAAGCTAAAATTTGGTTACTATTTTATGGAGTAAGTACACGAAAGAAGTAAATTGTAATTTATAATTGATCATTTTAAGGGGGTTAACGGGGATATTGCATGCTTGATCATTGATGGCATGAGTATCAATGGTGGAGGCAAGACGATATAGTCATGGTTAGGTGGCTCACATTGAAAGTAGTTGGTGCTCAAGTCAAAGTGTTGGGCGGGTGATGATGTTAATCATTAACATATACGAATTATAATTCTAAGATTTGGGAAAACAATGAGAATTATTTTTCCAGCTAAAAAGAATAATCAAGTTGGAAATTTTAAACTAAATTAATTATACCAGACATATGTCTTTGATAGTTAGTTAATCAAAATATGTTAATGTGTTACTTGCTATGGGTAAACACGACAACTTAATTATTATGTCGATTCATAGGTATATATCAAGTATTTATTTTCTAACTTTTGGTTGTAGTTCTCACCTAAAAACAAGAAAACAGGCTGTAGAAACATGAAATGAATCTGACCTGATCCATGACGATATTCCCCGGTCTTCGAGATGAACGAACCACGACTCGATCTTCTTCTCCGGTAGCTTGAGATCTAACCAAATCTCGGATCGTCTTCTCCGCTCAGATCTACAATGGCTTTTGGGGGGTGTGGAGGTGACTGCTAAGAAATCTCGAGGATCTATTGTTTACAGACACAAAAATGGTTATGGTGGTTGCTCTTATTGAGAACAACAACCCTTAATAAGGAGGTGGAGACCTCCTTATATAGGGAGCCTCATGGCTACCATCATGGTACCCTAATGGGCCTAGCCCAGTTAGGGTTACCTCCACAAAACTCCCTCAGCCCAATAATATTGTATTAGTCCATAAAATAAAATAAGCCAAACATAATAAATTAAGGTCGTAAGCCGGGTTTAGTACCATACCCCTACAAGCCCCCCAAGTCCAGTGTTGCTCCTAGGCGTGCAAGCGTTTAGGTGGAGCGCTGGACTTCATAAGGTGTGTTAGGATATGAGGCGGTTTTTTCGCCTTTCTTCGGCCTTGTCTTTATTGTCTTTGAGTTTTGAGAGGTTTTCTCCATGATGGTGACATGTTGTGATCCTTATGATAATGATGGTGCACTGGCATGAATAGGATATAGCACGCATCATAACAATAGTGGTGCGGGGCCTGATAAAAGATAGAGTGCGCATCTCGATAATAATGTAATGCAACTTGCGCACGAGGCAGCTTACGAGCTATGAAAATAATGAAGCTTGCGCGCGAGGCGACTTACGAGCTATAAAATAATGAAGCATGCGCGAGTTGCGGCTTATGAGCTATAATATGATGATAATGATTGGCCCACAAGGGCCTCTTCTACGCAGGATGACTATCCCGGCTTGTCTTCAAAATAATAATGGAGGCACAAACGGCCAGATAATAATAATAATGTCATAGGTGCTTGCGCGACTCGTAGCCGAGCCTGCAAAAACATATAAATTGAGGAATTTGTAACCAAGCATGTGCTATTGTTAGCGTTCTTTCGACACGAGTGTTCCGTGCCTCTGACGCGAGAATTGTTTTCGCTTTGCCATGAGAGTTCCACGCCTCTAACGCAAGTGTTCCGCGCCTCTTACGCGAGACTTCTTTCAGATCGCGGAAGGTTTCCTTGTTATACTTGTAGAGGGGGGTAAATGTCAACAGCTTAAATCCTTATTTTGTTATCATAATAAATATGACTCAAGAGTTGAGGGGGCTGTTTTGAAAATTTGGAAATTAATTCCTCCATCAAGACTTTGTTGTCATGTGACATGTGATGATACTGACAATGCTTACGTTGCACTACTGACATGCTATAATATTATTTATTTAGCTAACTGTTTCTTGTTCGAAGACCCACAAATTTGTAAGGGATGCCGTGTCGGAGCAGAATAAGACCTCCGCCCCAGTTTGTCGATTTTAAAAAGTTGCGTTGCGAAGATGTATGCGTTCTTTAGTGATCGGTGTTGGTCTAACGGAGTGTTGATCTGCGGTGCGCGCATGCATGGAGGCGGAGTGGTGATCCAAGGTCGCGTATGCATGGCGGCGGAGTGGTGATCCGCGGGCGCGCATGCATAGCGGCTGAAAGTTGAGCGCGCATGCATGGCGGGAGTTGAGCGCGCATGCATGGCGGGAGTTGAGCGCGCATGCATGGCGGGAGTTAAGCGCGCATGCATGGCGAAGGGTTGCGTGCGCATGCATGGCGTTAGAGTCTTGACCCTCAGCACTGCGCATGCATGGCGTCGGGGTGTTCCTCCGATGCGGCGCATGCACGGCGGAGAGTTGAGCGCGCATGCATGGCGGGGGTTAAGCGCGCATGCATGGCGAAGGGTTGCGTGCGCATGCATGGCGTTAGAGTCTTGACCCTCAGCACTGCGCATGCATGGCGTCGGGGTGTTCCTCCGATGCGGCGCATGCATGGCCGGGAGAGTTCGTCCGCAGCACACTTGTATGGTGTCGGAGTGGTGATCCGTGAGTGCGCATTCATGGCGGCGGAGTGTTGGTCCGCGGGCGCATGCATGGCGGTGTGTTGTGAAAATGAGTAAAGGACTTAGAATATATTTTCTTGCCTGGCTCCAACTGTGGAGGTGGTGTGGTATTTATAGTATTAGGGTTTCCAATGATTGGGCTCATACCCAATTAGGGCTTTTTTGGCCTCCTCCTATTGCTTCGCGCCACGTGTACTTAGGACACCTGGTGCTTTTTCATTGATTATTCTCTGACCAAGGTATTTCACCTGACCCATGTGCCATCACGTGGTGGCACATGGGTTTTGCTGAGTTGTCACCCTTCATTGGCAGCTGTCAACATCAGCACATTCTTTATTCCTTAAAAGATACCTTCTGGAAGGTTATCTGATGAGTACAGTCATGGTTGTCCTTATCCTGATTTGGATTAGATTATTGTCTCATTTGTTGTGTTGTCCTTTATGCGCCTATCCCGGGGACGCGCAAGGTCTTCTCTTTATTCTCACGCGCAGATGTTTCATGCGCAGATGTGATATGCGTGAGCATATGTGATATGCGTGAGCATATGTGATGCGTGAGCATATGTGATATGCGCCACGCGCATAGGTTTTGGCTTTGTGTCTTCATGACATCCTGATTTCAAGCCTCTTGTCTATATCTTGTGGGTTGACCCGCCCCGCTCGATGTTAAGGCGGGTGCATACCCCTTCAAGCCCCCCCAGTCTAATGTGTGTCTTGTCTCGCGCGAGCGAGGTAAGATAGATATTAGACTTAATAGTTTGCTTTTTTAACAGGGCTTGTTTTTTTCTTTTTCTTTTCTTGTACGCGCGTTGCGCGAAATTCCATCCCTTTGGTTAAAACGAATCGTCAATGCATGTGGTTGGTTGGTGTTGACATGCATCAGAGATGGAGACGTTATGTGTCAGACCTTCGTGTGCTCGGCGCCAGCGCGCATGCGTGATGGCACGCTGCTGCTTCATGGCGGTGGAACTCATGCATGGTGGCATGCACCATGGCGGCCAGATGGTTATCCGCGGTGGCGTGTACGCGTGGTGGCGCAATGACATTACGTGGTGGCGAGGTTCACTTGTCGTGGCGCGTATGAATGTTGACGGAATGTTAATCCGCGACTGTGCACATGTATGGTGAAAATGTATTAAACCACGGTGGCGCATGCGTAGTGGCGATGTACTGAACCGTGGTGGCGCATGCGTGGTGGCGATGTACTGAACCGCGGTGGCGCATGCGTGGTGGCGGTGTACTGAACCGCGGTGGCGCATGCGTGGTGGCGGTGTACTGAACCGCGGTGGCGCATGCGTGGTGGCGGTGTATCGAATCGCGGTGGCGCATGCGTGGTGGCGGTGTACTGAACCGCGGTGGCGCATGCGTGGTGGCGGTGTATCGAATCGCGGTGGCGCATGCGTGGTGGCGGTGTATCGAACCGCGGTGGCGCATGCGTGATGGCGGTGTATCGAACCGCGGTGGCGCATGCGTGATGGCGGTGTATCGAACCGCGGTGGCGCATGCGTGATGGCGGTGTATCGAACCACGGTGGCGCATGCGTGGTGGCGGTGTATCGAACCGCTATGGCGCATGCGTGATGGCGGTGTATCGAACCGCTATGGCGCATGCGTGATGGCGGTGTATCGAACCGCTATGGCGCATGCGTGGTGGCGGTGTATCGAACCGCGGTGGCGCATGCGTGTGCTTGTTGAATATAAGGTATGCTTACACATTGAAACTTGAACAAGGTTGTAAGGAAATTATTTTTACTTAATCCTTAACAATTGTCATATTTCAAGTTATTTTGCAATATTCTGAATATGCTGACACGTGCCTTGGCATTTCATTATTCCTCTTTTGCGCGACGTTATCGTGCATTTATTATAGGGAATTATGAATGAGTTTTTTAGCCTTTACGTGTCAGTATGTGTTACTCTGCCTATATCCATTATAATCCCATGCGCGGCCCCGACCTGAGACCTTAACAACTATGCTTTGGCATGTGTTTTGCCTTAGTTGTGCTTAGGTATTTTTATGGTCCAGCTGCGCAATACGTAGGATGGATGCTATGAGTAATTTGAGCTAAGGCTCATATTATTGGGCTAAGGCCCTGACGTTTTAGAGTTAAAACTCGTCAACGCGTCTGAGCTTGGAGCTCGCGTATGTATGTTTTACTTCGTTTTATTTTTAGTTTGATGTCAATACCATGTTGTCATATTGCTCAAAATTAATAAAGGGAAGTGTGAAACATGTATGCAAAAGGTAATAGAACGCATATTAGTTTGGTGAGGGGAGTCCATATTCTTGGTAAAGGTCTGTTAGGCTCTCCGCCGCCTTCCTTCTTGTCACCTTCTCCGCGATTAAGAATGTCTCTTTGGGGTTGGGCGCGCATGCTTGGCGGGAGTTGAGCGCGCATGCATGGCGGGAGTTGTTTCGCAAGGCGCCTGTTCATAGCAGCGGAATACATCATCCGAGGCGGCGCGCATGCATGATGGCGGGTTGTTGATCCGCGGGGTTGCGCATGCAAGGCGTCGGAGTGTTCCTCCAATGCGGCTTCCTTTGAGGCGGCGCATGCATGGCGAGGAGTGTTCCTCCGATGTGACACATGCATGGCGGCGGAGTGGTGATCCGCGAGCGCACATGCATAGCGGCTAAAAGTTGAGCGCGCATGCATGGCGGAGAGTTGAGTGCGCATGCACGGCGAAGAGTTGAATGCACATGCATGGCGTTGGAATCTTTTATAGGTGGTGGAGTGTTGATCCGTGGCTGCACGTATGCATGGTGGTGCATCAGCCGCGACGCGCGGATGCATGGTGACGAAACCTTCCACGGGCGGTGGAGTGTTGATCCGCGGCTGCACGCATGCATGGCTGCGGAATCTTGATCCTCGGCAGTGCGCATGCATGGCGGCGGAGTGGTGACTCATGGGCGCACATGCATGGTGGCGAAGTCTTGATCTTCGGCACTGCGCATGCATGGAAGCGGAGACTTGATCTCCGGTGGCGCGTATGCATGGTAGCAGAATCTTGATCCTCCGCAGTGCCCTTGCATGGCGGCGGAGTCTTCTGCGCCAAAGGCATGGAGTCGTCTTCCAACCCACATGTTGGGTTTTTGCGGACGCGCATGCATAGCGGTGGAGTCTTTTGCGCCAAAGGCATGGAGTCGTCTTCCAACTCACATGTTGGGTTTTTGCGGACGCGCATGCATAGCGGTGGAGTCTTCTGCGCCAAAGGCATGGAGTCGTCTTCCAACCCACATATTGGGTTTTTGCGGACGCGCATGCATAGCGGTGGAAGATCAAGAACAAATTTTGTTAAATACATAATTATCCATACGATTAAAAGTAGAATATAATAAAGTAAGAGGACTACTTTTTACTAGTAACCAAGAATACAGGGTGTCTTGGGGCGATAAACGTATTTAACTTCAGCTGGTTTTTGCTATAGAGTAGAACAATGGTCAGAACTATCCCACGTGCAAAGTCCGTGTCGCCTTCATTTTTTACCCTTTCAGTGTTGTGTGTGCGTGACAAAAGAAATAACTTCCAATAAAATAACTGAAAGAATTTGGTTAATAAATCTTGTCTATGATGAATTAATACTTTAGTGCTTTTGTTTAATTAAGGTGGATTTTATTCAAACTAAAATGCAGTATCAAATCTAATCTAATAGCTAATAAGAGTTACATTAATTCATGGTTCTACTTCAAAATTAAATTCCCATAATCAATTAATTTGGAGTATTGGGTTTTAGTATTTATAATTTTCACATGTTCACTGATAAAACTCTCTTTTGATTTGTTACTTACCGTTCTCAACTTTCACTTTATTTGTTTCTGGTATTCCCGACCTTAATGGATCATAACGCTAGTTTTCATGCTGACATGACATTTTTTATTAATAAAAAGCATGTTGTGGGTCCCACACCATCTTCTTTTTTCAACATAAAACCCCAAATGCCTCCATTACCGCCACCATCCACCGGCCATATCGACCACCACCCAACTACAATTTTCAGCTCGGTTTTGAAACTTAGTCGAGCTCGAGCTTTCCCCAGCTCAACTAGGCTCGGCTCATTAACAACCCTACCTAAATCTAATTTTAGGCATCATGGGCTTAACTATTGAGCCATACTCAAGTAATCAGTTCTGGTTTTGAAATACGAGTCAATTCGTAAAGCTTGGATCCAACTGGATTGAGTTTGAAGTCAAAAGAGAAGACAAGAAAAGCAGCTAGAATCTGAATCATACGACAAGAGTGACAGAAAGATTCTGATTTCAGAGCAATACTTGGCGTAAAGTCGAAAACAGAGAGAATAACTATAATAACATGTTCTGATTAGGTTTCATTGGTGAACTTGATGTTGGGTGTTTGCACATGACAAGTAATTCGCGGGTTTGGGTTTGGTATAAATGAGTTCCGGTCTATTTCAAGTCAAACCCGTGAACGAATTTAGCTGAACGAACTGGGTTCGGTCAACTTTTTGAAAATTTTACATAGCCTCACAAAAGCAATGCTACACAACCAATTCATAGAATTGCTAACTAATCAAGAAATACTTTGTCACTTGGTTGTAAGATCATTCGTCAGTATCTTTATTTCCAGATTTTCTTCCTCTTTTGCAGATTGCTACAAATAAAAATAATATAATTGCTAGTGGAAATACTGAAGAGATGTAAATGTACAAAACTGTGAATATAAGGTTATGTATAGTGTTTGCAAGGTTGCTTTTGAGGTTCCCTTATCCAATCACTTCCACATATAAGTGATTCCACTATACCTTTTTTGAGAGAGCTACGATAATATCCAAAATACGACCCCCCGCACTAAAAGCAGATTCTGATGCCACAGTTGTAATTGGAATGGAAAAAATATCGCAAGCCATTTTGATTAAATATAGGAAACTTAGAGGAACTTTGGTTCCACCAAATCAGCACATCAAATTAGTTGTCCTCCAAACCCATGTAACTGTGTTCTTCTAATACACATCAAGTCCAATTTTTTTGTGAACTCTCAACAGGCTTAGATTTGAGATAAGCAAAAAAGTCATCTTCTTGTATAGCTTAATGGTTAGGGGATGAATGGGTCATTGAGCTTATTGTGGAAGCCCTAGCCACCATGAATACATTAGCATACTTCTCAAAAAGAAACTTTAACTTTTTAGTCACATCTTTAACTTGACTATTCAACTCATTATGTCACACCCCAACCTAAGGCGGAAATGCCGAGGCGTGATCCGATTGCTCACAACTCAAAGATACTATCATAAATAAAATGTGACAATATCAATTAAGTTAATTATTTCCAAATACAGTGCACAAATATTCAAAATACAAATAAATAATTTAAAACAGGTAAACCAAACATGTCTTAAATGATAATTGTCTTCATTAAAATCCTAAGGTCTTTCTAAGTGTCCATACTTCAAACTTCAATTAAATGGTAACCTGCATATGCGTAGAAAAGAGAGTTTGTCAACAACATATGTTGAGTGAGTTTATCACCAGTTTTTGCAATGAAATAATATTAATATAATAAATAAAAGAAATAAGCAAAAGATAATAAATACGGTAAGTAAATCAAACCATAAGCAAATAAGGTGTCAATTAACCATTGCCAGGCAAATTGGGCGTTGGTAATCAACCATGAGCAAATAATAATAAGACCGTTGCTAAGTGAATCGGTCGCGGGTAAATAGTAATGAGAACCATATACAAGGAAATATGTTGGACCTCTCCGAATACGAATGCGCACATAAACAAGTAAGCACATAATAAGTATATTTGATTAATCACACACAATTACACGTTTGCTATTTATATATATATAATATGAAATACGCATATGTCCCCAAAACGTTTAGAAAACTTAGTAAAATAGGGGAATAACAAAACTCACCTTAGATTAAATGCAAGTGAATATAAATACGAATAAACGAACTACGATTTAAGCGAGTCGTCCACTAACATGCCGAACGAGATAACAATCAGAATCTGAAACTTTCAGATATGGTAATATAAGTAAAAACGAACTTAATGCCGCTGGAATCGATCCAAACGGACGTCTAGAACTCCGGCTATGTTTGATTTAAGATTTAAGCGAGCTGGTCGGGATGAGCATTTGGTACTTGGTACCGGTACCGTACCGGTATCGAACCGGTACCGGTACCAAAAATACCGAACCGATTAAATTCGGTACCGGTATCGGTACCAAGTATTTGCAAATTTTGGTATCGGGAAAATCGGTATCGGTACCGGTTTATTTCGGGAGTACCGATGTAGTACTATATCACATGTACAGATACATACATGATAACCCCAAACCAAAAACCCTTGTTCACAATACTCTCTAGTCTCCACCTTTGATTCATCTCCCCACCACTGATTCCTCTACCCACCGTCGGATTCCTCTTCCCCACCGTCGGATTCCTCTTCCCATCATCGGAATTCTGAACTAATCGGCCTCGCACACCGCCGTCTGTCCTCCTCAATGTCGGAATTCTGAACCAATCTGTGCCCTAATTTTCACGTGTAAGTTGCATTTAATTCTTTACATTTGATTTTTATTAACAAAATAGCTTCTATTGTTATAATATGCAAACCCTAACAGTAGGTTACACATCAAAATATAGTTCACCAGTTTGTATGTTATTTACACTAGAAAATTTTGAGTTTTGTAGGTCCATTTACAAACTAATCAGTAGGGATGGCATCTTCTTCTTTGAATGAACCCCCTCATTCTCAAGTAAGTTTGTTTTTTGGTTTTTAAAGTTACCTTTGTATTTTAGTATAAAGCTTATTATTTTTTATGTGGTTTGTAGGATGATGATGACGATGAAACTTATGCTGATGATACCCTTCAAAATGACATGTTGAACTTAGTGATGATTCAAAATCGAGTAATGCGTTGAAACCAAAATCAAGTCGTAAGAGAAAACAACCAACAAAGAAAAATGCTTCTCAAAAGAAACCTAAAAAAGGAGGCGAGAGATCCGTGTGTTGGAAACCTTATGATGTTGTTTATTTAGAAGAGGAGGATGGAGTGCATCGGAAGTATGGAAAACGCAAGTGGTGTAAAGAGCA
This sequence comes from Bidens hawaiensis, assembly GCF_021521415.1. NCBI lineage: Eukaryota > Viridiplantae > Streptophyta > Magnoliopsida > Asterales > Asteraceae > Bidens > Bidens hawaiensis. The sequence goes on along the minus strand of NW_027491069.1, from coordinate 729,287 downwards.
TATTAGAGCCGATCCAATCCGAAATGGTACGTCGGGTCTTAAAAAACACACTCCGGCTTGTGTCAAAAATCCCGAGTTAGTCAATAACCAAACTAATTTAGAGTTCAAAGGAACCTAATGGGGAAGGTAGCGTGACAATTTGGAAACATGACGATTCTAGAATCATGAAAGCTTTACTAGATTTGTTTATTGTTGCCGAATTACCGTTTAAGCTTGTGGAACATCCGGCTTTTATTGAATACACCAATGCTTTGAATGGAAAGTTTGTTTTGCCATCAAGACATAAATTGTCTAGAGATATTGCAAAGTATTATATTGAGGAAAGGAACAATTTGTTAGCATATGTAAGTAAACCTAACAACACCGTACACTTGACCACCGACACATGGACATCCTCATGTCAACAGGTTAACTACATGGTTTTGACGGCACACTTCATTGATGATGATTGGGTAATGCATAAACGAATTATTAATTTTAGGCCCATTCATAGTCATAAAGGGGAGGATATTGGCCAAGAGTTATTGCAGTGTATTCATGGTTGGGTTATTAAAAATGTTATGACTATGACGGTTGACAATGCGTCTAGTAATGATAAGGCGATTGCTTATTTGTTGAGAAAATTGCCTAATTTGTATGATGAGGGGAGACATTTTCATATTAGGTGTACGGCACACATACTAAACCTAATTGTCAAAGATGGTTTATCAGAAAACATGTATCATGTTGAGCGTAAACGAAAAGTGGTTAGGCATATTAGAAACTCAACACAAAGAATAACCAAGTTCAAAGAGTGCATAGAAGAATCTAATGTCGAATCAAGTAGGTTTTTGTGTGGAGATATGCCTACTAGGTGGAACTCCACCTATGAGATGTTGAAAAGGGCGGTGGATTTAAGGGAGGTATATTTCTCTTATGAAGTTCAAATAGCATCTATACTCATGATTTAGAAAGACTACTTGAACATTCAAACTTTGGTGCTTGCGAAAAGTTGGTAGAATTTCTAAAAGAGTTCAAGACTAAAACAGAAATTGCATCGGCCACATCAAAGCCCTTGGCCCACATATTTGTTAGAGAAATCCTAGATGTAGACGAACATCTACGGGTGTGGGATTGTGATCCAAGTTTTTCCACAATGGTTAGTTCAATGCGTAAGAAATATGACAAGTATTGGGGGAAGTTTGACGAACTTAATGACTACATGTATTTTGCTATTATCTTCGATCCCACCATGAAATTACATTTTATTGAACATTGTTATGAAGATATGATTATCTCTAACAAATCAAAGGATGATAATTGGAGTGTGGACGACATTAAAAAGATGGTATTGATGAAGAAGATTGAGCTTGTAAGTAGGTTAAATGAGCTATTTCAAACATACAAAGAAAGACTTGAAAATGTTGATCACAATTCTTCATCCCAAGAAGCACGTAATGACGATGTCGTTGTATGTGATGATGACAATGAATTCTTTATAAAGTTCATAAATAAGGGTGGAAGTCAATCGGCTAGTAAGGACACTGAGTTACAAAGGTATTTGAACGAGCAAATAGTGGATTTTAGTATGGGATTTGACATACTTAAGTGGTGGAAACAAAATGCAATTAGATTCCCAATTGTATCCCGGATGGCTCGAGGTAAATTGATTTGCCTTTTATCATTTATTTAGCATTACGTGTTATATTATAGTTGTTTATTAAGTTTGTATAATTCTTAGACATTTTGGCAATTCAAATTTCCACGGTCGCATCCGAATCGGCGTTTAGCACCGGAGGCCGTGTACTAGACGCTTACAGAACAAGGTTGTCAACTAACATTGTTGAAGCTTTGATTGGCACCCAAGATTGGGTGAGAAAGTCAAAAAAGCCGATTGTGGATGATGTGGACGATATATTAAAGGATGACGATGTTGCCATAGGTAAAACTAGACGACTAGTTCTTGATTGATTTCGTTATATCATAATATATTGGTTTTGTAATGGGGTGTTAACTTTATTTGGTTCTTGTCAATACTATAGAGATTGAAAATGCGATACGAAAGCAAAATGAAAAGGGGAAAGGGACTGCCTGTGACAAGGCTTAAGCAGACTCAAAGGAAAGGGACAGCACATGAAAAGGTGCTCATGTTTTGATAGAAAAATATGTTCAATGATCTTAGTGTCTTTTAACTTTTAACTTTTAACTATCCTGATATAGTGTCAGGTTTTTGTGTTTTGGTAGAAAAATATGTTCAATGATAGGTGCTTATTTTCTTTTGATACCTGATTCTTGAAATGTTTGCGAGTTTTATTACTAGTATTATCACCGGCTTATGTGGTTCAAACTACAAAATCCAAATAGCCCTTCTGGCCAGTGGCAGCAGCCATTCAGCTCAGTGGCTTAATGTATTTTAGTGTTGTGTTAACTTTTTTTTTCTGGTCAACTGCTTTTTTTTCGGTCAACTGCTTGACATTTTTTATATAGAAGAAATTGAGATAGAAAATGAATGTTTATATAGCAATTGATATTGAAAGAAGCAGGTACCGAATTATCTTTGTTTATTTTAGAAATTGATATTGAATTTTCTGGTCAACTGCTTGCTATTTTTACATATCAAGAAGCAGCATGCATGTGCATTGTTATATAGCAAATTAAATATTAATTATTATCTTAGTTTATTTTATAAACTGCCACTATTGTCAAACGGGCCAAAGTTTGAATCTATTTTCTTTAATAGGGAACCAAGTTTAGTTGGGTCCCAAAACGGTACCCCCAAAAACGAACTCATCGTTTTGTAATTACTGTAAGGGTATTTAGTCATTTTAACTGTAAGGGTATTCTAGTCATTATTTATATTTTGCAGTTTGTTGATGAGAAAGTACAATGGCTCCATAATGTGAATTTGTGCATATTGACATGGCTGGGCCTGTTTGGAATGACAAGAAAAAGGGTGAACTGGATTTGCTATTTCCACTTTAGTGGAATGGGTTCCAACTTAGCATCTTAAAACCTTAAAAACAACAATGTGCTATTGTCGTATTACCAGATTTATATAAATCACCATTTCTCAAATTCGGTATCAAACCGGTATTACCGAAAAACCGGTACCGAACTATTATTTTCGATACCGGTACCATCCCACGCTCATCCCTACGAGCTGGTACTGACCAGAATCCGAACAACGAGTCGGAAGTCGGATTTTGGTCAGTAGCCTTAAAATTTCGTTACGAGGAATAAAAGTCTTCTGGACCGAATGTTGAATCCGACCAAAAGTATGAGAAAACGTAAAGTCAAACTTGTTAACTGTTTTGCCCTTTAACGAATTTTAAACGAATTGACCAGTCACACCCTTCAACCACCAAAATTGATTGAAGGTTTTTTTACTAGGGAATATATATGAACAATTTTACAGTTTACAACTTACCCGGAAAGTGAAAGGATCAAGAGAAACGAAGAGTCAAAGATTCTAAAGCAAGCAAAGTCAACCGTTTATGAGTGTATCTTCAACCAATAAGGCAAAACCGAGCAAGATGATGAAGGTCAAAGGAGGTGACGACTGGTTGTTGTTAATTAGGGTTTAGGGAAAGTTTATGGCAGAGAAAATAAGAGTTGTTTATATAAGAAACACTAAAACGAACTATATTTAGTCAATTTTACTCGTTTAGGAAACCGAATAAGCATTTAATGACGAAATCAATATTATATGCAATAAATTTCGTTCTTGGGCATGGGGTAATGAACATGGACATGCATCTAGGCTTTGAGGGATTTCTTGGGGCTTAATTCACTCGATTATGTCCTAAAATAAGCGATCCCGGGCCAAAAACGAACTAGGAAATGAATCAAAACGAAACCAACTGTGCAGTGGTGTCACTGCGTTGCGCGGCCACAAGAGGGTTGGCCCATCGCGCGGTGCCCCGGCTCAAAGGGGAAGAAATTTGATTTTTGTCATGTTTAGTCCTTGAACTTTCTAAATTTGCTAAGGTGCTGTTTGTTTTTGCAGACATAAACTGTCTGCAAGCTGATTTCATCTGTTTTCATGTCTGCAACTGAAGATGTGGTCTGAAGATCTGCAAGCTGAAAATATAAGACTGTTTGTTTTTATAAGCTGATACTGTCTGCATAACTGTCAAACTTATCTCACAAGATAGAAGTCATTTATTCAAGTTACATCTAGTTTTTAGTCTTTGCTTGCCATGCCGATTTGGTTTTGGTGGGTGGTGGAAGGTGGTGGTGGTGGATGGTGGTAGTGGCGGCGGACGGTGGGTAGTGGCGGTGGATGGTGGTGGTGGACAATGGGTGGTGGTGATGGATGGTTTTGGTTGGTGGTGGACGGTGGTGGTGATGGATGGTGGTGGTGGTGGGTGATGGATGGTGGTGGTGGCGGTGATGGATGGTGGTGGTGGTGATGGATGGTGGTGGTGATGGATGGTGGGTGGTGGACGGTGGTGGTGATGGATGGTGGTGGTGGTGGCGGACGGTGGTGGTGATGGATGGTGGGTGGTGGACGGTGGTGGTGATGGATGGTGGGTGGTGGACGGTGGTGGTGGCGGTGATGGATGGTGGTGGTGGTGGCGGTGATGGATGGTGGTGGTGGTGGGTGATGGATGGTGGTGGTGGCGGTGATGGATGGTGGTGGTGGTGGCGGACGGTGGTGGTGATGGATGGTGGGTGGTGGACGGTGGTGGTGATGGATGGTGGGTGGTGGACGGTGGTGGTGGTGGTGGCGGTGGATGGTGGTGAACGGTGGCGGCGGGGTACGGGGGTGGTGGTGGCGGCGTACGGTGGGTGGTGGTGTTGGCGGACGGTGGTAGGAGCAGTGGATGAGAGGGTGGCTGCAAAGGTTTTTTTGTGAAGATGTTTTAAGCAAGATTTCCTTGCTTTTCTTTTAAGATGAAAGAAGATAACTTCAGATCTGTTTTAAGAAAAAAAACAAACAGTCTTCAAGGGTAATGTCTGCGCGCCTGCAGACATTAGCTCCTTGAAGATGTTTGAAGAAAAAACAAACACCCCCTAAATCTTGATTATTTTAAAGTTAAAACAAAGAATAAACATCTTTAAAAACCTAAAGGGTATAAAATGAAAATACCAAATCTTAAATACTTATAAATGTTAATTTGATTAATAATAATGATCTTAAAATGTTCCCAGGTCGGCTTATGAGTAAACGAATATGGGTTTGGAAAATCCGAAATGTTACACATTAGATGGATACAACTGCTTAAAAGTCCAATTAATTGACTCCATTTTAAAGCGTAGATCTAAAACTGATGCAATAGACATAAGCACCCCTATTTCCCCCCAATACTTCTCAAACTTCTCATATATCGGCACACTCATGTTTTTCAAAAACACATCATCTTATGCAAAAGAACTACTTATTTTTCTTTTCACTTTGAAAATTTCAATAAGAAATAAATTTGATGTTAGATATGAAAACATATTAGTAGCATGTAAAAACACTTTAAGCACCTTGTAAACTTTCTTAGCTCTAGTCCACTTGGCATCCATGGGGCCCGTTCAAAATTTTGATTTCTCAATGTATGACCTTGAAAGGCTCGTTTGTAGTAAATAGTCGATTCAAGCATGCGGTGTGTTGAGTTCCACCTAGTCTTTACATTGGTACATAAAGACCAACGAGTGTTGATACCAAGTGTTGTTGCTACTTCACCAAATTCCAATAAACGGCCCGGAGACTTTTTTTTAAAAATATTTTACACCTTCCCTAATTTTAACAATACACGAATCAATAGTTGCTAAACATCTTACACCACCAAATTCAATATATGAGCACAACAACCTAATATGAAAAAATAGCCCCTCAAAATGTAACTTTCCTCTCCCTTGAAAGGTATTTTTTAAAAACATAGCTGCCCTATCATTATTGGAGGCATTTTCGAGAGTAATTGTACCAATTTTGTCTTGAATTTCCCACTAAACTAGACACTCTAGGATACCATCTGATATAACCTCACCACTATGAGGTGGTTCGAGCTCACTGAAATCAATTATAACTTTCCTCAATTTCCAATCGGAATCAACAAAGTGGGTTGTCAAACACATGTACCCTACAGTTTGGTTTGATGTCCAACAATAAAAAAAAACTTTTTCATATTTTCTTTTTCTACATCAACAAGTTTGATGCATTCTCTAGTAATTATTGGCCTACTCACTTTTTGATACAAGGGATTGTTGTACTTCATTAACTAGTTGAACCAGTGGCACTGGCACTCTACAGTATACAAATGAAAAGGGTAACTCATGGGCTATGAGCATATTTTCAATCATTTCCTTACACTTCTTGTGTTCATAACCCCCATTCATGTTTAAACTATTTATACCATCACCACCACATGAATCAAAATTAAAACCTCGTTTCTTACCTTTTAGATTTAGGATGTGATGGAATTTGTTCATTAAGAGTTGATGTGGGGTGTCCGATACTAATCACGTATCTCTTTTACCATGTTTGTACTCATATTTATTCACCTGTTTTCCTTTGTGGTTTTCTTCAACAGCTACAAATGCCCCAAACTTTAGATGGAGTCTTACGTCTTTGACCGTCTTGATTAGCATAATTTACTTCCATCTCATCTCCTAAATCATCAACCAACTCCACACTTTCTCCATCACTAAAATCAACAGGTTCATTACTTTGAGTCCCGATTTCACCAACAGATTCTTTAAAAGAAGACATCTTACAAATTTAAGCAAATAAATCAACCATGTTTACTAAGTGTTATATAGAAATTAAAATAAGCAAAATTTACTTGAGAAAAAACAACTAATTAAGTAGAAAAGTGTGAAATTGAAGAAGTGTTACTTACGAACAACTTTACGGATTGATAGAAACAAGTCCAATCGATTTTATGGTGATTAATAGAAACACCTCCGTGAGTCGTGACTTCGAATTAGGGTTTTGTGGGTATAGGCGGCGATGAGTTGAGATTAGGGTTGAAAAAGAAAGGAAGTAATGGAAACTAGGGTTGTGGGCATGAAAGATTGAACGACTATCGATGTTATGGTGATATAGTAGTTTTGTATTTTATATAACTGTATTGGGCTGGATTCTTTAATTGTAAAAGGAAGCTATGTGTTAAATAATTGGACAATATAAGTCTATGTGTATGTGTGTGTATATATATATAATAATAATAATAATAATAATAATAATAAATTAAAATAAAATAATTTATTAATTTATTGGGCCGGATTCTTTAATTGTAAAAGGAAGCTATGTGTTAAATTATTGGACTGTATAATTCTATGTGTGTGTATAATAAATTAAAATAAAATAATTCAAGCCAATCGAGCGAGCTCGAGTTGAGCCGGGGTTAGTTCAGGCTCGGCTCGTTTAGAAATTGAGTCAAGCTCGACTTGGCTCGTTTAAAATCAAATCGATTTCGAGCAAGCTTTCTCTAAGCTTTTTTCGAGTGAGCTTCAAGCCACAAGTTTTTTGAACAGCTCTACTTCCAGCGATCGTAAATACCTGGTCCACTTCACATTAATATGAATGGTTTGTGTGGCCACTGTCTTCAATTTTGGCTTCATTAAGTTGACCAACACATGTGATAAGACATCCCTTTCACTTCCATTTCTCCATGAAGTGAAACTAAGTTTTGCATCAAATTGGTTAAACAAACCTTACTGACTTCAACCAAGGCTTCATGGTTTACCATCCATGGATTTCTAGTCTTCTGTCATCAACATTGTATGTGATGATTCACTTGAATTTCTACCTCTTGCATATTCTCTAAAATCAAGTCACGAATCACTATAAAAGGAATCTTAGTATAGGTGCTACTAATATTCTTGACTAGAGTAATATGTGTCCTAGCTTTTTTGTCTAACTTCTCCTATACCGCATCTTATTAAGTCTTTAATCCAGACCATTCTGACGCAACAATGCTTCTATTTGTAACTTCCACTAGCCATATTTCATACCATTAAATTTTTCAATAATAATCTTCACATATTTTGCCATAAACTAGCTAACATATAAGCTAGGATGAAAACAAAAAAAACAAACACATCAATGCCACGAGCTTGAACTTAACGCTTGTTTTAGTGAACATTGTTAAAGCTTTAATCTGTCTCCTACGTAATGCAAATCGAAACAAGTAACCCAGAACACTAAAACTCAAAAGAACAAAGAAAACTTAAAATCGTTTGAGTTTCCTTTGAAATTGGTCAAACCATAATTTGATATATATATATATATATGGTTAGGTTAAAATAAAAACCCACTTGAGTTGTGAAAACTCTAGAAACCCGTTCTCAACAACATGTTTTTAATTAAAGATTAAATATTGTGGTCTACAATTAAAGTTAATAAAAAATGTTAACATAAATATAACTTTTTCTATTTCCTAAAAACATATAAAAAAATTAGTAAAAAAATGTTAAAAAATAGCAAAACAATTTTTTTAATGCTTTGATGTTTTGTATTAAATGTTACAACATATATTACATGTAATAAAAAAAAAAACCGATGTTACATAAGGTTTTCGCGAGTTTTCACAACTCAAATGGGTTTTCATTCTATACTTTGTCTATATATATATATATAATGTTACAAAGTATATGTATCAAATCATTATAAAATATAAAATAGTAAAACAATTAAAAAAAAACTTAACCCCCCACCGGCGGTATAATGAGAACTAAAAACTAGTATATGTATGGTATATATAATAATAATAATTGGATGGATCTAACTAGCTAGAATAATAATTGACATGTATCTCATATTTCTTCGGCGCCTCTTTTAAAATTTTATAGTTTTTACTTTTTAATTATTGGTTAATAATTGAAGCGTTACCTATTGATTCTTATAAACTCATTAAATTAAATCCACCGTAGTTTAAACAGTTTAGTTATCTAACCCAGTTACCTTAACTCCAAACACAAAATTTTATTATGGTGAGTTGATTCAATCCTATAAAAAAATCAATGACCCGACTTAATTCTATGAAAAAATTCAGTGATTTGACTTGAATATAAATCCTCCTTAATAGACATCCTAACACAAAAAATTTTCGACTCTCATGAAAAAATTTTCTCGGTCGTCACTGACTTTTATTGTGTGATAAACCTAACCCGACCTAAACCGTCCCAAAACTTTTTATATCCGACTCTATAGCTATGAACTTAGAGCATCTAATACCAGGGCCGGCCCCCAGGGGGAGGCGCTGGGTAGTCGACGCCCACTAGGCCTGAAATATATTTTTTTAAAAAGTTATATGTATTTTATGAAAAACGATATGTATGTTTAATATTTAAACTCAATTATATAACAACTATCTTGATCAACGGGTATGACTCCCAACCAAAAGGTTGTGGGGTTCGTTCTCGTTTGAGACATTTTAAGCCGATTTTTATACAAAAATTTTTTACACAACCCAAATCATAACCAAATAAGTCAATTTAAAAATTAAATTGTTTAAACCTAAACAAGTACTCTTTTTATTTAAGGCCCAAAATATTTTTAACATTCGACCCGATTTTTGTTTTAATTCTCGGAGCCGGCCTTGTCTAATACCAGTGAACCCGTTGGAAATTTTTTTGCCATTAATTAACAATAATATTATGATATTGAAAAAAATTAAATATAATTATAATATAATTTAAAAAATAATAATTATATTTAACGGTAACAATAATTACCGAATAAATAAAAGTAACATTAACATTACCGAATATTTTTAACAGTCTTCTATCGACTCTGTTTTTCATTCACACCATCAACAACATGTCAAACATATTAACAATTTGGCGTGATGAAGATGATGATGATAGCGTCAACCAAATTCCCCCGGCCGCCGTTGACCGAAAGAAGAAGAAGAAGAAGAGGCGCGTGAGTTTTGGGTCTGATCTGGTGGGAGACGAGTGTCAGGATCCTTCATTGTTGGTTCGTGCGATATTAACCAAGATTGTCGATGATGGTGACGAGTTTTTAAGTCTCCCGAGAAGCTGTTGAAGTCGATTCACCTCGTTGAGAAGTTGGTGATAACTGAATTGAAGAGATTCAAGACAACTCCATCTGCTAAAGAGGCTGCAAGGAAGAGAAAACTTCAAATATTAATGTCAATGAGGTAGCTCATTCATTCATTCAATCATCATGCTGATGATTAGTTTAGTGGGTTTACCCTTTTTTTTTTGGGGTTTAGATATCAATTTCGATTGATCATATATATACTCATGATCAGGCTCCTAATTACTTAGTTGTTTACCTTTTTCTTTTAATGGTCTAGTTTTTTTTTTTTTTTTTTTTTTTGGTTTAGATATGAATGTTTGATTGTTCATCCCCTGGTGATCGAGTTCGGTTCTTAGTTTTTTACTTATTTTTTCTTTTTAGGTTTAGATATGAATGCTGAAAACATAAAATATTTTTATTCTTTCAATATCTACGAAAAATATTATGACGGGCTAATATCTTTTATTTGTGTATTTCGCATGTTGTTTTATTTGCTGCTTGATGAGAGTTGAAGCTATTGGATTTAAGTGCAGTAACTGGATGGGGTTTAAGGCTTATGGGCTGAAGAGATTACTTTTTGACTATTTAGGCAAAAGAATTGGTTCTGTAAACAGATTTATTGCAGTTTTAGAATGCCAATTCGGGTTGTGATTGAATTCACTTATTGTAAGCCGCTTTGGTCGTCTGAAATTGTGTTTGTGTTTTGGAATTCAAATGCCAGATTTATTGCAGTTTTTGCCAAAACGGTTGGATTTGGAAATGCATTGACACTGACCCTTGGGTGAGTACTCTCTATTAATTTTGATGTCTTATGTATTGTGCGTATGACATTCGTATGTGTGTCTCTGTATGTGTATTGATCATGAATGTTTTTATGCGTATGTATTTCTGTGTGTGTGACAGTGTATGCGTATGTATGTACGTGCGTGTATACAGATTGCCAGGTTTATTTATGTATGGTATACATTATGGATTATGCGTTTGTTTGCACTGTTCAAGCGACAACATTTGGAAGTGCTTTCTATCTTTGAAATTTGTGCAATTCGTTCATGTTGTGACCTTTAATAGCCACAAACCGTGTCATTTTGAAACAGCAGTTGGAATTGATCTAAGGGGTATTTTCTTCACAGATGACCTGCATTTAAAGATTGATGACTGCAGACAACAGACTGCAGCAGGAAGTTTTAATAAAAAATCGTTACTGATATCGAATCATTTGAGTTCAGGGGTAAAACAGTCGGCAATCATTTTGTTTCGGTTGATGAACTGCAGCAAGGTTTTGCTTAATTTCCTTTGATTCTAGGCGTGTGCTGCTGTTTAAACTGTTTACTGCGGATTCCAGGTCATAATCAAATTTGGATCGGTTTGGTCAAGTACTTTTGATGTGTATGTTATATTTTTATCATGTTATGTGATACTTTTGATGTGTACTTTTGGTCAGTAATCTAGCCTTCTCTAGATACTTATTTTAACTGTTTCTGAACGAAACCGTAAAACCAAACTGCTAGTAACGGTTCAGTTTGGTTCAGTCTCAAATTAATGGTTTAGTTCACAGCTTGACATAAAAACCATCAAAACCGGGCCGTAAACAACCGTAGCTGGTAGACATAGTTTCTATTGTTGTTTTGGTCTTTGTTTTTAAACAACTTATCATTCATAAGAACTGCACTCTTATACTCATAATGTCACTCAGAAGTGGTCCTATCAACTCATTTTGGTTCGCACTCATCTCAGGACTAACAGCCTCATTCAGAAGTTTCTTCCACACCTAAAATTATAACAAAGGATTGATTTACTTTGCCCAACAAATGGTCTAGACTCTAGAGAGCTAATTTCTATATTCATTCAATAAGTTTGACATACACATATGTAATTTAAGGCCGCTAAACTGCTCATATTGGCTCGTATTCGAGAAATGTTACAAATTTGAACCGTTTCAATCATTATTAATATTTATCTAATTGTTCACTTTCATCACTTGTTCATACATATTTAGAAAAATTCAGGGGTAGCCTTGCTTGACAAGAAGAAACAATTTTAACTGATAATCAAGTCTGTCAGGACAAATATATGTGGTTCAATGTTTGTGCTTCAATAAGTTCTGTTCTGCTTACACATATAGCCTTTTAGAGAGATTCAGTTATGCAAATCACCAGAACTAAAAACAAGGAACAATTCTATTATTAAAGAAACGCCGGTTTTAAATGCACACACGACTGTTGTATCTATGACCATCCTCTAAAAAGACCCGAATCCCACAATCCAAATATATTTTGCTCAAATGTAATTGCACTCCCAAAAGAAAAACCACCTTTTTAAATGCACACATAAAAAACACAAGAAGAACAATACCACCACAAAACAAAAACAAAAAAACAAATCAGAGTTGTGGTTTACATCATACGAAATGAACTCAGGTAAGATCATCATCATCCTCTTCTTCCTTGGCCTTCAGCAACAACTTCACTCTCAACAGAAGGGTTGTCTTCCATTCGTCCTAAATGCCAACCAAAAATGTTAAAATGCCAACTTTTTTATGTTAAATATTGATATATCTATTTTAAAGATAATATGACCATTGACCACAATAAATTTATTATTATTACCAGCTTAGTCATGCTATCAAACTCCTTGACAGCATCAGTGAACTTTGCAACATCTTCTTCATCCACAGCAGCAGCCAAATCCTGCCATTAAAGAACAAAAACACATCCTTAGACCTTCATGTTTTGTCCAACAAGAAGCAAATTTCCAATAACATACTGCCAGTAATTTGTATTCGCGTGTTCCAGAAAATGTGGGGTCCAGTTCCTACATAAACAAGCAAACATTTTTAGTCAATAGACCGAATCTCATATAACAAAATTTAGCATGTTTGCAAAAAGTCAATGTTGACCTGGTAACGCTCCAATGCATTCGTTATTGCAACAACATCACCTTTGCAGAGCTGACAAATGCCAGCATTCAGTAGATGCCCTCTAACTCCATATTTTAGCAAGTTATTATTGAGCGATTGTCGAGCTATTTCTTCGTAAATTTCAATAGCTTTCTGATACCTGGAACAAATTGTGAGGTTATATTATTATATAAAAGTTATAAAACAATCCCTACTTAGAACATGTGAAACTTACTGTTCCAGTTGAGCTGAAAATTGAGCAATTTTCTGTTTGCATTGGTTTGCAGAAGTTGTGACTTCTTCACCTTGGAAAAGATCAGCTGCTTTATCATAGTAAGCTATAGCCTTCTCTAGATTTTGCTCCTGTTCATATAATTCAGCAATTTCCTGCATATAACGAAGCCAAATTTAAGAGTTTTAATTTCTTGATACTTCGATCAAATGCAAAATGTATAAAATAGGGTCTGTACCTTGCAATATCTGGCAGACATGCTGAGCCTCCCAATTTCCATGAACAAGTTTAGTGATTGCTCTAGGTGAGCTATGCACTCTGCAAACATTCAACAAGTAATCAAGATATTATAATTTTGTCAGCAAGTATGATGCTTAATATATGACAAAAAACATACGTTAGCATGAGTGGTTTTCTTACCCTTGGTGTTTGTTTTCTTGTATGAATGAGCTGCATCAGCATAGGCATTAGCAGCTTCATGTTTGCTATCCATCTAGAAAACATAAATTCGTTATTAAAATGGGCTCGTCAAATGATGATATGATGCAAGTGAAACACCCAAATGGGCTAAGAACAAGTGAACAACAGCATTAAGCACATACTTTCAGATGGCACTCGGCCAGCTTGACATATACAGATCCAGCTTGGTCCCCTGCAAAAGTCATATATAAAGAAACTGACTACATAAATGCAGACTAAAAGATGGATTCGAAAACATATACACTGAGTAAACTCTATTATTCAAACATAAACAACTTACAACATTGATAAGACTTGATAAAATGAATATCAACGCACAAAATAAACCATAAGAAAGAGCAATATGATACTAACAAGATTTTGCAAGCTTGTAACAGTTGGCAGCTTTTTCATACAAATCACCAGCATCCTCATACTTGGACCCGAAAAAGGCCCAACCGTTGAGCTTCTTCTCGGCTTTCTTCTCAAACTCCAGACCTTTTGCTATTTGATCAGACATTCTCACTCTGTGAGTTTGCAGACAAAAGAACAATAAAGATTAACAAGTTTATGTTAACAAATAAGCCGAGTTATATGTGCCAGCCCGAGTTGAAAAACAAGAGCTAAAGTTAACTTAAACAGCTTTGTTGGATACAGTTATAGAGTCAATAATCAATATCAATCTTATGAATGCATACCTAGTAATATACACAAGTTACTAATTCATCTTACTGAGATAATATTAATATCAGTTTCAAATGCTAATAACCAAATTTATCAACTTCATAGGACAAGTGGATCAATCAATCAAGCTGTTGAATAAACTAATTAAGGCATGTAATTTCATTTTCAGATAATGAATATAACGAATTTATGTAGTGTAATTAGCACCAAAACCCTAACTCGAAGACAGTATGAAGTGATCTGAAATTGCAATACGGCAATAGTGATCAGTCGCTATAATAAACAGGATTAAAAGTATATTGAGGAGTTTGAAACGATTGAATCAGATTAAGTTAATCGAATTCATTTGTTTTGTTAGACTAGATAGATAATAATCGAAGAAGAAGAAGAAGAATACTGACCAGTAATTGAAGGAGAAATACGACACCGAGATCTCCTTCGTGATTTGATTTGATTTGATACGATATGATCAGAAGAGATGAGATTTGAAAAGTATGGTGGACTGACTTGGTAAAGATTTCTAGGAGAAACTGAATTCAGATGGATTATTATTATTATTATTATTCTTGGATTTTTATGGTCACAAATTAAATATCTAACATTTTTCTTTTCAATAAAACGGATTTAATACATAATAACTAGTCCTATTGCGGCTCGGTTGATGCTATGTGTTGCGGCGGGTATGGTGTGAGAATTTGGATTGTATTGGTTTGGTTTGTTATAGTATTGATACGGTACCTATATGGTATCTATACACTATAGCAATATGAAAAGAAAATACAAAAAAATAAAGGAGTAATATGATCAAAATGATATCTAAAATCATAATATAAGACCATGCAATACGTTTAAAACTAATTTCCTTATGTCTCTTTTCATAAAGAAAAAATCATAATAAAAAACCCTACAGAATTTCACAAGCTCTGATTAACTATTAATAATAGGTTATATAATCATTACCCTTTAACTAGTTTTATTTTTATATAATCATTACCCTTTAACTAGTTTTAATAAAATTAAACTGTTATTTAATTTTAGTTTTAATATCTCATAAATCTTTAAAGAACCTAGGATGATAAAAAAAAAGCAGCTTACACTTTATAAATATTTATAACCACGTTTCTTATATTAGACGATTTTCTATGTTTTTTCTTTTTCATTAATTGAAATTATTTCTCGATACAATATTGATTTTCAAATGAATATCCACTTCCAATTACCTCTCTTCATAAAGTGAAATAATGCAATTGTTGCTTCCAAAATTAAATTTAATAATTATCAAAATCATTGTAAAGTGAGTCTCAAACACAAATAATATCTTGCTACAGAAAGTCAAAAAGATAATTCATAAAAAATGAGTGTGTTTTATAATAAAATAACTCAAAAATTGCTTATAAATTACTCAAACTTGTAACTTTCCGGTTTCCACTACAAAAAGTACTATCATACTCGTCACCAGACATAACATTTGCACGGTTTATAATGATTGAGTGTCACAAAGGGGAGGGCACATCAGCACTCAACTCTTCTTAGCAGTATGATCATAGCAGCACCCTTTAGTATTTTCATCATTAAGTAATTATCCTTCCATGTATTCATGAATTTTCGGTTGACAGATTTGAATTTATAATGAACCCGAATACAACCTATAGATTTATTTGTGTCATAGGCACCAATGGTCCAACCTTAATGCGAAAACACTTTAAATTGTTTAAACATTTATCTAAGCGAGTCAAATGGGTTGTTATCAAGTTAAAAACGGGTCAAACAGTTGCAATAAATGGGTTAAACGAGCCATAAATGGGTTAGCAGGCTGACGGGCTGATCTAGTTAAACATGTGAATCCGAACACAACCCATATTATTAAATGGATTATACTGATAAACCCGAACTTGACATGTTCATTTAATCGACTAAAAAACGAAAACACAACACATGATTTTTTTTGGTCGTGTCGAGGATTACCAACCCTATATATAGCTCATCGGGGGTTCTCTTATAAACTTTAAAATCCATGCTAGGTTTGCGAATACTCCAAAACTTGCCCTAACTAAACTTATTCAGCAAACCACATGTAGCAACAGATGTCTGATATAGTGTCTGGATGTGTTTTTACTTCATGTAATTATGACTTCTTTTGTAAAAATGTAAAGGAAAAAAGAGGTTGAATTTGACAACAGTAACACATTCTTGTATGCAAGCATCCACTGTTTTGGTCAAAGTGAAATTGCACCATGATCAGATAGACATACAACTGACTGTTGGTGATCCAATGAAGCGCGAATGTGTTGATCTGAAAGATCTCTCATGTGGATCAAAATCAGCATCTGCTTCTTTTCTCATTCTGCGGAACTCTTCTGTCATATTCGTCAGTGATTCCATGATTTCTGATATTGTTGGTCTCAATCCCTTGTCACCCTGATCCAATACCAACAACTTTCATAAACATACATCATTAAAAACTTAACACATTAATTTACATTTACTGCTTTACCTGAGTACACAATGAAACAAGAACGGCAAATCTTGACAGTGTTTTTAAAGGGATTGTTTTTCTCAAGGATGGTTCAACCATCTCATCCAAGGACTCACTGTCATGAAGCCGGGAAGATGCCCATTGCACCAACGAGTTCTCTTCTTTTGGTTCAAGTCTGTTTATAAACAAACAAACATATAATTGCAGAGTAAATTACACTTTTCGTCATTTAGGTTTATACCATTTTTCAGATATTGTCCTTAAACTAAGGAAATAACAAGAAGCATTCTTTATGCTCGAAAAAGTTTGCACGTTTTGTGTTTCCAGTTTCCACTAATGGGGGTTAGTTTTTTTCTTCAAGTCCAAGTCATGTGCTTTGCACATGAGGATATTTTTGTCATTTCGTTTTTTAGGGACTATTTATGTAATTATCTTATAGAATCAGGTCCATCATTCTATAAAACAATTACACAAATAGCCCCTAGAAAGAAATAATGACGAAAATACCCTCATGTGCAAAGCACATAACTGGACTTGACGGAAACTAACGCCTGCCAGCGAAAAGGACGAAACGTGCAAAGTTTTTAAAACATAAAGGATATCTCTTGTTATTTCTTTAGTTCAAAGGTGATTTCTGAAAAAATGCTATAAATTTAAAGAACGAAAGTGTAATTTACTCATAATTGAATAATATAAGAACATATGTATCTATATGGGTTATGTTGAGGAATACCCATCAAAAGGCTTCTTTCCAGTTAAAAGTTCCAGAAGCAGCACTCCAAATGCATAAATGTCATCCTTTTGGTTACCACCAGATACAGGTTGGCCGTGTTCATGAGCAATGCCACCAGTTTCCATTTCAGAAACCTGGTTAAATAAGGATTTGATTGATTAAACAGGAATATGTAAAAAAGTAAATTGCATTATGATGGTACCTCAGGTTTAGCAGCCTTTACTGTTAGGGGCTTCAAAAGAGCTAAACAACAGTCAGAGATGCGAGGAGTTAGATCATCATCAAGCAAGACATTAGCAGCCTTTAGGTTCCCATGAGCCAAAGGAGGCACACATGTTGAGTGCAGGTAGCTGAAACAGATGAAATTGAATGGCAAGCACATAAATTTGGAACAATTATGAGATGAGATGTGATTCTTACTTCAAAGCTCGGGTTATTCCAAGAGCAATTTTGAGACGAAGGCCCCAAGATAAAGGCATGTACGCATCAGAATGCAAAGCATGAGCAAGAGAGAGATTTCTTGCATATTCATACACAAGCATATGTTGCCCCTGTTCTACACAGTATCCATAAAGTGTTATGATGTTTGGATGTCTTAAACGAGACGTATTCCAAATCACTTCCAAGAACTGTTGCTCTTCATGAAGCGAGAGTGAGATCGTGCTTATACACTTCACAGCAAACACCTTCAACACGACAAGACATGAAAATATCATAACCATTTGTATACATTTAGATAAAGCAATGTTAAGGAAGTGTACTTGTCCATCAGGAAACTCTGCTCTGAACACGGACCCGAGAGATCCTTCACCTAGAAAATTAGTTCGGTTGAAGTTATTTGTGGCTAATTCCAGGTCAGCAACAGCATATAACTTTGCACCAATCCGCATTCTGCTCTTTTTAGCAAAGCTTCTTCTTCTGTTCACCCTCACAACTTTAGTGCGGGTCGGAGGTACATGCCTTATCTCACTAGGCGAGCTGATAACCGAGATTTCTGGGCTCTCATCATGGCCAATAGCTGAACAATCTATAAAACAAATTATATAAAAAAATGATAACAGATATTATGGTTAGTGAATAGGGATTTCTGAGCTTGCCTCGGGGGATACTGAGTGGAAGAGATTGATGTGACCCTTTAATACTTTCTTGTTTTCTAGGCTTTCTACCACATTTAGAGAACCAAATTATGGAGACGAGTAGTAAGCATGCTACCAGTAATGAACCACCGCCAACCAAAATGGCTAGTTTGCTTATTTTCCTCCTTTTGGGCCTTTTGGGTTCTGGCAAAGGATAACTCGTGACTGCACTTGACTCGGTAGATGGTGGAGTTGTAACATTTGTAATATTCTGCTGATTCGGCGGGCTGTCAAAAGGGAAATCCCAGGGTGGACTGCTTTCGCTTTTGTCAAACATGTTACCACCAAACCTTTTATAGAATATAAATTTAGTCATATAAGCAAATACTAGTAAAAAAGATGAATGGGATAAGTTTTATTATGCTAGCTCACCAAAGATTGTGTATATATTGGAATTGTCTCGGAATAATACCACTAAAGTGGTTATCTTGTATGTTCCTGACATTGTACGGATTTGAATTTAGCATCACAAAAACAAAGAAAGCTGTGAAAGATTTTACAGACAACTTACAGATCAGTTAGTTGAAGACTAGCTAGAAATATTACTGATCCTGTGAATTCATTATGCTGCAAGAACCTGTAAGTTCATTCCAAAAATTAATGAAACCAACACCATTCGTATATATAAGTACAGATTTTGTGTACATATAGGCACACTGACAGTCTTGATAAGCCTTTGAGTGTTGCAAATGAACTTGGTAGGTCGCCAATAAATTCGTTGTAAGACAGGTCCCTGTAAACACGGAGTTGATTAATCTTTGTTGTCAAAATGTAGAAGATAATATCATAGACCATAAAAGTACTGAGAAAAGAAGTTCATATCATACATGTCTCTGAGAGATGATAAGCCTGTGAATACATTCCCAACAGGCCCATTCAAAAAGTTGTGGCTCAAATTCCTGCAAGGAGAAAGATCATGACTATTTGATAGCAAGCGAGGCAGGTTGAGGAGGGATTGTGAATGAACTTACATATGTCTAAGATTTTTCATAGAAGATAATGAGTAAGGTATGTATTGGCTTAAATTGTTGCATGCCAAATTTCTGCATTCGAAGGAAATTATAGTCGGTTTGATCAACAACTTCTAACAGCAGAAACACTTATAAAAAAGGTCTGTTCGGTATGCCAATGCCAGTAGAGTGAAACTTACAAATTTGTTAGATTTAAAGGCAGACCATATGGAATTTCACCATAAATGCTGTTATTGCTAAGATCCCTAATATTAAAAGAGCCACAATTTAGAAAGTAGGTATTTATACAATTAAGTTCATGTAAATTAAAAACTGCATGATCAAAAAACCTTACAGTTGCTTCAAGTGATGGAGATTACCAAGCTCGTAACCAAGGCTTCCACTAATGTTTAGATTGTTAAGCTTACTGTATATTAAGTCAAAGTAAGTACATTGTAAAGGATCAAAAAGTATACTCCTATCTTTTCCAAACAAGAGTCACATTTCTGAAATTACAAGCTATAAACTACTGGTAAATGATAGTTTATACAAAAGAACACATGATTCTTTTGAATGATTAAATCAGCTCTGGAGGAAATATTTAACATTACATTTGGATGATCGAAGAATCAACACAGTAAACTCCCATCCATGATTCTTCACATGGATCGCCGCCACTTGATTTCCATCCCTTGAGCTGCGGTGGAGTATTAAAAGAAGTATACAGATCTTGAAGGGCTTTTACTGTCCAGATTACACAAAATCATTAGATACATCACTGTGATTAGAATGAATTATCCTAGGCTACCAAGCAGTTATTGCAATTTGGGAGTATGAATAATGTCAATTGAATCAAAAGAAGAATTCCAGATTTTACAACCTCCATGCTCCCTAAAGAATGACAAAACCTAAATCTAATTATCATGACATGAAAATCAAAGTTCTGGTAATTAATTCTCTAAGAATCAAGAAGCAATACCATCGGAAATATCGGTAACCGCAGAACCGCGTTGAATCAGCAACAGCAGTAATGCAAGTACACTGAAGAACACACATTCACAGCAAGTCATCGTTGAAATTTATCTCATCGGACAAATTAACCAAAGAATCGCCTGAAAACACAAATTTAAACCTAATTATACAAAACGAACTCCATTAAGAGTGTAATTAATGAGAAAACAATGAACAGATCAATTAATCACTTAATAATCGCAACTTCTTAGAGAAATTAGGTTTCGCACAATACTCAAATCACTGCTGCAAGAGAAGCGTAAACGTACGAACACTATTTTCATCATAAAGGAACTCAATATACCTTTGAAGAAGTCTATAATCGTCACTTTAGTGAGAGAGGTGTAACGGTGAGTTGCAGAGAGGAAGAGGCGGGTTAAGAGAATGGGGTGCCACGTCAGCAAACCAGCAGTTAGTTTGTTGCGTTCTCGCTTCGTTACGTGAGCATACGTAAGAGGTGTTGTAATTCCTGCATTACAAGATGTACATCTGCGATGGATGAGTTTCATATTTTTTATTTTCCCTCCATACATTTTTGGTATAGAAGAAACAAACTAAATAAAAGAGTGTTATAATGTCACTTTTAACTTTGGTTCAAATGGTGTTGGAGCTGAATTGAAACATTGGGATGGAGTAAGTTTTTGATATGCAAATTGCAAATAAATAATCACATTTTTTTTTCATATTAGTCGATAATAGTCGTATTTTTAAAAATATATGTCAATGGTCCAGCCTTTCGTCTATTTTTATCTCATTGGACCTCCGTTAAAAAACACTCAACGTCGTTAAATGTTTTTCCGAATTTCAAGCCGATGTTTTAGGGCTTTTGATAGGAAGAAAGATTCGAGTCAACTGAATGTAAAACTTATCTCGAAACGTTGATTAAAATGACTTGATTTTTGTAATTTGGAAATTCAAACACCTTAATTGAAATAATGTTTCATCATTTGGATCACTATTTCTAAATAAGTTTTACACTGGTCTGGTCGACTCGTATCCTTGATCAAAAGCCCTATAACATAGTTTTAAAATTTAAGAAAAACTTAACAACATTAAATATTTTATTAAATATTTTTTAACAAAGGTCACTTAACGATAAAGTTAACAATCAATCAATTATCCATGGTAAGAAGATCTAGGGCGCGTTTGTTTCACAGAATTCGTGGGAATTCAAAGGAATTGGAATTAAAATCCCATGACATGGCGTGTTCGTTTCGTTGGAATTGGAATCTTAATTTCCTTTTGATGCGTTCGTTTGTCAAGGAAGTGGAATTGGAATTCTATTCCTTCAAATTCCTTTAAATGATGTGATTTTAAATCCTTCCAAAATGTGGAGGATTTCAAGTGAATTCGTTGAAATCTTTTTTTTTTAACGAGAACAACGAATAAAATACTTTTGATTTTTTTACCTTTTTTGTTTTCGATTTATATTTTAAATTATAATTTTTATATTATTATTTTTGATTATTTTTTTGAGGGGTTTTTGATCTTAATAGGAAACCCCTAAAAAATCATTAAAAAATCATAACACAAAGTATAATAAAAAATAAAAAATCTAAAAAAACTAAAATGTTTCCGCCGTTATTCTCGTTAAAAAAAAAAACTTGATTCCGATTCCTTTGTCAAACGAACACACCAAGAATGGAATTGGATTTTAATTACTTCAAATTCCAATTCCTATTGGAATGTTCAGATTCCAAATCCTATTCCCTCAAATTCCAAATCCTATGCAAATTCCAATTCCAATTCCAATTCCAATTCCAATTCTATTCCATTTCGTGAACCGAACGCGCCCTTATTGTTATGAAAACTGAACCATAAGGATAAATTTTTAGAGTAATTAGTTTACTCTAATGCACACAACCAACCAAACAAACAATTGGGTGCCAGCCAGCCAGCCAGCCTTAGTCAAATGCCTCGTGACCTCAAAACAAAAAGATTTGACTGTGGGTGCCTCGGTCTCCTTCTCAATATCGCAAAGCGAGTCATCGTTTCCAGATCTGCCGACCGAGGTAAACAACATAACCCACTAACTAAATTTAAGTTACCTTGAGGTTTACAAAATGCTGATCTACTTGTGGACAACAGATACTGGCTACCACCAAAATGGTATGCAATTTGCTTTGCAGATACGTTTAATACCTTGTGTTGCTTATGTGGTTTCCTCTTCATTATAGGATATTCACTGTTAGTTTATGCTTAAATTTAAGAAAATAGATTAGATTGTCTGCTTTTTGGTTCTTCAATCACTAGGCAACCTTATCAACAATATGTCACAGTTGAAACAGTCCCGACACCTCAAAATACCATTCAAAGTGATCAACGAAGCCACCAACAACTTCAAAACCTGCATCGGAAAAGGTGGATATGGTCGCGTATACTAAGGAGAGCTTTTGATCTTTGGACACCTTACAACAGTTGCTGTAAAGCGATTGTATGAGCAGTTTGGACAAGGGTCAAAGGTCAAAACCATCCAAATTTAATCTCTCTTCTCGGTTATTGCGAGGAGGGAGACGAGAAGATTATCGTTTACGAATATGCAGAGCGTGGAAGCTTGGATCAGTACTTAAGGCATACCAAAACCACTTACACTCTCTCATGGTTAGAAAGACTTAGAATATGTCTTGATATTGCCCGTGGTCTGGATCATCTCCATAACCGAGTTGGGAAACATCAAGCAATAATTCATCGAGATATAAAGAGCGCGAATGTGTTGTTAGATCGCAATTGGGCCGCCAAAATTTCTGATCTTGGATTGTCCAAGTTAAGTTTAGCAGGTCTAGATAGAAGTTCTGTTATCTCGTATGCCTGCGGCACACCAGGCTACTGCGAGCCAGAATACATGTTTACTGGCATAGTGAAGATAGAATCAGATGTGTTTTCCTTTGGTATGGTGCTACTTGAAATTTTGTGCGGGTGGTTGTGCACTATTAGAGACGATGATGGCCTGTTGTTGTCGGATTATTACAAAAAGAAGAAATTACACATGATAATTGATCCTAATTTGAGGGACCAAATGAGTTCAGACTCCTTGCTTAGATTCTTATCAATTGCGAATGGATGCTTGCATGAAGATAGAAAACAGCGGCATCCCATATCTCGTGTTGTGAAAGAGCTCAAAGAAGCATTGAATATCGAGGTGAGCAAGCTTTATATATGCAAATGCACATAAAATTCGATAAAATGATATTGACTACCATAGTTATTAAAAGCCCTCGCTTCTTGCGCCTAGGCCCATTTTTCAGGCGAGGCTCAATAAATGCGCTTCTAGTTCCTAGGCGAGCGCTTCGGCATTGTCTATGCCAAGAGCATGAGAACATAAAAGCCGAGCAAAAGAAACGCAAGGGTTGCTATTGAAACTTAGATCTAGGAAAGGCAAAGGCATTATATTGATACATTTTGTTATTCAAGTTTTGAGATCACATTCTAATCTCGACTATTTTAGAACTTTTGGTACTAATTAGATGATATTGAATGTTATATAATAGCTTTTGTTTATTTTATTTGAAGAATAGTATTATTTTTCATATACATAATATATTTTAAATGCTTTATTTAAGTGCGCTTATTTTTCCTTAGGCCCTCGCTTTATTTGCGCCTAGCACCTAGGCCCTAGGCGAGTGCGCCTAACGTATTTGATAACTATGTTGACTTCATAGATTGTTGGCAATCAGATAATCAAAGCACACAATAAAATCAGAAATACTCAAATGACTGTCTTGTTTATTGATTGAAAAGAAAGATGCCATTACAAGGAAATAAAGCTGCAAATAAATAGACTTGAAAATAAACAAACTAAGTGATCAACTAGCTAAAAACCCACGGACCGCTTACTGACTCAGCCTTTAGTTTGAGTTATCCAACATAGATAGTATAAAGTTTGAATGTGACTTTTGTATCAACAGATATCTTTAACAAATGAAGATGGAAAGAAATTTGAATTGATAGCGTCAGATGATTGGCAAGACTGAATTTCAAAGGTTTCTTTCATTACACTCTTCAAGCGCCGAACCAAGTAAGTCTTAGCTTATCTTTTTTTTTTTTGAAGTGAAGCCGCCACTGTAAGGATGGTGATTGCATTATGGATGTTTTAATGTGTTAAAAATTTATTTTAAACGTGCGCAGTTTGGGGAAAATTTTCGAGATATTTGATTTAAATAGATGGCGGTCTTAGTAGAAAAGAAGTAGCTGCTTTCTTGTTTGTTACAAACCTGGTGAAGAGCAACTTAGCACTTGTGTTGATGAGATTTTCAATTTGTACCACATATATGTTGATGATAAAAAGGGTCTTACTTACCATGGATTGTTGCAATATTATGATGATGGCCATGGTGATTTGGACTCTGATATTGTGCCACTAGTGTCTGACTCAGATGATTCAGACAGACGCAAGAATCTGATCTGGCTTATTCAGAGACTAAATTCAGATGAATTTGGTGATCTTAAGCCACCTGCCAAGTTTTTCACTTCTAGCAGCCCATTAACAGTGGATGATGTTGTCACCAGAGATCGATCAAACCTTGGTTCTGAAGTGCTAAAGCTTATGTAGAAACCTGATGATGAACCACAAGCTGCTTTATGGTTTACTTCACCAGAGAGTTTGGACACAGCTAAATCCTTGAAGATTACATCAATACTTTTGTGTCTTTTAATCGTGGCAGTGATACTGTTGACTGCAATGACGTTAGCGAAAATAAAGCATATGTGGTTTCTGTCTCTAGTTTTGTTCAACTCTATTAATGTATTCTTGAAAAGGAGGAAGTTGCATTGAATCAGGAAGGAAGAAGTTGAGGTTTCCGCATGCCATTGTTAATATTAAGAAATCACATTTTCACAATTTGTTTTCACTCTATGAATTAGTTTACAGTATATTAGTTGATCGGTAACATTGCTAGAATATGATCAAGGGTGAAGCTTCCTTATGGCCTCCCCCCCCCTCCTCTCCCGCGTTTGCGTCCAAGCTTTGCCACTGAATATTATTACGCGCTTCGACTACATGATGATGATGACATTGTCAATATTTGTATATCATGTTTATGTTTGTTTGCACGTTTTGGATCCCTAACTTTGGTGGAATGACTTCGTCATGAGCTTTGATCGGTAATTTTGCCGGAATATAATTATGCGTCTAGATTACCCGACGATGATGAGGAGTCGATATTTAATTTAACTTTTTTGTATTTCAAGTTTATGTTTGTTTGCATGTTCTTGGATTTGTAACTTTAGCGGAATAAACTTACGCACAATGCTTGATGACAGTAAAGATTGTGTGTGTTCGCGTGTTTACATTTATGTTAAGTTAAAATAAATATTTTTTCGTACTGTAAATGGATTTTGCGCATGCTTGAATTGATAACTTTAACGGAAGATAATTACGCATTTCGATCATCTAACAACAGATAAAGGTTGATGCACTTGCATATATGCATAATTTTACATTTTTTAAGAAGAATTAAACAGGAAGGAGATAAAATAAAAGAAAAAGTAAAAGATAAAGAAGTAAATCATGGTTTTATTCAATTTCATACCGATGCATTGAAGTGACAATACGGTAAGATAAAACCCGTTCAGTTCAAGAATCCAACTAGTGGAAATTACCTACTCGTCTAGTCTTCCATTATCACCCTAGTGCCTATGACAATATGATATGAATCAAAGCTGGGTAACATGGGACATTAATTAATTTGTAAACATGACAAATAAAAAAATGTTATTGTTTTATATAGAGAATAATTTAAGGAAAAATTCCCAATCTCATTTTAAGAGAGGGATTCTAAATATGTCCCTCCAAAATCCAAATTCCCTCTTTGTCCTCTTACTAACTCAGTCGTCTCTGTGTTATAAGTTCGAGACGGCATGTTTATTAACTCATCGTTTCCCCACCATGTTAGCTCAAAACCCGACGTCTCCCCGCCATGCTAGCTTAAAACCACCCATTGTCTTCCCGTTATGTTAGCCCAAAACTCGTCGTCTCCCATCATGCTAGCTAAAAAAATTCTATCATATCTTTAGTCTTTACTACAAACATAGATCCTGAACTAATTTTAAAAATATTTAAATACTTTTAATATTATTAATTTTTAAATTCTTGTACATTGGATTTGGATAATAATACAATTAAGAAAACTCATGCATACCATCAAAATCATTTTTTTACCTTATTTTTTTAAATAACAAAATTTATTAAATTTAATTTTTAAGCTAAGGAAAGTTGGAATAAATTGAGTTACTTGTCGGAGAAAAAAAGAAAAACAAACAAACATATAATTTAAACAGTGATCCACCGATTACATCTCCGGAGTTCGTATTTCTTGAGTGTAGGTGGCAGCGTCAATAATGTAAGTACGTTTTACAGGTTTTTGGATTTCAATTTATCATTATCACTTTGACCGTTGTTGTTAAATTAATTGCTTTGTTATTTCTAGATCTGTGCATACGTAGCCGTGTTTAGAGATTTGGTAATTTGTATCTGTAATTCGTTCTTCTTTAATTATTATTCAATCAATCTATAATGCACATACCTCCTCATCCCAAATTCCACCCGCAATGCCTATACGTTCGTGTCGTGAAAGCTAAGGAAGTAGATGTTAGTGGCTGTTATGTGGAGGTGCGGCTAGGAAACTATAAGGAAACCACGCGCCCTTTGACTCTTTCAGATCCTGAGTGGAACCAAGTGTTTGCTTTC
Organism: Bidens hawaiensis; assembly: GCF_021521415.1. NCBI lineage: Eukaryota > Viridiplantae > Streptophyta > Magnoliopsida > Asterales > Asteraceae > Bidens > Bidens hawaiensis. The sequence goes on along the minus strand of NW_027491069.1, from coordinate 702,067 downwards.
GACAAGGTTAACGACGCAACTATGCTTGAGGCCACTGTCAAAGATACAAATGCTAAGAAAGATGATTTCAAAGGGTGGGTTTTATATGATCTTAGCGAGATTCCAAAGACGGTCCAACCTCAATGGTATAGATTGAGAGACCGGAAAGGCGATGAGATTAAGGGAGAGGTGATGCTAGCTGTTTGGTGGGGTACGCAAGCGGCTGATGAAGCACCATTTCATGAAGCTATTTTGGCTCGTGTAGTTGATGGTCCTGCCAGCGTCGGTTCGAAGGTGTATTATTCACCTAGGCTTTGGTATCTCAGAGTTAATGTGATTGAAGCAAAGGCTTTGATGCCCACTGATCGAACTAGGATTCCTCAAGTTTATGTGAAGGCAATTCTCGGGCATCAGGCTTTAAGGACTAGTGTATCTAAGAGCAACTCAATAAATCCTATGTGGAATGAAGACTTGATGTTTGTAGCTGCAGAGCCATTTGAAGAGCCCTTGATTTTGAGTGTGGAAAATTATGTCGCGCCTAATGATTATGAGGTTCTTGGAAGGTGTGCGATTCCCATACAGTATGTGGATCGGACGCTGGATCAAAATTTGATTCCCTTGAAGTGTGTGGATCGGAGGTTTGATCATAAATCTGTCCCCCTTGCAAGGTGGTTTAATCTTGAAAAATATGTAATGATTGAAGGGCAGCAGACGGAACAAGCCAAGTTCGCTAGCTGTATTCATATGAGGATCTGTTTAGAAGGCGGTATCATGTTTTTGATGAATCCACTCAGTACAGTAGCGATCTTAGGCCGGTAGCTAAGCAGTTATGGTAGAAAAGCATTGGGATTCTTGAATTGGGAATCATGAGTGCTCACGGGTTATCACCGATGAAGACAAACGATGGACGGGCAACAACGGATGCATACTGTGTAGCCAAGTATGGGCCAAAGTGGGTCAGAACGAAAACAATACTAGACAGTTTTACTCCGGAATGGAACGAGCAGTATACTTGGGAAGTTTACGATCCATGCACTGTTATAACCATTGGTGTGTTTGATAACTTCCACTCACAAGGTGGGGATACGAGGATTGGGAAGGTCAGGATTCGTGTTTCAACCCTTGAACCTGGACGTGCTTACAACCACTCGTATCCCCTTTTAGTTTTGCATCCATTTGGGGTGAAAAAGATGGGCGAGATTAATTTGGCAGTGAGGTTTACGTGCAGGTCACTGGTAAACATGATGCATACGTACTCACGACCACTATTGCCAGAAATTCACTACATTCGTCCCTTCTCTGACCCACAGTTTGAAAGCCTGACACACCAAGCGACTCAAATTGTCGTAATGAGGCTCGGCCAGGCCAAACCACCCTTGAGGAAAGAGGTTGTGGAGTATATGCTGGATGTGGGTTGCGACATGTGGAGTATCAGACGAACCAAGGCGAATATCTCGAGAATCGTACTAGTTTTTGATGATTTGTTTGTAGTGGGAAGATGGTTTGGGAAAAATCCCATAAACACTTTTATCATTTTCTTTATATTGGGCATATATCCAGAACTTATTTTGTCATCTATTTTCTTCTCCCTCTTCGCAATTGCAATTGGAGTTTGGAACTACAGACACAGGCCAAGGTATCCACCTCACATGGACGCCCGCCTCTCGTGTGCAAATAACGCAGACCCTGAAGAATTCAACACCTTTCCAACTTGTCGCCCTGTTGACTTCATCATAACGAGACATGGCCGTTCAAGGAGTATATACGGAAAGATCCAAATAGTGGTCAGTGATATCGCAACACAATTAGAGAGGTTTCAGTCTTTACTGAGCTGGAGAGACCCCATAGCTACATCAATGTTTGTAATTTTCTGTTTAATTGCTGCTATTGTTCTATATGCCACACCTTTTTATGTTGTGGTCATTCTGACTGTCATCTATCTGTTAACTCACCAGAAGATGCAACTGTCGTTCACAACCAACTTCTTTAGAATATTGCCATCTAAGCTACCTTCGGCCCCAATCAACTTCTTTAGAAGATTGCCAGCTAGAACTGACAGCATGCTATGAGAAAAACTCTGTTTGTATTTGTATTTTTGTTTGAATTATTTAAGTGTCTTGGTTTGTGAATAGCATCCTTTAAAGTACTTATATAAATCCACTCATCAAAAGGCTTCTAGTTTAGTGGTATCAAGTTATGTGTACTTCTAGTTTAGTGGTATCAAGATATGTGTGCATATTCTAGATTCCGTGGACAAAAGTATAGATTTACAAATAGATGGGTGTCTTTACGTCCATTCTATTTTATAAAAGAAACATGTTAAAATTTGTCTAAATTTATTCAAATACTGTTAAATTGCTTAATTTTAATTAATGAAATGGAATTATTATTTTAGTTTTAAGTTGCTTAAAACCATGTTTACTGTTTACTAAACGGGTTCCGACACGATGCAGCGGGAAACGCGGACCTTGATAATCACGTAACAAATTTACGTGTGTTCATTGTTCGGTTTGAAACCGTTCAAACCAGTCATTGATTTGATTTCACGGTTGATTTTTTTTTCTTTAACTTTTGGTCAACCGATTTCAATTTTCAACGGGTTGGTTTCGGTTTTCAACGAAAGAAAAACATTACTAACGGTTGGCTCATGGTTTAATTTAAAAACCATCAAAATCAGACCGCAAACACATATGCGTAAAATGTTTTTTCTTTAACTAAAAAAACTATAGTAATATCATACTCAAATTAAAGACATAAAACGCTCGTTTTTATGGTGCAATGTTTTTTTAAAAAAATATTAACGTACGAAAAACTTATAACCTTTTAAAAATCGTGGGAGAAGTTGGGTTAAAAGTGAAATTAAAAAGAGTATATATGTAAAAGGGTAGAGGCTAAATTTGTAGTTATTCTTTAAGTTTACAAAAAATGATTAAAGTAGAGGGACTAATATTGTAACTACGGATTTCTAATTGAAGATACATATAAACAAACTTTCATTGCTTATCATCTTTGTCTCTAAATATCTCAGTAATATCCTTACCAGCTCCATGTGGGGCTGCCCAGGACATAAAAGCTAAAACTGAACAATGAGCTAGTTCACTTCTACCTGTTAATCAACAAATACATTCGGATTGCATAGGGACACTTTGCTAAACAATGGCAACTCAAGCATGAATCCTAGTGTGACACCCTCAAATTTCGACTAACGGAGTTTTACCGCGAGACGTGTAACATATCAGGATCTAGCTCATTTGCTATACTAAATATCCAATTTAAAATATTCAAAACATTATTTAAGTCTCAATCATACATGAGAAAACAAAAACCAAACCAAACAGTTTAATATTTTGCGGAAGCGTAAAAGTCAACAGCTTAAAACGATAATGCTCAAACATGCACAACCCATCAAATGTAAACAATGTGAAATAAAAGTTCATGCCACAACTATGACACCACACATTTGCAATACAACCCGCTCCTTAGCACATTTAGCAACCTGGGCAAGTATAAATACTCAATGGTCAACACGAGGTTGGTGAATTCATAAGTTATAGCAAAAAGTAGTATATATAGGATATGTAGTATAAGTAGATTTAGTACATTTCAAATATATCATGGTAGCTAACCCATTTACAAGCTACTAGACGTTTGAACCAGAGCTGACTATATGTAGACCTTCTTACCAGGTCTATCACAAAACACTAGCGCGTGTATGTTAGCACAATTTACACCCGTCCGACCTCCAATCGAGTTTTAGCAGGTGTGGTTTGTCAAACCCAGTAGTACTACTTAAATTTCCCCGCGATCCCATCCTAACGGTTCAAGGGATGCAAGGACTTTTAAGTGATCTGAAGGCATCTAGCATACACTTGTGATATATAATAAACTACATAAATTCAAAACAAGTCGTCGTGTTTTCCTCCAAAAAACCAGTATATAAGTGCGTCCGTGTTTTCAATCCAGAAAACAAGTATAGGCAAATGTTTTGTGTGTTTCAATCCAAAAAACAAGTAAGGAAAATGTTTTATGTTTCAATCCAGAAAACAAGTAAGTGAAAATGTTTTGTGTGTTTTGTGCTTTCAATCCAGAAAACAAGTACACGAATATAGTTTTGTATTTTCTTTCCAGAAAACAAATAGGAAAAAATATGAATTCACCTGGTGACGCGTGTGATATACTTTTCTCAAACCAACTGAATGAACTTGACTCATTACTGTTACCTAGTACAAGTGTTTAAGTGATGAGAGTGTGTTTAACAACACAATGACTCTAAGACCCATGTATGGACTCACACACAAACTTGACCCGACGACTCGTTGGTGATAATAAATAATGTTAACTATACCAAAAAGTCTTAACATGTATACACACATCATACCATGGCCAATCAGCCAAACATTCATCATACAATTTAAATTATGATCATTTAGTTCACGAGACAAATTCTAGCATGTACAACTGATTTTATTCACTAAGAAAATCCTAGAGATAAATTCTACAAAATTTACCGCATTAGAATATATGAATTAGGTTTCTCAAACAAGTTTTGTTATATTTTTATCATGTATGAAAAACTCACAATAATTCAATCATTGAAGATAGGTACAAACTGTTCAGCAAATTGCACAACAAAAAGTAGTTTAATGGTTTTTTCACCTCATTTATCCAACTTATGCAAGGCCAATTGGGTTGTATTCTAGACTAATAATACTAAGTTCCAGAAATGGAACCAACCCATTTGGTTTCAATTTCAAGTTATGGCATCGGGAAGTTAGGTCAGAAAACATCTTCCCGAATCAGATTAGAAATGCAATATTGTAAAATCATAAAACCTATCTTTAGAATATCTAAAAGTTACAAATCATAACTTTCTGGAAACTAGACTCGACGAACTATAACCTAGAATCAAGAATCGATTAAAGATCATCGTTTATCATCAAGTTATAGTTGAACCAATAAGTACAAATCTATCAGCATTCTGATTTCAACAAAACTCGATCAGTAATCATGTATACGACAACCCTAATGTTTTAATCCATTAATAAACGATCACACAACACCAATCATCATACGAAACTCATATTACAGAAATATTGGACCTAAATAAACAAGGGGTAAAGCAATTAAACGATAATTAGTTAAACGACAATTAAACGTTGAATACTCATGTGTGATAATTTCTAGATGAAAGGTATGATGTCTAGCCCTTTCGAACCCAAGAACACTAGAAATCGTCCAAGGAGGTTGTGTGGGTGCTTAGGGACGGCTGGAACATGTTATGAGGCTCTAGGGTTTCGAAAACATGTTTTGAAACAAGTTTTCCCGTATGAGCTTCCTTCGTGTATCGCGAAGCACGAGACCACACCCCGTTGTGTAGCACGGCAGGGTTTTAAGTTTTTTTAATAACTAATTTCATGTTAAGGGCGTGCTAAGCAACTATAATTTACTAAAGCATGTAACATATAAAATCATCTAGCACGTAACAATTACATCCAAGTTATTTAAACATAATCCGTTCGACATTAATCACTAACGCGTACTGATGGACCCGTGTGTGTGACTCGTTACTGACTCGTGTAAATGTTATGCATGACGTGCAAGATAACAAAGTTTGTGTTGACGGAGTTAATGTGAAAGTGCGGGGTGTCACACCTTGGGCATCACACCCATAAAAACCAACGGATTTCCATTGATAATCAACAAAGATTAATAGTTGAATTTTAAAAGCATCTTACCAGGCCATCATTGAAAAGTACAATACCCGAAGGTTGCCTGCTTTGGATCAAGTGATCAACTAAACAAAACACCGCACCAAAATCGAACACTCACAACCAAAGCAATCTAAAATCCATGCATAATTGAAGCCAAATTAGAATGGAAGCAATGCTAATTCGAAATCGAGACCATACGATTAGAGAGATCTAAGGCATTAATGGCGAGGTCGAACCGCCTCCAATTGTGGAAGTAGCAGAGGTGTAGCAGTTAGTGAAGCCTTGTTGTTCTCTCAAGAATGAATTGATATATATATAGTTCCCCAATATGTAAACACGATGAATTTGATTGAATAACTCTCAATCTATTATAACCAGAATATAACTCAAAATCTGATTAAAAACTCTTCTCACAACTTTGATTAGGTTATATAGACCATGACTCAGTACAATTAGAGATGGACGTACTCGAACACCTAATTAAATAATAAATAAAACCACATGTTTATCTACTATAATCTATAATTAGCCATCATAAATTGGATATAACTCATTTAATTATCCCTACTTCATTTACTTAATTGACCCAATTCCATAACTCGAAACCGGCCCAACTTGAACTGCCTCATTACTCGAGATCGGCCCAGCCCACCTCATTGACTCGAGGACGGGAATTGAGCCCTTTGTTCTTTGTCAATTTCTTAGGGAAAGGTTGAGAAGCAGTGTATGAGAAGTGGTGTAAGTGGCGCGTGCGTCGTATGTGCGGTCTAATAAAATCTACACGATATTCAAAACTTTACGTGAATTATTATCAATAAACCTCTGAAGCGTCAGGAGTACAACACGTTAAAGCAAGAATATAAAGGATCAGTGAATTACGTGAGTGAGCTAAAACTATATGTTAATAAAGTTACTAGAAAAGGTGAGTTGAGTGAGTCGGCAGGTAATGATGTAATTGTTGGCTAGGTGAGACATTAAACAAAAGTGGAATGCGTTCTAAATGAAAACTTTTTAAACTTTTTCTCATCACTATCTTTCTTTTCATAATCATGATCAGTTTCAGTTTCAATCTGATCCCATTAAATTGTTAGAAAGTAACTCCATTAATCCTTCGTGAACCTTTAACCGACGCTGGTTTGTTGCTGATTAGCACCAACCAATCCACGCTGAGTTCCTGTGTTTGTTGAAGTTCAGTGGCTGGATTTATTTAGTGTAGCAGTGGTGGTATCAAGTAAGTATGTTTATAGTGTTTTCATTTCAATTTATCAGTGTTAATTGCTTTTGACACCCTCCAATTCCTCTGAAGCTAATTTTATTTGCGGAATGAGTGTGAGACCCATGCCTCCTCATGACTCCTCCCTAGAGGAATTCCTATACGTTTGGGTGGTCAAAGCTAGGGATTTAGATGTTACTGATAGATCATGTGACCCTCATGTGGAGGTTCGGTTGGGAAACTATAAGGAAACAACACGCGATTATACAACCAAGCGAAATGATCATGAATGGAACCAAGTGTTTGCTTTCATTATGGACAAGGTTGAGGCAACTATGCTTGAGGTCACTCTAAAAGATACATATGATTTCATGGGGTGGGTTTTATATAATCTTAGTGATATTCCAAAGAGGGTCCAACCGGAGAGTCCTCTAGCTCTCAATGGTACAAATTGACAGACAAGAAAGGTGATAAGCTCAAGGGAGAGCTGATGCTAGTTGAGTGGTGGGGTACGCAAGCTGATGTAGCATTTGGTATTGCTAATTATGGTGGACTAGTCGGTGGTTTTGCCAGCATCCGTTCAAGGGTTTATCGTTCACCTAGGCTGCGGTATGTTAGAGTTAATGTGATTGAAGGGCATGACATGGTACCAAGCGATGCAACTAGAATCCCTACAAGTTTTGTGAAGATCATCCTTGGAAACCAGAGTATGGAGACTATAATGTCTATGACGAAGTCCAAGAATCCTTTCTGGAACGAGGAGTTGATGTTTGTGGCTTCAGAACCATTTGAAGACCACCTGATTGTGAGTGTGGAAGATAGGGTTGCACCAAACAAGGATGAGGTTCTTGGAAGGTGTGTGTTTCCGTTGACACATGTGGATCGGAGAGTTGATCATAGAACTATTCGTACAAGGTGGTTTAATCTTGAAAATTATGTTATCATGATTGAAGGGCAACAGACGAAACAAGCTAAGTTTGTTAGTAGGATTCATATGAGGATCTTTTTAGAAGGCGGTTATCATGTTCTTGATGAGCCTACCCCCTACATTAGCGATTTTAAGCCAGTAGCTAAGCAGTTGTGGAAAGTTAGCATTGGTGTTCTTGAATTGGGAATCTTGAGTGCTCATGGGTTACAACCAATGAGGACAAAAGATGGAAGGGGAACAACAGATGCGTACTGTGTAGCCAAGTACGGGCCAAAGTGGGTCAGAACAAGAACGATACTCGATAGTTTCACTCCTAAGTGGAACGAGCAGTATACTTGGGAAGTTTATGATCCATGCACTATCTTAACCATTGGCGTGCTTGCTGAAGTTGAGACTTGAGATTAATTTGGCAGTCCGGTTTACATGCCCATCATTGCTGCACTTGATGCATATGCACTCACAACCACTATTGCTAAAAATGCACTACACTTATCCCTTAACTGTCATCCAGATTGATAGCTTGAGACACCATGCAACTAAAATTATCTCCACGAGGGTCAGCCGGGCCGAACCACCCTTGAGGAAAGAGGTTGTGGAGTATATGCTGGATGTGGGTTGTGAAAGACAAATCAAGGGTAATTTCTTGCGAACGAATAAAGTTTTTGGATGTTTGATTGCAGTGGGAAAATGGTTTGGTGAGATGTATAACTGGAAGAATCCCATAAACACTGTCGTGATTCACATCATAATCTTCACATTGGCCATGTATCCGCAGCTTATTCTGTCGTCTATTTTCTCATCTCTTTTTCTAATTGGAGTTCGGAACTACAAACACAGACCAACGCATCCTCCTCACATGGATGCTCACCTCTCATGTGCAGACCCTGCTGAACTCGATGAAGAACTGGATACCTTTCAGAGAATGGTTGGTGAAATAGCAACACAATGGGAGAGGCTCGAGTCTTTACTCAGCTGGAGAGTCCCCATGGCTACAACACTGTTTGTAATATTCTGTTTAATTTCTGCAATTGTTCTGTATGCCACACCTTTCTATGTTGTGGCCATTCAGACAGTCATCTCTGTGTTAACTCACTTAAGCTTCCAGAGCAAACTACCTTCTGTTCCATTCAACTTCTTTGCAAGATTGCCAGTTAGAACTGACGTCATGCTATGAGAAAACCTCAGCTTGTACTTGTAACTTTGTGTGAATGATTTAAGTGTCTTGGTCTGTGTATAACATCCAATAAGTGTTTACTTAAATTCATTTAAATGAAATTAAATTATTATTTGAATATAACTTTTATAACTAAACTCATCCTTGTTAAAATAACAAATAATAATACACGAAGAATATCTATAAGTAAATACCAACCCATCCTGATGCCATTCTGATCAAAAAATCGACCTTTTTATATTGTCCACAATAGCTTCAGGACTAAATGATGCATCAACTTTAACAATCCTCTCAGAATCATCAACCTGAAGTAAATCTATTTGGGACTGGAGCAGCTCAACTGGCATGAAATGCTTCCCTTCTGCAGCCCGTTTCTGAACCCGGTCCATAAGCAGATCGACCCTCACATCCAACAGAACAAACTTCACAACACACCGGTCATATCCCCCAGCTCGATAATTCGGGTCAGCTGATCTAAGAATCTCCCTGTACTGCTTTAGCAGCGCAGAACACCCAAGAATTACAGGCTTGCCACCGACCAAATTCGCTTTCACAACATCCTGAAGCACTTTAAGCCATGGGGTCCGGTCTTCGTCTGACAAAGGAATCCCCTTTTTCATCTTCTCTGTTTTATTGCATATATATTTCTAGTTTCACAAATGACCATGATCATCACTGAAATAAAATTAAACACAGCAAAATAGGAACACAAGTTCGGTAGATTGTTACCTTTGTTTGATTGCGGATGGAAATCATCAGCATCGATAAAGCTACATTTTAAAGCTTTTGCAAGCAGTTCCCCTATAGTTCTACATAATCATATTCCATGGAAATTAAGATCCCTTATAAAGAATTTCAAACAGAAACATCAAGACGAAACTCACGATTTTCCGGCACCGCTAACTCCCATTATCACAACAGCAAACCCTGCAAATTCAAAATATGAATTGAACAAACAGTAATTCAAGATAATAGATGATCTATCTATCCGCCTTGGAATAAACAAAAGACAAGAAGATTTTGACCTTTGTGATCTGAAGCCATAAGCTACAAAATGAGAAGGTAAATGAAGATTTGGTCCTCCTTGCTTGCTATGATGATTAACAAAAAAACAAACAGTTGGTGGGCATCAGAACGATTATCGGATTGCAACCAAATTAAAGCGAATTCGACAACTAGCAGCATCAATTTGCAATGAAATTAACTAATAAATCAAACAAGAAATGGATGAATGCGGTTACAAGTTGAAAGAAAGTCTTACTCGTGAGCAGATGATCGGAGAAACTTGATATTGTCAACTACTGCCAAACAAATTGGCCCACCGATGAACTCGTGAAGAGTTTAAGGGAAGATACTAACAGCCAATTTTTCTTTTCTTTTATTTCTTTCTTTCTTTTTTTTTTTTAATAATTCTTTTGATTATAAATATACTCTTGAGAATTAGGTTTATTTTTATCGGCAGAGTAATTATTTTACTTTTCTTTTTTTCACTTTTCAAATGGATTAGGTTAAGCAATATGATTTTCTACTAAAGGAGTAGTGTTCTATCAATGCCACTTTGTCTTAGTCTTGTTTGTAATAAAATGTTATACGCGAGCCAAAGATTTTACCACGATGGGGCTTCGGGCATGAGTTTCCCCTTAAATTTGTGGCGGATCGGGTCACCAACACTGTGATTGCGAGCATGGGTAACCTTTTGTCAATGAATGTACTAGGGTGACGGGTTTATTCAAAAAAACAAAAAGAACAATATGACTTTTTGGTCTATTCATTCAAATGGGCAAACAATTTTCGATTATGAAGTTGTTATTTATAATGTTTTCCTTTTAACACTATTCTATAAGGGAGAACAGGGTGTCGCACTCGAATACTAGATAATTTACGACTATATAGGTGTTTATCGTTTCAGTGGTGTGTGAAAGACACATAGGTGTTCACAGTTTTGGTGGTGTGTGAAAGAACACAAGCCTTTTGAATATTCATTAAAAGCTTTAATTAATAATGTTTTATTGAAGTTCTTTGGTGAGTTACGAATTCACCTACACTCATGCCTCATCATTCATCATAGAGAAGATTGTTTTATGTTTTTATTATCTTGACATAACATTATAAAGCTAGCATCTTCTTGAAGCTAATTGCTTGGTGCGAATACATATATGTGGAGCATTCATATTTCTTCTTTTCAAAGGTTGTAGCTTCTTAAACTTTCTATGGTTGCTTTTTTCTTATTTTTTTCCTTTTTTAAGAGTTTCAAGCTTCTTTCATATGAGTCGTTAAATGGTTTATAAAGTTGCATACTGCATGTTTCCATTCTATAAATAGATTTTCAAATGGTATTGCACCCATTTCTTACGCTCATCTAGCTACCCAACAAAAGGGCCACTTAACACTAAATTTTGAAGATTTATATGAAACTGCTTAAGAAACAGAATCACTTCCATATGAAGCATACCTACGTCCAAGCTACCAATGTTGGATGAAGATGTTGGGAACCCCATGTTTTTTTTATAGGATGTGATCCTCATACACCACCCTCATGCTAACTGAGCATTCCTATTTGGCTTGTATTATACAGGCCGTATAGACTACGCATGACTGATAGGAGACAAAAAACAGCTTTTTGCAGCCTATACGGTCGTATAGACTTATACGAGCCGTATAGGTGTTTAATGGCTTGTATTGCTCCCTAGCATGCCATAAAACCTATACGGTAGTAGGGCTATACGACCGTATAGAAACCTTTTGTAGAAAAAGTCGGCTTGTAACTGTTAAACGCTGGCGGAAAACGACTATATGAACCTATACGAGCTGTATAGTGCTATGTGACCTGCATTGACAGATTTTCAAGTCTCTAAGTTTAAAACATGAAAGATTTTTATGATGGTTGATAAGATCAAGCTGATGTATTTTATAGTGAGCTGTTTACTTTTATGTATGTCGACCATATGTTTGGAGCATGGTGTATTTTGGGGTGCATTTTTATTTTTATGTACGTGGACCATATGTTTGGAGAATGATGTATTTTGGGATGCGCTTTTATTTTTATGTATGTGGACCATATGTTTACCATATTTAGTCAAATATGTTATGTACTTAATACATTAAAATGTAAGATATCAACATATTAATATTTAAAGTTGTGCCCAAAAAAATTGTCTCTACGGCCCATATAGGCCTATAAGGTTCGTATAAGCTTATACGGCCTGTATAGGGCTATACTAGATGAGACAAGACAAACAATGACTGACAAGCATCCGACACAAACTGACACGATTGAAGTGCTATACGACTGTATAGCTCTATAAGGGCCGTATAAGAAAAAAAAAATGGTGTGTGAGAATCTCTAGTGACGTGCGAGGATCCTAAGCCTTCTTTTTAAGGTGGGACATTTAATTCCATTATTCTCCATATACACACCTACCAAGGAAAACTCCATGTTCTTTTTTAAGGTGGGACATTTAATTTCATGATTCACCATATATTTTAACTATGTGCAAAATATGAAAAAAAAAATATATTTTTGTACTTGATGAAAAAACTTATTTTTCACATCCATCCAAATTTTTTTCCAATAGCATGAACAGATAAAAGATCCGACTAAAGTAAGGTTCTATTTGCGCCATCTACCGATACCATCCAAAACAAAGAGTAACCATCAAACAAACATGCATGTGCTACTCTAATAAAAGAATATTTTTTTATCACTTGTCACTCTCTCAGCCTCCTCACCATTTTCCAACTCATTTACAAAATATGGTTTTTTTCTGGATCCCTTTTGTATCACCCGACCCAACATGTTTTTTCGAATCTATATGTTTTCTCTGACTCGTTTTATTTTTCTTTCAATAGAATGGTAACCCTAGATTACTCTCTGATTGTTTACATGCTAGAAGCAAAGAAATTCGATGACCTAACACTCCATTATCGCATGCGGCCCACATCATCCTCTTTCATATTCATCCAACATTCGATTAATCTCGCTTGGATTCATCTGAAGCCGGTACATATATTTTCTGATTTCTTCTTCCGTGTGCTAAATCAATTACGTAAATGTCTAATTAGTTCTTTGTATCGTTTGCAGAAATTGGAAGTATCGAACTAATTTACAAATTTATGGAGGTGTATTTGCTTAATCTGATGTTCTATTATTTTACCTAAATTTGATGTTATCTTTTGAAGTAGGCATTGACTAGTTGTTTTATGCTTATATGTTGTAACGCATTATCACTGTGTAGCCTGCTTATTATGCATCTTTAACATACACCTATTAACACTTTGAATACCAGATAGTTTTAGAAAGAACATCACTTTTGAAAGAAAATTACTTCAACATCTTGATTATAAGGAGGGTATTTGATCTCTATACTTTCAGGTAATTAGTTCAACAACTTGATTATCAATGTTGTTAACTTTGTTGCTGATTTCCACTTTTTTTAAATACCTTTTGTTCTGTCACATGCAATTTTAGGTAATGAAGTCGACTCGTGGTGTTAAAGGAAATGTTGCTATGATGTTGGTACATATGATTGACACATTGGTTAGTTTTTTTCCCCTAGATATGCCATATGTTGCACTCATATTGAATTTGGTCGGATTTAAACGTAACTTTATATATATATATTTAAATATAGTAGAAATCCTCTTAATTTTAAATACTTTAAATACTAAAACCATTATTAGTTTTTACCTAATATAACCCGCAAATCCGGTTTTAAGCTTAAAACCTAGAAACCTATCATTATTAGTTTTAAATCTCAAAATAAAATTTTAACTTTCAATCTCTATAAATTAATAATTGCATATATGCTCACCTATAATTCCAAATAATTAGTTGTGCATTAACATTTGAAGTTAAAAAGGGAAAGATTTGATTTCATGTGTTGCATCATTGGCTCATTGCATCAGTAGATTGATTATTGTAAAGAATAGGGTTTTCATCATTGGTTCATTGTATCAGTAGGTTGAAATTTTTTAGTAGATGTCAGGCTGACCTTGGAACATTTTTTTGTCAAATTTTTCAAAAGAAATTATAATGTGTTTAATACGATGACAAAACTATATTAATACAATTATCATCCAAGGAATACAATAAATCACTTTTGAGTATTAAAAACTCACTTTGGTCAATTTTCTACCATTTTGGCCCGTTAAGTAATAAAAGATTATTTTAATTTTCAATGTTCCCTAAATATAAATCAGTAGATTATTTTAGTTAAATATATTTTAGGGAAGAAATCAATGGTTTAATATGGGAAATCTATAATCATAAATTTTTTTTGTCAAATCATTTACCATGCTTAAATACATGAAAATCCGAATTCTTTGATTATTTGGAAAGATGTACGAAGTTTTGTGATGACAATAAACAAAAGTCAAGGTTAATTATTATCTAAGGTTGCTTTGTGTTTGAAAGAACCCGTGTTCTCACATGGACAACTATACGCTGTCTTATCAAGAGTTACAAGCAGACGTTGACTAAAGATATTTATTCTTGATAAACAAGGTTATTGATCAATACAACCACAAATGTAGTGTACAAGGAAATTTTTTGTTATTTGTAAACTATTTGTGTAATGTTTGCTTTGTAATTTCTGTAATTTTAATGTAAACTGTAATTGTATTAATAATATATATGATAATTGTGTTGTTTATTGTATTTTGCTTGATGTTTAAAGATTAAAATTCTCATCAATTACCGTGTAATACACCGGTCTCAAACTAGTACTTGATAAAGTAATAGTTATTTACACTTAAATAAACTATGAGCATTCACAACCAATTCTCAATCCATATAAATATAATTACACTAAAAAACATTGTTTATTCTCTCTCATTTTTAATTAAATAATATTTTTTCATACTTTTATGGCTTTATCATTGTTTTTTTTTCTTTCCTACACTTTCCTTTCAAAAAATATTATAAAAAGTAAAGTATACCGTACGAACAGTGTATTCTCAAATTTAACTTTCACACATAACATTTTTTAATCTGCTCTATTTACAACCACTACAACTGCATCTTGTGAATGCCATGAAAGTCTCGGTTAAGATATTTGACACTGACTTTCCATATTAAACTTCAATATAATATAATATATTGCCAAACTAGCTAGTCGTCATAAGAGTAGGGGTGTTCATCGGTTCAAATATTGGATACTAGGTTTGTTCGGATTTAAAAACTTTTTCCCATATCCAAACTGAACCGAATTCAACTTAGATTGGTTTCGGTTGAAAACCGAAAACCCCGAATTAATCCGTAAAACCGAATCCACTGATCCAGAATTCTTGTTTGAAATCTCAATACTAATCACCATTGATCTAGCAATAGCGTACAATCTCTCAACACCAAACAACCACCAGCTACCGTTACTTCAACACCACCAAGAACCACCGCTGATTTAGGGTGAGAACCACCAGCCACCGCTAGAACTTTATTCCCACTGTCACTTCAACCACCACTAAGAATCACTAGCAACCGCGGATTTTGGTGAGACATGACTCAATCGGCAAGAATTATCAAAATGGAACTGGGCCTGCACTTAAAAAATGAAACTTATTTGGGCTTGACATTGAATTTGGGGTTACTTGAAACCTGATTTGGGCTTAAAAAGTTATATAGTTATTCGGCGAATAAAGTCTATAAACCGAATTCAAAAAATCTTAAATTCGATAACCGATCCAAACACTCATTGATTTAAAAAAGTGTTTGGGGGTACCACGAAAACTTTTTAAAAAAACAACTCATCGACATAATAGTTTTTTTTGCCACCAAAGCTAGTCTAAACACTTTTTTTAAAACTTCTTTTACAAAACTCATAATTTAATAAACACTTTTGGCCAAAAAAAAAAAACTTTTGAAGTTAAATAAGCAATCCCAAACACCCTCTCAATAAATGAATCGAATTCAAATTATAATTTGGACATATTAATTAGATAAGCTTTTATCTAGTCTTACACAATCTTAACAAAGAAAAAAAATTAAATATAAACAGAAACTAAAAATGACTCGGTATACATTTGCTTTTTTGAATACTCAATTTTGATTTTATTCGAGTTTAGAATATGTCATAAATAGTAACCGAGTTTTAAAATTTTTTTAATTAGATTACTCATGCATATTTTCTTAAATCGGGTCACTTAATCTTCAAATCGAGTATCACTGATTTTTTTGTGTGTCGAGAAAGAAAATAGAAGGTAAGATGCGGGGTCGGAATTTGCAATATATGTAGTTAAATTTAAAAAAAATAAAAATTCATTAATTATATTAAATTTTGAAAATAATCAATAAAATCCACGTTGCCACTCAACGTCAACATAAAATAAAAGATAAACGGATTTCCTATGTAAAACAAAAAGGAAAAAGACTAAAAACATGTTAAAACCTTTAATTTAATAAAATATGAAAATCGGATAACTTAATTAAAACACCTTTAAAATTATATGACCTAGTTAGAACATTTTTTAAACTTAGATTACTATTGTTTGTATGAAATTTCCCGTATTTAAAAGTGTCACTTTTCGAATAACAATTTGTGAAAAGTGAATGGCTTATTTGGGTCTTTTGGGTTTGTATTGTTCTACAGATAATGAGTGGGTCGATTTTTTTTGTTTTTTCTTTAATTATAAACTAGGCTGTTTTGGATAGTTCTTGCAAAAATGTGTTTGAAAATTTTTTGTTTAAAAAAATTGGATGGGGGTTTAAGATTCTTAAACCGTAATTCGCATGTTCAGAATTAAATTTTCTTTTATTTTCCTATTCTTCTTAGATGGTGCCTAGTGGCAAAGAGTCGAGAGTCTACCGTAGAGCTCTAATGAGCAAACCATGACATTCGATTTACTTTGCGATACATGATTTACCTCACCTAATGATTACATATGCAGTACACCATCCTTAGAATTGACCCTTTTTGTGTCACAAAAATCCTTAAATTAATTATTGCTTGTTAAAGCACTCCCCACTTCCGGATTTAGAGTACAAATCAAATCTAACACGGTTACGGGAGTATATATAGTTAGGCTATGCTTTATACTCGACTCCCAACTATTTTGGATCATTCGTCACATCAGCGCTACCTTAGCTTTTCCTTCACCATTTAACCTCACCATTCAACCTATGTTGTATTTAATTCTTCACCATTCTCTATTCTCTATTCTCTCTCTCTCTCTCTCTCTCTCTATATATATATATATATATATATATATAAGGAGAGGATCAAGAGAGAACTCCTTTTTAAAGAGAGAACTAGAGAACTAATAAAGAAATATTTTTATTTTAATTAAAAAAATATTTTTAAATTTCCGTTTTTGTCATTATTCTTATATTATGTTACCATTTACTCGAAAAATATAAAAAAAATAAAAAAAACTCGTTGTAGTGCACATATGCAATACATCGACTTTTTTTTATTGCATATGTGCACTAATGTGTATTTTGATATGTGCAATAATGTTGAATAGCATATATGCATTTTTTTGTATTGTATTAGTGCAATAGTGTGATATTATATACAAAAATACCAAAAAAACAATATAGTGCATATGTGCATTAGTGTTATATTACGTATATGCGATAGTTTGTTTCGAGTACAATTATTAGTGTTTGTATTTGCATATATTCAATAGTGTGTATTGTATAATACAACTGTGTTGTATTATATGCAATAAAACACTATCGTATATATGCAATATAAATTAGTGCACATATGCACTACATCGCCGTTTTTTTAGGAACAATATCATCTTATTAAAAGGAGGAAAGAAAAAAAAATCGCAAATTATTTTTTTAAAAAAAGTTAAAAATAGTTTTTATTAGTTCTCTAGTTCTCCCTTTAAGAGGAGTTCTCTCTAGATCTCACCCCTAATATATATATATATATATATATATATATATATAAGTAAACATTGATAATTAAATTAAACATTGAAACTAATTTAAACATTAAAAATAATATTTATAAAATATATTAAAACTTATAATGTAAAACCAACCCTATGATATCCTCGAGCCACGCATGGTCACTGAAAGCATGGTGGCCGCATTCATGAGCGATAAGCCAAATGCCCATGAACACACAGCCTTGAATAAACCAGTAAACTGGCCATGCAATATAAGGAAGAGGGTGAGGGAGGTGTGGGATAAAAGCTGTTGCGAGGTGGTAGAAGATCAAGGCTGCTGTAAGGTCAGCTAGCAGATATGACAAGGATCGAATCAAGGATCTTTGGAAGCAATGGGGTGGTATGGCATGTTTTATATCTGCTAGTGTAAATGGAGGTTTTGAGGTTGGGGCTCTTTTGATAACATCACAAGGTTTTGAACCCATTTTACAATTAGTGTAAAGGGATTGGTTCATGAAGAGGTAGGTCCCAGCAGAGCCCAGTTGGACCCGCAAGACTCACCTTGAAAAGAGACGTCTGCGCAGAAACCAACTAGATCCGCAGGACCCACCATGCTCAGACGTGACGTCCTTACGCGCAGTACGCAAGCTGTTCCCGCAGGAAATGCCTCCCAATGGTGTACTCCGCCTGTTCCCGCAGCTGCGGATACAAGCCATCAGGGAAGGCCACCCGCGCAGCAAGGCTACACGCACAAGGCACTTAGCTCTCAATAACTCAGCAGTCACCTGAGGGGATGAGCAAAGCCGGGAACAATCCCGCACAAAGGCGGGAGGGGGAATACTCCCGCCCAAATAAGCCAGTCCGTACGATACGGGAAGATCTTCTGTACTGTACCTGACGAGGTATGGGCAAAAGATCTGACCAAAGATACGACAGCTCATTGACAACAGTATGGCGAGCAGCATGCTCTTGTACTGTATCACTATTAGCCGCTGCCTACTCACCAACTCCTGTCATACCACGTGCATAGCCGGCAGTTGGTGGAAAAGGAATAGTACACAGCAGGCCTGGTCACTGTCAGCCGCTGCCTACCCACCAACTACCAGCATGGCACGTGCGTAGGCCACAGTTGGTAGAACAGGAATACTATTCAGCCGGCTGTACCTTCTTGGAAACCTACCTTCGGCTATAAATACCCCAAATGGTATGATCATCTCATCTTATCATCATATACTATCTCGTATTACATAATATACCTGATATCTGCTCTAGCAATCTCTTAATATACATTTATATTCAAGAGCAATCTAGTCTGATTCTCACGCCGGAGGGTGGTCACAAGGAGGAACCCCCCCCCCCTTCTCAGTGACGAGCTCACGGTGTCTGTTTTGCAGGTTATCAGAAGAACCATCTTTGCCGGGTCTAACCCCTCGTGGGAAACATCTATCTAACCCCCAGATTATCCGTAATCTGCCCGGGGTCGATTAGTGTTTCTTCATTGGCGCCATCCGTGGGAAAAAACTAGAACTTCATTTCTTTTCAGTTTTTTCAAACTTCTGGAAAGATGGTTAAAGAAACCCCGGTAACCACAACCCCAGCTACTGGGGGGAATACCGGCGACTACACAGTTTTTACGAACACTACCCCGGTTACCCAAGCCGGGGCAAGTGCAGTAAATTTTACGAACACTACCCCAGTTACCCAAGCTGGGGCAAGTGCAGTAAACAACCATCCCCTGGGATTCAATAATACCCAGGCGGAAAGACAACAGACGAGACTCCCCCGCCAAACACTTGAACAAGTTAAAGCGTGGGCGGAGGCACGTCAGAAGGAATTCCAAGCTGAGTTGGACGAACGCTTGCGTTCCGTCCAACAGGCTGACGAATTCGGAGAGTACTGGGACAATGATTCGGAGGAATCCGATAGTGACGCAAACCCTCGTCATAGGGCGAAAGGGAAGCGTAAGGAAACGGACTCCCAACCGAGAAGGCATTTTAAAGAAACCTTCAAACCAAAAAACACAGGTGGAAATCCACGTGACTTCTCGAAAACATTTACACCAACTGCTGCAAAGGCGGGAACGTCCAAATTTGCAAGGGACATTGCGGAAGCAATCGTCACGAAAAGTGCCAAACAGATGTCCAACATCGGCACTTACGATGGTATATCTGATCCAGACGATCATTTGAACAGGTTCATAGCGGGGGCAACCGTCAGTAGTTGGACGGAACCTACGTGGTGTTACATGTTCCAAATGACGCTTGTTGGGGCAGCTAGAGCGTGGTTCGATCGTCTACCGGTCCACCACATCTACGATTGGGAAGACTTCCAGCAGAAGTTTAGCCAACACTTCAGCCAACAAAGAAAGTATACCGAGGAGCAATGGACAATCCTCAATTGCATTCGAGAAAAAGATGAATCTTTGACAGACTTCATCACTCGCTTCAACTCAAAGAAGCTAAGTCTGGGTAATATCAGCGAAGATCTTGTTCGCGCTGCTTTCATCCAGGGCGCGAACGACCCAGAGCTCATCCGCACCTTAACGGGTAAAGATGGCATGCCATCCACATGGGATGCCATCATGACAGCAGCAAAACGCTTTGCGGAAACGGAGAAGCAACTGGGTAGAGATCTCCCCCAGAGCACAAACCTCTACACCCAGAAAACAGGGGAAAACAACGTCCTTACCGCCCGACTAAACAAAAAGCGGAAGCTAGGCATTTGGCAGTCAAGGGTAAACTTTGACACCTCATCCGGCTTGCAACATCGGTTAGGCGGAAGGGATAACGTACAGTCGAACCAAAACTCCAGATGGACGCCACTCACCAAGAGCGTCACCGAGATATTCGCCACTGAGGAGCTCCCATGGCCAAAGGCTCCAATAATCCGACATCGTCACAATGCTGATCGGAGCAAATACTGTGACTTTCACAGGACAAAAGGCCACAACACTGAAGAATGCACAGACGTAAAGGACATGGTCGAAGCATTCGTCAGAGATGGGACGCTCGCGCACCTCGTGGCGCAATGAACGGTGAGCAGGCTGATGCGTGTAGAACCCCAGTTGGGGAAAACACGAATAAAATTGCAGCTTCAATGTTGGAGACTACATACTGCGTAAACAACGAGATCCCGAACCAGGTGCATATCGGCTCGATGGCACTCCCATCCCAACAACATGGAAGGGAGCTCAATTACACAGTTTGCATGTAGATCAATTCCAAATTTGTAAAGAAAAGGCCCAGAGCCACTTCTAATGGAAATGATTCTCCTTAGAACATCGACGCTGATGATTTTACATTTATACCTTATGAACTTTCAACACTGGCCGGTTTTCACCGCATACATAAGTGTGAAAGTCGTTGCGTGGGGAAGGCGGTAAAACCCGCATAAACCCAAAAAACGGCAAACCTTCACGCAGGTCAGTCATAGGTAAACTTTGGTCATCCAACTAAATGAAAGTGCCGGTCCTAACCGCACAAATCATGAGAGGAAACCGAACCTATTGACAACCGCGCGTCGAATGGTTAACTTCTTCAAAATACGGAGAATTTCTAACAAAAGGATGAGGAAAACCTCCACGCAGGTTAGATGTAGGTAAAGTTTAGCCATCCTACTAAGTGCAAGTGACGGTCCTACCCGCACAATCACGAAAGAGGAAGCAAAACTTCAACCTATTATCTACCACGTTCAAAGGTTAACTTATTCTAAACACTTAGAAAATTTCTAAAAAGATGAGGAAAACCTCTACGCAGGTCAGATATAGGTAAAGTTTAGCCATCCTACTAAGTGCAAGTGACGGTCCTACCCGCACAATCACGAAAGAGGAAGCAAAACTTCAACCTATTATCTACCACGTTCAAAGGTTTACTTATTCTAAACACTTGGAAAATTGCTAATTTAAACTAAAGTATGCAAGTCATATAACGTTTATAAAGCAAGTAATCCAGTGAAAATAGCGGTCTTACCCGCATAAAGATTTATATTTCATAATATTCATTACAAGAATGGCCGGGTAACTACCCGCCTACAAGAATATAAATCTATACAAGCTAAACCTATCCTAACAGTGGGAAGGGATCTTCAGGATCAAGCTTCAGGGCCACTTCCACTTGGACCAGCACCATCAGTAGAGCGTGGCGGTTCAAGGAAAGCTTTAAGGATAGCTAGCCCATCATCAGCAGCAGCAGCTTCGTTCACCTTCTCCACCACCGGATGCGGGAAGGCGGCATACTGATTCACTGCTTGGTCGTATACAGCTTCAGTATCCACATCAAATAAAGGGAAGTTGGAAGGAGGGATGCCTTTCTCAACGAACCCTAGACCAAGTAGGAAGCCGGCCTTTTCCCCATCCTCATGAGAAGCGTTGAGGGCTGCGCTCATAGCATCGTCATAAGATGTATCCGTGAAGACTCGATGCACAACCTACAAAAAAAAAATATACAAGTATCAAAACCTTTTCTATTTACAAAGAAAAGCGTGAAGATATAATGGAATTAAACATACCTGAGACAACGCTTCTCGAAGAAGCCATTCCTTGGCAACCAGAGCCTCCTGGAGGGCAGCTTGAGCTTCGTTACGGGCGCGTTCGGCTTCACTTTTGTTGAGGTTGGCAAGCAACACTTCTTTAGCCGCAGCCTCTTCGACGCCCTTTAGCTTCCGCTCAGTGTGGTCAAGCACCCCCCTCTGGTCCAAGATCTCTTGGAGCTTTTTGGCGTCTTCCATCGCCAAGGCATCATGAGCCTGCTGGAGAGCCTCTAATTTGGCTTTAAGCTCCTCATTATCCACGCGTAGAGGCTCAGCAACAGCTTCAGCCTTGGTGGCCCTCTCGGTTACGTTCCGTGCAGTTTCCTTAGCCAGTCGAAGCTGTTCGTTAACAGCTTGGGCAGCCTTGGAACGGGCCTCGAGCCGGGCCTGAACTTCAACCTCGAGGGCCTTGAAGGCCTTCTCTTTTTCCGCAGCCACTGCGGTAAGCCTTACGTTCTCCTCCCGGACAGCCCGCGCCCGAGCTACTTCTTGAATGCGAGCTGCTTTTAACTTGTCGTTTTCACGACAAAGCAGCTCGACGCGCGGCTGCATCCGGGCCAGGAGAACCCGAAGCTCATTGGTTAGCCTACCCTCCTGGTAGCTAGCCATGGCTTCCCCCAACGCACCACTGGGAGCTGCGTGACGGGCCCACTCTACGCACTCCACAGGTGTGCGAAGGGTTGTTCCTCGGCGGATGTTCCATCGTGGAACATACACTTCATTGGAATCCGACACTGTAAAAAACAAAAAGCAGTTAGGAAAAGATGATAAAAAAAAAAAGAGGCCAAAAGAACCCTACGCACCTGTAGGGTCAACAACAGGCCGATAGCCGCCAAACCCATCACCTGAACCCAAGGGAAATCCATCCAAGAGGTCAGGCAGATGGGAAGGAGGCAGAGGTTGACGATAAGCGCCAAGCATACCTGAAGTATCGGCTGTAGCTGCCAACGTCGGAGGCATGGAGGCCGTCGCGGTAGAAACCAACGGAGGTGAACTCACCGGAGGTGAACTCACAACCGTGGTCGCCGCTGCGGAATGATCAGAAAAAGTAACCGCCGGCTCAGTGAAAGATGCGGTAAATATGGCACTGACAGCCGGCGGTGATGTCATCACAGCTGAAACAGTTGGCTCAACGGAGTGAGCAACTGAACCAGCGGAAGCAGGCGCAGGCGCAGCCGCCTGGGTCGTCGCCTCAGGTAGGCTGACCAAGCCTACCGTCATGGGTCCGGAGGTACTCCTCCCTGGAATGCGTCAACATCCACGTCTGCACAAAGAAGATAAGTATTAATGATGGAAAGCTATGAAGTTAAAAATAAAGTTTGTACTTACGGGTTTTCTTGAGCCTAAAAGTGCGGACAGGCGGGGATGAACCCGATGGAGCCGGCCTCTTCACGCCGCTCACCGTTGTCATACTGGGCTCTCCGGAGGTGACAGTCGTCGCAGCCTCCGGAGCAGTGGTCTTATCACCACTGGGGTTCCCCGCCACCTCCTCGCTCTCGGCCTCTGAATCAGACCGAGGCACCGGATCGGCAGTGGAGGCCACCTTCTCCTTCCCCTTCCCGCCGGCAGCCTTCTTCTTCCGCACCAACGGAGGACCATCTGCGGATTCCTCATCAGAACATAAGATTAGAGGAATTCCAGCAGAGGTTTCAGCATTGAGGGGTCGAGGGTTGAATAACGCCTTACCTGGCCACCTGGCGCTCAGGATCTCGTGGCCTGACGGGTAGACCTCCACGAACCGATCCGCCGTCTGTTCAAGGATGGGCAACTCGTTCTCATCTAGAGCGCGAGTACCCATCCGAGCGGGACTGTCAGCCTCCCGCGGATACAGGAGCGACTGCAAGTCGTTCCCCTCTGAAATAAACACGAAAGAAGTTAGAAGAGATTCTAAATCAACAAAAAGAAACATAGCATACCGTAAGGAACAGAGTTCAAACCGTATTCGAGGACGATCGGGATCTTTTGCGCATCCGCATCCTTCCACACCCGGCTCATCCCGAGCATCACCATGCCGGACTCAGCAAACCGGTAAACCGGAGATTGGACTCGGGAAATCTTTGAAAACCATTCCGCCTCCTGGTAGTTGGAGGCGTGAAGGCTGGGGAGAGCTTGCCCATTCTTAAATTTCATGGCAAGGGGGATGGCGCGAGCGGAGATGTAGAAGAACTCCCGCTTCCACGAACGAAGACTGCGCTCGGTTGCGCAAATCTTCAAACCCTTGATCCGGGTTATCAGCGTATACCACCCCTGGATGCACCTCCAAGAGTAGAAGGTCATCAGGCGGTCGACGAAGGGCTCAATGCCCAGAATCCGGCACACCCACTCGAAGTGGCGAATCTTCGCGATCGCCATCGGGTGCACCTCGGTCAGGTGTACACCGTGCCTCTCTAGGACACGGTACCCAAACTTTGTCAACGGGAACCTAAGATTCCCATAGACAAAGAATGCAGCATATACCCCGATCTTGCCTCTGGGGGCATCATACACCGTCTGATGGGGTTCAGGAAACTCAGGCTCGAGAGACTCGAGCATGAACTTCCTGACGATGTACTGATATAGATCGACAGGCAGAGCGCACTGGCACTCGCCAGCAGTACTCTTGTCATCGGCGTACACCCCAGCCTCCTGGGCTGTAGCCTCAAGATCATGAGAAGACATCTTGCAGATGAAAGAAGAAAACAATTTCAAGAGAATGCTCGACTGAAAAGGTGAGTATTCGCCGGAAATCGTTTTAAGGATGAAGAGAAAAGTGAAAGTGTGGATTACAAAGAACCCTCTCCCCCTTTATATACTAATCGCAATTAATGCGATGAATTTAATGCGGAAGAGAGAGAAATCGAAGGTGCAATGAAACTATGACACGTGGCAAAAAGCAAGCTGGCAACAGCTGTTGAAAGGACGCGTACCATTAATTTCGCGGCCACGCGCCCGAAAAATCGCGCCCACGCGCCTGAAAAAGCGTCTGGAATGACCATGTACTGTCACGTCACCATAACTTCCTGCACGTCCTGACACAGTCAGAAGAAACCGTCGCACGACGTTTCAGAGGTTTGGACTGTTCTTATCCTTTCACCAACTCTTCGAATTTCAAAATTCAAAAAGATTCAAAAGTAAGCGGGAAAATACCCCTTACCTTGGCAACCAAGTAACTGTAAGACAGGTGCGGGTACAGTGTAAAGGCAAAACCCTTCACATACTTAGCACCTGCAGGGAATTGACGCCAGGAATACCTTGGAAGTAAAGTAACCGTAAGACGAGCGCGGGTACAGTGTTAAGGCAAAACCCTTCACATACCTAGCGCTCCGCAGGGAATTGAAACCAAGAAGGATCTTCTGGGCAATGCTTGCGGAAACGGAAATAACATCCCCGCATAGCAGGAACGTCGAGAACTACATTGTTTGAAGCTCCAGGATGGAATTGATGGTTTTAACATAATTGATCACTATGTTCAAAACTACCAAAACCTCATGGAGAATCCACACAAGTGGGGCTCAACGCTCCTGACTTGCGAGGAGGTTACAGACCTACCCGCATCATACCCAAAGATCAAGCAGGAAAGTCGGGAATTTCTGCAAGTGACAGAAGGACTTCCGCGGGAAGAATCCCCATGGAAAACCTTAATATTAAACCCTTTTCAAAACCCTTTGCTTAAGTCCAAAAGTTCACCTCACTTTATTAAACATTCATGAGAAGAACATTGGACTGGGGGGACTTGAAGAGGTAGGTCCCAGCAGAGCCCAGTTGGACCCGCAAGACTCACCTTGAAAAGAGACGTCTGCGCAGAAACCAACTGGATCCGCATGACCCACCATGCTCAGACGTGACGTCCTTACGCGCAGTACGCAAGCTGTTCCCGCAGGAAATGCCTCCCAATGGTGTACTCCGCCTGTTCCCGCAGCTGCGGATACAAGCCATCAGGGAAGGCCACCCGCGCAGCAAGGCTACACGCACAAGGCACTTAGCTCTCAATAACTCAGCAGTCACCTGAGGGGATGAGCAAAGCCGGGAACAATCCCTCACAAAGGCGGGAGGGGGAATACTCCCGCCCAAATAAGCCAGTCCGTACGATACGGGAAGATCTTCTGTACTGTACCTGACGAGGTATGGGCAAAAGATCTGACCAAAGATACGACAGCTCATTGACAACAGTATGGCGAGCAGCATGCTCTTGTACTGTATCACTATTAGCCGCTGCCTACTCACCAACTCCTGTCATACCACGTGCATAGCCGGCAGTTGGTGGAAAAGGAATAGTACACAGCAGGCCTGGTCACTGTCAGCCGCTGCCTACCCACCAACTACCAGCATGGCACGTGCGTAGGCCACAGTTGGTAGAACAGGAATACTATTCAGCCGGTTGTACCTTCTTGGAAACCTACCTTCGGCTATAAATACCCCAAATGGTATGATCATCTCATCTTATCATCTTATCATCATATACTATCTCGTATTACATAATATACCTGATATCTGCTCTAGCAATCTCTTAATATACATTTATATTCAAGAGCAATCTAGTCTGATTCTCACGCCGGAGGGTGGTCACAAGGAGGAACCCCCCCCCCCCTTCTCAGTGACGAGCTCACGGTGTCTGTTTTGCAGGTTATCAGAAGAACCATCTTTGCCGGGTCTAACCCCTCGTGGGAAACATCTATCTAACCCCCAGATTATCCGTAATCTGCCCGGGGTCGATTAGTGTTTCTTCAGTTCACAAGAACTCTTTTCAATGGCTGATGGGAGCTTTCATCTTACACCAAGTGCACTCGCTTATTTACGGTGTCAAGTATCGAATTGCGTGGCTGCAATAAATTTTAAGTTTGGTATACTTTTCTTTTAATGATATTTTCAGGAAATATCTAAATCATATACGACCAAGTCTTCGATAACAAAACAGTTTGACAATTCCTAGTTTTTAGTCTTCTTTGTTAGAAAACGATTTCACGATCTGTTCGGACGCTTCGTTCTTTTACTATTCTTTTTCCTTTTTTTTCTTTTTCTTTTTCGATTCAATCAATAGGTTTACATGTAAAAGGATCATTACTATGCTAAAAAGCGAATATCATCCTATAATATAATTTGGATGACACCCCTACTAAATCAGAAAATTTAAGAGGAATACGATGAAAAACAAGATGGGAGTCATATAGAATCTAATCTAACCTCTATATTAAACAAAACCAATACGTGCTAATTATCTAGAATTTTATTTTCCTGCTCAAACTTAATTAGGGTTTACACAGGTGATTAATATTTACCAACATTCCTATTCTCCAGCCAAGCTTTTTCACAATTAGGGTTCATCGGCTCCTGTTCATGTTCATAATTCACTATAAATAAAATGCCATACAGTGACATACAAAAAGTGATACTAAAAATAAAAAAAGTGCCACTAAAAGCATCTTTAAGAATGTGTGACACACAATAAAAGTGTCACTTCTCAAGTGGCGTCGCTAAAACCTTTTAGTGTCACTTTTTAAATGTGTCACACAAAGTTTTTGGGCTTTTAGTGACAATATTTTTTTGCCACAATATAGGCCAAAGACTTTCTTGACACAATTTTTATGACTTTAAAAAGTATTCCTAGTTATATATCCGTACAACTTTTAGTGGCATTTTATTTTTGCCACAACCTAAAAACAACTTTTGTGACACAAGTTTTGTGTTAATAAAATCGTTTCTATTTAAATATATTTATTTTGTTTAGTGGCGCATGATTTTGCTACACAAATCACAATATTTACAATATAAAATATAAAATAAAGTTCGCTAATGTAGAAATCATAATATTATAACTTTAATAATAAGTTAAAAAAAACATATTTCAAATGTTAAAAGAAATTGTGTAATAAGTAATGTATTCTAAATTTCAAATGTTTACACAATAAATCTCAATCTAAATGTTCTTTTGGCTGACAATTTCACTTTAATAGAATATTTCTAAATGTTTTTGTCAATTCTTCAAAACTTCTCATGATTTGTGCCCTGCCATACTCAACATATAAGCATGTATAAGAAAATGGTCTGAACATCTAACAATTAGACAAAAAAAAACAGATAATGTGTGGGTATTTATAATTTCCAGAACACCTATATATAGACAAAAAACGAAATATTACCTTAACTCATATGTCAACAAAAATTTAAAGATCAATTGTCCAAACGTCTTTCTTGCCCTGTAAATAAAAAGTTTTGGATGATAAATTTCATATGAAGATTAAAACAACATAATCATATCCATTTAATATCGCAAAATAGTTAAAAAAAAAGTAACAAGTTAACAGTAATTCCCATCATCATTATGAATTCATTGAAGATATTTCGTCAATTGATAAAGAGTTATTATGGGCCAATTAACTAATAGCAGGGACCTAAAAGGTATAAATGAAACAAATGATAGTACATAAACACATAATATTATATGAAAGAACACATAATGGTTCACGAATGTAATTACCTGTATGTTCATATTGCTCAGAACCGAACACAAGTTTGCATTGGGAATATGTTCTTGGATGATGACAGCCATAGCATTGACTACACTCTTTAGCTGATCTATAGTTTGTGAGTCTGTCGAAGAAGCCCCATTACTTTTTGTTGCTGGCATATCCTCTTTTCTCCGGGCCTTTTAACTCTTGAGTAGTCATCCTTTGTAAAATCATCAGGATCACCGAGTGTGATTGTAGAATCATTTGAGATATATTTTAATGAAGTCTAAACAAATAACCAAATAGGTAATCATAAATTAAATAAAGAACACACCCATGATATAATAATAACATTAAATTATACATTACCACAACATGTGAAGCTTTATCATCAAAAATAGTTCCATCTTTACGGTTGTGAGTTTTCATATAGTGTATAAAAATCCAAAGTTACACATTTGCTGATTCGTATAAGAGATTAGTATCCCACCCAACCAGCGCCCGTTTCTAAAAGGTAAAAGAAACATACATAATCTCTCTCCTATTCTTTCAACTGGTAGAAACATACATAAAAGTATAAAATAATAAGTAAACATATGAATTTCCAATATAATTTAAAAAATGTAAAAAACTGCATCCATACCCTCTTTATTTACAAATGACCCATCAGTACAACAACTAAGTCAGGGTTAGGTTACAAAAAAAACCTAATTGAGTTGTGAAAAGTCTAGAAACTCATTTTCAACCACATGTTTTTAATTAAAGATTAAATCTTGTGGTCCACAATTAAAGTTAATAAAAAATTTAAAAGTTTATTTACATTTTCTCTCTCCTGAAAATATATATAAAAATTACTAAAAAAATGTAAAAAAAATAGCAAAACATTTTTTTTATGTTTTCGATGTTTTGTATTAAATGTAACAACATATATTACATGTAACAAAAAAAAAAAAAAAACGATGTTACATAGGGTTTTCACTGGTTTTCTCAATTCAAAAGGGTTTTCAAACTATACTTCTCCAACTAAGTCATTCCACTTAAAAGGATTTCAATCCACTATTCTTCATGCCACTAATTGGTGTTTCAAAGCAATTAGTCAATTACAACCTTTTAACATCATTACGACTGACTACACCTTAAAAGCAAGATAATTAAGTAGCAAATTGATAGAAACTGAAACTTTAAGTTACTGGAACTAAGATAAATAGCCACATTCGAGATAGGCGTGATCTCCAATTACAAGGATTAAAACCCTAATTTTATAACATAAACATCAACCCCTTAAAATAAATGCAAAACATGTTATAAATACTAATCCTAATTAACAGTTATTAAACTGCTCCACTACTCCTATTTTTGCTGAATAACTGGTTTCGTATCAATACTTTCGGCCCGGAAAATCGACTTGTCCTCAAGTCGACAATCCAATAATTATTGTACCAATCTATTAGCCATTCCATTGTAGGTTGAACCGCCTTTTGGACCCTGAAGCTATCTCGAACTAAGTGAGGCCGACATCGAAAATGGACTGGATTGAACATTGAAACATAAAGGACTAGATCAAAATGAGAATTTGCTGGGAGAACAGGATCAAAAGTCACAGGGCTCACCTTACAGATGGTGAGAGGCGGCCCAAGAACCCAAGCAGTAGCTTGTTCTTCAATTGACCACCCAACACATGCTTAGACTGGTCTTCAATCTTCAATTGAACATCCAAAAAATGTTCAGATCGATCTTCGTCAACAATAGGGCTGTCATCAAGGGTTTCTTCATTGGCCATACCTAGAGGTGGTACGTGAAGATGGTCATGCTCGGACGCCTGCGGTTTCTCCACCACCGTATTCTTCATATTACCATTTGATTCTTAGCTGTTACAACCATCTCCTATCACCCGAACTTTGATGTCTTCAACAACGCCCCTCAGAGATGAAAGAATGGCGTCTAATTGTGCTGCAATGGTTGCTAACTGATCTGCTAGATTCCGGGTTGTATGCGTCATTCGATTTCCCGGCAATGGAACCATTGATAGAAACTGAAACTTTAAGTTACTGGAACTAAGATAAATAGCCACATTAGAGATAGGCTTGATCTCCAATTACAAGGATTAAAACCCTAATTTTATAACATAAACATCAACCCCTTAAAATAAATGCAGAACATGTTATAAATACTAATCCTAATTAACAGTTATCAAACTGCTCCACTACTCCTATTTTTGCCGAATAATTGGTTTCGTATCACAAATAGATTAAAAAAACATGAAATGTTAAATATGCCTGATACCTAAGTTGATAGTAAAGCTGCAGCAATCAATCTAGTAATAGGGGTGTTCACGACTTCACGGTTTGATCTAAGATCGTAAAATATCCAAACTGGTCATCAGTTTGGTTTCACGATCGGTTTTCTTTCTTATCTTTCGGTCGACTGATCTTCAAAATTTTAAACCGTAGTGAATGGTTTGGTTTATTTAGTGGGTTTAGTTAATTATTCATAATTTACTTTTATCTATCCATACATGTTGGCTTTACACACTTGTACCAAATGATATATGCATCAATTTAAAGAGAATATTTTGAAGTTTCTTATTTAAAGACACCTAATTAAGTGATCATCATACCATGATGTTTTTAGTTTAAATCTCTTTTCTTTTGATATTCTTTTCAATCTACAAATGTGGAGGTAATTTTGAAGTCATAAAACTGAGTACTCACTTGATTTGCTTTTGATCCAAACCGTGAAACCAAACCGCTAGTAACAAATCGGTTTAGTTTGGTTTAAAATTTCAACGGTTCAGTTTCCATTTTCAACAATCAAAAGGTGTTACTAATGGTTTGGCTCACAGTATGACCTTAAACCATCAAAATCGAACCATGAACACCCCTGATTAGTAAGGGATTAATAACTATTAGAGTAAATGAAATTTGTACCACTTGGATGATAGATAACGCATACTAAAAACAATAGTAAAGTTACATAATGACATAATTTTTCAAGCAGCAAGCATTAGTATTAGGAAACAAACTTTGGGCATTCCTACCTGACAACCAATTATATATTGACCATTTTCATCTTCACAACAAATTTACTGGTCAAATCCCTATAAATATCATGCAGGGCCACCATAATAGTAAAAAATCAAACATCAGATACAAAATTAGAATCCCTGATCATATTAATGTTCATGTGTTAAAAAAATATTAGACGTAATCAGCCTCATCGATATAAAACAACAAAAATATGTGTCAATAAAATGTAAAACCTAATCAAATCACACCAAGCGATAAATATTTGATAAAGAAAACATGTATTTCAACATAATTTTAAAAAAATACAAATTTAAATAACTTCATAGATTTCATGAATTCACTCACAACATTCTTTTCAATTACTCGATTTCTTCTAGAGTAGCACATCTAATGGTTGAGTTTCTGCAAATTAAGCAAGTAGATAACAACAACAAATTCACATTTATTATACCAAAATCCACAAATAATTTGTTACAATGAGACTTCAACCCTTGATAATCAGATTCATCCAAAACCCTCTTAATCACACTAACTGTTACAACCTTGTGATTAGGGCTGTGCATGAAACAAAAGAAACCAAACTGAAAATCAAATGATTGTTAAGAATCATTTGACACTAAAGATGAGGCGACAATGATTTAGGGTTACCTTTCAATCATGACATCGATTGCAACAGAGGGTGGCACTGATTGGGCATATTGTGCTCTGTATTGGAGATCGATGTTATGACCCGTGTAAAGGGGGCGATGATGGGGATGAAAGGGAATATGGATTTTATGGTATTGAAAGCCTTGAATATCAAGCTAGAGAACTACGCATATGGCAAGAACACTGAAGAATTAGGGTTTGACAAGGGGATATAGAATAAGATATATAACCCGTTTAACTCATATGCGTTGCACTACCCGTCTAAAGACCCGTACCCGTGAAATTTAAAGGCTAAGAGCATTCCCAACCCATCATCTAAAATTATGTGAGGAGTGTTTGTAAATTATAGGGTGGGGTTGTGAGTGTAAATTATAGGATGGAGAGAGAAAATGTAGTAATTTTTTGTAAATTTGTGAAAAAGGTAGTGATTTTTTTGTAAATTATAAGGTGGAGAGAGAAATCTGTAATGAAAAAGGTATAAAAAATATTATTTAGGGTTTGACAAGGGGATATAGAATAAGATATATAACCCGTTTAACTCATATGCGTTGCACTACCCATCTGAAGACCCGTACTCGCGAAATTTAAAGGCTAAGAGCATTCCCAACCCATCCTCTAAAATTATGTGAGGAGGGTTTGTAAATTATAGGATGGGGTTGTGAGTGTAAATTATAGCATGGAGAGAGAAAATGTAGTAATTTTTTGTAAATTTGTGAAAAAGATAGTGATTTTTTTATAAATTATAAGGTGGAGAGAGAAATCTGTAATGAAAAAGGTATAAAAAACATTATTTAATTTAACAGGAGAGAGAAATGTAATGTTTTTTAGTATAATTATATGATATATATGGATATAAGGATAGGGAATGGGATGAGAATGCTCTAAGAGCATTCTCATCCTACCCCTATCTCTAAATCAAAAGTTGCACTAAAACTCACTATATTTTCTCTCTCCATTTCAATTAAATAATACTTTTTATACCTTTTATCATTACCTTTTCTCTTTCCTTCACTTACAACCACTCTCAAAATATATTAAAAAAATTATAGGTGATGAAGAGTAACTTTTCAAATATACAGAAAAATCACTATTTTTTCTAAAATATAAAAACTCTTCACTCACAACACCCTGAATCACTCTCTAAATTATAAAAACACCTCTCACACAAAATGAGGGGTTGGATGAGAATGCTTTAAGAGGGCTCGCAATTTTGAAATCAAGCAATCTAGTGGCTCTAAAAGGGGTGGGAGCGATGTGAGAGCGACACGTAGGATTTTATGATACGCAACTTTTAAAAATATGTGTCAAGCAAATATGGCACACGCAAAGTGACATTAAAAACCTAAGCTCGCGTGACACAAATGTGAAATGCCACTATAAATGTTTCTAAGAAAATATGGCATACACAATGTGCCACTAAATCCCTAAATTATAGTGACACAAATACTAAATGCCACTAAAAGCATGTGCAAAGTAAGCATGACACGTATTAAGTGCCGCTAAAGCCTAAATTTAGTGACATAAATTCTAAATGTCACTAAAAATGCATGCCAAGAAAATGTGGCATACATAAAGTGTCATTAAAACCTCAAATAGTGACATAATAGCTAAATGTCATAAAAAAAAGTGTGCCAATGAATGACATTTTTTTTTGTAGTGATTTGATGCGATAACACTTTCTATTCTACTACATGACATGTAATGAATAAACATTCTCTGTTATGATCTCTCAAAGGTTAGTATTTTTCTCTATGGTCACACGATTGTTAACGAATCACGCTACTTAATCATTGATGATGATTTTGTTTGTTCTTTGTTACTAGAAGTTGTTGATTTTGAGTACTATATGAGATGATAGAGAAGCTTTTTCTAGTCTTTTGTAGTTTTGTTTGTATGGTAAAAACTAAACGGAAATGATAATTGACGATGTATGGCCTGTGATGTTAATTGAACAGCTTGCATCTTTAATATTCTGTGTTGCGGCATCCTAATCATAGTTAGGTGTCTCAATCAATTGTTTTATTAAGGTTTAAAATTTTATTTTATTTAACGATTCTTATATTGAATTTACAATCTGATTAGTAACTAATCACTATTCATGCTATTTTTTCTATATACAGTTTGCATTTGGAGATTGTTGGGTTTGACATTGAAAGTGAAGGTGTAATCTAGGTGAAGTAATCAAATGCAGTATCTTGGATTCCTTAATTATTGAAAATTTAGATATAAAGCATGAAAGGGATTATATTTATATATAATAGTATTTTATAAACATAGGAATATTATTTTATGTATATTTTATTTGATGTTATGATAAATTAGTAACCAACTTATCACTTGAAGAGATAAGAGTCGACCTCCCCTAATAGACAAAAGGTTTACTTTCCAATTAGACAACTTTTTCATGAACTTATCAACAATGCCATCCTAATTGCTGATTTTGCCCATATTCGCACCCATTGGAATACACAAACGCATAAATGGAATTTATCTGGTTTACAACCAGCAACCTCAACAAACAAATCTACCTCTCTCCGGACCACCCCAATTCAAAAAAGATTAGATTTATGTAAATTTAATTTCAGACCCAAAGCCAAATAAAAGCAGTTTAAAGCCATAACAATATGCTAAAGATTCTTTGCTAACCCCTCACCCAGAATAATAAAGTTGTCAGCATAAAAAATGTGAAATAGAAAGGTTACTTTCTCCGATCTTGGCTCCTTGGAAGAGGCTCGCCTAGATAATATCTTCTACTACCGCATTAATCCCCTCCATAGCAATGATATATAAACAGAAAAGGCGAGACTGGATCTCCCTGTCTAAGACCCCTTTCAATGTGAAATTCCTCCAAAGGGCTTTATTTATCATAATGAAAGCTCTAGCGAAAGATAAACACGCGTGAATTCACTTCAACAACTTTTCTCCAAATCCAAGGAACACTATTTAACCTATTTCACGTGATTTGATCATATATTAGCCTATTTCACGTGATTTGATCATATATTAGTAACTACGATTCATATGCGCAATCACTCAATGTTTAATTGTGTTAATTGACAGCTTATTGACACCAAATCCTAGTTATCACGAAATATGGTATCACTTCATCCATGACTACTACGAGCAGAGGTTGATTATCGTAGATAAAATTCACACCAATGAGCAAAAAGCAGATCTTTTTGCTAAAGCTTTTGATAAAAATCGCTTTTTAATATTTACTCAAGCTTAACGGT
This sequence comes from Bidens hawaiensis, assembly GCF_021521415.1. Lineage (NCBI taxonomy): Eukaryota > Viridiplantae > Streptophyta > Magnoliopsida > Asterales > Asteraceae > Bidens > Bidens hawaiensis. The sequence goes on along the minus strand of NW_027491069.1, from coordinate 666,368 downwards.
ATTAAGAAACTGGGCAGTGGGAATGAGAGTGATCATGAGATCATGGATTCCGATCTTTAGTGGACCATTAATTAGAGTCAAAATTTTTATTTTTGTACATAATTTTTCAATATTTTACATATGTTTTTGATTTTAGGGGGCGAAAATTTTAGAAAAACCAAAAACATAAAAATATTTGAAAAGTAAAAACATTCAAAATTTCTAAAAATTCAAAAACATTAAAAAATGTTGCTCCTCGAAAATGAATTTTTGAAGCAAAAAAGGGAAGATGAAAGTACATCGATCATCTGGTCCCAAGTCCAGTAAAAAGTAAGAAAAAAGACGGTGTGCTTAAATGTATCCGTGCATTGGTAGGCCTTTAAACAAACAAGTAAGAAAAAGTATGTGATATAAACCTAAATACACCGAATCTAGTAGATTAACATCTTGAAGCTTAGTTAATATCAGTTTTAAGAATCAAAAAGTTTAAAAGATTGTTGTGTGCATGTGTTCATTTGGAAAAGAAATTAAACTTAATTTTTTCTTTATTTTTATTCAAATCTTGGATACTCTCCTGCGTGATAAGACTATCTGACCTAAGGGTTAAGATTCGAGTATTCTGCTTTATTTTCTTGGTGTTTCGTACAAGCCTTGGATCTCATCCGCGTATACTATAAGCACAAACGTGTGAAAGTCATGCATTGAACTGGAGGTTAAGGCCCTGTACAACTAGAACTTTATTTTATCTTTTTATAACGAGCCTTATCTGCGTGTAGTAATACCGACTTTAAGGGAAAATTTTAACATTTCTGAGTTGTTTTGTTTTGTTACTTTTACATGAGTCACAACTAAATCAATTTTAAGGAAACAGTGAAAAGATACACTTGTGAAAACTCCACAGTACAAGATATACAAATTATGTCTAATAGGTGTGGTCCATATATGATTTGTGCTTAATTGAACCAAATTAAATCATATCACAGAAATTTCAGAAATATTTATTGGAAGGTTTAGGTGGACAACAATACCAATGACTGACTTAACATTAATCATAATAAAGCTGAAAATAAAACTGTGATGGGTGGACAATTTGGTCAATATGATTCCTTGCTCAAACTCACAAAAATATGTAATTGCTTTACATGTCTATAAATTGCTTGAAGTTCATTTTCTGTCGTTTATTTCTTTATAGTTAAAACCATAAACATTTTATTTTTCCGGATTATTTCTGATTCTTGATGTCTGGGAAACTATCTCTTGGGTAATATTTTATCGAGAATGATGAACTGAGCATGCGTTTCTAAAATCATATCATTTGAAAAGCCAAAATGTTTAACTACTACACACAAGGTCATTAACTTGGACTTGTTATATAGTAATTGTTTTTAGAGAACTTGAGCAAATTTAAGTTGTTAATTGTTTGATCAAGGTCATTAGTTTGCACTTGGTTAAACACATGGGTGTGAATCGTCAAATTTCAAACATTGTGATAATGTGCTTATGCAGCGCATAAGTTTTTCAACTTATACGTCCCATAAGTTATGCGCCGCAAAACTTATACGCCGCATATGTCAGTGTATATATACAACATAAACGGCACATATCCTCATTTCACTTATACACTTCTCAAAATTATCCGCCATTTTCTCTTACTACATTTGTTCAAATCCTGCTGTTATACTAGCCATGTTTTGACTGCTTTGGTGATTAGCACACCACTACAGTTATAAAAGGTAAAAGTTTTATCTTGTTTTGTTGGTTTGAATGATGAACAGGAAAGACAGCTTGGATGAAATCAATTGAGTTCACAGGACAAAGTGGTTTTAAGATTTAGATGTTAATAATGCATAAACAAACTAAAACGAACATGACTATATGACTTCATTGAGTTTTAGTATATGGAATGATAACAGATCTAATCAGTTGAAAAACCCTAAAACTAAAATGATTAAACAATCATTATTAATGGAGTAAAATCAAAATTGAACATACATTTAGCTTTATCGGCGTCTTTAGGTGATGTCCATTGAAAATTTTGGGTCATATCAGATAGATTTGGTTAAAATTAATTTTTGTTCAGATTTTGTTAGCGTGTAACTTACACGCCGTGTAAGTTTAAATTTACATACCACATAAGTTTGTAACATACACAACCTATAATTTTTGGATTTCATTCTTTAGGCAAAAATGTTCCAACATCAGTGTTTTGAGTTCTGCCCAAGTCATGCGGTTGACTGCGTCCTGCCCTTTAATTTGTACCATAGTGTTCCACCACATCAAGGCGTTATCAGTAAACGTAGAGGTAGCATACTTGACTATGCATTCGGGTGGACAATTGCTGATATTAATGACAAATTCGGTTTTTTCAATCCATTTAATCAACCCATTAGGCCCTTTGGTGCCCCAGAAATCTATCGGTTACAGGCCATAAAGTTTTTAATTGAATATTCTCTTCGTGGGGGATTAGGATTGTTATGGTCATTGTCTGGGTTAAGTGGAGGATTATTGTTACCCATGGTATTTGTATTTAGAGGGGGGTTGTTATTGTAGATAGTATTTGTATTGGTGGGGGATTGTTTGCATTGGGAGTGGTATTTGTATCTGGTGGGGGATATTATTTGTGACAGTATTAGTGTTTGTTAGGGGGACATTATTGTTTGGCGGCTGATTTGTTTGTATGTTTGCATTGCTGCCTACATTTGCCGAGCAATCATCTCGGCTATCTCCGCCTTAGTCATAGGGTTAGCTTTCTTTGGGGCCATTCTATAATGATAATCAAATACAACCAATTAATACTAATTCCATCACATAACATATCAAAACAGTAATCACAATACTGATTGTACAAGTAAACCAAACAACATACTTGTATTTCACATAGTGTATTGTACATGTGTATCAAAAATAGCACATAGACTTGGCCTGATAAAGGCGAGTGCTTGCATGTGTATATCAAAATCTGTACTTAACCCTGTAAGGGCCAGTGCTTGTAATAATACATCAAAATCATGCTCCATTTCAGCATACATACTACTACATACATACATGGAGTGCCAAGAGACTACGTATACAGATCCGTAACATACTGCATCTACCTATACAAACGATGCACTAACCACAAACACAAAAATAATAACGCGGTAATCATCCAGTAACAGCTCCATAATCGGATTGTCACCCTATCCAAACACCAGCGGTGGTAGGCGTTTGGCTGCTGTAAATTCAGCACCATCTGCTATAGTGTTAATATACACTAGGTCACATCCCTCCTCCCCTGATTAATGTTAGCTATGGCTATCGAGTGGTTTATCACATGGTCAGTTAGTACATCCATCCAAGAGTGGTTTTCTATATCTGGGAGGTCGGAGTTAGAGGTAGGTATACTCAACGAACGAGAGGGTGTAGCACCTGTCCTAGGACGTGAAGGCTCTCTCCGATGGTAAGTAGATCTAGGTGGGGATTAGGTAGGGTCAATCGGGGTTACCCTAATGCGCGAGTGGACTAACGAGCTCGTCGTGTGACTGAAGTCGTCAGGGACAAGTGGATAGATGGAGTGGGTGATCTAGCTGCTCTAATAGGTGAACGATACTAGTTGGTAAACTCGTCCCGATCCCTATGTGGTGACGTAGGTGGATAGCTATCACATCTGTAACCGGATAGGTCGGGCTCATCGTTGGGCAGCTCTCTAGGAACTATCTCCTCCTCAAATCGAGATTACTCATGCATATTTTCTTAAATCGGGTCACTTAATCTTCAAATCGAGTATCACTGATTTTTTTGTGTGTCGAGAAAGAAAATGGAAGGTAAGATGCGGGGTCGGAATTTGCAATATATGTAGTTAAATTTAAAAAAAATAAAAATTCATTAATTATATTAAAATTTGAAAATAATCAATAAAATCCACGTTGCCACTCAACGTCAACATAAAATAAAAGATAAACGGATTTCCTATGTAAAACAAAAAGGAAAAAGACTAAAAACATGTTAAAACCTTTAATTTAATAAAATATGAAAATCGGATAACTTAATTAAAACACCTTTAAAATTATATGACCTAGTTAGAACTTTTTTTAAACTTAGATTGCTATTGTTTGTATGAAATTTCCCGTATTTAAAAGTGTCACTTTTCGAATAACAATTTGTGAAAAGTGAATGGCTTATTTGGGTCTTTTGGGTTTGTATTGTTCTACAGATAATGAGTGGGTCGATTTTTTTTGTTTTTTTTTGTTTTTTCTTTAATTATAAACTAGGCTGTTTTGGATAGTTCTTGCAAAAATGTGTTTGAAAATTTTTTGTTTAAAAAAATTGGATCGGGGTTTAAGATTCTTAAACCGTAATTCGCATGTTCAGAATTAAATTTTCTTTTTTTCTCCTATTCTTCTTAGATGGTGCCTAGTGGCAAAGAGTCGAGAGTCTACCGTAGAGCTCTAATGAGCAAACCATGACATTCGATTTACTTTGCGATACATGATTTACCTCACCTAATGATTACATATGCAGTACACCATCCTTAGAATTGACCCTTTTTGTGTCACAAAAATCCTTAAATTAATTATTGCTTGTTAAAGCACTCCCCGCTTCCGGATTTAGAGTACAAATCAAATCTAACACGGTTACGGGAGTATATATAGTTAGGCTATGCTTTATACTCGACTCCCAACTATTTTGGATCATTCGTCACATCAGCGCTACCTTAGCTTTTCCTTTACCATTCAACCTCACCATTCAACCTATGTTGTATTTAATTCTTCACCATTCTCTATTCTCTATTTTTCTTTCTATTATATATATATATATATATATATATATAAGGAGAGGATCAAGAGAGAACTTCTTTTTAAAGAGAGAACTAGAGAACTAATAAAGAAATACTTTTATTTTAATTAAAAAAATATTTTTAAATTTCCGTTTTTGTCATTATTCTTATATTATGTTACCATTTACTCGAAAAATATAAAAAAATAAAAAAAACTCGTTGTAGTGCACATATGCAATACATCGACTTTTTTTTATTGCATATGTGCACTAATGTGTATTTTGATATGTGCAATAATGTTGAATATCATATATGCATTTTTTTGTATTGTATTAGTGCAATAGTGTGATATTATATACAAAAATACCAAAAAAACAATACAGTGCATATGTGCATTAGTATTGTATTACGTATATGCGATAGTTTGTTTCGAGTACAATTATTGGTGTTTGTATTTGCATATATTCAATAGTGTGTATTGTATAATGCAACTGTGTTGTATTATATGCAATAAATCACTATCGTATATATGCAATATAAATTAGTGCACATATGCACTACATCGCCGTTTTTTTAGGAACAATATCATCTTATTAAAAGGAGGAAAGAAAAAAAAATCGCAAATTATTTTTTTAAAAAAAGTTAAAAATAGTTTTTATTAGTTCTCTAGTTCTCTCTTTAAGAGGAGTTCTCTCTAGATCTCACCCCTAATATATATATATATATATATAAAAGTAAACATTGATAATTAAATTAAACATTGATACTAATTTAAACATTAAAAATAATAAACGCATAAGTTAAAAATATATTAAAACAAACAATATTTAGTCTTTGTCCATAGTAGAGGTGGTAGAGATCTTATATGTTCGACAAAATCCGAATATATCGCATCATACGAATCTCCATTCTCCAAATCCAATTTAGTATGCAGCCTTTATGTTTTGTCAACCGATCATGTTTGACATATATGTCTTCCTCGTTATACTAAATTATTGCACGTCATTCGTCTTCAATAATCATGTTATTCATAATGACTATTAGGTTATCTCTAATGCTACACGTCTGATTTTGTTTCAAACTGCCAACTCAGTATGACACATCATAATCAAACTAATATACAAAAATCTTTACTTCTCCTCCAATGGATATTGTTTTTAAACGCCATTTCATCACCTACTTTTTCTTTTATTTAATCCATATCAATTTATATCTTTTATAACTAATTACTTTATTTTTTTATATATTAAACAAATTAAATAATAAGATAAAACACATAGAAAAGCAATTACTAAAAAAACACACTTTAATAAAATAATTAATTAAATAGAGTATTTGTTTGCGTGATATATATATATATATATATGTGTGTGTGAAAGCATGTGTATATATATTAAGCTTAAAAAGTTAATATATTTTAATGTAGTAGTTGATAGTTTGCATAATAATCATTATGTAACGAAATTTAATATATATATATAGGGTTAGGTTAGAATAAAAATCCATTTGAGTTGTGAAAACTCTAAAAACCCATTCTCAACCACATGTTTTTAATTAAAGATTAAATTTTGTGGTCCACAATTAAAGTTAATACAACAACAACAATACAACAACAATCATACCCAGCATATCCCACAAATAACTAAAGCTATCTGTAGGGTCTGGGGAGGGTGAGATGTAAACAAACCTTACCTCTATCCCTAAAGATAGAGAGGTTGCTTCCAGTGAGACCCCCAGCTCAAAAAATAAGTAGATATATATATATATATATATATATATAAGAAAAGAAAATGGTAGTGTATTAATACTATCCTAGAAACAGTATACTAGTGAAAGCATTTAAGCAACATTTATAATAGATAGACTAAATAATAATAATAATAATAACTATTATGATAAAGATAATAACCATAAATAGAAAATGAAAATAATATAATAAAAAGTTATCACAAGGGATAACCCTTACTCCTACGGGTCCTTAACTTTAATTCTGCGTCTCCAGGAAGTCCTGTCTTGAACCATGTCCTCAGAGAGGTGCAAATCTAGCAAATCATACCTAATCCTCTCGTCCCAAGTCAATTTGGGTCTACCTCCCCCCATTCTACCCTCTACAAATATAGTTTTCACTGATCTAACGGGAGCTGTTTGTTGTCTTCTTTTTACATGTTCAAACCATCTCAATCTGCTCTCTCTTATTTTATCTGATATATTAGCTACCCCTAGTCTATCCCGAAACGCCTCGTTTCTTATTCGGTCTAACCTTGTATTCCCACACATCCACCTTAGCATCCTCATCTCTGCTACCTCAAACTTACGCGCATGTGTCTTTTTGATGGCCCGACAACCTGTTCCGTATAGCATCGTCGGTCTAACCGCAACCCTATAAAACTTTCCTTTTAATTTAGTTGGGAACCTGCTGTCACACAATATCCCTGTGGCAGCTCTCCATTTACACCATCCCGCCTGGACACGATGAACTACATCACTCTCTATACCCCATCACTTTGTACAAACGATCCTAAGTATTTGAACTTGGTTGACGGCGGAATCTCTTTACCTTCAATGGTGATTTGAACGTCCTCATTTTCGTTTACTCCACCAAAGTCACAATAAAGATACTCTGTCTTTGAACGACTAATCTTTAAACCTTTACTCTCTAAAGCAGCTCGCCACTCCTCTAGCCTCATGTTGAGATCTTGTTTACTCTCGTTGATCAACACAATATCGTCTGCGAAGAGCATGCACCATGGAACAGGCTTCTGGATTGACTTTGACAACTCGTCTAGGACTACTGCAAAAAGAAACGGGCTAAACGCTGATCCCTGATGGAGGCCTACCTCCACGGGGAAGAAGTCAGTATCCCCCCACAGGCGCACAAACGCTTGTTTCAGACTTGGAATACATATCCTTAATTATCTCTATGTATTTCCCAGGAACCCCTCTACCCTCAAGGCTATCCCAGAGAAGTCGGCGTGGAATACTGTCGTATGCCTTTTCTAGGTCAATGAACACCATATGTAGGTTACGCTTTCTCTCTCTCTATACTTTTCCATTAATCTTTTTAGGATGTGTATCGCCGTTGACCTTTCAAGCATAAAACCAAACTGGTTCACTGATACCTGAGTTTCCCGTCTAAGTCTAGCCTCAATAACTCTTTCCCATAGCTTCATAGTGTGGCTTAGGAGCTTGATACCTCTGTAATTACCGCAACACTGTGCGTCTCCTTTCTTCTTATAAATAGGGACTACGACACTACGTCTCCATTGATCCAGCATGTTGTCGGTTTTTAAAATAGTGTTAAACAAAGTAGTTAACCATATAACTCCTTCCTCTCCTAAACACTTCCACACCTCGATTGGTATGTTGTTTGGACCAACTGCCTTAGTCCTTCCCATCTTCCTAAGTGCATTCTTCACCTCTTCTTGAGTGATACGTCGACAATAGCAGTTATTCCGAGGATGTATAATTGTGTTGTCATTTTGTTGTTGGTGAGCGCTGCTGCTGTTGAAAAGGTTGTGGAAGTAGGTTTGCCATCTCAACCTGATGTCATGCTCCTTGACTAAAACACGCCCATCCTCACCCTTTATAAACTTCACGCCGCCTAGATCTTGCCTTCTACGTACGCTCCCTAGCTTTGGCAATCTTAAACATATCGTGTTCCCCCTCCTTTGTTTCCAAACGTTCATACATCCGTTTATACGCCGTGTTCTTTGCTTCTGACACTGCCTTTTTCGCCTCTTTCTTGGCCCCTTTGTACATCTCCCTCAATCCGGCGTGCTCCCTCTCGTCTGTGCACCTCACAAGCTCCCTTAAACTTCCTTGTTTATCCCTAATCTTGTCTTGCACTATCTTATTCCACCACCAAGACTCCTTATGACCACTTGCCTTTCCTGTTGTGACCCCAAGAGTCTCATTCGCCACTTGAGTAATCTTTGTCGCCAAGGCTTCCCATATCTGATTTGAGTCCCCATCTAGTTGAACTAGAGTCGATGATACGAGCTTATCTTTGAAAAGTGAAAGGTTATCGTCCTTCAGAGCTCCCCAACGAATCCTAGGTCTAAATTTCCTTGCCCTCTCCGTCAACTTATTTCTAAAGCCTATATCAGCCACTAGCAATCGATTTTGAGCCACGACCGTCTCCCTAGGTATAACCTTGCAGTCCTTTCACCAACGTCGATCTCCTTGCCTCATTAAAAGATAGTCGATCTGCGTGTTGCGTCCCCCACTACTAAATGTGATCAAATGTGATTCTCTCTTCTTAAAGAACGAGTTTATAATACCAAGTTCATGAGCCACTGCAAAGTCTAGAAGATCCACGCCGGTGTCATTCATATCACCAAAACTAAAACCCCCTTGTACGGATTGAAAGCCATCGTTATTCTTACCAATGTGTCCGTTAAAATCACCTCCTATACAAATCCTCTCATCCCTCAGTATGTCTCTCACAATCGCATCTAAGCATTCCCAAAATTCTCTCTTTTCCTGGTCCCCTAGTTCGGCATGTGGTGCATAAGCGCAAACCACTGCCACCACTACTTCCCTTAGTACTAGCCTCAACATCATAATCCTATCATTATGCCTCATTAGACCCCGAGTACCACAACTTATACCCATTGCACTCGGTCCCTTTATGCCCTTTCCATCTAGTTTCCTGAATGCATGCTATTTGAACCCTGCGCCTTTTGAGCACATCTACCAACTCTAGCAACTTACCATTTAAGGATCCTACATTCCAAGACGCCACACGCAAAGTATGCTCCCTATCCTTACCCTTACCTACACCCCTTGTCCCGGGAAATGATCTCAAGGAATAGTCATGGCTTCTACGGTCTATGGTTGTAACTAGTCACACAAACGCAATTATATAAAACACACAACAAGCCGGTAAGCACACACAAAGTCAAAGAACACCCGGTTACACAAAAAGGAATCCACAACACACCGTATTTTAATAAAATAGTATTTAACGTTTGTGTTGTAAAAAAATAATAATAATAAAAAAATAAGTAAAAAATAATATTGTTGAGTTAGTAGAATATTTAGTACATAAAAAGTAACTATTTTTTTTATTCTACAAAATATTTAACAAAAAGACAATATATTTAACATACAAAAACACGTAGCATGCTATAATATTATGAACCCCACGAGTACGTGCTACGTGTGTGTGTATATATACTATTTGCTTGTTTGTTTGTTTTTGTTAAAAATTTTACTATCTTCTAAAAGGAATTGAAGAACCGGGAACCAACGATTGTGCTATTCACCCGGGGACCAAAAATTTGTTCCTGGCCGACTTTGTACCTCGCCGGAAAAAACGTGTCACTCCGGTAAAACTCTAGATCTCCGCTCAAAAATTTGGTGTATTCTGCCGGAAATCTAAAGATCTAAGGCTAAAAACAGAGGAATAGAGTTTGGGTATACGGTTTCGTAAGAGATCTTGGATTTTGTGGCTGCTCCGGTTAGGTCTGTCGCCTGGTCTGTTGATGTCGTATCCCGTATGATATCCCGTATGTACAACTACGGTTGCTCGTTTAGGAAGACACCTCGAGTATAGGCCGGAACTGCAGAGAAAATGGAAAGCGGAAAATCTTACCTTAGAGGTTGGCCAAAGGTTGGCTGGAGATAGGCAGGTAGGTGGTGAACGTTGAAGTTGTACGGAGAGAAAAAAAGTTGGTGTACGGACGTTGTTTAAACGACCACAATTAAAGTTAATAAAAAATGTTAAAGTTTATTTACATTTTCTCTCTCCTGAAAACATATATAAAAATTACTAAAAAAATAGCAAAACATTTTTTTTATGTTTTCGATGTTTTGTATTAAATGTAACAACATATATTACATGTAACAAAAAAAAAACGATGTTACATAGGGTTTTCTCAACTCAAGAGGGTTTTCAAACTATACTTCTCCATATATATATATATATATATATATATATATATGCAAAAGTGTGTATAGTACGTATGTGTAATAGTGTGTATTGTATATCTGTGTAATAGTGTGAATAGTACCTTGTCGGAAACTCGTCTGTATAGTACGTATGCGTAATAGTGTGTATTGTATATATGCAAAAGTGTTTGTATTGTATAGAATACAACACTATTGCACATATTTGATAAACACTATTGTATATATGCAATATAAGACTAATACACACATCCAATACACGTTAGTACATATGTGTAATACAACATTAACACACATGTGCACCACATCGACTTTTATTTTATTATTTTTTTCCATCTAATACAACACAATTAATCATATACAATACACAAATATTGAATATATGTAATTAAACACTATTAAACTCAAAAATACATAGTAATACACATGTGTAATACAATGGTATCGCACAGTAATACGTATGTGCATTACAGCGGGTTTTTTTATTTATTTTTTATTTTTTTTAGCAAAGGTAAGAAAATATTAGAATAATGGCAAAAACAGAAATTTAAAAATATTTTTTATTTTTAATTAAAAATAATTTTTTAAAAGTTTTTAAGTTTTCTCTTGATTCTCTCCCTATATATATTCGTGTGTGTACACTTTTATATAATTTATTTATTTTCCGTTGTTGGATTGAGCTATTCATTTTTATCATTTTACAATTTTACAATTAGTATAATCTTTTATACTTTTTCTTTTCATATATTAGAGAGTCACTTGGAGTTACAAGTTTATTTTGTAATTATGTACTTAATCTTAAACATATACTCGACGTACCCGTCAAACACAATTTAATCCAATTCCACATACTACATGAAACAAAATACAATGTTTATATTACCGAAAATGTCGATATATTTCTTATTTTTCCCATTTTGACATGCCTATAAAGATTCATGAAGATCACTTAATAACTACTTATTGCTCTTCTTTGCCTATTAGAAATAACTTTTCAAAATTGAATTTAAAAAATATACTGACTGAACATATTTATAGTTTCTTCATGATTTCATTAATGAAGTTTAACTTGAACATAGATAATTATACATCATTACAAGGAATTAGATCATTTGATTGGACGAAAACGAACCACAAATATTAAAGCATCCATATATTATATTATATTATATTGTACTGTTAATAATCTCCCACCCTTTTACTTCTTTGCATGGCTGTTCAATATTTATTCTTGTACCAGTAGATACCCTTGTTTTCTTCATCACTTTGATCATCAGGCTCAATGAACAAACAATTCTTGGATTCTCTCCATAACGCCACCAAAATCGGAGTGCTATCACTTTGATAAAACTCGCCAAGAATCGGCCTAATCGCTTTTGTGGCTTCCATGGCATGATAATGAGGAATATATGAGAACAAATGGTGTAGCACATGTGTATCGGTAATGTTATGGAACACCTTGTTTAGAAATCCATAATCCCTATCGATCGAAGCAAATGCGCCTTTCATCCAGTTCCATTCGGAGTCGTCGTAATGGGGCAAAGAAGGATGGGTATGATGAAGGTATGTGATGGTCACAAGGAAGGCGTTCATGACCATCAATGCACCTCCATAGGCACAGAAAACCCATACAAACCCTTGAATCATAGCCACTTTGTACAGAAAATAACAAACACCTAGGAGTCCAACATCAGATATCAGAATCAAGACTCGCTCGTTATCTGAGAAAATTGGACTCCTAGGATCTTAGTGACTAGCGAACTTATCATAGGGTCTTCCCGCAGCATTAATGGACAAATATAAGTGCCATCCGAGAGTGAGTTTCACAACAAGAGTTAGCGTTCGACCGACCGGGTTATCGAAGTAAAACGCGGAGGCATTAAGTTTTGATTTTGTCTTTGGCACATACACCTCGTCATGGTCAAGGGAACCGGTATTCGCATGGTGCCTGTGGTGGCTTATTTTCCATGAAAAGTAAGGTGTCATGAGGAAAGAATGTAAAACCAACCCTATGATATCCTCGAGCCACGCATGGTCACTGAAAGCATGGTGGCCGCATTCATGAGCGATAAGCCAAATGCCCATGAACACACAGCCTTGAATAAACCAGTAAACTGGCCATGCAATATAAGGAAGAGGGTGAGGGAGGTGTGGGATAAAAGCTGTTGCGAGGTGGTAGAAGATCAAGGCTGCTGTAAGGTCAGCTAGCAGATATGACAAGGATCGAATCAAGGATCTTTGGAAGCAATGGGGTGGTATGGCATGTTTTATATCTGCTAGTGTAAATGGAGGTTTTGAGGTTGGGGCTCTTTTGATAACATCACAAGGTTTTGAACCCATTTTACAATTAGTATAAAGGGATTGGTTCATGAAGAGGTAGGTCCCAGCAGAGCCCAGTTGGACCCGCAAGACTCACCTTGAAAAGAGACGTCTGCGTAGAAACCAACTGGATCCGCAGGACCCACTATGCTCAGACGTGACGTCCTTACGCGCAGTACGCAAGATGTTCCCGCAGGAAATGCCTCCCAATGGTGTACTCCGCCTGTTCCCGCAGCTGCGGATACAAGCCATCAGGGAAGGCCACCCGCGCAGCAAGGCTACACGCACAAGGCACTTAGCTCTCAATAACTCAGCAGTCACCTGAGGGGATGTGCAAAGCCGGGAACAATCCCGCACAAAGGCGGGAGTGGGAATACTCCCGCCCAAATAAGCCAGTCCGTACGATACGGGAAGATCTTTTGTACTGTACCTGACGAGGTATGGGCAAAAGATCTGACCAAAGATACGACAGCTCATTGACAACAGTATGGCGAGCAGCATGCTCTTGTACTGTATCACTATTAGCCGCTGCCTACTCACCAACTCCTGTCATACCACGTGCATAGCCGGCAGTTGGTGGAAAAGGAATAGTACACAGCAGGCCTGGTCACTGTCAACCGCTGCCTACCCACCAACTACCAGCATGGCACGTGCGTAGGCCACAGTTGGTAGAACAGGAATACTATTCAGCCGGCTGTACCTTCTTGGAAACCTACCTTCGGCTATAAATACCCCAAATGGTATGATCATCTCATCTTATCATCTTATCATCATATACTATCTCGTATTACATAATATACCTGATATCTGCTCTAGCAATCTCTTAATATACATTTATATTCAAGAGCAATCTAGTCTGATTCTCACGCCGGAGGGTGGTCACAAGGAGGAACCCCCCCTTCTCAGTGACGAGCTCACGGTGTCTGTTTTGCAGGTTATCAGAAGAACCATCTTTGCCGGGTCTAACCCCTCGTGGGAAACATCTATCTAACCCCCAGATTAACCGTAATCTGCCCGGGGTCGATTAGTGTTTCTTCATTGGCGCCATCCGTGGGAAAAAACTAGAACTTCATTTCTTTTCAGTTTTTTCAAACTTCTGGAAAGATGGTTAAAGAAACCCCGGTAACCACAACCCCAGCTACTGGGGGGAATACCGGCGACTACACAGTTTTTACGAACACTACCCCGGTTACCCAAGCCAGGGCAAGTGCAGTAAATTTTACGAACACTACCCCAGTTACCCAAGCTGGGGCAAGTGCAGTAAACAACCATCCCCTGGGATTCAATAATACCCAGGCGGAAAGACAACAGACGAGACTCCCCCGCCAAACACTTGAACAAGTTAAAGCGTGGGCGGAGGCACGTCAGAAGGAATTCCAAGCTGAGTTGGACGAACGCTTGCGTTCCGTCCAACAGGCTGACGAATTCGGAGAGTACTGGGACAATGATCCGGAGGAATCCGATAGTGACGCAAACCCTCGTCATAGGGCGAAAGGGAAGCGTAAGGAAACGGACTCCCAACCGAGAAGGCATTTTAAAGAAACCTTCAAACCAAAAAACACAGGTGGAAATCCACGTGACTTCTCGAAAACATTTACACCAACTGCTGCAAAGGCGGGAACGTCCAAATTTGCAAGGGACATTGCGGAAGCAATCGTCCCGAAAAGTGCCAAACAGATGTCCAACATCGGCACTTACGATGGTATATCTGATCCAGACGATCATTTGAACAGGTTCATAGCGGGGGCAACCGTCAGTAGTTGGACGGAACCTACGTGGTGTTACATGTTCCAAATGACGCTTGTTGGGGCAGCTAGAGCGTGGTTCGATCGTCTACCGGTCCACCACATCTACGATTGGGAAGACTTCCAGCAGAAGTTTAGCCAACACTTCAGCCAACAAAGAAAGTATACCGAGGAGCAATGGACAATCCTCAATTGCATTCGAGAAAAAGATGAATCTTTGACAGACTTCATCACTCGCTTCAACTCAAAGAAGCTAAGTCTGGGTAATATCAGCGAAGATCTTGTTCGCGTTGCTTTCATCCAGGGCGCGAACGACCCAGAGCTCATCCGCACCTTAACGGGTAAAGATGGCATGCCATCCACATGGGATGCCATCATGACAGCAGCAAAACGCTTTGCGGAAACGGAGAAGCAACTGGGTAGAGATCTCCCCCAGAGCACAAACCTCTACACCCAGAAAACAAGGGAAAACAACGTCCTTACCGCCCGACTAAACAAAAAGCGGAAGCTAGGCATTTGGCAGTCAAGGGTAAACTTTGACACCTCATCCGGCTTGCAACATCGGTTAGGCGGAAGGGATAACGTACAGTCGAACCAAAACTCCGGATGGACGCCACTCACCAAGAGCGTCACCGAGATATTCGCCACTGAGGAGCTCCCATGGCCAAAGGCTCCAATAATCCGACATCGTCACAATGCTGATCGGAGCAAATACTGTGACTTTCACAGGACAAAAGGCCACAACACTGAAGAATGCACAGACGTAAAGGACATGGTCGAAGCATTCGTCAGAGATGGGACGCTCGCGCACCTCGTGGCGCAATGAACGGTGAGCAGGCTGATGCGTGTAGAACCCCAGTTGGGGAAAACACGAATAAAATTGCAGCTTCAATGTTGGAGACTACATTCTGCGTAAACAACGAGATCCCGAACCAGGTGCATATCGGCTCGATGGCACTCCCATCCCAACAACATGGAAGGGAGCTCAATTACACAGTTTGCTGTAGATCAATTCCAAATTTGTAAAGAAAAGGCCCAGAGCCACTTCTAATGGAAATGATTCTCCTTAGAACATCGACGCTGATGATTTTACATTTATACCTTATGAACTTTCAACACTGGCCGGTTTTCACCGCATACATAAGTGTGAAAGTCGTTGCGTGGTGAAGGCGGTAAAACCCGCATAAACCCAAAAAACGGCAAACCTTCACGCAGGTCAGTCATAGGTAAACTTTGGTCATCCAACTAAATGAAAGTGCCGGTCCTAACCGCACAAATCATGAGAGGAAACCGAACCTATTGACAACCGCGCGTCGAATGGTTAACTTATTCAAAATACGGAGAATTTCTAACAAAAGGATGAGGAAAACCTCCACGCAGGTTAGATGTAGGTAAAGTTTAGCCATCATATTAAGTGCAAGTGACGGTCCTACCCGCACAATCACGAAAGAGGAAGCAAAACTTCAACCTATTATCTACCACGTTCAAAGGTTAACTTATTCTAAACATTTAGAAAATTTCTAAAAAGATGAGGAAAACCTCTACGCAGGTCAGATATAGGTAAAGTTTAGCCATCCTACTAAGTGCAAGTGACGGTCCTACCCGCACAATCACGAAAGAGGAAGCAAAACTTCAACCTATTATCTACCACGTTCAAAGGTTAACTTATTCTAAACACTTGGAAAATTGCTAATTTAAACTAAAGTATGCAAGTCATATAACGTTTATAAAGCAAGTAATCCAGTGAAAATAGCGGTCTTACCCGCATAAAGATTTATATTTCATAATATTCATTACAAGAATGGCCGGGTAACTACCCACCTACAAGAATATAAATCTATACAAGCTAAACCTATCCTAACAGTAGGAAGGGATCTTCAGGATCAAGCTTCAGGGCCACTTCCACTTGGACCAGCACCATCAGTAGAGCGTGGCGGTTCAAGGAAAGCTTTAAGGATAGCTAGCCCATCATCAGCAGCAGCAGCTTCGTTCACCTTCTCCACCACCGGATGCGGGAAGGCGGCATACTGATTCACTGCTTGGTCGTATACAGCTTCAGTATCCACATCAAATAAAGGGAAGTTGGAAGGCGGGATGTCTTTCTCAACAAACCCTAGACCAAGCAGGAAGCCGGCCTTTTCCCCATCCTCATGAGAAGCGTTGAGGGCTGCGCTCATAGCATCGTCATAAGATGTATCCGTGAAGACTCGATGCACAACCTACAAAAAAAAAATATACAAGTATCAAAACCTTTTCTATTTACAAAGAAAAGCGTGAAGATATAATGGAATTAAACATACCTGAGACAACGCTTCTCGAAGAAGCCATTCCTTGGCAACCAGAGCCTCCTGGAGGGCAGCTTGAGCTTCGTTACGGGCGCGTTCGGCTTCACTTTTGTTGAGGTTGGCAAGCAACACTTCTTTAGCCGCAGCCTCTTCGACGCCCTTTAGCTTCCGCTCAGTGTGGTCAAGCACCCCCCTCTGGTCCAAGATCTCTTGGAGCTTTTTGGCGTCTTCCATCGCCAAGGCATCATGAGCCTGCTGGAGAGCCTCTAATTTGGCTTTAAGCTCCTCATTCTCCACGCGTAGAGGCTCAGCAACAGCTTCAGCCTTGGTGGCCCTCTCGGTTGCGTTCCGTGCAGTTTCCTTAGCCAGCCGAAGCTGTTCGTTAACAGCTTGGGCAGCCTTGGAACGGGCCTCGAGCCGGGCCTGAACTTCAACCTCGAGGGCCTTGAAGGCCTTCTCTTTTTCCGCAGCCACTGCGGTAAGCCTTACGTTCTCCTCCCGGACAGCCCGCGCCCGAGCTACTTCTTGAATGCGAGCTGCTTTTAACTTGTCGTTTTCACGACAAAGCAGCTCGACGCGCGGCTGCATCCAGGCCAGGAGAACCCGAAGCTCATTGGTTAGCCTACCCTCCTGGTAGCTAGCCATGGCTTCCCCCAACGCACCACTGGGAGCTGCGTGACGGGCCCACTCTACGCACTCCACAGGTGTGCGAAGGGTTGTTCCTCGGCGGATGTTCCATCGTGGAACATACACTTCATTGGAATCCGACACTGTAAAAAACAAAAAGCAGTTAGGAAAAGATGATAAAAAAAAAGAGGCCAAAAGAACCCTACGCACCTGTAGGGTCAACAATAGGCCGATAGCCGCCAAACCCATCACCTGAACCCAAGGGAAATCCATCCAAGAGGTCAGGCAGATGGGAAGGAGGCAGAGGTTGACGATAAGCGCCAAGCATACCTGAAGTATCGGCTGTAGCTGCTGACGTCGGAGGCATGGAGGCCGCCGCGGTAGAAACCAACGGAGGTGAACTCACCGGAGGTGAACTCACAACCGTGGTCGCCGCTGCGGAATGCGCAGAAAAAGTAACCGCCGGCTCAGTGAAAGATGCGGTAAATATGGCACTGACAGCCGGCGGTGATGTCATCACAGCTGAAACAGTTGGCTCAACGGAGTGAGCAACTGAACCAGCGGAAGCAGGCGCAGGCGCAGCCGCTTGGGTCGTCGCCTCAGGTAGGCTGACCAAGCCTACCGTAATGGGTCCGGAGGTACTCCTCCCCGCTCCACCCTGGAATACGTCAACATCCACGCCTGCACAAAGAAGATAAGTATTAATGATGGAAAGCTATGAAGTTAAAAATAAAGTTTGTACTTACGGGTTTTCTTGAGCCTAAAAGTGCGGACAGGCGGGGATGAACCCGATGGAGCCGGCCTCTTCACGCCGCTCACCGTTGTCATCCTGGGCTCTCCGGAGGTGACAGTCGTCGCAGCCTCTGGAGCAGTGGTCTTATCACCACCGGGGTTCCCCGCCACCTCCTCGCTCTCGGCCTCTGAATCAGACCGAGGCACCGGATCGGCAGTGGAGGCCACCTTCTCCTTCCCCTTCCCGCCGGCAGCCTTCTTCTTCCGCACCAACGGAGGACCATCTGCGGATTCCTCATCAGAACATAAGATTAGAGGAATTCCAGCAGAGGTTTCAGCATTGAGGGGTCGAGGGTTGAATAACGCCTTACCTGGCCGCCTGGCGCTCAGGATCTCGTGGCCTGACGGGTAGACCTCCACGAACCGATCCGCCGTCTATTCAAGGATGGGCAACTCGTTCTCATCTAGAGCGCGAGTACCCATCCTAGCGGGACTGTCAGCCTCCCGCGGATACAGGAGCGACTGCAAGTCGTTCCCCTCTGAAATAAACAGGAAAGAAGTTAGAAGAGATTCTAAATCAACAAAAAGAAACAGAGCATACCGTAAGGAACAGAGTTCAAACCGTATTCGAGGACGATCGGGATCTTTTGCGCATCCGCATCCTTCCACACCCGGCTCATCCCGAGCATCACCATGCCGGACTCAGCAAACCGGTAAACCAGAGATTGGACTCGGGAAATCTTTGAAAACCATTCCGCCTCCTGGTAGTTGGAGGCGTGAAGGCTGGGGAGAGCTTGCCCATTCTTAAATTTCATGGCAAGGGGGATGGCGCGAGCGGAGATGTAGAAGAACTCCCGCTTCCACGAACGAAGACTGCGCTCGGTTGCGCAAATCTTCAAACCCTTGATCCGGGTTATCAGCGTATACCACCCCTGGATGCACCTCCAAGAGTAGAAGGTCATCAGGCGGTCGAAGAAGGGCTCAATGCCCAGAATCCGGCACACCCACTCGAAGTGGCGAATCTTCGCGATCGCCATCGGGTGCACCTCGGTCAGGTGTACACCGTGCCTCTCTAGGACACGGTACACAAACTTTGTCAACGGGAACCTAAGATTCCCATAGACAAAGAATGCAGCATATACCCCGATCTTGCCTCTGGGGGCATCATACACCGTCTGATGGGGTTCAGGAAACTCAGGCTCGAGAGACTAGAGCATGAACTTCCTGACGATGTACTGATATAGATCGACAGGCAGAGCGCACTGGCACTCGCCAGCAGTACTCTTGTCATCGGCGTACACCCCAGCCTCCTGGGCTGTAGCCTCAAGATCATGAGAAGACATCTTGCAGATGAAAGAAGAAAACGATTTCAAGAGAATGCTCGACTGAAAAGGTGAGTATTCGCCGGAAATCGTTTTGAGGATGAAGAGAAAAGTGAAAGTGTGGATTACAAAGAACCCTCTCCCCCTTTATATACTAATCGCAATTAATGCGATGAATTTAATGCGGAAGAGAGAGAAATCGAAGGTGCAATGAAACTATGACACGTGACAAAAAGCAAGCTGGCAACAGCTGTTGAAAGGACGCGTACCATTAATTTCGCGGCCACGCGCCCGAAAAATCACGCCCACGCGCCTGAAAAAGCGTCTGGAATGACCATGTACTGTCACGTCACCATAACTTCCTGCACGTCCTGACACAGTCAGAAGAAACCGTCGCACGACCTTTCAGAGGTTTGGACTGTTCTTATCCTTTCACCAACTCTTCGAATTTCAAAATTCAAAAAGATTCAAAAGTAAGCGGGAAAATACCCCTTACCTTGGCAACCAAGTAACTGTAAGACAGGTGCGGGTACAGTGTAAAGGCAAAACCCTTCACATACTTAGCACCTGCAGGGAATTGACGCCAGGAATACCTTGGAAGTAAAGTAACCGTAAGACGAGCGCGGGTACAGTGTTAAGGCAAAACCCTTCACATACCTAGCGCTCCGCAGGGAATTGAAACCAAGAAGGATCTTCTGGGCAATGCTTGCGGAAACGGAAATAACATCCCCGCATAGCGGGAACGTCGAGAACTACATTGTTTGAAGCTCCAGGATGGAATTGATGGTTTTAACATAATTGATCACTATGTTCAAAACTACCAAAACCTCATGGAGAATCCACACAAGTGGGGCTCAACGCTCCTGACTTGCGAGGAGGTTACAGACCTACCCGCATCATACCCAAAGATCAAGCAGGAAAGTCGGGAATTTCTGCAAGTGACAGAAGGACTTCCGCGGGAAGAATCCCCATGGAAAACCTTAATATTAAACCCTTTTCAAAACCCTTTGCTTAAGTCCAAAAGTTCACCTCACTTTATTAAACATTCATGAGAAGAACATTGGACTGGGGGGACTTGAAGAGGTAGGTCCCAGCAGAGCCCAGTTGGACCCGCAAGACTCACCTTGAAAAGAGACGTCTGCGCAGAAACCAACTGGATCCGCAGGACCCACCATGCTCAGACGTGACGTCCTTACGCGCAGTACGCAAGCTGTTCCCGCAGGAAATGCCTCCCAATGGTGTACTCCGCCTGTTCCCGCAGCTGCGGATACAAGCCATCAGGGAAGGCCACCCGCGCAGCAAGGCTACACGCACAAGGCACTTAGCTCTCAATAACTCAGCAGTCACCTGAGGGGATGAGCAAAGCCGGGAACAATCCCGCACAAAGGCGGGAGGGGGAATACTCCCGCCCAAATAAGCCAGTCCGTACGATACGGGAAGATCTTCTGTACTGTACCTGACGAGGTATGGGCAAAAGATCTGACCAAAGATACGACAGCTCATTGACAACAGTATGGCGAGCAGCATGCTCTTGTACTGTATCACTATTAGCCGCTGCCTACTCACCAACTCCTGTCATACCACGTGCATAGCCGGCAGTTGGTGGAAAAGGAATAGTACACAGCAGGCCTGGTCACTGTCAGCCGCTGCCTACCCACCAACTACCAGCATGGCACGTGCGTAGGCCACAGTTGGTAGAACAGGAATACTATTCAGCCGGCTGTACCTTCTTGGAAACCTACCTTCGGCTATAAATACCCCAAATGGTATGATCATCTCATCTTATCATCTTATCATCATATACTATCTCGTATTACATAATATACCTGATATCTGCTCTAGCAATCTCTTAATATACATTTATATTCAAGAGCAATCTAGTCTGATTCTCACGCCGGAGGGTGGTCACAAGGAGGAACCCCCCCCTTCTCAGTGACGAGCTCACGGTGTCTGTTTTGCAGGTTATCAGAAGAACCATCTTTGCCGGGTCTAACCCCTCGTGGGAAACATCTATCTAACCCCTAGATTATCCGTAATCTGCCCGGGGTCGATTAGTGTTTCTTCAGTTCACAAGAACTCTTTTCAATGGCTGATGGGAGCTTTCATCTTACACCAAGTGCACTCGCTTATTTACGGTGTCAAGTATCGAATTGCGTGGCTGCAATAAATTTTAAGTTTGGTATACTTTTCTTTTAATGATATTTTCAGGAAATATCTAAATCATATACGACCAAGTCTTCGATAACAAAACAGTTTGACAATTCCTAGTTTTTAGTCTACTTTGTTAGAAAACGATTTCACGATCTGTTCGGACGCTTCGTTCTTTTACTATTCTTTTTCCTTTTTTTTTCTTTTTCTTTTTCTTTTTCTTTTTCGATTCAATCAATAGGTTTACATGTAAAAGGATCATTACTATGCTAAAAAGCGAATATCATCCTATAATATAATTTGGATGACACCCCTACTAAATCAGAAAATTTAAGAGGAATACGATGAAAAACAAGATGGGAGTCATATAGAATCTAATCTAACCTCTATATTAAACAAAACCAATACGTGCCAGATGTCACCTTAATAATTATCTAGAATTTTATTTTCCTGCTCAAACTTAATTAGGGTTTACACAGGTGATTAATATTTACCAACATTCCTATTCTCCAGCCCAGCTTTTTCACAATTAGGGTTCATCGGCTCCTGTTCATGTTCATAATTCACTACAAATAAAATGCCATACAGTGACATACAAAAAGTGATACTAAAAATAAAAAAAGTGTCACTAAAAGCACCTTTAAGAATGTGTGGCACACAATAAAAGTGTCACTTCTCAAGTGGCGTCGCTAAAACCTTTTAGTGTCACTTTTTAAATGTGTCACACAAAGTTTTTGGGCTTTTAGTGACAATATTTTTTTGCCACAATATAGGCCAAAGACTTTCTTGACACAATTTTTATGACTTTAAAAAGTATTCCTAATTATATATCCGTACTACTTTTAGTGGCATTTTATTTTTGCCACAACCTAAAAACAACTTTTGTGACACAAGTTTTGTGTTAATAAAATCGTTTCTATTTAAATATATTTATTTTGTTTAGTGGCGCATGATTTTGCTACACAAATCACAATATTTACAATATAAAATATAAAATAAAGTTCGCTAATGTAGAAATCATAATATTATAACTTTAATAATAAGTTAAAAAAAACATATTTCAAATGTTAAAAGAAATTGTGTAATAAGTAACGTATTCTAAATTTCAAATGTTTACACAATAAATCTCAATCTAAATGTTCTTTTGGCTGACAATTTCACTTTAATAGAATATTTCTAAATGTTTTTGTCAATTCTTCAAAATTTCTCATGATTTGTGCCCTGCCATACTCAACATATAAGCATGTATAAGAAAATGGTCAGAACATCTAACAATTAGACAAAAAAAAAAACAGATAATGTGTGGGTATTTATAATTTCCAGAACACCTATATATAGACAAAAAACGAAATATTACCTTAACTCTTATGTCAACAAAAATTTAAAGATCAATTGTCCAAACGTCTTTCTTGCCCTGTAAATAAAAAGTTTTGGATGATAAATTTCATATGAAGATTAAAACAACATAATCATATCCATTTAATATCGCAAAATAGTTAAAAAAAAGTAACAAGTTAAGAGTAATTCCCATCATCATTATGAATTCATTGAAGATATTTTGTCAATTGATAAAGAGTTATTATGGGCCAATTAACTAATAGCAGGGACCTAAAAGGTATAAATGAAACAAATGATAGTACATAAACACATAATATTATATGAAAGAACACATAATGGTTCACGAATGTAATTACCTGTATGTTCATATTGCTCAGAACCGAACACAAGTTTGCATTGGGAATATGTTCTTGAATGATGACAGCCATAGCATTGACTACACTCTTTAGCTGATCTATAGTTTGTGAGTCTGTCGAAGAAGCCCCATTACTTTTTGTTGCTGGCATATCCTCTTTTCTCCGGGCCTTTTAACTCTTGAGTAGTCATCCTTTGTAAAATCATCAGGATCACCGAGTGTGATTGTAGAATCATTTGAGATATATTTTAATGAAGTCTAAACAAATAACCAAATAGGTAATCATAAATTAAATAAAGAACACACCCATGATATAATAATAACATTAAATTATACATTACCACAACATGTGAAGCTTTATTATCAAAAATAGTTCCATCTTTACAGTTGTGAGTTTTCATATAGTGTATAAAAATCCAAGGTTACACATTTGCTGATTCGTATAAGAGATTAGTATCCCACCCAACCAGCGCCCGTTTCTAAAAGGTAAAAGAAACATACATAATCTCTCTCCTATTCTTTCAACTGGTAGAAACATACATAAAAGTATAAAATAATAAGTAAACATATGAATTTCCAATATAATTTAAAAAATGTAAAAAACTGCATCCATACCCTCTTTATTTACAAATGACCCATCAGTACAACAACTAAGTCAGGGTTAGGTTATAATAAAAACCTAATTGAGTTGTGAAAAGTCTAGAAACTCATTTTCAACCACATGTTTTTAATTAAAGATTAAATCTTGTGGTCCACAATTAAAGTTAATAAAAAATTTAAAAGTTTATTTACATTTTCTCTCTCCTGAAAATATATATAAAAATTACTAAAAAAATTTAAAAAAAATAGCAAAACATTTTTTTTATGTTTTCGATGTTTTGTATTAAATGTAACAACATATATTACATGTAACAAAAAAAAAACGATGTTACATAGGGTTTTCACGGGTTTTCTCAATTTAAGAGGGTTTTCAAACTATACTTCTCCAACTAAGTCATTCCACTTAAAAGGATTTCAATCCACTATTCTTCATGCCACTAATTGGTGTTTCAAAGCAATTAGTCAATTACAACCTTTTAACATCATTACGACTGACTACACCTTAAAAGCAAGATAATTAAGTAGCAAATTGATAGAAACTGAAACTTTAAGTTACTGGAACTAAGATAAATAGCCACATTCGAGATAGGCGTGATCTCCAATTACAAGGATTAAAACCCTAATTTTATAACATAAACATCAACCCCTTAAAATAAATGCAAAACATGTTATAAATACTAATCCTAATTAACAGTTATTAAACTGCTCCACTACTCCTATTTTTGCTGAATAACTGGTTTCGTATCAATACTTTCGGCCCGGAAAATCGACTTGTCCTCAAGTCGACAATCCAATAATTATTGTACCAATCTATTAGCCATTCCATTGTAGGTTGAACCGCCTTTTGGACCCTGAAGCTATCTCGAACTAAGTGAGGCCGACATCGAAAATGGACTGGATTGAACATTGAAACATAAAGGACTAGATCAAAATGAGAATTTGCTGGGAGAACAGGATCAAAAGTCACAGGGCTCACCTTACAGATGGTGAGAGGCGGCCCAAGAACCCAAGCAGTAGCTTGTTCTTCAATTGACCACCCAACACATGCTTAGACTGGTCTTCAATCTTCAATTGAACATCCAAAAAATGTTCAGATCGATCTTCGTCAACAATAGGGCTGTCATCAAGGGTTTCTTCATTGGCCATACCTAGAGGTGGTACGTGAAGATGGTCATGCTCGGACGCCTGCGGTTTCTCCACCACCGTATTCTTCATATTACCATTTGATTCTTAGCTGTTACAACCATCTCCTATCACCCGAACTTTGATGTCTTCAACAACGCCCCTCAGAGATGAAAGAATGGCGTCTAATTGTGCTGCAATGGTTGCTAACTGATCTGCTAGATTCCGGGTTGTATGCGTCATTCGATTTCCCGGCAATGGTGTTAGTTAATCTTGAATAAAAAGAATAAATTGAATAAATCATGGGTCAATAAAGAGTAATTCTAGGAGGAGTGATCCTAGGAGCAAGATTAGGTTCTGTTATTATTTAGTCTTTATGGCTGAATAATTTTGTGTCTTATTTTTAGCAAATTTCCTTTCTTAGTTACCTAGCCTACCTAATATAAAAGGGGCAGTCCTGTAGCATTGTAATCAACACAAACACAAAAATACTTTTGTTTGCTTTCTTTCAAGCAATAAGAATCGGGCTGTCTGTTTTGTTTTCTCTTGTTCTTGATTTGTGGTTTTGATCCAATTGTCTTCAATTGGTATCAGAGCACCAGGTTAAGAGTGTTCAGTTGCTTGAAGGCTCAGTCTTTTTCGACGGACAGAAGAAGAGAGTATCTCAGAAAGCAACAGAAAAGGCATGGCAAATCCAGCAAACCAAGGAGGACCAAGAGAAGCAATCCATGGAGGACCAAGAGAGCATACCTTGTCATTGCAATGCCCGATTTTGACTCCCTCAAACTACACTATCTGGGCTGTCAAAATCAAGGCTATTTTCAATGTACATGGTGTTTGGGAAGCAATCGAACCAAGGGCTGGAGTCGAGGTTGATCCGAAGAAAAACAGCCTTGCGATTGCATACTTGTATCAAGCAATCCCAGAAGAACTAGTTTTGCAGCTTGCTCATCTTGAGCAGGCAAAACAAGTTTGGGATGCTTTGAAGGCAAGATTCATCGGAGCTGAACGAGTTCAACAAGCCCGTTTGGGGCTGTTAGAAACAGAGTTCGAGGCATTGAAGATGAAGGAAAGTGAATCAATAGAAGACTTTGCTGGAAAATTAGGAGAAATCGTATCTAAAACAAACAGCCTTGGAGGGGAGATGGAAGAAAAGAAACTAGTTCGCAAGTTTCTTGGGGCTGTTCCTGATCGGTTTCTACCAATCGTAGCCTCAATCGAACAATTTGCTGATCTGGATACTATGTTATTCCAGGAAGCAATCGGGAGATTGAGAGCCTATGAAGAAAGAATAAAATCAAGTACTAAAGGTGGCGACCAACTCCTATTATCCTATGAAGATTGGCAGAACAGAAACCGCGATCAAAAGGGTTCTGGTCGGGGACGTGGGTCTGCTGGAAGGAGTAATAGAGGCCAAGGGAGAGGCAGAGGTCGATCATCTTCGAATGGTGCGAAAGCTGAAGAACGACAGCATTCAAAGGGGAGGGATAGATCAAACTTGAAATGCTTCCGATGTGATGGGAAGGGCCATTTCTCGTCTGATTGTCCCACAAAACGAAGAGATGAGGCAGCAAATCTTGTACAAGAAGATGGACCAGCACTGTTGATGACAGTTCATTCAGAAAGCAAGAAGGAATTTGTTTTTCTAAATGAAGATAAAGTGATTCCACAGCGGTATGATCAAGAATCAAAGGAAGATCACACATGGTTCCTTGACAATGGTGCAAGCAACCACATGACGGGTAATCGTGCAATATTTTCCAAACTCAATTTCAACACGGTTGGAAATGTTCGATTTGGAGATGGTTCATACGTGAACATAGAAGGAAAAGGAATGATTATCTTAGCATGCAAGAATGGTGAACAAAAGATTCTTGAAGATGTCTATTACATACCTTATCTAAGAAGTAATATTCTTAGTTTGGGCCAATTTACAGAAATTGGATATTCGGTTCTCATGAAAGATGAGTACTTATGGATGCGAGATGCAGAGGGGAGACTCATCATGAAGGTGCTAAGGTCTTCAAACCGGCTGTACAAGATTGATTTGAAGGTGGCAGATCCGGTTTGTTTGCTGTCAAATTTGAAGGACGAGGTTTGGGTATGGCATGCCCGACTCGGGCATCTCAATTTTGACGCCATAAAGCTGTTAGAAAACAAGAATATGGCAATAGGAGTTCCAAAGATTGAGCACCCAAAACAGGTATGTGATTCTTGTCTTATTGGGAAACAAACTCGAACCCCTTTTCCTAATCAAACAAGTAATCAAGCCAAGAAGCCTCTTGAGCTAATTTATGCAGATGTGTGTGGTCCAATCTCTCCCTCCACAAAAGGTGGAAACCGGTATATGTTTCTAATCGTTGATGATTATAGCCGGTTCATGTGGGCTTATTTGATCAAGACAAAAGATGAAGTCTTTGAATGTTTTAAGAGATTCAAGAATCAAATGGAATTGGAGCTTGAAACAAAAGTTAAGAATTTGAGAACGGATAATGGTGGTGAGTTCGTTTCTCGTGCCTTTGAAGACTTTTGTAATCAAGAGGGGATCACACATCAATTCTCCGCACCATACTCACCACAACAAAATGGTGTGGTGGAGCGTAGAAATAGATCCATTTTGGAGATGACACGGACTATCTTGAAGGCTATGGAACTTCCACAAGATTTATGGGGAGAAGGAATAAGGCACTCTCTCTATATCCTAAATCGAGTTCCTACAAGAGCTTTAAAGGACAAGACACCGTATGAAACTTTAAAGGGCCGAAAACCAAACCTAGATCAACTCAGAATTTTTGGGTGTGTATGTTATGCAAAAATAATGACTACACATCTGAAAAAGCTGGATGATAGAAGCCGAAGACTAGTGCATCTTGGTGTTCAACCAAACACTAAGGCATATCGACTTCTAGATCCAACAACAAATAAGATCTTGGTGAGTAGAGATGTGGTGTTTGAAGAAGATACAAAGTGGGATTGGTCAGAATCATCAAGCAACAGTGCACCAGAAGTTACAGAATTTATTGTGCACACTGATTCTGAAACAGAAGACTTCTCATACTTTGATGCATCTACGGCTGACCTAAACCAGCCATTGGATGATCAGAGTCATGAAGAAAACAATTCTTTTGTTGATTCTTCAACTGGGTCAGATTCCAGCAGCCCCATGATGGCAGTAACAGGTAGAGGACCTATCCTACCAAGGGAACCAACTGATAGTGAAGGCGTGGGAGACCCATCTATGGCTGAAGATGAGGTGTTTGATGACACTCCAATTCGGGGTTATAGATCTATT
This sequence comes from Bidens hawaiensis, assembly GCF_021521415.1. NCBI lineage: Eukaryota > Viridiplantae > Streptophyta > Magnoliopsida > Asterales > Asteraceae > Bidens > Bidens hawaiensis. The sequence goes on along the minus strand of NW_027491069.1, from coordinate 637,838 downwards.
GGTGAAACTTATGAAAACAGCAACATAAATTTACTCCTAATGGAAAATGAACCCAGAAACTACAATGAAGCTGCAAATAAAAAGGAATGGGAAGTAGCAATGCAGCAAGAATTGAAGTCGATTGAGAAGAATGACACGTGGAAGTTGACTGATCTACCACAAGGTCATAAACCCATCGGTTTGAAATGGGTATTCAAAGTAAAACAAGATGCAAATGGAGCAGTTACAAAACACAAAGCACGCCTGGTCGCAAAGGGGTATGTACAACAGTATGAGGTCGATTTCGAGGAGGTGTTTGCACCGGTTGCAAGAATGGAGACCGTGAGATTGATCCTCGCATTGGCAGCCTACTTTGGGTGGGAAGTACATCATTTGGATGTAAAATCTGCATTCCTCCATGGAGAATTAAAGGAGGAGGTGTATGTAACCCAACCGGAAGGCTTTGTGAAGAAAGGAAAAGAAAACCAAGTCTACAAACTAAGGAAGGCACTCTACGGTTTGAGACAAGCTCCTCGAGCATGGAACACACGCCTAGATAACACCTTAAAGTTGTTGGGTTTCATAAGGTGTAAACATGAGCATGCTGTGTACAAAAGGGTGACAAACAAACAATTGTTAATTGTGGGAGTGTACGTAGACGACATGATTGTCACCGGGGGGAGACAATCAGATATAGCAACTTTCAAGAAGGAAATGGAAGGCCGTTTTGAAATGAGTGATCTAGGATTACTCCAATATTACCTTGGCATCGAGGTAAGCCAAGGAAGTTGTGGCATATCTATAAAACAAGCTGGGTACGCTCGCAAACTACTGAATCTAGCAGGACTTGCAGATTGCAATGCAACAAAGTTTCCTATGGAGCCTGGTTTGAAGCTGTCAAAGAAAGATGTTGGAGCTGAAGTTGATGCAACCGAGTATAGGAAACTGGTGGGGAGTCTTCGGTACTTAACCCACACCAGACCAGACTTGAGCTACTCAGTTGGGTTCGTAAGTCGTTTCATGCAATCGCCACAACAAACACATATGCAAGCTGTCAAACACATTTTAAGATATGTTAAAGGGTCGACTGAACTTGGGATACACTATCCTAAGAATGGCAGCAAGGAAATTCTCGGCTTTAGTGACAGCAGTCACATGACCGATCTAGATGATGGTAAGAGCACAACAGGCCTTGTTTTCTTTTTCAATAATGCACCGGTAGCATGGAACTCTCAGAAACAGAACACTGTAGCTTTATCCTCGTGTGAAGCTGAATTTATGGCAGCCGCTACCGCAACTTGCCAAGCACTTTGGTTGAGAGGCTTACTTGCTGAGATAACAGGCTGGAAGGAAGAAATGGTGACCATGAAAGTTGATAACCAATCCGCCATAGCACTTATGAAGAATCCGGTGTTTTACGGAAGGAGCAAACACATTAACACGCGCTACCATTTCATACGGGAGTGCATTGAGAAAGAGGAGATAAAGGTTGAACACATCAGTGGGAAGTTGCAGAAGGCAGACATTCTTACAAAAGCTTTGCCAAGGCAACAATTTGCTGAAATGAAAGAGCTGTTGGGAATGAAGATTATTCAAGATTAAAGGGGAGATTGTTAGTTAATCTTGAATAAAAAGAATAAATTGAATAAATCATGGGTCAATAAAGAGTAATTCTAGGAGGAGTGATCCTAGGAGCAAGATTAGGTTCTGTTATTATTTAGTCTTTATGGCTGAATAATTTTGTGTCTTATTTTTAGCAAATTTCCTTTCTTAGTTACCTAGCCTACCTAATATAAAAGGGGCAGTCCTGCAGCATTGTAATCAACACAAACACAAAAATACTTTTGTTTGCTTTCTTTCAAGCAATAAGAATCGGGCTGTCTGTTTTGTTTTCTCTTGTTCTTGATTTGTGGTTTTGATCCAATTGTCTTCAAATGGAACCATTGATAGAAACTGAAACTTTAAGTTACTGGAACTAAGATAAATAGCCACATTAGAGATAGGCTTGATCTCCAATTACAAGGATTAAAACCCTAATTTTATAACATAAACATCAACCCCTTAAAATAAATGCAGAACATGTTATAAATACTAATCCTAATTAACAGTTATCAAACTGCTCCACTACTCCTATTTTTGCCGAATAATTGGTTTCGTATCACAAATAGATTAAAAAAACATGAAATGTTAAATATGCCTGATACCTAAGTTGATAGTAAAGCTGCAGCAATCAATCTAGTAATAGGGGTGTTCACGACTTCACGGTTTGATCTAAGATCGTAAAATATCCAAACTGGTCATCAGTTTGGTTTCACGATCGGTTTTCTTTCATATCTTTCGGTCGACTGATCTTCAAAATTTTAAACCGTAGTGAATGGTTTGGTTTATTTAGTGGGTTTAGTTAATTATTCATAATTTACTTTTATCTATCCATACATGTTGGCTTTACACACTTGTACCAAATGATATATGCATCAATTTAAAGAGAATATTTTGAAGTTTCTTATTTAAAGACACCTAATTAAGTGATCATCATACCATGATGTTTTTAGTTTAAATCTCTTTTCTTTTGATATTCTTTTCAATCTACAAATGTGGAGGTAATTTTGAAGTCATAAAACTGAGTACTCACTTGATTTGCTTTTGATCCAAACCGTGAAACCAAACCGCTAGTAACAATTCGGTTTAGTTTGGTTTAAAATTTCAACGGTTCAGTTTCCATTTTCAACAATCAAAAGGTGTTACTAATGGTTTGGCTCACAGTATGACCTTAAACCATCAAAATCGAACCATGAACACCCCTGATTAGTAAGGGATTAATAACTATTAGAGTAAATGAAATTTGTACCACTTGGATGATAGATAATGCATACTAAAAACAATAGTAAAGTTACATAATGACATAATTTTTCAAGCAGCAAGCATTAGTATTAGGAAACAAACTTTGGGCATTCCTACCTGACAACCAATTATATATTGACCATTTTCATCTTCACAACAAATTTACTGGTCAAATCCCTATAAATATCATGCAGGGCCACCATAATAGTAAAAAATCAAACATCAGATACAAAATTAGAATCCCTGATCATATTAATGTTAATGTGTTAAAAAAATATTAGACGTAATCAGCCTCATCGATATAAAACAACAAAAATATGTGTCAATAAAATGTAAAACCTAATCAAATCACACCAAGCGATAAATATTTGATAAAGAAAACATGTATTTCAACATAATTTTAAAAAAATACAAATTTAAATAACTTCATAGATTTCATGAATTCACTCACAACATTCTTTTCAATTACTCGATTTCTTCTAGAGTAGCACATCTAATGGTTGAGTTTCTGCAAATTAAGCAAGTAGATAACAACAACAAATTCACATTTATTATACCAAAATCCACAAATAATTTGTTACAATGAGACTTCAACCCTTGATAATCAGATTCATCCAAAACCCTCTTAATCACACTAACTGTTACAACCTTGTGATTAGGGCTGTGCATGAAACAAAAGAAACCAAACTGAAAATCAAATGATTGTTAAGAATCATTTGACACTAAAGATGAGGCGACAATGATTTAGGGTTACCTTTCAATCATGACATCGATTGCAACAGAGGGTGGCACTGATTGGGCATATTGTGCTCTGTATTGGAGATCGATGTTATGACCCGTGTAAAGGGGGCGATGATGGGGATGAAAGGGAATATGGATTTTATGGTATTGAAAGCCTTGAATATCAAGCTAGAGAACTAAGCATATGGCAAGAACACTGAAGAATTAGGGTTTGACAAGGGGATATAGAATAAGATATATAACCCGTTTAACTCATATGCGTTGCACTACCCGTCTAAAGACCCGTACCCGTGAAATTTAAAGGCTAAGAGCATTCCCAACCCATCATCTAAAATTATGTGAGGAGTGTTTGTAAATTATAGGGTGGGGTTGTGAGTGTAAATTATAGGATGGAGAGAGAAAATGTAGTAATTTTTTGTAAATTTGTGAAAAAGGTAGTGATTTTTTTGTAAATTATAAGGTGGAGAGAGAAATCTGTAATGAAAAATGTATAAAAAAAATATTATTTAGGGTTTGACAAGGGGATATAGAATAAGATATATAACCCGTTTAACTCATATGCGTTGCTCTACCCATCTGAAGACCCGTACTCGCGAAATTTAAAGGCTAAGAGCATTCCCAACCCATCCTCTAAAATTATGTGAGGAGTGTTTGTAAATTATAGGGTGGGGTTGTGAGTGTAAATTATAGCATGGAGAGAGAAAATGTAGTAATTTTTTGTAAATTTGTGAAAAATGTAGTGATTTTTTTATAAATTATAAAGTGGAGAGAGAAATCTGTAATGAAAAAGGTATAAAAAACATTATTTAATTTAACAGGAGAGAGAAATGTAGTGTTTTTTAGTATAATTATATGATATATATGGATATAAGGATAGGGAATGGGATGAGAATGCTCTAAGAGCATTCTCATCCTACCCCTATCTCTAAATCAAAAGTTGCACTAAAACTCACTATATTTTCTCTCTCCATTTCAATTAAATAATACTTTTTATACCTTTTATCATTACCTTTTCTCTTTCCTTCACTTACAACCACTCTCAAAATATATTAAAAAAATTATAGGTGATGAAGAGTAACTTTTCAAATATACAGAAAAATCACTATTTTTTCTAAAATATAAAAACTCTTCACTCACAACACCCTGAATCACTCTCTAAATTATAAAAACACCTCTCACACAAAATGAGGGGTTGGATGAGAATGCTTTAAGAGGGCTCGCAATTTTGAAATCAAGCAATCTAGTGGCTCTAAAAGGGGTGGGAGCGATGTGAGAGCGAAACGTAGGATTTTATGATACGCAACTTTTAAAAATATGTGTCAAGCAAATATGGCACACGCAAAGTGACATTAAAAACCTAAGCTCGCGTGACACAAATGTGAAATGCCACTATAAATGTTTCTAAGAAAATATGGCATACACAATGTGCCACTAAATCCCTAAATTATAGTGACACAAATACTAAATGCCACTAAAAGCATGTGCAAAGTAAGCATGACACGTATTAAGTGCCGCTAAAGCCTAAATTTAGTGACATAAATTCTAAATGTCACTAAAAATGCATGCCAAGAAAATGTGGCATACATAAAGTGTCATTAAAACCTCAAATAGTGACATAATAGCTAAATGTCATAAAAAAAAGTGTGCCAATGAATGACATTTTTTTTTGTAGTGATTTGATGCAATAACACTTTCTATTCTACTACATGACATGTAATGAATAAACATTCTCTGTTATGATCTCTCAAAGGTTAGTATTTTTCTCTATGGTCACACGATTGTTAACGAATCACGCTACTTAATCATTGATGATGATTTTGTTTGTTCTTTGTTACTAGAAGTTGTTGATTTTGAGTACTATATGAGATGATAGAGAAGCTTTTTCTAGTCTTTTGTAGTTTTGTTTGTATGGTAAAAACTAAACGGAAATGATAATTGACGATGTATGGCCTGTGATGTTAATTGAACAGCTTGCATCTTTAATATTCTGTGTTGCGGCATCCTAATCATAGTTAGGTGTCTCAATCAATTGTTTTATTAAGGTTTAAAATTTTATTTTATTTAACGATTCTTATATTGAATTTACAATCTGATTAGTAACTAATCACTATTCATGCTATTTTTTCTATATACAGTTTGCATTTGGAGATTGTTGGGTTTGACATTGAAAGTGAAGGTGTAATCTAGGTGAAGTAATCAAATGCAGTATCTTGGATTCCTTAATTATTGAAAATTTAGATATAAAGCATGAAAGGGATTATATTTATATATAATAGTATTTTATAAACATAGGAATATTATTTTATGTATATTTTATTTGATGTTATGATAAATTAGTAACCAACTTATCACTTGAAGAGATAAGAGTCGACCTCCCCTAATAGACAAAAGGTTTACTTTCCAATTAGACAACTTTTTCATGAACTTATCAACAATGCCATCCTAATTGCTGATTTTGCCCATATTCGCACCCATTGGAATACACAAACGCATAAATGGAATTTATCTGGTTTACAACCAGCAACCTCAACAAACAAATCTACCTCTCTCCGGACCACCCCAATTCAAAAAAGATTAGATTTATGTAAATTTAATTTCAGACCCAAAGCCAAATAAAAGCAGTTTAAAGCCATAACAATATGCTAAAGATTCTTTGCTAACCCCTCACCCAGAATAATAAAGTTGTCAGCATAAAAAATGTGAAATAGAAAGGTTACTTTCTCCGATCTTGGCTCCTTGGAAGAGGCTCGCCTAGATAATATCTTCTACTACCGCATTAATCCCCTCCATAGCAATGATATATAAACAGAAAAGGCGAGACTGGATCTCCCTGTCTAAGACCCCTTTCAATGTGAAATTCCTCCAAAGGGCTTTATTTATCATAATGAAAGCTCTAGCGAAAGATAAACACGCGTGAATTCACTTCAACAACTTTTCTCCAAATCCAAGGAACACTATTTAGCCTATTTCACGTGATTTGATCATATATTAGTAACTACGATTCATATGCGCAATCACTCAATGTTTAATTGTGTTAATTGACAGCTTATTGACACCAAATCCTAGTTATCACGAAATATGGTATCACTTCATCCATGACTACTACGAGCAGAAGTTGATTATCGTAGATAAAATTCACACCAATGAGCAAAAAGCAGATCTTTTTGCTAAAGCTTTTGATAAAAATCGCTTTTTAATATTTACTCAAGCTTAACGGTATTAAGAAACTGGGCAGTGGGAATGAGAGTGATCATGAGATCATGGATTCCGATCTTTAGTGGACCATTAATTAGAGTCAAAATTTTTATTTTTGTACATAATTTTTCAATATTTTACATATGTTTTTGATTTTAGGGGGCGAAAATTTTAGAAAAACCAAAAACATAAAAATATTTGAAAAGTAAAAACATTCAAAATTTCTAAAAATTCAAAAACATTAAAAAATGTTGCTCATCGAAAATGAATTTTTGAAGCAAAAAAGGGAAGATGAAAGTACATCGATCATCTGGTCCCAAGTCCAGTAAAAAGTAAGAAAAAAGACGGTGTGCTTAAATGTATCCGTGCATTGGTAGGCCTTTAAACAAACAAGTAAGAAAAAGTATGTGATATAAACCTAAATACACCGAATCTAGTGGATTAACATCTTGAAGCTTAGTTAATATCAGTTTTAAGAATCAAAAAGTTTAAAAGATTGTTGTGTGCATGTGTTCATTTGGAAAAGAAATTCAACTTAATTTTTTCTTTATTTTTATTCAAATCTTGGATACTCTCCTGCGTGATAAGACTATCTGACCTAAGGGTTAAGATTCGAGTATTCTGCTTTATTTTCTTGGTGTTTCGTACAAGCCTTGGATCTCATCCGCGTATACTATAAGCACAAACGTGTGAAAGTCATGCATTGAACTGGAGGTTAAGGCCATGTACAACTTGAACTTTATTTTATCTTTTTATAACGAGCCTTATCTGCGTGTAGTAATACCGACCTTAAGGGAAAATTTTAACATTTCTGAGTTGTTTTGTTTTGTTACTTTTACATGAGTCACAACTAAATCAATTTTAAGGAAACAGTGAAAAGATACACTTGTGAAAACTCCATAGTACAAGATATACAAATTATGTCTGATAGGTGTGGTCCATATATGATTTGTGCTTAATTGAACCAAATTAAATCATATCACAGAAATTTCAGAAATATTTGTTGGAAGGTTTAGGTGGACAACAATACCAATGACTGACTTAACATTAATCATAATAAAGCTAAAAATAAAACTGTGATGGGTGGACAATTTGGTCAATATGATTCCTTGCTCAAACTCACAAAAATATGTAATTGCTTTACATGTCTATAAATTGCTTGAAGTTCATTTTCTGTCGTTTATTTCTTTATAGTTAAAACCATAAACATTTTATTTTTCCGGATTATTTCTGATTCTTGATGTCTGGGAAACTATCTCTTGGGTAATATTTTATCGAGAATGATGAACTGAGCATGCGTTTCTAAAATCATATCATTTGAAAAGCCAAAATGTTTAACTACTACACACAAGGTCATTAACTTGGACTTGTTATATAGTAATTGTTTTTAGAGAACTTGAGCAAATTTAAGTTATTAATTGTTTGATCAAGGTCATTAGTTTGCACTTGGTTAAACACATGGGTGTGAATCGTCAAATTTCAAACATTGTGATAATGTGCTTATGCAGCGCATAAGTTTTTCACTTATACGGCCCATAAGTTATGCGCCGCAAAACTTATACGCCGCATATGTCAGTGCATATATACAACATAAACGGCACATATCCTCATTTCACTTATACACTTCTCAAAATTATCCGCCATTTTCTCTTACTACATTTGCTCAAATCCTGCTGTTATACTACCCATGTTTTGACTGCTTTGGTGATTAGCACACCACTACAGTTATAAAAGGTAAAAGTTTTATCTTGTTTTGTTGGTTTGAATGATGAACAGGAAAGACAGCTTGGATGAAATCAATTGAGTTCACAGGACAAAGTGGTTTTAAGATTTAGATGTTAATAATGCATAAACAAACTAAAACGAACATGACTATATGACTTCATTGAGTTTTAGTATATGGAATGATAACAGATCTAATCAGTTGAAAAACCCTAAAACTAAAATGATTAAACAATCATTATTAATGGAGTAAAATCAAAATTGAACATACATTTAGCTTTATCGGCGTCTTTAGGTGATGTCCATTGAAAATTTTGGGTCATATCAGATAGATTTGGTTAAAATTAATTTTTGTTCAGATTTTGTTAGCGTGTAACTTACACGCCGTGTAAGTTTAAATTTACATACCACATAAGTTTGTAACATACACAACCTATAATTTTTGGATTTCATTCTTTAGGCAAAAATGTTCCAACATCAGTGTTTTGAGTTCTGCCCAAGTCATGCGGTTGACTGCGTCCTGCCCTTTAATTTGTACCATAGTGTTCCACCACATCAAGGCGTTATCAGTAAACGTAGAGGTAGCATACTTGACTATGCATTCGGGTGGACAATTGCTGATATTAATGACAAATTCGGTTTTTTCAATCCATTTAATCAACCCATTAGGCCCTTTGGTGCCCCAGAAATCTATCAGTTACAGGCCATAAAGTTTTTAATTGAATATTCTCTTCGTGGGGGATTAGGATTGTTATGGTCATTGTCTGGGTTCAGTGGAGGATTATTGTTACCCATGGTATTTGTATTTAGAGGGGGGTTGTTATTGTAGATAGTATTTGTATTGGTGGGGGATTGTTTGCATTGGGAGTGGTATTTGTATCTGGTGGGGGATATTATTTGTGACAGTATTAGTGTTTGTTAGGGGGACATTATTGTTTGGCGGCTGATTTGTTTGTATGTTTGCATTGCTGCCTACATTTGCCGAGCAATCATCTCGGCTATCTCCGCCTTAGTCATAGGGTTAGCTTTCTTTGGGGCCATTCTATAATGATAATCAAATACAACCAATTAATACTAATTCCATCACATAACATATCAAAACAGTAATCACAATACTGATTGTACAAGTAAACCAAACAACATACTTGTATTTCACATAGTGTATTGTACATGTGTATCAAAAATAGCACATAGACTTGGCCTGATAAAGGCGAGTGCTTGCATGTGTATATCAAAATCTGTACTTAACCCTGTAAGGGCCAGTGCTTGTAATAATACATCAAAATCATGCTCCATGTCAGCATACATACTACTACATACATACATGGAGTGCCAAGAGACTACGTATACAGATCCGTAACATACTGCATCTACCTATACAAACGATGCACTAACCACAAACACAAAAATAATAACGCGGTAATCATCCAGTAACAGCTCCATAATCGGATTGTCACCCTATCCAAACACCAGCGGTGGTAGGCGTTTGGCTGCTGTAAATTCAGCACCATCTGCTATAGTGTTAATATACACTAGGTCACATCCCTCCTCCCCTGATTAATGTTAGCTATGGCTATCGAGTGGTTTATCACATGGTCAGTTAGTACATCCATCCAAGAGTGGTTTTCTATATCTGGGAGGTCGGAGTTAGAGGTAGGTATACTCAACGAACGAGAGGGTGTAGCACCTGTCCTAGGACGTGAAGGCTCTCTCCGATGGTAAGTAGATCTAGGTGGGGATTAGGTAGGGTCAATCGGGGTTACCCTAATGCGAGTGGACTAACGAGCTCTTCGTGTGACTGAAGTCGTCAGGGACAAGTGGATAGGTGGAGTGGGTGATCTAGCTGCTCTAATAGGTGAACGATACTAGCTGGTAAACTCGTCCCGATCCCTATGTGGTGACGTAGGTGGATAGCTATCACATCTGTAACCGGATAGGTCGGGCTCATCGTTGGGCAGCTCTCTAGGAACTATCTCCTCCTCAACCTCCTCCGGGTCTTCTTCTGGATCCTCTTCCGGGTCCTCCGCCTCCTTGGTCTTCGGATCTTCGTCCAGATCTTCCTCCTCCACATATATCACCGGTTCCTTTTCCGGCACATAGTCGTTACTCCTTGCCATTTCTCTGCACAATGGTTAATTATAAGAATAATATTTACTGCTAGTGTTAATTAGTGCAGGGGATGTTGACTAATTAGATCAAATTTAATATTAATTATGATAAAATATAATATTAATTTTAATAAAATATAATTTTAATTATAAAAAGAACTAATATTGATTATAATCGAATATAATATTCATTATAATAAGATTTAATATTATTGACAATACAGTACGCACTAGTATTCGTACACCTTGTTCTAGATAAGCACGTATGTATGTTACATATTTATATACTTAACATTACCTTTTCTACACATATGTTGCCATTTTTACCTATTGGTATGTCCCTCGATTTCTCCCCGAATTTCCTCGTGCAAGCAAGTCTGTTATTATGTTCCGGATCATAATAACTCACTTGCCTTCGAGTTCATCCCAAAATCCATCAGTATATAATATTAAATTATTATTTATTTTCCTAGAAGTAATCGAGCCTACGGTTATATTTTAGGCATCCTAAGGGATAATCTAATCCTTTAACCAATGGCTCTGATACCAACTTCTGTCACACCCTGACTAGCAAAACGCGGAAGTGTAAAACGGGAATGTAAAACTAATTTACATTACATTACATTGTTCTATATTTGTTTACACTATAGGCGATACAAACAAAACCAGTTCATTAAACTGTTTAGTATCACTACTAATACCCTTGCTTCTATTCACATAGCATCAACCACATTCTGTACACGTAGCACAGCATAAGTTATTCCAACTTTGGTATACCTGAAAAACAGTTTAAAACGGGTCAACTACATATAGTTGGTGAGTTTCACGAGGTTCAAGAAAACTGTTGTGCGTAATCGTACGTTAACATTTGTATGTACGCATATAAATATGTATGTAAATGATGTAGTTATTCTAAGCTATAGTGAAGCCTTAACTGTTTGTTCATGCTGCGTGCCTCCATTTCCCACGCATAATCTCCATATTAAATTGGGCTGTATATCTAGTTTGGGTATCGCTGTTACACCCAGAATGTGTCAATAGGCTTAGATTGTGATGTTGTTCAACGTCTAATACTCAAAACCAAACTTGGTTCAGTTTCCCTGTTTTACTAACTGGGCCAAGTTGATCGTTTACGCGTTTAAAAAACCTGTATGAGTATGTAAACTTGGGTAAATGTATTGGTTGATAAAATGATTAAGTTATAAAGAAAGATCACAAATTAGGGGTCTGGATTAGCTGCGAGGCTCATTTCCGTTCATTCAGTCTGTTTTGGAGAAAAACGCGCACAATCTATCCAAATTGTCCGGGTTTCTCACTAAAAGTTCGGTTTTACTTAATTAACCCAAAAATATTTTTTTGATCACTCTTGATGTTCTGATATTCCAACAGGTTCGTTAATCACGAACTCGTCGGTTTTTATCAGAATTGAATTCGTTTAATCTTCAATTTGGCATAATTAATTATCCATTTATCATTAAATTATGAAAATTTAGACACTTATCAATTAAAATATTTTGATTTTTATAAAAATATTTCTAGAATTATTTAATGATTTATTAATTTACAAAAATTCATGTTAGATGCTATAATTAACTCGAAAATCGTCTGTTTATACAAAGTGATTTCTGCAAATCCAATTATCTCCCAAAATACCCTATAAAATTTTCAGAACCTAACACTTTTGCCAAATTACCTTTTCAAGCCAAAAACGACTATAAAAACGCGAATAAACTCGAATTCACAAAACATAGCTAGGGTTTCCAAATGACCCCTAATTTCATATGTGATCATATTATACCAAATATGAGTCCCCCACAAAATTTCATAGTTTTTCAAGCATTTTAAGTATTTTTCATGAATAAACGTCCTTAATCGGTAACAAATTCGCCAAATATTCTCGAATGGTCGAAAAATTACCAAATTTTGGTAGGGACTCATTCATATGGTCCATGATTTCCCTCAAAAATTTTACAAGTTAAAAATATGCACATCACAATCTAACCCTAGACAGCCTGTAAACGAGCAATTTGGCATTACCTTTGCGGTTTTCGTTCGTTTTTGCTCTCTTATTCAAATTTCTGGGTTCGTGTGCTTCTAAGTAAGGTAGATACAGGTCCTATATAAAAACCAAGCATGTACCATCAATAAATCATCCTTGAAACTTAGGGTTTTGGTTAGGGCTTTAAACCGAAATTTTGAACCGTAAAAACGCGATTTAAACCCCTTAATCCGTGTTTATGACCAAAAAACTTATCAAACTAGGTTACTTACCATGTGTAAGATGAAAATATATTTTTGGACCATTTTTAGGGTTTTTACATGGTTAGAAGTAATTTTTGGCAATCAAACTATGTTTTTACATAATTAAACATGGTTAAAATTGATTAAATTAGCTAATTTACTTAAGGGTTTTGAGGTTCTTGGAAGAAAAGCAGGTTGAGGATGTTAATGGTCTGGAATTTTGATCCGAAATATCTAAGTTGCGTTGTTATAATGGAAACTAACAAAAAGATAAAAAAAACAATAATAATAAAAATGGGGGGCATCCCATTTGGGCCCACTTTCCTTGTTTTGCATGCCCGAACGTGAAATCCCAAGTCCAAATTTCTTTTGGGTTTGGTTTTTCGTGCGAAAAATATATCAGGTACGACAGACAGCGCGAAAATGAGTGTTTTTCGGCCAATTTCTTGTAAATTTAGAAAAACATACTATTTGTTCATAAAAATCGAAAATATTTTCATGGATCACTTAAAACATCCTAATTAAGTGTTTTGTAAGTCTTTTTTGGCTTAACGGATGATACAATGCTTGTTTTGTAACTATCTTTCGCGTTTAAATTCATAGTGGGTAGTTAAACGAGTATGTTTTCGTTTAACTGGTTTGCTATCGTACCAAAGCCATAATACCAATATGTTAGCTTATATTAAACGCATATCACTTATAGATACCCCCTGGGATATCTAGGTCATAACCAGACTCGTTTGGTTATTCGTTTGTTTGGTACGCAATAAGCGGTTCATCGTTTAATAGGTAAATGCATACTAAGGTGTACCTGGTTTTGTCACGAATATCACAATGCAGGTGGTGGTATTAAGATCTCGACATGCATGTGACAAAAAAGTTCTAGATATCATGAGACATACTGGTTACACTCAAACACTCAAATCACAAGTGTATATATCTATATCTATATCTATATATCTAATATGTGTATTAAATATAGGGCCAACTCACACACACACATGGGAGGAAATGAGTTTTCGATATGAACATGTGTACCCGTCCCCTTGACTCGTTATCCCCATCTAAACGATCCCATTTTCATTTTCCCTTTTGAAACACATTTGTTAAGAAAACTTTCGAGAAGCTCAAAACTAACCATGACTAAAGACCTCTAACTTGGCACTAATAACAACAATTAACAATTTATAACTTTGGTTTTTGCGCAGATTCAAGCTACTCTAAGGCAATAAAAATTCTTAATTTTTCCCCCATCCTCAAACTTGAGGTTAGCATTGTCCTTAATGTTAAAGATTTAACTTTAAAAAGAACGCTAAAGAGGACGAGGTTAAAACTGACAGCTTACAATTTTAAATCTGGGCCTAATGTGATGGTCATAAAAAGCTATACAATTACATTTTCAACAAATTAACCAGATTAAAAAAGTAAATATGAAAATGAAATCACCCGCTACAAGTAACACGTGGGTACTTATGACAGTCTGGTAAAATCATTCTTCCCCAAAGACTCAGAACGTTAACGAGGACGTGGTTAAAACTGACAGCTTACAATTTTAAAACTGGGTCGAATGTGATGGTTATGAAAAGCTATACAATAACACTTTCAACAAATTAACCAGATTAACAAAGTAAATATGAAAATGAAATTACCCGCTACAAGTAACACGTGGGTACTCATGACAGCCTGGAAAAATAGGTCTTCTCCAAAGACTCAACTGTGTCTGCAAAACTCTGAAAAAGTGTAGAAGCAAACTTCTCACAACTATTAGTTTAGGTCTTTTAAAATGTTTGCAAATCTTTGATTTTTAATTACGAAGCCTAGTTAAGAATTTCCGTAATTAAATTTTTTAAACAAGTAAAAATGCTTAAAGACCTACCTCACTTTCGTAGGAATCACGGTTGCATTTAACGTATGCAACAAGCACTTTAACCCCCCTCCCTATCGCGGTAGCCTGGGTGGACAAGTAAGGTCTCGAGAGAGTTTATAGCAAACAACACCCACAAAGTTCAAAAACAAAAAAATATATACACGTACCTAAATTAACCATAGCAAAAAATCTGAATACTCTAGGTAGCTCGATAGGATCAGTGAAATTACTTTTTTTTTTCTTTTTTTTTTTTTAACTCTCTTCGCATACGTATCGCGATGAGATAAGGTGAGTGGTGTCGCGCTATGTGAAGGCATGAAATATCCACATTTGTAATTTGTCCTTCACGTAGCGTGAAGGAAAGGGCACAAATTCCTCACGTAGTGTGAGGAAGGTTTTTGACAGAAAGTTTTGTGGCTTCATGTCAGAAAATTTTTTAACCCGCATATTTTCAGCTTCCCGACATCACCTTGAACACGTTCCCAAACTTAAGATAGCCGTTACATACCTGGAACCTTGTTAATGTACGTCTTTTTAACCGAAACACTATCAATATCTTACTTTTCCATGTGGCATCCCCACACTTGGCTTCTGCCACAATGACGTACACGCTTGAAATAAAACTATTAAAAACAACTACAAAAATAAATAAAATACAAACTGATATTGAAATCCGGGTTGTCTCCCGGCCAGCCTAAGTTTTTGTTAAGGTCTTCAACTAGATCGTTACCTCATTTTTCGGTTATGGTGGTCTAATGGAGCATTTTCTTACCGAATTTCCCATTTAAGATAGACATGCCTCGGCTCTGCTTCCTCTATCAGGTTTAGCATGTCTGATAAACATTTAACGGCTAGTGTGAATGCACATTTACCTTCAGATTTTCCAGCATATGCTCGGTAGTTAACAAGTCTAGCCCTTACCCTCTTTCTTATTTTCGAAGCGTCAAATGTTGATTGGGGGCGAACGGAGCATTTTCCAACTGATTTTCCCACGTATGTTCGGTAGTTGAGGTGTTGTGTCTACACTTTCTTCCTTGGGGTTGACAGGCGAATATAACCAATATGGGCCCATTTTTTACTATTTTTCCGAGCATCCTTCCCCATTACCTTTCTTTTCTTAAAATTTATGCCTCATCCCTAACCTCGTGAAGTTGCACAATATGTAATGGGAGGTGATCAGGATAACCTATGACTATTTCAGTCTCCAATTCATCAGTGGGTGAGATCTCTTCACCTAGGTCTAAGCATTCAACTTTGTTTTCTAAAGACTCGTAGCATCTTCTTCCACATCATCATCATCATTAACCATAACTGAAGCAATGGTTGGCTCTTCAATAACTAAAGGAAATGATGTGGTATTAGTCTTGAGAACCTCCTCCTTAATTTAATTCTCTGATTGATCAAGACCCTCCTCCTCTAGGTCTCTTTTAATTTGGACCGAATTATTAATTAGTTGGCTCGTCATTTTATCTTGAGAAGCATTAGCCTTTTCGTGAACTTCCATCCTTCGACTGAGGTCCTCCAGCAGTGTCAACACTTCAGAATTATCAGAGTCACCATGACTTTGTTTGTAATTATTTTGATACCTTTTGTCGTAACCCCATGAATCTGATTCACTCTGATCAACCCACCATTATTATAATATTGAGGGACTTCTTTGTACATCGGTTGAAGGTACTCATCAAAATAGTAGTCATCCTCCTCCTCTTGATAACTTACAAACATTGGCGTCTCGGGCCCATCACTATAATACTCTGGATCATACTCAAACTGGTAATCGTTAATTCTATTCTCATATTGATAATTACTTTGACAAAAATTTCTTGGTTACCTACAGTTAACCTATAATAACCCTGATAATCAAATTAAGGCAGTGAAAAATTCTGGTAATGCTGTTTACAACCCTGCTTGTTGAAGTCCCTGTGGTTATAATTATTTGGCTTGTAATAGCCTTGAAGATTTGGTGAAGGTTGTTCATGATATGAATATGGAGGGTACGATTCATCGTCTTCCACGACCTTGTATCCTTCAACTAGGTCATAGACCCAACTCCATGTTATCGTGAACTCTCAGTCTGTCTACCAGACATGCAAAACAAGTTACCTGCATATAGGAAACACAAGAATACCATGCCTAAAATCAAACAAATAAAACTAAAAACAAAAACTAAAGAAAAAACTAAACTAGCACTTTGCGTGTTGATTCCCCGAAAACGGTGCCATTTTGATGTAGATGTTGTGCTCTGATAAAAAACAAGTATTTATTAATTTAAATACCTATAACTAGTACGAGTAAGTAAAGCCGTCTCCACTAGCAATCAGTGGAAAGTGCAAGTTAAACTCATGACTTATTAATTATTTAACTAGGCGGACAGACAATGTCAAACAGTTTCGAAGATTTGATTATGAGAACAAGATTAATTTAGCTGCAAAACAATTCAAGAAAAGGGCGACGCACTTCAGGTTCGGGTTATGTAATAAACTGAACAACTATGAATCCTATGAATTTGATAAACACATAGACATGAATCGCCAGTTAAGATTGATAAGCAATTACTAGACATAGTAGTTTGGTCATGCTGATTCACAGAACCTAATCCGATTAATTGCACAACTGAACTTAGTCTACCTAATCACCAGTTTGTGAGTATAAGACCCCAAGTAAATCAATGATCGAAGGCAACAATTCAATGACTATAAGAACATAATCCTAACTCTTGATGAACACAACCAATCAATTGATGACAAACTAAACCCCAGACAAACAACTGTTTAAATAATCAAAACCAATATAAAGCTAGATTAAATACGCATTCTATCAAATTTCAATCCAATTCTTAAATAAGAAACATAAATAGATTCAGTTTAAGCGAAAACCCTATACCTAAAGTGATCACAAAATGTTTAGCCTTTCCTCTGCATGATGAATAGCTCGCTTAAGGATTAAAAGGAGGAAACCCTTGAAACTTGAATGATTATGAAACTCCGGTATGGTGTAAAATCCTTCACTAGGTTGTCTACAGCCGATGGAACAGAAGATATGTCGAATAAAGGCTGAAAATTGATCATATAATCGGTTAGGGTTTTGTTTCCCGTTTTTTACGTCCCTCGTGTAGCGCGAGGGACATTACCTGTATTTTTCGCGTAGCGCAAGATAAGAAAGTATCAATCTTGAATTCCTTTTGTTGAGAAACCCAAAATTCATATTATGGGTCTTGTAACTCATTTTCTAGCCCAAGATATTTTTGTTTTACTTAATGACACTTTCCTGTAACCCGTCTTGTTCAGTTTTCGCTTCGGCTTCGGGTTTCTCATCCAAACCTTTCCCGAGTCCTTCTTAACCATCCATATATGGTTCCTTATGCTTCCGTCTTCTTGAGACTTGCTTAATCTTCATATGGATAACTCTGAATTAACTCATTTAAGCTCCGAACACCCGTGAGCAAAATAGAACTCAAAGTAATTATGCTCGCTATATGTAAACAATTAAAATTCATGAAATAACACATATATACACATGATTTATTTTTGATGATCCTGTATTAGAACCAGAAACAAGAAAATCAAAGTAGTAACGTTAACGGTGAACCGGGCTTGTGTGTAACATAATTCCTTTAAACAGATTCGCGGTCTGTTCCCAGGCACGCTTGTTCGAAAACAGCCGCAATGTGCTGCCGGACATGACGACTCTCCTGAAATGAAATCGATGTAATGCTACAAAGAATTAGAGAGTGTTGTGTATTTTTTGTGTGTTTAGAACTGTTGCATACGGTCTGGTTTTAGAGCCACAAAACCATAACATAATTCAAACTGAATAATAACCATTAAAGTGTAATAAAATCGAATAATGGTCATTAGTGCAGCAGATGAAACCAAAAATAATAATAATAGTTATGAGAATAATGATCATTAATAATCATTGATCAACAGTTATGAATTTTCAAAACAAATGCAAAAAATTGCCTCACGCGGGCCTGGGTTTTCGGAGCTGTATTCGTGTTCGTGGGACGTGCGGTCACGCATGACTTCGAAAGATTTGTAGTCCAGAAACCCAATTTTGCACCTCCTTCTCGCGGGTAGGACTTGTAGTGAAATACGTCATAAACCTTCAAATGAGTGGTAAAGGTTATACCTTATAAACCACTCTTTATTTTTGTTCCCAAACCGATGTGGTACAAGTTTTACCAATTTCATTTTTAAGACTTTCATTCACACACATATATACCCAAAACTTCCCACAATCCCCCACATGAATGGAGGTCGAAACAACATTATTCCAATTAGATTTTAGCAGTTGAATCTTGCATACAATATGTAGGTGTTACTCTTTGAACCTTTGCTTATTAAGCATACTTAGCCCACTGACTCTGAGTAGAAACTGATGTCTTTGAACTCATGTAGACGACAATATACTTCACACAAGACTCTCCCTGACAAAGACAAGTTCTCATAGTTATGTTCGTTATGGTCATGAACATGAGCCTTGTTGCGAGAGCCATTAAGTATTATCCCCCAACAATACTCTTTGAAGCGAGCCCACTTCTTTCTCACATAAGAGATTCACCATGTATGCTTACCTTAGTCGAATCATTAAAAGCCAGAGGCTTAGCCTCACACTTGTCACTTTTAGGAATGGACTAGAAAGTTTACCAACCATGTAGTAAACTACTTTTTTTTAATGCGTAGAGTTATCCCCCCCCACAGTGACCTCATTGTTTCATACAATTAGATATTCCTATTGAACTCAATTCTTGGGATCTCCGGTCTGTTGAGTTAGGTTTCCTTCGTTTGAACTTTTAATTTTTCAAGGGCTTTAGTCCCATTCCCATGGACGACATCTGAACTAACTCTCTACTTAGGCGTTTTGTTAACGGATCCGCAACATTATCCTTTGACTTCACGTAGTCAACGGTGATAATTCCTGTAGATATTAGTTGTCATACTGTATTATGTCTACGTCTAATATGTCTGTTCTTACCATTATACATTGTGCTATGAGCTCTGCCAATTTCCGATTGGCTATCACAATGTATACAAATGGCTGATGCCGGCTTAGGCTATATTGGTATATCCTCAAAAAATTGACGTAGCCATTCTGCCTCTTCGCCCGCTTTATCTAGGGTGATGAATTATGATTACATAGTGGATCTATCTATAACTGTTTACATAGACTATTTCAACGATATAGCAGCACCTCTAAGTGTGAATACATACCCACTTGTTGCTCTGGAATCATTTGTGTTAGATATCCAATTTGCATCACAGTGTCCTTCGATAACTGCTGGATATCTGTTATAATGCAACCCGTATTCCCGAGTGTATCTTAGGTACCGAAGCAACCTAATCACACAGTTCCAATGATTTGAACTTGGGTTGCTCGTGCATCTACTTAGCTTGCTCACATCATATGCTAAGTCTGGTATAGTACAACTCATAAGATACATCAACCTGTCGATAATTCTTGAGTATTCCAACTGGTTAATGGGTTCACCTCTATCATTAAAGATGTTGACTTGTGTCAATAGGAGTTCTAGCTACATTAGAGTCATTCGCATTAAACTTCTCAAGAATTTTGTTCATGTAGTGGTCTTAACTTAAAACAAGTCCACTTTGGGTTCATGTGATTTTAACTCCCAAAATCACATCCGCAAAACCTATGTCTTTCATGTCAAATCTTTCCTTTAGCATGTTCTTTGTGAATGTTATGATTTTGTCATCACTTCCAGCAATGAGCATATCATCTACGTATAGAAACAAAATGACATATCCATTTGATGTGTCCTTCACATATACATATTTGTCATATTCATTGATTTTGAACCTGGCATCAAGCATGACATGATAAAACTTTTGATGCCATTGTTTTGGGGCTTGTTTCAATCAATACAAGGTTTTACAAGTTTACAAACTTTCTTTTCTTGCCCAATGGCTGTGAAACCTTCAGGTTGTTGCATATAAATATCTTCCTCCAGATTTTCGTTTATGAAAGCTGTTTTTACATCCATTTGGTGAACTTCCAAATTTCTAATGTCGGTAACGGCAAGCACCAACCTGATGGAGGTTATTCGCGTAACTGACGAATATGTATCAAAGTAATCTAAACCTTCTCGTTGTTTATATCCATTGATCACCAGCCTTACCTTGTACTTATCGATGGTGCCACCTGGTTTCATCTTCTTCTTGAAGATCCATCGAAATCCTAGTGGGTTACATCCTTGAGGAAGATCCACTAGTTCCCAAGTATGATTTTGTAAGATAGAATCTATCTCACCTTTGATGGCCTGCCTCCACTAAGGTCCTTCTAAGAAACTTACCACTTGTTGGTACTTTTGAGGTTCCTCTTCTACCATGTAGGTAAGGAAGTAAGGGCCGAAGGATTTTTCAGTCCTTTGCCATTTACTTTTTTTAATTTCAACTTCCTCTATCTTAGATTGTTTTCGAGGTTCATCTCTTGCACCCTCATTTTCTGGAACAATTTCCTCAGCCGGTCTATAACAACTCGGCTTTTCTTTACCCAAGCATGGGAACACATGCTCAAACCATGATGCATCCTTCGATTCTATTATAGTGCCGTTGTTTATTCCGGGGTTTTTGGAATCGTTCACAAGAAACCGAAATGTACCACCAAGACACGTGTATCCTATAAATACACATTCCACTGTTTTGGGTTGTATTAGTAGGCATTTCGGTGGTGTCACTACTACCTTGGCTAGGCACCCTATACTTGCAAGTATTTATATGATGGTTTATTTCCTGTCCATAATTCGTATGTAGTTACATCTTTCTTATTATTGGGTATCATGTTCAAGAAATAATTCGCCTATAAGATTGCTTCCCCCCCATGTCTTGGTTTATACCAGAAGTTATCATCAAGACATTCATCATTTCTTTCAAAGTGCAGTTCTTGGGTATCGCTATGCCATTTTATTGAGGGGAGTAAGGAGGCGTGAGTTCATGTATGATTCTATCTCTTTCACATAAATCAACAAAAGGTGAAACATATTCACCTCCTCGGTCACTCCTTACTCTTTTGATTTTCCGATTTAGTTGATTCTCAAATTCGGCTTTAAATAAGATAAACTTATCAATAGCTTCATCCTTACTTTTAAGTAAGTACACATAGCAATACCTTGTACTATCATCAATGAATGTGATGAAGTACTTATTCCCACCACGAGTAGGAATTGCATTTAGATTACACACATCAGTGTGGATCATCTCGAGGGGTTTGGTGAATCGTTCAATCTTTTTGAATGACGACCTTGTTTGTTTCGCTTCGACACAAGTTTCACATTTATTATTTGAGTCGATACCGAATGTTGGTATACAATTAAGTTTAATCATACGTCAAATGGAATTAAAATTAAGATGACCTAGTCTACCATGCCAAACATTAGATGACTCAAGCAAGTAAGCAGAACTAGTAGTGTTCTCATTATTCCATTAAAAACAGTTACATTCAAATTGAACATACCATTGAGGGCATAGCCCTTACCAACATACAAACCATTTTTGGTCAACACGACCTTATCCGACTCAAATCACCATTTTGAAACAAAACTTGTTCAACTGCCACCCCGAAACAAGGTTCTTACGAATTTCTGGAACATGCAACGCATTGGACCAAGTGAGTTCCTTTTCTGAAGTCATCTTCAAAACCACATTCCCCTCGCCTTTGAATTCGGCTGTGGTGGAGTTTCCATAAAAACCTTTTATCCATTTGTCACCTCTTTGAAAGTGCTAAAGAGACTTTTGTCAAAGCACACATGGCGGGTAGCTCCCGTATCAACCCACCAATGCTTGTTATTTTGCCCAACCAAGTTAACTTCGGTGACCATAATCGAGAGGTTCGTGACCATAGCAACAAGGTCATCAACCTCACGAACCATGTTCACTTTTCGAGCATTTTGTTTCTTTGGAAGCTTACACTGATTGGCCCTATGGCCTTTCTTTCCATAATTGTTACAAGTTCCTTGGAACTTCTTCTTCTTCACTCCTCCCTTAGGACCAAGGTTGGAGCCTTTCCCATGATTCTTCTTTTCACCGTTTTTATTACCCTTTGAAGATTGGCCATGTTCAACAACATTGGCCTTTGCCATTCCATGACCATCAATCCTGTGAAATTTTGTTATCTTCTTCAATACGAAAACGAACAACAAGATCTTCAATGGTCATCTCCTTTCGCTTATGCTTGAGATAGTTCTTGAAATCAACCCAACTTGGTGGTAGCTTTTGAATCATAGCCGCAACTTGGAATGTCTAGCTGAGCGACATTCCTTCCGCATGAACATCATGAAGAATAACTTGCAACTCTTGGACTTGGTTCATGATAGTTTTTGAGTCCATCATTTTAAAGTCCAAGAACTTAGCCACCACGAACTTCTTAGTACCGGCATCTTCTGTTTTGTATTTGCGGTCCAAAAACTTCCATAATTCTTTGGCAGTTTTGGCCTTGCAATACACATTGTATAGTGCATCCACCATACCATTCAAAAAAAATTCTAACAAAAGAAATCCGATTGATTCCAAGCGTGAACCGCGCTCACTGAATGAGCATCCATTTCCCCTTCATCAACTTGGGGAACGGTTTCAGTCAAGAACCTCGCTAGGTTCAATGTGTTCAAACGAAATAACGTCTTTGCTGCCACTATTTGAAATTCACACCGGTGAATTTTTTCCGGTTACTTAGCATGAGATGTAACTGCATTAGGTAGTGGTGCAACCAAATCGGTTGTGACAGCAATGACAGAAGTGACGATCGCGGAAACGGCAGTGCTCATGGGCTGGGATTCCATTCTGAAAAGAAAACACAGGAACAATTAATAACCTGTTTAAGTTTGTTGATGATCCAATATTAGAACCGGAAACAAGAAAATCGAAACAGTAAACGACAACGGTGAACCGGGCTTGTGTTTAACACAATTCCCTTAAACATATTCGCAATCTGTTCCCTGGGTACGCCGTTTCGAAAACAGCCGTAGTGTGCTGCCGGACTTGACAACTCGCCTGAAATGAAATTGATGTAATGCTATAAAGAATTAGATAGTGT
Source organism: Bidens hawaiensis (assembly GCF_021521415.1). NCBI lineage: Eukaryota > Viridiplantae > Streptophyta > Magnoliopsida > Asterales > Asteraceae > Bidens > Bidens hawaiensis. The sequence goes on along the minus strand of NW_027491069.1, from coordinate 614,096 downwards.
TGTGTATTTTTGGTGTGTTGCTGCATATAGTCTGGTTTTATAGCCACAAAACCATAACATAATTCAAACTGAATAATGACTATTAAAGTGTAATAAAATCGAATAATGGTCATTAGTGCAGCAGATGAAACCGAAAATAATAATAAGAATCATTAAAAGAATAATGATCACTAATAATCATTGATCAACAGTTATGAATTCTCATAACCAATGCAAAAAATTGCCTCACGCGGGCCCGCGTTTTCGGAGCTACATTCGTGTCCGCGTGGAGTGCGGGCGCGCACGAGTTCAAAAAATTTTTAGTCCAGAAACCCAATTTTGCACCCCCCCCCCCCCTCTGTGCGTGGGTAGGGCTTGTAGTAAAGCACATCATAAACCTTCAAATGAGTGTAAAGGTTATACCTTATAAACCACTCTTATTTTTAAGACATTCATTCACACACATATATACCCAAAACTTCCAACATTTATACCCGACAATCACTCGCAAATGTTTTTGAAACGACGGCCGTAATCGATAAAAGTGGTTGTTCCCTTGATAACTGCCGGGGAGAATCACGAAGAGAATGGATTCATTCAACTAAAGCATTGTTGTATGTGGTTTCTAGAGCCAGCCATATATGACGTGCACTCATTAAACCAAGATCTTCTGCTGAAGATTCTTTAGTGAGTGATGAGTGAAGAAGGAATACAGCCCGCTGATCATTGTAATGTGATGAAGCAACAACTGGTTAGGAACAATCTTGTCCTCGATAGTGATGGTGTTCGGTAGGAAGAAGAAGACCCATCAATATGCTGTAATAGCTTTTAAAAAGTGAGAAGGAGAACCATATGATTATGCCAAAGAAGATAGTTGATGGAGGTGAGTTTGATTGTCATGAAGTGAAGGCTATGTTCATTGGAAGAGAATCGTCAACTTAGAAGGAAGTGACCATGAAAGCGTTTAGGAAGAAAAAAAATTAGGGTTAGAAAAGGTTTAAAGACCGGAGGAGGAGATTGCAGATACAATGTAGAAATGATAAAAATCAATCATATAAATGATTAAGGATTTCACTAGAATAAATAACTAGGATAGTGCCCGTGTTATACACGGGTAGAACGTATTTAAAACGTAATATATATGTATATATTATAAATTTAGTAAAATACAAATGTCATATTTATATAAAAAAGGATACCTTTACATAAATTATGAGACATTAAATTGTTACTTTAATTCAAATACAAAACCATACAAATACTAACAAAGTTAAATAAAAAGTTAAAGCATCTTTATAACTTATAACATGAGAACAAAAACACATATTAATTGAAAGTTAATCGTCTAATTAAATCAACATATTTGATGTTGTTTGGATTATAAAACCGACAAATCATGAAGAACCGGTTATAGATGAGGCGAAGAATCTGGTTGCAAACAATAGGGAGCGTTAAGATTTTTGAACGAAGCATGTGCCTTTTAATGAATAAACGATGAACAATTTAAACCTAGTAAATTTAATAAGTTTTTAATTCTAATAATAATTAGAATAACTAATATCATAATTACGTTAATAAGTTACAAAAATATAAAAGTCAATGTCATTGATTAAAATTTTATTGTGAATATGTGAAAATTAGATTTATGGAAGGTTGATGATATGAAAACCTATATGGACAACCTAGGTGAAAGGTATGTAGACAAAAGTGTGTTGCTTTAATATATTAGTTAGATTAGATGAGGATTAAAAAAAATTATTACTCCATGTTTCTAGGAGTTAGACTAGATAGCATATAAATACAATTTAATTACAAAAAATCATTGCTGATTAATTGCTAATAAATAGTTCTTAAGTTTTCGAAAGAATATAAAGGTTGTGGGTTGTATTTATCAAAATCATACACAAAACATAGTTTCCGCAACGGAACTAATCTATATACAGGCTCATCGCATTTGTGGCGATATAGTCAGGGGCAGATCTACGGTGAAATAGAGGGTTCAGAGGAACCCACCCACCCCACATCGAGTTTCGAAATATTAGTGTAATTTTATATATATAAACTAGAGTAAACCACCTTATAAAATAAGAGCGAACCCCTCACAATACTAAGTAACTTTCAGTAGTTTTTTAAACTTTTTATTTTTAAGCAATTTAGTGTTTTAAACATAAAACTTTTAACCAATAACATTATACACTGATACAAGCTGAGGTCCATTACTCCACCCGGACAACACACCGCCCCAAACTACTTGCCTCCTTCCTCCGGCCGACCATCCGCCTTCGCCCTCTAGATACACATGACTATGTTTATAAATTTGCATATATAAAGATAACACAGATAAAGTACATGACGACGTTTATAAATTGCAGCAAAGAAGATATTGAAGTTTAGTTGCGGATATGTGAAATTCATTATTAAGTCCTTGATAAATATGTATGTGAATGCAAGAGTGCATATGTGAAAAGACAAGAGTACGGCCTCAATTTTATTAATTTTGAAAACGATATTCTTAAAGCATACACTATTAAGCATTAACAATTCTTATCATATCTATCCCTTTGGATAGAGATAAGGTTTGTCTCATAAATTCCCACCCTTCGTGTACCTTATCAATAACTTTGCTATTGATTCGATTATTAGTGGGTAGGTTGTTGTATCATTTTTCTTTAATCCTGTTATTATGTATGCAAATTAAAATATTCAATTCCATCATTTACATATATTTGCAGTACCATGGAAACGTTAGATTTTCTCCTAACCTTTACTAAATCAGCTACTGTATGATTAATGTGTTAATGTGTGTCAAATTATGAAAGGTATGTGATTAAGTCGTTAAAATTGAGTGCATATTTGAGTGAGTGTGCAATATGATAAAGAAACTAAATAATGGCCGATATATATAAGAGATAGTAATCGTCATACCATAGCCAACTTTCAATTTTTTTTTCTGAACAGAGACATGTGTGGTGTCATGAAACCAACCCACGATCTGAGGCCGTGTGAGTTGTGGATCAGTATAGTCGGGTGTCTATATAATGGTTCGGTTATGATCGAAGAGTCAAATAAGTGATATACAATTATACATGGACATAAACTCATGAGGCAAACAAGATTGCTCAGTTATATCAAATACTGCCCGAGTTAACTCAGTTATAGGCAGTTAGGCACACAAGGCCTGATAGAGAATATTATTTAATTGATATTATACACATGGGGTTAAAGATAAAAAAAATGTCTAATAATGTAGTTATAGTTTAGCACATGTATAATTTCTTCATTATAAGGTTAAATATTAATAAAAAGATTCCCAATCTTATAGAATATATATCGATGTTTCTATATTTTTCAAAAATAATGACATAGAGGCCACGCTCTTGCCAACATCACATGTTATGCCCCCAGGCTTGACTTGTACCTCGTTTACTAATTTTTAAGTTACACATACCGTACTAGATCCCCACAAAGATATAGAAGAATTTTTATCTGACTCAACGGACTATTCCAAGCACGTCATATTTTATTGTTTAATAAATGAACATGAAAAATAAAATAAATTTAGTCTCTCTTGATGACATGTCATCATAGAAAGCTTTTCAGAACACGCCTAATTACTCTGATTTCCCATTAATCATATCCCCACGACATGTCGAATTGTCGTCCGTATATGTTGGCCCAGATCCAACAATCTGACGGAGCCTATCCAGACAACATGTTGTTGCCATAGCCCAGCAATCCTGACAACAAATGTCATCATTATAGACTCGGCCAATCATAATCAATATTTTGTAGTGTTATCCAAGAAACAATCCCCAAATCAACAAGGCTAGAAAGAACATCAGCATGAAGCTTAAGAGCATTCTCAGCCCGTTCCCTAAAAATATGTGAGGAGGAGTTGTAAACTATATAGTATGGTTATGAGTGGTTGTGAGTAGAGGAGAGAGAAATTGTTACAGGGGAAAGTTAAATTTGGGATTTCACTATTCATACCGTATAATTTTTTTAATATTTACTAAATGTGGTTGTGAGTGAAGGAAAGATAAAAGATAATGATAAAGGTATAAAAAGTATTATTTAATTAAGCATAAGAGAGAAAAAACAGTGATTTTTAGTGTAATTTATATAATATATACGGATATAGGGTAGGAAATGAGCTGAAAATGCTCTAAGTAAGATAACCTAAAAGTATATAAGAAATGAAGTTAACAGAGTTTATTTAGACTTCGAACAAAATATAACCCGACTGAACCTTTTTATATATCTATTCCTGGTTTGTGTGTGTATATTGTGTATGGTTTGATCCTTTAAAGGTTTGTTTTGAACTTTTTATATTAATCATAACATAAAAAAGTAAACAATATTTTTGATAAATATTATATAAATTTTTGAAAAAAAAAATTGAAAAAAAGAAGTTAAAATTTTTGTAGAAGTTTAAATAAAATTTAATTAAATATGCTATAAAATTGGCAAATATAAAAGACAAAACAAAAGTCGTAGTTTCCAAAGACTACATGGTCGTTGCTCTTTCCTAATCTGGAAGCTAACCGAGGGCAACAACAACATAGATGTGAAATTGGGTTGCCGATTGAGTGAACAAGACGTTCAAAAGAGATGAAGAGTGAAATACTGTGGCATGTGTAAACCAAAATGGCGGGAAGATGGGATCATTGAGGAGGTTGGGTGAAGGAATTACCATGGGTGGATTCAAATTAGTTAGAGAATCTCCAACGCCACTTTTTGTTGGGTCCAGGATCTTTGATCCTCGAAGATCAGTTATCATTGGCAGCTGTTACCAGGACTAAGGATCTTCAGTGGTTTAAGGATCCTCAATAGTCGACTTCAGTTATATTCTAATCTAATTTTTTTTGTAGATATAACATGTGCTTACTGAAATCCCTTTCTTGCGGACAAGATATTTTACCTAGTCTTCCCCTCTTGTCCAAGCTCTTAAACGGCCAAGTTGAAGAAGTAAAAGGAACGTGGCCGGATTTATAGCTTAGTTAGTTACTAGCCGTTATTTTTACTTGTATTTATACATTGAATTATAGCTGATTAACACATAACACTCGAGCACTTAGAACTCTTAGCAGCAACACTTGTATTCACGATCAGCTATTATTCCACCATTTGTAACATTTTCAAGTTCAATATAATTGGTAGTGATAGTTTTCACTGCTCGAGGTTTTTATGTCGGTGGGATACTAGTTACCAAGGGCTTTTTCTCGTATAAATCTTCGTGTTCATTGTCTATAATTGTTACTTTGATTACATTAATTCATACTAGCACCAATCCTCACTTAGGAATTTGGTTCATTGATCCTTAGCCCGATTTTTAACCAAAACAATTTGGCGCCCACCGTGAGACCATTGGTGCTTTAATCACAAAAAATCCTTACCTTTATTTAAACCCTACATTCACTCACTCAATGGCCTCTCAAGGAAAAACTGTTCCCACAACCGCCGCTTCAATTGTCTCAGCTCAAATGGCTTTGCCACCACTGCCTGCATCCACGAAGCCGCAAAAACCCATAACCGTTGCTCAAAAGAAGGAGACTGCTGTTTTCTCCGGACCGAAATCTACTGCTGCCTCCCAAACGGTAACCGCTAACAATGATGTTTCTATTTTATGTTCACAGATGAAGAACTATATGGAGCAGCAGAATAAGACCAACCAGAGGATCCTTCACGAGATCGAAGAAATCAAGAGGACTAAGAACGCCGCTGAAGACACGAGTCCCATTATGCCGAGGATGCTCGACTTCAGCACTCCGGATTTCCCGGGTCAAAGGTGTCCAACATCCACTTATCCTCAGCAAGGATCCTCCGACCTCTTCCAGAAGAGATAGTTTGACAAGTGCGCGCAAGGATCATCTATCCTTTAACAAGGATCATCAGGTCAACCCTTAGGATCTTCCAGTCACCATTCGCAAGGATCCTCGGCCTTCCAATCTGAACCCTTAGGATTCCGTCAAGGATCCTCCACTCACCAACTTCAAGGATCCTCAGTCTTTCAACAAGGATCCTTGGGTTTCCAAAAAGAATCCATTATCCATCAGCATCCAGAATCCTACTATCCTTATGGGAAGAAACCTCTGAAAGAACCACGGTCCAGGCCACTAGAGGTCCATGAAGGCGACTTCATACCCATGCAAATCATTGCTCCTACTAGACCAACTGTTGATGCTGAAACAGTGTACCCCAGACACAGCTATGGAGCGAGATCTTTTGACCACGCAAAAGGTAACATTTATGATAATCTATCTTTTGGCACTAATCATGGAGGTATGCAGGATACCGGGATCAACCAAACCATAGCCCGTGAACTACAAAAGCTCAAGGATATGATATCAAGTATACCTGGAGTCATTAAACCTATTCCCGAATTACCAGCAGGAAGCCATAACATATCCAGGTTCGCTCCACCAATTTGTGATGCCGAAATACCAAAGCGCTTTACCCCCTAGTATGAAGTTATATGATGGATCTATGGATCCTGAGGAACATGTAGCCTTGTACCGTGAAAGAATGGAAATTAACCCAATCCCAGAAAGATTGAAGGAAGCTTGCTTGTGTAAGGGCTTGGGCTCAACCCTCACTGGATCCGCCCTTAAATGGCTGCTAAGTCTTCCTACTTATTCTATTACTTCATTTTCTCATTTGATCAATTTGTTTAATAGTCAATTTTCATGCAGTAGATCATTTGAAAAATTAACTAGTGATTTATATAAAGTTGTCCAACCTCGTGGGGAACCTATTAGGCAGTTCCTCACTAGGTTTGGAAGAGAGGCCTTGGAAATTCCAAATTTGGATGTCCCGACTACTGTTGAGGCATTCAAGATGGGGTTACAAAATGACTCTCCATTTTATCAAGATCTTGTGATAACCCCTTGCATTAATTTAGATGAAGTCCGAAACAGAGCTATAAGATTCATCAGATTGGAGGAGGATCAAAGAATACAAGATCAACTGAGCACTCTGGTGAAAAGTGAGTCTCAAGACAAGAAGCAAGGATCCTACTTCAGAAACAACAACTCCAAACCATACAATAAACCAAATGGCCAGAAGATCAATGCTGTAGAAGAAGAGGAGGATGATGAAGATTGCCCAAGAATATCCGATTACTGCTTCTCCGTAGATATGGGAGGAGTGATACTTGCTTTTAGGAAGTTGGGTGACAAAGCAAGATGGCCAAGGAAGAATGAGAAGGCACCACCCCCCAAAGACAAATCGAAATGGTGTGCCTTTCACGAAGACTTTGGCCATATGACAGAGGATTGCATAGCCTTAAGAAAATAGATAAGCTACCTCCTCAGCAAGGGTTATCTCAAGGAGTTGTTCGAAAGAAAAAAGTCCGGAACCAGGATCCTAAACCACTTCCGGAGAAGGCTGCTCCACCTCCCCCAGACGCTCAAGTTATTAATATGATTTTTGGAGGCTCTGATATTTATGGAACTTCATATTCAGCCACAAAGAAGTACGCCAAAGAATGCAAACTGGAGAATGGCGAAAGGCCATCAGGACTTCTACAACGGCTGAGCAAAAAGTTATCTCCTTCGATGAGGATGATCGAGTCAACGTTGAGGATCGTCACCACGACGGTTTAGTCATTACTTTATTTATTTCTAACCATTATGTACGCAGGATACTCATTGACGGAGGAAGTTCAGTTAACATAATCCAACTAGAAGTACTTAGAAGGATGAATATCCCAAAGTCAGAAATTGTCCCAAAATCCTCAGTTCTTGTAGGATTCAGTGGAGAAACGAAGAACAAAGTGGGGGACATCAAATTACCCACATATATAGAGGGAGTAATTTCTATTCAAAAATTTTGTGTTATAGATTCCTTGTCTTGTTGCAATTTTATTCTTGGCAGGCCATGGATACACGAAATGAAGGTGGTTCCCTCTACCTACCACCAATGTGTAAAGCTCCCTACCCCATGGGGGGATAGCGAAGAACGAGAGCGACCATCAAGACGCTAAAGACTGCTACACTTCTTCAATGAAGCCTACAAAAAAGCTGAGAGAAGCATAGCAATTACAGAAGGCAAGACGAGATGTCGCGGAGACTAGGGAACAAGATTCTAAGGAAGTGGTCTTGCACCCAGAGGATCCTGACGACAAAGTCCTAATAGGTGTTGAAATACAAGAATCTATTGAAAAAGATTTAATATCCTTCTTACAACGAAGAAAGTTAACCTTTGCGTGGAAGAATGAAGATATGACAGGTATTTCTAAAGATGTCATAACCCATAAACTTGGAATTGATCCTTCTTTCAAGCCTATTCATCAAAAAATAAGGAAATTCGCTCCGGAAAAAAACGCGATCATCCAAGAAGAGGTAGAGAAACTACTAAAGGCAGGTATGACTAGGGAAGTAAAATATCCAAAATGGTTAGCCAATGTGGTTGTAGTTCAAAAGAAAAACAGAAAGTGGAGGGTATGTGTCGATTTTATTGATTTAAATAAGGCATGTCCCAAGGATCATTTCCCTCTTCCCCACATTGACTCCATGGTGGTTGCTACCGCAGGGCACAAAATGTTGACCTTTATGGATTCTTCGTCAGGATTTCAACAAATCCAGATGGAATCATCTGAGCAAGAGGATACAGTATTAATAACCCCTACGGGCATATATTGTTATATTTCTATGCCGTTTGGTCTTAGAAATGCAGGTGTTATATATCAAAGACTAGTCAATATGATGTTCAAGGAACGATTGGGGGACACTATGGAAGTCTACATCGATGACATGGTGGTAAAGTCAAAGAAGGCGGAGAACCGCCTTAAGGATTTGGAAGTAGCTTTTGACATCCTTAACAAATACAATATGAAGCTAAATCCTGCTAAATGTGTATTTGTTGTCAAAGCCGGAAAATTCCTTGGAGTATCTGGTGACCAAAAGAGGGATAGAAGGCAAGTCCAGAACAGATTCAGGCTATCTTGATTCTCAAGTCCCCAACAAACGTCAAAGAAGTACAAAGATTAACAGGAAGGGTGGCAGCTCTTAACCGGTTTATATCGAAATCCTCAGAAAAATGTAAAGAGTTCTACGACATCCTGAGGAAAAACAAGAAATTCGAGTGGACGGAGAAACATGAGGATGCCCTCACCGCCCTAACAGACTACTTATCCTCGATCCCCGCTTTGATGAAGCCTATGAATGGAGAACCATTGACCCTCTATCTTGCAGTTTCCCTAAATGCCTTAAGTGCAGTCTTTGTAAAGGATCACGAAGGTAACCAACATCCTGTTTACTATGTAAGTAAAAGTCTCCTCGATGCCGAGTCCAGGTACTCTCATTTAGAAAAACTTATTCTTGCTCTAATCATGGCTTCAACTAAGTTAAGACATTATTTCGAAACTCATGCTATTGTTGTAAAAACTAATTATCCCATAAAGAATATCCTTAGAAAACCGGAAATGTTGGATAGAATGGCCAAGTGGGCTGTAAAGCTAAGTGCATATGATATTCAATATGAGCCTAGGAATGAAATCAAGTCATAGGCACTAGCAGACTTTGTGGCTGACTTCAGTTGTGACATAGAAGAACAAGCCAATCTTGAAGTTCAACAGCTTGAAGAGACCAAGGATCTTTGGACACTCTTCACTGACAGAGCCTCAAATGTCAAAGGAACAGGATTGGGAATACTACTAAAATCTCCACAAGGGGACATACTACCCCATTCGATAGCCTGTTAATTCCAGTCCACTAACAACGAGGCAGAATATGAGGCACTAATCACAGGTATACAACTAGCCAAAGGTATAAGAATCAGGTGTCTTCAAATTTTTGTAGATTCATTATTAATTGCTAATCACTTTAACGGCTCATATGCAGTCAAAGGTGAAAAATTGATTAAATATTTAGATATAGTATAGGATCTTGAAGGATCCTTCGATTATTTTAATATTACCCAGGTACCAAGGGAAGAAAATGCTGGGGCTAACGCCTTAGCAAACTTAGCTTTAGCTTTGAAGCTCCCAGAAAACATAAAAATCCCTATTATCCATGTTCTATCCCCTGCAATTGAGGAATGCCAAGCAATGGAAATAGATGGGAGTTTACACACGGATCCTAAGGATCATTCTCTTGATCATTAATCCTGGACCCTTTCGATAATAAAGTATTTTCAAGATGGAGAAATCCCAAAAGAAGAGAACCCCAAAGCTTTTAAGGCCAAGGTATCACAATATATTATTGTACATAATATGCTATATAAGAAATCCTTGCAGGTCCATATTTAAGGTGCATCGAAGGATTCGAGATCCAAGAAGTGCTGAAGGATTTCTATGAAGGAGATTGTGGCAACCATACAGTGGGCAATGCATTGTTCTCCAGGATTCTAAGAACTGGATACTTCTGGCCTACTATGAAAAAGGATGCTATGGAGTACTCTAGGAAGTGCGATGCTTGTCAGAGGCATGGCAACATTCTACATCAACCGGCAGAACCCTTATATCCCATCATCTCTTCCTGGCCATTCATGAAATGGGGAATGGATATAGTGGGTAAGCTTCCTACAGCTCTAGGGGGAAAAGTCTTCATGTTAGCAATGACAAACTATTTCTCTAAATGGATCGAAGCTGAGGCTTTCCCTCAAGTTAGGGAAAAGGAAGTTATATCCTTTATCAAACGTAACATTATTACTAGATTTAAAATCCCTTCTGAAATTATTTGTGATAATGGTTCCCAATTTATTGGGAAAAAAACTACTACCTTTTATGACAGCTGAGGAATCAAAATGATCACTTCAACACCAGTCTATTCACAAGCAAATGGCCAGGCAGAATCAAGCTACAAAATCATCATCAACAACCTGAAGAAGAAGCTTGGAAGGAAGAAGGGCAAATTGGCTGAGGAACTACCCTATGTGCTCTGGGCAGATAGGACAACTCCAAAGAATGCCACAGGACAGACGCCGTTCTCTTCAGTATTTGGAGCTGAGGCAGTGATCCCCACCGAAATGGTGTATCCAACAGCCAGAACAAGCATCCGTGATCCTCAGACAAACAACGAGAATCTTGTCCAAGATCTAGATACTGTGGAAGAACTTAGAGATCAAGCAAGCTTCAGGATGGCCGCCTACCAACAAAATATGGCTGGTACATACAACAAAAATATAAGAGTTAGAATATTTCAAGTTGGGGATTTAGTTCTTCGAAAGGCATTCCAAAATACAACTAATCCCGCTGACGGGAAGTTAGCACCCAAATGGTAAGGTCCTTATTTAATTGAAGCTGAAGCAGGAAAAGGGGCATATCATTTGATGAATATGGAAGGTGACATGCTCCCAAGGGCTTGGAATGCAATTCATCTGAAGAAGTATTTTTGTTGATCAGGATCCTGGATCTAGTCAGTTATGCGGTCCATTACTTGGTAAAATTTTACTTTATGTTTATATTTATTCTTGTTTTGTCCAGTATGTCAAGTTGTAGGATTGCCGAGTAATAGGGCCCTCAAGTGGAAAAAACGGGTTGGCCAACTCTCTCCTAAGTTTAATCGGCCTTGTTGCCAGGTTTATAAGGTTTTCACCTTATCTCCCGAATTAGGGTTTCCACACCCTCGCCTGGAGCACACGATTATCCGGGTATGATTGGAGGCTGTGGGACCAGTGCACTATACGTGGCTGACAATTTCATGGCTAAAAATCATATCTTGGATCCTACGGATTAAATGGTAGACGTACCATATACACAAGTTAAGGTCAATGCCGGGTTAGGCTCGTCACCACGTACAATTGGGCAAACGCCAAGGATCAGCTCGCCGCTCGTATTTATTAGGCTTGTCCCCATGCTTTATTGGGCTTGTCCCCACTTTTTATTGGGCTTGTCCCCAAGATGGTTGGGTTCAAATCCAACTTTTCTAACTATTATATTATCTTTTGGTGATTTATTCTACAGGTGAATAATTTAAAGAAAAGATTCTAAGGATAAGAAATCCTCTATCCTAGTGACACAGATGATAAAGCAAAAGCCAAAAGAGTTATGTTATTATAAGCAAAATAAAAAGGTGATCCGGGGTTCACCAGCAAAACGTGGACCATCCACCCGGATCAAGCTACGTCAAGTTTATCACAAGTTCATACACAAAGCAAAGAAAGAAAGGCAGTCAAGGCTTCATCCCCAAAACAGAGGATCCCTCCACCCTAACTACCTTTCGTAATTGTCTAAAGGATCATCGATCCTGAGGATTACAACTTCTATTGTCCATAAAAACACCAACAAAAACCATTAAGACTTAATAAAAAAATGGGCTCCAGCCTTGTCTTTATATCCTTCATTGCCCATTTGCACCCCCATTCCTTCGCCAGATCACCATCACCTTCACCAGCCTCCTTGATCTCCAACACATCATCCTTGACCCCGCTCGTCCCAGCATCCTCAATCCTCTTCTCAGCCCCAGTATCCTCGCTCTCATCACCAAAGCCAGCCAATGTCTTCTTCCACAAAGCTACATTTCAATTGGACATGTCAAAGCTAGCGTCTTCGGCCTACTAAGCAATCTTGATCCTGGCAGTCAACACCGTCTTGCTAGCCCACACCTTGGCCTGCTCCGTGACTTCCACCACTTGCTCCTGAGCTTGGATGTCAGCGAGGGCCAACTTATCCTCCAAGGCGCCCTTTTTAGTCTGAAGTTCCATGATTAGCTTGTCCTTTAAGGATATCCCGGCACGGTACTTGGCGAGCTCCTTCTCTATGCTGGCCACTTTTTCATTGTACAGAGCCTTGAAACTGGTTACAACCTGCAAGAAGTTTACAAGTTAAAGATACAACCGAAATATTTATGATTGTGGATAAAGGATCCTTACCTCTGAAAGCTGATCAAACACATGCTGGGCACTGTGGATCTCCACGTCAGAATCTCTTTTTCTTTTCATGCTGGCCTTGGAACGGGTAATCATGGTATTTGGCGGTGCGAGGCTAGATCTTTTCATGGGTTTCTTCTCGGTGGAACTGGAGGAGATGAGACTGTCGATATCCTCTAGCTGGAATTGACCCAGCGGATTCTTGGATGGTTTGGATGCTGAATTTTGGGCACCTACATAAATGATATCAGAAAAAGATACGTTTTCCTGAATTTAACCTTTCTTTATTTTATCCTTCTTATTGGATTTTTAAATTTAGTTTTGACTTACTTGACATTGTTTCTGAAGAGCTTGCGGTATCCTCGCTTGAGTCAGTTGATGATTCTTCACCAAAGATTTTGAAGGTTCGATCAAAAGGATCCAGGGAAAAGAACACTTTTGCCTTCTTGACACCTCAGAGTCAGCGGCAAGATCTGAGAAATTGGACACTACACAAGAAACAACAAACTTACAGTCAGCCAACCAATAATATAAGGATCATTTGTCCTCTGGATCCGCTATCCTACCCTTAAGGGTCCATCTAGTTGGTAGTTGATTCCCATTTGGGATGGAGTCTCTCAAAACGAAGAAGAACTGATTTTTCCAACTTTGGTCATTGTGTGTGGTTTTGGTGATCGGAAGAGGTTGAAAGGGTTTACTCTTAAACCCAAATCTGCTGGAGCCATGGGTGACTAAGGTGTACAGATAAGATAGGGCTGATATGTTGAAATTGAGGTCCCTTTCTTCAATCAATCTCTCGACGGTGTGCAGAGTTCTCCATATCATCGGCATGGCCTGAATATAGCTCATGCCGGTAAACGAAAAGAGGGTTTTCGTCAGGTCAGGGAAAGGATAAGAGAAACCGAGTAGGAAAGGAAGTGCTGGAAAACAAACCCAGTCACTAGAGATATAATCGCTTCTAACCTGAGGATCATAGGGCCTGAAAACGGTTCCCTCGGGAAAGCAAGTGGAAATACTCTTAATCTCCTCATTAGTGAATTTACAGATTTCGGATGAAGGGTCTTTGAGAAGATCTTAAGACCTGAGTTCGGAAACTACTTCCCTAGGGTTCGAACAACAGGTGGCTTTCAAGTTTTTCTTCGACATGATTGAAAATGTTGTAAAAGCGAAAAATATTAAAGGAAAAACTTGAGAGAAGAATGGTGAACACCTGAGGATTATGGTCGCCGGAAATTGAATTTGAATATGATAAATGAGAAGTTATAAGGATTGAGGACCTATTTATTAGGGATAATAATTCGGTGGTAGGCGACGGTCATGTCACGTTTTTAGGAACGGTTCAATTCAAAATATGCCTCGGGATAAACATGACAGTTGTGCCCCATTCACACCTATCATGTTTGGGGGCAATTGTTGTGAACAGGATCTTTGATCCTCGAAGATCAGTTATCATTGGCAGCTGTTACCAGGACTAATGATCCTTAGTGGTTTAAGGATCCTCAATAGTCGACTTCAGCTATATTCTAATCTAATTTTTTTTGCAGATGTAACATGTGCTTACTGGAATCCCTATTCTTGCGGATGAGATATCTTACCTAGTCTTCCCCTTAAACGGCCAAGTTGAAGAAGTAAAAGGAATGTGGCCAGATTTATAGCTTAGTTAGTTACTAGCCGTTATTTTTACTTGTATTTATACATCGATTTATAGCTGATTAACACACAATACTTAAGCACTTAGAACTCTTAGCAGCAACACTTGTATTCACGATCAGCTATTATTCCACCATTTGTAACCTTTTCGATTTCAATATAATTGGTAGTGATAGTTTTCACTGCCCGAGGTTTTTATGCCGGCGGGATACTAGTTATCAAGGGCTTTTCCTCGTATAAATCTTCGTGTTCATTGTCTATAATTGCTACTTTGATTACATTAATTCATACTAGCACCAATCCTCACTTACGAATTTGGTTCATTGATCCTTAGCCTGATTTTTAACCAAAACATTTTTCACAAATCTTCATAAACTTTCACCTCAGCGTACTATATTAGAGGGTTAGGTTCAAATAAGAAGTTTGATTTTCCTAAGAAGGTTAGGAAGGAGGGTATTTTAGTCTAATACTTTAATATCAAAACCCACTTAAACTAATTACAAAAACCCACTTACATAAAGCCCAATTAAATCTTCACTTATCTCTTACAACCACCACCACTCCACCGCCCACCGCCACCACAACCGTCACCCACCGCCACCACCTCGCCGGAAAAGTCCGAAAAAACACAATGAAAAACACTATGAAAAACACAATGAAAAAAGCACAATGGAAAAATGCATTATAAAAAAAACACAATGATAAAAACACAATTGTATGTGATGTGCTAAAAGTAGTTATATAAAAACACGTTAATCTAAACACTAAGTAATAAATTCTAGACTCTTAAACTTAACTAAACTACTAACCGGTCGACTCTAGTACAGCTAAGTAAGTCCGGATATCGAACCCATGAGACTCTTTAAATTACGTTTACTAGCTAATTAGACTCGACTACAAAACACGACTTATTATTTATATTTGTTTAAGGGGGTTTTTATTTAAAATACTAAATTAATACTATAATTAAAACTAATTAAGAAAATAAGTAAATTAAACGAAAACAAAGTTTGTTATGAAAATAAGATGATGATGAGAAAACTACCTAGGCTAGACTCCCCTAAATTTTGGTAATGAATTGACTCAGAAAAATATTTAGTTATGGACTGGGATCGTAAAATAGACACTTAAAAGAAAAACCAAATAGGACCCCTGACCCTTCTCAAGAGAAAACCTATGGATTTCTAACAAGTTTTAACGCACACCAGTATTAAAAATCAAGTTCGCTTACGGTCACCCAATTGTTTATAATTTAGTTCATTTATACGAAATCCTACCTTACAGCGCGGAAATCAAAGGCAGTTTAATATATCGAATTGATTCAATGGACAATAATTAAATAATCAAACCTAGATGGACTCCTTACGAAGAACTAAATTTAGCAAGATCAAATAATAAAGATCTATCGATAACCTAGCACCTTACAGCTATTTAGGTTAGCAGCACACTTAGGTTTATTTGATTAAATAGTATTATTCCTATGATCTTATTCGAAATCAATCACAAAATAATCAAAAACACAAAAGTAATTGACCTAATAGCAACCCGTCATAATGACAAACAATAATCAAGGAAACTATGGAATAATAACAATTAATCAAACAATCCTAAATATCCATACGCATCAATTTAATATAAGTAAACCTTTTACTAAATCATAAAAACCATAACGTAAATAAATCTCAAATCAAAACAACGTCAAAATAGGTTTATCATAAGCCTAGGCAGTCTATAACATTTAGCCTAGCATCTTAAAATTAAACGAAACAAACAAACAAGAATTCATGGTGTAAAATAAACGAAAACGAAATAAACAAAAGATAAAACCCGTGTTCTTCGTCTTCAACTATCACGCGCAACACCAGCTGATTCTTCGACTCCAAAGCTGCTGAAAACTCTTCTCGGTCGCCTCGGGATTCACCAAATTCGGATGTGGGGTTAAGGTCCCATTAATGGTGAGTTTAAGGGTCTTTATATAGGCAACAAGGGTCCAAAAGTAGGTTAAGACGGTTAAACAGGAAGATTCTGGAAGTCGGGCACCGCCACACACACGCCGCGCTATGCGGCGGGCTTCCCCCCACCCGTCGCGCGGCGCACCAGCCTCAAGGGGAGATCTGGTCCACTTCGTCTGGTCCGTTTCAATCCTGGTTCAGTCCGGTTCGTTTCCTGACGCGTCGGTTCTCTGGTTCGGCTTGTTTTTGCTCGTTTTTCGCCTTCTTTTCACCGGAATTATAACCCGAAATCTAAAACATAAAACTAAGTTAGTAGTATACAAATCTTTCAAGAAACCGGCCAAAACTAATAAAATATTATATAAAATATACAAGGGATTTACGTATAATAAACGTTATATCAGTATGACACAATGTAAATAACACAATGGAAAAAACACAATGAAAAATACTATTGTATAACACAATTTTGTAAAACACAATTCGGTAAAACACAATTTGTAAAAAACCCACTAATTTTTTTTTTAATTTTTATATTACAATATGGTACTCATATAAAAGATAAAAAGACACTCGTTATTATGGTGAATTTGTTTTTCAATAAAAACGTCGTAAAAAAGTTATGGATGTTTTAAAATGATGGGGGAATTTGGCATTTGCTTTGCATGTGGAAAGAGAAAGTCAACAAATGTGTTATTCCTTTTATGCCCTTTATCTTGTGTTCACACTTGATTTCCCCTAAACTAATCTCAACCCTTCATATTCAAAATCAATGGACAAGATTACTCCTTATCCTTCCTACAAAAAGTATACTTCCTATTATAACCTAACCCTTATATTAGATTCCAAATGTTTTTTAAAAACACTCAATTTCTTCTACGACAGCAAACATACAAAGACCTTATTAAAAAGATGATTAAAATTGTATATATAGAAGGTATATTTATGTGAATATGAGACAGTGAGGGATCCATCCTCATCTGCTCTTTGTCTGTAGCCTCAAGCCACTCCAAGGATCCAGAACCTAAACCTTTTTTCTAGGATGTCACTATTTATAGATGCTCTAATTTCATATGATAGGAAATTTTTTCGGTTAGTCATTTTTTGGTTAGTCAGACGGTTCGGGTCACGTAAGGTTCATAACATAATAAAATTACTATACAATAACAAAAAGCAAATATCACGATTAAATTTAATAACAAAACGAAATATAAATACTATGTCTTTTTAAAAAATCAATGAAGAAAAAACATTACATAAGCATGACCGGCTAAAAATGTTGAAATTGTAATACAATGATAAATATCGGATCGATCGTATATTTTAATAATGAATTACATATGTATATATATAATGTAATTCATTATTAAGAAATAAGATCGATCCAATATTTATCGTTATTTTACATGGTATCACAACCAACCTAGGCTCTATACCATTTCCACTACACACTCGAATGACTAAACCCTAGCCGTAGCTTGAGGGGAAAAAAAAAGAATAACCTAGACAGAGCGGCTTGCAGTCACTGCCACCGCCCAGTCCGGCTATCGTTCGTTTATTAGTTTTGTTTGTCTTCAATTTTTCCATTTCGGTTCAAATAAACCTTCGTTATCAGTAAATGATCTAAGCCACTAGGACTGTCTCCGAGAATTGTTAAAATTTGTGGGCCGAAGATGAAAAAATGTTTGGACCTTAAATAAAAGGGTATTTTGTTGAATTTAAACAATTTAATTTAAATAGACTTAGTTGGTTATGATTTGGGTTGTGTAAAAAACTTTTTGTATAAAAATAAGATTAAAATAAAAATAGGGTTAAAATGTCTTGAGTCAGGCTAGAACCCACAACAATTTAGTTGAAAGTAATACCCATGTTCCACTAAATTAAACTAGTGGTTGTGTAGTTAGGTCTAAACATTAAATATACATATTGTTTTTTATATATATAATTTTTTGAAAAACAAATCCGGGCCTAGCGGAGCTAGGCCCGGAGTCTGTCAACCATGCGGCCCTCCCTTAGAGCCGGGCCCTATAAGTCACACTACCAAACATTTTTTAGAAGCCTTCACCGCTTACCACCATCATCAACATCGTGTCCGGCACCCTCCGATTCAGACTTATTTTCTTGTTTACTTGCCACCTATAGTTCTTGTGTTTATCAAAGTCACCTATTTCTCAAAGTTGCTTGCTGCTATAGTTTCGTTATCTGAGTTGCTATTTGTTTAAGGGACCCAGTGGTGGATACAAGAATTTTTTTTTATAGGGTGCACTGTTTTTAAATGTTCCAATTCTATATACTCAGGTATAAAAAAAATTCGGATTAGTTCGACGTTTCATATTAGTTTGATGTTCGGGTCATAACTAGTCAGCTGAAAACGGGTCGGTAAATTTGTTCATACTTATTTAAATTATATTTATTTAGTGGTGTTCTAACACTACTCATTCATATTTATTTAAGGATAACATAAAAAATTCCATAAAATTTAAACGTATAAAATAAACCAAAAGTCAGAAGTAAAAAAAACACACATATACAAAAAGTCATAAAAAGTATACCACTTAAAAGTCAGTATCTAATAACAATATTACTTATCTTATCAATTTAGTTGGTTATAAAGTGCCACTTTCGTCTTTGTGGTTTGGCAAATAATATGAATTTAGTCCAAAAAGTTTATTTTTTTGCATATGAACCCTCCACGTTTCTCAATTCTTGCCAATTACATCCAAATCACTAACCTCGTTAAATTTAATCGTTAAGTCAGGGGTAGACATGTCTTTTCACCATTTCTTTATTATATGAGTAAAGTGCAAAAATCGTCCCTGAGGTTTGGTTATATTTGCGAATTTCGTCCAAAAATATTTTTTTCGAGTAAAGTGCCATTTAATGTCAACTCAGGGGTGTTACTGTCATTTTACATATTTGTTTACATTGTTAATATTATTACACTGAGCTAAACCTTTTATATGACTAAAAATAAAGAAGAATAATCAAACGGATAATATATTGGATTCAAACATGGGAATCGTGAAATGTTATATATGTTAGGGATGAGCAAAATTGGTACCGGTACTGAAATTGGTACCAAGGTTTTGAGTTTTCGGGACCGGTATAGTACGGTACCGGTATTTCCCTAATTTTACCTCAAATACCGGTACCGTCCCGGTACCGGTACCATACCGGTACCGAACCGAACATTTCGGTACCGGTAACAGTACCAAACATTTGTAATTTTCGGGATCGGGATTTTCGGTACTGGTACCGGTCGGTACTGAGCTCATCCCTAATATATGTCATCAAACAAACACATAATAATAATAATGTAAACAAACATGTAAAAGGACAGTAACACCCATAAGTTAGCGTTGAATTTAGACCGAGTTAACAATTTGGACGAAATTGGCAACGGTTAAGAAAAATCGAGGGTCTACTTGCGAAAAAAATATTTTTGAACAAAATTCGCAAATATGACCAAACCTCAGGGACGATTTTGACACTTTACTCATATAATAAAGAAATAGTGAAAAGACATGGCAAGAGTTGAGAAACGTGAAGGGTCCATATGAAAAAAATAAACTTTTTGGACTAAATTCGCATTATTTGCCCAAACCACAAGGACGAAAATTACACTTTACTCTTATTATTAAAATCAAATTGGTATAAAAATTTTTAAATTCAAATTAAACTAAATGTTATGTGTTTAATTTTAGGGCTGTTAAAAACTCAAATTAAAATAAAGGGTTTATTTTATAATTTTAGTATTTTGCTAGAGTTAAAGGGGTTGATATAATTGAAAATTATCAAATCCTCAACAAATTACTATAACATTTCCGGTCAAAATTTTCAAAAGCTATTACACTTAGGTAACGTTGGGTATGCATGAATGATAGGGGGAATGGAATGATTCATTACGTAGGAATGAAAAAAGTGGTGTTTGGTTGCTCAATGGAATGGAATCATCCATTACACATGGAATCTCATTCCATCAAAACCATTCCTTCCTACCTCCCTTCTTTTTTTTCATTCCATTCCTCCTTCACCCTACTTTCTCAACAATACCATCACCACCTAACAACAACTACCACTACCATCGCCATCACCGACACCTTACCGCCACCATCATCGCCGCCACCACCACCACCTTACCACCAGTGCAACCACCGCCACCGCCGTTGCCGCTATTGTCACTGTAACCACCGAAAACATTGTCACCGCCGTCGTCTGACCATCACCGCCACCCTACCATCGCCATCACTGCCAATGCTACCACCGCTTGTCCACTGCCACCCCCACTTCCACCGTCGCCTCTGCCACCACCATTTTCGTCGCCGGAGCTAACACCACCACCATCGCCATTGCGATTTTTTTTTTGTAAAAAAAAATATTTTGAGATAGGGGTGTTTTTATTATTTCTATTTCAATCATACAATTTTTTAGGATACCAAACAACATAAAGTAATAATTTATTTCATTCCCATAGGTTAACCAAACAAGACAAATGAATTAAATGATCAATTTCATTCCCTTATCCATTCCATTCCATTCCTCCTTCATTTCATTACCTCCAACCAAACATACCCTTAGCTTTTAGAAGTTTTTAGTGGCTTTAAGTTCCAAGCTTTTAATAAAAAGCTCATACTCAATTAAAAGTCTTGTTTGGTTGAAGGAGCATAAAGCTTTTAGGTTATGAGAAAAAACTTATTTTTTAAACGCTACTACTACTAGCGTTTGAGAACAAGCTACAAGCTTTTACATTTGAATTTACAAGTTTGGTGCTTGAACTTTCATCAACTTTTGTAAATTTATATAATATTTACATATTTTACCTTTATTCAAAACTAACTACCCCATGACTCTTTAAAAGTCCATAACTTTTTCACATGTTAATATTTTTTTGAACAAATTACATCATAAAAAAGAGCATTTTATTGTCTTTAATTTGAGTATCATATTGCTATACTTTTTTAACTTTAAAAAATTATCATACTACGTAATTACCGGTTATGATTGACAACAAATCGAGTCAGACGAGCTTGGGTCATGTGTAAGACCAAATTAGGGTCGGAACAAGTCGACACAAAAAGGGTTAATTTAGTTCGGTTCGTATTGGTATGGTTTTGAGTCGAAAAAGGGCCAGGTCATAACATGATTTAGATTAAAACGGTGCCGGGTCAGAAAGGGTTTCAGATCAAAAGAGGTTGGTTTAAAAAATTATCTATTTGAAATTACTGTATATTTCAGTTTTGTTTCTTGATTTTCGCCATCGGTTACACGCTTACTGCCTTTGCACGAATTAAGCATCTGCATTCGGGTTATGTGTGCACTATTATCAAGTGAATCATATACCTACACTGGTTATGCGGTTGATGTCAGGTTGTGCGTGCACTCGGCTGCACAGTGCGGGCGCCCAACTAGTTTTATTAAAAGCTCTAGTTACTCTGCCAAACACCTAAATATATCTAAAAAACTACCAGCTTCCAGCTACCAGCCACCAGCTTACAGCTTCCAGCCAACAGCTAGTTTTGCCAAACATACCCTTAACTTGAAAGGAGCTCAGGCTATTTTTAAAAAAAGATGGGATAAAAAACCCCACAGCACCATGATTCAAACTCGGGACACCCGAGTTAAAAATTCCTAAACCACTTCACCAATTTTCTAGGATGGTTAGAGGATGCATTCCAATTTATAAGGGGTGCACTATAAATTTTATACACAATCTTACACTATAATTTTGAAACTTAGGTAGCATGTGATGTGTGGTAATGACAAGGGGAATGAAATGATTCATTACGTGGGAATGAAAAAAAGTGGTGTTTGGTTGCTCAATAGAATGGAATCATCCATTCACATGGAATCTCATTCCATAAAAACCATTCCTTCCCACTCCCCTTCTTTTTTTTCATTCCATTCATCCTTCACCCTACATTCTTAACAACACCACCACCTACTCCACCGCCACTACCGCCGCCGCCTCCACCACCTTACCACCAGCATTACCACTGCCACCGTCGCTGCCAACAACGTTGTCGTAACCACCGCAACCATTGTCATTGTCGCTGCCTGACTATCACCGCCACCACCACTGTCATTTCTTGACCACCACCATTGTTCCATTGCTATCACTACCAATGCTACCACCGCCTCCCTTGTCGCCTGACCGCCACCACCAACATCGTTTTCGTCGCTGGAGCCACCACTGTCGCCATTGTAGTTTATTATTATTATTATTATTATTATTATTATTATTATTATTATTAATTTTTTGTAGGAAGTATTTTGAGATAGGATTGTTTTTAATATTTCTATTTTATTCCTACAATTTTTTTTGGAGACCAAACAATATAAAGTCATTTCATTCCTATAGGTTAACTAAACAAGACAAAGAAATAACCATTCCTTCTTCTATTCCATTTCCCATTTATTCCATTAACTCCAACCAATCATACCCTTAGGATTCCTGTGAACCACCTTCATTGCATGTAGATCCGCCAATCAAGGGTTGTTTTTTTGTGGAATCATGCCCGCGTCATATTTTGGGCCATTGCTATCCAGATAAAGAAATAAAAAGTAGTCGTAAAATTTTGTGGATTGTGACGTCACTTGTCCATCCACATCTTCACTAGACAATTTTTTATTTTTTTTTATCTTTGTTGATACGAGTATTGCAAAGTTGTGGATTATGTGTGAAGAGGTATGTACCCGCCTCAACATCGAGCGGGGCGGGTCAACCCACAAGATATATACAAGACATTAGAAATCAAAGATATTATCAAGGCACAAAGCCAAAACTTATGCGCACAGCGCATATCGCATATGCTCAAGCATCACATGCTTGCACATATCACATATGCTCAAGCATCACATATGCTCATGCATCACATATGCTCGCGCGTATCACATGCTCACGCATCATATATGCTTATGCATATCACATCGTGCGTGGCGCATCCGCGCGCGGCGCATATCACATACTCGCGCATCATACATGCCCACCCATATCACAGTTGAGCATGGCGCAGCTGCGCGTGGGGCATCCGCGCGTGACGTGT
Organism: Bidens hawaiensis; assembly: GCF_021521415.1. NCBI lineage: Eukaryota > Viridiplantae > Streptophyta > Magnoliopsida > Asterales > Asteraceae > Bidens > Bidens hawaiensis. The sequence continues at coordinate 590,662 of NW_027491069.1, read as the reverse complement.
ATTACATGCTTGTGCGTATCACATCTGCGCATGAAATATCTGCGCGTGAGAATAAAGAGAAGACCTCGCGCATCCTCAGGATGGGCGCATATCACACATGCACATAATCAACCTCGTCCTTATCCAAATCAGGATTAGGGCAACCTTGATTGTGCACGTCAGACAACCTTCCAGAAGGCATCTTTTTAAGGAATAAGGATATGCTGTTGTTGACAGCTGCTAAATGAAAGGTGGACAGCTCAGCATGACTCATGGGTTACCACGTGACTATAACCAATGAAAAAGCACCAGGTGTCTCCAAGGACACGTGGCGCAAATCGATTGGAGGAGGCCAACAAAACCCTAATTTGGTCCCAGCTCAATCAGTGGAAACCCTAGCACTATAAATACAGCATCAACTCCACAAGGAAAGATATACAAGAACACAGTCACACAATCATACAGTATTCAGCTATTAAGCAATACTCTCCAAATTCCCTTACTCTCACATTATTATCTTCTCCTACATATACTTATTCTCACGCCGGAGGGTTACCCCAAAGAGGACCCCTCTGTCCCTTTCTGAGGGGTAAGTTAACGGCGTTGTTCATTTTGTAGGTGGAAGAACACAGATCCAGAAGAACCATCGGTGAAATAGTACAATCAAAACCCAAGGAAAGTAGATCTGCTACCAGTGAGTAGATCCACGTTTCTTCATTGGCGCCATCCACTGTTACAAACGGCAATCAGATCTCATCAGATCTACATAAAAAAAAATCAATCACCATGGTTTCTGGCGTTCGTAACGCTGATCAAGCTCTGGAGGATATTGAACGTGAGGGTGTCAATGAGGGACAGCAGTTTCTGAGGGTGCCGCGTGATTCTACGCGCACCACCAGTAACCGTCCCTTCATCACAACCCCTCACGGCCAGACTGAAACTCCTCCAGACGATCTCACGTTACAAAATCTTGCCGGCGCGAAACTGAAAGGACCAATGGGTCCAGAAGAAGAAACAAATGATCCGAATGAATGGCTCATAAACGAGCAGCGGCGTCTAATGGAAAAGTACAATGAAATGGTCAAACAGAAAAAGCTAGCCGACCAAACACAAAGGCAAGCGTTTGATAAGCAGACTACAAAAAGGCCGCGCGCGCCGGAAGACGGACATTCTGTTCACACTGCACACACTGAGTTCAGTGATGAAGAAGTGCATAGCATGAGGAAGACGCGAGATACTCATGCAGGAGGCTCACAACTCCGCGCGCCTGTGAACATGGCGCCTGGAGCCAGAGCAGATCTGGATCTGCACATGCCGTACAGCCCGCCAGTGAGGGGGCAAGTGGACGTAACCACGCCGTACAGGCCGGCCATCTTAGTGAAGCACTCAAAATTTACTGAGCGCATCGCTAAGGCCCCCATCCAGCACAAGACCAAGATGCCAAGTGGTCTGGGCAAATATGATGGCACAACAGATCCAGATGACTTTTTGCAAGGTTTCTATAACACGGGAAACCTAGAGAGCTGGACGATGCCAACATGGTGTCACATGTTTGCCCGCTGCCTTACGGGCGCGGCGCGTGTCTGGTTCGAGAGCTTGCCGACTGGGCAAATTGATGGGTTCGAGGAACTATTGGAAAAGTTCCAAGCCCACTTCGTACAGCAGCGCAGACACACGCGCGATCCTGATGACATCATGCACTGCGTGCGCAGGAATGATGAAACGATTGAGGACTACATCACTCGTTTCAATCAGGAGTCTCTGGCAATCGGGGGTATAACTGAGCAACTCCTACGCGTGGCTTTTATACAAGGCGCGCGCAGTGATCAACTCCGCCGAGCTCTCGTAAGCAGAGATGGTATGCCCACCACTTGGGCAAAACTAATGGAAGCATCGCGAGTCTTCGCGAGAAATGAAAAACAGATTGCCCAAGATAGGGCAAGAGAAAGAGGGCATCAGGCTGAATCACCGCGCAGCAAAGAGAAGAGGGCCAAACAGAACTCTGTATGGTCCAGGTTGCAACCAACAAGTTTTTCTTCCGCAGAAAAGCAAACGCAACCAAGCTCACCCCAGCCCCAAAAAGATGTTCGTAATCGCGGGGAGGGTGACAAGAGGGAGGGCGGCAGAGATCCTAGCAGACCTCTGCCAAGAATATGGACTCCCCTCACTAAAACACCTTCACAGGTGTTAAGTACTGAGAATGTCCAATTCAATCCCCCCAAGCAACTACACTACAAGGGACCGCAAAACAGTGGCAAATATTGTGAATTTCACAGGTCCCCGGGCCACAACACCGACGCATGCCATCATTTAAAGGATGCGATCGAGAAGGATGTAAAATCAGGCAGGCTGGCTCACTTGGTGAAAAACCCAAGAATAGAAGATGAGCAACCGGAAGGAGCCTCTGCCAGCAAGAAATATAAAAGAATCTGTGTGGCTGAGGGGGGACGACAAGGGCAGACGTCAAAAAAGAGAAGCGCGCAAATAAGCGGAGATTGGCGCGAGCAGCAAGTTATCTTCCCAAGAATCAGGGGAGGCCCTTCAATCAGCAGCCCTCTCGTCATCACCACACACATTGCTCATTACGAAGTGTCAAAGGTCCTGGTGGACACTGGAAGCGAATCTGACATTATGTATGAGCAATGTTTCAGAAAGTTAGACCCGGCAGACCAAGCGCGGCTCGAGATGGTGAACGCACCAATCTGTGGTGTTTCAAATGAAATCATCCATCCCCTAGGTCAAATTCAGTTTGAACTAACTATGGGGGATGATGAGCACAAGCGAGCCGAAGTTGTCAACTTCTTGGTCTTGCCTACCACGTCATGCCACAATATGATCCTGGGTAGGGGAACGATTGCCCAATTTAATGCTATACCGTCGCCAGCGCACGGTGCATTGGGGTTCCCTACACCAACAGGCGTAACATTTGTTTACCGCGATCATTTGTGCGCAGTGACAAGTACGCCGCGGGAAGGGAGAATGAAACTTCCAATGGCGGACAATGCGCCAGAGAAGTGGATTTTAAACCCAAAATTCCCAGAGCAAACGGTCACAATTGGCGATACCATTTCAGACGAAAAGAGATTGAGAATGAAAAGGTTGCTCACAAAATACACGTCGGTCTTCGCGTGGCAACACTCCGATATGACTGGGGTCCCGCGAGACTTGGCGCAACATTCTCTTAACACGTTCAAGTCGGTGGAGCCAATTGCTCAGAAAAAGAGAATCATGGGGGATGAAAAGGCGAAGGCCATGAATGAGCAAGTTGAGGACCTGTTGCGCGCAAACATCATCCGCCCGATCCGATACCAGACGTGGGTAGCCAATCCTGTGATGGTAAAGAAAAGCAACGGGTCATGGAGGATGTGTATTGACTTCAAGGACCTCAACAAAGCATGTCCGAAAGACTGTTACCCCCTCCCAAACATCGACGCAAAGGTGGACTCCGTGGCGCCATTCAAGCTCAAATGTTTCCTGGATGCCTACAAAGGCTATCACCAGATTCAAATGGCACCACAAGACGAAGACAAGACTGCCTTCAGAACCGACAAGGGTGTTTTTTGTTACACAAAAATGCCCTTTGGTTTAAAGAATGCGGGCGCCACTTATCAGAGACTTATGGATTCGGTTTTCAGTGAACAAATCGGAAGAAATCTAGAAGTCTACGTTGATGATTTGGTGATCAAGAGCAGGGAGGAGAGACAAATGCTCAAAGACATCGAGGAAACTCTTCAGCGCTTAACGGAAGTCAACATGAAGCTCAACCCGAGCAAATGTACTTTCGGCGCGGAAGAGGGGAAATTTCTTGGTGTAATGGTCACTAAGGATGGTTTCAAGGTGAACCCTGAAAAGGTGGAAGCCATCCTTGACATGCCTTCACCATCCACCATGAAAGAGGTTCAGAAGCTGAATGGTAGATTGGTGTCAATCAACAGGTTCCTAGCGAACCACGCCAGCAAATCTACTCCATTCGTTAACACTTTGAGGAACTGCTTGAAGAAGAGCCAATTCAAGTGGACGCCTGAGGCTGAGCAAGCTTTCAGTGAGATAAAAGAATGTCTCATAAAGCTGCCCGCGCTCACAGCTCCACTTCCTGGCGAAACCCTTACATTGTACTTGTCAGCTGGAGACCGCGCCATCGGCGCAGTATTATTGGTGGATCGCAAGGGGATCCAAACGCCAATATACTATGTGAGTCGGGTGCTGACAGACCCTGAGACGCGCTATTCCATCATGGAAAAGTTAGTTTTGTCACTAACACACGCGTCGCGAAAGCTTCATAGATACTTCAATGGTCATCCTATTGAAGTTCTGACAGGTTACAACATCCAGCAAGTCTTGTGACGCCCCGCGCTCTCCGGAAGGCTGACAAAGTGGGCGCTGGAATTAGGTGAACACACGATCACCTATAAGCCCCGTCCAGCAATAAAGGGTCAAGTTTTAGCGGATTTCATCACGGAAATCCCAGAGGGAAAGATTGAAGAAGCTCAACGCGAGGTAGACCCTCCGCGAGCAAATGATGAAGAAGATGTTTGGAGGCTATTCACTGATGGAGCCTCCAACAGCGAAGGGTCCGGCGCAGGCCTCAAACTGGTGGACCCTGATAATCATGAATATACTTATGCTATTAGGTTGGACTTCAAGAGTACCAACAATGAGGCTGAGTATGAAGCCCTGCTGGCTGGTCTGCGCATTGCGCGCAAGTTTGGAGTTAAAAGGCTAGAGGCCCATGTTGATTCTTACTTGGTAGCTGCACAGGTCAATGGCCTTTATGATGCCAAGGAGAACACCATGCCTCTATATCTAGAGCAGGCAAAAAAGTTCGTTGAGCAGTTTGACTTCTTCAAAATCATACACATCTCGCGCAGCGAAAACAAGTCCGCTGACGTGTTGAGTAAGATGGCATCAACTAATTTTGATCACTTTGGCAAAGATGTCAGGGTGGAAGTGATGAGCAACCCGTCAGTGCAAACGCAATCTGTCCTTGTAATTCATACAACCCCTTCATCCTGGATAACTCCAATAATGGAATTCCTGAAGGAGGGGAAGTTACCGGACGATCGCGCACAGGCGAAAAAGATAAGACACAAGGCGCAGAACTATGAACTACTTGATGGTACATTATATCGACGCTCTTATCTTGGACCGCTCATGAAATGCCTGGATGCTGAAGAAGCAAGCTATGTGATTAGGGAGATTCACGAAGGAATCTGCGGAATACACGCTGGCCCGCGCATGGTGGTTGCCAAGGCAATGAGCTCAGGCTACTATTGGCCAGGCATGTACTTGGATGCGCTAAAAGAAATCCAAAAATGCAAGGCATGTCAGAGCTACGCGCCAAACACCATGCGGCCAAAGAACAACTTGATTCCAGTGACCTCCGCATGGCCTTTCCACAAATGGGCCATTGATATTGTGGGGCCCCTGCCGCAAGCGCAAGGGCGAGTGAAATTTTTGGTAGTGGCTGTAGACTATTTCACAAAATGGGTTGAGGCCAAGCCACTAGCAAAAATCACAGCTGAGGCGATGAAGCAATTTATCTGGAGCCACATCATTTGCCGTTTTGGCCTTCCTATGGAAATTGTGAGCGACAATGGCAAACAATTCACTGACAGGAAGATATCCAGCTGGCTCAAAGAATTGCACATCAACCAAATCTTCACTTCGGTCTACCATCCTCAGGGGAATGGCCAAGTGGAGCGCGCGAATCAAAGTTTGTTAAATGGGCTGAAGAAAAGGTTGGAGGGAGAATCCCATTCTTGGGTCGAAGAGTTACCTAATGTCCTGTGGGCGCACAGGACATTAAGCAAAACTAGCAATGGCGAATCCCCGTTCAGCCTAACCTATGGGACAGAGGCTATGATCCCAGCAGAAATTGGATGCCCATCCCATAGGGTACTCATGATGAGCAAGACTGATAACGAGCGCGAAAGAAGATTCGACCTCAACTTGCTTGAAGGGCGCAGAGAAGCGGCTATCATCAATGAAGCCAAATACAAGAAAAAGCTGGAAAAATATTATAATCAGCGCGTTAAAGAATGCCACTTCAAGAAAAATGATTTTGTCCTTCGAAACAATGAAGCTAGCCGCGCAATACCCCCAGGAAAAATGTCCCCCAATTGGGAAGGACCTTATCAAATCTCAGAAGAATTGGGGAAAGGCGCGTACACTTTAAAAGATTTGAATGGAAAAAAGATACCGCGCGCGTGGAACGCAGCACAGCTTAGAAAATGCTTCATGTAAAAACTCAAATATGTAATCAAGGCTTTTAAGCCATCATGAATGATGATTCGCGCTATCTTTCAATATTTGTTCTATTACCTTTGCATACATGTTTCACACTTCCTTTATTAATTAGGAGCAATATGACAACACTATATTGACTTCAAAACAAAATAAAACGAAGTAAAACATACATGCGCGAGCCTTAGCTCAAACGCGTTAACGAGTCTTAACTCTAAAACGTCAGGGCCTTAGCCCAAACCTACGAGCCTTAGCTCAAACACGTTAACGAGTCTTAACTCTAAAAACGTCAGGGCCTTAGCCCAAAACAAAGAGCCTTAGCTCAAAACACTCACAAACATCCATCTTACATCCCGCGCAGCCTGATCATAAAAATCCCTAAACACAACTAAGGCAAAGTACATGCCAAATCATAGTTGTTAAGGTCTCAGGTCGAGGTCGCGCGCGGAATCATAGTGGATATCTGAGTAACACATGCTGACATGTAATGGCTAAAACTCATAATTCCATATAAAAAACGCGCGACAACGACGCGCAAAAAAGGAATAGTGAAAAGTCATCGCGCGTGTCAGCATAAACAAGATACTGCGAAACCACTTACAAAATATGACTATGGTTAAGTAAATAATTTCCTTACAACCTTGTTCTTATTTTAACGTGCAAGCATATCTTATATCTATACAAGCAAACATGAAGAGATGAATGGAAATGCGCAAGATGTGAAAAAGGGAAAACAAATTTCATTCCATAGCATTGAAATTTACAAGTGTGATGAGTTACAAATTACAAGTATAACAAAAAACAAAAAAAAAAAAAAAAAAAAATTAGAAAGATGAAGGGCTTCTCAAGTCTCCACGTCGACGTCAGCCACTTCATCACCCTCATCATCTCCCGCAGCATCTGGCGCGGCCCGCTCCTCATCTCCAAACTGACCATAGTCAAGTTCTTCCTCCTCAATGGAGTCTTCTATCACGACGGTGTCAGGAGCAGATTCTTTCGCCGCGCCAGAGCCGCTGGCAGGGGCAACATCCCCCGCGCCACCATCATCGCCACCAGCCCCCTCGCATTCATCGAGCAACTTCTTTAGCGCGCCGAGGTCGGGCTGGTCAGCAAGCGCAGCTATCTGCAAATCATTAGAAAAGTATTGAGTACAAAACACTTGGAAAATTAATCAAGAAAAACTCATTAAGGTCAAGGTACCTGCACAAGGATGGGGATGGGAGTATTCATATACTTCTCCCCCACCGCGACCATGTCCGCGCAGGCCGCGTCGCTCTTGTAAGGGTACTCGGATGGGTTCTTCTTCAACATGCCATATTCATAGCCATCTGTAAACCCTTCAGCTCGACCCACCAAGCGCGCGGCAGCATTGCAGTCCATCACAAGGGCCTGAAACTCGCCAGAATATTTCATCGCCAAAGCGCAACGAGTCATGCCCTGTGACACCAGCCATTGGCGATCCTGCGCGAGGCCAGCAACAGACGTCTCGAGGGCAGGAACCTGGGAGTTTAATAACTCAACAGTTTCCTTGGTCTTTTTTAGCTCCTCTTTATCAGACGCTGCTGCCGCCAAAATTTTTTCTTTCTCCGCCTGCGCAGCATCAAGTGCTTCCTGGCTAGACGCTGCCGTCGCCAAGGCCTCATCTCTATCGGCCTGCGCGGCCGCCAAATACTTCTTCAGGCGCGCAACCTCACTCTCCAGTGATGATTTCTCAGTGATACTCTGGACGATAGCTTGGTCACGCGCCTCCGCCTCCAGTTCCAAGTCACGCACTCTCCGCGCGTACTTGGCAACTTCGGCCTCCACCACCTGCTGCTTCTCCCGCGCAGCTTGGAGCTCATGCCCACGCTTAATAAAGGCGGTGTTGGCACTTGCTCGGTTTTCGCTGAGCTCCGCCTGGAGTTTCTCAGCTCGTGCGCGAGCATCAGAAAGGTTCCAGGCAGCCACCTTAGCCTCTTGCTGGGCTTCCACAAGAGCATCGCGTACTTTAATATAATCACGATGAAGCTCTTGGGAGGCAGCAAAGAAAGCCGACCCAGCGAAAATGTGATCGTTGAGCAAGTCAGCGCGGGTGCGCCCCTCCTGATACCTCCTTTCAGTAGGAGGCACGGCATGAGCCCAGAAGTCCTCGCATACACCCATGGATTGGAAGGAACTGTCTTCGTTAATATTCCATCTCGGGCGGTAAACGTGGTCACCTTCCTGCAAAACACAAGAAATGTTCTAAGTCATAAAAACATACTTATATGGAAGTACGCGCAGCGGAGCAACAAATTAAAACATACCTGCGGGGATGAAGCAGAAAAGTCAGCGCCAGCCGCACCAGAAGCCTGCGCTGCGAAGTCTTGTGGTATCGCAGGGCTGGCACGGACTCCGAAGGAGTCTTCAGCTTGAGCTCCCTCATCCTCCTCATCTTCTTCAATCGGTCTCTTCTCCTGCGACCTGGAGGGCTCCAAACCAGTCTCGCGGAGAGGGCTGCGCGTAGGAGGAGGCGAGGGAGGTCTCGACGCCGCCAGTTCGGCGCGCAATACGGCTTCCTGCTCCTTTGTAATCCCAATAAGGGGAGACTCAGCACTAGCAGGAGCAGGAGCAGAACCAGCGGCGCCGGCAACGGCGCCAGGAGTGTCACCAGCAGCTTGTACGCCAGCTACAACTCCTATGAACAAATCAACAACAAAAAATGGTTTATGATTTGATCAAAACAAAAAATTCAGAAGACAATGGCGCAAAACATACCTTGGCGCAATTCTGTTCGCGCGGCGAACATCGCCATAAAGTTCATTCTACCCTTTTCTGAGGGTAGAACAGGGGATTTCGAAGCAGCCCCCGGCGCAGCCTCAGCACCTTGTTGCGCCTGCGGCTGATCTGCTACCGTCGCCGGTCCTGCAAACATTCAAATTCGAAAAGATTTAATAATAATTCAATCAGAATCGCCCTCATTGAACCATTATGGGTAAGCAAAGTATACCTTTCGCAGGCGCGACACTGCTTCTCTCTTCAGCCGTGCGAAGGGAGGAGGTCACGCCACCATACCTCAAGTGGACAGGAGGTCTGCCCACTTTCACAGGCAGGGAAGCTAAAGAAACCTTGGTGGTAAACACCTGGGTTTCCTCAGGTCCCTTCGTTTGAGCATGGGGATGAGCGACAGGGGTGTCATCTTTCTTCTGTTTCTTACTGCCCCCTGCGCCAGATTTCCCCTTAGCTTTGCGCTTTAGTAGGGGCGCCTCCTCTTCCTCCTCCTCCTCTTCCGCGAGCTCCAGCTCGTAGTTTTCGAGCGCATCTGCAAATACAAGCAACAGAACTGTTAATAAACTTTGGTATTCTAAAGGAATAAGCATAAGTGCGAAGGCTTACCAGGCGCGTCGCTATCAAAGTCAAATTCCAGATCCACAGGGATGAACATGTCATCGAAGCGATCTGGGAAGCCCACCTCCCCAGCGCCCAGCGGGACGGAGCCACCCTCCACTTGATCGTCGTATGCGGCGTGAAAAAACTCCTTGGTTACTGCGCGAAAACTAGACAAATAATATCAGCAAAGGCAAATTTTATTAGCGCGGAAATAAAGCAATGCGATAACTTACGCAAGCCGTCCACTTGGATGACAGGCTCCGCCGCGCTGTCGGCCCACAGCTTACTCATGCCGACCCCCACCAGCGCCTCCTCGCGAATTTTCTTGGCGGGGGATGGTTCGGCGGTTAGTTTCTTAACCCAGGCGCCGGTTGGGTTCTTAATAACATTCGCATCCGCGGGCGCAGAATCGATCGCGCACATCGTCATGCGGATGGGGATTACACCAGCCCTGATGTAGAAGAACCTCTCAGACCAGTCATGAAGGCTCTTGAATGACACGGTGCTGCACTTAACCTTCTGACTGCGAGGAATAAAGGAGATCCAAGAATCTTGGATCTTGGGCTTGTAAAAAAATTGAAAGCGCCGAGGGGTGGGCTCCTCGCGCTGTGATTTGCACATGAACTCGAAATGAGTCATGCGCACAAGTCCAAACGGATGGACTTGGGATATATGAATCCCGAAAAACCGTAACACCGCGCCTACAAACCTTGTCATCGGAAGACGAAGGTTGCAGTGGGTGAAAAAATGGGTGTACAGTGAAATATAGCCGGGAGGCGGGTCCGCCGCCGTTTGCCCGGCCACAGGCAACATGCAGCCAAACACAGGTAGAAAACCCTGTGACGAGATGAGGCTGTCGAGATCGGCCTGCCTCAGTTTGCAGGGGATTTCATTCCACCTTTTCGTGGCCTTGGTCCTCCCTACTTCCTCCGATGTGGTCTCAACAACCCTCTTCCCCTTGCCCTTTTGCTTCAACGTCGACATCACCACAGATTTCACACGGCGTCTTCGAGAGGCAATAGAGGTGATTGAGGGGTTAGAGGAGTCTGAGCTATCAGACATACAATAACAACAGCAACAGATAACAGGGTATCTGGAAGCAATAACCAGAAAATCGGAAAGATAGAAGCTTTGGAGTACACAACAATGAAGATGAAGATACAAATTTTTCCTAAGGGCCTGCTTTTATAGGCCCAGGAGAGAGAAAATTGGCAACTGATCGGATTTCACGCGCCCCCACTCGCAGGTGTAAGCCAACACGGGCGCGGCACGTGTCCCTAACACTGTTGAGGGGACATAAAAACGTAACGGAACTGCCACGGAGCAGAGACGCGCCCCCACTCGCAGGTGCAAACCAATGCGAGCGCGACACGTGTTCCAGACAGCTGTGCGAGGGGACATGAAAGGCAACTGTAGCACCTCGAGCACACGAAACGTCTGACACGTTTCCGGCGCACGTCACCACCAACCAACCACGTGTTTGGACCCTTCGTTTCAACCAAATGGATAGAACTTCGCGCAACGATGGAAACAACCAAGAAAACGACAAAACCCCATTAAAAAGACCAAATCAGTAAGTCTAATATCTATCTTACCGCGCTAGCGCGAGATAAGACACACATTAGACTGGGGGGCTTGAAGAGGTATGTACCCGCCTCAACATCGAGCGGGGCGGGTCAACCCACAAGATATATACAAGACATTAGAAATCAAAGATATTATCAAGGCACAAAGCCAAAACTTATGCGCACAGCGCATATCGCATATGCTCAAGCATCACATGCTTGCACATATCACATATGCTTAAGCATCACATATGCTCATGCATCACATATGCTCGCGCGTATCACATGCTCACGCATCATATATGCTTATGCATATCACATCGTGCGTGGCGCATCCGCGCGCGGCGCATATCACATACTCGCGCATCATACATGCCCACCCATATCACAGTTGCGCATGGCGCAGCTGCGCGTGGGGCATCCGCGCGTGACGTGTATTACATGCTTGTGCGTATCACATCTGCGCATGAAATATCTGCGCGTGAGAATAAAGAGAAGACCTCGCGCATCCTCAGGATGGGCGCATATCACACATGCACATAATCAACCTCGTCCTTATCCAAATCAGGATTAGGGCAACCTTGATTGTGCACGTCAGACAACATTCCAGAAGGCATCTTTTTAAGGAATAAGGATATGCTGTTGTTGACAGCTGCTAAATGAAAGGTGGACAGCTCAGCATGACTCATGGGTTACCACGTGACTATAACCAATGAAAAAGCACCAGGTGTCTCCAAGGACACGTGGCGCAAATCGATTGGAGGAGGCCAACAAAACCCTAATTTGATCCCAGCTCAATCAGTGGAAACCCTAGCACTATAAATACAGCATCAACTCCACAAGGAAAGATATACAAGAACACAGTCACACAATCATACAGTATTCAGCTATTAAGCAATACTCTCCAGATTCCCTTACTCTCACATTATTATCTTCTCCTACATATACTTATTCTCACGCCGGAGGGTTACCCCAAAGAGGACCCCTCTGTCCCTTTCTGAGGGGTAAGTTAACGGCGTTGTTCATTTTGTAGGTGGAAGAACACAGATCCAGAATAACCATCGGTGAAATAGTACAATCAAAACCCGAGGAAAGTAGATTTGCTACCAGTGAGTAGATCCACGTTTCTTCAATGTGGGACGATTGTTTTTTTGGGTTGGTGTTCAGGTTTTTCATTGGCTGACAATTTGACGATGCTATAGGCATAGCAACTCAGGCGCCATGCCACTCGCATATCTTATTTGAGTTGCCGCTCTTTGCTTCCACGATGTTGCGTTTTTGTTTACTGACTACGGTTAGCCGTTTATTGGACTACGGTCTCTAATATTGTTGCTGACTTCATTTCTCCACTCATTGGACTTCAGTTCTCTGCCGACTGCCGGTAGGACTACGATCCACCGCCACGCTACTCGTTAGGTAGAGTTCTACTCACTGGTCGTGCTGCCGCATTGCACGCCTTTTAAAGGATTTCAGATCTATCATTAAAGTTTGTGGGTGATAAAATCAATCAAAATATGGATTCGTTGGCAAAACTTGGATCTCTGAGTTAATCAAAGCGATTCGTTGGCAAAACTTGGATCTCCGAGTTAATCAAGGCGCGCATGTTTTTTGTTTTTTGTTTTCCCAATTCGAGCTTCTAGCTTGCATCCACTCTGACTACGGGTGAGTATTATTATTTGTGTTAGTCCACAGACAGTGGCGGACCCAGGATTTTTTGCCAATGGGGTCCCATATTTTCGGTGTTCAAATTTTTCGGGTCGGTCGTTGTTCAGGTCGGGTCGAGGCGAAGAACATAATAAAAAACAATATCATAATAAAACTTTCTTTTCAATCATCACTACCTGAACGGGTCAAAATGGGTCGGGTTGACACATAAACACTTTGTTTTCCCTTTCTTAAACATTTTTGAGATAGAACCTAGATCCACCCTTTCATAAGCATGTGTTGAAAACCATTAACTTAAACTAGTGAAAAATAAAACTGATATTTTAAAGTGTTTGAATGTTTCTAAAGAAAACCATGCATAAAGTTGAAAACAATGATATGTATTTTAGAGGTGTTTGAATGTTTCCAAAGTTATCATTGCAACATTAGCAATCAAATGATTGATTAACACTAAAAATTAACACAAAAAACCAAAAACAGAGCCTTGTAAGACTTGAACCCATGACCTTTCAAAGATAAAACAAGGGACTTTCCACCAGACCACATCAACATTAATAGTATGGGTTCCAAGTATTAAATCTTATGGGGTCCTCAAAAAATTTAATATACCGCTTCTAATAAATTTTTAAAAAACATTGGTGTCCCGGGACCCCAATCCACACTATGTGGGTCCGCCCCTGTCCACAGACCCACTTTAGGTATCCGGGGTTTGCATTTCATTTTCTATAAGCATTTCATTACAAAAAAGTAAGATCAATCAAGTATCTACCATTGTCTTACAGAAATGTAGCCGTCATAAAAATCTTTGAAAGCTACAATCGTTCCAAATAATAAACAAAGCATATATATAAGAAATCATTAGAATCACCGATAAATTTCTAATCGGCACAAAATAGCCTAGGCAAAAATCTAGGTGTACGTTTTAAATTACTATATGGATATGCATAAAAATCAATAGGCCTTTTTTTATGTGTACGTTTAAAATAACAACGAGCTGATGTTAGTAGTCAGATCAAATTCTGGCCGCTCAGAAAAGCCTAGACAGAAACCTAGGCTTCTATTTACGTTTTAAATTACTATATGAATATGTAAAAAAAAAATCAATAAGCCTTTTTACATATATACGTCTTAAATAAGAATGACCCGATGTTAGCAGCCGATTTTGAAACAATAAATGAATGAAAGCAACTATTTGATGCGCCAATCTTCATTTTTAGATATTTTTTTTTACATTGGCCGGTAGGACCATATTGATTTGTTTCTCTTTCTCTAAATGGTTTAGACGTGTAGTCAAAACTAAACATCCTCATACATTTTACACCATGTAGCGTTCGATAAGAATTTCAACATTTTACAAAAAACAAATGTAATGATAAAATGCCCACAACTCTCCTGCAACCATTAATTATTCCCCTCTCTATCTCACAAAATGCATCCTTCATCACGTGATCCACAAAGTTAACCACCACAATGCCAGCCAAAACGAACGTGTTTTTTTTGGGGGTGGGTTGGTTGGGTGGGTGGGATGGTCTTAACTCTTAAGGAGTCCCATACTAGGAACATATTGATAAATGATAACTACACGAAGGTGCAAAATGGGCCTACACAACCACCTCTTCTTGTGTTGGCAAACACCAATCCTGCCCTTGGTTTGGTAACGCACAAATATAGCCTGCTAGTATCACAAAAATTGATTATACTACTTAATTTGGAGAGGAATCAAACCTAGATCTTAGAAAGTCGAAGCATTTACAACTAGACTATGGACTTTGTGTTTGTGTTCACTCAAAATTTTACACATGGGTTCATTTCAATATTTTATGTAGGCGTTTTATTAGAAATCCAAAACTCTGTGAGTTCTCGTGAACCTGCAACCTATATACTCGTTCCGCTACCCGACTACAAACGAGAGCGCTAAAACTCTTATGCCAATGCCTTTCTACTCTCAAATCTTTTTTAACTTACTACAAAAATAGGTATTTGACACGATCAAATCCGTAGTAAATAACCATTTTGCTATGGATTTGCCACATAGTTACAAGTCTTGCAGCTAATTTATTTGCTATAGATTTTAGCTACAAAATCTAATTTTGCAACGAGTTTAGCTATGACAAGGGGCGCCGCTATTATAGCTACGCATTTGCTACGAAAATGTTTGCTACTGATTTTTGGCTACAAATTTTGCCATGAACTTTTTAGCTACAAAGTTTGCTATGGGTTTCATCTACAATTTCTCCTATGATTTTTGCTACCGATTCTGCTACGAACTTTGATGTAGATTTTGTTACTGACTTTATATGCTTTTTGCAAGGAATTTAGCAGTGACCAGGCCCAAAAAACTGTTTACCAAAAACACAGGTCTCCTCAAAGTGGTAAGATCGTGTATGGGGGTCGATGCCTGACTAGTGCCGGAAGGTCAAGGAAGTTGGTAACCTAATGAAAAGAGAGTCAGCGACCGAAGCCCCGATGAACGGAAGTTGTGATCCTAAGGTAGTGAAATTCAATGTTGGGTAAGTTCCAACTCGCACGAAAGGCGTAACGATCTAGGCACTATCTCGGAGAGAGGCTCGGTGAAATTGACATGCAAGTGAAGATGCAGACTACCTGCAACTATAAAAAGAGATACCTTTTGGACCTTCACAGTTCCCTGAATTGGCTTTAGCCTATTCTGTGCAACTTCGGTGGAAGGTGAATAAGGCTTCCTTGTGGGAGGGGGGGGGGTGCCCGATCCATGAGTGAGATACCACTTAGGTAGACAATTTCTATGGTACGTAAGCCCCCCAAAAGGTAACAGAGGTAAGGCCCAACGGAGATTAGTCCTCGAGTACAAATGCCGATGAGCTTGACTGCAAGACCCACCAGTAGAGCAGGGACGAAAGTCGGCCTTAGTGATATGACATTGTCGATGTAACACTACAGTTTTAAGTGATATACGCCCGAGTGCAATGTGCATATAACTTATAAGTTTGTAACACTATTATTAGTGACATTATATTTATTTTATTTCTTAATTTCGCAAGTACAAAAATAGTTTGATAATAAGACAAATAGCATTACATTGAAATGAAACAATTATTATTCATTTGAATAAAACCTAAGGTCGATCTAGTTTTCTTGTCATTGCACTTCATCGTATCAATTCTAGCACGTTTAAAATAGTAACATTTGTCAACAACACATATTGGTGAGCTTTAATAAGTTTTGCTTATGCATACACACAAACACACACACACACAAGTGTGATTCAACATCGTCATGTGCTAGAAATTCAACCATAAAGTAAATGAAAACAAATATTTTCGCCCCCCCCCCCCCCCCCCGTTCCTTTGGCCAAGGGCGTAGTAATAGGGGAAATGAGAACCACCAAGCGTAATAACCATTAGGCGGCGCATGCACATCTCGTCGGACCCACTCACTTTGTGTTTGTCTGCGATCGCGTCTCAACATAAAATAGTAAACACGTTGCACATGATACATGTATACATCATAAACATTATGAATGAATAATAATAGCACGAACGATATAATGTGAATCGGTTTACAAACAAGTGCATATTGAACGAAATAAAATTTGAGACGTGCTTCACCCCAAAATTATTGTAAAGCGTTAAAAACGAGTTATGGAAATCTCACTAGTTAAAGTAAGCGAGTGAAGGCGAACTAAGCGTTTAAGTGAGCTGAACTAGATAAGTTTGGTTCGGTGAGCGGTCCTAGAAAATTAATTCTAGATTCAAAATAATCAAAATAAAATAATAAAGACGACGATAGATTTTGTTCAAAGTTTGGAGTTTTAGAGTTTGAACGAAAATATATATTTTCTACTATAATTGGTTTAGTTAAGTTTTCGTCATAAAAAAATATTCAAGTTGGTAGATTTTATTAAGAACTCGGATGCGATATATGTTGATCCATTTTTTCGAGTTTGGTCTATTCAAGAAAGTCAAACGGGCCTAAAAAGTAAGAAAAACGGTTTAAACGAGTGGTTCATTTTTACTCGGACCCAACACCGGTTTTTATGTCGGGTTCGTTTACGTCATAGTAAAAAACGCTATTATTTGGTTAGAACTTTAGTAGTTTATGTTTTAAAAGTTTCATGTAGGAAATAACCAAAATTTTTCCAAAATAAACATAAGCTAGTTGAGTTCGTTTTAGGTTGGACAAATATCATTAACAAATATGATATTTGAATTAACAACCAAAAGAAACACTACATGAACATTTTGAAATCGGAAGCAATCTATCTAAATTATAAAATCAAATAAATAAATAAATAAAATCGGTGAAACAAGATTTGAAATTAAGATTAAAATATCCATGAATAATTTCATAGATTGTTTTTTGAATTATCGTATGAATACTTTATTAAATTTGAAATCAGAATATCCATGAACCATCATGGATTTTCGTATCCCAATACAAACTTATTATAAACAGTGAATTCGAACTAAAAATCGAGTGTTCATGTACCACCATGACTTTTCGAATTTTCAATTCAAACCATAAGAATAAATGAATATACTAATAAAGAAACACTACATGAACATTTTGAAATCGGAATCAATATATATAAATCATAAAAATAAATAAATTAATAAATACATAAATAAATAAAATCGCGTAAAACAAGATTTGAAATTGAGATGGAAATATCAATGAACAATTTCATAGTTTTTTTTGAATAATCATATGAATACTATATAAAATTTGAAATCAGAATATCCATGAACCACCATGAATTTTCATATCCCAATACAAACTTAATATAAATAGTGAAATCGAACTGAAAATTGAGTGTTCATGTACACCCATGACTTTTCAAATTTTCAATTCAAACCATAAGAATAAATGAATATACAAATAAAGAAAAAAAATTAAAACTCAACTATTCATGTATCACCATGACTTTTCGAATTTTAAATTTTAAACCATAGTAATAAATGAATATATAAAAAAAGAAAACAAATTGAAACTCGACTATTCATGTATCACCACGACCTTTCTCTTTTTCCAATTTTAAACCACAATAATAAATGAATATATAAATAAAGAAAACAAACTGAAACTCGACTATTCATTTAAATCACTTTCTATTCAAAAAGGAAAATGGTCACGTTTGACGACTTAAAGTTGTAGTTCGTATGACGTTTGGTGCAACGTGCAGATTACTCATAAGCTCGTAACACTATTATTAGTGACAATATATTTTTTTTATTTTATAATTTCGCAAGTATACAAATAGTTTGATAATAAGACAAATAACATTACATCGAAATGAAACAATTATTATTCATTTGAAAAAAAACTAAATTCGATCTAGTTTTTCTGTCCATGCACTTCATCCTATCAACCTGTATCACATTTAAAATAATAACATTTGTCAACAATACATGTTGGTGATCTTACATAAGTTTTGCGTATGTGTATATATATAAGCTTAAGTTCATGTAAGAAGTGATCTTAGGACTAGAAGTGCGAGAAATCAATATGAACCACTAATTTTATTGTAAATTTTAAATGTTTAAAAATAAATGAAAATGTTTTAATTACAACATTAAATGCATTCTCTCTTCAATTAATATAACTAATTAAACCATTAATTTCTTTCTCCAATTAACATAACTAATCAAACTCAAATAATTAATATATATATATATATATATATATATATAAAGATAAAACCATTATAATTATCTCTAGTTATTATAGCTAATTAAACTATAATAATTAAAAAAAATAAAAACATATAATTTTTTGTATAATCTTTTTATTAGCAAGTATATATAAGTTACATGAAAATGTATATAACCTAGATATGTGTATTTTAAAATACAGACTTCAAATGTTTTTGTTAATATTAAATACACATGTGTAGGTTATATGTCTTTTCGTGTAGGTTATATAATTGTTGATGTTGAAATACTTACAAATGTAGGCTTATGTTTTTTTTGTGTAGATTTTATATGTTTATTGATATTTAATGTACGCATGTGTAGGATATATGCATTTTCTGTGTTGCTTATATACATATATTTGTTGATTTGTTATATGTCTTCTTCTGCTTAAAACATGTGTAGGTTATATATGTTTTGTGTAGGACTGTAGGTTGCATATTTTTTATTATATTTTAATGCAAACATATGTAGAATTTTATTTATTTAGTTTTTTGTTTCATTCATCACAATGTCACTATGTGTTAGTTTGTGTAGATATATTAACTGAGAAAAATTATGTATTCATCACAAGAACTTGCACTGTATGAATAATTTGTATTTGTGTAGGATAAAATATCAAGATAAAAGTAAAATAGGTTACAAAATATTTATTGTTGCAATTAAATCACTTTCATTTATTTTTAAACATTTATGATTTCCAATAAAACTAGTGGTCCATATTGAATTCTCGCACTAGGATGACTTCTTGCATGAACCATCCCCTATATATGTATGTGTGTGTGTGTGTGATTCAACAATCATCATGTGCTATAAATTCAAATATAAAGTAAACAAAAACAAATAATGTCGTCTTCTCGTTTCTTTGTCCGACGTCATAGTAATAGGGTAAATGAGAATCACCAACCATAACAACCGAAGTTGAAATGTTAAGTGGCGCAGGCATGTCCCGTCGAACCCTCCCACTTTCCGTTTGTGTTTGCGTTGCGTCTAAACATAAAAATAGTAAACACGTTGCACATAATACACACATACATCATAAAAGAGTATGAATGAATAATAGCAACCACGAACTATATAATGTGAATCAGTTTGTAAATAAATGCATAATCAACGAAATAAAATTTGAGACATTCTACACCCCAAATATAAGGCCTCGATCCCAGGTGCCCTACTTTGGCGTTGGATTTACTCATAAACACAGTCCAAATATCAGCGTGAATTAAAATTTTTTCGCGGAATAATGAAACTTCAAACATTATATTACAAAACATAAATTCTTGTTTAAAAACATCATTCTACTTGTCTCAATATTAAAAATCAAAACATAGCATCATTAACTTTCCCTTTTTCTTTCCAGATGCCCAGTTTTCACGTAGTGCCATGTATCCCTCCTCAAGCCAGCTCCTTCATTCTATTTGTCTGTGTGCATATTAAAAGTCAGCTACGTTGAGTGAGTTCTAGTTAATCAGATAACATACATTACATTCACATACTTACATATACGCATCCGAAGATGCATATTACATATGTAACCTGCTTACCTTTCATTCATACATATTACATACATTCTTACTTTTGTACGTTCATACATTTATACTTTCATTCTTTCATACTTTCTTGTTTTAACTTTCATATTACATACATAACTATCTCTACGTTTTTAAGAGCATTTTGCCCTATAACCTCACATATATTATTAGGGTTTGGTCTCTACATTTGCAGATATATTAGGGTCTGTTCCCTACATTCGCAGATATTATTAGGGTCTGTTTCCTGCATTCGCAAATATTATTAGGGTCTGTTCTCTACATTCGCAGAGATATTATTAGGGTATGCTCCCTACATTTGCCAATATTATTACGGTCTATTCTCTACATTCGCAGATATTATAGTCTGTTCCCTTCATTCATATAACCATACATACCTTTCCTTTACACATGTATATATATCTACATACATACTCCTAACATTTCCTTCATACATTCCACATTACTATATCATTCATAGAACATTCATATGGCATACACTTACCACTTAAGGTAAGTGTATTGACTAGCCACATAGGAGTATACACACAGCCCTGAAAACATAACAGCGAAAGGGGCTAGAAACTCATCTGAATCCTATTCCTTTGGGAGTTTATAGTCACACCTCTCTTCAGTTAGGCACGGCTAATTGCTTAACAAGTTGCAAGCATCACTTAACAGTCACACCCCAACCTAAGGCGGAAATGCCGGGGCGTGATCCGATTGCTCACAGCTCGAAGATACTATCATATGTAAAATGCGACAATATCTAATTACTTATTTGATTTCAATTATACACACATTATCCAAATACAACATACAATTTAAATAAACAAACATAAGCTCAATAAAGTTTAACTTGTTTATATCCTAAAGTCTTGTCTACGTGTCCAAGCTTCGATCTTCAATATAAACAACCTGCATATGCGTAGAAAATGGAGTTTTGTCAACATAAAGTTGAGTGAGAATATCACCAGTTTTGACACAATACAATAAATAAGCATGACGTGATAGGTACGGTAAATATAATCAAAACAAAAACAAGTATGTAGACCGTTGCCAAGCGAATCGGGCATTGGTCACCAGCAGGAACACCCGCTATACGATTGATTGAATAGTAATTCCAACATACGATTGATTGAATGGTAACACAAGTAAGCAAGTAGAACATATATTTGATTAAATCACTTCATAATAACATGTATGCATTTGTTTGAATATATATATATATATATATATATATATATATATATATATATATATATATATATATATATCGTATAAAATACTAATACGTACGCATATGTCCCCAAAACATTTAGAAAATCGAGTAAAATAAGGGAATGATAAACTCACTTGATCGAATAAGCCAAACGGGAATGAATACGACAAGAAAGTGAAAATCACGCTCTTCAAGAATTACCGAAAAAAATCCTAATTACAATAAATACGGGAATAAATATGAATCCAACAACGAGCCTAAAACTAGATAGAGACTCGAGAATTGATGATTGAGTGTATTCATACCAAAGTTAAATTTTACTTACACTTATTATTTATCAATTTTATAATAAATAACGTATCTTTAATAAATTTATAATTATAAACAAAACATTTAAATAACTAAGTATTTACAATTTTCCATAGATTATTTTAACAAAAAATAGAGAGATTTGTTTTAAATAATTTATTTTAACCAAAAATACATTTAATATAATTATATATAATTTTACCATTATAATAGATTTCTTTTTAAATACATACGGTAATTAATAAAGGATAATTAATAAATAATAATATTTATATAAAATATGATCTTTTATAAATACTTAAACTTGTACTTTTAATACGTTAATTAAAGAGATTATAATATATATATATAAACTTACTAAAAATTAGTGTTTATACGTAATACATAGTCATAAGTATATTCATATATGATTTTTATCAAGAATTCGAAAAACGTTTAGTTTAATCATTGGTGTTGTATAAACATTGAATAAATAGTGTATTTAAATATTGGTAATATAGTTTAAATGATTAATAAAATAACTAAATAAATTATTAACAAAATTAATACTAAAAATTCGGGCTGGGTGAGGTTCTAACCCACGACCTCAGCCAGAAACCTTAACACGCACATCCCTAGCCACTAGGCTAGGGGGTTTTGTTTGATTAATACTTTGAACATATTATTTATAAACAATACCAGACAAACAAGAACCCTAAATCAAAAATCAATCAATCCGTCAATTGTTTGATGAATTGATGTTAGGGTTATTGTGAAGCACAACAATACGAACCCAACCGTATAATTGATTACCTAATTCGTCGTTTATACACGGTCTAATTGGAGTCAAACAACACCAGCCAAAGAATGATGACTAACTGCTATAAACGGACTTCGATAAACGAATTAACCAGAGGGCTTCTGTTTTTGCCGATCTTAGTGGTGTACAGACGGAAGTAATTGAGTTCTAATCAATCCTAAGTTATATAATCGAACCTAGGTCAAGTCGGTTTAACTAATGTATCAATACGCAATATAACTGATCTTGTTTCTTAATTGGTTGAGTTAGTTAGGCCGAAAATGACAAGAATAATAAAAAACATGATTTAATTCCAAGTTTATGACGATAATTGTGGCTCAAGTAGGCTAAACGGGCCATAGATTGGTTAAACGGATACAGATTTTAGATCTGGTTATATGGGTTAGGAAGATAATAAGTAAAAGTTGCATTTTAGTCCTTGGAGTTTTGTGATGGAAACAATAAAGGATAAAAATTAGTTTTAGGCTAAAAATGTATATTTTCCAAAGTTATATATATAATATATATATATATATATATATATATATTAAATAAATATATAAACAATTATAATTTTATAATAATGTCTCGATAAACGTGCTTACTTTTTGTTGTTATAATTTCCCGAACATAAAACGGGTCGGGTAGTAGGTGTAAATTTATATATGGAAAACTTGAGTTTTTACATTAACGACTCCTAATTAAATCATATTCTAAATTAGTGAAGCCCTAACAAACGGGGGTCCGGGGGCAGCGCCCCTGGTAGCGGGGTTTAGGGGCGGCAAGGGGCAGCGCCCCTGGCTGGGGGTGCCATTTTAATCGAGTCGAATCGACTCTATTTTAATCGATTCGACTTTCATTGAGTCGAATCGATTAAAAATCGAGTCGAGTTTCTCATTTGATTCATTTCCAGTAGAATCGAATTCCCATTCAACTTGATTCATTTCTAGCCGAGTCGAATTCCCATCTCATTCGATTCATTTCCAGTCGGGTCAAATTCCCATTCGACTCGATTCATTTTTTTCATGCCTCACAGCTCTTTTCGTTTTCTCCCGTCTCTTGAAAGCCCGTTTTACTAATACAACGAGTCCTGGGTCATGACAACTTCACCTTCTTGCTTTAACAGGGTATGAACGCCACCCGTATCGCACCCGTTAAATCGTTTACTATAAATTTTTGTTTTTCTAACACTATAAGGTCCGATATGCCTTCGTATCAAATATTAAGACAAACCGATGTCTAAAACTTAACCTTTATATAAAAACATACCTTACAGGTTCCGGTTTGGTTCGGATCTAGACCAACACATGGATCTAGACGTGTTTCTTGTTGTTTGATGATGCTTGCAGGAAATCACCTTGGTTCCTCTTGGATCTCGGATCCGATGAGAGAAGGGAGTGTCTGTGTGTGTTTTTGAGTATGAAGACTAGGTGATGGAAATGATAAAGTTGGGGTTTTAGGGAGGTTTAAGGAGTTTAAATACTCCAAGCACATGGATCTTAGGCCCGTAACCATCTCCAAGTTCATGTATTATTTCTAAGCCTACCATCCAATCCCATTATTATTTAACATACTTAAATAAGAACACACATTTTAATAATAAAACTTTCTTTATTTATTATTTTCAAAAGACAAATGTTACACCAAAATTATTGTAAAAAGTTAAAAAGGGTTTATGGTAAACTCACTTGTTAAAGTAAGCGAGTGAAAGCGAACTAAGCGTTTAAGCGAGCTAAACTGGACAAATTCGGTTCGGCGAGTGGTCCTAGAAAATTAATTCTAGATTCAAAATAATGAAAATAAAATAAAAAAGCCGGCGATAGATTTTGTTCAAAGTTTGGAGTTTTAGAGTTTGAACGAAAATATATATTTTTCTACTATAATTGGTTTAGTTAAAGTTTCGTCGTAAAATAATATTCAAGATGGTAAGTTTTCGGTCGGACAAATATCGTTAGCAAATATTTTTAGTATGACATAACGTCCTAACAAACTAAACTTGCAGAAACATTAACATACTAACCCGAGTAGTGACAAAAAGATAAGGCTTGGAACTTGGATCGGTTTGACCTTTTTGTAGTCAACTTATGCAAAACACCAAAGAGAGCTTAAGAACAAGGAATTTTAGTAATTGTGGATGTAGCAAAGTGAAAGTTAAAAACATGAAGTTCAATTTATAGGAGAAATAGTCCAAGGGTGTTTCAACTTGGTTAAGTTAGAAAATTGATTAAGAGATGCTAATGGAGTCATAACCATGATAATCAAACCATTTTATATATATATATATATATATATATATATATATATATATATATATATATATATATATATAAACATCCGAAAATTTAAAACGGGTTGAGTTTTCAAGTTTGAAAATTAACGAATGTTATAACCGAGCTGATGGCTCTTCGCACAATTGTAAGGCCCCGAACCCCGGGAACCCCACAGTTGGTAATCATTCAAAACACTCGTAAAAATAATTAAACTTAAAAACAATTCTTTTCATTAAAATAAGCATCACAGAGTATAATTTTGCGGAAAACGTAAATAACAAAATAAGTTCCCAAAACCCGGGAATTTTGCCCAAAACCAACATAATTATCTTTAATAAATTTTTTTTTTTTAAATAAATGTTTAATAATAAAATCTTCAAATCCCGTATGCCCTTCACCGTCCAAGTAGCTTCGTGCACGTCCAAGCGATAAGGCATCATCTTCTTAACCTGAAATACGTTTAGCCTCATCTATGCCATCGCTCGAGTCCGTGTCCGTGTCCTAGTCCATGTCCGTGTCCATGTCCGAATCCGAGTCCGTGCGCGTGTCCGTGTCCAAAATAATTATGGGATTTTCTAGGATGTTACATCCTCCCCACCTTGAAATAAATATTGTCCCCGAGATTCGCCGTCTTCGGTTTGGATGATTAGATTCTCTCTAATCAGATTCTCAAGTTTAACTCCGTGTTGATGAATAGTTAAAATCCTTGAATCATTGTTAATTGATATTATCAGTCAATGGTTCTGAATATTATAAGTAATTATAAATTGCTAAACACAGTGGCTAATTGTGTTTAATTATTTATTTTACCTTTTGTATTCTAAACATTTACCAATGTTTAGTTAGAATATCTTCTGGATTCGGTCTATTGAATCCTTTTAATTGTTCATCTTGATAAATTTCGAGATACTTCTACTCACGTTGTCCTTTGCTTTATAATTCTTGACGAATCCTTTCCGTTTATGTCATCGATTATTTCCTTTGAATTTTCAAAGTTCATGTAACCGATTTTCTTTGAATATAGATATACTCTTTAATGCATCCTTATCTTTATCTCATCTTTCTATAGATGATGGACTATATTAACTGTATAGTTTTTTACAAACTTTTATGTTTCGAATATAACCATCTCTTGGATATAAGCATTCTTGTGTAAAGACACTATCTATATGCTAATATCTTTATTTATTTACATTAGGGATTAAAGACCCTATTACGGTTACAAAACTTCTCGTTTAAAACGAGTTTACAAGCAGTTTATAAGAGCTAACTTAACTATTAGTTATTTCTAATGCCTTGGAATCTCGCACATTCATTCAGCATACTCTTATATGCTTCTATTCATGATCTCCAGGTGCTTCTTGTGTGTTTATTTTCGCTTTTCCTTTCTTAGCGCTGGCGTTGCTTGTCTTCTTCGGACATTTTATGCTGAAATGTCCATTCTCTCCGCAGTTAAAACATACAACTGTCTTTCTTCTACAGTCATCTTCAGAATGACCAATTTTCTTGCAGAAGGTACATGTGACAAATGGATTAATTTTGGGGATGTTAGTTGGTCTCAAACATCTCCCATTGTGTCTCCTGCCACAGTTCTGGCAGATTGGTCTTGTAAAATTGAATGACCCTTCTTCCTTTTCTTTGTTTTTATTTATTCTCCTTACCACGGTTTCTTTCTCCCTTCGCTTATCATTCTTATCTTCCTCTTGATTTTTGATAAGACCATTCATTAGATAACCAGCCAATTCCATGGCTGAGTCAGTAGTTTGAGGCAAATTGGATCTCACAATGTCTCTAATCTCTCGAGGAAGTCCCCAGATGTATCGGGTCACTTTGTTATATTCAGGCGTTACCATGTGTGGAACCAGCCTACAATACTTATGAAACTTAGTATTGTATTCCCTGAGATTAGTGCCTTCCACTTTGTGATTCAAAAACTTGGTTTGAATAAGATCCCTTTCATGCATGGGACAGAACTTTCGTATTACAAGTTCCTTGAATTCTTCCCATCCCATTTGAGACAAGGTTTCTCTACCCTTTAACATAATTAGGTCATTCCACCATTCTAGAGCCTCACCCTTGAATAGTTGAGACGCATACTGAATCTTTTGAATCTTAGTAAATTGGCTTATGATGACGATGGACTCGAGCTCCTCAAGCCATCGTAATGCTGATATGGCACCTTGATCGCCATGGAATTCTTTTGGTCCATAAACTTGAAAATTCTTGAAATTATAACTTTGGATAACTAACTTATTTTTGAATTTACGACTGAAACTGTTATCAGTGCTAGAACTGTGAACGCTTTCTTCCTGATCAGAAGGATTTCGATACTAATGAGGTCTAACAGTCTTATTTGAATGCGCAGATTTACTTTTATGTGATCCTCTTTTCATAGCATCGATGATAGGAGCGATTTCATTATGAATCATTTCTTGTACTTTGACCAAATATTGCTCAGGAATCTCCTGGGCATGTTCTGATACTGTTCTTTTGCTTCTTTGATTTGAAGCTTCATCATTGTTCTCTTGATTGATTGGATTCGACATTTCTGTAAACAGAATTTATTCATTGTGAAAGAAATTTTTATTTATATCAATACTAAAATATTCGCAACAATTGTGTGACACTGAAACTAATGATACAAGTACAAGATATCTATTTTATTAATGTTTTAACACTTTTGTCGTATTCTGAGAGAATTCATAGAAGATCTCTTATTGACTTTTCCTTTTCTTTTTTCTAATCTCCAATATCTCTTTCTTGAGATTATCTATTTTACATAAGACACAATCTCAATGCTTTCTCTTAAATGGTGTTTGGGCAATCGTTAAAACGATAAATCCATGCATCTTCAGAGTGTCTTTATTCTTGAATCTTTTCTTGAGATACTATCACATATCTTGTGTGTATGCAGACCATGAGAATTTCCCCAATTCTCTTTCTAGGTCTATTCCCTTTAAAAAAATTTTATCTGGCGTTGTCTTAATGCTAATAATCTTTTGAAATCTGTCCACCTGGACCTTTTCTCACTTCATTTGTTAATGTTATCCCTACTTCCAACTTTCTTGGAAGGGTCGTTTTTGAAAGTGTGCACTTTATTTTCTTGTCATGCTACAATAAAATTTTAAAGATAAGTTCAATATTCGTGGAATTTAAAATATATCTTTTATTTATCTATATTGTCGTTTACAAGAGTACACAACATTATTGTAGTTATACTTATTTACACCTATTGTGATTCTTATCATCTATTTCTTCCAACATACAATCAATTTCTTGATTTTACTGTCCTTCTTGGCATCCTTGTTTGTCTCCTTTTCTTTTCTTTTTCATTCTTTTCTTCCATTCTATATCGTTGAGCATTGCTTCTGCTATTTTTGTAACATCGACTCCATAGCATGTTGGATTATCTATGAAGTGGTACATTCCTGTATAATCCTTACTCCGGCGTTCCTTTTGAGGATGAGAAAAGTATGGATCCTAATTTATTGGATAATTAAAATATTCATGATCCTTAGAATTTTCTTCTGGATCAGTCATTATTTCTTTTCCTTTCGGCATTATGGGCTTCTTGGATCTACTTGATCCAGCTCCATACATATGCTGATCTGGAATAATCTGAGCTAGTGAAATGTTAGTATCAAAGGAGTCCGAAATCTTCTTCCATTATTGTTTGATGCGAGTCGTCTTCACTAGATATAGGGATTGGGAGTAAAGCGGTTCCTATACACCTTTTTCCTTTACCTAAGGGAGGTTGAAATGATCCTTGGCTGGATTGATGATCGGACATCTATATGATATTAGATTGGGAATAGGATTGTGTTCCTATCTTATCCGTAACAAATTTTATTTTTCAATGATTTTATCTTAGATACTTCTAATCAAGTACCTATTTTGTTTGAACCAATATCTGTATAATAGGATTAAATCCGATCCGTAACATGTTTTATCATTCAATTATTATACATGTTGATATTCTTAATTGAATACCAATGTCTTTATCATAAACCTAATTCTGATCAAAGCCTAGGTATACTCAATACCTAATTCGCTAAGATCGATGGCTCTGATACCAACCTTTTACACCCTGACTTAGGGCCTAGGCGTGACACCCGTAGTTGGTACCTGTTTTGTAAATTTATCAGAGTTGCGGGTTATTAGCGGAAATCTTTGTTTATAATAAAATATTAATTTATTTCGAAAACTGCTTGGATAATAAATACCCAAGTATTTGATTTACAAACCTTGTTTATTTTTGTTCGTAATATTTTATTGATAAAAACTGAGCCGTCTCCACTTGCGAGCATTTAATTCCATGAATGTCTCTAATTCCTTGTTGTCTATGCTATACTTGTTTTGCTGTAATGTGGGGGGAAAATACGTCAGTAATATGCTGGTGAATCGTTGACTCTGAAAACATTTATAAATATTTGACTGACAAGATAAGTTTTTTGAACAATCTCAGCAGAAACGTCTCTTATTTCTGGGAACACGTGCCACTACTACACAGACACAATTATGTTTCTCCGGGAACTGATGCCCATTGGAGAACTTTACTTATGACTGTTTAGCCTGCGGCCACATAGCTTTGATTGAAAGACTAGATAGTTATGTTTGGATCCAGACACATATGTACTAGGTCTGAGTTGCTTTTATTATCTATCTTGTGACTTAGGTATCACGTAATCCCTTAAAATTTTAGAGATCACGTAATCTCATACACACATTTGAGTGACTGGTTTAGGATAAACAACCCGTTTATCTTAATGACTGGCTGAAAAAGGTTTAACGTATTCACATGTGATTGTGATTGTCTTTTCTGAATGATGTGGTGATCTCATTTGAAAACCCTTGTGAATGAATGATGACTGGTCTATAATAAAATTAGTTTGTATAAATATTCGGATCATCTCTTGATCCATCTACAGACCTTTAGTCTGGTTTTGATAGCTTTAAACCTTGACTGATCACTTGTTTGAATAAAATATTTAGAACCGTAGTCCTTTTATTTATTTACAAATCATGTGTTGAGTTTGTTCTTTATGAAGAAACATCTATTGATAGGTTTCTTCTTCAAGAAGAAACATTAAATGACTATAACCTTGGTATGTAAAATCTTACGTTTCTTAGTCGTGAAGAAAACTATATCTCTTGCATATGATGTTTCTTAATTGTGAAGAAACTATTTCTAACTTTATCTTCTTGTATGTAAAAGCTTATGTTTCTTAATCATGAAGAAAAATTATTTCAACTATAACCTTTGCATGTATAAAGCTTTTGTAACATATTTATGATCAAGGTTTGGGCTATACCCCTGACTATGGTCTAAGCCATACATTATAATAATAAAATAATAACTTAGGCAGAATCCCTACCTTATACGGGTATTCGGAATTTATAGGCCTATGGTTGTACGGATAGCACTTCTACTCTCTATCGCGTATTGAGGCTTAAAACGTTAGAACCTTGAGGCTTGGTACGTACTACGAGAACCGGCACACAAAACGATGGTAAACGTGTGAATTTGAGGTGTGTTTGGTGTGAATGGAATGTGTCGTACGCTTTGCTATTTATAGAAACTTTTAGACATCTTTGCGTAGCGCGAAGGTGAAAAGTATGGCGGTTCGCATCGCGCGAACTGGCCATATGTTTGCTCAGTCATCGGTAGGGTTGCCACGTGTCGCCACGTGCTGCCACGTGTCACGCATGCAGATCAGATTACTTCGCGTCGCGCGAAGAGAGACTTCGCGTCGTGCGAAGCCGTACTAAGTCGGTTAAATGTATTTTATCTTTCGTGTGGTGCGAAGACCTGAACCTGATTCATTGCGTCGCGCGAAGAATAAATTTTCATTTTCAGCCCTTATACTATCCAAAAATACTAAAGCGGCCCTTATGCGGCTCGCAGCGTTGCGAGCGTGCGAAGTGCCAAGTGCGCAATCAAAACGCCGCATTACGCCCATCTCCCGAGTCCGTGTCCGTGGCCATGCGCGTCGGGTGCTTTGCACCCTCAGCTAGGACTAGGGAGAGTGGTTAGCCACACAAGAACATTATTATGGAAACTCTCTTCCTTATAAATAGCTTCCAATTCTTCTCTTCTTTTCATGTGGGATGAAAGTTACCTTTCTTATTTACACCTATATGGAATGCTTCCATTTTCTTCAATCTTTCCATGTGGGATAGATTTTTCTTACTTCCTTAACATAAGATATTTTATTTTTTCTTATCTCGTTTTGCCCATTACTTGTCTTGTGAATATTTTTAATCCTTCAACTTTCAAAGTTGACATTTTTAGTACAAAATAATCATGGGATTTTTTTAGGATTGTTACACCTATGTGTACATATACTAATAGAACCTAAAAGCTAAACCAAGGGTTTTTTTTTGAAACCTAGATGTTAGATAAATGTTTTGGTTCTTTAGTTTTTTTTTATTTTTGCAATTTTTTTGTTTTATAATAATTCTAAAGAGGCAGCATTGTAACTATCTTGGAGAAATATGATAGACACGTGAGATTTAATGTTACAATGACCACATTGCCCCTATTTAAGGTTGTACTATATGTTTAAAAATATGTAAACTCTTAAAATCAAATACCTTAATTTGCATTTGTCTCATGCATTATATATAGTACAAAGATATGTTTTTCATATTATAATATTATATTAATCTTCATGTTTTAATATGACTTAATTGCAGTTTTGACCTCTATGGTGAGACCCAAAACACTGGAATCGACCCGTGGTATATTTTTCGCTGGTGTCACCCCTATGGTGGTCTTTTATTGCAATCGGAACCAACCGTTACTTATCGCCAGTTGCCCTTGTTAAATCCAGGGGCAAAGTCGTCTTTTCATGACAAACATAATAATAGTAGTAGTAGTAGTAGTAATAATAATAATAATAATAACAACAACAACAACAACAATAATAATAATAATAATAATAATAAAGAATTACCTAACACCCCTTCCCACCCTTTTATCACCATCTCCTTACACCTTCCGCCGCTGCCACCACCACCACAACCACCTTCCCTTTCCCGTCACCGCAAATTATCGCCACTACATACCATCGCCACCACTACCCTCTTCCCTTTCTCGTCACCCCCTTCCACTCCATGCATGAAACCTAATTGAAAACCGACATCTCCGATCCTCTCTTGGAAACCTCAGCCATTTCTTCAATCTAAAAAAAAACATTTAATACAAAACCCATAACTCAATTCATCAATCACACAAATTTCAAAAACCCCAAACATCCGATAGAATTGGAAACATTGTTATAAAGATTGCTTCTCGTACCCATCAAAGCATGGAAAACTGGTTCCACAATTGCTTTCCTGAAAAATTGTTGTTGTGATGAGTGATTGTACAGTTGAGATTCGTTAAGAACCATCTGCGGCGGATGAAATTGAACAGATTTTATAATCGGGGGTCGTGTACCAGTTAACCATGACAAATTCATCACACCATCTCATATCTGAATTCCAACGTCGTTTTCATCCACCACATCGCAAACATAACCACACTTCGAGTTGTGTTTAAAAATGCTCTCGGGACTATCTGTAACTCCCTTAGAACACAAACTCCAACCAACCTCGTTCGCCCTTAATTCGGCATACCTCCGGATAATTGTTATATGGTTTTGTTTTGTTTTCATGCAATATTTAAAAGCCCTCTATCGATTCTAATTGGTAGTGGGGTTTGATCATTGAAATTGTGGATTAGGAACACGGGTTCATATGTAATTTTGTGATGAATCTGTGACGTGTGTATTTGAATAAACAGAATCAAACTTTATCAATAATTATTTTAGTCTAGTTGGTTGCACCCTTGCGTGTGCTGTACATGATTTAGCTAGACCCAGGTTCGAAACCCATGGTGCACGGTTTTGTTATTATTTTTATTTATGGGGAACTCGTTTAACACAACGAAGGTCCAAATTGCAAGTATTAAAAAACCACATGGTTGCAAATTACAAGGGTATTATGTAAGGCCCCGAACCCGGTAGCCTTACTTTCGCGTCGGATTTACTCATAAACACAGTTCTTACAAATCAGAGTTCATTAAAACTTTCGCGGAATATAAAAACTTTCATGAAACGTTACAGCAATCCAAAACTTGCCTTAATTAAACATTCTTGTCTTTCAAAATAAACGTCAATTACATTAAAACATCTTGAGTCTTCAGATGCCAGTCTCCTATTCGCCCACCATGTGCCCGCTCAAGCTAGCTGTCTCATTCTACTCACCTGCGTGCATACTAAAAGTCAGCTACGCTGAGTGAGTTCTAGTTAATCAAGCAACTTATCATACAACCACTACATACAATATATACGTATCCGAAGACACATAGTCCACAGTCTAACATGCCACTGCTTAACCACTTAATTACCCCTATAGCTTAGCCTCTTAATTACCCCTACAGCTTAGCCACTTATGCCACTTTATGCCACTTGATGCCACTTTAATAACGAATATCGTTATGCCACCTTGCCACTTTAATAACGAAGTCACGTATAGGCTTACCCTACCACGTACTATCGTCATGCCACTAACACTCTTACTAGACTCTGCCACTTCTATCACAATCTACCCCTACTTGTCTACAACACACTTTATATCAATACAATATTTACATAATAAGCAAGTCACATCATAGAATACATACACACTAACAACCACTTGACAATCACTATCCTTGGCGATACGTGCAATATCCGAATATCGTTCACGTACCGACAAGCATTACATAATAGCTACTTGTATAACATCTATACACTTACCACTTAAGGTAAGTGTATTCACACTTTCACATCTAACCTGCTTACCTTACCACTTAGCCTCTTATTTACACCTACCACCTTGCCACTTTGCCACTTTAATAACGTATAACGTTATGCCACTTTGCCACTTTAATAACGTATAACGTTATGCCACTTTGCCACTTTAATAACGTAAAACGTTATGCCACTTTGCCACTTTAATAACGTATAACGTTATGCCACTTTGCCACTTTAATAACGTATAACGTTATGCCACTTTGCCACTTTAATAACGTATAACGTTATGCCACTTTGCCACTTTAATGACGTAGTCACGTATAGGCTTACCCTACCACGTACTATCGTCATGCCACTAACACTCTTACTACACTATTGCCACTTCTAACACGCTCTACCTCTACTTGTCTACAACATGCTTCATATCATTTACATAATAAGCAAGTCACATCATAGCAACATACCCACGTAATAACGATGGCACGTACAGGCTTTCCCTATCACGCGCTCACGTTATGCCACTAACACCCTTAGACTCTTGCCACTTCTAACACACTCTTCATATCAGTTCAGTATTTACGTAATGAACAAGTCACATCATAACATTCATACACGCTATCAACCACTTGGAATTTACTATCCTTGGCGATACGTGCAATATCCGAAGATCGTTCACGTACCGAAAAGCATTATAAAATATATACCTCGTATAAAATCTATATCATACACTTACCACTTAAGGTAAGTGTATTCACACTTCACATCGAGTATGCACACAGCCCCGAAAACATAACAAGGAAATGGGGCTAGAAACTCACCTGAACTCTGCTTCTTCCTCCGATAGTTGTAAATCCCTTCTTTAACTGAGCTCGGCTGACTGTATAAGTTACACGTATCAATACTCACCTGATTTAATCTGGTGGCCTAGTATTAGCTTACTTTTACTTATCGTTTTTAATCTATTTTCTAATCGAACTTGACTTTAGGCGAAGTTAAACCTTAGGCGAACTTGGCTTTAGGCGAAGTTGTCATCAGGCGAACTTAGCTTTAGGCGAAGTTGTCATCAGGCGAACTTAGCTTTAGGCGAAGTTGTCATTAGGCGAACTTAGCTTTAGGCGAAGTTACCAGTTAGGCGAACTTGGCCGTAAGCGAAGTTATCAATTAGGCGAACTTGGCCTCAGGCGAAGTTATCGCTTTGAAGGCGAAGTTGCCCAGTTCGCGGCGAAGTTGCCCAGTCCAGCCGCTGTTTGGTTTTATCAAGCATTTTGGCGATTTTAACACCCTTGTTATGGTTCAACATCACCCACTACGTTCCCCAACCGTTTTCGGTCATTTATACACTATAAAGCTTGGATCTTTAAACTTCAAAGATCAATAATCATACATTTTTGAGCTTGTTTGGATATCGTTTAACTTGTTTAATCACAACAAATCGCTCACCCTCTCTCGGATCTTGTTCGTTCCTCTCCTCGGCCGCCGGCGGTGTATGTGGTGTGTGTGTTTTGGGTGTGTGTAGAGATATGGATAAATGGATGGAATGGAAAGGATTGGGGTTTAAGGGGGTATTTATACTCCCTCAAGCCCATGGACCGAAGGCCCATATTTCCTTTTGGTCCATATCCAAACCCATCTAATTATCCTACTAAGTCTTCATATTTTGCTATTATTATTATCGTTCCACTAACTCGTTTATTTCACCCGACAAAATAATATATTAAATATTACTTTGAAATTTCGGGATGTTACAAGTCTCCCCTCCTTAAAGAGGTTTCGTCCCCGAAACCTAGCTTATTTCTCCAAAAGGAATACCTTTGTAAAAGGAATACCTTTTTCTTTATAATCGCACACTTTATTGAATCACCTTTGCTTTCTGGGTTATCCTTCTTACTCCTGACTTGTAGTCATCGAGCGTTGATCATGTGTTTTAGCTATTAAGGTAGCTTGTCCATGAGGCTCTCGATGTCTCAAGTCTCGTCTCGTCTTTCCAAGGGCTTCCTTTGATGCTTTTGTGACAATTTGGCAACTCTCTTAGCATATCTGACTACAAGCTCCAAGCGTGACTTCTTCTTTACTTTTTGCAGTTGGAGTCATGTTGTTTTCGTATATCGCTCTGCCTCAGATTCTTCTCGTGTCCACCTCTTTTGTAACAGTCATCTATCTTATCTCTAAGGAAACACAAATGTTATCACTCTAGGAATTATTTAGCACATGATTCGTAAGGTAAGTAGTTAATGACGTTGATCAAGTGTAATTAACTATTTGCGTTACTCCTCAGGTTCTACATACTTCCCTTCGTGATTTCACTTGTGCTTGTTTATACTCTTAAACAGTTAATCAGTTAAGATCAATTAATCCTATCTCTAACCTGCACTCATTCTTCATTTAGCAAATAAGCCAACATTAACATACATCATTTACCATACACTTTACCCTTACTGAGCTTGCTTGAGTGACACATGGCTATCTTGAACTGGCATCTTCTTTCTTTCTCATTTTAAATCTCATTCTCTGTTCGAGTCTAAGCATGTAGGATGCTTAAATCTCTCGAACTTATGCTCTGAGACCAACTTGTAAGGCCCCGAACCCGGTAGCCTTACTTTCGCGTCGGATTTACTCATAAACACAGTTCTTACAAATCAGAGTTCATTAAAACTTTCGCGGAATATAAAAACTTTCATGAAACGTTACAGCAATCCAAAACTTGCCTTAATTAAACATTCTTGTCTTTCAAAATAAACGTCAATTACATTAAAACATCTTGAGTCTTCAGATGCCAGTCTCCTATTCGCCCACCATGTGCCCGCTCAAGCTAGCTGTCTCATTCTACTCACCTGCGTGCATACTAAAAGTCAGCTACGCTGAGTGAGTTCTAGTTAATCAAGCAACTTATCATACAACCACTACATACAATATATACGTATCCGAAGACACATAGTCCACAGTCTAACATGCCATTGCTTAACCACTTAATTACCCCTATAGCTTAGCCTCTTAATTACCCCTACAGCTTAGCCACTTATGCCACTTTATGCCACTTGATGCCACTTTAATAACGAATATCGTTATGCCACCTTGCCACTTTAATAACGAAGTCACGTATAGGCTTACCCTACCACGTACTATCGTCATGCCACTAACACTCTTACTAGACTCTGCCACTTCTATCACAATCTACCCCTACTTGTCTACAGCACACTTTATATCAATACAATATTTACATAATAAGCAAGTCACATCATAGAATACATACACACTAACAACCACTTGACAATCACTATCCTTGGCGATACGTGCAATATCCGAATATCGTTCACGTACCGACAAGCATTACATAATAGCTACTTGTATAACATCTATACACTTACCACTTAAGGTAAGTGTATTCACACTTTCACATCTAACCTGCTTACCTTACCACTTAGCCTCTTATTTACACCTACCACCTTGCCACTTTGCCACTTTAATAACGTATAACGTTATGCCACTTTGCCACTTTAATAACGTATAACGTTATGCCACTTTGCCACTTTAATAACGTAAAACGTTATGCCACTTTGCCACTTTAATAACGTATAACGTTATGCCACTTTGCCACTTTAATAACGTACAACGTTATGCCACTTTGCCACTTTAATAACGTATAACGTTATGCCACTTTGCCACTTTGCCACTTTAATGACGTAGTCACGTATAGGCTTACCCTACCACGTACTATCGTCATGCCACTAACACTCTTACTACACTATTGCCACTTCTAACACGCTCTACCTCTACTTGTCTACAACATGCTTCATATCATTTACATAATAAGCAAGTCACGTCATAGCAACATACCCACGTAATAACGATGGCACGTACAGGCTTTCCCTATCACGCGCTCACGTTATGCCACTAACACCCTTAGACTCTTGCCACTTCTAACACACTCTTCATATCAGTTCAGTATTTACGTAATGAACAAGTCACATCATAACATTCATACACGCTATCAACCACTTGGAATTTACTATCCTTGGCGATACGTGCAATATCCGAAGATCGTTCACGTACCGAAAAGCATTATAAAATATATACCTCGTATAAAATCTATAGCATACACTTACCACTTAAGGTAAGTGTATTCATACTTCACATCGAGTATGCACACAGCCCCGAAAACATAACAAGGAAATGGGGCTAGAAACTCACCTGAACTCTGCTTCTTCCTCCGATAGTTGTAAATCCCTTCTTTAACTGAGCTCGGCTGACTGTATAAGTTACACGTATCAATACTCGCCTGATTTAATCTGGTGGCCTAGTATTAGCTTACTTTTACTTATCGTTTTTAATCTATTTTCTAATCGAACTTGACTTTAGGCGAAGTTAAACCTTAGGCGAACTTGGCTTTAGGCGAAGTTGTCATCAGGCGAACTTAGCTTTAGGCGAAGTTGTCATCAGGCGAACTTAGCTTTAGGCGAAGTTGTCATTAGGCGAACTTAGCTTTAGGCGAAGTTACCAGTTAGGCGAACTTGGCCGTAAGCGAAGTTATCAATTAGGCGAACTTGGCCTCAGGCGAAGTTATCGCTTTGAAGGCGAAGTTATCGCTTTGAATGCGAAGTTGCCCAGTTCGCGGCGAAGTTGCCCAGTCCAGCCGCTGTTTGGTTTCTATCAAGCATTTTGGCGATTTTAACACCCTTGTTATGGTTCAACATCACCCACTACGTTCCCCAACCGTTTTCGGTCGTTTATACACTATAAAGCTTGGATCTTTAAACTTCAAAGATCAAGAATCATACCTTTTTGAGCTTGTTTGGATATCGTTTAACTTCTTTAATCACAACAAATCGCTCACCCTCTCTCGGATCTTGTTCGTTCCTCTCCTCGGCCGCCGGCGGTGTATGTGGTGTGTGTGTTTTGGGTGTGAGTAGAGATATGGATAAATGGATGGAATGGAAAGGATTGGGGTTTAAGGGGGTATTTATACTCCCTCAAGCCCATGGACCGAAGGCCCATATTTCCTTTTGGTCCATATCCAAACCCATCTAATTATCCTACTAAGTCTTCATATTTTGCTATTATTATTATCGTTCCACTAACTCGTTTATTTCACCCGACAAAATAATATATTAAATATTACTTAGAAATTTCGGGATGTTACATATTAATTTCACGGGAAAACTAACTTTGATACTAACGACTGGTTCCGACTGTAAAAAAATAATCACCACTGGATATCAGGGAAAAATCCACCACGGAGTCAATTCCTGTCTTTTAGATCTCACCACATAAATCAAAACTACAATTAAGTCTTTTAAAATTCTTATCGAAGTCGTACGTGGTGCGGTTGTGGTCACCATAGCCTTAAAAAAATCAAACGAACACATGTTTGTTATACATAAATATTTAGATTACTTGATTCCTTGTCTGCCTTTGTTTTGTATGTTCCAACTTACATTTGAGAAATAAAAAGATATCTAAAAATTTTAAAGTTAAATACACATATATAATATTCATTTTTATATTATTATTTATGAAACTTATTTGTTTTAAGTTAAACCAACAACTAGCAATATATAATAACTTGACCCATATATTGCTAGTTGCTAAATAAGTTGACCTAAAGTTGGTTGGAATTTTTTGAAACATCTTCCCGGCAACAGCGTTAAAAACTTGATGTGCTAAAAGTAGTTTAAAAATTATTAACTAAATTAACTAAAAATAAACACTAAGTGATACTCTAGACTCTTTAAAACTCGACTAAACTACTAACCAGCAAGTGAACCGATCGACTCTAGCAAAGCTAAGTAAATCCGGATATCGAACTCACGAGACTCTCTAAATTACGTTTATTAGCTAATTAGACTCGACTACAAACACGACTTATTAATTTATATTTGTTGGGGGGGGGGAGGGGGTTATTTAAAATACTAATTTAATACTATAATTAAAAACTAATTGAGAAAACAAGTAATTTAAACGAAAGCAAAAGTTTGTTAACTAAAATAAGATTGTGATAAGAAAACTACCTAGGCTAGAATCCCCTAAATTTCAGTTATGACTTAACCGGGAAAATATTTAGTTATGGACTGGGATCGTAAAATAGACACTTAAAAGAAAACCCGAACAGGACCCCTGACCCTTCTCAAGAGACACCTATGGATTTCTAACAAATTTTAATGCACACCAGTATTAAAAATCAAGTTCCCTTACGGTCACCTAATTATTTATGATTTAGTTCCTTTATACGAAATCCTACCTACAGCGCGGAAATCAAAGGCAATTTACTATATTTAATTGATTTGATAAACAATAATAAATAATCAACCCTAAACGGACTCCTTACGAAGAACTAAATCTAGCAAGATCAAATACTAAAGACTTATAAATAACCTAGCACTTTACAGATTTTAAGTTAGCAGTACACTTAGGTTTGTTTGACAATATTATTCCTATGATCTTATCGCGAAATCAAATCATAAAATAACCAAGAACACAAAGTAATTGATCTAATAGCAACCTATCATATGACAAACAATAATCAAGGAAACTATGGAATAAAACTCATCAAACAATCCTAAATATTCATATGCATTAATTAATTATAAATAAATCTTTTACTAAACCATAAAAAACCATAACGTAAATAAATCCCAAGTCAAATCAAAACATCAAAGTATGTTCATCATAAGCCTAAGTAGTTCATGAAATTTAGCCTAACATCTTTAGTTTAAACGAAACAAACAAAGAAGAATTCATAACGGTAAATAAACTAAAACGAAAGAAATAAAGGATAAAACTCGTGTTCTTCGTCTTCAACTAATGCGCGCACCACCGGATAACTCTTTGACTCCAAAGCTACTAAAAGCTGATCTCGTAAGCCTCGGAACACCCCAAAATCGGCTGGAACTTCAGGATATATTTAAGGGTGAGTTTAGGAGTCTTTATATAGGAAACATGATGTTTAAAATACCAAAGTCGGTAGGAATTTTCTGGAACATCTCCCACGGTGATGCGCAGCGGGCCTGGGTCAAGTTATTATACAAATGGAGACAAAAATGAGAAGGATGAGAAGGATTTATAGCCACACAATAAAACCATTTAAAAAATTAAAAATAACTAAATAAAAAATCATAAATCAAAATTTAATAAAAAAACAAAAAAAGTAAAATCACAAAAATGTTTCCACCGCCTTCTTTGTTCTTAAAAAAAAGGACCATTGTGTCCTTTTGTTTATCATTATGTTTTGTATTTATTTTCGTCATTGATTGTGTTTTTTTTTCTTGACATTGTGTCTTTTTTTCTTGATATTGTGTTATATTAGTCAAAATTGTGTTATATTTTGTTCGGCATTGTGTTATATTTTGCGATTTATTGTGTCTTTTATTCATTTTCATCATTGTGTCTTTTGTCTCTGCATTGTGTCTGTTCGGAGATTTTTTTTTGGAACGAGAATGATGAGGGAAACATTTTTGTTTTTTTAATTTTTAATTTTTTTATTTATATTTTGAGTTGTGATTTTTTATTAATTTTTTGAAATTTTTTTGAGGGTTTTTTATGTGGCTACAAATCATTCTCATCCTTCTAATCATTTTTATCTTCCTTTGCATTTTAACTTTTTCCTATATATTAACTAATTTAGTATTACTACCTAGGGAGATGATCAAGAGAAAACTCATCTTTAGGGAGAAAACTTAAAAACTCTTAAAGAATTATTTTTAATTAAATATAAAAAAATATTTTCAAATTTTCGTTTTTACTATTATTCTTATATTTTGGTCTCCTTCACTCGAAAAAAATAAAAAAATTAAAAAAAATAAAAAAAACCGATGTAATGCACATACGTATTACTGTGTGAAACCGTTATATTACACATGTGTATTACTATATATTTTTAAGTTCAATAATGTTTAGTTGTATATATTCAATATTCGTGTATTGTATATGTGTAGTAGTGTTGTATTATATGGAAAAAAAATAATAAAATAAAAGTCGATGTAGTGCACATGTGCGTTAATGTTGTATTACACATACGTACTAATGTGTAATTGATGTGCATATTAGTCTTATATTGCATATATACAATAGTGTGTATCAAATATGTGCAATAGTGTTATATATTATGCAATACAAACACTTTTGCATACATGCAACGCACGCCATTACCGACGAGGTTACCGACAAGGTTTTTTTTTTTTTTTTGAACCAATAACAAAATATAAGAATAATGGAAAAAACAGAAACTTCAAAAAACATTTTAAAAAAAAGTTAAAAATAGTTTTTAAATGATTTTAGGAGTTTTTAAATTTTCCTTTTAATAGGAGTTTTCACTGTAATGGTTAAGTATAAGATTGCTTTCTCAAGCGTGTGACCAAATAAAACAAATTGTGAGTTGTTGAGGAAAATAACAATCACTTACAAGACGATATTTTTGGTAGTTGAGGAGTTTTCCATAAGACACATGTCGAATTAAATTCGTGATTTTTTTATTGTTCTTACTTCATACCCTCTCTTTTTCACTTGACATACCTTATCATATTCCATTATTTGAAGTTCTTTAAATTGTTTTCGCTTTAGAAAAAACAAAAGTTTCAAAACACTTTATTTAAAAAAAATAAAAATGTTTTATTTAACTATAAAAAAATGTTTTTTTTATTTTCAAAGAACTAAAAATGCTTACTTTGAAAAATTTTATAAAAAATTAATTATTTTAATAACATTTCTCTGGCTAGTATTTTTATTTTTAATAAAAATATATTTAAAGAATAATGATGTTGTATCTTTATTAAAACAATTAAAATTTTTTTTGTTAGATTTGGCTGCATAAGATTGTCACCTATTTTTATTACATGAGTTCGTCATTTATGGTACAGATAGCAATTATGTAAATTTTATAGCACGGATATCTTATGTGTTAATTTGTAGTATGAATTGTTCGTCTCTATTTTTATGGTACGGATTGCTTTACAAATATTATATGCACCGATTGACCTGTACATTTATTGATGTTTAAAATATGATCTTTTATGAACGTTATCATGTTTTGATTCGTTTTATTTTGTTTTTCGATGACCTAATTTGTTATATGTTTTGAGACGTATAACTCTCTCACATTGTTTTACAAGTTTGTATGCTTTACATTGGTTTGAGGTGTGTAAAATTGATCCTAGGAGAGATTCATCGTTTTAATACTGAATGATTATGGATTCATCATAAGAAAAGGAAAAAATGTCTAAAATATATGTACATGTATGAATAAATCACTGGAGACGTATGGATGAGAAGAAATATAGTCTCAACCACGTTATAGAGCACCCTTATGAACCCGTTTATTGACTCTATATTTATATTTATTGGTTAATAATTTTGATATCATGATATTTTGAGCAATGATTACAAGTTTATGCAATTAATTAAAGATACAATTTGATATTTCACAAGTTATAAATTGATATGTTATAAGTTATAAGTTTGATATGATATGTTGCGTGTTAAAAAGTTTATAAGTTATTATGTCTATGATTTTCTTATCGGCCAACTAAGCATTATGCTTATACATGCTTTTGTTTTGTTGTTTGCTTACACGTTAGGTTGTCAAGGTCCTGGAAGAATCGACCGAGGGCTCGGGAAAATTTAAAGATCAACGATTTTAATAAAGAAATAAACAAAATTCGTAATGTATATGTGATTTAATTGAA
Organism: Bidens hawaiensis; assembly: GCF_021521415.1. NCBI lineage: Eukaryota > Viridiplantae > Streptophyta > Magnoliopsida > Asterales > Asteraceae > Bidens > Bidens hawaiensis. Next base: position 547,631 of record NW_027491069.1, on the reverse strand, counting down.
AAATGTATTGTTTAATTAATGGAAATTAATGCATTGAATTCTGACCGGCTTGCTGTATAAGTCACACATCAACCCTAGCACAGACGGGGTTCTACATCGCTCGTACACATATAAGATGAAATAAGAATAATATCTTAAAAGTATTGCCAAAACCATTCAATTAACATGTTCTTAATTTAATTTAAGTATTTCTTTTTACGTAGGTTAGAAAATTAAAATAAAAGATCAATGCATAGTGATCGAGAAAGAACAACCGTAATTATAAACCGTTAACAAAAACCAAATTAAGTTATTGGATATTTGGATTAAGTAAAAGTTTAAAAGCATGATACACCATACACATAAGTGAACTGAAACAAGGGACTATTACAATATTTCAGATCTTATTATTGAACCAATATACACCTTTGTTGTCGCTATCACTTTCATCAGCCTCAACAAAGAAGCACTCTGTAGCTTCCCTCCACATTGCTTTGATTATCGGGGTATCATCGAACTGATAGTATTCTCCCAAGAAGGGTTTGATTGCTTTTGTGGCCTCCATAGCATTATAATGAGGAATGGTGAAGAACAAATGGTGAGCTACATGTGTGTCGGTGATGTGGTGCAGAACTGTGTTGAAGATACCGTAGTCCCTATCAACGGTTGACAAAGCTCCCCTAAGCCAGTTCCATTCGGTCGAGTCGTAGTGAGGCAGCGAGCGGTGCGTGTGGTGCAACCAAGTGATCACAACTAGGAACCCGTACACAATAACCAACGGAGCAAAGTAGACCAGCACTAGCCATGTGAGCCCTTGAGCCATTCCCACTTTGTACACCCCATAGCTTGCAATAAGAAGTCCGATATCGGTTAGGAGAATTTGGAACCGCTCACGATCGCTATAGATAGGACTCTTTGGGTCGAAATGATTCGCAAACTTCTCATACTTTCGGCCCGAGACATTAAAACAAACATACAACAGCCAGCCTATGGTACATAAAATAACAAGCCTTAAGAGACGGCCGGGTGGGGTGTTGAGAAGTCTGGCAGACGGCTCGAGGTTAGACTTCTTTTTTGGAACGAAAGATTCGTCGTTCTCGAGTGAGGCAGTGTTAGAATGGTGGCGACGATGGCTGTATTTCCAAGAGAAATACGGAGCAAGCATGCCTGTGTGTAGAAAGTAACCAATGGTGTCATTTAGCCATGGGTAGTCACTAAAAGCTTGATGACCACACTCATGACCAATAACCCACATGCCCATTTGGACACTACCTTGGAGGATCCAGTAAATGGGCCATGCCACGTACGAAAGAGGGGCGGAAAGGTGAATGATGTACGTGGCAGCGACGTAGTAAAACAAGGAGGAACAAAAGAGGTCGACAAAGAGGTAGGAAGAAGATCGGAGTAGAGATCTGTTGAAACAGTGTGGTGGTATGACCTTTTTGATATCACCAAGAGTGAATGGTGGTTTGGAGGATGGCGCTCGCTTGACAACTACGTTGCCGGAGTTATCTTTCTCCGTTGCACGGCCACCAGAACCCATCTTTCAACTTTTTCGGTTTAATTCAGTAAGAATCAAACTGTATAGGGTATGCTAAGAAAGGATGGGCGCTCCGATGGTATATAAAATGGTTTGTTGGGTTTGGTATTTATAGTGAGATAGATGTGGATGCTAACTATAACATTTTTAACTTTTAGTACCGTATTATATCGACTAATGAGTCCATATTTGACCCGCCACATGCTGAGTGTTGTGAGTTAGTTGCTGGATAGTCTTGGTTGCTGCTTAGAAGTTGCTAAAATTTTGAACTATTATTTAAATTTAAAAATTTGCTATCGATTTATTTTTCTTAAACGTACAACTAGTCAATTTAATTTGTGGTAAATTAAATTAATGATTTGTTCACTTAAATTCTTAACTTTTTCTTGGTTTTGTGTAATTTATATTCTCTAGGTTATACTGGGGTGTGTTAGAAAATTGTAAACAATATTCTCTCTGAATATAATCAAGATATTCATATTTATATAATCTTATCATGGACTAGCCATCTCTTTATCGTCAGGCATTAGTTTAAGGGAAAAATTTCATAATAGGTAGTTGGGCCAAATAAATATTCAAAATATGGAGGCAACATCAACTTTTCCAAAGTAGACAAGACCGATGAAAAGGGACATCTAAAATGCCTTAGGCATTGAGCAATAATAGCCGTCGCTAATAAGTGGATTGATTACCGACGGATCATGGTACGTAAATGCCTTATGAGCAATAAAAAATTTATAATTCACAGTGCTCGTGGGCAATCTTTTAGTGATTACTAACAAATTTAAAGGATTATATTTTCAGATAAGCTTTCGTGAGAAGTTGTAAAGATATGATTTCAGGTGAGATTTCTTATACTTTTCAGCTGCCGTTGATTGAAACAAGTTGGTTATGGGATTGTCAGCGATGATTTCTCAAAAATTTTGTCTTATCAATACTAATGACCCCTCACTGATATTCACATTTTTCGTTCTTGATAAGTGGTAACATTTTTCAACATCACATATTGTTGGTTGGATTGGTGTTTTATAAAATGGAATGTGTCAAATGTGATGTTTTTCAGTGTTAATGGTTAGTTCTAGAATGATGGTTTTGGAATGCATGGATCTATAACTGCCCACAAATGGTTTCCACTTGTGTGCTCAAAAGAGGTGGAAAACCTATGGTGCAAATCATCAGCATATGTTTATTTGTAATCTTTGGAAATGATAATATGTTGTCCTGGTTTTGGGTAAAATGGAGGTCAAAATTGCAAACGTAGTACAAAAATGTGTTGTAGTAAAACAACGAAATATAAAAAAAAATGGAGTGCATAAATATTTTTTATTTTTCTATAAAATTTATATAAACGTAATGTAGTACAAACATATTTGTTCATCTTTCTCCAAAAAAATTGTAATGTGGCCTAAGACAAGTTATTAGCATGTGATAAGGCCTATTAATGGTGAATTAATGGGCGAATCATCAAATGTAATTCATTGAGACATAGGGGACTTGTTCCGCTAAAATCACTTGGTATATATAAAACAAGTCATTTATACACGATAAGGCTCATTCAGGTCCATTAACGGTGGATTAATGGACTAATCATCAAGCATATGTCCTTAACACCTAATTGACTTGTTTTGACATAAAAAAACTCATTGTACCTAAAACAAGTCATTGATGCGTGATAAGGTCCTTACCGATATGAATTGGTGCACATACGTATCATCATATATATACATGCTCTTAACACCTATTTCACTTGTTTGATCTAACTTAAGATTTCTTGTTGTAACATAATATAAGTTATTCCACGCGCATGTCATGGTCCATTAATAGTGAATTATCTATCGGACTTATCATCAAACGTAGATCATTAATACCTAAGACTTGTGTTGACCTAAAATTTCTTGCTAAAATCTAAATCAATTCAGTAACACTGATAAGGCTTGTAAATAGTGAATTAGTGGACTAGTGATCAAACTCAAGTCACTAACACATGTTACTATTTTTATGCAAGTCGTTCGTTGTTCGTCGATTTGAATGACACGTACTAAACAAAAGGCAGGGAAACAACCGTGACCTCTTTCCCCGTTCTTTTAATTCTATTTGTTACCCTAAATCAAAATTCGCGAACCACCATTATTCCCTTTTAGAATCATCACCCCCGCATTTCACTATCGACAGCACTTTCTTCTTCCTTGTGAACCACAACCTCCGCTACCACAACCCATCTCCCGATATCTCTCGCCACACTTGGAACAAATGCCTTACGGGTGATTAAAAATTTAAAATTCGCAGTGCTCTCTGGTCATCCGTTAGCGGACTGGTCTAGCTTAGTGTAAATTATTGTCTAATCCAATATCTTCCGGCCAAAAGCTTTCTCGATAACTCTTTCCTTTTAGTTTCAACCAAAGTTTCAATAGAAACATAACGATCGATGCTTGATGGCAATTAAATTGTATTTGGATGTATCTTAAGGGTATTATTACCCATGGGCTGGCTATCTCTTCCATCTACGACTACTATTCACACCCACGCCAAAGTCCATCTGGCCGGTTGCCATGATAATCGTCGCTTGATTACCGATTAGTGTGCCTTCCTTGGCTTCTTAGAGTGTAAAACTCAGCCACATTTGTACTAACTGTGTAAATTAAATTGAAAACCAATAGCACATTGAGACTTTTACTGATTAGACATTGAATAAAAGCCTACTACTTTTACGCCAATTAGACCAGCAACCAATAACACGTCAAACTTAGAGTAAAACTAACCGATCGTGTAAATTAAAATTAACATGTAACACATTGGGTCACGTCATTCAAATAAGGGCATGATAATTACAAAAGGTGTATGCCGTCGATAAAACCCCAATCTTCTTGCAGTGTGCCAGTATGAATTTGTTTTGTAAATGAACACACCTACTATTCTTTTAAAAAGTTGGGTTATTGTGCCTTCCTTGGCTTCTTAGAGTTTCAAGAACCCACAATTGTCATTTATGAAATTTTCTACGGAAGGATTTTTTTCATCAACATTAATAAGACGAATTGTACATCATCAAATTGGCTAGCGATGATATATTAATAACATATATTTAGGTTACAGTAACAAACAACAATACAATGAATTAATGCCAATAAAAGAACATGATCTTTTATCATGAACCATGTCTAGTTTACAATTCTTACATCTTATTGTTAAACCAATAAACACCCTTGCTGTTATCTTCACCTTCATCAGCCTCAACAAAGAAGCACTCAGTAGCTTCCCTCCACATTGCTTTGATTATTGGGGTGTCGTCAAACTGATAGTATTCTCCTAAGATGGGTTTGATTGCTTTTGTTGCTTCCATGGCATGATAATGTGGGATAGTGAACAACAAATGGTGGGCGACATGTGTGTCAGTGATGTGGTGAAGAAGTGTGTTTAATATACCGTAATCCCTATCGATTGTTGACAACGCTCCTCTCAACCAGTTCCACTCGGTACTGTCGTAGTGCGGCAACGATCGGTGAGTGTGGTGCAACCAAGTGATGACAACCAGGAACCCATAAACGATCACTAAAGGAGCAAAGTATACCAACACTAGCCAGGTGAACCCTTGAGCCAATCCTAGCTTGTAAAGTCCATAACTTGTTGCAATAAGTCCAATGTCAGTCACTAGTATTTGGAACCGCTCGCGATCGTTGTAGATTGGACTCTTTGGGTCAAAATGGTTGGCAAATTTCTCATACTTTCGGCCGGAAACGTTGAAACAAACGTACAAGAGCCAGCCAACGGTGCATAAAATCACAAGACGGAGGAGACGCCCTGGTGGGGTGTTGAGCAGTCTTGAAAAAGTATTTAGGCTAGACTTCTTCTTGGGGACAAATGATTCATCATGATCGAGTGAACCCGTGTTGGAATGGTGACGACGGTGACTGTATTTCCAAGAGAAATACGGAGCAAGCATGCCTGTGTGTAGAAAGTAACCAAAGGTGTCATTTAACCATGGATACTCACTAAAGGCTTGGTGCCCACACTCATGCCCAATGACCCACAAACCCATCTGGACAGTACCTTGAAGGATCCAGTAAACAGGCCATGCAACGTACGAAAGAGGGGCGGAAAGGTGAACGATGTATGTGGTGGCAACATAGTAAAACAAGAAGGAAAAAAACAGGTCGACAAAAAGGTAGGATGAAGATCGAAGCAGGGATCGATTAAAACAGTGTTGTGGTATGGCTTTCTTTATGTCACCAAGAGTGAATGGTGGTTTGGACGATGGGGCTCGCTTTACGGATTTGAAGTTGGAATTAGTTCTGTCTATAGCATTGCCACCGGAACCCATCTGATCAATAAATTATTGAAAGATCAATATCAATCTTTTAAGAAAACTGTTGTTTTAGGAGTTTGATATGCACTGCTGATATGATTTGCAGCATGAACTCTAGCTTATTTATACTGTTAGATCTCAGTTATTTTTATGATAACCAACGAAAATTTTGGATCATATTTGACTAGCTGGTGCAAGTTGTTTGAAGACTCGTATCTTTCTGTGAAGTTGCTAATATGTAGAGCACATGCAGAAATGTAGGCAAGCACACTTCGCTCTCCTTAGTCCGGCCACCAAACTTGACCATTGAAAACAACTATTTGTTTAAAAGGAATATTTAGAAAATTAGTTTTGAGAAAAAGACTGACAGTATTAAGACCATCCTTGAGGTGGGGTTTTTATTAAAAGATGTTTTAATCTTGTGGTTTGTAATTATGTCTATATTTAACTTATGCTTTTTTACATTATAACTTTTCTATTATTATTTTACTTAAGATTATCATGACTGAGACTGACTAACAGTTATTAACTTATTTAGTTAATATGTCGGCGCTTAGGATTTAAGTGCTTCATACAAGTCGAAAAAAATGCCCTTAGACGCAAACGAATTATATAAACAACTTTTTTGTAACTAATTATAAACTTTATATCCGTTGAAAGTTTTACACCGTAAAAGGTCATGATCTTTAGCCTTTTAGGACTTTCATTAAAGTAAGTGTTATCATCTATTGTAAACAAAGCTCATGATAGGTCTTTGGAAATATTGTCCCGATTTCCCCATCCATGGCTCGTGGCAACCTTGGTATTGATGCATCGCTTAAGCAATGTTAGAAAACATATTGGACTCCTTGGTCCCTATCTTTGCACATTTAAGCCACATTATTTTTGTAACAAGATTCACCAACGTCCCACGATAGTTTACATTTATGATTTATAAGCAAACATTGGCACTTCTAAATATCCTAAAGGCATTGTCAGTAACTGGAGAAACACGGGTTCACCTTTCGGTCTAATTACTTCGTTCTTGGGCTGAGATCAAGTATTTCCCACGGGTGTTAGATGTAATCCGGTCAATCTGAGTGTAACCACCTGAAAACAGAACACCGTGAGCTCTTTACGAGAAGAAGAGGGGGTCTTCTCATACCACCCTCCGGCATAAGAATCTATATGGGAGACTGAGTAAATAATAAATACAAGTTATCACAGCGCACTAGTAAGTGTTCTCGCCTAGAAGTTCTGATCCCTTTACCATTGAGGTTTGAGTGATATTTATAACCGGATTGAAGGAGAGAAGGTGTGGGCCGACTGCCATGTCAGGAATTCCACCAATCAGAGAGTTCCCACGTGCATCTGGAAGGTTGGTGGGTAAAGCAGATGACTGATGGTGATGTTTGTACTATGTAGCACTATTAACTGTGTGTGTCACTTTCTTATTGGTTGGGTGTCCATTTCAGTAAGATACTTCCTTTTTGCACCATACCTAGAAAGATCTTTGGCGCTATGTTTCCTGAGGTGTCAGGGAATGTTTGGCGCCTTAAAGGATGTAACGCAACGCCTAAAGGTGCGCTTTAGCGCTTGGGTGGGTTTGGCACCCTACCTCTTTAGACGTAACACAACGCCTAAAGGTGCGCTTTGGCGCTTGGGTGGGTTTGGCACCCCACCTCTTCAAGTCCCCTCAGTCCATTGTTTTTTTCATGTGGTAATATTAGGAAAAATTATGGACTGATGAGGTGATGTGAGTTGCCCCTAGAGTTTCTCCCGCTGGAAAGTTTTTTAGTAACCTTCATCCACAATACGTTCCTGACAAAAGGTGTCCCTAGAGTTTCTCCCACTATTTTCTCCCGCAGGTAATGTCACACCCCGACCAACGAAGGAGGAAACGTCGAGGCGCGACATGATTGCTCATTGCACAATGACACTATAAAGTTACAATATTTAAACAACTCATTTAAATCCATATCATCATAAATAACACAACAATTGTTCATACAAAATGCCAAATAGATAGATAAACAAATAACTTGTTCTTTTATTTTCTACTATCCTAAAGCCAAGATAATAAGTTTCTTCAAGTAATCCAATCAAGCTAACATCAAACCTGTAACATTGCATAAAATAGAGTTTGTCAACACGAAGGTTGGTGAGCAATTTTCATAGTTTTGGACAATAAGTATATAGTATGAAATCCACAACTACTATATGAAAACAATAAATAATAACAACAATTTAGATAATAAAACCGTCAATAAGAATACATTAACGAACCATCAATAAGAATACATTGACGACAATAATGAAATCGTCAATAAGAATACATTGACGACACATTTCTATATGGGGGTACCATATATACTCGGAATTAACGTATGATCATACTTTGATGAGGCTACCCGTCTTAGCATTCAAGAGGCTACCCGCCTTAGCATTCAAGAATTTGCACATAATCATGTAAAGCATATAACACCAAATCGAGCATTTATTTAAGTAAACATATACAATACGTTTTGTGGTTTAAGACTCAAGTATAAATCATTTGAATTTGAATAAGTATGCAATGACACCCCCAAAACGAAAGATGGAAAACGGGGGATGAAAAAGTACTCACATTAACAAGTAACTTGAAAGATAGTGTCGTGAATAATCAGAGAGATCGGTTTAACGAGCAAGACCTATATTAAACGGGTCTTGTGTTAGTAGGTAGTCTTGGAAGGGTTTAAAATAAAATACATGACAAATAAAGTAAATAAATAAAGTTTAGGATTTAAAATGTAAATATTTGAGAAATTAAATAAACGAGTTTTGTAAAATAAGTTTACTCAAAACCGGGTCTCGGTATTCTATTCATTAGTTTTTTTCTTTTTTTTACTCAACCTATGTTAAGTAATAATGTGGGTTAAAATGCGATATTGCAAAACCCTTGGTTATAAGAATACCAAAACGAGGTTTAAACGAGTGTTCGGGTTTGTCGGTTCGAGACTTGATAATTGACCAAGCTCACAGTTAACTTCCCAAAATAATAAATGTTATGAGATAACTCAATAAAATCAAAATAGACTTAACCAAGTATGTAGTTCTATTGTGAAGAACCTTAACGTTCGTTAAGCGAGTATACGACCTTATCGGTTCGAACTTGTTATAAGATCAAGTTGGTTACCGACATGCCAAGTATGTTTAGAAATTAACTAAAATTGATTTAAAATATAATCTTGAAGAAAAATATGAGTTTTGGTGGCTAAAAACACACTTGTGTGTCTTAAGCGAGTGAACTCGGTTTAGTTCGGTTTTTGGTTCGGTCCTTGACTCGGAAAAAGACCGAGGATGGTTACCACATACCCAATTACCATGGAACTTGTAAAATAACTTATAAATAATAACACTCAAGTTTTACATTCAAAAAGTTAACAATAAAGCTTTTAAACAAAAGTTCGGTTTTTGGTTCGGTCCTTGACTTGGAATAAGACCGAGGATGGTTACCACATACCCAATTACCATGGAACTTGTAAAATAACTTATAAATAATAATACTCAAGTTTTACATTCAAAAACTTAACAATAAAGCTTTTAAACAAAAGTTCGGTTTTTGGTTCGGTTCTCAACTCGGGATGAAACCGAGGCTAGTCACCACATACCCAATACCATGGAACTTAAAAAATATGAGCAATAAACTAAAATATGTAGAAGTTAAGCAAGTATAACAAGTTATATGGTTAGATTTGTTAAATATATAAACAAGGACTACAAAGTCCTCCATGTAACCTTGCCTTACTAGCCCGACATTTCAACCGGCCGAGACCGGAGAAATGAAAGACCGAAGGTAAACAAGGAGTGCATATTATGTATATGTTGTAATATCAAGCTTTAAGTATTGAGAAGTTAGTTAAAATGAAATATTAGCTTATGAAGAACAACCTTAGAATTCAAGAATTTGAGAGAGAAATGAAGAAATGAGCAAGCACAAATGAAGAAGATGGGTGTGTATATATAGGGTAAGTTGAATGGGTCTTTCGTAAAGGGTGTTTCATGAAAATGGGTTGGTTATAGACCCAAGAAAGCACAAACTACAAATGGGTCCTTCAACTCTCCATTTTGGTAGTTTTAGTCCCCGGAGTTCGTTTTGAGCGTTTTCGGGGAATTTTTAGAACCGAAAAGGGTGTTTTTTTTTATCCAACAACTATAAAACAAATATTTAACATACAATTCATCATTTTGATAATATCGAAAGGTTCGGGATACAAAACGGGTCGGGTTTACATTAAGAATACAAGTATAAAATAACCCGAAATTGAAAAATGTCACAGTATCCCCTACTTTAGGAAATTTCGTCCCGAAATTAAGATGATGTAAATAAATATGGATATTTCTCCTTCATCGAGTCTTCTCGTTCCCATGTAAACTCCGCGCCACGCCGTGATTCCCATCGAACTTTAACTAACTTAATGTGACTTCGCTTGGTTTTCTTTTCATTGCGGTCCATGATTTCAACGGGTCGTTCAACCATAATCATTGATTCATTGACTTGTACTTCGTCAAGAGGTATATGGAGACTACCTTCGGCTAAGCACTTCTTGAGATTTGAAACATGAAAGGTCGGATGAACACCGGTAAGTTCTTCCGGTAGTTCGAGTCGGTAGGCTACTTTTCGACTCGCTCAAGAATCTTGAATGGGCCTACGAAATGGGGAGCTAGTTTTCCTTTCTTTCCAAAACGAACAACTCCTTTCCAAAGGGATACCTTGTGAAGGACGAGATCGTCGACATTGAATTCAATCGGCTTTCGCCGTTTGTCTGCGTAGCTCTTTTGTCGACTTCTAGCGGCAAGTAGTTTCTTGCGAATTTGGTCGATACAGTCGGTGGCTTCTTGGACCATTTCGGGTCCGGTAATTTGAGCTTCACCGATTCCGTTCCAACTAATCGGGGAACGACATTTGCGACCGTAGAGAGCTTCGAAAGGAGGCATACCGATGCTAGAATGGAAACTGTTATTGTAAGAGAATTCAATGTAAGGAATGTGAGAATCCCAATTCCCAACGAAATCGAGTACACACGCTCGAAGCATGTCCTCAAGTGTTTGAATCGTACGTTCGGATTGTCCATCTGTTTGAGGATGATAAGCGGTGCTAAGATCAAGACGAGTTCCTAAGGTTTCTTGAAGTGATCGCCAAAAATGAGACGTGAATCGAGCATCACGATCGGAGATGATAGTCAAAGGTAAACCATGGCGACACACGATTTCGCGAACGTAGATTTGGGCAAGTTGCTCAACGGAGTATTTTTCTCGAATTGGAATAAAGTGAGCGAACTTGGTTAATCGGTCAATAATCACCCAAATGCTATCGTTGCCTTTTTGTGTAGTGGGTAGTTTCATTATAAAGTCCATAGCAATGTATTCCCATTTCCATATGGGGATTGGTGGTTGCTCGAGTAACCCAAAGGGTTTTTGATGTTCGGCTTTGACTTTAGAGCAAGTAAGACATTTCGAAACGTACGTTGCTACGTCTTTTTTCATACCCGGCCACCAAAAGGTAGAACGAAGATCGAAATACATTTTATCCGCACCGGGATGAACATAATATCGTGACTTGTGAGCTTCATCGAGTATGCAAGTACGAAGGTCATCGCGATCGGGAACCCATAAACGATTGAGATAATACAATAAGCCATCGGGTTTTGTTTCGAGTTGAAGCTCGGCTCCACATGACATTTCGTCGTACATGTTGCCTTCGTCAACGGAGGTACGTTGGGCTTGATAAATTTTGGCTTGGAGATCGGTTTGAACGGTGACGCTAAGAAGCAAGACGGATTTGACTTTAACCTTTCTACTAAGGGCGTCGCCCACGACATTCGCGTTACCGGGATGGTAGCGAATTTCGCAATCGTAGTCACTAATTAACTCAGCCCATCTTCGTTGTCTCATATTGAGATCTTTTTGGTAAAAAATGTGTTGAAGGCTTTTGTGATTGGTAAAAACTACACATTTCGTTCCGTAAAGGTAATGTCTCCAAATTTTGAGTGCGAAAACGACGGCACCAAGTTCAAGATCGTGAGTCGTGTAGTTCTTCTCGTTGACCTTGAGTTGCCTTGAAGCATACGCGATAACTTGACCTCGTTGCATGAGAACGCAACCGAGACCTTGATGAGAAGCATCGCAAAATACTACAAAGTCGTCGTTTCCATCGGGAAGGGTTAGAACGGGAGCATTGCAAAGCATGTGTTTAAGAGTATTAAATGCTTCTTCTTGTTTGGATCCTCATTCATAAGGCTGTCCTTTGTGAGTTAGGGAAGTGAGGGGTAAAGAGATCTTGGAAAAATTTTGGATGAAACGCCGATAATATCCGGCCAAACCAAGGAAAGATCGAATTTCCGTGGGTGTAGTCGGAGTCTTCCAATCTTTGACGGCTTTGATTTTTGCGGGATCAACATGAATACCCTTGTCGTTGACGATGTTTCCCAAAAATTGAACTTCCTCTAGCCAAAATTCACATTTTGAGAATTTGGCGTAAAGTCGTTCTTTTCTTAAGACTTCGAGAATGAAACGCAAGTGATGCTCATGCTCGGCTTTGGATTTAGAGAAGATGAGAATGTCATCAATAAAGACAATAACGAATTTATCTAGAAACGGTTTGCAAATGCGGTTCATGAGATCCATAAATACCGCAGGTGCATTGGTTAACCCGAAGGGCATGACCAAAAATTCGAAATGTCCATATCGAGTACGGAATGCGGTTTTTTGGAATGTCTTCTTCGCGAACACGTAACTGATGATATCCCGATCGAAGATCGATTTTGGAGAAACACGTTGCGCCTTGGAGTTGGTCGAAGAGGTCGTCGATTCGTGGAAAAGGATAACGATTTTTGATAGTAAGTTTATTGAGTTCACGATAATCGATGCACATGCAAAATGAGCCATCTTTCTTTTTCACGAAGAGGACGGGAGCGCCCCAAGGAGAGGAGCTTGGACGAACAAATCCTTTGTCGGAAAGTTCTTCGAGTTGGTTTGATAACTCTTACATTTCCGACGGGGCTAAACGGTAAGGAGCCTTGGCCACGGGCATTGCGCCGGGCACAAGATCGATTCGAAATTCAACCAGACAAATGGGTGGAAGACCGGTAACATCATCTGGAAAGACGTCGAGGAAATCACAAACAATGGAGATATCTTGGATTTTTCTTTCCTTGTGGTCTTTTACCACCGCTTGGGCTAGGAACGGAACATACTTTTGGCGTAAGTATTTTTGCGGTTGAGAACATGACATGAGATTGAGCCTTTTAGGAAACATTTTTTCGTAGACCTTGACAGTTTTACCGTTGACAAGCGGAATCCGAATGAATTTATCATAACAAACGACTTCGGCACGGTGTAAAGATAACCAATCCATGCCAACTATGACATCGAAACTTCCTATTTGCATCGGAATGAGATCGATGGAGAATTTACGCTTACAAAGAGTGAGAGAACAATTACGAAGGACCGAGTTTATGGTGATAGAATTTCCATTGGCGACTTCGACAGAAAAGGGTCGAGAAAGTTTAGTGCGAGGTACGGCAAGAGTAGATTCAAACTTTAATGAAATAAAATTCTATCGGCACCCGTATCAAATAATATAGAAGCCAAATGCTCGTTCACTAAAAACATACCGTTCACAACATCGTTTGCCACTTGGGCTTGATTAGCATTCATCATAAAAGCTCATCCTTGGTTACCGGGATTTCCTTGAGGTGCATGAGGTGGTGGAGGAGGAGGTGCTTGGATGGCTTGCATGGGTTGGATGAGTGGTGCATTGAGTTGGGGAAGTTGAGGTTGATAGGTTTGGACTTGGTAGGCTTGGGTTTGATAGTAGGGTATGGTTACGGATTGGGCTTGGTTTGCAAAAGTGAGTCGTGGGCAATTGTTGCGGAAATGATTTGGGTCACCACAGTTAAAGCAAGCTCGGGGTTGTTGAGGAGGGTTTTGCGGGTAAGGTGCAAAGCGGTTTTGGGTGTTTTGTGGAGTGGTTCTTGGTTTGTTGGGTTGAGTACGTTGTGCGGAACGACATGTGTTATTTAGATGGCCTAAACGGTTACAAATGGTGCAATGGCGACAAGGTAAGTGAGATGGGTGATGAAGTTGACAATTGTTGCATAGTGGAAAAGTACCGGTATAGGGTTTTCGATTTTGTGGGGGAGCTTGGGGTTGTTGTTGCGGTTGCGGTTGGGTAACGACATAGTTTCGGTGGTTTTGTTTGGGTTTCTTTTTGTTGTTGTGGCGGGAAGAGTTTGAGTAGTTGATGGCTTGAGGTTGTGGGTCAACTTTGGCTTGAGGTGCGGGTTCGGTTTTGCTTTTATCACTTTTCTTCTTGATGGTTAGGGTACCCGCCTTAACATGGTTCTCCGATAGCGCACCGGCTAGAGTAATTGCATCCTCAAGGTTCTCGGGTTTGCTACTCATGACTGAGTCCCGAATTAGCATGGGTAAACCCCCGATGTATTTCTCGATTTTACGTTCGAGCGGGGTAACCAAATGAGGTACAAGGGTGCTCAATTCATGAAAACGGAGCGAGTAAGCGGCATTATCACCACTTTCTTGTTTCAATTCCCAAAATTCGGCTTCAAGCTTTTGGAGCTCGTGTTTGGGACAAAACTTCTTCATCATGAGTTCCTTAAGTTGGGTCCATGGAAGCGCCATGGCAATTTCCACCCCTTGGAGATGCATAACACTACCCCACCACGTAAGAGTAGTTTCCTCAAACATGCTCGAAGCGAAATTAGTTTTCTTCGCTTCTGGGCACTCGCTGTGTCGGAACACACTTTCCATCTATTCAAACCATTGCAACAAGGTAGTCGCACAGTTCGTACCAAGGAATTTGGTTGGGTTAGCACCAGTAAATTGTTTATACAAGTAGAGAGCGGGTGTGGGTTCAACGGGTGCTACAACGGGTGGAGGTTGGTTTGCTTGCAAGTGAGTTAGGAGTTTGGGAATCACAGCGGCGACTTGTTCGGCTACTAAAGCGGCCATCTTGCGTCTGGAGTCCTTGCGGTAGTGGCGTCGTAGCGGACGCATTCTAAAAATTATAAAGAATTGTAGTGAGTTTGAGGGCATTGAGTTTAAAATAGAAGATGTATGTAACCATTTTTTTTACATGAATCCTATTGTCATAAGGATGAGAATGTTAGTAGAAATAAAGTTTATACATAAACCAAATGATAAAAACGTATATATAAGTATATGTTTCAAATTTCGAGAATTTAAAATTTGGACGTTTTGAAGTGTTGAAATTTGTATATAGTCGGAAAAATCGTACATGAACCACCATGATTTGATATTCCGAAAAAAAAACAACAAAATTTCTTGTAAACATATATATAGTTGGGAAAATCGTACATGAACCACCATGATTTGATATCCCGGCAATAAAAACTTATGTAAAAGTAATATATATGGAGTCGAACATGTGCACGTATCACCACATCTTTCATGTTGTTGACTTAAATCATGATAATAACATACAATAAAACGGAGATACAACGAGATGTTAAAAACACTTGTCCACGTATCACCGTGGCTTTTATGTTTTCAACACCAAAAATAAGGAGGCGACCGGAACGCTCGCATACGACAATTAAAGTGTCGGCTCATATAACTCGAGTTGCTTGACCTAGAAACCAACACTAAACCCAATCATCCTAGGTAAGTAAATCACCTTCGATTCTTGGAATCTTTTTGTCAAATGATCGAATCAAGTGTTTCGTTCCCTACGGTCGTCACAAAAAAAATAATAGAACCTAGCTTTAAGGAGATCGTAAACAACGAGATCCAAGTTAAGCTTGTGATCCATAAAACACAATATAAAAACTAATGTTTTGTTTTAAGGTAAAAATACCTTAGAATACTATTGAAAGTGTGTGTATGTGTACATTTATGATGAGATAGATTTTTAAACAAGTTTATAAATAATTAAAAAAATGCAATAAACAATCAAGTAGGGTAAACACGTATGAGCACATGTATAGGAACCGTAGAGCATAAACTATACTAGGATGTTACTTCTAACCACCTATCCTATAGTCGATGGCTCTGATACCAATCTGTCACACCCCAACCAATGAAGGCGGAAACGTCGAGGCGCGACATGATTGCTCATTGCACAATGACACTATAAAGTTACAATATTTAAACAACTCATTTAAATCCATATCATCATAAATAACACAACAATTGTTCATACAAAATGCCAAATAGATAGATAAACAAATAACTTGTTCTTTTATTTTCTAATATCCTAAAGCCAAGATAATAAGTTTCTTCAAGTAATCCAATCAAGCTAACATCAAACCTGTAACATTGCATAAAATGTAAATATTTGAGAAATTAAATAAACGAGTTTTGTAAAATAAGTTTACTCAAAACCGGGTCTCGGTATTCTATTCATTAGTTTTTTTCTTTTTTTTTACTCAACCTATGTTAAGTAATAATGTGGGTTAAAATGCGATATTGCAAAACCCTTGGTTATAAGAATACCAAAACGAGGTTTAAACGAGTGTTCGGGTTTGTCGGTTCGAGACTTGATAATTGACCAAGCTCACAGTTAACTTCCCAAAATAATAAATGTTATGAGATAACTCAATAAAATCAAAATAGACTTAACCAAGTATGTAGTTCTATTGTGAAGAACCTTAACGTTCGTTAAGCGAGTATACGACCTTATCGGTTCGAACTTGTTATAAGATCAAGTTGGTTACCGACATGCCAAGTATGTTTAGAAATTAACTAAAATTGATTTAAAATATAATCTTGAAGAAAAATATGAGTTTTGGTGGCTAAAAACACACTTGTGTGTCTTAAGCGAGTGAACTCGGTTTAGTTCGGTTTTTGGTTCGGTCCTTGACTCGGAATAAGACTGAGGATGGTTACCACATACCCAATTACCATGGAACTTGTAAAATAACTTATAAATAATAATACTCAAGTTTTACATTCAAAAAGTTAACAATAAAGCTTTTAAACAAAAGTTCGGTTTTTGGTTCGGTCCTTGACTCGGAATAAGACCGAGGATGGTTACCACATACCCAATTACCATGGAACTTGTAAAATAACATATAAATAATAATACTCAAGTTTTACATTCAAAAAGTTAACAATAAAGCTTTTAAACAAAAGTTCGGTTTTTGGTTCGGTTCTCAACTCGGGATGAAACCGAGGCTAGTCACCACATACCCAATACCATGGAACTTAAAAAATATGAGCAATAAACTAAAATATGTAGAAGTTAAGCAAGTATAACAAGTTATATGGTTAGATTTGTTAAATATATAAACAAGGACTACAAAGTCCTCCATGTAACCTTGCCTTACTAGCCCGACATTTCAACCGGCCGAGACCGGAGAAATGAAAGACCGAAGGTAAACAAGGAGTGCATATTATGTATATGTTGTAATATCAAGCTTTAAGTATTGAGAAGTTAGTTAAAATGAAATATTAGCTTATGAAGAACAACCTTAGAATTCAAGAATTTGAGAGAGAAATGAAGAAATGAGCAAGCACAAATGAAGAAGATGGGTGTGTATATATAGGGTAAGTTGAATGGGTCTTTCGTAAAGGGTGTTTCATGAAAATGGGTTGGTTATAGACCCAAGAAAGCACAAACTACAAATGGGTCCTTCAACTCTCCATTTTGGTAGTTTTAGTCCCCGGAGTTCGTTTTGAGCGTTTTCGGGGAATTTTTAGAACCGAAAAGGGTGTTTTTTTTTATCCAACAACTATAAAACAAATATTTAACATACAATTCATCATTTTGATAATATCGAAAGGTTCGGGATACAAAACGGGTCGGGTTTACATTAAGAATACAAGTATAAAATAACCTGAAATTGACAAATTTCACAGGTAAGATCTTCTTTTGTTAGGAACGTATTGTGGATGAAGGTTACTAAAAACTTTCTTTCGGGCGGGAGCCTCTATGGCGGAGGGTTGTTTGAAACCCTCCTTAGGCGGAGGTTACTAATCCTCTTCTGCCTCTGGAAGTCGTAATTTGCCGAATAGGGTCGAAAAATTGTTTATATAGTGCAAACCCTAATTTTTGCCGACTTTAAGCATCTTTGCGTATCGCGAAGATGTTCTGACCTGCTTCTTCGCGTATCGCGAAGGACAAAATAGTCGCGTCTGATTTCTGAAACTTCGCGTATCGCGAAGTTGCCCCTCCTGCATCTTCGCGTATCGCGAAGATGCAATTTCACTAGAAATAATATTTTATTCTCTTTAATGCCTCGTGATGCATGCACTTCCAATCTCTCACTTCTAAGCCTTCATTCCAAGCCCGTAAATATCCTCGATAAGCTCCATAGCTTCCAAGTTCCTAAAAACACATTACAACTCTTGAAGTACCAATGTTCATTCATTTATTTAACTAAAATTAACTAATTAATATATAAAATTAACTTACTTTTACCCAACCATCAAAGGTTATTTAAGACGTTCCTTTGGCGGGAGCCTTTTTAATGGAAGTTTATTGAAAACATTCCTTTGGCGGAAGCCTTTTTTTAGCTGAAGGTTATTGAAAACCTTCCTTAGGCGGAAGCCTTTTTGGCGGGAGGTTATTAAATACCTTCCTTAAGCGGAAGCCTTTTTCAGTGGAAGGTAATTGAAAAACTTCCTTAAGCAGAAGCCTTTTTCAGCGGAAAATTATTGAAAACCTTCCATAAGCGGAAGCCTTTTTTGGCGGAAGGTTATTGAAAACGTTCTTTAGGCGGAAGCCTCTTTCAGCAGAAGGTTGTTGAAAACCTTCCTTAGGTGGACTACACTTGTGTGTTTTGTTGAATTTTCACTCGTTGAGCAGTTTTGCCACGTGGAAATAGGCTGGAAAATTCGAAATTGTTGATGGAAGAGATAAGGGCATGTGAGTGATGGGACGTGGAGTGACAGTTACTTTTTGCAGGCAATTTTTTCGTCAGTGCCAGGCGCGTGGGCGAGAATCCCGGTGAAACGCCCAGCTGTAACATAGCTAATAATTTGTTCCTTATACGTGGCGCCATTTGGCTGGACCACCAGTTTTCCTCTCCTTAATATCTCCCGCATCGTATTTATTACAATGAGTATATAAAGAGGAGTTGCCCTTAATTTTCTCACTATTCTTTCCATATCCTTCTAACTTTTCTCCCTCCGACGAGAGATTCCGGTAAAATATTCATCTTCTCCAGCAAATATTTCCCCGAAATCCTTCGGTGTAATCTACTGTTTTACCTCATGACTGGTCCTTCTCATCAGGAGAAGGAGAAGGGACAGAAAAAGCCTCTTATGATGGAGTTCGTTGGCTGTCAGATGTCTCGTTCCGATTTCAACGAGGTGGTCAAGGATTACCGGATCAACCCTATGTTCGAGCTGGAGCTATCGGCTCCCGGCAAGACAGTGAAAGAACCTCCTCCTAGAAATATTGTTGTTTACAAAGTGTTCTTCATGATTAGCAACTTCCGGCTGCCAATCACTCGGTTCTTGCTGGATGTTTTGGATGCCTTTGGGTTGCACCTGACCCAGATTCATCCACTCGGGATGGTGCGCCTTCGCCATTTCGAGTTTACTTGTCACTGTTTGGGGAGCCCGAGGGTTGGTACAACCTGTACACCCGGTCGGGAGCAAAGGCGATCGTTGGGGATGTGCCTAAGAGTTTGCATGAGTGGAAGAGCCTCTTCTTCTACATTTCTCCGTGCGTAGTCCCTCGTGCGATGCGCTTCGCTGAGAGCAAGGAGTTGCCGGAGCCCAAACTGGTTCCTTATTCCAACAAGGACAGGTATAATACTTTGAAGGGTAGCCTGTCTCCAATCCGCATGTATCCCAAACGAGCGGTGTGCTCTTTGAGATGATTCGCATCTGGGATGATGCGATGAAGGTGTCGATCATTAAGAACGGCAGGCAAGATAACATTCTGTCCTTTTCATTTAAGGATTTTACTTCATTGTATTCTGACTTCACACGTGGTTCTTGTTGCAGCCATTTTATTTGTTCTTTATTTTGCAAAGGTGGAAGGCCCGCTGTTCTTGTTGCAGCAGGCGCCAGAGGGTACGAAGACCTTATTATGGCGGGCATTAGGTCCACATGAGGAGCTGATCTTATCTAAGACGGCGAATAACTTTGTTTTTCTGGTCCCTATAGATCAGGCATTACCTCTGCCTCCTCCCGCCACCTTCGAGTTTTGTCAACCCAAGAGAGGGTTAGTATCTTTTTGTAATCCTTCAGAGTGACGCTAATGTTTTCCCTTTATGTTGGAGGTAAACGGTCTCATATTGTGCGTCTTTCTTCCCGCGGGGCTAAGGAGCTCCAAGGTGGCAGCGGGAAGATGGTTGTCTCCTTGAAGGTTAATAAGAATAGATCATTGGAGGATGACGATAATGATGAAATCGTCGATTCTGATATTCCATTTTGCTTGTTGTGTGCTTCGTGCACCATAGGTCCTGGTAACACTAGAAGTGTTGTGGATACAAAGTTACTTCTAACCGCCAGTACTGAAACTGTTGTGGATATCAAGTTGCCTTCAGTCTTTCATCCTGGAACTGTTAGTGACACCAAGGTATCCTTAGTTTCATCTGGCGAGTCCGTCATAGGCGCAAAGGCGTTCACTATTCCACATAATGTGGCGCCCTTGGGGGAAGATGATAAAGAAGGAGAGGAAGAGGTTCCTCTATTTAAAAAACCTCGACTTAGCGGTTTCGTCAAGTTGCCTAGCCTAGCTACTTCGTCTAGTTTGTTTTTTATTTTTCTTCCTCTGTTTCTTTTTTTTTCTCTTTTTTTCTGAACTTTGCTAATACTTTCTTGAACGGAGGCGCGGAAGTTTCTTATGGTGAAAAAGAAGCAAGTGAAAAAGAGTGCACAAAAAGATGCCGCGAAGACAAGCGTTGACGCATTAGTCCTTCGTCAATAAAGATAAGTGTAGGTGGCTCGTCGGAGGCCCAGCCTAAGGTTCCTTTGGCGAGTTCGCCTATGACAATGGAGGTGGTTAAACCATCCGAGGCCGAGACAAAGGCAACGGCGCAACCTATGACGAAGGAAGTGGTTACTTTGCATGAGGTTGAAACCAAAGTGGAAACATCGCAACCTATGACAATAACCATGGCTAAGTCACCTAAGGTTCAAGTAGAGCAACCGACGTAGGAGAAAAGGGGGCAGAGCTCTCCTCCTCACATTCTGTTGGATAAGTTGGGTAAATCCCCGTCTAAGGCCCTTTTACTTGGTGGGGATAAGATTGTCTAACCGCCTCCTCTAAATATTAGGATGGTTGTGACCGGGAAGTTTTTTGAAGACCTAGGAGGTGAGGTGGGAGTAGGCGTCGATGGCAGTGGTCGAAGGTTGTGAACCCAAGTGATTCTATTGAGGCTAACCAACTGTATCTGCCTTGATGGGATACCACTCATGGCGCAGATTTTGAAGACCCGGCTGTCTACGCCAATTTTTTGGACCATTGCTTCCCACCTAGGGAATGCACAAATTGCAAGTTCCAGCCCCACGAAGGTCTGTCAACTAACACTGCAAACAATAGCTTCCGGAGTCTCTCTAGTTTGGCTGAACTACTTCATGAGAATCGCGTCCTTCACGCCGAGCGCATTGATTATGAGGCCGCCAAGAGAGAGATGGAATTTGAGTTGAAGAATGTTGAAGATACCGCCTGGAAGGCTGATTGAGAGGTTGCAGAGCACCGCCATGTTCTGGCTGCTTCTAAGGAAATGCAGAGGACAGTAGAGGCGAACTTGGCAGAGTCCGTCCAGGAGCGCGCTGAGTGCTATAAGGAATTTCAGGCCGCGTGCACGAAGTTTAATGACGATCTTGCAAAAACACGAGGCCGCGCTAAAGCTGCGCGGGAGGCCGCTACCAAGCATTAGCAAAAGAATTCCGATCTTCGTAAGCGGATCAAGGAACTGGAGACTGAGGCGGCGGTCAGTAAGGCGGACGCTGGTAAACTTGCTAACGTCATGGCGGCTCATAAGCACGGCTCAGAGCGTCGACCTGGCCAGTGACCGCGATTGGCTGTTGAAGCATGTCATCTGCAAGGTTCGTTTCTCCTTTATTCTTTATTTATTTATCCAACTAGTTGTCTTTTCTGACTTAAATTTTTTGTGCAGGTTGCCCAGCGCATCATAACTGATGATACCATTACGAATAGCATTGGGGGCCTTGTGAGGACTGTTGTTGATACATGTTTTGTACGTCTCGATCTTTATTAGTTTATTATTATATATTATGTTTTAAGTTAAAGGGCATTTTGGTAATTGTATAAGCCCATTCGCTCTATTGTAAGTTACATTCGTTACCTCGTAACGAATGTAACACATACGTATTAAGTGTAAGCTCATTCGTTAACCTTGTTTAACGAATGAGGGCTACACGCTATGGTTTAATGTATTAACGAATGAGAATGTTCATTCGTTAGGTTTTAATATAACGAATGACTCATTCGTTAAGGTTATCTTAATGAATGAGGTCATCTCCTATAAATACCTATAAGATTATTCATTAAAGTAATAGTTCTTATTTTATGAAATTCAGTATCGTTACTCTGCCCAATTTTCCTCTCAACACACACAGTTAACGTAACATAGCCTAATCGTATACCTAAACGACGAATAACTCGATGTCATCATAAGATCTAGATCCGAATACGTTATACGAGCCAAAATCTGGTCGCAAATCAATGCGTTAAGATCGTGTTCATACATTAATAGAGATCGATACATTAAGCCTGGAGAGAATCCGGCAGCATAACGTTACATAAACATAAATAAGCACAGATCTATTATGCAATTCTACTATGGAAGGCCTATTTATAGGCTGGTCTCGTTCGTTAGAACTGTAGTAACGAATGAGACCTTTCATTCGTTAACAAGGTTAACGAATAAGGTCTTTCCATAGTCCATTCGCTAAACACCCTTAGCGAATGGGTATACCTTAACGAATTAGCCTCCATTTGTTACACTGTAGTAAAGAATAGGCTCCTAACTTAACGAATATGTCTAGTCTTTAACGACTTAGGTCTCATTCGCTAAACATCCTTATTGAATGAGCCTTTATACATTAAGTGTAAAGACTAAACTACCCCTATTCCTATTCGAACAGTTTCCGACACCAAATCCGTGCACTTACAGACTCCTACTTATCCATAGCTGTCGAATGCTTTCCAATACTTTAGCATCCAATACTTTATTCTTCAATACTTTATTGTCGAATACGTTAACGTTGAATACGTTAAAGTTGAATACTTTAACCGTGAATACTTTATCTGCATATCATCAGCCGTACAGCCAACCTCCCCCTTTGCTGATGATTCTCGGGCTTGTGTAATCAGACAAAATATAACTCTTTGTAAGCAAACCAACAACTTGTAGCTACTCGTATTAGATCTCCCCTTCAAATCAGCATGTCCAGGTGATCATCCCGATCATCCAACTAGCATATGATATGGTTCAATCAAACGAGTCAATCAACAACAAGTCATCAGCTATATGTCGTACCGGTAAAGTACAAATGTCTTTACGTTTAACCTCGTCACACATCTTCATGAACAAACCAATCATTCTGCGTCTTTCACTTTGGTATTCACTCTCTCGATAACGTCTATCCCAAAATATAACTCTTTGAAGCTCTTCGGAAACCAATACGCTTGGATGCACTACTGTTTTGGGCATATGATTCAGAGTTCCAACCTTCGTTAATCAACACTCAAACGATCTCATTCTTCAAAAAGATGACAAGACCCGTATATTCCACAATCAAATCAACCCATTCAAGAATTGTCCCCTTCAACAGAAGCATTCCGCCGAATACTCGTAACCAACATTGTCAGGAGCAAAGTCCTTCATAAAGAAGTAAACGGGTAGACAGTCGTATCCCACATAGTGAGGTTTCAATCTTTGAATAAATCAATCCTCAATCGAAGAACAAACACAGTCTTGAACTTGGTCAAACATAGCTTTGCAATCATGAATTACCACCCGAATTGCAGTAATTTTTCAAGAAATCCTTGCAAACATAGGAAGACACCAATTGAATAAACTCTTTGAAATTTTTATCTCCCCCATTTCTTGACAAATTAGGCAAGGTCTTGAACAATTCTTCAAAAATCTTCAAGAAAATCTCGTTAACGTATCTGTGCCTGCTAATCCTTCTTTAAGGATTCACACTAACCATCCGTAGGATCAGATAATTGGTGATGTGAACGATGGGGTTCGTACAAGACACCAATTAGCTAATGTATATGATACCTTGGTTAACTGTAACTTATCTCCTACCGATGATCCGATTGTATGTGCTTATGCAGATTTGCACTCATCGGGGATTCTTAATATTGCATGATACACCTGCTTTTTATCCCAAATCTAACCGACAAGTGTCACAATGGTATTTAAGGAACCATCTTGAGTTGAGGCTATGAAGGAGAAGCTGCAACAGTCTGTGAGACTAGGTGTATGGGATTTAATTGATAAACCCAATCGCGTCAAACGAGCGATACCGACTAAATGGGTTTTTAAGTGCAAAAAGGACGACTGTGGGGTAATCGTGAGAAACAAGACACGATTGGTTGTATTAGGTTACAATCAATAGGAAGGCATTGATTACACCGAAGTATATGCTCTTGTGGCACGACTGGAAGCTATACGAATTTTTCTTGCCTATGCAGCCTTCAAGAACTTTAAGGTTTATCAGATGGATGTGAAATCGGCAATCTTAAACGGCAAGATCCATGAAGAAGTGTATGTGAAGTAGCCTCTTGGCTTTGAGGATCCAGACTATCCAGAGCGTGTTTACCGATCAAACAAGGCTCTTTATGGATTACGTCAGGCCCCGAGAGCCTGGTACGGCACGTTGGCTGACCATTTACTAGATAGTGGCTTCAAGAAAGGGACTGTGGATTGTACATTATTCTACAAAAATGTTAGTGATGATCTGCTCCTCGTTCAAATCTATGTTGACATTATTTTCGGTTCGACAAACGACAGCCTGTGCAAAGACTTTGAGAAGACGATGCAGATAAAGTTCGAGATGAGTTCGATGGGGGAGATGAGCTTTTTCTTGGGTTTGCAAGTTCACCAGTCTGATTCCGGGATCTTCATCCATCAGACCAAATACGTGAACGATGTCTTGAGCCGATTCAAGATATCCGATGGCAAAATCCCTTCGACACCTCTTCCCGTGGGTCACAATTTATCACCGGATGAATTGGAGGATACCGTTGATCCAACTCTGTACCGAGCTATGATCGGATCTTTGATGTATTTGACTGCTTCTCGTCCTGATATTATGTTTGTTGTTTGTTTGTTTGCCAAGTACCAATCGAGTCCCCGAATGACTCATCTGGCAGCAGTTAAGCGGATCTTACATTATCTGAGGGGAAATCCTGACATCGGGTTGTGGTACCCCAAAGACGATAAGTTTGATCTTACGGCTTATACTGATTCGTACTATGGAGGATGCGAGATCAATTTCAAGTCTACAACAGCGGGTTGTCAATTCTTGGGAAACCGGCTTGTTTCCTGGCAGTGTAAGAAGCAGAAAACCGTCTCAACTTCAACAGCCGAAGTGGAGTATGTGGCGGCCTTGAGTTGCTGTTCACAGGTTCTCTGGATCCAGCAGAATCTGCGGGATTACAGTTTAAAGTTTCTTACTACTCCTATCTATATTGACAATTCGGCCGCTATTTCTATCACCAAAAATCCGGTTCACCATTCAAAATCAAAACACATTGAAATGCGTTATCACTTTCATACGTGATTGCTTTGAAAAGAAATTAGTTGACATTGAAAAAATACATACGGCTTTTCAAAAGACTGACCTTTATATCAAAGCGTTTGATAAAACACGTTTTCAATACTTGCTGGGTATAAACGGGTTAAAAACTTTAACTGATATTAAAAAACTTGGTTAAATCATTTTATTTTCATTTTTCTTGTTTTAGTTCAATTCCTGTTGTTTTTAGGGGGAGAAATTATTAAATCCAAAAATATTGTGATTTCAATTTGTACAGAGAAAATTAAAAACTCCAAAAACATTATAAATTAGAAAAATACAACAACATTGAAAAATGCTCCATAAAATGAGTTTTGAAGCAAAAAGGGAAAATGATAGTACAATGGTCATTTGCTCCAAAGTCCAATAAAAATTAAGTAATAAAAGACAGTGTGCTTAATTGCATTGATGTATTGGTAGGTCTTTTGACAAACAAGTACGGACCAGTAAGTGATATAAACATAAATTGCTAAATACTTAGGGAGATTAGTTCTTTAAAAGGTCTTGATAATGATGGCAGAAATGTAATAATCCGGTCATACTCAAGCCTTCAAATCAATTTGAAAACTATTTTAAGGAAAAGTGTCTAGTTGGTGGTCAACGCTTCAACGATGTATGGTTTTATGGCCTTAAATCCTGTATTGATGGGATGCTTTAAGGTTCCTGACACCATTGGTCTGTATGCGGTTTTACATCTGGTATTCATTTCGATGAATATTAAAAATGTTTGTAAAAGCGAACCCGCAGTGTAACTGCTTAAGTCTCTAAACTTGATCGCAAAATGTACTTTGTGTACAAAATGAATTACAAACTTGATCAAACCACGCTGTGAGTCATACATTGTCCCCTTGCTCGCGTGTTATTACCATTAAGAAACGGACCACAAGGGACACAATGTTTGTAAACCGACAGATGAAATCATGCATACTCATTCATGGGAACGGACCTTAGGGTACTGCTTAAGTCTCTAAACTTGATCGCAAAATGTACTTTGTGTACAAAATGAATTACAAACTTGATCAAACCACGCTGTGAGTCATACATTGTCCCCTTACTCGCGTCTTATTACCATTAAGAAACGGACCACAAGGGACACAATGTCTGTAAACCGACAGATGAAATCATGCATACTCATCCATGGGAATGGACCTTAGGGTACTGCTTAAGTCTCTAAACTTGATCGCAAAATGTACTTTGTGTACAAAATGAATTACAAACTTGATCAAACCACGCTGTGAGTCATACATTGTCCCCTTGCTCGCGTCTTATTACCATTAAGAAACGGACCACAAGGGACACAATGTCTGTAAACCGACAGATGAAATCATGCATACTCATCCATGGGAACGGACCTTAGGGTATTGCTTGATAATGGAGATATATCTTGTAGTGGGAATTACAAACTATGATTACTTAAATATAATCATTTTTACATCAAATTGGTTCTAAGGTTTAAGTCAAGTTGGGGTGATTCGGATAAAATCAAATTATGCTTGAATCAAGATTTGAACTAATTCTTTCTGATATTTGTGCCCAATTGAACCAATTAAGAAATATCACTGAAACTTATGAAAAATTTGTTAGAAGATTTATGTGGATAACAATACCAATAATCGACTTAACACCAGTCATAATAAAAGCTGAAAATAAAACTATGATGGACGGAAATTTTGGACAATATGACTCCCTGCTCAACTCACAAAAATATGTACTACTTTGATAGTTTAATTGTTAACTGTTTTACAATTGTTTGTTAATTAAAAAAAAACAAAAGGATTTAGTTTTATTTTTCAATTCTGTTTTCTTTTCGATTTACCGAGCTTGCGAATAATACAAAACAAAAAGAAAAGAATTTTTACCCCGAGTTTGAAGTTAATCGTGCTTAACGTATTGTCAACTAGTATCGGTTAATTTTTTAACGTAAAAATCCATTTTAAGTTAAACATTACCGATCCTTGGTTGATCGGGTATTTTAATGTATACAATTAAAACCCTTTTTGGATTTAATTCTTTAACTAAAACCCTAATTGGTTTTAATGAATATTTAATTCCTTAATGAGATTGTATCTTATTCGTTAAGAATCTTTGGTGATTCGTTAATTTGTTTAACGAATGTAAAGCCTTTCTTTATTTAAACATAACAAATGAGTAGTTCATTCGTTATATAGACATTCGCTTCCGTTGTGCATAACGAATGGAAGACATTCGCTTAAACATTTTACGAATGGAATGATGTTAATGTATCATTCGTTAAGAATTTAACGAGTGACTCTAATATTCGTTATAAAGTTAACGAATGGAAGAGTTAATTTATTATTTGTTAAAGTTTAAGGAATGGAAATCTTATTCGTTTAAAATCTTGAACGAATCAGGTTTATAATTTAACGAATGAGGCCATTCGTTAGTTCAAATTTGAACGAATGACCTCGAGAAGGGTGAAATTATTAGGTTTATAATCCCAATGTTAGACGAATGACCTTTCATTCGTCATTCCCCTATTTCATCGCCATCCTAACCAAACTCTTGCCATATTTCTTCAAAATCATTTGCCTGCTTATTAGATTAACTGACTGATCTATTCGTATTCAACAGGTAATGGCGATCACAATCATATGATTTTCATCGACTTTCATCGGTGGTTTAGGGTTAACTGAATCAATTTGATAAATAAATATGAACCTAACAGTTAACTCATTTCAAAACTCATATGTTGATTGAAATTATAATATATGATCTTTGCTTAATGAATTAAACCGATTTCCGAACATGGTTGTTCAAGTTAATTGTGAAATGTGATAGGAAATTACAGGTTTTGTCGATGACTATCGTCGTCTTTGACTGTAATTTAGTCAAAATTAATTGTAAAATTGACTTCTGTTAGTCAAATTGGTTATTAAATTCAGATTCGTTATTGTTTTAACGAATAATAGCCAGATTCGTTAACATGTTAACGAATGACTATATGTTTCGTTAAAAGGAACGAATAGGTATTTGTTAAATGTAGCGAATGAGTGATTCCTACTGATGACGAATAAGAATAATGAATCAGAGTTGATTCGTTAAAGTATTAAGAATAAACTTCGTTATGATAACGAATGACTTAATGTATAAGTTTGATTCGTTATTAGTAACAAATGAAAACCATTTAATGTATAACGAATGTCTCATTCGTTTAAACCATTATAACGAATGAAATGGACATTCGTAAATCAGTATTATATTCTTGAATATTATACTAATGTTTATGTTTTTAACAGTAATGGCAGACGAGAACATTCAAAACCCTGTTCCCGAGCAAAATCCCGAGGCTAATCCTGAACAACAACCTCAAGATCAAGATCAAGCTGCACCTGAACAAGCTCCAGTGCTTTTATCGAGGAATAAAAGCCATAAAATATGTGCTTTTCTGGAGACAAACTTTCTAGAGACAGACTGTGGTTTATCAAGGCATTATTCGAGCCTTTTGGGATACCGCTAGACTTAATAAGACTGAGAATCAGATAGAAGCAGTTATTCAGGATAAACATGTGGTGATTGATGTTGGAGTTATTCGAGACTCTTTGGGCTTTCGTGATACAGTGGATGATAGATGCGAGTTTGATAAGGATATGATTCGAGGGTTGTTTGGACGGGTTAAGTATAATGGTGATTTGGGAAGGTCGATGTATAACAAAGCAAACTTGTCCGAGCAGTACAAGTATTTGCATCATGTTTTGATTCACTGCCTCGGTGGAGAGAAAGGAGGGTTTAATGAATGTCGTGTGATGCTACAATCTGCCTTCTTCGCCTTAGTATTAAACAAACCATTCAACTTTTCTGAATTGTTTTATTATCATTTGAAGGAGAATCTCTCGAGCCGTCACAAGTTCCTTATGTATCCGAGATTCTTGCAGATGATGATTAACGATCTTCAACCAACTTTGGTTAAAGATCAAGCTGATTTATTGAAGTTAGAGCACATGGATTCGGAGACTTTGAGACGTTTGAGATCGTATCGTGGTCAAAGTATTCAAGATCGTCCGAAGTTTAAACGCTTGACTGGTTATCTGGCAAACATTGACTATCAAGAGCCACCTAATGATTCGTTGGGCTCATGATTATTCCGACTCTGAGCGTGAAGGTGGTGATGGTGGAAATGGTGGCGATGGTGGCAATGGTGGTGATGGTGGTCCAGGACCACAAGCTGAGGTAACGTATGAGCAAAAATGTAAGCGTAAAGGGAAAGAACCAATGGTAGATAAGGAGGAGAAACCAAAGAAACAACGTGTCAGACGTGGTTCGGGTATCGAGATACCAAGTCAACCGTTTGAACGATCGACTCCACCTGTATCTGTTCCGGTTTCTATTTCATCTGCTGTTCCTACTTCTCCGATATCACAGAGTATTCTGAGATCTCCAACTCCTGCTGTTACTCGATCTCCTACTCCTGCTCAGATGCCTATTTCTCTAGTACCTCCATCTATGACATTAACGACTAGTTCTGTAGCCGATCCTTATTTTGGAGATGTGTTACAGATTGTGTTAGCTCGTATGACTCCTACGCAACCAACTACTCCTGCTACACCAGTTACTCCTACACCGTTGCAATGACCTGAGCATTCATTCATGACTTTTAATCGTCCTCAAGGTCCTATGCAACTGCTTCATCCACATTTCTATGAATTGTCTCCCAATGCCCAATGTTTTAATCTGTTGAATCTGGTTCATATGCAACAAACACAGATTCAAGCAGATCGTTCATTTCAAGAACAGATGAGGGCAGAGCAGCGGAATATGTTTAGGCATATTCAGTTTATTCAACGTGAAAACAGGGAACTTAAAGCCCTTGTTGCTGCTTAGGGGGAGAGAATCGACAAACAAGACGAGATCATACTTCAACTGACATGCAAAGATGATGAGTTGAAGAAATTGAAGAATGATGAGGATGATAAAAATGGAGAAGGAGGTGTAGATCAGCAACCGGGCGGTAGTTCTGCACCGTCGGCAGGTAATCAGGCTGAGACTGGTAGTGGTGGTGGGTCAGAGGGTAATCAGGACTATTCTCAGGCTAAACCGATAGATGTGATTCTTGAGAATAGAATTATATTTGTTGGTATGGATGGGATTATGAGGAGTATTGTAAATGCTGATGAGATTGAAGAGGGTGAGTTTGTTGACCGTTCATTGACTAAAGAACAAATTGCCCGGCTTCTGGATCTGAATGAACAGGAGGTTGAGGAATTGGGAAAGAGTGTGGACATTGATATTGAGTTCGAGGAAAGTACTAATCCAGGCATTCCACACAGGAATGTGCCTGAATATGATGAAGTGGAGGTTGAAGATGTTACTGCTGAGGAGTACCCTGAGTTTTACACTAACAACAACGACTTAGGTATTCCATTTTTTACTACGGAACATCTTGATTCAACAGAACGTTGATTACGAGAAGAAATCAAAAAATGGAATAAAGCTACAGAGACAAGTCACCTGTCTGCTAAAGAAAGAAAACGGAAACGTGCTTTGGAGGGTATGTTTGAGCATGATGTGAAGAGAATGAACAAGATGATCGAGGCCTTTCGTTATCATGAACCGGAAGAAGTCAGATTGGCCAAGGCTCGAGCATTTGCATACCAGATGAAAAAGTACAAGCCTGTCAAGGATGTGAAAGGCGATTTGGTCGCGTGCAGTTTGATTCGGATCTTAAGGTATATATCGTGAAGTGGGAGCATGGTATTTATTATTTCAAACGCCCACACGATATACTATCTATGCCAAGGTGGGATGTTAGAACACTAGCCAACAAACCGTTCGTGAATCGAGGAAAACATGTCTGGATTGAGTGGTTCTATGCTCATTTATTACATGAAACCCGTTATGGTTTCAAGTTCTTTAAGCCGCAAGTGCCGACTCACAAGTATATAGACGAGATTGATCAACGCACTGGCTGGAGAAAAATGATCTTACAGGTAAAACCGCCGAATACGATGAAGAGGGCACCGATGAAGACATTCCCTTAGAGTCTGTTCACCGAACGGTACTATGACAATCAGACGGGTGAAGCGGTTATCGTATTGGGTTCCGGGTCTAACACGAAGATTATTCGTGTGATCGATCCGATGTGGCTTGTTAACTTATCTGAGTCTGACAACGATGCATTATTTCATAATCAGATCAGGTTTGCTAACGTAAGCGACTACGATCTTGCGATGCAGTTTCAGAGGGTTGTTCGTGTCTGTTATGCACACAAGATTCATAGCTGCACTGACTGGAAGACGAAGATGTTCCAGCAATAAAGTATAAAGAGCTCGAGACGAGGGGGAGTTTGTTGATACATGTTTTGTACGCCTCGGTCTTTATTAGTTTATTATTATATATAATGTTTTAAGGTAAAGGGTATTTTGGTAATTGTATAATCCCATTCTCTCTATTGTAAGTTACATTTGTTACCTCGTAACGAATGTAACACATTCGTATTAAGTGTAAGCACATTCGTTACAAATGAGGGCTACACGCTATGGTTTAATGTATTAACGAATGAGTATGTTCATTCGTTAGGTTTTAATGTAACGAATGACTCATTCTTTAAGGTTATCTTAACGAATGAGGTCATCTCCTATAAATACCTGTAAGATTATTCATTAAAGTAATAGTTCTTATTTTATGAAATTCAGTATCGTTACTCTGCCTGATTTTCCTCTCAACACACACAGTACACACAGTTAAAATAACATAGCCTAATCGTATACCTAAACAACGAATAACTCGATGTCATCATAAGATCTAGATCCGAACAGGCTCAATCAGCTGTCACACCCCAACTCAGGGCCTAAGAGTGTGACTGCTAGTTGGTACCTGATTTGTAAATACATCAAAGTTGGTTAATTTAAGCGGAAGACTTTAAGTTATTATAATATTAATTTACATTGAAAATTTGCTTGGGAGTTAAATACCAAAGTATGTATTTACAAAATATTGTTTCTATATTACAAGTATTTCATTATCAAAATAGAGCCATCTTGTACTGCGAGCTTCTATCTCCTTGACGACTCTAATCCTTGCTACTTATCACCAAACTTAATTACCTGCAATGGGGAATAAAATACGTCAGCTATGTGCTGGTAAAACGTTTGACTCTAAAAGCATTTAAACAACAATCATAATATAAATATAGTTTTCTTGGCAAACTCAGCTGAAATATTTCTATTTCCGGCATTTGTAATAATGCCCTACACACACACAAGTTTCTCCGAGCCACGTAACCCATACCGGAGAACTAGATATGACTGCTAGCACGCGGCCACGTAGCCTTTGACTGTTTAGGCAGAACAGTTATGTTTGGATCCAGACACATGTGTATTCGGTATGAGTTGTTTTTATTCTCTAATTTGTATTATAACGTTTAGAGATCCCGTAATCTCATGTAAACGTTTGACTGACTCTATAAGACAAACAACCTGTTCATCTTATAGAGTATAATTTTGTTTTGACTGTTTTTGTAAAGGGTTAATGTATTCACCTGTACCGTCGGTGTAATTGATTGATAAACCTTCTTGAATGTGAATGATGTTTAACCTAAAATAAATAGGTTTGAATGATTGCCTTAATGGTGTTTCTTGATTAGACTGCGTACCTGAAGTCTTGTTTTAACCTTGATTAAATTTGTGAATGTTTGTATTTTGAAATCATATCTGTATTCGTGTGACGTTTGGGATAGGATGCTTTGGCCTAATAGGTTCTATGACGTTGGCAAACTTCTCCAGGTAAGTAAATAGGTCCCGCAGTTGATTGGGATTAGTACGAATTACTTACCTTAGGCAAGAAGAGTCTACTAATGATATCCCCCTTCCAGTTACTACATGCCCGTCAAAATATAATTTTGTATAACATTAAATCTTATAGAAGTAACGCTTATTTGAAAACCTTTTTGTGAATGCTTTTGAAAATCTTTATAGGGTTAAGAGGCCATAGCTTGACTGAGTCTAAACTATGCATAATATATTTGTAATAACTTAAACTTAATTCCTACCTTAGCGAATACTCGGGAATGCTAACATTAAGATAAGAGTGATTGCTTGATTGGCAAAGTCTTGCTTCTAACTCGCTTAACCAATCAACAAGGCGTCAGGACTCCAATTCTTGCACGAATCTCGAGAAAACAGGGACTCGGTTCGTCACAGCTATAGGGCACGCTTTACTATGTTATGTGTTTGAGAATGAAGGTGAGATTTAGGGTGAATTGGCTCAAACCCGTCACTCCTCTTTTATAGGTAAAATCTAGCTCCTTTGCGTCGCGTGAAGGGAAAAACTCTTGTTTCTTCTCGTCGCGCGAACCGACTCTCCGCTTTAATTTTACACATGGCCTATACGATTGTGCCACATGTGGACACGTGGTTGGACATGTATCCCCAATTACTTAATGAGGTTTCGCGTAGTGCGAATAGCCTTGTCTTGGATTATGTGCCTGATATCTTCACGTCGCGCAAAGGAAGTTTAAATAAATGCTTTGCGTCGTGCGAAGAAATGAAAACCAAAATTTTTATTTTAAGTCCCTGAACTTTTGTACATTGACATTTTTTGCAAAAATTTAAGTCAGAAATTTCATAATGTTACAACGACAGCGCAGCAGGTGGGAGACAAGGCGAGGTTCTAAGAGGCAATTCCACATGTGCAGGTAGGACACGCTCGACCTATCCATTACCTTGTGGATGTGCTACGGACATGAATGTTTGTGAAATTTCCAGTTCCGCAAGCCACGTTTTGATATGCTGGTCGGCGAATTGTGTTCTGTTATCAATAATAATGTTCATAGGTAAGCCAAAGCAGCAGATGATGAACTCCCAGATGAACTTATTGATGCTGGCGGTGGTGATAGTGGCCACCGGTTTGGCCTCTATCCATTTGGTGAAGTAATTGATCGCAACTATCAAAAATTTCACCCGCCCCAGCGCTTCAGGAAACGAACCGGTGATGTCTAAGGCCCATTTCTGGAACGGCCACGCGGTGGTGACTGGTATTATGTTATTCTTTGGACGGAGGCTATTCGACGCATGGCGCTGACATGCGTCGCATTTACGAATTTGTTTTTCTGCATCTATATGCATGCCTAGCCAGTAATACCCCACTTTCATGATTTTTACCACCACCATGTGTGGTCTAGCGTGTACTCCACAGATACCGTCATGAATTTCTCTTAGAAGGTAATTGGCATCTTATTGGTCTACGCAACGGAGGAGTGGTCCTAGATAGGATCGCTAGTAAAAGATGTCATCTTTGATTTGATAGTTCAATGCTTTATGGCATAACTTCATAGTCTCTGCTTTCTTTTCCGTCAAGATACTGGCATACAGGAAGTTGACAATTGGTGTTATCCAGGTCGCGCTACCTGAAGTGACGACATAGACTTCCTTTGTAGGAATTGAAGGAATGCCCAGGACCACTACGCGAGTGTCGTTCGCCAAGTGTTCAAAACTTCTGGATGCCAGCTTACTAAGTGCGCCAGCTTGCTTGTTTTCAATGCGTTTAATGTGAACTACTTTGCATGTCGTGAAGCATTGCATCAGTGCCTTCGCTTGTACCAAAGAGAGAGCCATTTTCTCATCTTTAGCCTCATAAGACCCATTAATTTGATTTGCCACCAACATATAGTCGACGTGGATTGACGTAGGCTGTCGCGGTATACTCAAACAATTAATTTTTTAAGACTCAAATACCTATAATAAATACGGGTAAATAAGCTCGTCTCCACAGGGACTCAAGGAAAGTGCTAATTTTAATACTACTAATTTAATTATTAAATTAAGTTGGACAGACAATGTCAAGCGGTTTTTTTAGAAAAAGATTAATTAAAATTAAACGATTACTTAAAAAGATTTGTAAACAATATTAATTAATAAGCATTCATTCTAGGTTCGGGTTATGTGTTCCATACTTTAATCACAAATTCTCTCGTCTTTGGTTTTACAATAATTGTTAATCCTATGGTTTGATTTATGATGACAAACGATAACTCAACCGAATTGTTAACACAAATGAACCCGGACTACACAATTGCCAAATCTATGTCTAGAACAACTAATTCAATGATAAGGTTTGATGATTATAGTTCAAGGACACAAGAGCTTAACCCTAAATGTTGATGAACAACTAAAGAAACGTTACACAAATCAATAATCGCAGACACAACCTTTAATCAACCAAATAACTAATTAAGCAAGACAAATTCATATAAAATCAATCAAGCTCTATTCATTAAGCATAAGAATCTGTTATTAACAGTATTTCACACAAAACCGTAGCCTAGAACGAACACACACGATTTCCCAGGCATCGACATAATCATTAAAGTACTGATCTTGATAAACATACAATCAATGATGGAACCAGTAGCTTCGGGATGGCTGAAAGTCCTAGAACACCTCTTCTGCCTCTGGAAGTCGTAATTTTCCGAATGGGGAGGTTAATGGGTTTATATAAGGCAAAACCTAATTTTTACCGACTTTGAGCGTCTTCGCATATCGCGAAAATGTTAGGCCTTGCTTCTTCACGTATCGCGAAGGACAAAATAGTCGGTTCCTGAATTCTTCAACTTCGCGTATAGCGAAGTTGCCCCTCCTGCATCTTCAGTATCGCGAATATGCACTTTTCAGCAGAAAAATTATTTTATTCTCTTTAATGCCTCGTGATGCGTGCACTCCAAATCTCTCACTTCTAGGTCTTCATTCCAAACCCGTAAATATCCTCGATAAGCTCCATAACTTCCAAGTTCCTGAAAACACATAAGAATGCTTGAAGTACCAATGTTCGTTCATTTATTTAACTAAAACAAACTAATTAATATATAAAATTAACTAACTTTTACCCAACCATCACATCCCCACACTTATCCTTTTTCGTCCCCAAAAGAATTTTGCAATGGAATCAAAATTAGAGATCATTCTCAAAATACTTCATAGATTATCTTAATTAAGCACAAAGAACACAAAAACCGCGATTGCCGATATTGTTGTCCACTTAAAACCATGCCTCAATACTTACCGGGAAAAATAAGGTGTGACAGTTTTATTTGTTCATATGATTAAAATGGAACCCACACCTCAAAGCCCTGAAGCCGCCTTACCATGCTTCATTATAGTTTTACCGAACCAGACCACCCCAACTTGACTTAAACCTTAAAAGTAGACAGTCAAAATTTTGCACATGTGGACAATTTTTCAAGCCCATATGTAATAGCTAGGACAATCTTGATATCTTTATCGAACCGAAACCTAAACTTAAGCATTAAAGTCTACCAAAATGGCCATTAGATACAATTAAGGTGCAATTAGGTAACCAACTAGTAAATAGCCCCCACTACATGATATACCCCCGTTATCAAGCAATACCCCGAAGTCCATCACCATACGTGAGTAGGCATTACTTCATATGTAGGGCTTACATGTGACGTGTCCCGTGTGGTCCGTTTCTTAATGGTAATGAGACGCGACACGGGGACCCCACATGACTAACAGCGTGGATGATCAAGTCAGTAGTGAATTTGTACTTTGAAAGCACTTTTTGTGATCATGTTTATTGACATATGAATTGGCAGATAAATTGCAGGTTTGCTCTTTGAGCTCTTTTAATATACATAAATCCACTTAGGATTTACGCATACCCAGATGATACACCGCTTACCAACCCATGGTCTCCGAACCCCGGAGCATCCCATCAATACAGGATTTATGCCATAAAACCATACGCCTATGAAGTGTTAACCACTTAAACTAGCAGTATTTTTATTTATGTTTATATCACAAGCCATCTAGCATACTCTAATGTTAAGCCTATCCAACCCTTGTACTATAGACTATTCATATTAAAATATATTTTTGGTGATCAAATCTAATAAAAAGGCTTGAGTATGGCCTAATCTTTCATTCTAGTCCTTACACAGGCTTAGCTAAACAAACAAAACCCTAAAAGCGTTTCCCACTAAAAATCAAGCATTTAAAGTTCAATTAAGTTTACAACCAAATTATCCTTTCATTCTCAACGCTGAGCCTACCGACACATCTCAAATTAAGTGTTTTCCCGTTTTATTTATCTCATATTATATAATAATTTTGAAAAATAACCCCCGATTTTTCTATAATTTTCCATCATTGTGTAAAAAATCTTAATTCAAGGAACATAAAAACTTTTAAATTTTTAATTTTTTCCCCATCCCCACACTTGAGGCAAACATTGTTCTCAATGTCTAAAAATATAACAAATAAAATAGGGATGGGGTTAAAATTCACTTTGACAATTTTAAAAACCGGGCCTAATGTGATGGTGATTATACATTTATACAATTACTCTCATGTGCAACTCTCGTGCCCTCGGTGAACTTACTCCTCTACTCTCAAAACAAAATCTGCAAACTCCAAACATGTAGAAGCAAGCTTCTCACCAATGTTAAAAATATAGGTCTTTTCAACCGTTTGCAAAACCATTAATTTTAAATTACCAACCGAGATTAATAAATTTCATAACCAAATTTGTTAAACAAGTAAAAAGCTTAAAAGACCTAACTTACTTTCGTAGGAATCACGATTGCATTTAGCGTATGCAACAAGCCCTTTAACCCCCCTGGTAGCCCGGGTGGACGAGTATGGTCTTGTGAGGGTTTATAGTGAACTACACCCGCAAAGTTCAACTACAAAACATACAAGTTCCTGAATACAAGGCCAGATTGCCTCCCGGTTACCGCTAAGTTTTTGTTAAGGTCTTCAGCCGGACCGTTACCTGATTTGGCAGTTATGGTGGTCTAATGGAGTGCTTACCTTCCTCCACCTCGTTCTTCTTACTCCTCCAACATAGTGGTACACTGTCCATGACACTCCATTTTGGCCCGAATCATGCCAATCTTCATTGTTCATTTTCAAACCCTGGTGGCTTCCTCACCTTCTCCTTCTTTGGCGATTTCTCCTTACTTTTCTTACCTATCTCATCATGAACCACCTTTTTTTCTTGCATGCTTGAAATCATCACATGAAATCTCCAACTCTCCAACATGAATCTCTACCGCTTCAGCTCCTATTTTTCTCTCTCCCGCTTCGACCTGTCAAACATAAAACTTTCTTCTTTGGTGTCATTCTCACATACAAGAGGAAGACACATGTTAGTAGCACCTAACCTAAAAGATTTATTTTCACAAGAATAATCAAATGAATTTGAAAAGATATGCAAAACTAACTTACGATCACCAAAGGCCATGCACACTGTTCCATCTCGACAATTGATTTGAGCATTTGATGTTGCCAAAAACGGTCTCCCTAATATCACTCGCGGCACTTCTTCATTCTCTACCAGTTTATAATCAAGAACAAGAAAATCTTCAAGATAGTAAAAATCACCAACCTTTACTGCAAATCCAACCAACTTCCCTCGGGGCCGTCTTCGAGTGAAATCAGCTAACACCAATGTGTTGTCAACTTCTTGTAAAGGTCCAAACTTAAACCGGTCATAAACACTCCCCGGTAGAACACTTACCCTCGCACCATAATCAACTAGCGCCTTGGTGGTCTTGAATTCTCCAATCTGAATGGGAATAAGTGGTGCCCCTGTTTCAATTTCTTAAACTATCTCGTTCACTCCATGATCTTTAATTGTGATTGCACTCACGTGTATGTTTTTACCATTTGATGAACTGCTACTCTGATGGCTTGGATTCTTCACGGTATCACTTGGTAATTTGGATGGATTTCTCTTCAAACTAGCCACTTCTTTTGCAAGCTGGCTCACTTGGTTAACCCTCGCAGCATTGGCTTTCTCTTGGAGCTCTAATCTCTAATTCACACTTTTATTCTGAACCTCCTAATCTGTCTTCATCTGCTTCAAAAAGTCCATACATCCTTAGTCGACTCCTCCTTGTTACCCGAAGAACTTCCTTGACCTTGAGCCGCCCCTTGACTTTGCTGACCTTGCTGATAACTCTTGTGATATACCTTATTAAAACCCCCCGACTCCTTTTGATTGTACCCGCTTTGACCATTACCCCTCTCATTCCCATACTGCCGCTGATTTGACTGATAACCTGCCTTTTGGGAATTACCTTAAAAATTCGGGTTTTGTTGTGTGTTCGGGTTTCCATAACCAAAGTTGGGGTGGTTCCGGAGGCACGTGTGATAGGTGTTTGAATTCATATTCCTGTTATTATACCTCTTCTCACCCTGAACGAAATTCACCTCCTCTTCTTCCCCTTCTTCTTCGTCTTCCAACACAACTCCACAATTGGCCACTACATGGCCTATTCCTCCACAACCCTCACAAACTGGATACGCCTTTCCTGACTTGCCTTTCTCCTTCGTACCTACACACATCAACTGATCTAACTTTCTCTCCAACCTAGCCATACGATCATCCGACTCACCACTATCCACAGCTTTCACAACTGATCTTTTAATCATTCGGTTCGACTGAGCTTGTCTTTTTGAATTCATTGCATGCCGCTCTAAGTGTTGCCAATCTTCATTCTCATCATTTTTCAAAAACGACCCATTTGTGGTTTACTGAACATCACGCACATCGTCACTCGACAACCCGTCATGAAACGCTTTAATCAGCTCCCACAACGCAATCCCATGATAAGGACAAGTTCTCAACAACCTCTTGAATCTCGCAAATGCTTCATGAAAAGTCTCACCCGATCCTTGCTGAAAATTTCTGATGGAGGCTCGGGTTTCAGAGGTTCTTTGCGGTGTGTAATACTCATCCAAAAATTGTTGAGCCACGTCTTGCCACATATAAATACTCGCTGACGGTAACAATAAAAACCACTGCTTCGCTAGATCTTTAAGACTGAACTGAAAAACCACTAGCTTGACTTCATCGGCAGTGAACCCTTGACTTGAGATGGTGACACAAATAGCATTAAATTCGCTCAAGTGTAGGTATGGCTTATCAGATGCTTTCCCATGAAAAGTAGGCATCCCGGTCAGATTACTCTGTCTCACTGAAAATGTCCTTCTTTCTCTAACCGGGATCACAATGGGAAGCGGGTTCATGGCCACTTGAGGAATAAAGTGACTTTGAACTCCCCGAAAGGGCAGTGGAACAAATGCCCTAGGGACCCCATCGTCAAACTCATACTCGGGAAACTGTGGCTCAGGAGGATCTTGTCTTCTTATTTCTTGACGGTTTCTTGGTTGTTGGATTGGCTCGGGCGTTCGGTTTCTGGGAGGTTGTTGTTGTTGTCTTCTATAATACCGACCCCCTTGCGCGTCTTCCATCTCCGCATCATCCTCAAACTCCTCAAAATCGTCAAATCCCCTTCGCCGATCATACTCAAACTCGACCCTATTGTGTGGTGGTTCAGACCTGATGGAACGATCATCTCTCATTTGATATCTTCTTTGAGCTCTCGGGTTTCGGTTTTCGTGAATGGGTGGGTTGAATGGTGGTAGGTCATTGAGTGGCGGGTATTGTGGGATATTTTGTGGAATGGGTTGTTCTTGATGAGGTGGTGGGTTAAGATTGTCGGGTTGAAACACAGGTGTAACCGGGTAGGGGTTATCTTCTTGATGATTCATGTCTTCTTCTTTCAGCCTTGATGATTCACTTCTTCTTTGATTTGCTCGGTTTCTTCTTGCGGTTTTCTCAATCTCTGGATCAAACTGCAACACCCCTTGTCTCGGGAAAATCTCGTATGCATCAACCTGAAAGATTAACTGCACACACCAAACAAGCACACCCCACGTAAAATCAACGAAGAAAAGAAATAAACTAAAATTAAACTAAATTAAACTAAATTATGCTAATTTAAACTAAACTAAACTAGCACTAAGCGCGTTGAGTCCCCGGAAACGGTGCCATTTTGACGTAGGCTGTCACGGTCTACTCAAACAATTAATTTTAAGACTTAAATACCTATAATAAATTGTGAAATCCGTGCAAAAACCAAGTACACCTTAGTATTCATATATCAAATAAGCGATTAACCGCTTATTGCTTAACGAACGAACGATTAACCGAACGGGTCTGGTTACGACCCAGATATCCTGAGGGGCCATATATAATTGATATACGTCTATTATAAGCCAACATATTGATATTAAGGCCTCGGTATGATAGCAAACTAGTTAAACGAAAACATGCTCGTTTAACTACCCGCTATGGATTTAAACGCGAAAGATAGTTCGGAAACAAGCATTGTATCATCCGTTAAGCCGAAATGGATCTACCAAACACTTGTTGGGGACGTTTTAAGTGATCCGTGAAAATATTTTCGATTTTTACAAACAAATACTATGTTTTTATAAATTTACACAAAAATAGCTGAAAAACACTAGTTTTCACACTGTTTGTCGTACCAGATATATTTTTCGCACCAAAAACCAAACCCGAAATAACTTTAGACTTGGCATTTCGCGTTCGGTCACGTAAATCGAGAAAAGTGGGCCAAATGGGCCCAAAAGGGGGC
The DNA here is from genome assembly GCF_021521415.1 of Bidens hawaiensis. Lineage (NCBI taxonomy): Eukaryota > Viridiplantae > Streptophyta > Magnoliopsida > Asterales > Asteraceae > Bidens > Bidens hawaiensis. The sequence goes on along the minus strand of NW_027491069.1, from coordinate 505,655 downwards.
CCAAAAAGCCCAGCTCGCCAAAGTTGAAAAAAAATACATTTAATATATTATAATGTTGTTTTTTTTATAAATAAACAAGAATGAGATATTTTGTGTCCATTCTTCTCCAGAAAGTTAACACACCTGTTGTTATTACACAAAAAACACCAAACCCTAAGGTAAGTAGCTTATTTAAGCAACTTTTACACATGTTTAATCAAGTTTAATATCAAATAAATATAGTTTGATAACCAAAAATCATCCCTAACCATGCAAAAACCTTAAAAATGGTCCAAAAATATGTTTTTATCATACACATGGTTAGGAATCAGAATCATACTCTGTTTTGTCCATAAACATGGATTAGAGGGTTTAAACGACGTTTTTACGGTTCAAAAGTTCGGTTTAACTTATATAGAAGCACAAGAACCCGGAAATTGGATTAAGAGAGCAAAAACGGGCGAAAACCGCAAAGGTAATGCCGAAATGCTTAATTACGGGCTATTTAGGTTAAGGTTGTGATGTGCATAGTTTTTTGTCATAACATTTTTCAGGTATATAAGGGGCAATATAATTGAGTCCCTGTCCAAATTTGGTAATTTTTCAACCAACCGAGATTATTTGGCGAATTTATTACCGATTTGGGGTGTTTATTTGGGAAAAATACTTAAAATACTAGAAAATTTATGATATTTTGTGGGGAACTGAGATTTAATATATTATGATCACATGAAATTTGGGGTCATTTGGAAAAATCTAGGTATGTTTTGTGCATTTGCGTTTTTTCAGATTTTCATAGTCGTTTTTTGCTCGAAAATAATATTTGGAAAGATTGTTAGCTTCTGGAATTACTACAAGTTATTTTGGGATGTGTTTTGGTCACTCAGGAATTTTGGCGGATTTTTTGGAAATCATTTGGTATAAACGGATGATTTTCGGGCTAAATATAGCATATAAAATGATTTTTAATAAATTTATAAATCGTTAAATAATTCCATAAATATTTTTATAAAAATATACATATTTTAATTGATAAGTTTCTAAATTTTCATGATCTAATGATTAACGAATAATTAATTATGCTAATTTGAAAATTAAACAAATTCAATTTTGACGATAACCGGTAAATTCGTGATTAATGAACCTGTTGGAATATCAGAACTTCAAAAACGATCAAGAAGCATATTTTCGGATTAGTTATGTAAAAACGAACTTTTTGTGAGAAATCCGGACAATTTGGATATATTATGCGCGTTTTTCTCCAAATCAAACTGAATAAATGGATACGAGCCCAGTAGCGAATCAAGACCTAAATTGTGATCTTTCTTCATAACTTAATCAGCCAATACGTTAACCCAAGCTTACATACCCATAAATGTTTTCCAAACGCATAAACGAGCAACTTGGCCAAGCTGGTGAAACGGGGAAACTGAGCCAATTTCGATTTTAAACATTAGACATTAAACATCATCACAATCTAAGCCTATTAACGCTTTCTGGGCGTTATAGCTATACCCAGACTAGATATACAGCCCAGTCTAGTATGAAGTTTATAATAATATTAAAATATTAATATTATTATAATATTAATTATAGGGACTAAGCGATAGCAAGGGAAACGAACCCCGAGCTGACCTCGCATTGAGTGCCTATTGATCCATGAGTTTCATGACCCCTCTTTTCAAACTGTTTACTAAATTTTTGGGGTGAAAAGCATATTTATATATGTTATCTACTTGGAAATGGTTCAGGATATGAATTGTCTGAACGTTTGCATACAAAAAGTCCCTACAAACATAACGATTAATTTCGTGCGAATGAATAGTGAATAGTATTGTTGAATGATAAATTAAGGGGATATGGTATGAATACCAAAAGATAATGAAATTACACGTGACAACACATTTATACAAATACGCTGTGTACTGTTAAACATAACAATCTGGGGGAATAGCGTGGTCTGTAACAGCCATGGGTGAATAACGTGGTCTGTAACGGCCATGGGTGAATAACGTGGTCTGTAACGGCCATGGGTGAATAACGTTGTCTGTAACGGCCATGGGTGAATAACGTGGTTTGTAACGACCATGGTTAAATAACGTGGTCTGTGATGACCATGGGGCTATTGTGGGTGGAAGAGGGGCCACAATAGTACCAAACTAAAGTTGAGTATGGCCTATAAGCCAAGTTCTGCTGCAACTTAATAAACTAAAGTTGAGTATGGCCTATGAGCTAAGTTCTGCTGCAAACTAAACAAACTAACTTGATTTTGACATGAATGTTAAGAAAATAATATGATTATGCATATTGAGGGCGGATGGGGAGTCACAGTGTTAGGTGATACGTGATAAATACTATATATGTATGTTGTGTCTATATACATGCTATGTGAATAGGCATAGGAAATACTATGTGTAGAAAATACTAATTATTGTGTGTACACTGTGTAATGTTTGATTTTACGTGAAATCATTGTGGGCGGATGGGGAGGCCACAGTGGTTGATGTTACGAGAAATTGTTGTGGGCGGAAGGGGGGCCACAGTGGTTGATTAAACACGGAATTTGGAAACATGCAGTACGAACAAACGATCATGATTTTATCTTAATTTCGAATTTATATTATAAACTTACATGCATACATATGTACGCACAGAGACACAACTATAGATTTTTACAAACGTAAATACAGTTTTTACATACATGCGTACATATAAACTATAACTGTGTGGTACGCAGAGCTGATTTCGTTAAAACTTATGAAACTCACCAACTATTCGTAGTTGACTGTTTTTAAACATGCTTTTCAAGTAGTCAGAAATGTGGAATAGATTGCTTATGTGTTTCGTGTTCGGATTGTGAACAATGCTGTAAACATTTTAGTTAGAAGTAAAGTAGTTGAAGAGCTAGTTTTGATTTTATCACCTAGTTTGAAAAAGATGTTAGAACGATGTAATTTATTGTAAATTAGTTAGTAATATTTCTTTATGAACAATGTATTTGATACCAGTTGTATCTGTTACTGACGTGTGTGAATATATATATATATATATATATATATATATATATATATATATATATAAATTTGAATAAAAGTTCCACACAAATCGGGTTTTAAAAATAGGTTTTCACCTACAACTAAACCACACACGAAAGGCAAGTGTACCTATCGTTTGTAATAAAGTGTCAACAAGAACCGAGTGTCAATCCATGGATACGGTAATCTTCTAGTACTAAATCTTTGTAAATGACTAACCGAACAAAGAAATCTTAATTTGAGTTTTTAACTACCTAAACTAGCATACAACAAAGCAAGTAAAAATACAAGAAACAATCAATCCAACAAAACTACCTAGACATGCATCCACTCTACTAATGTGATAAAATAGCAATGATATGGTAAACATCATGAATCTAAACATAAATACTAGATTACAATCAAGCAACCTAATACTAACAATTAATCATCATGATGGGTTTTCAATTAAGAATTAAACATAGACTAACTTGTTTGTCAAAACAACAAAGTCTTATAATCAAAGAAAAGCTAGCATGAACAACATTCTAACCACCTAAAATTACACTAAATTAGCTAAACTCATGAATTAAACATCAACTTATGAAACTTTAACTAGCAAGTCATCATCAAGTCAAGAATCATAACAACACTCATCAATTTTCCAATATCAAGTGTAGGGTTTCATGCTCATCAATAATATTATAACCAAACTAATATTTACTAGTCATTCCTAACTTAGCAATGTAAACAAAGAAACATGAACATTCAAAGTTTACAAACAAACATCTAGAACATAGTTTTCCAACATGAATGCCTAAACATTTGTAAGACTAGCAAGGTATGCAATTCTAACAAGCATGAACAACATCAATATCAACTCATAACTTCAACATTTCCTTGAAAGAAAACCAAATTACCATAACCATACATAGATAAAAATCACAATAGTAAAAGCTTCAACAATGTCTAGATAGTAAATGTTTTTAGCCCATAAGGCTTAATACAACTACAATCAATCTAGAAATAAGCTTACAAAACATGCTATTAAACATAGAAATGCAAACCAAAATCAAGCAAGGATTGAAGGATGGAATGATGAATCTTATGTTGGTGGAAGCCTCCAAGAATCCCCTAAAATTGCTGCACTTGATTGAGAGAAAATCCCCAACACTTCACACTTTAAATGAGGATAATGGAGGTGTATTTATGCATTTTGGACGTCTGGCATGGGCAGGTGCACGGGCCCGCACGGCCGTGCCTATTTGTTGAAAGTCAACCATTGGCTTTAATCTGACCAAACAGTTTGCTGTTTTTGCCTCCGAAACGCCATCTTTTCATGTTTTCTTTGTCGGGCGGGCGCCCGGACCTGCAAATTCACAAATAACTCAAATAAGTACCAAAAACAATGAACTTGCATGGAGTTCGGCATAAATATAAGGATAATTCAATGCAATAAGATGTACACTTTGTGTTACATCAGTTACATTTCCGTTTTACGCTTCCGCAAATCACTTAACAGGGTATGACATAAATATGGGTAAGTAAGGTCGTCTCCACATGGACTCAAGAAAAGTGCTAATTTTAATACTACTAATTTAATTTTTAAACTAAGTCAGACAGACAATGTAAAGAGGTTTTTTTTAGAAAAAGATTAATTAAAATTAAACGATTACTTAAAAAGATTTGTAAACAATATTAATTAAAAAGCATTCATTCTAGGTTCGGGTTATGTGTTCCATACTTTAATCACAGATTCTCTCGTCTTTGGTTTTACAATAATTGTTAATCCTATGGTTTGATTTATGATGACAAACGATAACTCAACCGAATTGTTGACACAAATGAACCCGGACTACACAATTGCCAAATCTATGTCTAGGACAACTAATTCAATGATAAGGTTTGATGATTATAGTTCAAGGACACAAGAGCCTAACCCTAAATGTTGATGAACAACCAAACAAACGTTACACAAAACAATAATCGCAAACACAACCTTTAATCAACCAAATAACTAATTGAGCAAGACAAATTCATATAAAATCAATCAAGCTCTATTCATTAAGCAAAAGAATCTGTTCTTAACAGTATTTCACATAAAACCGTAGCCTAGAACGAACACACACGATTAGCCGGACATCGACATAATCATTAAAGTACTTATCTTGATGAGCATACGATCAATGATGGAACCGGAAGCTTCGGGATGGCTGAAAGTCGTCCTAGAACACCTCTTCTGCCTCTGGAAGTCGTAATTTTCCGAATGGGGAGGTTAATGGGTGTATATAAGGCAAAACCTAATTTTTTCCGACTTTGAGCATCTTCGTGTATCGCGAAGATGCTAGGCCTTGCTTTTTCGCGTATCGCGAAGGACAAAATAGTCAGTTCCTGAATCCTGCAACTTCGCGTATCGCGAAGTTGCCCCTCCTGCATCTTCAGTATCGCGAAGATGCACTTTTCAGCAAAAAAATTATTTTATTCTCTTTAATGCCTCGTGATGCGTGCACTCCCAATCTCTTACTTCTAGGTCTTCATTCCAAACCCGTAAATATCCTCGATAAGCTCCATAACTTCCAAGTTCCTGAAAACACATAACAATGCTTGAAGTACTAATGTTCGTTCATTTATTTAACTAAAATAAACTAATTAATATATAAAATTAACTAACTTTTACCCAACCATCATGGACCTCCAAGTTTTTGGCTCCCAGCTTCCACGCAATCCTAAGGCCAGCCAAGAAGGCCTCATACTCCGCCTCGTTATTCATGCTTTTGAACTCGAGGCGAATGGCGTATGTAAATTCATGGACTTCAGGATTAAGTCTTAACCCAGCACCTAATCCTTCATCATTTGAGGCTCCGTCCGTGTAGATCCACCAAATGTTATCCTTCTCTGTGTCGTGGGAGGCTCTAATTCCCTACTCCAATATTCTTCTCGCGCTAAGGGTACCTCTGCGGTGAAATCTGCCAACTCCTGCCCCTTGATTGCTAGTCTTGGTTTGTATTCTATCGCATGTTCTCCCAACTCGATAGCCAATTTGGCAAGCCTCCCTGAGAGTTCTGGCTTGCACTGTACGTTGCACAACTTGTAGTTGGTGAGGACATTGTTCTGGTGACCTTGGAAGTACCCGCGCAGTCTGCGCGAAGTTTGGACCAACGCGAGTACCTGCTTCTCAAGAGTAGAGTATCTGGTCTTTAGGTCGGTGAGTGTGTGGCTGACATAGTAGATGGGCGTTTGCACTTTATCCCTGACATAGTAGAAACACTGGTTCACCCCTCGGTCTAATTAATTAGTCCTTGGGTTGAGATCAAGTATTTCCCACAGGGGTTAGATGTAATTCGGTCAATCTGAGTGTAACCACCTGCAAAACAAAACACCGTGAGCTCGTTACGAGAAGGAGATGGGGTCTTCTCGTAACCACCCCCGGCGTGAGAATCAGTATGGGAGACTAAGTAAATAATAAATACAAGTTATCACATAGCACTAGTAAGTGTTCTCGCATAGAAGTTCCGATCCCTTTACCGTTGAGGTTTGAGTGATATTTATAACCGGATTGGAGGAGAGAAGGTGTGGGCCGACTGCCATGTCAGGAATTCCACCAATCAAAGAGTTCCCACGTGCGTCTGTTAGGTTGGTGGGTAAAGCAGTTGACTAATGATAATGTTTGTATTATGTAGTACTATTAACTATGTGTTGTCACTTCATTGTTAGTTGGGCGTTCCTTTCAGTAAGATACTACCTTTTTACACCATACATAGGAAGATCTTTGGCGCTACATTTCCCAAGGTGTCAAGGAATGTTTGGCACCTGAAAGGATGTAGCACAACGCCTAAAGGTGCGCTTTGACGATTGGATGGTTTTGACACCCTACCTCTTCTGATGTAACACAGCGTCTAAAGGTGCGCTTTGACGCTTGGGTGGTTTTGGCACCCTGGCTCTTCAGTAATGGTAAATCACAATTGTGCAATTCAAATCAAAGACGTTTATTACCAATCATTAAGATAACAAAGATTATAATCCTGCATGCCAAGAATTACAGACTAAAGTCTACAACACTCTCAAAACTAATTGTTGTTAACCTATTTGATAAACAATAAAATACACGAAAAAATGTGTAGAAGGCAAAGAATGATATATGAGCATAAAGGACTTTATCAATGACCACAACCTGCTTGATGCATGGAATAGAATAAAATTTTTGAATAAATTGGAGATCTCGAAGAAGTCAGATGATGTAATTAGTTTTGATAAAAATTTGATGGTGACGTTCATTGTTCTTGATAACATTTGAGGATACGAATCAACCTCCAAAAATTATCATGTTAAGCCAGTCCAAACCCCCTTTTATCATATGTAAACACGCAGAAACAAATGTAACCCATTAAGCTTAAGCCAGCTTCACCTCGTAAGTCTTATGCCCATGAACACCGCACGCTTACTTGTATTTTAAGTCCGTCATCTCCCGTTAACCAACATGTAAGTCCACATGAAAAATACACAAATAAAAGTATAAGCATAATCATAGATTTAGATACAAACTGAAAGAATAATAACTTCACGTTTTCAACAAACATACACTCAAAAGGTCCGTATATAGGTCCCCCACTATACAACAAAGAATCATGGTAATATGAAGACTTCATCTAAATATGGAATTCGAAAGGGCTTGTAACTATCGAAATACTAAGGTGCGTATGTTGGAATGGTTTCCCTCCTCGTAACGTTCAGGTTCAAGTCCCACAGTGTACAAAAGTGTCAATTTAGAAGTAGATTTAAAGGTTAAGATTCTTCCTACAAAAAATATAAAAAAAAGCAAAGGAAAGTAATATGGAATAATAAATATTGGAAGAGTTACAGGCCTATTGGACGAGTAAGATGCATGCACTAAAAATATGTAAGAATTTTCCGTCCACAAGAATTAAGCTTAAAATACATAAGGGATTTAGTAGATACGGCATTTACTTATAAATCAAGAATCTTTTATGTCTACGGTTGATGTGGGATTCACCTATGATGTTACAAACACCCCCCCCCCCGACTCATTGTCCTCGATAAGGTTTGCCCCGTCATGCAATCCTGGATGGGGGATTCGTCTTAAGGTGTATCTTTTGACACCCTCCAGGAACCTTGATGACGTTTGCCCCACCATCTGAAATGGCACGGGAGTGGCTTTTATACCAACTTGTAACATCCAGCAACTCGTACCACCAATATTGTATGTTTTGCCCAATGAGCTTACGGATTTATGTTTGGTTGCCCCGGTAAAGACTTCCAGGAGGTCATCATCCTTGTACTACGTCCACCTAAGCAAGCTTAACCGTGGTACTCTTCTCTCGTCCATTAGCATTAAGCCGAAGTCGTGCTGATGATTTAAGAGGCGAGGCATTTACTTGTAAAACAAGAATCTCTCAAGACATTTACTTATAAACCAAGAATATTTCATGTCTATGGCCGATGTAGGATTCGCCTACGACGTTACAAAAATTAATATGAAAAAGGGACAATGTCAAACCATTCGGAAGTCTATTAATTAGTGATAGTGACAATAAAGCAACCACTGTGTTCCCGAGTTTCATTTAAAGGAGGAAAAGGAAGGAAAATGAGGGATGGAAAAAATTTGTTATGTTCCCGAGTTTTATTTAAGGAAGGAAACAGAAAGAAAATATAAAAAGAGTGTTCCCGAGTTTCATTAAAGGAAAGAAAAGGAGGAGAGGGAAGAGAAAATAAAGAGTAAAATAAGAAAAATTGTGTCTTTCCAAATTGGAAAGATTAGGAAGGAAAGAAAATTAAACACTGTGTTCCCGAGTTCATTTAAGAAAAGAAAGGGAAGGAAAAGAAAATTTTCTCTTCTTATCTTTTCTTTTGGCATCACCTCTTTCATTTTAATTTTCTTTCCTTCCTAATCTTTCCAATTTGAAAAGATACAATTTTTCTTATTTTACTCCTTACTTTCTTTCCCTTCCCCCCACCCCTCCTTTTCTTTGCTTTAATAAAACTCGGGAACACCCTTTTATTTATGAAACTCGGGAACACAACAAACTTTTTCCATCTCTCATTTTCCTTTCCTTTCCTCCTCTAAATGAAACTCGGGGACACAGTGAAAGAGTTAGTTGACGCCAAAAGAAAAAATAAGAAGAGAAAATTTTCTTTTTCTTCCCTTTCTTTTCATAAATGAACTCGAGAATACAGCATGACATACGTACTACACGTGATCACGATAAATACACATCGTTCATTTTTCATGATATCAACGGCTATTCCAGGGACTAGATTTTTTTAATATATTATATTTTCGATGGATTATTGAGATACATAGAAAGCCCAATGTCGATATAGGAGTGGAGTTAGGATAAAAAGAGCCAAAACTCTTAATAAATGTAGAAATCTATGTTGGCGTTGTTTTTTAAAATTTTAGAAATGATATTTTGGATTCTTTTGACAATAATTTAAAACAACATATACAATAATTTAAAACATAATGAAAATGTATTTTAAAAATAAACTTTAAAGAACCATAGTGTTCTAAAGTTACTGGTGTAAAAAAACCGTACTTATAAAATACACTTTATTATGCCTTTAAATTGTCAAATATAGTGTTTCTATCTACCATGTCAAAAGAATTAAAAATTCATGCCTAAAATTTAATACATGATGTCTACTAGGCTTCTTACACTTTTTAGGATTTCAGTTTCCTAACTATTTTCTCGATATAGTTGTTAAAGTTGGATGATTGCATTAAACTAACTAGATGATAAGAATGATATTTCATATTTGACACTTGGTCAAATTAATTATTTTGGTTATTTCGCATTAAAAGCTTCTCTCATTATTGAATGGACATAAGATAATTATGATAACTAATCAGATTTTCTAGGGACACCGCCCAATTACTAAAACACCAGTTTATACGCAGCGTATAGACCTATACGCAGCATATGAATTGCTGTTTCTAGAAAATCCAATCAATTTTGTCTTATTATGTTTTCTTTTTTATTTTTTTTCTTTGTTATTTTGTTGTTATTATTATTGTCATTATATATTAATTAATTATTTATTTATTATTTAATATCCTTTCGGTGAAAAACAGTTAACACATATATATACCAAAAATCATTGTTAAATCTGTACAAATAAAAGAAAATACGACAACTAGAACATAAAATCTACGTGAAGTCCCCCATGTCCATGCCCATGTAGTCGTCGTGGCCCACGAGCCCCCCCCCCCCTCCACCCCGAACGCGTCACCAACGTCGGCGTCGTCCTCTCCCCTACGCCTCGGCCCCGAACCGTCCGGGGCATCCACTTCGTCACCCGTTCGCGTCTCACGCAAGACGTGCTCGCCTCGTGGTCAAAACTGAGGGGTGGCGGCAGTGGCGGTGGCGATGGCACGGTGTACTGCTGTCCAGACAGCTCCGCTACCCGACTGCCAACAAGCCAGTCGATCTGGCCCGACATCTGGCCCTCGGGGGGTCCGCGGCCCCGCCCTGGCCCTGGCCCCGGCCCCGGCCACGGACATAGCCCTGGCCCTGCCCCACCTGCTCGAGCTCGGCCTCAATCTCGTCGTCCACAAACTATAATAATAACAAATAATAATAATTATAACAATAACAACAATATTAATATTAATAATAATAATAAATACTAATAATAAATATTAATAATAATATTTATAACAATATTTATAACAATATTAATAATAATATTTATAATAAAACAGAAAATAAAAAAAATTCTATCAGACGCCGCGTATACGGCTATACGCCGCGTCTGATAGTCCCTGTAAACCAACGGCCAGACTCCAGCCATTTTATGGCCGGACTCCGACTGACGGTTTTATCCATCCAAACAACATGATCATCATCATCACATCATCAACAATATATCATCATCATCATGTTAACATAATCATCATCATCAACATAATATTAAAAAATTACTCCATGTCGTGTCGGTGTCGGGTGAAATCTCGTCGGCTCGTTTGGTATTTCGGTCGGTGTCCGTCCGATATACGCTCGTGTGTGGATGCTCGGATGCTCGGTTGATCGGGCGGGAGTTTGAAATTTGAAAGTATATGGCTGTTGAGCTGTGTGCTACTGATATAAGGGGGCAATACGCCGCGTATAGGCCCATACACGGCGTACTAGGCCTATTTTTTTTATTTAATTTTCATTATTTATTAGTATTTATTATTTATTAGTTATTAATATTAATAATAATTTGTTATTTAGTTATTAGTATTTATTATTATTATTATTTTTTATTTTATATTATTTAGTTATTAATATTAATATTAATTTGTTATTTAATTATTGTTATTTGTTAGTATTAAAATTATTATTATTTATTATTTATTATTTATTATTATTATAATAGACTTTTTGACCATTGATACAATGTCTTCTATAAGCTGTCTAGATCTACGTTAGAGGATCCCTTCGCCAACCCTGGCGTATGTCTTCGTACTCCTTCAAACGCTGTCCGAACCGTGTTTTTCATTTGAGCGCCGCCGGTACGACGCTTCTTTCCCAATTAAGGCTTGGCGTAGGCATTAGGAAATCCCCTACTAGGTTGATATATATCCAGTGATCACCTCCCCAGTTAGCGATGCCTATAACCTGTGGATCCGGAACCAAGTCAGGACCGATTCTCAATGGGAAGTAAGATTCGGTCTGATTGCCAGCTAGGTTGACTAACACACACGCGTATGTCTGAGCAGCCACGTGCCCGTGACCGGGTAAGCTGAACCAACGACTCGGCGGCGCCGGTTTGACCGTGTTGGACTACGGAATGCTGGAATGAACCCAGCCGTACAATCTGTCATCCTCTTTGTTGAACATCGCCCTCCACCACCCTTCGTTCGTTTCCAGCTCGTTCTGCATCGCCCGCCTAATATCCGGCCAAACTTTCTCATGTATCCCCAAACCCACTGCGATTGATCGAAAACCGTAGTTACCGTCTGGGCGTACGTTTTTGATGTCTACGACGAACGGCTGGGCCCAGCTAGGAATGACGCTCCTAAACGTTTCTATCGCCGGTACTTGTGGCGGCGAAACCATCAAAGGAAACCCGAGGTGAGCTCCCGTAGGTTTTGATGTCTTAGGTCATCCACGAGGAGTTTTAAACCGCAACGCTGACTGGGACAACGAACGAGTCAGCGAGGATGGGGTGGGGGTTTTTTGGCTGGGCCCCTATGACGAGGATGGGTTGTAGAAGCTGTGTCTGGGGAGATCTGGAGCGGGGGTGTATGCGCTGTGCCTCGAAGGATCTGGTTTTTTGGGACGCCCCCGAGGATCCTCTCTTTTTTCTGGCTCCTTCTTTGTAACATCCAACTTTTGTTAAATAATAAATAACGGAAAGTTTTGTTGTAAACTACATGTTGTTAAATTAGTCGTGTGTTAAGTGTTTGGATAAGGATTGGGTTTGGTAAAGGAAGTGGGTGGTGGGGTCCAAGCCCTCTATATAAGGCCATCCCCCCCCCATCCTTTCACCATTTTCTTCCCACAACACACACACACTCCATAGAACACACACATACTCTCTCTCAAGACCCGAATCCGAACCCGGGCTAAAGTAAGGAAGATCTTGGCATTCAAGTGTCTTCAAACAACAAGAACACGTCCAGATCCTCGAGTTGCCCAGATCCGAACCGAACCCAATGCCAAAGGTGAGTTTTGGCCAACAAGGTTAAGTTTTGTGGGTGATTTCGAAATGCAAGTCGATATCTTAGTAGATCGGGTTGTAAGATGTAAGAAAAACATAAACGTGGTGAGTTATAACCTCACGGGTATGTTATGGGACAAAAAAGTGACGTCTGGATTATGAGAAACGGGTATACAAAGTTGGTACAACCCAAAACCCATAAAAAGGGTAAAATCGGGTCCTAAGGAAGAGTCACGAAGTAAAATGGGTTTAAAATGGTAAAAAACGAAGAAAGAGGTATTTCGTTTCGCCCAGCCATGAGAAGCGAAACAGGTATTTCGCTTCGCTCATCCATGAGAAGCGAAACAGGTATTTTGCTTCGCTCAGCCATGAGAAGCGAAATTCCATGCGAAGCGAAATTCTTCCATGCGAAATTTCATGAAATTCATTTTCTGATGCATTTTTGTTAAAGCACTGTTAGTGAAAATAAAATTTTTCCAAGCTGACCTGGCAGCTCGACCCCAGCCAGGGGCTCTGCCCCTTGGACTATGCAAGGGGCTGCCGCCCCTAGACCCCGCTGCCAGGGGCGCTGCCCCCGGACCCCCGTTAGTTGAGGGTTTCATTAACTTAGATGTAGGAAGTAGTAGTAATGGATAATTGACACGCGTAATGTATTGTACAGTTAGCCGTACACAACTAAGGCAGGGCATTACCATCAACGGCGAGAGAAACCGACTCCAGGTGAGTTCTAGCCCCTTTACCTGTTATGTTTCCGGGGCTGTGTGCATACTCCTATGTGGTAGATAATACGCTTACTTGATTGGTGAGTGTATGATACGTGTATGATTGTGTATTGAGTGTATCGTTACATAATGATTGTATGAACAATTATGTATATATATTTATAACTAGAAGATATGTAAAGTATGCACGTATGATAAAGGTAAAGTTATTCGAGACAGAAGGGACCAGACCCTCATAATATCTGTGATGTTAGGGACCAAACCCTTATAATATCTGTGATGTTTAAGATAGAATAGCTTATGGTATACCGTAGGGTTATATGAAAGAAAGTATGTAAGTATGCATGCATGTATGTAAAGTATGTATGAAGGAAGAAATAACAGGTAATGTATGACTACGTATCTTCGGACATGTATGAGTGAGGAAATGAATTTAATGTACTTTGATTGATTAACTAGAACTCACTCAGCGTAGCTGACTTTTAGTATGCACGCAGGCAAATAGGTTGAGGCAGCTGGCTTGAGGAGGGGGACACATGGCATGAACGGAAGAGACTGGCATCAACAAAGAAGTGTCATGACTGTTTTAATCGATGTTTATGGAAAGACATTTTGTATGTTAAGACAAAAATGAATGTTTTGTAATGTGATGTTTGAAGTTTTAAGTTATTCCGCTAAAGTTTTAATTAACTCTGATTTTAGGATTGTGTTTATGAGTAAATCCAACACCAAAGTAGGGTTACCAGGAACGGGGCCTTACAAGTTGGTATCAGAGCATAAGTTCGAGAGAAATAAGCATCCTGCATGACTGTACTCGAACAGAGAATGGGACCTAAGAAAGAAAAAGAAAGAAGATGCCAGTCAGAGAATGTCATGTGTCCTCCAAGCAAGCTCAGAAAGTTATCATCTTGTGTAAGTTGATCATGATCTTGTGTATAGTAAGGAATGAGTAAGAAAGCTAACTTAATAGCTAGATATAGAATTGCTTTTTTATGTGTGAAGATGTGAAATGTGTGATCGATCAACTATTATACGTAGAAACTAGCACAAGTGGACTCACAAAGGGAAGGGTGTATGACACGGAGAGTATTGTGATCAGCTAATCACAACTGGCTACTGTTATTACCTGTTAGCCTTACTATCCTTGTACTAAACAATTCCTGATGTGACGACGTTTGTGTTTTCTTATAGAATGCGAATGGCTGGTACTAAGAAGACTGCTGGGCAAGGAGAAAGTTCGAGACACCGTGGTAGACCACGTGCTACCCGAGTACCCCCCGAGGGACCGATTACCGAGTCTGAGGAGGGGAGAAGCCTAACTGTGAGAAATGAAGGGTATCAGCTCGACCTTGCTATCCAAGCTACCATTACTCAAGCAGTGGCTGCTGCGGTAGATAATCAGCAACAGGAAAAGTCAACCGAGAGCCGTGCAGGAACTGGTGAGAGGACAGGGGAAAGTAGTAAGAAAGATGAAGAGACGGTGAGGGAGGAATCAAGTGAAGATCGGTCTGTGAAGGTCAATGTTGGTAACAGGGGCCGAGGTGGGTGCAGCTACAGGTTGTTCAAAGGTTGCGACCCACCAAAGTTTTCTGGTACATGGGATGCAATCGCTACTCTCCAATGGATAACCGCAATGGACAAGGTTATCCGAATTAGCGAGTGTCTCCCCAACCAAGCAGTAGGTTTTGCTACCCAGTCATTTGGGGAAGAAGCTATGTTTTGGTGGGAAACGGTAGAGCAAAGGAAGAATGCTGCTGAGATCGAAGCTTTGAGGTGGAAAGATTTGAAGGAGATGGTCATGAAGAAGTTTTGTGTGGATACTGAAGTCGAGAGGGCGGAGATGAAGTTTCTGAATTTGAAGGCGGGGAAAATGACACACCGCGAGTACACCACATAGTTCAACCGAATGTCCAGACTTGTCCCTGACATGGTAAACACTGAAGCGAAGAGGATCAAGTGCTACTTGAGGGGACTGCCACAAAGTATCCGCACCTTTGTCCGAGCTAGTAAACATGCTACTTTTGATTATGCTGTCGAACTTGCAGAAATGGTTTATGATGACCTGGCTGTGGATGATGTGGTGGTGGAAGAGCAGAAGGAGAAGAAGTGGGTTGCTCCTGCTAAGCGACCTGGTACTCAAATGTGGAACCCCAGGGATAAGAAGCAGAAAAGGTGGGAGAAAAAGGCATGCAAAACTTGTGAAAAAATGCACGGTGGTGAGTGCAAGTGGGGTAGGAGTAGTGAGGTGTGCAACAAGTGTGGGAAGGCCCATGGTGGGGAATGCAGGCAAGGGTCGAATGCCTGTTATAAATGTGGAAAGGTGGGTCATTATGCAAACGAATGTAACGCGAAACCCGCCTGTTACAAATGTGGAAAGATGGGTCATATGGCAAGGGAGTGCACTGAAGGTGAAGCCGGGGTAAGCGGAAGGAAGGATGCTGAACAGTCTAAGCCAAAGACCAGAGCCTACATGTTGACACAAGAACAAGCTAAGCATATCCCCGATGTTGTGACAGGTATATTCCTAGTAAACGGTATTTCTGCTTCCGTATTGTTTGACTCAGGTGCGACTAGGAGTTTTGTAGCTCCTCCATTTTGTAAGAAAGCTAGAATGAAATGTTGTCGTGTGCCTAAAACTTTTATGGTAGAGACCGCTAGTGAGATCTCGGTTAGAATTTTGAGAATGGTTAAGAGTTGTAAGATAGAGTTGGAAGGACACGAATTTCCTCCTACCCTGTATGTGATGACCCTAGGAGGATTCGATGTAGTGTTAGGGATGGATTGGCTGTCTGAATTTGAAGCCTAGATAGTGTGCAAGAATAGATTGGTAAGACTGAAGTCTTTGGATGGTGGTACGGTAATGATTTATGGTGACAGAGAAAGTACAGGGCTTAACGTCATTTCGATGATAAAAGCCGAAGGTTTGTTAAGACGAGGGTGCAGTGCCTACCTGGCGTATGTTGTCAAAGCTACGGCCGAGACGAAAGTAGTGAAAGATGTTCCTGTAGTGTGTGACTACCCAGAAGTGTTCCCAGAGGACCTTCCGGGATTACCATCGGAACGAGAAGTAGAATTCCAGATAGAATTGATACCAGGAGCATAGCCCATCGCGAAAGCACCTTACCGTTTGGCGCCATCTGAGATGAAGGAGTTGATGTCCCAACTACAGAAACTCCTCGACAAAGGTTTCATAAGGCCGAGTGTTTCTCCGTGGGGCGCGCCGGTGTTGTTTGTTAAACAGAAGGATGGGAGTATGAGAATGTGTATCGATTACAGGGAGTTGAACAAGCTTACGGTGAAAAATAGATATCCGTTGCCATGGATTCATGATTTGTTTGATCAATTGCAAGGTGCTAGTTGGTTCTCACGGATAGACCTCAGATCGGGGTACCATCAGTTGAGGGTGAAAGAGGCAGACATCCCTAAGATAGCGTTTCGGACGCGGTATGGGCACTACGAGTTCCTTGTGATGTCGTTTGGACTAACCAATGCTCCTGCAGCATTCATGGACATGATGAACAGGGTATGTCGGCCGATGTTAGACAAGTCGGTTATCGTCTTCATCTACGATATATTGATCTATTCGAAGAGCAAGTCCGACCACGCCAAGCATCTGAAAGAAGTACTGGAAGTATTGAAGGTCGAGAAACTGTACGCTAAGTTCTCCAAGTGTGCATTCTGGTTACGAGAAGTGCAGTTTCTAGGTCACATAATTAATCCCGAGGGGATTACTGTGGATCCGGCAAAGATTGAAGCGATAAGGAATTGGAAGACGCCGCAAAACCCAGTGAGATACGCAGTTTCCTAGGGTTGGTTGGCTATTATAGGAGATTCATTTCGGGCTTCTCCAAGATAGCCGCACCATTGACCGGTATGACCCGAAAATCTGTAGTGTTTGGTTGGGGTAAGTTCCAAGAAGAAACGTTCGAAGAATTGGAGACAAGATTCATGCAGGCTCCAATCCTTGTTCTACCCGATGGTGAGGATGATTTGGTAGTCTGTACTGATGCTTCACATCAAGGGTTAGGTTGTGTGTTGATGCAACGAGGTAAGGTCATAGCCTATGCGTCTAGACAGCTGAAAGTTCACGAAGGCACGTACCCGACGCATGATCTAGAGTTAGCAGCTGTAGTGTATGCTCTTAAGATTTGGAGGCATTACTTGTACGGTGCTAAGTGTACTATCTATACAGATCACAAGAGTTTGAAATACTTCTTCGAGCAGAAAGAGTTGAATATGAGGCAGAGAAGGTGGTTAGAACTGATAAAGGATTATGACTGTGAGATCAAGTATTATCTGGGAAAGGCTAACGTGGTCGCCGACGCCTTGAGCAGAAAGAATGCAGAAGTTATCGCAACAATCAAGTTTTATAAGTTGATCATCAACTCAGATTTCTTCGAAGAGATCAGCAAGGTGCAGATGGAAGTGTTAGCCGATGAAGGATTGATGAAGAAAGAGAGAATTTTTGGGCAACAGACCGAGTTGATAGATAATACTCATGGGGTAAAGACCATATTCGATAGAATGTGGATCCCTCGACATGGAAATCTTAGAAATTGAGTCCTAGACGAGGCCCATAAGTCTCGATACTCGATTCATCCAGGATCTACTAAGATGTACCAAGACTTGAAAAAGGACTACTGGTGGTCGGGTATGAAAAACGAGGTGGTAGATTACGTCAGTAAGTGCTTGACTTGCTTGCAGGTCACGGCAGAGCACCAGAAACCGTATGGAAAGATGCAGCCATTGGAGATACCCGAATGGAAATGGGAACACATCACCATGGATTTCGTAACTAAGCTACCGCGTACAGCTAGAAATCTGGATACCATATGGGTGATTGTGGACCGTCTGACGAAGAGTGCTCATTTTCTGCCTATACGAGAGGCCATCTCGTCAGAAACGTTGACCCACTTGTTCGTCAAGGAAGTGGTCATAAAGCATGGGGTACTATTATCGATTGTGTCAGACAGGGATACCCACTTTACTTCGAGATTCTGGAAGAAGTTCCACGAAGCCATGGGGACGAGACTGAACATCAGCACGGCGTATCATCCTCAAACAGATGGACAGTCTAAGCGGACTATCCAAACCCTTGAGGATATGCTACGTGCATGTGTGTTAGACTTTGGAGGAAGCTGGGATGATCATTTGCACTTGGCGGAATTCTCTTACAACAATAGCTACCATTCAAGTATTGGTATACCTCCTTTCGAGATGTTGTATGGTAGACGTTGTAGAACTCCTGTTTGTTGGGGAGAAATAGGTCAAAAGGATATTGGAAGCTTGGAAGTGGTGCAAGAAACCTCTTTGAAGTTTGATCAGATTAAGGCCAGAATGAAAGCTGCTTAAGATCGTCAGAAGTCATATGCCGATAAGTGAAGACGATCGATTGAGTTTGGTGTTGGAGACCACGTGATGCTTAAGGTCTCGCCTTGGAAGGGGATTATTCGTTTCAGGAAGAGGGGAAAGTTGAGTCCGAGGTATATTGGACCGTTCAGAATCTTAGCCCGAGTGGGCGAAGTGGCTTACAAGCTAGATCTCCCCGAAAAACTAGAAGGGATTCACTCTACCTTCCATGTTTCCCATCTGTGGAAATGTCTAGCTGATGATACGTCTCACATGCCTCTTCTAGACATTGAGGTAGACGAGCAGCTGAATTATGTTTAGTAGCCGGTCGAGATAGTTGACCGCAAGGAAAAGCAGCTTCGTCGTAAGGTTATTCCTCTAGTGAAAGTGATATGGAAGCACCGTAAGGGATCGGATGCCACTTGGGAGGTCGAAGAAGAGATGCGCAAGTTTTACCCGCATTTGTTTAGTAGTAATAGTTAGGTTTCGGGGACGAAACCTCTTTTAAGGAGGGTAGACTTCTAACATCCAACTTTTGTTAAATAATAAATAACGGAAAGTTTTGTTGTTAACTGCGTGTTGTTAAATTAGTCGTGTGTTAAGTGTTTGGATAAGGATTGGGTTTGGTAAAGGAAGTGGGTGGTGGGGTCCATATCCCTCTATATAAGGTCATCCCCCCCCCCCATCCTTTCACAATTTTCTTCCCACAACACACACACTCGCTAAAACACACACATACTCTCTCTCAAGACCCGAATCCGAACCCGGGCTAAAGTAAGGAAGATCTTGGCGTTCAAGTGTCTTCAAACAACAAGAACATGTCCAAATCCTCGAGTTGCCCAGATCCGAACCCGAAGCCAAAGGTGAGTTTTGGCCAACAAGGTTAAGTTTTGTGGGTGATTTCGAAATGCAAGTCGATATTTTAGTAGATCGGGTTGTAAGATGTAAGAAAAACATAAACGTGGTGAGTTATAACCTCACGGGTATGTTATGGGACAAAAAAGTGACGTCTGGACTATGAGAAACGGGTATACAAAGTTGGTACAACCCAAAACCCATAAAAAGGGTAAAATCGGGTCCTAAGGAAGAGTCACGAAGTAAAATGGGTTTAAAATGGTAAAAAACGAAGAAAGAGGTATTTCGTTTCGCCCAGCCATGAGAAGCGAAACAGGTATTTCGCTTCGCTCAGAAATGAGAAGCGAAATTCCATGTGAAGCGAAATTCTTCCATGCGAAATTTCATGAAATTCATTTTCTGATGCATTTTTGTTAAAGCACTGTTAGTGAAAATAAAATTTTTCCAAGCTGACCTGGCAGCTCGACCCCAGCCAGGGGCTCTGCCCCTTGGACTCTGCTAGGGGCTGCCGCCCCTAGACCCCGCTACCAGGGGCGCTGCCCGGACCCCCGTTAGTTGAGTGTTTCATTAACTTAGATGTAGGAAGTAGTAATGGATAATTGACACGCGTAACGTATTGTACAGTTAGCCGTGCACAACTAAGGCAGGGCATTACCATCAACGGCGAGAGAAACCGACTCCAGGTGAGTTCTAGCCCCTTACCTGTTATGTTTCCGGGGCTGTGTGCATACTCCTATGTGGTAGATAATACGCTTACTTGATTGGTGAGTGTATGATACGTGTATGATTGTGTATTGAGTGTATCGTTACATAATGATTGTATGAACGATTATGTATATAGATTTATAACTAGAAGATATGTAAAGTATGCACGTATGATAAAGGTAAAGTTATTCGAGACAGAAGAGACCAAACCCTTATAATATCTGTGATGATAGGGACTAGACCCTCATAATATCTGTGATGTTAGGGACCAGACCCTTATAATATCTGTGATGTTAGGGACCAAACCCTTATAATATCTGTGATGTTAGGGACCAGACCCTTATAATATCTGTGATGTTTAAGATAGAATAGCTTATGGTATACCATAGGGTTATATAAAAGAAAGTATGTAAGTATGCATGCATGTATGTAAAGTATGTATGAAGGAAGAAAAAACAGGTAAGGTATGACTACGTATCTTCGGACACGTATGAGTGAGGAAATGAATTTAATATACGTTGATTGATTAACTAGAACTCACTCAGCGTAGCTGACTTTTAGTATGCACGCAGGCAAATAGGTTGAGGCAGCTGGCTTGAGGAGGGGGACACATGGCATGAACGGAAGAGACTGGCATCAACGAAGAAGTGTCATGACTGTTTTAATCGATGTTTATGGAAAGACAATTTGTATGTTAAGACAAAAATGAATGTTTTGTAATGTGATGTTTGATGTTTTAAGTTATTCTGCGAAAGTTTTAATTAACTTTGATTGTAGGATTGTGTTTATGAGTAAATCCAACACCAAAGTAGGGTTACCGGGAATGGGGCCTTACGTTCTTTTTAGATCTCCCTGGAATAGCAGACAAGAGCTTGGCGAAAAAAAAATTTCTTTTGATTAGGGTCATCTATGGACGATAGCGTATCTGTGATGTCCCGTAGACCTGCTGCGTAGTCTGGCTCTTCGTTCGGCGGACAGGCTGGATCAAAATTAAACCTCCTCCAGAACGGGTCAACATCCTCTATTGGGATACACGTGTCGTTAACTATGTATCCCTCAATCCGACAAGCACATGGCAGCCCTGAAGATGAATACAAATGGTGGTCGCATGAAGCGCCGCCGTCACGCACCTTGTGTATCAACCCATACTCGTTCACAAGTAGACCCAGAGCGTGAATCGACACCCTGTTTATTAGCTTCTTCAACTAGACGTGCTGTCGATGTCCTTCCATGACTTTCGAACGGGAGGCTTCAAAAGATTTACCGATTTCTTTCATCTGCGAGTTGACCATTTTAAGGATTTGCCTGGAAATTGTGTCGAGCGAGTTGTTGATTCCATTGAGGTACCTTTTCAGATTTGTGTGCTGGCTCTCAACTCGGTTCGTCGTAGTTTCGCCGTAGTTTCAGCGTTCGTCGATCCAGCAGGCTACAAACTTGTGTTTGTATGGATCCAACCAGCTCTTGCGAATGTATTGCCAGACCTCTGAAAAATAAAAGGAAATGTTATTAAGACGTATGTTTAGGCTATTAAAAACTGTCAGGTGATACGAAGGACTCACCGGCTCTATCGTCCCATATCAAATGACGCTCCATGTTGAGGCGACGGTGGTCGTACTCCTGCACCATCAGCGACTGATACAGGACCTTCCACCAATACGCAAAGTCCGTCCCCATTTCCGTGCTATATAGGTCCTTAAATTTTCTCCTTATATTCACAGATATGTGCCACCTGCATAAATTTTTGGTGGCATTAGGGAAGACCGCGTCGCATGCGTTCATGAGGGCCTGGTCGGCGTCAGTCAAGATCACGCGTGGCTCCATGCAGTCGTTGAGCATTTGTTTAAGTTTCTCCAGAGCCCAGCTGAAGTTCCTCTGCCGTTCCCGGATCACAAACGCGGCGGCGATACAAAATGACTGTGATGTCGAGGTCACACCGATAAACTGAACCAACGGCCAGTCGTACATGTTGGTGTTGTACGTCGTGTCAATCATCAGCACCTCGGGGAACGCATGCCACATCTTATGCGACTTACTATGACAGAAGAAAATTTCCTCCGTCATGTCGTCGGTATCACTCTCCAGGGTATAGAACGTGAAACCGTTGCCTGCGAGAAAGTTTTCTAGCGCCTGCATTGGATGAAATAAAACGTTGGTAAATATTACAAGCACGACAAGTACACATTAAAACTACAAGTGTTTTGAACTACCTTCATAGGGGTGTCGCCTAGTAGCCCATCCCTCCTAATCTTGGCGGTGTGGTTGTATATATCTTTTATTACCTGGTTGCACACCGGGAAACTTTTCGCGGAGGGCTGCTTCGATTTCGTGCAACTTCACGCCGGCCCTGTGTAAACTCTCAACCATATCCAGCATTCGGTGTTCATTTTTCTAAAAGACGCACACCCCTCCTCGAATTCAACGGGATCGTGGTTGTGAGTCTACCACTTGAACCCTCCAAGATGCACCACTCGAGTCGTACCTGCCCAGGATCTTAAACGGACAGCATTTTTTGATGCTGCCGGTACGTCTCACCGTCGCCTTTATTTTGGGTTCGCCTCCACGATTGCATGCAAGGTCCACGGCGTTTTTCCTTGACCGCTGGACCACAACAACAAACCCATGCTCCCGTCCTCTAATTTTTACCCATTTCTCCAGCTCCTCGCGGCTCTCAAAATCTGAAACATTTTACGCTAATTCTTAATCCATTTATTAAATAACATACAAACAAACAATATTAACTTAAACAAAACACACGGTGTCTTACAGCATCTGTTTTATACGAAACCTTCACCTCGCGTATATAGTCGTCATCATACCCATCTTCGTTATTTGGGTTTCGCTCGGCTTAATCATTTCGCCCGTGGTGCAATGAAGACTCGGTTCCATAAAACGGATCATTTGCTACCGGTGGCTGGTACGATGACGTTGGCTGACCTCCATAATCCGACCAGGCGAAAAATGACGGGTACGACAGCTGACAACCATAATCCGACACGAAGTACTCCTACCATACATAAATTAGAAATTCAAACAACAGTGCTAGTGATAATAATAAATAATAATAATACCTATAAAAAAATAAAATATAATATTTTAATAATAAATAAGAATATTAAAATAATAATAACATAACCATATATTTACAATAAGACTATATAACGAAACCTGGTTCAAGTTTGGCAAACCCGACGAGCCAGTGTTACCATAAAACTGTTCGGGCTGACAGTAAGGTTGTTGGAGCTGGGTATCATACCCGACATACTCCTAACAAAACGTAATGCAGCATGTGTTAGTAAAAAAAACTACTAAATTCATACTAAATAAATATATAACGAAACTTGGTTTAAGTCGGGTAACCACGACGTGCCAGGCTGATCGTTAGCGGCGTAACCCGGCTCCTCCTCTGGAAATAAATGGTTAAACCAAGACATTCTGGGTATATTTAGTACAAATGTTGTGTTGCTTTTTTGTTGAACGTTGAGAGATACAACGTCTCCATTTATAATAAAGAAAGGAAAGGAGGGAAGGGAGGGGAGCCGGGCTCCAATAATTCAGCAAAAGCAATACGCCGCGTATAGGCCTATACGCGGCGTATAAGGTATGAGTTGACAACCTTGCCCAGCTTTTGCAGGGCAGGTTGGAATCAAACTAATACGCCGCGTATAGGCCTATACGCGGCATATAGGGGAGCTTTTCTAGAAAAGCCAACCAGCTTGTCTTGTTATGTTTTTTGTTTTTTTTTCTTTTTTTTTCTTTTCTTTTTTTTTGTTATTTATTGTTATTTATAATTATTATTAATATTATTTTATATATGAATAACATATTATTATTCACAATTAGGCAAAGCGCGTTCGGTAGTAGGGCTTCTATGGGAAAATTGACATTGTAAAACGACCCTTCAATTTATTGGCTGATATCGTTATGGACATCTTGAATCAGTTACGGTGATTACTTTGGGAAAAACTGGCAGTGCCAAACGAACCCTTTCTTGGATTCTCTCGGTATCGGCATCTCAAATCCGCCTCTTCGATATCTTCAAACTCCAACGGTCTTGACCTTCGGCCACCACCGGCAACCGTAGTTGTGTTCACTCAAACACATATCAATCGTCACTAAGCTTAAGCTTAGGCTTGTTATTAGATTTATTTTTAGTTGTAGGTATTCTAAGTTGGTCATGTTGCGTATATTAAAGAATTATCAGCGTATATATATACGTATACATATATAGTAGATATGCGGTATAAGAATTCATTGCGCCTACAAAACCAGCAGCAGATTGAGACACTAGTTTGATGAGTTTGAGCCTCTCGGATCTGCGGTATCCGTTAACGGCAGCGAGAACTTGAGCCCATACTTTGGACAGATAAGTGGAAATTCGGTCATTGCTCCAGCTTAACGAGCACCAGACAAAGATATTAGCCCGGACTTACCTGAACCGGTTGACACGTATGCTGACGTGGATTTAGGCTCAGTGTTGACGCTGATATTAACACGTTTGCATAATACACAATGAAAGCACAAACTCAAACAACAATCCATACAATAGCAATTCTCTTCAACGACCAGTCAAACAAGAAGAAGAGAAAAATAACGAAGACAATTGCTATTATATGGATTGTTGATTAAGTTTGTGTTTTCATTGTGTATTATGCAAACCTGTCAACCAATGTTGTAAACAACCGTGTTAATATCTGCATCAACACCGAACCCTAAATCCACGTCTGCATACGTATCAACCGGTTCAGCTAAATCCAAACTAATATCTCAATGAACATGATTGATGTAATCCAATGAACATGATTGTTTTAACAAAAAAAAAATATCTCAATCTGGTGCTAGTTATGTTGGAGCAATGACCGAATTTCCACCTATCTCTCCAAAGTAAGGGTTCCCGTTCTCGCTGCCATTAGCGGATACCGCGGATCCGAGAGATTCAAACTCATCAAACTAGTATCTCGATCTGCTGCTGGTTATGTCGGCGCAATGAATTTTTATACCGCACATCTACTATATATATATACGTGTATATATATATATAAGCTGATAATTCTCTTAATATACGCAAGATGATCAACTTTAATACCCCCAACTAAAAATAAAACTAATAACAAGCCTAAAATTAAGCTTAGTGACGACTCATATGTGTTTGAGTGAACACAACTACGGATGTCGGTGGTGACCGACGGTCAAGACCGTTGGAGTTCGAAGAAATCGAAGAGCCAGATTTGAGATGTCGATAACGAAAGCGGCCAAGAAATTGAAAGTTCGTTTGGAAATGCCAGTTTTTCCAGGTAAGCCACTGTAACTGATTCAAGATGCCCATAACGGAACCAGCCAATAAATTAAAAGTTCGTCTCGCACAGTCAATTTTCTCAAATAAGTCCTGCTACTGAACGCCCGTTATCGAATTTCGAATAATAATATGTTATTGATAAGTAAATAATATTAATATTAATAATAATCATAAATAACATTAAAAATAACAAAAGAAAAGAAATAAAAAAAAAAGAAAAAAAACCATAATAAGACAACACTGGTGGGCTTTTCTAGAAAAACTCATTAACATAAATATAACATAATACAATATAATATAATATAATAATATTATTATATCATATTATATTATATTATACAATACGCTATACAAACGCACCTCCGAAAGTCTTGCGTCGCCGCCTAACCCCGGCATCTGACTCTCTAACGTACATCAGGTACCTAATAATAATAATATTTTATTACTAATAATAATAGAAAAATTAATGCTTTAACACTAATAATTATATGTTTAGAATAAAAATAATAATAATATAATAATTAATATTTTAATAGTATTTTACTATAATTATTTTAATAATATTTTAATAATAAAAAAAATATAATAATTTATATTTAAATAGTATTTAAATATTATTATTTTAATAATAATACTATTTTAATAAATATAATAATAGTATTTTATTTTACTAACAATAATATTTTCATAACAACAATATCTTAATATAATATTAATATTTTAATAGTAATAATATAATAAAAATTTTAGCGCTAATGGTAACGATACGGGAAATCTATTTTAACTTTAGGAGGCCCTGTGAACTAGGGTTACTGTCAAATGGTCGGTGCGTAGACAAATTTCTAAAGTAAACCATTCACCAAATCTCTGTCCTAACATCTACAACTATGTCCTAACATGTAAAAAATAAAGATAAAATGAAACCTGGTTTAACTCCGACTGACCGTTAGCGCCGTCCGGCATCTCCTCGTCCGACTCCGGAAACATATATGGTTGTTGGTGTTGGTTGAATGAAGAGGGTAAGGGTTAAGAAAAAAAAATAAAGGAAAAAAGAAATGGTGAAGAGAGAGGGGAGGGAGCCGAGCTCTAATAATATACAAAAGCCAATACGCCGCGTATAGGGCTATACGCGGGTGAGGGTTAAGAAAAAAAAATAAAGGAAAAAAGAAGTTGTGGAGAGAGAGGGGAGGGAGCCGGGCTCCAATAATATACAAAAGCCAATACGCCGCGTATAGGGCTATACGCGGCGTATAGCCCGTACGATCCGACAACCCTATGACAGAGCCAGGCTAGGACGTCAAATCGTACCCTAATACGCCGCGTATAGCCCTATACGCGGCGTATAGGGTGGTGTGGTGGGGTGTCCCTAGTAGGACCCGTACCAGTTTCAGGATGCTGGGATACACTAAAATCTGGTCAAGCTATGCCAACGTGATCAGTTCAAACCACCAGGTGTTTGTTTTTTAGTTAAAGATTATAAAATAAACTACTTGTCTTTTTCTAGTTTAGTCATCCATAATAATCAGCATTAATAATGCACATATAAACTACCAGGATTTTGTTTCTTAGTCGACATGTATAGAATAATATTTTACATTGATTACAATCTCTTTGCCATCTTTCTTTGCATCAAGTCTTTTCATGAAAGTCCGAGTAGAGATGGTATTGGGGAGTTTTCTTTGTATTCTTTTTCTTTTTAGTATTAACAATTTTAGTTACATATTGGATTGTAAAACCATCCTTCATATCATGTTCAAAACTTGTCAGGTGTTTGTCAGGTATCGGGTATGTTGGACTTAATTCTCGTCCTCGAGTCAATGAGGCAGGTTGGGTCAACCCATCGAGCTTATGATTGATTGGTGTCTTGTTTATCAAGTTGATCACGCAATTTGGTTTCCAAAGAATAAATTACTTGGTTAATTACAAGTCAAGCCAATGACTTGGATAACAGGGAATCTATTTATTAATTACTATTTAGATTTATTTTACTAATTAGTATTTGAATATGTTGATGGTATTTATCTTCTAGTTTAGTTGAGTTTTCAAATCTAAATTAGTATATATACCCGAGCTTGTGGGTTATATCATTAAGAGTTTTGAGTGTTATAATTTTTCAAGCTAATAAGAATTACAATGATCGAGCTTATGATCAAAAATATTGTTTGTGTTTTCACCTTTTCGGTTCTGGTTACCAAACTTCAGGGTATACCTGCGGATATTGGACATATCCGTTGATCATTGGTGGTCCTAGAAAATTTGTCCATCGTCATTGCTGATTTTGACAGTAAAGATATCTATCAACTGTAATTACATATTTTTCAATTCAGTTTTTAAAGTATTTTGAAAACTCATAACCAACATTATTCAAATTGAAGATCCTAACTAACGATTTCATGACTTTAGCTATTTAAATAACTTAAGCTTCTAGTTTTATAATGATGTTTGGACAACACGTTTATTAGGTGTCGTATTTGTTAAGCATGTTATTTAATTTAATGTAAAGCAGGGTGCTCTTTAACATGAATTTGTGAAACTTAGATAAATAATATTAACACACGTAATAATTATAAACTAATTAGAAAATTCAAACGTTGGTAAAATCGTTAAATTTTAATAACGTCTTTCCATAATAATCTGGATAAATGATTAAGAAATACAATGATAAATTATAAGTACATAACTAAAAGAAAATTAAGTTGATTAAAGAATTTGTGAGTTTAAACAAAATAATAAAAACTAAAATAATAGATTGAATTACCTTTAGAAAGTATTAAAAAAATGTAAATTTTTATTTGAAATAAAAAAGAATTACTTTTTTAAGCACGTACTAAAAAGTAAGAAGCAAGATTTGAACATTTAAACTCTTTCAAATTGGATGTTAGAGAAATGTGGATTAACTATTACATCACATATTCACATGTCGGTTTTGTTGATAGTCATTGTTAAAAAGTTGGGAAAATTCTTAAAATAGCCATTTTTAGAGAGAGACCTTAAAATAGCCCCTTTTTTCTTAAAATTTTTAAGAATTTGAATTGTCAAGACGCATTGGAAAAAGGAAAAAATAAAGAGGGAGTAGGCCAAATTTTGAAAGAAATGAAGGTAGGAGACAAGGTTTGGAAAAATAATAAATGTAAAGTCCAAATTTTTTGTAATCTTAAAGCAAAAGTTCAGATTTTTCCAAGAAAAATTTTTTTCAAAAAACCATCTTGAGTGATTGTTTTTTATGTTTCCTACCTTTTCCGTCCATATTTTCAAATTCTTGGAAAAATATATTTTTATAATTATACCCCTGAACCACCACCATCACCGACGCCGTCGGCCCCACCCCATCACCACCACCGTCACTACCACCATAGCCCGCCTCCACCACCGCTATACCCATCACCGCTGCACCATAGCCACCGCTGCCCCCACCCCACCACCACCATCGTTGCACCGGTGGCTACAATACGATAGGATATGAACCCACATCAACAACCACCATCTCCTCCTTATCCATCTTCATCATCTAATAATCCGTCCTGGGGGACTTACGTCATGTGCACATCGGTCCAACTTTTCAAACCCTCGCCGGAGAATATTATTATTATTATTGAAATCCTGAGCCGTCGTCGATGGGTCATTGCTGCAGCAAAGACGCCGTCGCCGTCAAGCACGAAACCCCCCTTGGATCCGCCATCGCAGACCCACCTCGCAACCCTAAGAGGGAGCAAGCTATGGTGTAGCGGTGATGGGTGCAGCGGTGGTGGAGGCGGCTATGGTGGTAGTGACGGTGGTGGTGATGGGATATGGCCGATGGCGTCGGTGATGGTGGTGGTTCAAGGTGGTGGTGGTGGTTCAGGGGTATAATTGTAAAAAATATATTTTTTTCAAGGATTTGAAAATATGGACGGGAAAGGTAGAAAATATAAAAAAACAGTCTCTCAAGACGATTTTTTGAAAAAAAAAATTAGGAAAAATCTGAACTTTTTGCTCCAAGATTACAAAAAATTTGGACTTTACCTTCATTATTTTTCCAAATCTCGTCTCCTACCTGACTTTTTTCAAAATTTGGCCTACTCCCTCTTTATTTTTGTCTTTTCCCAATGTGTCCTGACAGTCCAAATTTTAAAAAATTTTGAAGAAAAAAGGATTATTTTAAGGACTCTTTCTAAAAAGGGCTATTTTTTGAATTTTCCTAAAAAATTTTGTGTGATCGTTCATTATTATACAACATGTATACTAAATAAAAAATCATGGGGTGCAGAGTGCAGACGACCCCCTCACTCACCCCTAGGTCATTATTGGATATACTTTCTAATTTATTAAAATTTTCCAGTCGAGCAATGTACAATTCTTTTCCTTACCATGCTAGTTTTTTAATCATTGCATATATACATACCATCGTCACTGTAAAATGTTTGAATTATCTAAAAAGAAGATTCACTTTTTAAATCACAAAAGATAAGTTAATAAGTCCATAACATACAAATAATATCATAGAATATGCATCTAAAAGAAAGATTCATTTTTTACATAGTCATGAAACTATTACAGTGAATCATCACTAAACAAGGGTCAGGTAATTGAAATTTTACGGGTACGTGGTTCGGATAAATAGGTATGTAGTTGAAAATAAAGGAGTATATATAGTTTCGAGTAATCGGTCCGGGTATTACCTAATTATACCATGCCTAAACTCACGGAGTTTTCTTTATTCCCCATACCCGAATGCACACCCTGAATTTTTCGGGTCTCGGGTGTTACGGTTTTCCATCAAAATTAGTTTGGGCTTTATTCATCCCTGGGTCTGAGCAGATCTACATATTAAGGATTCCTATCACTTGATATCATATATTTTTGGACGATAATGTCTATCCTTAATATTTGATTAATTAAGGAGGGAAATAATTTTTGTTTTAACATAACTGTCACATTGACTTTCTGGCCAAAACTTGACTTTCTGGCCAAAACATCAACAAGCCGTCACAAATATTGCGATGGTTTCGAGCCAGACCAACACCCTATTTTGTATATTACTATATTAATTAGTATTAAATCCTTGAGGGAGGGGGGGAGCGTAAAACCGTGCAAGATAGCACCCATGCCACATCACTACCAACGACAACCAACACCGAAAAAACTCGTATAAGAAGACATAAAAGGAAGAAAAATAAAATTGAACTAAAAGTAGACGTAAAAACGCTGAACCACACACACGAAATATAAAACAAAGAAAACAGTAACTAAGTCGACCTAGAACCCGCGTTGCAATAGGACAGTTAACCGGGAAAAAAATAATCATAAAAATATTAAACCACACATGCAAGTTGCGACGTGCTAATCGCAAAATTTATGCCAAACGTAATACGAAAATTTGTAAAAGATAAAAAGTATAAGGGATCTAAGCTGAAAGAGTAAAAAGTGTTGGGATTAAATTGTAAAAGTATTGAGGTTAAAAGTGAAAAAATTAAACATAAAAAGAATAATGGGTAGAAAAGAAATATGCATCACAACATGATGTACAAAATAGAAAGCTTGATTTATAATTAACTAGGTTTTATCTCCCGTATTACGGGGGTTGGTTTACATTTTTTTTGTTTTTTAATATTTATTTTTTGGATTTTAATTTTCTTTATTATAAGAAAGTTAATAATATACATAGAGTTTAATGATTAAAGGGTTTCACAAATAAATGATATGCTATAACAAGTTTAAAAGCTATCCAAAACTAGATAGCTCTTAAACGGGTTATAAAAACTCATTAAATTAAAATTTAATCTTACAAATTATTTGATATGAAAATCCTATAAAATAGGAATACACTTAAATTTAATATCCAATTTAAAAAGAAAAAGATATTATTTATAATTAATAAACAATTTTATAGTAAAAAAAACATAAGAGGGTCATAGGTCACCAAATCCAGATAGCTTTTAAACGGGTTATAACATATCATTTATTTATGAAACCCTTTTATCATCAAACCCTAAATATATTATTAACTTTCTTACAATAAAGAAAATTAAAATCCAAAAAATAAATATTAAAAAATGAAAAATGTAAAACAACCATTCTCTCAAGCAATCAGATTGTTTTATTTGTAAATAAAGCTTCTCATGCATTTGACCCGAATTCACATGTATAGGTCTCGCCAAACCCAGATAGCTCTTAAACGGGTTATAACATCTCATTATATTTAAAATTAATCTCATCAAATATTTGATATGAAAATCCAATAAAATAGGGATATACTAAAAATCAATATCGTATTTTATTTAAAAAAGATATTATTTATGATTAAGAAGCAATTTTATAATAAAGAAAATAAACGGGTGATGGGTATCACAAAACCCAGAAAGCTTTTAAACCGGATTATAACATTTCATTTATTTGTGAAACCATTTCATTATCAAACCTCAAGTATATTAATTATTAACTTTCTTACAATAAATAAACTTAAAATCTAATTATACATATATAAACATTAAAAACGAATAATGTAAAACAACCTCCGTAATACGGGGAATAAAATCTAGTATATATATAAACGAAAGAATTTAAAAGCTAAATTCTCTCAAGCCACTAGATTGTTTTATTTGTAAACGGAGGCTTCTCATGCATTTGACCCGAATTCATGGGTTTGGGTCTCACCAAACCCAGATAGCTCTTAATGGGTTATAACATCTCATTGAATTAAAAATTAATCTTACCAAATATTTGATGTGAAAATCCTATAAAATAGGGATATATTAAAATTTAATATCCGATTTTCTTTTAAAAGATAGTATTTATAATTAAAAAAAATTATAGTAAAAAAATAAACAGGTCATGTGTCACCAAATCCAGATAGCTTTTAACCAAGTTATAGCATATCATTTATTGGTGAAACCCTTTCATTATCAAACCCTAATGGGGTGTTTGGATTCCTTATTTTTTTCCTTCTTGTAACTTAATTAACTTTTATAAGTTAAAAAGGTTTTGGTAATGTAACTTTTTTAAGTTTTTAAAAAAAGAAAAAGGAGGTTTTGATAAGTTTGGAGGGAGTGTGTGTATATATATATATATAGAAAATGGTTCAAATAAAAATAAAGAGTTTCATAAGAATTAATAGAACCAATAGATTTTTGGCATGTGACATTACAACCTATGGTGAAATAATAATTCTACGAAACTATGTCGGTTTTTGGTAATTTTCAATCTCAACCATTAATTAACATGATCCAATGGCTATGATTTATTCCTAGCATTCATATGAAACTACTTGTTTTTAGGATTTTATATATATATATATATATATAGGGGAGGGATAATTTAATAACCGTATTGAGTTTTAAGAACTTTAAGAACCAATTGTGACCACTCATTTAATTAAATCTTTGGTTTTTTGTGGTTGTGATTAAATGATATTATAATATTTAGCGATGAAAGAGAAAATATAGTATTATATATGAAAAGGGTATGATGGTAAGAATACATGTAAGTAAAGACAAAAAAACCTTAGCATTATACTATTTTTCATTATTTTCATAATCCTATTTTTTATTTATAGTTTGATCAAATTTTTAAATAATAAAAACAAGATATTTGTAAAAAATTAAAAAGAAAAAAAAAACATTCTGACATATATTTAGATCTTTTAAATATAAAAATACATAAAAAAACTATTACAACAACAAAAAAGAACTAAAAACATTTGTACGAACATTTTTTTTTCCTTTAACCAATCATTTCGAAAAGCACATTGTTACTAAACCCCTCTTTTTCTTTTTGAATTTGTTTTGTAAGTTCTAAGTGATTCATTTTTTCCTCTTTACTCTCTATACATGTAGGGAATTACATACACAAATTTGTAAATTATTCAAAATACACAAAGTACATAACTTACCGAAGCTACACAAATTATGCAATTTACCCAAGTTACACAAAATACAAAAATTGCACAAATTACCCAAATTACATATACAGTAATTACACAAATTATATAACTTACCGAAGCTACTCAATTTATACAATTTACTCAAGTTACACAAATTACAAAAACGACACAGATTATCCAAAATAACATATACATCTACATCAATTACACAAATTACCCAAATCACATTATTACCCTATCATGAAATACACAAATTACATATACTACACACGGCATACAAATTACGCTTACATAAATTACACAAAATACCCAAATTACCCAAATTATTGAAATTATACAAGTCACAAAATACTTAAATTACCATTTTGTTTTTACTTTTCATACACTCCATAACATTCCTTTTTTCCAATAAAACATTAAAATAATGTTTATGAAAGTATATGTAATTACCACAAGCTGGTTAGAAAGTTGAACATTTTTTCCTTACAATTAAGTTAATTTATTAAATTAAAACGGGGTTGAATGTTTTGGTTTTTCGTGAAGAAATCAAAATTTGTATATACTAAAACCATATAAATTCTTTTTCTTAAAATATGGATATCGATCGTCTTTAAATTATTCACGTTTCTCGTTTTCATTTTCATTGATTCGTTTCTTTAAAAAAGTTGACAACATCAACATTTTTGTAAAAATTAAATAAAATCCTACAATATAATTATATATATCCAATTCAAAATCCAAAGAAATCTTTATAAAAATACTGACAAACAAATTTTATTTTATCTTTTCACATTTTACAATTTACATATCAACTACTTTAATTAAAAAAAATCTATGAATGAAACATATAAAAAATTTATGAATGAAATA
Organism: Bidens hawaiensis; assembly: GCF_021521415.1. NCBI lineage: Eukaryota > Viridiplantae > Streptophyta > Magnoliopsida > Asterales > Asteraceae > Bidens > Bidens hawaiensis. The sequence goes on along the minus strand of NW_027491069.1, from coordinate 471,347 downwards.
AAGTAATAGTTTTATATTAGAGAGAGAAACATAGATTTGACAAAGTAATGATTATAGATCGAGGAATGTGATAAAATAGTTGATTAACCATATTGCCTTTTGGTTATTTTAATCTTTAAATGGTTGGTTAAATATGGACCACATGTTCAATTCTAAAGTTCTTACAACTGGGCTTGGTTCTTAAAAGAAATCAGCCTATATATATATATATATATATATATATATATATATATATGGATCATGCGAGACGTGATATTATAATGAGAAGTGCGAGAAATGAATCTGAACCATTGATTGTTTTAAATCAATGGTCTAAATGAAAATGGCAAATTCGTAATTAAAAAGGATAGATATGTCTATTGTGATGTATGACTCATTAAACTAGACTTTAATTTTTTAGCGGTTACTTTAAATGACTAATCAATGCTCATTAGATGGTTAACATGATTTTATTTTATTTTCATTAAAATTATGTATATTATCGATTTGATCATTTTTCATATAGTTATATACAATATATTTAGTTAATTCTGCATTTCATTTGTTTTGCATACACTATATTGTATAAGCAAACTGATTCCTACACAACATTAGTTTTATTTATAACTACACAATATTTGAAAGTGTGCCTACACTACATTAGTTTTGTCTACACCACATTATATATGCCTAAACTAGTAAACCACATTAGTTATGATTACATAATATTTGAAAGTGTGTCTATACTATATTAGTTTTGCTTACACGATATTAGATATGTCTACACTACATTAGTTATGACTACACAACATTTAAAAATGTTCATACACTAAATTAGATGTGTATGCCCTACATTAGTAGCTATGTTACTAATATAATCCTACACTACATTAATTGATTAAAAGAAAAAAAAACATTGTGTAGGCCGTTAAAAAAATTATATAAATATATGTTGGGTGTGTAGTGATTTGTCATTTAATCATTCTCCAAGTATATTGGTTGTGTATGAGTATGGTTGTGCAAGGATGTGCTGGTTGTGTAGGAACGTGCAATTTAATAATCGAAAAAATTGTATTATGTGTATAAAAAGATAGAATTTAATAATATGCTGCGCATTTTGTTAGCGAGTGGTAGTCAATGTAGATATTTTAACCCAAAATGACCATAATATCGTTTCATGTGTGAAGTAAACATGCTAAAATAAATGAATAAAAAAATTATAAAAGGGACTAAACGTTAAACAAGAAAACAAGTAAAAGGAAGAATATAAAAAGGGAAAATTCTCAAAATAGTCCCTTTTAGAGAGAGAAAGCCCAAAATAGCCCTTTTTCCTAAGAATTTTTTAAAATTTGGACTCTCCAGACGCATTGGGAAAAGAAATAAATATGAGGGAGCAGTCCAAATCTTTAAAGAAAGTTAGAGAGCAGACCAGATTTGGGAAAATATTGAAGGTAAAGTTCAAATAATTTTGAAATGTTTGAGTAAAAGTTTAAATTTTTCCTAAACTTTTTATCTCAAAATACCATCTTGAGAGATTGTTTTTTTATGTTTCCTACCATTTTCGTCAATATTCTCAAATTCTAGGAAAAAAAAGATTTTAAAATCTCGTCTTGAGAGACGAAATTCTATCACCACCACCACCCACCATTCGCCTTCTACCACCACCACTACCACCACCATCCACCACCACCACCTACCATTCGCCACCACCACCACCACCACCACCACCCACCGACCGTCCACCACTACCATCGATCACCACCCACCACCATCCATCGCCACCACCAACATTTCAAAATTATTTGGACTTTACCTTCAATATATTTTCCCAAATCTGGTCTGCTCCCTAACTTTCTTTAAAGATTTGGCCTGCTCCATATTTTTTTATTTTTTCCCAATGCGTCTGGAGAGTCCAAATTCTAAAAAATTATGAGGAAAAAAAGGGCTATTTTAGGCTTTCTCTTTCTCAAGAAAGGGCTATTTTGGGAATTTTCCCATATAAAAAAAAGGCCTAATTTCACATCATCTTACTTTTAACATATTGTTAGACTTGTATAAAAATTTCATGATTGGTAATGTAATTAAAGAATAAATAATATCATTTAATTGTTAAAATAACTTTTGAAATGTAACTTACGTTGAATGGTTTAGTTATCAGAAATAAAATTTTAACATTTTACTATAACATCCTTATATTTAAATAATTCAAAAATGAAAAGAAATGATATGATTGGTTAGAACCGCTTCTCACACTTCTTCCATTAACAATTACTTCTGAAATGAACATAATCCTATATATCTATTACTATATATATAGGGGTGGGTTAAAATAAAAAAAGATAGTTTTCTAGGAAGACTAAGAATAAATCATAGCCATTGAATTATGTTAATCAATGGTTGAGATTAAAAATTAACAAAAACCGACATAGTTTCCTAGAATTACTCTTTCACCATTATAACCGATATAGTTTTCTAGGATTATTCTTTTACCATAAGTTTTAATACCAAATGTCAAAAATCTATTGGTTTTTACTATTTCTAGGAAACTCTTTATTCTTATTTGAACCCTTTTATATATATATATATGTATATATATATATATATGGTAAGAACTCTTAAGAGAACCGTTGGCAAATTGAGAACTATTTTGGACTAATAAAAAAACCTCTAAAAAAATATTTAAAAAATTATAAAAAAAAAACGAAAATTTTATAAAAGTAAAAAAACCAAAATTCTTATATTTTATTCCGGTTTCATTAAAAAAACCAAAAAAAATTAAAATTTAATTCCTATTATACCTATACACATGTGTATAATTTCATTTAATCTCTAGTTACGTAATGCACACATATATACATTATCATTTACCTTAAATTATACACATATGCATAAAAAAATATATGTGTGTACATATTATATATATGTATAATTTAGCTAAACCGAGAATTTTTTTTCGTTTTTTTAAGAAACCGGGATGATAAATAAGAACTTTGGTTTTTTTTTTTTACTTTTTTATTTTTGTTTTTTTTTTGTTTTATGATTTTTTTTATTTTTGGGTTTTTGTTGTACAAAATGGTTCTTATAGTTCTCAATTCCCAAAAAATTTTCACATGATCCTGATTATATATATATATATATAGGGAGATTTCAATTAAGAACCCCTTTGAGTTTTAAGAATTCGAAAGAACTCAGTGTAACGATTTTTTTTTCGAATTTTTTTACACATGTGTAATATATGTAAGTTACATACACATAAAAAAATTACAGAATTTTTTACGCACCGAGTCGACTTTTTACACATGTGTAACGGACGTAAAAGTTAGTGTAACCACTTACATATTTATTCTCTCCCCTAAGTTGACTTCTTTGCCAGATTTAATCTCAACCACATATTCCAATTCATTTAATTAAATGTGTGACATAGAATTGAGTTCTTAAGTTCTTAAAACTCAACATGGTTATCAAAATATCTCTCCCATATATATATATATATATATATATATATATATATATATAAACGAAACCTTTTAAAACTCTCTGTTTGCTCCCGAAATTTTCTCAAGCCACCGGATTGCTTTATTTGTAAATGAAGGTTTCTCATGCATTTGACCCGAATTCACGGGTATGAGTCTCACCAAGCTCAGATAGCTCTTAAACGGGTTATAACATCTCGTTAAATTAAAAATTAAACTTACCAAATATTTTGTATGAAAATCCTATAAAATAGGGATATACTGAAAATTAATATCCGATTTTTTTTTAAAAAAAATATATTATTTATAATTAAGAAACAATTTTATAGTAAAAAAATAAACGGGTCATGGGTCACCAAATCCGAATAGCTTTTAAACGTGTTATAACATATCATTTATTTGTGAAATCGTTTCAGCATCAAACCCTATGTATATTATTAACTTTCTTAGAATAAAAAAATAAAATTCAAAACATAAATATTAACAAACGAAAAATGTGAAACAATCCCCGTAATACGGAGATAAAACCTGATATATATATATATATATATATAATTTGTCAATTTAAATAGCATATATATCCAATGCTGTAAAATATAGTCTAAAAATAAAAAAAAAATATTGTATTTGTTCTATTGAAGCTATCATTAGTTTAAATGCTTTGCAAAGTCAACAATTGATGAGAGTTTACTTGAGTTCCTTCAACGAAACTTGTAAAGTCACATTACGAAATCAAACTGGGGATGATTTTATAGAAAATTTATTATTTGTTTTGGAGTGAACTGTGGTATTTGTCCCTGTAGTTTGTCCAAATTTGTGACTTTAGTCCAATAGTTTTAAATTTGTGATTTTCGTCCCTATGGTTTCATTTCACTTGCAATGAAACCCGAATTCACTAATCTTGTTAAGTATGTTCTTTAAGTCCATCAGTGTGTCCTTCACGCGAGGGGCAATTTTGTCCTTTTTTCTTCTCAAAATACAACCCTGCTCCTCACGTGAGGGGGCTTGCAAATTAGGACTGAGGTTTATTTGGGGAGTAAAAGGACAAAACTGTCCCTCACGTGAAGGACACGCTGATGGGTTTAACGAACAGACTTAACGGGATTAGTGAATTCGGGTTTCATTGCAAGTGATATGAAACCATGGGGACGAAAATCACAAATTTGAAACTATTTGACTAAAACCGCATATTTGGACAAACCACATGGACGAAAAACACAGTTTACTCTTTGTTTTGTTTAAAAACTAGGTTATATCCTGTGTTTTACACGGGTGAAAATATAATAAAAATAAAAATTTATTATATGCAATATTTAAATTCAATTATTTCATATCTTAATTTTTATTGTGACTTTTTTAATAAGTTTTTGATATATTATGCATTATAATTTTAAGTTGAAAACAAAACATTGGTGTTAGATTTATTTTAAAATTAAATATTCATACCGATATTGTTATATTAAATATTGTGTGTATAAAGATGATATTTATGACTAAATGTTGTCACTGATTGAAAAACTAAATTTACAAAGACTTGGTTTGGTTGTAAAAGAAAATAAATAAAAATATATTATATTTTAAAATGAAAAGACAAATGATAAACAATCTTAAATGGTTGTGTTAAAGAGATATGTGAATTATGAATTATGAAAATATTAACAATTAAGTATAATTTTGATTTTATACTTGAAGAGAAATTACATTTATATATGTTTAGTCAAAAATTCTAACACAATTACCATTTTAGTAGGGTTAGTAAGCACATTTGGTTCGAAACATGAGATCTTGGGTTGGAAACCCGTATCACAAAATAATTTATTTTTCAAAATTTTATAACGCTTTACGGATCATGGGCTATAATAGGTAAATGGTCATGTGCCATGATATAATAGGAAATGATGACATCACATCTACTTGACATCTTATGTGAAGTGTTTAGTTAAATGACACGTCGACAACTTGTTTAGTTTGATGTTAATTGATGCCACTAAATTTTTTGTAATGTCACATGATATACAAAAATCAATCAACACATGATAATGCCGGTAAAAATTTTTTAATAAGTGCATGTATGGAATTCGTTAATAGGATATATACATCGTACTAGTATAATTAGGAAATTTATTAGGCCGTGTTTTCTTGGATGCATTATAAGGACCAATATCCGTTCAGTATTTCTTTTTTCTTTTTTCTTTTTTCAAACGATACAAAATAATTTTTCGTGCAGGTTGTTTAGTATAATTTTTTAAATAACAAGATTTATTAACATGGCAGGGAGATAGCGAGTTTTGAGCTAACATGACATAGAGACGACGTGTTTTGAGCTAACATGGCGGAGAAGTGACGGGTTTTGAGCAAACACAGTGGGAAGGCGACGAACTAAGAAACATGTTGCCTCGAACTTCTAACATAGAAGCAACGACGAATTGGTACGGGGACAAAGAGAGAATTTGAATTGATATATTTGAATCTTTCTTTAAAAAAGGGACATCTTAAGAATTTTCCTTTAAATGCTACATTTTGAGATTGAACCTCTGAACTCCTGTTCTACACCCAAATTATTTTACCATCCGCCAAAATGGAAAATGAAATATATAATATTTGAAATATGTAATTCGTATCTATACTATATATAATGCATGAGACAAATGTAAATTAACACACTTAATTTTAGGAGTTTTATAAACGTAATGCATAAGATACATGGGTTAACATGGATATCTTGTTTTTTAAAAACAATTTATCCAATCTACAAGTTTGCCCTTAATCTTTAACCTTGTTATGTTTTTAATTTTAATTTTAAACTAGCTTCCCACCCACGAATTTTAAATAATCATAACTTTTTCACACGTTAAAATTTTTATATAAAACAATTACATTATAAAAACGAACATTTTATTCTCTTTAATTTGAATATGATATTGTTACAGTTTTTTTAATCATAAAAGTATAATATGTTATGTAGGGTGTTCAAGGCCAGTTTTGATGTGTTTTAAGTTAAACATGCTAGCACAACCGTTGGTAACGAATTTTTATCATCGGAAACCAAAATTGAATCGTTGAAAATTGAAAACGAACCGTTGCTAACAGTCTTATTCAAGTTTGGTTTCGCGGTTTAAGTTTCCGTAGTAAATTTAGTTTAAAATAATTATACTCTAACGATACCATCAATTATAACAAAACACCAGCAAGATATGTTACCTAAGAGGATCATAATAGGAATAATGAAAATGTTGGCCACATAAATGGTAATCTTTTATTGAAGAAGTAGTTGGCGAAAAAATCATACTAGAATTGGGTTAATTTATATATGTAGAAAACCCGGTATACTTGTATTAAAAAAGACTTTCTCCAATTATATTTTAATAATATCTAATATATATATATATATATATATATATATGGGAGATTTCAATTAAGAACCCCTTTGAGTTTTAAGAACTCAGTGTAACGATTTTTTTTTTCAAATTTTTTTTACATATGCGTAATATATGTAAGTTACATACACGTAAAAAAATTACAGAATTTTTTATGCACCGAGTCGACTTTTACACATGTGTAATGGACGTAAAAGTTAGTGTAACCACTTACATATTTATTCTCTCTCCTACTTTGACTTTTTTACCAGATTTAATCTCAATCACATATTCTAATCTATTTAATTAAATGTGTGGCCTAGAATTGAGTTCTTAAGTTCTTAAAACTCAACATGGTTATCAAAATATCCCTCCCCTATATTTATATATAGTAAAACATATCTAATACTAAATAATTAAAAAGATTAAAATGCATTAAACATTTATAGTCTGATCCGGTTTCATATGGACAATTTCCGATATAACTGCAAACCAAACTATTCGCTACGGTTTTGAAAATTTTGAAACCGACCAACCGACTGAAAGTCAAAGAAAAAACTAACCGTGAAACCAAAACGATGACCGGTTTAAATGATTTCAAGATTTTAAACCGAACCATTAACACCATAATTGTTACGTGATTACCAAAGCATGCGTTCAAATACCCGCCGTATTACGCGTGCATCCGTCTAGTAGTGCAATATATTAAATGTACAAATTGGTTCACGCTCATAAATATTTAGAACCATTAGTATAAAAGACTAATCTTTAAATCATCTACGCATTAGGTTTCTAAAGTCCCTGTATTTTGAAGCCCATCTTTTAGTTGCCATGATACCCAGTGATCAGTTACAACGGAAAAATATGAAAACGTAAAAACAGTGGCACTTAATTTTTCTTTTTAACTGCATACGTTCTCACATGTAAGCCTATTCTGTTCGGGCTATGTTCAAGGTCAACTCCTCGACCGCTGTAAGACCGTACCTCTTTAACGTGTGACAGTGGCAGATCTAGAATTTTTTTTCCTAATGGGTTCACCTTTTTTCGGTGTTCAAAATTCACACAACTAAGCTTTAAATTTTTCGGGTCGGTCGGGCCTTGTTGGAGAATATTATAATACGATTCCATAATAAAACAATATGTTAATTTAAAAAACATATAAGGTCATTAAAAATGAAAAAGCAATTACAATAAATGGGTTGTTGATGCGTGACGTGTGAATATGCCTGGAAATAATCAGAAATGAAAACGTTTTTTTTTAGCTATTAAAACCCCCCAACTAAATACATAATAATGGTTTATAAAAAGAAAAAAAATTACCAAAATGGAATTTAAAAAGACTTGAACTTGAGACATTTCAAATAAAACCCAAACTAATAGCATAGCGATTGTTTACCAAAAAGAAAAAAATATGTAATCAAAGCGGACCTTTAAAAGACTTGAACTTGAGACCTTTCAAAATTCAAAAGATTTGGAAGGTTTTAAGAAGTTTACAACTACACCATCTTGAACTTTTTGTTATGGATTCACTTCTAAAAATCTTATGGGTTCATTAATAATTTTTATATATCATTTTAACGTAAAATTTGAATATCAATGGGTTCCCGTGGATCCGGGGAACCCGTACTAAATCCGCCCCTAATGTGCAAGAACCGGATAAAATCCGTAAATCCTTGCCCTCTGTTAAGTTCGAACCTGAGATTAAAGTTCTTATTCGTCTCTTTCACCAAATATCTGTCAAACTATCCGGACGAGAATAGAGAACATGCTAGAAAAGTAATCACATATATGTTAGAAAAGAATTGTTAGTAACATGGTAAGCAATTTAAATGATGACACGTATTAAGCATGCTAGAAAAGTAATCACATATATGTTAGAAAAGAATCGTTAGTAACTTTATTTAAATGATGACACGTATTAAGCAATAAATATATGAAAAAGTCATAATTCCTGTTTTTCATCAAATTATTGTGCTCTTTCTAAAACTTATAATTATATCATATTATCTACCTATTCTAATAAAGTAAAATAATTGTGGACAGTTGTCATTTTTTGATTAATTCTTACAATTTTTTTTCCTCTAAAACTAGGATTTTAATTAACTCTAATTTGTGTAATAAATCAATAATTATTCATTTTCCTTTTATACTCTATTTATATTACATCTATATATTTTTATAAAAATAAATATTAACATATTATTTTACTATATATTTCAAAATACTTGGTGAAATTCAAAAATTAACAACAAACCATGTTTGTCAAAGATTGAAAGGAATATAATTTCAGATGTTATCATTAACATATTGTACTATTTATATTGTAGGAGATTGTAAAAAAAAAACAAAACTCGAATATGCTTTCATTTTACAAATTAATTTTTTTAATCATTAAATTATAAATATATGCTTAAAAGTCGATCCACTTTTTTAAAATCAATCAATTTATCTATTATTATTATTATTATTATAAATTGTCATATAAATGTATAAATTATAAATATATGCTGTAAATCTATCTATATATTTTTCAGTTAATGTAGAAAACTATATATATGTTAAAATGTAAGGATAATATATATGCCAATCATTTTCAGACATCACAAAGTTTATCATATCTAATTTCTTGGTTTTTTTTATTAAGGATTGTTTCGGGTTTTTTGTGTAACTTAAATTTGATTTTTATGGGTCAAAAGTTGGTAAATAGTTGTTTGGTACAAGTTACTACATTTAGATCAAAATTTGTTACGGGTCAAAAATGGAAACTCTGAGTAATTTTAAAAGTTTGAGAATGCAAATAGATTTATCATCAAATTTGTTACGGATTCAAAGTGTTGGCTTGAAAATGACAAACAGATGAAAGTTAGAATTTTAAACATAATTCGGGTTTCAAAATTATTTCAAGGGCATTTTGGAAATAATAAAAAGGTTCGGAATTTGGCAAATTGACTATTTTTCCATCGACTATTAAAATTTAAGAAAAGATTGCGAACACTTTTGACATGCCACCCCCGATCAAATTTGAAATGCTTCTAACTTTTATCAAATTTGAAATATTTTAGTAATCATTAACTTTTCCTTTAATGGTAATCAGAACATTATATGGGAAACATGTCATGCAAAACTATGCTTAAATGAAGCAAAATATTCACAAAATTGAATGGGTCGACATACTATTTTTCATGTTGTCATTATGATAAAGTCGAGAAGCCACTTGAAACTTATCAAAATCTTTTTCATGGTGTAGCTCAGAAAAACATAGTTCTTGAAGAACATCCGTCGTTACAATTTAATGTTCTCCTTTCCTTTGATGAGTGTTAAATTGATAAATATATCAATAAATGTAACACTTATTCTGTATTTAGGCTGAGTTGTTAGAACTACTATTCTATGAGAAGTCTTATTCTCGAAATTGGTTAATAACCAAAAATCTTTCAATTATACATATATGACACTGAGAATGAAATTTTCAATAGAAAAAGCGTTCTCAAGTAAGTTTCTGCACTTGCTTTTTTTATTAAGTTCATTTAAAAAAATCATTTTGTGATATAAATAAAATTAATTTATGTACACATAGTATATATACAAGCATAGATGTAATACATTTTTTTATATCCGTTATGTAATTATTTGCTTTACTTGTAATTTTATAATTTGTATCGTCCCGTGTGTGACACGGGCTCCAAAGCTAGTTATTACATACAACATTTTAAGAAGTTTGGTTCCATAGGTATTCTATTGAATTATTTGGCGTCATTGAATTATTCCGTAAATTTTGGTTTTTTGTTTTTTTTTGTTTCTTTAGCTCCGCTATCGTAACGAATGTAATGAAAATTGACGGAACACCAATTTTTATTTTATATTTTGTTCTTTTTTGTTTTTATTTTTTGTACCATAACGAGCATGACAGAAACCGACTGCATTACGCGCCGCCTCAACGCCCGGGGCCGACAACGCCGGAGTTTCACCGACCGACGCAAGCCCATTAGTCTATCTCAATTTTCATATTTTTTTTATTTTAGTTCTGGTACCATAACATACATGATGGAAACCGACTGAATTCGCGTAGACTCACCACCTCAACTCTCGGGACCAACAACGTTTGGGTTTTCCCAACACCCGAGTTTCATAAAATTGCGTTACCCCATTGGTCCACCTCAACTTTTAATGCTCCCAACTTTCACTTATTGGAACACTTCAAACTAGATCTGTATATATTTTTGTTTAGTTTCAGTATTGTAACGAATGCAAGTTTTTTTTTCTCTTTTTAATTAAACATTTCTGTTCATCGACTCACCGTTGCAATTTCTGGACCGACTACGCTTGGGTTTTATCAACACCTGGGTTTTACTAGATCTGTTTATTTTAGTTCCAGTACCGTAACAAATGTAAGCGAAATAGGCCGAATTCCTGTCCACTCACCACCACACTGTAGAGGATCGACAACACTTGGGTTTTACCGGTCGCATAACCGTCGTTTTAATTTTTTTTATTTTTTTTATATGTTAACTTAACGAATTTATTTTTTGGGTTTTAATGCTTGGATTATATACGGTACCGTAATGATGTAACCAAAACCATTTGAATTTGAGTCAACTCACCGCTACAATGCACGGGACCTACAATGCTTGCTTCAACCAGCTGCCTGGTTTTACTGACCGAGCGAATATCGTTTTAAATATTTTATTTGATTACGTATTAATCTTTTTATATGTTAATGTGACGATTTATTTTTTAGGTTTTAGGACTTTCTTTTACAAGCGTTGCTTATATCGTAACGATCGTAATTGATATTGACCAAATATGCGTCAACTCGTCATTGTAACGCTCGGTTTTACCCACTAGGGTTTCAACGTATGTGTTTTACAGGTTCAATCTTTTGGGTTTAATTGTGGTACCAACTGAACCCACATTAGTGCACCGCTGCAACGCGACGAGTACATAATAGATCCTGACTACTTGGCACAACGCGCCGAGTAAAACACTAGTTATTATATATATATAGACAAAATGGCAAAAGACGTCCTTTACGTTTGACCTGATTTTCATTAGACGTCCTTTAATGAAATAAATAGTAAAAGGCATAATTCGTGTTTCAAATTTGTTTCACGTTACGTCCTTTGTCACTAACCCAGTTAAATTTTTTTGTTAAATATAGTCGTGTGCAAGGCACACGAGGGTAAATTCGTCTTTCTACTCTTTAAAAGACTATTTGTGTAGATTACTTAAAATTTGGGCCATGATAAAAATATTAAAAAAAATAAAAATTAATAAATATTTAATATATATATATATTTCTCTCTTATATACTCTCTCTTTCTCTCCTCCCTCTCTCACACTCTACAACTACCACGGCGGTTGTGGTCGTTGTGCCACCACCACGACCACCCGTCGCCACTACCAGCGGCAGCCACCACTACCTCCCGTCGCCACTACCATCGCCGTTGACACCCCTACGATCCCTAATTTTTTTGTGCAAGTTCCGTTCCATCGGAATCCTAACCCCAAATTCCGGCAAACTCCGACGAAGTTCCGTTCCCTCGGAATCCCAACCATCGCTGGTTGCCACTACCATCGCCGCTGATCTCCTTCTCTCTATCAGCCGCCGCCACCACCCCTTCCCTTCCCTCAGAATCCCTACCCCAAATTCAGTCCATATATCACAGCTCCACATCGCCACTTGTTATCTCCTTCCACAAGAGTCAACACGGCAATACCCGATTAACATTACTTGTGGCCATTTCTTTTCCTACTACTCCACCTACAACTTCCATAAAACCCTACAAACTATTATAAATTTCGCTTCAAAATTAATGCTCCATACGATAGGGCTTTTGTTCATAATGCAGAACCCAGTTGATTTCTATTTTACTAGCTTTAAATTGGTGTCCAATTGATATCAGGGGAGCTTCGCCGGAGTTCGTGCAATTCCGGGATTCAGCGGTTAAGGGTTGTGGCAGTAGTTCGATGATGGCTGTGGTAGTTGGTTACAGTGGTTGCTAGTTTGTGGTGTTTGTTTAATGGTGGTGGTTGGTGGCTGTGATAACTACGGTATGCAGAGAGAGAGAGAGAGAGAATATTATATATATATTATATTTAAATATCTTTATTCTCTTTATTCTTTAACTTTTATTTATTAACTAAATTGTGAAATTACAAAACTATCCTTATGTGCCTTGCACATTACTATATTTAACAAAAAATTTAACTGGGTTAGGGACAAAGGACGTAACGTGAAACAAATTTGAAACATTAATTATTCCATTTGCTATTTCTTTCATCAAAGGACATCTAATAAAAATCAGGTCAAACGTAAAGGACGTCTTTTGCCATTTTGTCATATATTTAATAGGAGATGAGAATCACTATCCAATTTTGAGCATTTTGTAAGGCTGGGTTGAACCAACTGACGGTGTTTTTTTTTGTTTTTTATTTTTTGTCGTTGTGTAACCTCACGAAGTACCTAGACGGTCTTTCTATTTGTTGACCGTAAAAAAAATTAAAGGAATCTTACTGGACCAACAACTCATACTACTATTCAATGTATAGGACTAAACTATTCTTCAAGCTTTGTCTACAAACGTTTTTGGCATCCGTGAAACACTTAAAAGGTAAAACGCTTACGGTATTCTTAGCTTTCTTTTTATAGTTCTGGTTAAATTGTGTAAAGTTACTGTCTTAATATTCGGGACCGACAACACTCGATTTTTATCGATCAACGCCACCTATTGGTCCACCTTAAGTTTTATTTTTATTTTTGTTTTAATATCATAACAAACATAATTGATATTGACCGAATTCGTGTTGACTCGTCATCGTAGTGCTTGGGTTTTGCTGATGCCCGGCTCTCAACGCTCGGATTTTACCGAGCAAATAAACAACATGTTACCGACACCTTTTTTTTTTCTTTAATTTTAAATATGTTAATTTGACGAATTTATTTTTAGGTTTATTTTCGATAACATAACGAGCATAGCCAATACCTACGGAATTTGCATTGACATGCCACTATAACGCTTAAGTTTTAACGACCGAATTCTCTACGCAACACGCGTGTAAATCACTGGTATCTATTTTCTTTGCAGCTTATCCAAATTGATTCTTTTGTATATTTACTTTTCAATAGTGTACATGCTGCTTATAATGTTGTACACACAATACTTGAACCTTTGTTTTTTTATATACTACCAGTACCGTCAATGAATTATTTGTGGTTCGAGTATTTTTATTAAATATATTTTTTCAATCATTTATGTTTGAATAGCGTTAGCATGCTTAGATATTCACGAGTTGTTTTCATTTGTTACGGTTGAGTAGCGTCACCCAGTCTCGGATGTTCACGACTTTGTTTTCCTTTACCGACGCACTCGCTTCTTTGATGGAGTGAAGAAACACTAATCGACCCCGGCAGACTACGGATAATCTGGGGGTTAAATAGATGTTTCCCATGAGGATGAGGTCCAGCAAAGAAAGTTGTTCTTCAGGTGACCTGCAAAACAGACACCGTAAGCTCGTCACTGAGAAGGGGGGGGGGGGGGGGTTCCTCCTTGTGACCACCCTCCGGCGTGAGAATCAGACTAGATTGCTCTGAATATAAGTGTATATTAAGAGATTGCTAGAGAAGATAAGATAATGAGATATCAGATGATGTCCTTACCATTCCAAGGTGTTAGAGTATTTATAGCCGAAGGTAGGTTTCCAAGAAGGTACAGCCGACTGAATAGTATCCCTGTTCTACCAACAGTGGGCTACGCACAAGCCATGCTGGTTGGTGGATAGGCTGCGGCCTATAGTGACAAGGCCGGCTGCACTGTTCCACCAACTGTAGGCTACGCACGTCCCACAGTGAGGGTTGGTGAGTAGGCAGCGGCTAATAGTGACAAACAGTACTAGAGGGTGCTCCTCCTCGTACTGTTGTCGGTGAGCTGTCACCCTGTGATTGGTTCATGGGCTGTTTTGGTCAGATCGTCTATTTTGCCCATACCTTGGCAGGTATAGTACAAAAGATCTTCCAGAAGCATACGGACTGGCTCATTTGGGCGGGAGTATTCCCGCCTTGCTCATTCCTTCAGGTGACATTACTGAAGTATCGAGTTAGTGCCTTGTGCGTGTAGCCTTGCTATCAGTGCGGGTAGCCTTCCCTGATGGCTTGTATCCGCAGCTGCGAGAACAAGCGGGGTACTTCATCATTGGGAGGCTTTCCATGCGGGAACAGCTGGCGTACTGCGCGTAAGGTCTTCTCTGAGCATGGTGGGTCCTGCGGAAGCAGTTGGCCTTGCGCAGACGTCCCTCTTCAAGGTGAGTCTTGCGGGTCCAACTGGGCTCTGCTGGGACCTACCTCTTCAAGTCCCCCCAGTCCAATGTTCTTCTCATGAATTATTAATAAGTGAGGTGAACTTTTGGACTTTAGCAAGGGGTTTTGAAAATGGGTTTTTAGTTTTAAGGTTTTCCGTGGGGATTCTTCCCGCGGTTTTCCTAATGTCACGCAGAAATTCCCGACTTTTCTGCTTGATCTTTGGGTATGTAGCGGGTAGGTCTGTAACCTCCTCGCAAGTCAGGAGCGTTGAGTCCCACTTGTGTGGATTCTCCATGGGGTTTTGGTAGTTTTGAACATAGTGATCAATTATGTTAAAACCACCAATTCCATCTTGGAGTTTCAAACAATATAGTTCTCGACGTTCCCGCTATGCGGGGATGTTATTCCCGTTTCCGCAAGCATGGCCCAGAAGATCCTTCTTGGTTTGAATTCCCTGCGGAACGCTAAGTATGTGAAGGGTTTTGCCTTGACACTGTACCCGCACTCGTCTTACGGTTACTTTACTTCCAAGGTATTCCTGGCGTCAATTTCCTGCGGGTGCTAAGTATGTGAAGTGTTTTGCCTTAACACTGTACCCGCACCTGTCTTATAGTTGGTTGCCAAGGTAAGGGGTATTTTCCCGCTTTTGAATCTTTTTGAAAATTTGAAATTCGAAGAGTTGGTGAAAGGATAAGAACAGTCCAAACTATTGAAACGTCGTCCGACGGTTTCTTCTGACAGTGTCAGGACGTGCAGGAAGGTATGGCGACGTGACAGTATATGGTCATTCCAGGCGCTTTTTCAGGCGCGTGGGCGCGAATTTTTGGGCGCGTGGCCGCGAAATTAATGGCACGCGTCCTTTCAACAGCTGTTGCCAGCTTGCTTATTGCCACGTGTCATAGTTTCATTGCACCTGCGATTTCTCTCTCTTCCGCATTAAATTCATCGCATTGATTGCGATTAGTATATAAAGGGGGAGATGGTCCTTTGTAATTCACACTTTCACTTTTCATCTTCAAAACGATTTCTGGCGAATACTCACCTTTTCAGTCGAGCATTCTCTTGAAATCGTTCTCTTCTTTCATACCTGCAAGATGTCTTCTGCTCACGATCTTGAGGCTACAGCCCAGGAGGCTGGGGTGTACGCCGAGAACCCGTCATCCACGTCCGACAAGGATGACAAGAGTACTGCTGGCGAGTGCCAGTGTGCTCTGCCTGTCGATCTATATCAGTACATCGTCAGGAAGTTCATGCTCGAGTCTTTCGAGCCAGAGTTTCCTGAACCTCACCAGACGGTGTATGATGCCCCCAGAGGCAAGATCGGGGTATATGCCGCATTCTTTGTCTATGAGAATCTTAGGTTCCCCTTGACGAAGTTTGTGTACCGTGTTCTGGAGAGGCACGGTGTACACCTGACCGAGGTACACCCGATGGCGATCGCGAAGATTCGCCACTTCGAGTGGGTGTGCCGGATTCTGGGCGTTGAGCCCTTCGTCGACCGCCTGATGACCTTCTACTCTTGGAGGTGCATCCAGGGGTGGTATGCTCTGATAACCCGGATCAAGGGTTTGAAGATTTGCGCAACCGAGCGCAGTCTTCGTTCATGGAAGCGGGAGTTTTTTTATATCTCCGCTCGCGCCATCCCCCTTGCCATGAAGTTCAAGAATGGGCAAGCACTCCCCAGCCTTCACGCCTCTAACTACCAGGAGGCGGAATGGTTCTCAAAG
Organism: Bidens hawaiensis; assembly: GCF_021521415.1. Classification (NCBI taxonomy): domain Eukaryota; kingdom Viridiplantae; phylum Streptophyta; class Magnoliopsida; order Asterales; family Asteraceae; genus Bidens; species Bidens hawaiensis. The sequence goes on along the minus strand of NW_027491069.1, from coordinate 454,516 downwards.
ATTTCCCGAGTCCAATCTCCGGTTTACCGCTTTGCGGAGTCCGGGATGGTGATGCTCGGGATGAGCCGGGTGTGGAAGGATGCGGAGGCGCAAAAGATCCCGATCGTCCTTGAATACGGTTTGAACTCTGTCCCTTACGGTATGCTCTGTCTTCTTTGTTTATATAGGTTTGTCTTCTAACTTTTTCTTTTATTTCAGAGGGGAACGACTTGCAGTCGCTCCTGCATCCGCGGGAGGCTGATAGTCCCGCTCGGATGGGTACTCGTGCTCTAGATGAGAACGAGTTGCCCATCCTTGAACAGACGGCGGATCGGTTCGTGGAGGTCTACCCGCCAGGCCACGAGATCCTGAGCGCCAGGCGGCCAGGTAAGGCGTTATTCAACCCTCGACCCCTCAATGCTGAAACCTCTGCTGGAATTCCACTAATCTTGTGTTCTGATGAGGAATCCGCAGATGGTCCTCTGTTGGTGCGGAAGAAGAAGGCTGCCGGCGGGAAGGGGAAGGCGAAGGTGGCCTCCACTGCCGATCCGGTACCTCGGTCTGATTCAGAGACCGAGAGCGAGGAGGTGGCGGGGAACCCTGGTGGTGATAAGACCACTGCTCCGGAGGCTGCGACGACTGTCACCTCCGGAGAGCCCAGGATGACGACGGTGAGCGGCGTAAAGAGGCCGGCTCCATCGGGTTCGTCCCCGCCTGTCCGCACTTTTAGGCTCAAGAAAACCCGTGAGTACAAACTTCCTTTATTTTTAACTTCATATCTTTCCATCATTAATACTTTCTCCTTTGTGCAGGCGTGGATGCTACCGCATTCCAGGGTGGAGCGGGGAGGAGTACCTCCGGACCCATGACGGTAGGCTTGGTCAGCCTACCTGAGGCGACAACCCAGGCGGCTGCGCCTGCTTCAGTTGGTTCAGTTGCTCATCCCGTTGAGCCAACTGTTCCAACTGTGATGACATCACCGCCGGCTGTCAGTGCCATATTTACTGAATCTTTCACTGAGCCGGCGGTTACTTTTTCTGCGGGATCCGCAGCGGCGACCACGGTTGTGAGTTCACCTACGGTGAGTTCGCCTCCGTTGGTTTCTACTACCGCGGCGGCCTTCACCATGCCTCCTCCGTCATCGGCAACGACGGCCGATCCTTCAGGTATGCTTGGGGCTTCTCGCCAACCTCTGCCTCCTTCCCATCTGCCTGACCTCTTGGACGGATTTCCCTTGGGTTCAGGTGATGGGTTTGGCGGCTATCGGCCTGTTGTCGACCCTACAGGTGCGTAGGGTTCTTTTGGCCTTCTTTTTTTTATATCATCTTTTCCTAACTGCTTTTTGTTTTTTGCAGTGTCGGATTCCAATGAAGTGTATGTTCCACGATGGAACATCCGCCGAGGAACAACCCTTCGCACGCCTGTGGAGTGCGTGGAGTGGGCTCGTCACGCAGCTCCCAGTGGTGCGTTGGGGGAAGCCATGGCTAGCTACCAGGAGGGTAGGCTAACCAATGAGCTTCGGGTTCTCCTGGCCCGGATGCAGCCGCGCGTCGAGCTGCTTTGTCGTGAAAACGACAAGTTAAAAGCAGCTCGCATCCAAGAAGTAGCTCAGGCGCGGGCTGTCCGGGAGGAGAATAGGAGGCTTACCGCAGTGGCTGCGGAAAAGGAGAAGGCCTTCAAGGCCCTCGAGGTTGAAGTTCAGGCCCGGCTCGAGGCCCGTTCCAAGGCTGCCCAAGCTGTTAACGAACAGCTTCGGCTGGCTAAGGAAACTGCACGGAACGCAACCGAGAGGGCCACCAAGGCTGAAGCTAAACTAGAGGCGCTCCAACAGGCTCATGATGCCTTGGCGATGGAAGACGCCAAGAAGCTCCAAGAGATCTTGGACCAGAGGGGCGTGCTTGACCACACTGAGCGGAAGCTAAAGGGCGTTGAAGAGGCTGCTGCAAAGGAAGTGTTGCTTGCCAACCTCAATAAAAGTGAAGCCGAACGCGCCCGTAACCAAGCTCAAGCCGCCCTCCAAGAGGCTCTGGTTGCCAAGGAATGGCTTCTTCGAGAAGCGTTGTCTCAGGTAAGCTTAACTTCATAATGTCTTTACGCTTTTCTTTGTAAATAGAAAAGGTTTTGATACTTGTATTTTTTCTTGTAGGTTGTGCATCGAGTCTTTACGGACACTTCATACGACGATGCCATGAGCGCAGCCCTCAACGCTTCTCATGAGGATGGGGAAAAGGCCGGCTTCCTGCTTGGTCTAGGGTTTGTTGAGAAAGGCATCCCGCCTTCCAACTTCCCTTTGTATGATGTGGATACTGAAGCTGTTTATGACCAAGCAGTGAACCAGTATGCCGCCTTCCCGCATCCGGTGGTGGAGAAGCTGAACGAAGTCGCTGCTGCTGATGATGGGCTAGCTATCCTTAAAGCTTTCCTTGAACCGCCACGCTCTACTGATGGTGCGGGTCCAAGTGGAAGTGGTCCTGAAGCTTGATCCTGAAGATCCCTTTCCACCATTAGAGTAGATTTTTATTTTTGTATAGCTTCTTTTGTATGCGGGTATGTACCCAGCAATCTTTGTAATATTTGAATTTCGATGGAATAAAGATTATTTGCCAATCCCTTGCCTTGTTTATTTCACGCATATTCTGATTTAACTTAGCAATTTCTTTAATACTTAGATAATTTAACTTTTCAACGTGGTAGATAATAAGTTAAAGTTTTGCGTCCTCTTTCATGATTGTGCGGATAAGACCGTCACTTGCACTTAGTAGGATGGCTTAACTTTACCTATATCTCACCTGCGTGGAAGTTTTCCTCATCTTTTCCTTTGAAATTTTCTAAGTGTTTAGAATAAGTTAACCTTTGAGCGTGGTAGATAATAGGTTGAAGTTTTGCTTCCTCGTTCGTGATTGTGCGGGTAAGACCGTCACTTGCACTTAGTAGGATGGCTAAACTTTGCCTACATCTGACCTGCGTGGAGGTTTTCCTCATTCTGTTAGAAATTTTCTAAGCATTTTGAATAAGTTAACCGTTCGACGCGCGGTTGTCAATAGGTTAGTTCAGTTTCCTCTATCATGATTTGTGTGGCTAGGACCGGCACTTTCATTTAGTGGGATGACCAAAGTTTACCTATGACTGACCTGCGTGAAGGTTTTCCTTTTGAAATTTTTACCGTTTTGTGTTTATGCGGGTTTTGCCGCCTTCCACACGTAACGACTTACTTCTTCCCATATTTATGCGTTGAATACCGGCACATCAGTGTGGGAAGTTCATAAGTATAAAGGTAAGGCTATCAACACATTGTGAAAGGAGAATCATTTCCATTAGAAGTGGCTCTAGGCCTTTTCTTTACAAGTTTGGAATTGATCTACATATAACATTTGCGTAATTGAGCTCCATTCCATGTTCTTGGGATGGGAGTGCCATCGAGCCTTTCGAGCCGGTATGCGCCCTTTCCCAGAACTTCTTTGATAATGTATGGCCCTTCCCAGACCGGGGCCAGTTTTCCTTGGCGTTGTTGGTTCGAAGCCTCGTTGTTACGCAGTATGTAGTCTCCTACATTGAAGTTGCAGAGTTTTACCCGCGTGTTGTAGTACTTTTGCATTTGTCGCTTGTAGTTCTCTTCACGCACTGCGGCTAAGTCTCTGCGTTCCTCGGTTAGCATAAGGTCTAACCGTCTTTCCGCATCATTGTCTTCTGGCAGAATCAAGACCCTTGGTGAGGGTAAACCAATTTCGACCGGGACCATGGCTTCTGTAACATAAGTGAGACTGAACGGGGTTTCTCCCGTACTGGCCTTTTTCAGCGTTCTGTTTGCCCAAAGGACGTGCGGATGCTCGTCCACCCAGCCGGATCTGTGTTCCAAGAGTCTTTTCTTTATGCCTTCGACGATGCTCTTATTTGCTCTTTCTACCTCACCATTACCCTGCGGGTGCGCCACTGAGGTAAAAGTGTGGGTGATTTGAAGTTCTTCCAGCCACTTTTGTAGCTTCTTGTCAGCAAAGTTGGTGCCGTTATCGCTCACCAAATTCTGTGGAAGTCCAAAACGACAAATAATAAATTCCCAAATAAATTTTTTGATATGTTTCGCGGTTGTTTGGGCTAAGGGTTTTGCTTCTATCCACTTGGTGAAGTAGTCGATGGCTACCACTAGGAACTGAACATTTCCTGCTGCTGTAGGAAATGGGCCTGTCACATCGATGGCCCACTTCTGAAATGGCCATGAAGAGGTGACTGGAACAAGTTCATTCTTCGGGCGATGCGTGTTGGGTGCGTAGAGCTGACAAGACCTGCATTTTCTAATGTATGCCAGCGCATCCGTATGCATCCCCGGCCAAAAGTATCCCGCGTTGTTTAGCTTAGCTACAACAGCGCGTGGACCTGCGTGTACTCCACAGATGCCTTCGTGTACTTCCCTTAGGAGGTAGTCAGCATCTTGGTTGTCCACACATCTTAAGAGTGGGCCAAGAAAGTTACGTCTGTAAAGGATGTCATCGATGAGTTGATAATTCAGTGCTTTACAACGTAGTTTTCTTGCCTGTGTTTTTGACTCTGGTAGTGTACCTGCCGCAAGGTAATTTATTATTGGTGTCATCCACGTTTCTGTGCCGGTTTGGATGACACAAATTTCCTTATGCGGGACTGAAGGTGCCGCGAGGAGTTCAATGCGAATGTCCTTTCCCAAGTGGGTGAAGGCTAATGATGCAAGCTTGCTTAACGCATCCGCATATTTATTTTCACTACGCTTGACATGTATGACTTTGCAATCGTTAAAATCGCGCATAAGGGTTTTTGCTTGTGCGAGGTACAGGGCCATTGTGTCGTTCACGGCCGTATACATCCCGTTGATTTGATTGGCTACTAACATGGAATCCACGTGGGCTTCCAAGTGTTTCACTCCCATCTTACGCGCAATTCTCAGCCCGGCCAAGAATGCTTCATACTCGGCTTCGTTATTCGTACTTGGAAAATCCAGTCGAATAGCGTAAGTGTATTCTTGGCCTGCTGGGTTGGTTAGTTTCAGCCCTGCGCCTGAACCCTCGTTACTGGCTGCTCCATCAGTGTAGAGTCGCCAGACATCATTGATGTCCTGTGCTGGAGAGGGTTGAGCCTCTTCCTGGCACTCTTTTTCCCGCGATGCAGGCACTTCCGCAATAAAGTCGGCCAAAACCTGGCCTTTTATGGCTGGTCTTGGCTTATACTTTATCGCGTATTCCCCCAACTCAATTGCCCATTTGGCTAGGCGTCCCGATAACTCGGGTTTGCGTAGAACGTTTGCAAGTTTGAAGTTGGAGAGAATGGTGATTGGGTGACCCTGGAAATATCGTCTTAACCTGCGTGAAGCGTGTATAAGTGCTAAGACTAATTTTTCGAGGGTAGAGTACCGGGTTTCTACGTCTGTTAGGATACGGCTGACATAATAGATTGGCATCTGGATGCCTTTCCGTTCAACTAGCAGGACCGCCCCGGTTGCTCTATCTGTTGCGGAAAGGTATAGGATTAACCCCTCCCCCGCTTCTGGTGCTGTGAGCGTTGGGAGTTCGATCAAGCGTGACCGAATCTCCTGAAAAGCTGCTTCCGCTTCTGGTGTCCAGCGGAAGTGCGTTTTCTTTAAACAGTTTCTCAACGTTGACACGAAAGGAAACGACTTATCCGCGTGGTTTGCCAAAAAGCGATTAAGTGCGACTAGTCGTCCATTCAGTGTCTGAGCCTGTTTGATGGTAGTAGGTGACTCCATTTTGATAATGGCTTCGACCTTTTCAGGGTTCGCTCTGAAGCCACCTTTAGTGACGATGACCCCCAAGAACTTCCCTTCTTCCATTCCAAAGGCACACTTGCTCGGGTTGAGGTTCATGTTTATCTTCCTGAGCGTGTTGAAAGTTTCTTCGATGTCTTTCAACATCGCTTCTGCGTCAGGGCTTTTGATGACCAAGTCATCCATGTAGACTTCCAAGTTCCTCCCAATTTGGGCATGAAACTGGTTGTCCATCAGGCGTTGGTATGTGGACCCGGCATTCTTAAGTCCAAATGGCATCATTTGATAACAAAATGTACCATCGGGCGTCCGAAAAGAGGTTTTGTCCTGATCATCAACGGCCATGTGGATTTGATGGTACCCCTTATACGCATCCAGGAAGCATTTATGGCGAAACGGTGCTAACGAATCCACCTTAAGATCAATTTCGGGTAACGGATAACAATCTTTGGGGCATGCTTTGTTTAAGTCCTTGAAATCTATGCACATGCGCCATTGTTTGTTATTCTTCGGTACCATAACGGGATTTGCAACCCATGTTTGATATCTGCTAACGCGTACGATGCCTGCGTCAAGGAGTTCCTTGACTTGGGTTCTACACGCGTTAGTTTGTTCTGGCCCCATTACTCTGCGCTTTTGTACGACAGGCGTAACAGCCGGATCGCACTTGAGCTTATGCTCTGCCTTACTTCGGGGTACACCAGTCATGTCAGCTGGTGTCCACGCGAAGATGTCAGCGTTTTTCTGTAGTAAGCGTTTGAGTAAGGTGCGTGTGGGATCAACAACTGTTGGGCCAATGGTAACGGCCTGGTCAGGGTATTTGCCGTTGAAGGCCCATCTTTCCGGTTCGGTGATGGTTGGTTTAGCCATCTTTGGTTTGGGTTTAGATGAGACAGATGCGATGCATACCTGGGGAATGCCGGTGATCATCGCTACACCCTCAGCTGTTGGCCATCCCATCATGCCGTGGACTGAAGATACCACGGCGTTAAATCTTGCCATCCCGTCTCTTCCGAAGAGAATGTCGTATGTGTGGTGTGGCTTCCTCATCACGACAAAATCCACGTCTTCTGTGCGTGAGTGATTCCCGTCTGTAAGAGTGACGGGGAAAGATAGGATACCCAGGGGGGTGTTTGTGCTGCCGTCGAACCCTTCCATCGAGGCGTAGACCGTTTCCAGGCGTTCCTTGTCTTCGTCATCTAGCTTGTCGAAGAACTGCCTGTACATCACCGTTGACGAGGCGCCGTTGTCAGCAAGAGTGCGAGAAGTGATATAGTGCCCCAGCTGGCTTTTGATGACGATAGGGCCTTCTTTGCTGGGTCCTCCTGGCACTCGCGGGAAGCGTACCTCAGCTTCCTTCCACGCGCATGGTTCTGTCGCTCGCCTTTTTCTTCCTCTGATGTTGCCATGAACCATGTTGATGCTGATGTCAACGGGCTTTCGTCCGTTGCCTCTGTACCGGTTATCATTCCTTCCTCCCTTCTTGATTGATGCCACAAGGTGTGCAAGTCTTCCATCCTTGACGAATGTTTCAACAATATCCTTCAAGGATGTACACTCCTCCGTACTATGACCTTTTGTCCCGTGGAAGTCACAGGATTTGCTTTGATCCGCATTAGGTCGCTGCCGGATCATTGGAGCTTTTGGCCATGGTAGTTTTTCGGTGTCAAATATCTCCGTGACGCTTTTGGTGAGTGGCGTCCACCGGTGTTTTCGGCTTGAAGGGTGTGTGTTATCCCTTCCGCCAACAAGAGGGCGAGAGCTGGATGAGGTGTCAAAGTTTACCCTTGACTGCCAAATACCTAGCTTCCTCTTTTTGTTCTACCGGGCGATCCGAACATTGTTTTCTCTAGTCCTTTGCGTGTAGAGGTGTGTACTCTGGGGAAGATCCCTTCCCAGTTGCTTCTCCGTCTCGGCAAAGCGCTTGGCCGCCGTCATGATGGCATCCCATGTGGATGGCATGCCGTCCTTACCCGTCAATGTGCGGATAAGCTCTGGGTATTCGGCGCCCTGGATGAAAGCGGCGCGAACAAGATCTTCACTTATGTTGCCCAGACTCAGCTTTTTGGAGTTGAAGCGAGTGATGAAGTCTAGTAAAGATTCATCCTCCTCTCTAACGCAGTTGAGGATCGTCCACTGTTCTTCAGTATATTTCCTCTGTTGGCTGAAGTGTTGGCTGAACTTGTTCTGAAAGTCCGCCCAATCATAGATGTGGTGGACCGGTAAACGATCGAACCATGCCCTGGCCGCTCCAACCAGAGTCATCTGGAACATATAACACCACGTGGGTTCCGTCCAGTTACTGACGGTTGCCCCCGCAATGAATCTGTTCAAGTGGTCGTCTGGGTCGGATAGACCATCATAAGTGCCGATGTTGGACATTTGTTTGGCACTTCTCGGGGCGATTGCTTCCGCAATGTCCCTTGCAAACTTGGACTTTCCTGCATTTGCAGCAGTTGGTCTAAAGGTTTTGGAGAAGTCACGTGGGTTTCTCCCCGCGTTCGTTGGTTTAAAGGTTTCTCCAAAATTCCTTGTCGGTTGGAAGTCCGTTTCCTTACGCTTCCCTTTTGCCTTATGGCGAGGGTTTGCGTCGGTATCGGATTCTTCCCGCTCATCGTCCGAGTACTCGCACTCACTGTTCATGTTGAGATGTTGGCGAGTACTGCCGAATTCGTCCGCCTGTTGAAGTGAACGCAAGCGTTCATCCAACTCAGCTTGGAACTCTTTCTGACGTGCTTCGGCCCACGCCTTAACTTGATTGAGTGTTTGGCGAGGGACCCTCGTCCGTTTCTCCAACTGGGCATCAGTGAACACCAGTGAAATATTGTTTACTGCACTTGTCCCGGCTTGGGTAACCGGGGTAGTGTTCGTAAAATTTGTATAACCGCCGGTGTTCCCAGTTGCTGGGGTTGTGGTTACCGGGGTTTCTTGGTCACTTACTGGCTTTGGGACCGGAGTAACGTTAACCATTTCTTCAGAAATTTTGAAAAAACTAAGAATTAGTTCTAGCTTTTATGCACGGATGGCGCCAATGAAGAAACACTAATCGACCCCGACAGACTACGGATAATCTGGGGGTTAAATAGATGTTTCCCACGAGGATGAGGTCCAGCAAAGAAAGTTGTTCTTCAGGTGACCTGCAAAACAGACACCGTAAGCTCGTCACTGAGAAGGGGGGGGGGTTCCTCCTTGTGACCACCATCCGGCGTGAGAATCAGACTAGATTGCTCTGAATATAAGTGTATATTAAGAGATTGCTAGAGAAGATAAGATAATGAGATATCAGATGATGTCCTTACCATTCCAAGGTGTTGGAGTATTTATAGCCGAAGGTAGGTTTCCAAGAAGGTACAGCCGGCTGAATAGTATCCCTGTTCTACCAACAGTGGGCTACGCACAAGCCATGCTGGTTGGTGGATAGGCTGCGGCCGATAGTGACAAGGCCGGCTGCACTGTTCCACCAACTGTAGGCTACGCACGTCCCACAGTGAGGGTTGGTGAGTAGGCAGCGGCTAATAGTGACAAACAGTACTAGAGGGTGCTCCTCCTCGTACTGTTGTCGGTGAGCTGTCACCCTGTGATTGGTTCATGGGCTGTTTTGGTCAGATCGTCTATTTTGCCCATACCTTGGCAGGTATAGTACAAAAGATCTTCCAGAAGCATACGGACTGGCTCATTTGGGCGGGAGTATTCCCGCCTTGCTCATTCCTTCAGGTGACATTACTGAAGTATCGAGTTAGTGCCTTGTGCGTGTAGCCTTGCTATCAGTGCTGGTAGCCTTCCCTGATGGCTTGTATCCGCAGCTGCGGGAACAAGCGGGGTACTTCACCATTGGGAGGCTTTCCCTGCGGGAACAGCTGGCGTACTGCGCGTAAGGTCTTCTCTGAGCATGGTGGGTCCTGCGGAAGCAGTTGGTCCTTGCGCAGACGTTCCTTTTCAAGGTGAGTCTTGCGGGTCCAACTGGGCTCTGCTGGGACCTACCTCTTCATGGAGGTATTGGAGTTAGCATTTTTAAACGTTTACGATTTTTTTTTGTCGCGTACCCAGAGACTTAAGGTTTTTTTCGTCATCTATCCGATGCAAGGCACGCGTTCTAAACAATAGTTCAGTTTTAATTTGTATCTCAAGTATTGAAAAATTTCCTATGAAAAGACAATTAATGCAGCTACTTAGGTTTATTTAATTAAGCAGCCAATATATAATAAAAATTATAAAAGTATTGTAATTCCGGTGGAAAGTTAGTATATCCTAAAAAATGATTTATTATTTAATATTTATAACTACACCAAGTGGCCGGTAGTTGGTGATTAAAATAGTCAGCAAGTGCATGCAACCGAACTAGCGGCAGCTTATAAAAACGAGGCGCGCAATGAGAACCCCAAACCAAACAGACACCTTCAGAAGAGAACTCAAACAGCATCTCTCCGTGAGGTCTCACTTTCTTTCTTGAGCTTTTAGTTACTGTAACTTATCTCTAATTTAATTAGTACACACATATCTTATGGTGTTGGTTTTATTATGCATGCAGGTTAACTGATACCGATCGAACAACATGGGTGCAGGTGGTCGGATGTCAGATCCATCTGAGACCAAAGACATCCTGGAACGTGTCCCAGTTGATCCACCGTTCACGCTAAGTGATCTAAAGAAAGCAATCCCTGCCCATTGCTTTGAACGATCGGTCATCCGTTCATCTTACTATGTTGTTCATGATCTCATTGTTGCCTATGTGTTCTACTACCTTGCCGACAATTATATTCCTCTTCTTCCTGCTCCTTTGGCTTACATAGCATGGCCGGTTTACTGGTTCTGTCAAGCTAGCATCCTCACTGGCCTATGGGTCATCGGTCATGAATGCGGTCACCACGCGTTTAGTGAGCACCAGTGGATTGATGACGCCGTTGGATTCGTCCTCCACTCGGCTCTCTTCACCCCTTATTTCTCTTGGAAATATAGCCATCGAAACCACCACGCCAACACCAACTCACTTGATAACGACGAAGTTTACATTCCTAAACGCAAGTCCAAAGTTAGGTGGTACGCAACGCTATTTAACAACCCACCTGGTCGAGTCTTCACTTTGATTTTCAGGTTGACTTTAGGGTTTCCTTTATACCTCTTAACTAATATTTCTGGCAAGAAATATGAGCGATTCGCCAACCACTTTGACCCCCTAAGCCCCATTTTCACCGAGCGAGAGCGGATTCAGGTTGTTGTATCAGATCTTGGGATGCTTGCCCTCTTTTATGCAATTAAGCTTATGGTAGCAGCAAAGGGGGCAACATGGGTAGCATGCATGTATGGTGTCCCTGTGCTAGGTGTGCATGTGTTCTTTGTTTTGATCACATATTTGCACCATACCCATCTCTCATTACCTCACTATGATTCAACTGAATGGAACTGGATTAGAGGGGCCTTGTCAACAATCGATAGGGACTTCGGCTTCTTGAATAGAGTTTTCCATGATGTTACGCATACTCATGTGTTACACCATTTGATCTCATACATTCCACATTATCATGCAAAGGAGGCAAGGGATGCAATCAAGCCAATCTTGGGCGAGTATTATAAGATCGATAGGACCCCCATTTTCAAGGCAATGTATAGAGAGGCCAAGGAATGCATCTACATAGAGCCGGATGAAGATAGCCAGCACAAAGGTGTTTTCTGGTACCATAAAATGTAATCAGTGTGTCCAATGTTGTTTTCTCTAGAATAAGGTTGTTATGGCCCAATCGTGCATACTAAATTATGTAATGGTGTTTGCGTGAAGTTTCTTCCTTTTATTCTTCTTAAGTATACCTATCATATCTAATTTTACGTAATGCGCGCATATATATGCAAGTGGCACCAGCTTAATGAGATATATTATATATGAAATCATTTAAATTGCAAACCACCAATAGTTTTCCATCCGCTAAGTAGCTGATGTAGAGTGCAAAGTGGCACTATCGTTATGATCGGTGTCAAAAGGCTGGTAAAAAAACAAAAATTTAATTAGTGTCCTTAATCACCTTAACTAGTTAGGTCAAGTAGGGTATCAAACATTGAAGGGTAAGTGGTCAGTGTTTAAATTATTTGATTTTAACCATTATGAAGTTTATTATTAAATTATGAAGTACGCAAATTTGAGTACAGAACAAATGAGCTGATTTTGATTTGGAAGTAACCAAACATTTAAGCAAGTTGTAAACAATTGATCTAAAGCAAGTTACACCCAAGGTTCAAGCATGCACTCATATAGCCCAAGTAGTCGTGTGGCTTTTTAACATATCCTAGATCAGAACACCACCAGTCATGTCCATTAATCGCAACTGGTAACCTAAGGTTCCTTTACAGATTAACTCACAAAAGCATGCAATATAACCTAGTAACTATCAAACCCCATGCAAGCAAGTATTACTGCCATCTCCACTTTGGTGGGATGGTAAAGGCTTTGGCCTTTGGGTGAGAGGTCCAGGGTTCGATTCCTGGCAATGGTGGTATATTGTAAATAGTAGGAGGAAAGCTTTAACATTCAAAAAAAAAAGAAGCAAGTATTACTGAAGGTGTCAAAATAAACGTCATGAATGGAATATACCTAGATTGGATAATTGATAAACAATACATGCTATCATTAAACAACCAAACACGATTCGGTACATAACATGAAAGAAACTGAAAGGATACAATACTCTATACCTGGGAATTAGGGGTGTTAATTAAATCCGAAATCTGAACCAGAACTAATACCTGAATAATTAGATCCGAATTCTTATTTGGATATTCGGATTGGATCAATCCGAACATCTGAATAATTAACTCGGATCAGATTCGGATAAAGATTTAAAAAAAGAAATTCAGATTGTTCAGATTTTTCGTATATCTGAATAATCCGAATAAATAACACGTGTTAATTATTTTGAAGTTTGGCTTTATTTGTGTACTGTTTTAATTTTTAGAATTATAATAGATCATGTATTTAATTAAACTTTTATTTGAAGTCTGACTTTTCTTTATATATGTTTTATTTTAATTTTCTGGTTTTGTATTTTTGTTTGATGAGACGTTTATTTGAATGTTTGTCATATGGTTTATTTCGGGTTATTCTGATTATTTCGAATTACCCAAATCCGATTTGAATCCATCCGAAACCAATTCGGATCGGATAGGAATACCCCTAATTCGAATTAGATCTGATTTTGCATAGGGTCCTAAAAATTTCAAATATGAAAAATCCAAACCGAATAATTCGTTATCCGATCCGATGAACACCCCTACTATAAATGACTCAAAAGAGATTAGCTGCTCATGGTTTTCATTAAATCTTCAATTCTTTATTAGAAGGCCACAAGGATTGATTGAGAGATGCTTGGAGGCCCTGGAATTTGTCTATCTTTGCCCAAGAGCGGATGGGAGTTGTGGTAATGAATTAGAGTTTAGAAAAAAAAAATTTGTCACGAGGGACAAAATGTTTGAGCCCTTCATTTTCCATCTTCTGGTTGCCTCGTCTGTCACGAGGGAATTGCTTAACTGGCTCGCGTGTCGCTAGGGCGCTCGCTTGTCGATATGATTTACTTAACTCCCTTGCGTGTCGCTAGGGACACGTTTTGGCATATTTTAGTTTTCTTTTTATAAGTTATAATCCAGGACACGCGCATATCTTCCTTGATCTTCCCGAGACTTCATATCATGCATGTAAATGCCTCCATTATGCTTCTTTAATGCTTAATGATCTTAAACACAAAAGCATTTTTGAAGTACTATACTTCTAACAATAAACTAACGACAATAAAGTAACATAAAATAGAAAACTTATACCTAACCATCATCTTCCCACATTCAATGTTGGCTTGTCCCTCTTACATGCGGGTGTTCTTGATCATAAAAAGGTGCGTGACGGTCCTTTTCTTAGATTTTCGTTTCCCTGTCTCACAAATAAAAATAAAAATATAATAAATATTAAAAGTATGTTGCATGTGACAAGGATGGGTATGGTAGTGTTGGGGATAAAAATATATTTGTGTAAAAACTAATGTGATATGTTGATTAAGCCTATATGTGAAAAGAATGACTTGTAGTGTTAGAGACGGTCTTTAGAAATGAGCAGTAGGAATGGTGACCAACATCTACCTAGGGATATACATTAAATATGTGAGAAAATCCACAAAATGTCTTACTTTTATATTAACTAAATCTAAGGGCATACACAACGATGCATATGTGGCAAATTTTGTTCTTCAAGGACTACACCCCAAACCAAGCTCACCATTATAGCCCCTGTTGCTAGGTTCATCTGCTAGGTTAGCTCGGATTTACACACCAAGGTCTGACTTCCCCTCTTACACACACACATACATATACATAATATTTTTCATGGATTTTGTGGGGTTTTGTTACGTGACAATCGACAATTTTCATGTTAACTCAGTGTAATAAACTCCGTTATCTCTGTTAACTCGGTTATGACACACACATACATGTCACATGATCACACACACAAGTTTGTCCACGAACGTTGGTGGTCTAATAAAAGTAACAAGTATGGATAAATACTAACAAGATATATTATATGAATTATGTGCTATGTGTTTATATATGAACCTTACATGCTATACTTGTTACGTGTTGAAGTATAACGCGTGCCTATACGAAATGTTGTTTCATGCCATGATACATGTATACATGTTTATAATTATGTTATTGTATAAAAAAATAGTTAACAAGATATTAAAGTAAAGCTATTAGTGTAGATCATTTAGTACGCTATTTATGGAAGGGATTATTATCAAGTTACGACGCATTAAGATCATATTTAACACAAATAGGTTACTAAACCCATGGCTAACTCTCCTTTCCCTTTCCTTTCTCTTTTGGAAGAAAATACACACACATAATTGGATTGGTAATTGGTCTCAAGAACACACACATTTCTTTGATTTGGATCAGGAACTTTGCATACGAGGCTTAGTGTAATTGATTTTTTTCCAAACATCAAGTAAGTGATTGTTATTATGATCTATTGTTCATGCTTTGTAATTAGGAATACGAGGATATGATCCAAATGTTTATAAACAAATATAATCATGCCAAAATTTAAGGATTAATCATGTAAACGTATGTATCGTGGATAGATTGTGATTGTTGGTTAAAAAAACAATTTTGATGATGATTATTTACTGTTGATGGATTGCTACTAGTAATGAAATTATGTTATTCGTATTGATCATTATTTAGTCGGCTGAAATATGCATATTGTGTTAACATTTCAAATATATTTTTTTCTCGTTTGACATTTATTTAAACTATAACGACAATTATCATTAATGCTATAATTACAATGACTATGTATGCTACCTAAACTATTAACGAATTTATAACTGATAGTTTTTGTATCAAACTAGTGAGTTTACCCGGCACGTTGCACCGGGTAGTTGGGATATGTTTGTTGGGTTCTATACGGGTGTAGCCCCGGCCCGTCTTGGGTTGGGCGGTTGAAGACTTGAAGGGTTGAATGGGCTGGCCCCCCACTCAACTTTAGTGGCTCGTTTATTTTATTTATTGTAACTTGTGGAGAAAGAAATAAACCCTAGTTAGTCTCCCTATATAAACCATATTGTATCTTGTAATTTCTCGAGCACCTCAATAAAAGAAAAGACCCTGTTCGTTGCCCGTGGACGTAGGTTACTCACCGTGACCGAACCACGTAAATCCCGTGTTCCTATCTTTACTGCTTTACGATTATTATTATTGTTTGTTTGCATCTGTGTGTTCATGAAAGCTACTGCCACCACCATCTAATATTATTATTATATTGCAATTGTCTTGTAACAATTAGTGGTGATTTGCTTGTGAGAAACCTACGCCGCCAAAGAGATTCTATTGGTTCTTGCTTTTTGTGTTGCAAGAGATTTACTACTGCCATCGTCCACATAATTGGTTATTATTAATTCAAGTGCATATGTTGAATTAATAGAAACAGAAGCCGACGCTGTTAAGGATATTGTCGCTGACCAACTTTGTTTCAGGTTATTTAGTTTTGTCATTTATTCCGTTGCGTTTACTCGTCTCGTATTATTATTCGTTTTATAAATCAATTAGAAATACCGTTAAGTTCTTAAGGCTCGAGCCGTTGTATTGTATTGATTTCTGTTACCCTATCCGACTCCTTTCGGGTCAGCCGCGTACACGTAATACCTAACAAGTGGTATCAGAGCTAGTGTTGGCTCTCACTCTTTGATCTCCGGTATTATGGCTGATGAGGGTAAAACGAAAATCGAGAAGTTTGATGGACAAAACTTTGGATGGTGGAAGATGCAAATTACGGATTTGCTGATACAGAAGGATTTGGATGTGGCTTTGGAGGAACCGTCTGAGAAGATTACAGATGAGTGGAAAGCTATTGACAAGAAGGCGAAGTCAACGATTAGGCTTGCCTTGTCTATGAACGTGGCGTACAACATCTTAGACGAAACCACGGCGCGTGGAATCATGGAGGCGTTGTCAAACATGTATGAGAAACCATCGTCTGCAAACAAGGTGTTCCTAATCCGAGAGTTGGTTAACACACGCATGAAAGAGGGAGGCTCTGTTACCGAACACATATACACCTTCAATTCTCACCTGAGACGTTTATCATCGGTGAAGTTCAAGAGTGATGATGAATTGCAAGCTTGCCAACTTTTATCTTCATTACCTGACAGTTGGTCAGGAACAATCACTGCAGTCACCAGTTCAGTTGGATCGGATCCTTTGACTTTTAACAAAGTTCGTGACTTGATTTTGAATGAAGATTCTAGAAGGAGGAATAATGGAGAATCATCAAGCACTTTGCTAAGTGCTGAAGGTAGAGGGCGGAGCAAGAACAGAGGAGGCAACAGGGGTAGATCAAAATCCAGAAAAAGAAGCAAGTCTAGGCCAAGAAAAGATATTACTTGCTGGAATTGCCAGGAGAATGGGCATTTCAGAAGTCAGTGTACTAACCCTCCGACACCTCAACAGAAAAAGGAAGTAAATTCTACTTCGGAAGTAAATGCTGCTACAAAAGAAGTTTCAGATGATGAAGCCCTACTCTGCTGTGTTGAGAACACAGTTGAGTCTTGGATCATGGACTCCGGTGCGTCTTTCCATGCTACGTTTAGCACAAAGAGCCTTAAGAATATCAGAACAGGAAACTTTGGCAAAGTTCGTTTGGCGAATGATGAGGCTCTAGACATTACCGGGATTGGGGATATCGACTTGAAGACTCCTTTAGGAACTACATGGACTCTGAAAGATGTCAGAATAATTCCTAGATTAAGGAAGATGTTGATTTCTATTGGGCAGCTTGACGATCAAGGTTATGGTGTTACTTTTGGAGGAGGGCAATGGAAGGTCATAAAGGGTAACTTGGTAATTGCTCGTGGGAAGAAAAAGGGTACGTTGTACATGGAAGAAATCTTAGCGGGAGAGGTAAATTCAGTGGCTAGTGGACCGAGTCCATTATGTTTGTGGTATCAACGACTCGGTCATATGAGTGAGAAGGGTTTGAAGATACTGGCAGAGAAAGGTAAATTCCCTAATTTGAAAAAGGTGGAACTTGATACAGGGTTCTGTGAACCGTGTGTGCTTGGCAAGAAGAAACGGGTCACCTTTGTAAAATCTGGAAAAACACTTAAAGCAGAGAAGCTTGAGCTTGTTCATACTGATGTGTATGGACCAACACCAGTATCATCATTAGGAGGCTCCAACTACTACGTCACTTTCATTGATGATGCTACACGGAAGCTATGGATCTATTTTCTCAAAAACAAGTTCGAGGTATTTGATGTTTTCAAGAAATGGAAGGCAGCCGTGGAGATGGAAACGAATCTAAAAGTGAAGTGTTTAAAGTCTGACAATGGCGGGGAGTACATCAGCAAGGAATTCGTTAATTACTGTGCTGAGAATGGTATAAAGATGATTAATATCGTTCCTGGTACGCCACAGCAGAATGGAGTAGCCGAAAGAATTAATAGGACAATGAATGAAAGAGCTAAGGCAATGAGGTTAAATGTAGGGCTTCCAAAGACTTTATGGGCAGATGCAGTTAACACTGCTGCATATCTTATAAATAGAGGACCGTCAGTTCCTCTTGGATTCAGAATTCCAGAGGAAGTATGGAGTGGAAAAGAGATTTCATTCAAACATCTTAAAGTGTTCGGTTGTGATGCTTACGTTGGGATAAAAGACACCGAGAGGGACAAGCTTGACCCTAAGGCGAAGAAGTGTACTTTTATAGGCTATGGTGATGCGAAGATGGGCTATAGGCTTTGGGATCCAGAGGTCAGAAAAGTATGCAGGGCTCGTGATCCGGTGTTTAATGAAGTAGGACTTTACAAAGATAGAAAGTCATTCACACAAGAAGTTGATAAAGAACAAGTAGAGTTTGAAAATACAAGTGAGAAAGTTGATAGTCAGAGTTCAGAAACATCAGAAGAAGAGGTTGAGGAAGAAAATGCAGATGAATTTGAGGATTTCTCTGACAGTGGGAGTTCAGAGTCTAATACTGAACAGTCTCCACTGGAACAAGAAATGGTTACTCCTCAGCTAGAGGTTAGGAGGTCTTCCAGAACCATTAGACCTCCTAAGAGGTATTCCCCTTCTGTTAATTACCTTCTACTGACAGAGAACGGTGAACCACAGTGTTACTCTGAAGTAATGAGTTTGAAAGACTCGTCTCAGTGGGAGCGAGCTATGAGAGAAGAGATGGATTCACTAAACAAGAACAAGACTTGGGTTCTTACACCGCTTCCAACCGGGAAGAAAGCTCTTCAGAATCGATGGGTATTCAGGATCAAGGACGAAAGTGATGATACAAAGAGATACAAAGCACGATTGGTAGTGAAAGGGTTCCAACAAAAGCATGGGGTTGATTATAATGAGATATTTTCTCCTGTGGTAAAAATGACTACAATCAGACTGGTGCTTAGTATTGTGGCTGCAGAAAACTTACATCTGGAGCAGCTGGATGTGAAGACAGCTTTTCTGCATGGTGATCTTGAGGAGGATATCTACATGGCACAGCCAGAGGGGTTTCAAACAGTTGGTAAAGAAAACATGGTGTGCAAGTTAAAGAAGAGTCTTTATGGATTGAAGCAGGCGCCCAGGCAGTGGTATATCAAGTTTGATGACTTTATGGGCAGGAATGGATATAAAAGATGTGAGATGGACCACTGCTGCTATCTCAAGAATTTCGATAGTTCCTATATCCTTCTACTGCTGTATGTAGATGATATGCTGATTGCCGGTTCAGACATGTTGGAGATTAATAAGTTGAAGCGACAAATGTCTGAAGAATTTGAAATGAAAGATTTAGGTCCAGCCAAGCAAATTCTTGGCATGAGCATCACCAGAAACAAGAAGGACAGTTCTCTAACTTTATCTCAGGAGAAATATATTTGGAAAGTTTTAGAGAAGTTCAACATGAGCGATGAGAAAACCACTACTCGAAGTACACCTATGGGTAGTCATATTAAACTTTCTAAGGATCAGTCTCCTAGTACTGATGGAGAAAAGGCAGGGATGGCAAAGATTCCTTATGCATCTGCAGTGGGTAGTCTTATGTATGCAATGGTGAGCACGAGACCTGATATTGCTCACGCAGTGGGAGTTATTAGCAGGTTCATGTCAAATCCAGGGAAAGCACATTGGGAAGCAGTGAAGTGGCTGCTTAGGTACCTAAAGGGAACTTCAAAGATGGCCTTATGTTTTAAAGGCAAAGACGCAATTCTTAAAGGGTTTTCAGATGCTGACTTAGGTGGGTGCAAAGAGACTTATAAGAGTACTATGGGATATGTGTTCACTATGGGGGACACTACAATCTATTGGAAATCTAGACTGCAGAAGAGTGTGGCACTCTCAACCACAGAAGCTGAGTATATGGCAGCTGCTGAAGTGAGTAAGGAGCTTGTTTGGTTGAGGACGTTCTTAGAGGAGTTAGGCAGGGAACAAACATATTATCCGTTGTACTGTGATAATGAAAGTGCTGTGAAATTAGCCAAGAATCCTGTGTATCATGGTAAAACGAAGCACATTCATATGCGTTATCATTTCATTCGGGGTTTAGTCAGTGATGGGACTATTCGGTTGAACAATATTAGGGGAGACAGGAATCCGGCAGATATGTTTACCAAGGTTGTGACCTTGGACAAACTGAAGCTCTGTGTAGCTTCAGTTGGTCTCCAGGAATAATGTTTAGGAGTTGGCGACGAACAGGTGGAAGACATGGTATATATTGAAGACTAAAGATTACTGGTACAGGTTGGTTTACATGTAGAGCAAGTGAAGACGTTCCGAGGCTCCAAGTGGGAGATTGTTGGGTTCTATACGGGTGTAGCCCCGGCCCGTCTTGGGTTGGGCGGTTGAAGACTTGAAGGATTGAATGGGCTGGCCCCCCACTCAACTTTAGTGGCCCGTTTATTTTATTTCTTGTAACTTGTGGAGAAAGAAATAAACCCTAGTTAGCCTCCCTATATAAACCATAGTGTATCTTGTAATTTCTCGAGCACCTCAATAAAAGAAGAGACCCTGTTCGTTGCCCGTGGACGTAGGTTACTCACCGTGACCGAACCACGTAAATCCCGTGTTCCTATCTTTACTGCTTTACTGCTTTACGATTATTATTATTGTTTGTTTGCATCTGTGTGTTCATGAAAGCTACTGCCACCACCATCTAATATTATTATTATATTGCAATTGTCTTGTAACAATTAGTGGTGATTTGCTTGTGAGAAACCTACGCCGCCAAAGAGATTCTATTGGTTCTTGCTTTTTGTGTTGCAAGAGATTTACTACTGCCATCGTCCACATAATTGGTTATTATTAATTCAAGTGCATATGTTGAATTAATAGAAACAGAAGCCGACGCTGTTAAGGATATTGTCGCTGACCAACTTTGTTTCAGGTTATTTAGTTTTGTCATTTATTCCGTTGCGTTTACTCGTCTCGTATTATTATTCGTTTTAGAAATCAATTAGAAATACCGTTAAGTTCTTAAGGCCCGAGCCGTTGTATTGTATTGATTTCTGTTACCCTATCCGACTCCTTTCGGGTCAGCCGCGTACACGTAATACCTAACAATGTTTTTGTACCCGGCACATTGTGGTGGTGCATTAATGTGGATTCGATCGGTATGGGCTATGTTCATTAAGATACGGACACTAAATTAAAAAAATAATATGCACGTTAACGCAGAAAACTGTAGCAACAATTGCATATCTAAAAATTAACATATTAAAAAGTTTGTAACGGTAACGACACTGAATTTCCCTTTCATGCGCGTTGTGTGACGAATTTATACGATAAAGACATGGGCATTGCGGTGGCGTGTCACCGTGAATTCAGTCGGTATTGGCTATGTTCATTACGATACGGGAACTATACCTAAAAAATGAATTCGTCAATTTAATATATTAAAAATAAAAAACGAAAAAAAGTAACAGCACTAGTATACCCTATTATAAAAAATTAACATATTTAAAGCAATGTCCATTCGACCAGTTAAACCCGAGTCTCGCACAGGTGAGTTGACGCGTATGCGCTCGGTACCGGTTACATTCGTAATGGTAAATAATTAAACCCAATAAAAGAAATCCGTCGAATTAACATATATAAAAAATTAAAATATTTAAGACAATGTTTATTCAGTTGGTAAACCCGAACGTTGAAACTCGGGCTTTGATAAAACCAGGGTGTTATCAGTCCCTAATGTTGTGGCGGTGAATAGGTAAACTCAAGTGTAGCAGCAATGAGTCGACGTGACCTCGGTCGATTACAGTTACGTACGCTACGACATCAGAATTAAAACCAAAATAAAAAAAAAAACATAAAGAATGTTGATTACAATTACACACGTTACCGTATCGGAATTAAAACTTATTAAAATAAAAACATAAAAGATTTGTGCCACTTGGTCCAATAGGAACTCAAGCGGCAGCAAACTCCTTCTTTATAATAATAATAATAATAATAATAGTAATATATATACATAATATATGTAAGTTTAAATTAGTTGGTTTAAGATATTAAGTTTCAATTATATTTAGATCACTCCTCAAACCTTAAAGACCAATATGCAAATTGTTCTTGTCCTTCCTTCTTCCTCGCCATAACACCTAATCGAACTCAAGCCCCCCCCAAATTCCGGAGACATCTTTGTTGGTTGAAAAATTAACTTGTTACAACGTTAGTCAATGATTAACTTGAAATTAAACCTTAAACGACTGTTATACAAATCAATTTCACTAGTAAACTACGTATAACTTAGTCATAACTATCCATTAATCAAGAAACTTGAAATCCGATAGTAATCAAGCAATTATATGTGAAATTGGACCTATAAATACACTCCCAAACCCTTTGACGATTCACTAGCATCCTTTTTCAATCCCAATTCCTCACAACATCCCATCTGCATTTGAATCAAAGTATCATCTTATCATCTGATCAAAAGCCCTTTGTCAATTGCGATTGACAGAGGCATTTGATGATCTGATTTAAGGGATCTAAGATCTAGGGCTCATATAAAGAATTTAGGGATAAATTGGGACGTGTATACAAATAATCAGAACTTGAAAATAAACGTGTTACTTGTTAGGGCTCGGATTTTCGGTATCTCAGCAAACATTATGTTCAGAACTACTCCAGGATGTGATATCCTCCAAGGTAACATGTATCCTAAATATGTTATATAACTAACAAATCGTTCGCAGCCTTTCCTTGTTTATCAGGTCAAAGACCGTTGCTATGATTTCCCGAAGACTCGCACTTTCAGTTAATAGACCGTGGAAGTAAAGGAAACGTGCTCATTAAGGGGATTAACAGCTAATTGGATTTAGTCCATAGTTTCTTAAATTATAGGCCATATTGTTAGCTTTATTTTTGTATAAATAGAGCACTACTCGGATCAAACAACACACACTCTAGACACACGAGACTTACTAGTACTCGCAATCTCTGTAATCAAGATCGAGTTTTAGCTCCACACTTGTAGTCACTTTGTTATTAATAAATCGGTGGTGAAAGTTTTCACCACCCGGGGTTTTTTTCTTGTTATCCTAAGGATAACAGGTTTTTTCCTCGCAACAAATCTCTGTGTTCAAGTCATATTTACAAGCACCTAGTCCCATTTTACTAATTTGGTTGTAAAATCGTGTTTGTCAATTTTTTACTAAAACAATTTGGTGCCCACCATGGGGCTACGGTGCTTCAATCCTTGAAATCCATTTATTTCATTTTCAATCACTTTCATTCTCTTTACAATGGCTTCACAACCAAAAACCAGTTCAGTCTTTGCTCCGGTGGTCACCGCTGCTTCAAATGTCAACCCAGGACCTCCACCAGTGCCGAAGAAGAACACTTAGCCCATAGGAGATGTGACATTTGAGCTAAAACAAGGTACACCTCAGTATGTATTTACCGATTAAGCAAATAAACGCCTTTTGCGTAACAAACGAACGATTAACCGAACGGGTCGGGTTATGACCCAGATATCTCTGGGGGGCCATTTATAAGTGATATACGTTTAATACAAGCTAAAACATTAGAAATATGGCCTTAGTTTGATAGCAAACAAGTTAAACGAAAATATGCTCGTTTAACTACCCGCTATTGATTTAAACGCAAAAGATAGTTACAAACCAAGCATTGTATCATTCGTTAAGCCGAAAAAGACTTACCAAACACTTATTTGAAATGTTTTAAGCGATCCATGAAAATATTTTTGATTTTTACAAACATATAGTATGCTTTTATAATTTTACACAAAACTAGCCGAAAAACACTTGTTTTCGCGCTGTTTAACGCACCCGATAGGTTTTTCGCGCCAAAAAAAACCGAACCCGAACTAAATTTGGACCGGGATTTTCGTATTTGGGCTTCAGAAATCAGAAACTTGGGCCAAAATGGGGCCAAAATGGGCCCATGGACTTCCGATCGACCAGCAGCCACCCCTCCTTTTTATTCTTTCACATTTAAACTAGATCCAAGATATTTTCAACATTATTTCTTGAAAACTCTGGACATAAGCTCTGTTCCAGCCAGAAAACCTTCAAACCCTAAGGTAAGGGCTTAAATAAGTAGCTTTTGTACTTGTTTAAACTTGTTTAATACCATAAAAACATGTCTTGGTTACTAAAAATCATTCATAACCTTTTAAAAATCCTAAAAATAGTCCATAAACATGTTTTGATCATAAGCACGGTAAGGAACCTGTTTTGATAGTTTTTTTTGGCCATAAACACGGATTAAAGGGTTGAAACGACGTTTTTACGGTTCAAAAGTTCGTTTTTGTGCACTAGCCGAAACCCTAAGTTAAGGGCTGTTATGTTGATGAAATATTGATTGGTTTGTGATATAGGACTTGTATCTAGCTTGCTTAGAAGCACAAGAACCTGAAAACTTGATTAAAAAGTCAGAAACGAGCCAAACCCGCTAAGGTAATACCGAAACACTCGCTTACGGGCTATTTAGGTTAAGGTTGTGATGTGCATATTGTTAAGACTTGAAACTTTGCAGGGACATCAGGGACAATGTCAATGAGCCCCTTTTCAAATTTGGAAATTTTTCAACCATCCGAGAATATTTGGCGAAATTATTACCGAATTGGGACGTTTATTTGGGAAAAATAGCTAAAATACTTCAAAAATTATGAAATTTTTCTGGGAACTCAGATTTGATGTATTTTGATCACATATGAATTTTGGGATCATTTGGAGGAGTTTAAAGGTGTTTTGTTTATTTGCGTTCGTGGGAATTTTTACATCCGAATTTGGGCCGAAAAGAATAATGCACGTGCTTTTTACATTCTGGAATTGATACAGGTTGTTTTGGGACATGATTTGAGTATTTAGGAAATTTTGGAAATTTTTTGGGGTAAACGGACGATTTTCAGGCGAAATATAGCTGATAAAATGAATTTTTATAAATTAATAAATCAGTAAATAAATTCCAGAAATATTTTTATAAAAATCTACATATTTTAATTGATAAGTGGTTAAATTTTCATAATTTAATGATTAACGGTTAATTAATTATGCTAATCTGAGTATTTAACAAATTCAGTTTTTATAACAACCGGCAAGTTCGCGACTAGTGAACCTGCGGGAAAATCAAAACACCAAGAGTGATCAAAAATCATATGTTTAGACTAATTAAGTGAAAATGAACTTTTCTATGAGAAACCTGGACAATCCGGGTGGATTGTGCGCGTTTCTTCTCAAACCAAACTGAATAAACGGAAACGTGCCCCGTGGCTAATCCGGGACCTCAGTATGTGATCTTTCTTTATAACTTAATCATGTTATTAACTTGATTAAGTTAATAACATGCCCCGTGGCTAATCCGGGACCTCAGTATGTGATCTTTCTTTATAACTTAATCATGTTATTGACCCAAGCTTATTTTCTCATAACTGTTTTCTGAACGCGTAAACGAGCAACTTGGCCCAGCTGGGAAAACGGGAGTCTGAGCCAAGTTCGGTTTTAAGTATTAGACATTGAACAACATCATAACCTAAGCCTATTGCCACTTTCTGGGCGTTCCAGCTACACCCAGATTAGTTATACAGCCCAGTTTAGTATTGAGATTATAATAATATTAAAATATTAATATTATTATAATATTGATTATAGGAACTACTGATAGCGGACTGAACAAACCACGAGTTGATACAGTACTGAATATCTACTAAACCGTGAGTTTCATGACCCCACTTCTAAACTGTTTTACGAACTTTTGGGGGGGAAAGCATATTTGATTACATATACATACATGAAACATGTATTGATGTGAATTATCTAAGTGCTAACACATGAAAGTCCCCACGATCACAGTGATTAACTTCGAGCCGGTGGCTTGTGAATAGTACTATTGGTTTGACAAACCCAAACGGAATCGGCCTGGTTGTCGTGTCACATAGTGCCGTTTGCACATGACCATATTTATACAAACAGGCTATGTAGTGTTAGACATAGCTACCGGGGCATGTTGTGGGCGGAAGGGGAGCCACAGTGGTTGATTGAGTATAGGAAATGGATGCACGCAGCACATACAGTCAAGGCTTCACTGTAGCTTAGCATAATTACATCATTTACATACATACATACTTATTTCATGATTACAAGTGTTAACTTGTGAATACTCATTACTGTTTTCTTGAAACTCGTGAAACTCACCAACTCTAGTAGTTGACCCGTTTTAAACTGCTTTTCAGGTGTACCTAAATCGGAGTAATTTGGTGATCTGTTACTTGCCTGAAGGGTGTGGTCGATGCTATGTGAATAGAAGCAAGGGTGTTAGTAGTAAGAACGTTTAGTTAACGAATTAGTTTTGTTTGTACCACCTAGACTGTAAAACAATGATAGAACAAAGAAATGTAATATATTGTAAATTAGTTTGTAATGTTTCTTTATAAACAATGTGTTGATGCCAGAGGTGTCTGTTACATTCCCGTTTTACGCTTCCGCATTGTGCTAGTCGGGGTGTGACCGGAGAACTTCCACCATTCGCAGGATCCTCTACACGGGTAGACCCGGTTATTTCTAACAACGAAATTTTTGCTTTGATGAAACAGGTCAAAACACACATGGAGCAGCAAGAAAAGACCAACTCAAGGCTATTTAAGAATATATTGAAGGGATCAAAAAGAGGCCATGGAAGGAGACTACTCCAATCATGCCCAGGATTCTTGATTTTGGTTCTCCAGGATCATCCATCCTTCAGAATCCTGGATCCTTGGGGACACAATCAACAAGGACTCCGTCTCAGCAGCAATCAGGATACGGAGGAACTTATCTTCCGGTATCCTCGGAATTACCTAGACCAACGAGGCCAGAATCCATCAACATGCAGCCTCGTCCAACCATGCCAGCTGGCGTATTCTCATCAGGATCTCCCATGGTGTCCTCTGAAGTGCATGTCGGGGACGATATCCCAATGCAGGCGTTACCTTATCCTGAGGATACCCTCAATGGAAATATTTGTCGTGAAGGCTCAGGATACCAAAGGTCCAGCCACGATCTTGGTAACAATTCTTTTAATGCAAATTTATACACTAATCGTGGATCTGTGAAGGATAAGGGAATATCCCCCGAGATAGCCAGGGAACTGCAGAAAATGAAGGACATGATTTCCAGTATCCCAGAGATAATACGTCCCATAGCTGAAGTGCCCGCAGGTAGCCATAAGTTATTTAGGTTTACTTGGCCTATATGCGACGTAGAAATCCCCAAGAAGTTCCAAACTCCCAACATGAAGTTGTACGATGGAACACCGGATCCTGAAGAACACGTAGCTCAGTATAGAGAAAGGATGGAGATCAACCCCATCCCCATTGACATCAAAGAGGCTTGCCTATGCAAGGGATTCGATTCAACATTGACAGGGCCAGCCTTCAAATGGTTATTGAGTATTCCTTCCAACACTATTACCTCATTTTCTCATTTGATTAACTTGTTCAATAATCAATTTTTTTGTAGTAGATCTTTTGAGAAAATGACAGGTGACTTATATAGAATTGTTCAGTGTAATAATGAATCCTTAAGGGATTACATAACCAGATTTAGCAGGGAAGCTTTGGAAATCCCCAACCTTGACATGGCAGCTGCTGTTGAAGCCTTCAAGATGGGATTAAGGAAGGATTCTCCTTTCTACAATGATCTTGTCATGACTCCATGCAGGAATCTTGATAAAGTCTGAAATAGAGCGTTAAGATACATTCGGCTAGAGGATGACAAGAAGGCTCATGGAAACTTGGTTATCCCGAAGTATGATTCCACAATAGGAAGTCAGACTCTCCACATAAATTCTTTAGGCCCAAGCCTTATTCCAAGCAGGATAATCCCAGGATAAATGCTGTGGAAGAAGATGAGGATGATGAAGAGTATCTTATAATCTCTGAATATTGTTTTAATATTGATATTGGTGGTGTGATATGTGCCATGCAGGATTTAGGTGACAAGGCCCAGATGGCCTAAGAAAAATGAAAAGCCCGGATCTATCAAAGACAAGTCCAAATGGTGTGCATTCCATGAAGACTTTGGCCATCGCAATGAAGATTGCATAGCACTTCGGAAAGAAATATGATACCTTCTCAGCAAAGGATACCTGAAGGAACTGTTTGGAAGAAACAAGAACAGGAGTCAGGATCCTGTCAAGATACCTGAAATGGCACCTTCTCCTCCACCCGGAGCTAAGGTTGTATCCTTTATCTCAGAAGGATCCGACATCTGTGGAAACTCATATTCAGCAGCTAAGAAGCGTTCCAAAGAAACAAAGACGGACAACGGAGAAAAACCTCTCCGCACTTCCACTCTGACAACTCAAAGAATCATATCCTTTGATGAGGAGGATCGATGTGATCTTGTGGATCCCAACCATGATGGTTTGGTAATCACTTTATGTATAGCTAACTGTTTTGTGCGTAGGATACTCGTTGATGGAGGAAGCTCTGTGAACATTATCCAAATGGATGTCTTGAAGAAGATGGATATCCCAGAAACAGAGATTATCCCGAAATCCTTAATTCTCATAGGGTTCAGTGGCAAGACCAAGAATACATTGGGAGAAATCAAACTTCCAATATATATTGAGGGAACTAACTCTCTGGAAAAATTTTGTGTTATTGAATCATTATCTTGTTGTAATGTGATATTAGGCAGGCCCTGGATCCACAGCCTGAAGGCAGTATCCTCAACTTATCATCAATGTGTGAAACTCCCAAGTCATTGGGGAGTCATCAAAATTGAAAGTGATCAGCAAGATGCCAAGGAATGTTATGCTTCATCCATGAAGTGGACTACAAAGCCTACTCAAGCATAGCAATTACAGAAACAGCCAGGTAAGGTCCTGCAAGCAAGAGAGCAGGATGCAAAGGAAGTATCTTTGGATCCTCAGGATAATAAGATCAAAGTATTATTAGGATCAAGTATTCCTGAGGATATTGAGATGGAGTTGATATCCTTCTTAAAGAAAAGAGCTTCTACCTTCGCCTAGAAACATGAAGATATGGCAGGTATCTCTAAATCTATAATTACTCATAAACTTGGTATAGATAAATCTTTCAGGCCGGTACATCAAAAGTGAAGGAAGTTTGCCACTGAGAGAAACACTATCATACAAGAAGAAGTGCAGAAGCTGCTCAAAACCAAGATGATAAGAGAGGTCCAATATCCTAGATGGTTGGCCAATCTAGTTGTTGTCCAGAAGAAAAATGGAAAATGGAGCGTATGTGTGGATTTCACAGACTTGAATAAGGCCTATCCAAAAGACCCATTTCCACTCCCACACATCGACTCAATGGTAGATGCAACTGCTGGCCACGAACTGCTAACCTTCATGGATGCATCCTCAGGATTTCAACAAATTCAAATGGAGCCTTCAGATCAAGAAGATACAGCCTTCATGACTCCCGTAGGTATATACTGTTATACTACAATGCCTTTTGGACTAAAAAATGCAGGTGCAACATACCAGAGGCTAGTCAACATGATGTTCAAAGACCAGCTGGGGGACACGATGGAAGTCTACATAGACGACATGGTGGTGAAGTCAAGAAAGGCTGAGGATCATCTCAAAGACTTGGAAACAACATTTGACATCTTGGATGAGTATAACATGAAGCTGAATCCAGCCAAGTGTCATTTCGGTGTCAAAGTAGGAAAGTTTCTTGGATACATGGTCACCAAGAGAGGAATAGAGGCAAGCCCTGAACAGATCAAGGCCATCCTGGACATCAAATCTCCAAGAAATGTTAAAGATGTCCAAAGATTGACCGAAAGAATAGCAGCTCTTAACAGATTCATCTCAAGATCTTCAGAGGAGTGTAAAGAATTCTATGATATCTTGAGGAAGAATCAAAAATTCGAATGGGGAGAGAAGCAAGAAAGGGCATTGGTATCCCTGAAGGAATACTTATCATCAGCACCACTCTTGATGAAGCCAGTTGACAGTGAACCATTATCCTTGTACTTAGCTGTTTCAGGGAATGCAATCAGTGTTGTACTTATCAAAGATCACGAAGGTCAACAACATCTAATATATTATGTAAGTAAAAGTCTACTAGATGCTGAATCCAGGTATTCTTATCTTGAAAATTTGATTTTAGCACTTATAATGGCTTCTACTAAATTAAGACATTATTTTGAAACTCATGTTATTCATGTAAAAACTAACTATCCTATTAAAGCTATTTTGAGAAAACTAGAAATGCCAGGTAGGATGGCAAAGTGGGCTGTGAAACTTAGTGCATACGATATCTTGTATGAACCGAGGGCAGCCATCAAATCTCAGACACTTGCCGACTTTGTGGCTGATTTTAGCCAGGATATACTTGAGGAAGTAGAAAAGGAAGATCAACAATTGGAGATCAAGGAGAGTTGGACTTTGCATACTGATGGTGCTTCCAACATAAGAGGACCAGATCTAGGTATCCTGCTAAAATCGTCACAGGGGGACATTATACCTCTATCTATATCCTGTGAATTTCAGACTACTAATAATGAGGTTGAATATGAAGCCTTAATAGCTGGTTTACAATTAGCTAAGGATATGAAGGTCAAGTATTTTCAAGTTTATGTTGATTCTTTGTTACTAGCCAACCATTTTAATGGCTCTTATGCAGTGAATGCAGAAAACTTAGTAAAATATTTAGAAATAGTTAAGAAATTAGATATGTGTTTCGAAACATTTTATATAGTACATGTACCAAGAGAAGAAAACACTTAAGCAGATGCTTTGGTAAATTTAGCATCAGCTCTCAAGATACCTGATGACATCAAGATACCCATCATACATATCTTGACTCCAGCAACAAAGGAGAGCCACGAAGTCTTGGAGACTTTAAAGCCTAAGGATAATCCAGTATCCTGAACCCATCGCATAATGCGGTATCTTCAGGATAACAAGATACCAGAAGGAGAAAATCCAAGAGCTTTCCAAATGAAGGTAACCCAGTATATTATCTTAAATGATGTTTTGTATAGAAAATCACTTGCAGGTCCATACTTGAGATGCTTGGAACATCATGAAGCACAAGAAGTTCTCAAAGACATACATGAAGGTGATTGTGGAAACCACACTGGGGGCAGAGCCTTAGTATCCAAGATACTGAGGACAGGATACTTCTGGCTAACAATGAAGAAAGACGCAATGAATTTCTCCAAGAAGAGTGATGCTTGCCAAAGACATAGCAACATCTTGCATCAACCAGCTGAACCATTATATCCTATCGTATCCCCGTGGCCATTTATGAAATGGAGAATGGATATTGTGGAAAAGCTGCCCAAGGCTCCTGGTGGAAAAGTCTTTATGCTGGCCATGATAGACTACTTCTCCAAGTGGATCAAAGCCGAGGCATTTGTCCAAGTTAAAGAAAAGGATGTGATCTCATTCATCAAACGCAATATCCTGACAAGATTTGGCATCCCGGCAGAGATTATCTGTGACAATGGATCACAGTTCATCGGTAGTAGAACAACCAACTTTTGTGAAAGTTGGGGAATCAAGATGGTGACTTCAACTCCAGTACATCCTCAAGCTAATGGTCAAGCAGAGTCAAATAACCGTGCTGGCCCCGCCTGGGTTTGTCAAACCAATAGTACTATTCACAAGCCACCGGCTCGAAGTTAATCACTGTGTTAGTGGGGACTTTCATGTGTTAGCACTTAGATAATTCACATCATCACATGTTTCAGGTATGTATATAGATATAAGCAAACATGCTTTTCACCCCAAAAGTTCGTAAAACAGTTTAAAAGTGATATACGATCTATACAAGCTAAAATATTAGAATTAGTTTGTAATGTTTCTTTATAAACAATGTGTTGATATCAGAGGTGTCTGTTACATTCCCGTTTTACGCTTCCGCATTGTGCTAGTCGGGGTGTGACAGAAGTTGGTATAAGAGCCATTGGTTATAAAGGATTAGGTTATCCCTTAGGGTACCTAAAATATAACCGTAGGCTCGATTAACTCTGGGAAAATAATTAAATAATAAATTAATATTATATACTGATGGATGTCGGGATGAACTTGTAGGGCAAGTGAGTTATTGTGGTCCGGAACATAATAACAGACTTGCTTGTACGAGGGAATTCGGGGAAAAGTCGCGGAACGTGTGGTTAGGTAAAAGTGGCAACATATGTGTATAAAAGGTAATGTGAAAATATATATATATGTAACACTCATACGTGCTTATGTGAAACAAGGTGTATGAATATGTGTACGTACGATACTGTTGATGACGGTAAATTTTACTATGAATATTATATTCATTTATATTCAGTATTGATTTAAATAATAATAATAATTAAAATTTTAATAAAACTAATATTATATTATAATATAATTAATATTAACTTTGGTTTAATTAATTAATCTCCTCGACAATAGTAGCGATAGCAATAGATATTATTCTTATAACTAACCTTGGTGCAGAGTCATGTCAAGGAACAACGACTACATACCGGAAGAAGAACCGGTAATATCTGTAGAGGAGGATCCCGAAGAAGAATCAGAGGAGGATCCAGAGGAGGAGGATCCAGAAGAAGAAGACCCAGAAGAGGAGCCGGAGGAGGAAGAGGAAGAGGTGGAAGAAGAAGTTATTTGTAGAGAGCTACCCAGGAATGTGCCTGATCTATCTGGTTACAGATGCGATAGTTATCCACCCAGGTCACCACGTAGGGATCAAGGCGAAGTTAATAGTTAGTATCGTTCACCAGCTAGAGTAGCCAGAGTACCCACTCCACCTATACACCTGTCGCCGACGACTTCAGCTACTGCGCGAGTCCGGCAGACTGCTCGTATTCGGGTAACCCCGATTGACCCTACCTCGATTCCATTCAGATCTACCCATGACCGGGGAGGACCTTCACACCCTAGGGTAGATACTTCATCTTCTCGTTCATTGAGTATACCTACCCCTCGTCCTGACCTCCCAAACGCAGGAAACAACTCTTGGATGGCTGTCCTGACTGACCGTGTGATAGACCACTCGATAGCCATAGCTAACATTAACCGGGAGAGGAGGGACGTGACTCAGTGCCTATCGACATTACAGCAGACAGTACTGAACTTGCAGCAGTCAGATGCCTACCACCACGGGTGTTTGGATAGGGTGACAGTTCGGCTGTGGAACTGTTACTGGGTGATTACGGTGCTATTATTTTTATGTTCGTGGCTAGCCTATCGTCTGTATGGATAGATGCGGAATATTACAACTATGTGTACATGATCTTTTGATACTCCATGTATGTATATAGTAATATGTTATGTTAATATGGGACACAACTTTGTACATTATTACAAGCACTGACCCTTATAGGGTTAAGTCTAACAGTCACGTAGTGACAGATTTTGATATATACATGCAAGCACTGGCCTTTATCAGGCTAAGTCTATGTACTTTTGATATCAATGTACAGGACAATTTGTGAAATGTCAGTATGTTATTTGGTTTACCTGTACAACATTTATTGTGATTATTATTACACAGTGCCGTAGACTGGAATTAGTACTAATTGGCTTATATTTGTTTATCATTATAGAATGGCCCCAAAGAAATCAAACCCTATGACTGAGGCAGAAATAGCCGAGATGATTGCTCGGCAAATGCAGGCAGTAATTCCGCTTATTGTAACACAAGTAACTGCCGGTGTAAACGCAAATATGCAAACAAACCAACAACAAAACAATAATGCTCCCCCAACTAACAATGAAACAGTTGCAAATAGTAATCCCCCACCTAATGCAAATACCCCTACCAATGCAAATAATCCCCCACCGAACCCAAGCAATAACGATAACAACCCTAATCCCCCACGAAGGGAATATTCGATCAAAAACTTTATGGCCTGCAAACCGATTGATCTCAAGGGCACTGAAGGGCCAAACGGATTAATCAAGTGGATTGAGAAAACTGAATCTGTTCTCAATATTAGTAATTGTCCACCGGAAAACATTGTCAAGTATGTTGCTTCTACTTTTACTGATCACGCATTAATGTGGTGGAACACTACGGTACAGATAAAAGGTCAAGATACGGTGAATCGCATGACATGGGCTGAACTCAAAACACTAATGCTGGAACATTTCTGCCCAATTAACGAAATTCAAAGATTAGAACATGAACTTTGGAGTTTGGAGATGAAAGGAGCGGATCATTTGGGATACACGAACCGCTTCAATGAATTGGCCCGCTTAGTACCATGGTTAGTAACTCCTGAAAATAAACGAGTTGAACGTTATATTTGGGGTTTAGCCCCGAGAGTGAGGAGTTTGGTGAACTCTGTGGGTCACACATCGTTCGAGAATGCCTGACTCAATCCGGCATTGTGACTTTCGACTTGGTAAGAAGCGGAGTGTTGAGAATGGCCGGGGAATCATCAGGTATGAAGCGAACCAATTATGGATCAGGATCACAAGCAAGGCCAGCAAATAAACATGCACGCCCAACAATACAGAATTATGTCATGAGTAATTCTGAGGTGAAACGAGACCGGTACAAGGGACCGTGGCCAAAATGTGATAAATGTAGTTTTCATCATGTGGGCGAGTGTAGACCGATAATATGTCAAAGGTGTGGAAGGACTGGACACAATGGTGGTCCCAATTGCCGAATCGGTATGGAGATTGTAAATCGACCAGCCCAGACAACCCAACCTCGTCATCCCCAACTACCGAGACCGCAACCAATCCGTCAACAACCAGCTCAGCAAAACTCAACTGTAGTGAATCACCGTGCTTGTTTTGAATGTGGGAGCACGGAACACTTTAGAAGGAACTGCCCCAAGCTGAATCGAGGAGCAGTCACCGGTCGAAACCAAGCATCGACTTCAGGTGCGTCTCGGGGACGCGCGCTTGTTATTGGGTCAGGAGAAGCACGACAAGACCCAAACATGGTAACAGGTACATTTGTTGTTTCTGATCAATATGCTTCTGTGTTATTTGATATTGGTGCTGATAGAAGCTTTGTTTCCACTAGTTTTGTATCCCTGGGTAATATGCCAGTTAGTGAACTAACAAATCCCTATACTATAGAACTCGCAAACGGTAACTCTATAACTGTCAACCAAATAGTCCAAGACTGTTCTATCATTCTTAATGACCACCCATTCCTTATTGACCTACTCCCGGTAGAGTTAGGAAGTTTTGATGTTATTGTTGGCATGGACTGGTTAACCAAGTATAAGGCAGAGATTGTGTGTAACGACAAGACAGTTAAAATTCCCTTTTCGAATGGTGAGGTGATTGTAGTACAGGGAGAGAAGTCTGGTTCGATGTTACCTCTCGTGTCTCATCTCAAAGTGTTGAAATGTTTACGCCAAGGTTGTATGGCATTCTTGGCAAACGTGACTATAAAGAATCCTGATGAGAAACGCGTAGAAGAAATTCTCGTTGTACGTGAATACCCCGATGTCTTTCCTGACGATTTACCCGGATTACCACCGAACCGACAGGTTGAATTCCGCATAGACTTAATTCCAGGATCAGCCCCTATTGCTAAGGCACCTTATCGATTGACACCTTCTGAAATGCAAGAACTATCCAACCAGTTACAGGAATTGTTAGATAAGGGTTTCATTCGTCCTAGTTATTCTCCTTGGGGAGCACCGGTATTGTTCGTAAAGAAGAAGGATGGAAGTTTTAGAATGTGCATCGATTACCGGGAATTAAACAAAGTT
Organism: Bidens hawaiensis; assembly: GCF_021521415.1. Taxonomy (NCBI): domain Eukaryota; kingdom Viridiplantae; phylum Streptophyta; class Magnoliopsida; order Asterales; family Asteraceae; genus Bidens; species Bidens hawaiensis. The sequence goes on along the minus strand of NW_027491069.1, from coordinate 419,116 downwards.
ACCATCAAGAACCGATACCCTCTTCCACGAATAGATGACTTGTTTGACCAACTCCAATGGGCAAACTATTTCTCGAAAATTGACCTTCGATCCAGTTACCATCAAGTTAAAATCCAAGAGGAAGACGTGTCTAAAACGGCGTTCCGAATTCGTTATGGCCGCTACGAATTCTTAGTAATGCCGTTCGGACTGACTAATGCTCCCGCAGTTTTCATGGACCTTATGAATCGAGTTTGTAAACCGTACCTCGACAAATTCGTTATCGTGTTTATTGATGACATTTTGATATATTCGAAAACCAAGGAGGAACACGAACAACATTTACGAACTATTTTGGAGCTGTTGAGGCAGGAAAAGTTGTATGCCAAGCTGTCAAAATGTGAATTTTGGCTACAAGAAGTACAATTTCTAGGACACGTTGTTAATCGACACGGTATCCATGTAGACCCGAGCAAGATTGAAGCCATCAAAAACTGGCAAGCCCCAAAGTCACCGAAAGAGATCCGCCAATTTTTGGGTCTAGCTGGTTATTACCGACGCGTTATTGCTAATTTTTCCAGCATAGCCCAACCTTTAACTCTTTTGACTCAAAAAGATCGCGCTTACGTGTGGGGAGAAGATCAAGAAGCGGCTTTTCAATTGCTGAAACAGAAACTGTGCCAAGCCCCGATACTGAGTCTTCCAGAGGGAACTGATGATCTGGTAGTTTATTGTGACGCGTCCCGGAAAGGGTTGGGATGCGTACTTATGCAAAGAAACAAAGTCATAGCATACGCTTCTCGACAATTAAAGGTGCACGAGAAGAATTATACCACCCATGATTTGGAACTAGGCGCGGTTATTTTTGCACTCAAGATCTGGAGGCACTATTTGTATGGCACCAAGTGTACAGTATACACCGACCACAAAAGCCTACAACATATTTTCGACCAGAAAGAACTAAATATGAGGCAAAGAAGATGGGTAGAATTGTTGAATGATTACGACTGTGAGATTCGATACCACCCGGGCAAGGCTAATATAGTGGCAGATGCCTTGAGTAGAAAAGACAGGATCAAACCACTACGGGTCCGAGCACTTGGAATGATCGTCCAAACCAGTCTCACCGAACAAATTCGTATTGCTCAAAACAAAGCTCTGAAAGGAGATCACTTGGAAAATGAAAACTTGCATGGAACCGAACAACATTTTGAAGAAAGAACTGACGAAATTCTATACTACAAAAATAGAGTTTGGATTCCCACTTTCAGTAATCTGCGTGACTTGATCATGGACGAAGCCCATAAGTCCAAATACTCCATTCACCCAGGAACAGATAAGATGTACAAGGACTTGAAGGAGTATTATTGGTGGCTCGGTATGAAGAAGGATATAGCCACGTACGTCAGTAAATGTTTAACGTGTGCGAGAGTTAAGGCTGAATATCAAAAACCTTCGGGAATGTTGCACCAACCGGAAATACCACAATGGAAATGGGAATAGATTACCATGGATTTTGTAACACACCTCCCTAGAACTTCCCGAGGAAATGATGCAATATGGGTGATAGTTGACCGACTAACCAAGTCCGCACACTTCTTTCCAATCCGAACCACGTTCACAACCGAAAAATTTGCTCACATCTACATCAATGAAATCGTATCTCGACACGGCGTACCCGTTTCAATTATTTCTGATCGCGATAGCCATTTCACCTCTCGTTTCTGGCAAGTCGTACAAGAAGCTTTGGGAACCTGAATTGACCTAAGTACCGCCTACCATCCCCAAACCGAAGGTCAATCTGAGCGAACCATTCAAACCTTAGAAGATTTGCTTCGCGCTTGTGTACTAGACTTTGGTGGAAACTGGGATCAACATCTCCCACTGGTTGAATTTTCGTATAACAATAGCTATCATAGTAGCATTCAAGCGGCACCATATGAAGCGCTGTACGGACGAAAATGTAGATCACCCTTGTGTTGGACTGAGGTTGGAGATACCCAAATTACACGATCTGACTTGATTCAAGAAACCACCGACAAAATCCGTAAAATCACAAGCAAATTGAAAATCGCCCAAGACCGACAGAAAAGCTACGCTGATGTTCGTAGAAAGCCGTTATCCTTTGAAATAGGTGACAGAGTTTTTCTGAAGGTATCCCCGTGGAAAGGCGTCATTCGATTCGGAAAAACCGGTAAACTAGCTCCGCGATACATTGGCCCATATGAGGTCATTTCTAAGATAGGTCCGGTAGCTTACCGACTGAAACTTCCTGTGGAGTTGAGTTCTATTCACGATGTCTTTCATGTTTCGAACCTGAAAAAGTGTCTCACTGACGAAACCGAAATCGTTCCATTAAAAGACTTAAACATAAACGAAAAACTGAATTTCGTTGAAAAACTGGTGGAAATATTAGAGGGAAAAATAAAACAATTAAGACACAACAAAATCTCTCTAGTAAAATTTCGGTGGAATTCACAAAGGGGACCCGAATTCACGTGGGAGCGGAAATCTGAATTCAAAAAGAAATACCCGCACCTGTTTCCAAACAAAGACAAAGTTGAATAATCGAATTTCGGGGACGAAATTTTCTAACGGGGGGAGAATGTGACATTTGAGCCAAAACAAGGTACACCTCAGTACGTATTTACCGATTAAGCAAATAAACTCCTTTTGCGTAACAAACGAACGATTAACCGAACGGGTCGGGTTACGACCCGTTCGGTTAATCGTTCGTTTGTTACGCAAAAGGCGTTTATTTGCTTAATCGGTAAATACGTACTGAGGTGTACCTTGTTTTGGCTCAAATGTCACATAACCTGCTTTTGGTTCTTTTTTTCTCTTTTATGCAATTTGAACATATAATTCATATTATAAAATATATATTTCATTTTAATGTTTATTTAATAAAGCTAATCTGAACTATATATTAGTTTTTATAAACTTAAATTCTATAAGCTAATCTAAAAACTAAAATTTGATTAAAACAATTACAAAATTCAACTAAACTTTGTTATATTAAGTAATCAAGTATATTATTTTTTCAAACTCAAGATTAATAGTTAATTAACTTTATTTACATACTAAATCCATGTTAAACCGAACCCTTTATCGCATGATTTTTTATATTAAAATTTATAGATTAACCTAATTATGAAACGTTTTTAAATCACTTTGTCATTCTTTTACATAAGTGCATATGTTTATTTCAATTATTTACATCAACCAAAAGCCCCCCAAGCAAAATCCCAAATTCGTCATCAAATCCTTAGAACCGCTATTAGACTTAAGACTTCCCGTATCTATTAATTCTAGTAAACATATATTCATGTTAGGATAATACGTGTGATACTTTGCGTGATCATTATTCGTTCAATTTGTCTTTGGCTTAACCGTTACCGCGGTAAGTCATCCATGTGAGTATTTATAACCCACTTTTCTCGTTTATACTTTTGGAGTAGCATGCATACCTATATACCAAACACAAGTTTTATTTCAAGTTTTGCTAAAATTTTTAATACAATTCAATCTTATGCCCTTATGCATCATATTCATGCTATATGCTAAGCTATATGTTTTATGTGTTTGTTGTGCTTATGTTGTGTTGTGTTGGGAGTGCCAATTATCAAATATCAATTTTCAATTGTCTATTTATCTAAGTAATTTAGTTTTACACCAAAGAGAATGGGTTCTCATTTATTTATACGCATTTTATACGCTTGAACTTATGACATGTGAATTGTACGTCTTTTCTCTATACATATATTTCAAAACTTATGATTACTCACCAACTATTTTTAGTTGATGCTATTTTTATACACGCTACAGGTGTTAAGATATGATGCTTGATCCAGATTGAAGATACTAGTAGATCTTTAGGTTATTTAAATAAAAAGAATTGTTTGTCTATTTGTTTTTTTTCTTTATTGAAGAGAATTGTGTAATTGTTACAAGAATTTAAATTAATATAAATGGTTATTGTCACATTTTTTTAGTGCATGTGCTTTAAGCAATCATGTTACGTCTCGATGTAATTCCACTTTCAATTGCGGTGTGACATGTTGTGTGAACAAATTGATGATTGTTTGGTGTTGCTCATAGCTTTCCCAAAGAGGAAACATTTTGTTTAAAGGATTTTGTAGAAGGCCATGATAGGGATGATGAATTGATATTCTTGCTTGAATATGTGTTATAGGATCATATAAGGGTGATTTGGATGTATTAATGTTGTTGGAGAAAACCCTAGGAATGTTAGTTCATAATGATGTTCGGGTATATTTCTTGTATATTCATGTGTTAAATGCTTAGTTTTATCGAGCTTATAGTGTGAACTGTGGTACTTCAAGTGTGCTTTTGTATTTCAGGTTGTTGAATGCTAATAATGCTTATTGAAGCGATATACAAGCTTTAATTGACGTGGGGGATGAGCGGAAGTGATCGGCACACGATTCAATTCATAAAACAAGTTAAATGGCCAAAATTCTCTGTCAAGAGGCCCTGTGGCGTTATGCGACGAGTTGAAGAGTTCTCCTTCGCGCTGCGCGAATGTCACACTTTGAAAACCTAGCATATCTTTTATGAATAGTGTTAAGAGTATATGAAGATGTTTGATATGATCATCACTAGTTTTGGAATAAATAAGTATATCGTCTATAAAAACAATTACAACTTTATCCAAATACGGTTTACATATCCGATTCATCATATCAATGAATGCAGCTGGTGCATTGTGTAACATTCATTAATTTTCAAACCTGAAAACTCAACCCATTTTAAATTTTCGGTTTTGTTAATACACACACACACACACACACACACATATATATATATATATATATATAGTGGGGATGGTCTAGGCGAGAAGTCAATTTATTGCGAGAAGTGTGAGAAGTCCATGTGAGCCATTGATTTTGTCTAATCAATGGTAGCTATTGATAATGACAATCTTGTAATAAATAACAAATCATTTAGAAGCTTATTAATATAAAATGGGTAATTTAGTAATATATGTGTGCCCACTAAAAGGATTGCTCGTCCATATTAAATGTCAAATCCCCCATTTTGCCTAATGTTACTCTCCGATGCAAATCCGTTCTAAATTTGTCTTTTGCCTTTTATTAATATCTTCTAACTGCAAAAGTAGTTTTGCTGAATCTAAATTCAATTGAAAAGTTTTATTCTGAAGCATTTATAAAAGCAAATTATTTGATGTTTGAAACCATGTAGTGCTTGTTAGTATTGTATTTCCTACACTATATATTTTTTTCTCTACTCTATGCAAAAATTCCTATACTTCACACGTTTTACCTACACTACACAATATTTCATGACATCATACATTCATTTGCTGCACAATATTTCCTTTCGTCATACACACCTATGCTTCTCAAAACTTCATACATCGCACATCTTTTCTCAACAATGAACAGTGTTTCTTACATTTTGCATGTCTTACCTACAATACATACGTATTACCTACACACATTATTTTGTGTCATACATTCATACACTACACCATATTTCCTTTCATCATACATTACTACACTACTTAGTATATCTTGCTTAAGGGCATCTTCACATGTCTATGGATATGGTATTATTGTTAGTGTTAACATGAAAAAGATTACTTATTTGTTTATTTATATATAATACGCTATTTTATGTAGGAACTTTTATTTGTTAGTGAGAAGGAATATTAATTATATTAGTGTAGGTTGTTGACTACTAATGGAGGGATAAATGTTTCTTATTTTTAATAAAAAGAAAATTATTTCTTATTTGTATTTTTATAAGTGTAATGCTATTTTATGTAGCAACTTTTATTTGTTAATGAGAAGGAATAATAATTAGTTTAGGATGTTAGACTACTAATCTAGGGATAAATATAGGATGTTGATTACCAAACTAATTAGCATGGGATGATTTGCTCATGAAAATAAATCTTTGATATATATGATAACATATGGTCGATCTTTTATTTGAAGTGGCTGGATGTCGTTCTTCTATGATAATGATAATAATCTGGTCGATGTTTTATTTGAGAATTTGAATGTTGGATGAGGATACTAGATGGCGTAATGAGATGATAACAAATAATCTTGATATATTTAATTTAACTAAAAGTACAAAATTTAAGAAAAGTAAAAAAAAAGTGAAAAAGGGTGATTAGGTGTTACACGATTTACATTAAAAGATATGTAATATTTTTTAAAAATTTAAATAACAAATAAACATATTAATTAAAAAAATTGGAACTTCCAAACCTATAATAGTTACCAAATACAAAAATTCTACATCTTTACTGTTACACCCATGTATTTAATTAAAAGAAAAAAACAAAAGAAATAATGTGATTAAATGAAATGATTTCTCGTACTTCTTACACTAAGAATACTTCTCACGTGAACTTAAGCGTATATATATATTTATATATATATATATATATATATATATATCTCAAATTTCATGACATTCGTCATTTTGTTATTTGTATTCGTTAAACCGAACCGTGTCGTTATTTCAATGTATTTGCGTTTAACATTCATCATTAATATTATATTCACGAGGATTTAAGTTATTGATCATTCATTTTCTATTCCTGTTGAACTCCAAGGATTTACGGTTATCGTTTGTTTGTTTTCAATTAACGAAACTCCAAGATTTAAGGTTTTATTAAGCTTAATCAATTTGCAAACTACATTTCAAAGTTCAAGGATTAAACTGCAATTATATTTGAATTTCTATTTTAAAGGAACTTGAAGGTACAAGGGCTGAACATGTAAATTGATTTAAAATATAATAATATAATAAAAAGACCCAACCCCCTTGTTCCCCCACGTTTCCGGTGATGAATCCAGCGACCAGAAAAAAACTCAGACGAGCTTTAAACACCAGTCAAACGCGCATGTTAATTCAATTAAAACCCGTAACAACTTTAGATCGTAACGACAATCCTTAATCAACAATCTTAACGCGTAATAACCACCTATAATGAGCGTATTAATCCCATAAATAGCCAAAAATTAATGAAAATCCAATAAATGATCATTAATCATCCTGCGCTCCATCTGAGCCTATAAAAAAGATGCAAACCTTCAACTAAGCTTGTCTCAACCTTCAAATCGATCTCAAATACTCTCAAAAATCCATAATTGTTCGTAAAAGTGTGTTTTTCCGGCCATCTCCGGCCACCCTTATCTGAAACATTACCAGGTAATGTTTATATGCATATTGATTGTTTTCAATCGTATCTCAAAACCCCTAACAGAATTTTATCAAACATGGAACCAAATCAAAGAATTAAAGATCTAGGGTTTTGATGAATAAAGAAGAGCTTGAATGATTGTTTAAGTATTTTTGTTTATGGTATTCTAACAAATGTCAAGCTAGTCTAGTGATTAACTTTCTTGTGTGTGGCCTAGGAGACCCGGGTTTGAACCCAGATCGGGCCGTTGGTTTTTTTTGTTTATTTTTTTTAAAATCATTTTTCTATTATGTTATAAACTATTTAAATTGCTAAAATTATTGTAAACTATTATAAATTAAATAAAATCATTTTAAATTAAATAAAGTTATTTATAAATTAATTTTACCAATTTTCATCCAAAAACCAACTTTTCATATCTGTTAAAGTTTCGTGAAACCCGGTTAATATTATAAAATTAATTCCCATTTCGTCAATCTTTATTATACGCTAAAACAATTGTAAACGAGATAGAAATCAGATCGTTAAAACCGGTGTTCCATAAATATTAAAGTTCTCATATAATAATAAAATACTGATTAAATAATATTAAAATCGTAATAAATCGTTAAATTTCTGTTAAGACTTAAAAATGATATTATAAATTTATAATATAACGTGTCCTTAAAATAATAAAAGATACATTAAAATAATGCTTAATTCCTAAAATTCATTTGTAAATGACACATTTTACAATTACAGCATTATGATGCTTTTACATCTGCCTGCTTACAAATTACCAAAAGGTACTTGTCACTCAACTGTATCTATGACTGTGGTCATATTACTTATTGGCTAATACTTGTCCAATAAGTAACGTGTAATAGCCCATTACGTAAGCATTGTATACAAAACCCCACAATACCAGTAGTAACCATCCCATAAGTCTATTGAGACTTAATCATTGTGATAAAATTAAAATCTTTTTGAAAATATCTTTTAAAACATTTGGACTATCTTTCATGAGATTAATAAGTTTAAAAATCAGCATGACAGTATTGGAAAACCAGTTGTCTTATGCAAATATGAGTTGTACAAAAACTCGAATGTCTCACCTTGCAAGTTTACAATTAGCAAGCTTCCTGGTATTAAGCACCTAGGTTAAATACAATGTGGTATATCTAGATTAATATAACCCAGTAATTATAATGATAATCACGAGATTAGAAATTTTGCACGATAGTACAATGTCTTACCTTGTTTAGGCAGAGTTTTTGGATCCTTGTACAAAAAGCTTTTTTTGATCGGAGAGGGTATCGATACAACTACTCAAGGGTATTATGCCAATACTCTTAATAAAGCATAATGTGAGAGAGATGTATGAAATTTGGATGAGAAGTGAAAATCTGATTTCTACCCTATCTATAGTTGAAATCGGGTTCATTCACGTAGCGCGAGGAAACACAAACAAGCAGCTTCACGTAGTGCGAAAAAATTAGGGTTGCTGAGTCAGCCCTAGCTAGGCCACGTGTCACTTGTGCATAACTATCACTTCTCATAGCACGAAAGGTAGTTAAGTGATCTTTGTGTAGCGCGAAGGACAAAAGTTTTTTCGGATAACTTATAAGCCTTCGGATATTGCGGCGAGGCTTGGGTTTACTTCTTCGTGTAGCGTGACGGAGCTAGTTCGCGGTGATGCGAGCGTGAGAAGTGCAAAGTGCGCCATCAAAGCGCCACATTGCGCCCATCGCACTTCGCCCCAAACCGTGCCCGTGCACGTCGGGTGCTTCACACCCTCCGCTAGGACCACTGGGTGTGACTTGTCATATAAAAATATTATCATATGAACTCTCTTTCTTATAAAGAGCATACAAGTTTTATAATCTAGAGATGTGGGATAAGCCCTCACTATCTTACTTATACCAAGATGAAAGCATTCCATTTTCCTTCCTCCACCAATGTGGAATGAAACTCACTTCTTTATTTTCTCCATTTTCCTTTTTACTTATATTATGCTTATATTAAGGTTTGTTATAGGAAGGTTTCATTGGGAGGTCATACTGGATATTTATAGAGGCGACCCAACCGGAACCTTGAACACCCGGCAATCTGATGTGTATATCGCCAAAGTCAAGTATGTAGAGAAAGCGATTGTCACACCCCGACTTAGGGCCCAGGCGTGTGACTAATAGTTGGTACCTGTTTTGTAGATATATCAGAGTTGCGGGCTATTTAACGGAAGTTTTTGGCTATAATAAATTATTAATTTATTTTGAAAACATCTCGGATAATAAATATCCAAGTGTCTGATTTACAAACCTTGTTTGATCTTGTTCGTAATATTTTTAGTAATTAAAAAATGAGACATCTCCATGAGCGAGCATCTAACTCCATGAGTGGCTATAATTCCTTTCTATATATACTAAATCTGTTTCCCTGAAATGTGACGTAAAAATACGTCAACGATATGCTGGTGAATCGTTGACTCTAAAAACATTTATTAAATCATTGACTGACAAGATAGTTTTCTTGAACACACTCAACAGAAACGTCTCTTATTTATGGGAACTTGTGCCACTTGCCATACACACACAATTAAGGTTCTCCGGGAACTGATGCCCATTGGAGAACTTTGGTTATGACTGCTAGCCAGCGGCCACGTAGCCTTCTTGATAGGCTAGACAGATATGCTTGGATCTAGACACATGTGTAGTCGGCCTGAGTTGCTTTTATTTTCTACCTTGTAACTTAGGGATCACGTAATCCCTTAATTCAGAGATCACGTAATCTCATATAAACATTTGACTAACTTGTTAAGATAAACAACCCGTTTATCTTAATGACTGATTATAAAGGTTTAACGTATTCACCTGTGATTACCTTTTCTGAATGATGTGGTAATCTCGTTTGAAAACCTTTGTGAATGAATGATGTGTAATCTATAATAAAATTGGTTATATAAATACACCGGATCATCTCTTGATTCAGCTACAGACTTTTAGTCTGATTTTGATAGCTTTAAACCTTGACTGATAATTTGTTTGAATAAAATCTTTAGACTCGTAATCTTTCCATTTATTTACCAATCATGTGCTGAGTTTTTTCTTCATGAAGAAACATCTATTGATAGGTTTCTTCTTCAAGAAGAAACATTAAATGACTATAACCTTTGTATGAAAAATCTTATGTTTCTTAATCATGAAGAAACATTAATTTTAACTATATCTCTTGTATATAATGTTTTTTAATCATGAATAAACTATATTTGACTATATCCTGTTGTATGTAAAAACTTATGTTTCTTAATCGTGAAGAAACATTAATTTTAACTATAACTTTTGTAAACATATCTATGATCAAGGTTTAGGCTATACCCCTGACTATGGTCTAAGTCACATAATAATAAAATAATAACTTAAGCAGAACCCCTACTTTATACGGGTATTCAGAGTTGTACGTCTAAGCTTGTACGAGCAACACTTCTATTCTATATTGCGTACTAGAGCTTAAATCGTCAGAACCTCGGGGTTTGGCACGCACTACGAGAACGAAATGCAAAACAAGGCTAAATATGTGAACATGATGCGTGATTGGTGTAAGGATGAAGGTGCCGTGGACCTTCCTATTTATAGTAACTTTTGTGTCTCTTCGTGTAGCGCGAATGACAAAGGCTATGGTCGTTCGCGCTACGCGAACTGCCTTTACTTTTTGATGAATCATCGTTGAGTTGCCACGTGGCCTGACACGAGATGCCACGTGTCTACACGTGTCACTCATACATGATTATCACTTCGTGTAGCCTGGAGTAATCACGTCTTGGTTCTTTCCGTAGCGCGAAGCCACTCAATATCGGTTCATGTATTTTGTCTTTCGTGTAGCGCGAAGACTTTAAACCTGACCTGTTCGCGTAGTGCGAAGGATCAAAATTCGAATTTTCACTTTTAGTCCTTGTACTTTTCAAAAATACTAAAGGTGGTTGATCTCATAGAGTTCCATTCCTGTTCTCAACCCATGACCAATATGAACTCGAAGCTTCCTTCGTAACTCCTGGAACTTCTTCGTAGTGGCTCCCCTCAATGTCTCATTTCATAGGGAACCTAAAAGTGGCTCTATTTAATTAGATTTCATTGCGACGATGCGAGCGTGTGAAGTGCACATTGCGCCCATCGCCCGTGCCATCTTGGCACATAAGAATATTACTATGGAAATTCTTTATCTTATAAATAGCTTCCAAGTTTTATAAGTTTCTAAAGTGAGATGAAACTTCTCTTTCCTATTTATACCCATGTAGAATGCTTCCATTTTCTTCCTTCCTTTCATGTGAGATGAGTTTTCTTATTTCTTTAGCATGAGATGTTTTTACTTTTTTTATCTTATTTTTCCCATTACTTGTCTTGAAAATATTTTTGTCATTCACGTTTATTAACTTGTCAAATTTGGATCGAAATTTTTGTGATGTTACTGCGACACATCTAGTCGCTGGTTCTAATCACGCAATTTGCGTGATTAGAAAACCAACTTATTTAAATATCATGTATTTTGTTTTTAAAAATTTGATATTGTAATTGGTATATTTGTAACAATAAATTCAATGATATTAATCATATAACTTTCTTTGTTAACCTTTTTTTGTGAATTTAATATTAAAACATAAATGTAGCTATAAAGTTGGTTCATTAGTTGCAGACATTTTTTAAAACTTCTCCATCTAGTCGGCGTTTTCACAATCTGGTCGGCCCAACATAGACATGAATGTAGTCGTCGGACCGACCGGCCAACTGCTTTGTTGACGCTTAGATTGGCTTCATGAACTAGTCGCCACGTCAGCTTTATTAGATACATGTTAGTTTTTAATTGGCTATACGAACTAGTCAGTCTTAAATGATTAAAAAGTCGTCCCTTACATTTTAGAAATTTTTGTAAATGATGGAAAAATTTAGAAAAAAAAATTTTAAAATGGATATCTTATGGGAATTTTCCTTTGGTTTGAAAAGTGAATGCGCTTCTTAAATATTTCGTCCATCAATTTTGACTGGAGGATAAGTACCAATCTTGACAACTAATTTGGACGTTTCTTTCTTGAAGATGGCGGCAAATTATAAGACAAAATCCCAGTTGGTAGAACTAAAGCACACATATTTTGAAATTAAAAAAGGTTAAATTAGTATCTCCAAAACTGATTTTTCTATTTGAAGTACGTCATATTTTAGGCTAGCGTATGTGTCCATGTGTGTTATTATGCGAATTGTTTGAATCCCACCATATAATTGTGCACATTGTTAAAAAGTTGGACGTTGACAACTAATGCGCATGTTGTACATTATATGTATCGTTATAATTGATATAAACACACTGTTGTAAGTGAACAATTATAGCCACCTTTTAACTCGATTACACGTGTAGTTATGATTAACTATGTATTATGTTAAAGAAAGTCATTATTTGATATATGACAATTGTTTACTCACACTATGCATGATAAAATTCTTGATTTAAGGATATAAGTTTCAAAAATAGTAAGAAACTATATAAAAGTTTTATATAAGTTTAGTTAACATAGATTTCACATGTAAAACAGTAGAATAAACATCACCTATTCAAAACAAAATGTGTATATACCATTAAAATTGCCATAAGATATTGTCATTGCCTATATTAAATTAAAAATTCCTTAACACTCGGTAAATCACTGTTCCTTTCATAAAGCTTTAATTAATGGTGCGTTAGACTTTGGTGTTTGTACTTTTCACTTTGTTTCATTCTACTACACGTGTTATGAAACGTGGGTCTTCGACTCCTTCCACACATAGCCACCTATCTCAGACGAGTCCGATCACTATATGCTTTTGCTCCACTTGGCCATCGAATATTCGACTTTAATTGCAGATCTTCGGCATCTGTTGGTAGTTTGCTTGCGTGATTTCTGGCTGTTTGTGGCAGTGACGGTGACTTTCCGTCTAGGCTATGATGATGCTCTGACATTTGATTATTAATCTGTAACTAATCTTTTCTATCATGTATGTTAGGCTGAGGGGTGTGGGGGGCTTTAATGGGGGCTCCAACCAATAATATTATGACGTGTGGCAGAGAGAGAAACTGGATAAGGGGGGTGTTGGAGCCCCCGTTGGAGTCTCTGGCCCTGGTGTGGAGGGGCTCCAGCGATTTTTTTTTTATTTTTTTATAAATATATTCAAACAACGTATTATTAAAAAAACTCATAAATTATTAAAAAAAACACACATTAATAAAAAAACACATTAATATCTAAAAATAAAAACACACATTAATGTCTAGACTGAGGGGTGTGGGGCTTCAACGGGGGCGCTAGAGCCCCTCCGCTCGCGCCCCCAGGCGCTAACACCACACCACCAGGGCGCTAGCGGGGGCGCTAATGGGGCGCTAACGCGAAAAACAATGCAGGCGTGAGCCGGTTAGCGGGAGAAGAGAGAGGGCTGCACAACTTTTGATGGTTTTTTGACCGTTGGGAGCCGAACAAACCAAAAAAAAAATATTTTTCCTATATAATTATATCCCATTTCACCCATTTTTATACCAAAAATTCAAACCTTCACCCAAAATCAATTCATCTTCTCAACTTTTTTTTAAAAAAAATGGCTGTAAATTGGTTCCCAAACCTTGATTCAGATTATCTTGACGATGATTTATGGTCGTCACCGCACCAACCGATGTTTTATTCGGAGCCGCAAGAATCATCCGGCTTTCAACCATCCAACACACAACCGTCTCCTAACTTTGTTGTTCCGGAGACACAAGAATCACACGGTGAAGCTACGGGACCAAAAAGACGCGTCCACCGGAAAAAACAAGTTGCAACGGACGGGTCGGGACCGGCTTCGACTCCGAGGACGAAACGGAAAGCCACTCCGTGGTCATCGGATGAGAAGGAAGCCTTGTGTCGGGCTTGGATAGTCATTTCTGAGGATCGGCGTTGCGGTAATTGTTTTAACGTTTTTAAAAATGATTTTTAATAAAAAAGTTAAATGGAAATGTAATTTATTTAGTCATTTTGCAGCCGACTACCAAAAGAGCAAGATTTTTTGGACAAAGGTTAGGGAGACGTTCTACATGCTCGTTGGGAGTACAGAGCGGAACGCTGATATGATTTCGGGTCGGTGGTCCGAAATCAGAAAATTTGTCGGCTTGTTTACTAATCTTTTCAACAGGAACAGCGGTCGTATGAGACCAAGTGGCAGTGATGATTTGGCGGTTTACAATTTCACGGTCGAAGAGTGGAAGCAGGAGTGTTTGCGGAGGTATGAGATGGTGAAGACGTGGGACGATTTAAAGTTGTGGGAGAGGTTGAAAAGGTGTTCCAAGTGGGTTGAGCTGGTGGCGCCGGACTTTGATGCGGAAGTAAGGCCGAAACGGACTAAAACTAGTTCGTCTGGAGCGTATAGCACTTCAACCGGGTCGGATTGCCGCGTTGGATTCGACCTAAACATTGCGGAGGAGGAAACGTCTTCACCGCCGAGGAGGTGGCCATTGGGAAGGGACGCCAAGGGGAAAAAACCGGCTGAGGGGGAAGCCGTAAACATCGTCAATCTTGTTGAATCCCTCAATAAATTCAACAAAACCATGGATGTGGTCTCTTATGACAAAAAGGAAAAAAGTCGAATGAGAGATTTGGACTTTCTTACTAGAGACTTCTGTAACCTAAATCCGGTCGATCAAATGCTAATGGAAAAGCAAAAGGAACGTATCCGAAAGAGGTTGATCGAAGAAAACCAAGCCGAAGAATAAGAAAAATGTTTTTTTTTAGTACTTTAATTTTTATTTTATTTTTAGATATTAATGTGTTTTTTTATTAATGTGTGTTTTTTTTAATAATTTATGAGTTTTTTTAATAATACGTTGTTTGAATATATTTATAAAAAAATAAAAAAAATTCGCTGGAGCCCCTGCTGGAGCCCCTCCACACCAGGGCCAGAGACTCCAACGGGGGCTCCAACACCCCCCTTATCCAGTTTCTCTCTCTGCCACACGTCATAATATTGTTGTTTGGAGCCCCCATTAAAGCCCCCCACACCCCTCAGCCTTAGCCATAACTACACATTTTGAATTTTCTTATTATGTTTATTTGACTTTTGAATACCTATTTGATTTAAAACTAACTTTATGATTTGGAAGTAGAAATATCAAAGGAAGTAGAAATATCAAAGGAAGACTAGCATCAAGAAGCCCCCCCCCCCCCCCCCCCTTTTTTTGGTATCCAGGTAGTATTAGTCATTTCGAAAATAACAATCGTAGAACACTCTATTTTGTAACTAAAACTATATTTGCTTGCAAAATGTGTTAACGAACGAACTTGAACACGTCCATTTTCTTACGAGCACGTTGCTCGGTTAATGAAACACACTAGCACAATGGCGGATGTAGCTCTTAGTCAGGGATAGCTTTCGTCGGCAATGTAATTTTTTTTCTTTTTTGGTCGGTTTTGTATTTTACTACCCCTGAAAAAATATTACGTTACCCCTATTTATTTAAAAGCTAACCAATTTAAAAATTCAAATTAAATAATTCCCAAGCAAATTTATAGCCCAAAGAAAATAAAAACAACTAATCTTTTTTTTTTTTCGTTTGAACGAGAAACATAAAGCAGAAACCGATCCAAACAGAAACAGGCTCAACAGAATCATTATTTTTTAAAAGTTCAAATCAAATAAAGCCAAAACAAATTTTATAGCCCAAAGCAAATAGAAACATAAACCTTTTTTTCTTTTGTTTAAACGAGAAACATCAAACAGAAACAGACTCAACAGAATCATCTTTTTGAGGTTTAACTTATAATACGGTTTTGCAATTCAAGAACTTGAAAATAGATTTAGGGAGGTCTCAACTAGTTTGTTAGAAAATATATCTAGTTTAAATTTTAAGATTCCTTTATCAAGTTTGACTTATCTAAAAATTGTTGCGTTTTCGGAATTGTATTTGAATGATTTTAGTAACGAAGAAAGAGGGTGTATTTTCGTGTGATCGTACGACCTTTTATCACACTTTAAAAGAAGATGATAAATTTGCTAAATTTGGTGAATGTGTGACCTTGCTCGTGTAATGGTGGAAACCTGAAAGCACACCACTTTTCCTTTGGTTTATCGAATATTGAAGCTAACGTTGGTTTTACCGGTTGCAATAGCAACCATTAAAATATGTTTTTCTAAAATGACGCTTATCAATACGGGTTTGCGTAACCGAATGGGTGATAAGTATTTGAACAATGATTTAGTTTGTGCAATCGAAAGAGAAACGCTTGATAAAGTAAAAGAACGGGGTGTAATGGCTCGATTTCAAGCTTTTAAAAACCGAATAGGAGAAATTTGCACCCCAAGTGTCATGTTTCTATTTTTGTTTCGTATACGGTAAAAATAATTTTGAACGTTACCTCTGAGATTTATGTTTAGATCCGCCACTACACTAGTATGAACATGATATGTTGAGTTAGTTTGGTCACTTACAAGCTTACCTTTTTTTTTTCCTTTTTGTATTTATTTAGAATGTACTCTTTGACCTTTTATATGTTAGGAGTGTATGTATGTTTAATAACTTATTTACAATATTGTTTCCTTTTTGTCATGCAGATGATGAACATGATGTCGTTTGGTTTCGGCTAAAGAAGAGCAAACCACATGAATGGCCAGATCCTAGCAATATTTATTCGCTTAGCACATCTTAATGAAGTTTTGACCACCACTGAATGTACGTTTTTGACACGTACTTGATTGTTTTGCAGTTGGAGGTGGTGGGCTTCCAGATGGGCTTGATGAAGTTGACCATCATTACTGATTGCATTTACAATACTATGCCGGAACATGATTTTTCTGTCGATCTCAATCCTATGCAAGTCGGTAGATTCGACAACATAGTAGGTATGAATTGTCTAACCCAACACCGTTCCAAAATCGTGTGTTTTGAAAAATATATTCAGATTCCGCTTGAAAACGGTCAGATTCTGTGTATATTCGGCAAAAAGACCTCCAGCGGACCTAAGCTGATGTCGTTGTAAGGCCCCGAACCCGGGCACCCTACTTTAGCGTCGGATTTACTCATAAACACAGTTCTTCAAATCAGAGTTTATTAAAAACTTTACGCGGAATATAAAACTTTCATAAAACATTACATATCAATTCATAATCATGTCTTAAAACATTCCTCTTGTCTTTCAAAATCAAAACATAACTTATAAAACATATCAGATCTTCAGATGCCAGGCTTTAGTCTTCTGCCATGTGTCCTCCACTCAAACCAGCTGTCTCATCATACTCACCTGCGTGCATACTAAAAGTCAGCTACGCTGAGTGAGTTCTAGTTAATCATACAATACCATACAATACCTTATTACATACATACGTACTTAACCTCATAACTTTCTTTCATACACACATAAGTACTCATACCTTCATTCTTACTTACATACTTTCTTTCTTACTTACATACTTTCTTTACATTCATAATCATACGTTTTAAAGAGCCTTTCGCCCTATAACCTCACAGATATTATAAGGGTCTGGTCCCTAACATCACAGATATTATAAGGGTCTGGTCCCTAACATCACAGATATTATGAGGGTCTGGTCCCTATCCTCACAGATATTGTAAGGGTCTGGTCCCTAACATCACAGATATTATGAGGGTCTGGTCCCTATCCTCACAGATATTGTAAGGGTCTGGTCCCTAACATCACAGATATTATGAGGGTCTGGTCCCTATCCTCACAGATATTGTAAGGGTCTGGTCCCTAACATCACAGATATTATAAGGGTCTGGTCCCTAACATCACAGATATTATAAGGGTCTGGTCCCTAACATCACAGATATTATGAGGGTCTGGTCCCTAACATCACAGATATTATAAGGGTCTGGTCCCTTGTTTTCGAATATTAGTAGGGTTCGATTCCCTCTTCGTTACCATACAACCATACATCATACCTCGAGTATTATTAGGGCTCGGTACCCTTTTCGTAACCATACAACCGTCATTTCCTTCTTTTATTAGCTTTATTACGTTCATACACATAAACGTACATATCATACTTACCATATTTATAACATTACAACCTGACAGTACGTGCAATATCCGAAGATCGTTCACGTACCATCAAGCAATCATTCATACATATCACATATATCACATATGGCATACACTTATCACTTAGGATAAATGTATTAACAACACATCAAGTATGCACACAGCCCCGAAAACATAACAAGGAATGGGGCTAGAAACTCACCTGAATTCTGCTTCTTTTTCTGATAGCTGTAAATCCCTTCTCTAACTGAGCTCGGCTGACTGTACAAGTTACACGTATCAATACTCGTCTGATCTAATCTGGTGGCCTAGTATTAGCTTACTTTAACTTATCGCTTTATAATTTATTTTCTAACCAAACTTGGCTTTAGGCGAAGTTAACCCTCGGGCGAACTTAGCTCTAGGCGAAGTTAACCTTAGGCGAACTTGGCTTCAGGCGAAGTTAAACCTTAGGCGAACTTGGCTTCAGGCGAAGTTAAACCTCGGGCGAACTTGGCTTCAGGCGAAGTTAAACCTTAGGCGAACTTGGCTTCAGGCGAAGTTATCCTTAGGCGAACTTGGCCATAGGCGAAGTTACGCTTGAAGGCGAAGTTCATCAGGCGAACTTAATCTTGCAGGCGAAGTTATCGCGCTGCAGATCTGTTTGCCCATAACTCCTTCGTTTCTTAGCCAAATAACTCGATTTTGGTACCCACGGAATCGTATGATCGGCGCCTACAAATCCCAACCATCAAATCGGCCTAAAATCGACGTTTTAGGGGTCCGATTTGGGCAGTTTGGGTTTCGGGTCCGGTTAACCCATCCAATCCTAACCATTTACAGTAATATAAGCTTTGTTGGATTTGTTCTTACCTTACCAACTCAGATCTACCAACAAAATCTCGGGTCTCGGCTTCGAATCTTGATCGGTTAGAATGTGTGTGTATGTGTGTTAGGAGTTTTAGGGTGTAGGGTGAGAATGAAGATATTTTGGGTTTAGGGGATATTTATATCCCTTAAATCCCATTCTTATTTAACACATCTCAATTAATCCAAATCCATAACCAACGTCCATTACCCGACACTAGCCCGACCCATACCAACTCCTATTCTGTTATTTATTTCCTGATAACCCGAGTAAACTTTCCATCTATTTATAAGTAATATAATTAATATTACCTATGAAATTTCGGGATGTTACAAGTCTTCCCTCCTTAAAGAGGTTTCGTCCCCGAAACCTAACTTATTCCCTATAAAATGAAAACTTCTTACATTTACACGGTTTATTGAATCGCCTTCGCTTTCTGAGTTACCCTTCTTACTTCCGGCTTTGCAGTCATCGAATGGTGGTCATGTGTTTTAGCTATTTAAGGTAGCTTGTCCATGAGACCCTCGATGTACCACAACTCCTCTCATACCTCCAGGGCTTCGATTAGTACTTTTAACACTATTGTCTAAAACAACCTTTCATCATAGCATAATAATCGTTCATAACCCAACTCAATATATTACACGCCACAGATAATCATAAGTTTTAAACCCTAACACAAAACAAGTCCTTAAGCAAAAGTAACTTAATAAAACCATTGCATGAGCAATTATTCCTTCATCAGGTGTTCCTCTCTGCAGTTTCCCCAAGTCTTCATCCTTTCGCACCTTCCGCCCCTGATTCCTTGCAATCCCTAGCCATGTGGTCAGCTTTTCCGCATTTGAAGCACTTTGGACGATCAGGGCATTCTCGAGAATAATGCCCACTCTTTCCACACCGATAGCACCTGTCTGTCCCAGTCTTACATTCTCCCTGGTGCACTCGCCCACATGTCTTACACGCATCCTTGTTCCCAACCTTGGCCTTCCTCTCATCAGTTGTTGTCACCATCTCGCCAGACCGCTTAGCAGAGGTAGCCCATTTCTTTTCCTTCTTTTCTCCCACCGTTCTTGCTCCCCCACAATCCCTAGCTAAGTGACCCGACTTACCACACTTATAACATTTCTGGTCCTCGGTGCAATCACGAGTTATGTGTCCCTTTTTCCCACATCGGTAGCACTGATTTGGACCTGCCTTGCATTCTCCTAGGTGCATCTTCCCGCACACTTTGCATGTTTCCCTTCCCGCGACCTTGGGTATCTTTCTCCCCGCATACTCCACGACATCTACAGATCCTTTGGTTCCTTTCGCTCCTCCCTTATCATCATCACCCTTCTTCCCGTCTCCTCCTGCCTTCTCAGTGGCCCTTGCATGGTTTTCGGCAGACTTGTCAGTACGAAATTTCTTCTCTGCAGCAGCTACATCGTAAGAAATGGCAAATTGAGTAACAGGATCCAGCTGATACCCTTCATTGCTGCTTGGTCCTTGCAAAGTTTCACTTTTATCCTTTTTCGTGGTGGTAACTAGTTCTTCAGAAGGTTCTCGGACAACGCGTATTCCAAGAGGACGTCCAGTGTGACCTCCCTTACCAACAAACCTTTTTGCTCCAGCCATTAGTATTCTAAAAGGGAAAACACAAACATCCTCACTCAAGGAACTATATAGTACAAGGATAGCAAGGCTAACAGGTAATAACAGTGGCCAGTTGTGACTAGCTGATCACGTTGCTTTCCGTGTCCTATACACTTCCCTTTTTGATTCTATTTGTGCTGGTTCTACTTAAGCAGTTAGTCAAATCAAACAATCAATTATTCCTATCCCTATCGTTCACATATCTTTTCTTTCTCATTAACATATATCATTTAATCATACACTTTCCCTTTACTGATCTTGCTTGAGCGACACATGGCATTCTTGAACCGGCATATTCTTTCCTTTCTTACATAAATCCCATTTTCTGTTCGAGTCTAAGCATGTAGGATGCTTAAATCTCTCGAACTTATGCTCTGATACCAACTTGTAAGGCCCCGAACCCGGGCACCCTACTTTAGCGTCGGATTTACTCATAAACACAGTTCTTCAAATCAGAGTTTATTAAAAACTTTACGCGGAATATAAAACTTTCATAAAACATTACATATCAATTCATAATCATGTCTTAAAACATTCCTCTTGTCTTTCAAAATCAAAACATAACTTATAAAACATATCAGATCTTCAGATGCCAGGCTTTAGTCTTCTGCCATGTGTCCTCCACTCAAGCCAGCTGTCTCATCCTACTCACCTGCGTGCATACCAAAAGTCAGCTACGCTGAGTGAGTTCTAGTTAATCATACAATACCATACAATACCTTATTACATACATACGTACTTAACCTCATAACTTTCTTTCATACACACATAAGTACTCATACCTTCATTCTTACTTACATACTTTCTTTCTTACTTACATACTTTCTTTACATTCATAATCATACGTTTTAAAGAGCCTTTCGCCCTATAACCTCACAGATATTATAAGGGTCTGGTCCCTAACATCACAGATATTATAAGGGTCTGGTCCCTAACATCACAGATATTATGAGGGTCTGGTCCCTATCCTCACAGATATTGTAAGGGTCTGGTCCCTAACATCACAGATATTATGAGGGTCTGGTCCCTATCCTCACAGATATTGTAAGGGTCTGGTCCCTAACATCACAGATATTATGAGGTTCTGGTCCCTATCCTCACAGATATTGTAAGGGTCTGGTCCCTAACATCACAGATATTATGAGGGTCTGGTCCCTATCCTCACAGATATTGTAAGGGTCTGGTCCCAAACATCACAGATATTATAAGGGTCTGGTCCCTAACATCACAGATATTATAAGGGTCTGGTCCCTAACGTCACAGATATTATGAGGGTCTGGTCCCTAACATCACAGATATTATAAGGGTCTGGTCCCTTGTTTTCGAATATTAGTAGGGTTCGATTCCCTCTTCGTTACCATACAACCATACATCATACCTCGAGTATTATTAGGGCTCGGTACCCTTTTCGTAACCATACAACCGTCATTTCCTTCTTTTATTAGCTTTATTACGTTCATACACATAAACGTACATATCATACTTACCATATTTATAACATTACAACCTGACAGTACGTGCAATATCCGAAGATCGTTCACGTACCATCAAGCAATCATTCATACATATCACATATATCACATATGGCATACACTTATCACTTAGGATAAATGTATTAACAACACATCAAGTATGCACACAGCCCCGAAAACATAACAAGGAATGGGGCTAGAAACTCACCTGAATTCTGCTTCTTTTTCTGATATCTGTAAATCCCTTCTCTAACTGAGCTCGGCTGACTGTACAAGTTACACGTATCAATACTCGTCTGATCTAATCTGGTGGCCTAGTATTAGCTCACTTTAACTTATCGCTTTATAATTTATTTTCTAACCAAACTTGGCTTTAGGCGAAGTTAACCCTCGGGCGAACTTAGCTCTAGGCGAAGTTAACCTTAGGCGAACTTGGCTTCAGGCGAAGTTAAACCTTAGGCGAACTTGGCTTCAGGCGAAGTTAAACCTCGGGCGAACTTGGCTTCAGGCGAAGTTAAACCTTAGGCGAACTTGGCTTCAGGCGAAGTTATCCTTAGGCGAACTTGGCCATAGGCGAAGTTACGCTTGAAGGCGAAGTTACGCTTGAAGGCGAAGTTCATCAGGCGAACTTAATCTTGCAGGCGAAGTTATCGCGCTGCAGATCTGTTTGCCCATAACTCCTTCGTTTCTTAGCCAAATAACTCGATTTTGGTACCCATGGAATCGTATGATCGGCGCCTACATATCCCAACCATCAAATCGGCCTAAAATCGACGTTTTAGGGGTCCGATTTGGGCAGTTTGGGTTTCGGGTCCGGTTAACCCATCCAATCCTAACCATTTACAGTAATATAAGCTTTGTTGGATTTGTTCTTACCTTACCAACTCAGATCTACCAACAAAATCTCGGGTCTCGGCTTCGAATCTTGATCGGTTAGAATGTGTGTGTATGTGTGTTAGGAGTTTTAGGGTGTAGGGTGAGAATGAAGATATTTTGGGTTTAGGGGATATTTATATCCCTTAAATCCCATTCTTATTTAACCCATCTCAATTAATCCAAATCCATAACCAACGTCCATTACCCGACACTAGCCCGACCCATACCAACTCCTATTCTGTTATTTATTTCCTGATAACCCGAGTAAACTTTCCATCTATTTATAAGTAATATAATTAATATTACCTATGAAATTTCGGGATGTTACAGTCGTGTACTCAAGCCCATAAATATTTGCGCAAAAAGTATGTGGCCTTTCTAGCCAACGTCTTGGAAAAGAAATGGGAGGAAAAGACAATAAAAGACATTATGGTGATTTGCGAGTGAAGTTTTTCTTGATGACTTTCGAATCGATCTTGTGCCTGGTGCTATCCGGTAGCCAAAGCCCATGATCGTCTCGCACCGTCGGAGATGAAAGAGTTGGCCAGCCAACTCCAAGAACTCTTAGCAAAGGTTTCATCCACCCAAGTCTGTCACCTTGGGTCGCACCCGTTCTCTTTGTTAAGAAGAAAGATGATTCTTTTCGGATATGTATTGTAACGACCCAATCTTTGAGTAAATAATAAAATGGAATTTTATTATAAAAGGGTTAATTATTTATTTAGTTATATAATTAACACGTGGGCTTTAAAATGAATATGGATTTATAGAAGAAAGATGTGCTTGGAGACCATGGGCTTATTGTATATATAGCCTTTAAACTCCTAAAACCCTAACGCCCATATGCTTTCCATTTTCACCTACAACTCAAGACACACACATAGGGATGAGCTCGGTATCGACCGGTACTGGTACAGAAAATACCGATTCCGAAAATCACAAAATCTTGGTACTGGTACCAGTACCAAAATATTCGGTTCGGTACCGGTACGTTACTGGTATTGAAGGTAAAAATTCGAAAAATACTGGTACCGTACCGACCCCGAAACTCAAAACTTTAGTACTAATTTGGTACCGACGCTATCAAATCGGTACCGATTTCGGTACCGGTACCGGTAGTGGTACCAATCGGTACCGGTACCGAATTTGCTCATCCCTACACGCTTTGAAGCCTCTCGGATTTTAAGACAAGGAACCAAGATTCAAGCTTAAATTTAGTATTCTTTAACATCGAGCAATATGAAACTCCAAGAATCAAAGGTTCAAGAACAAGCTCAAACCAGTTCCTCTTTGAGGTAAGATTTACGATTAAAGATTGATTATTTATTTTTGGATTGGCATGAAAATTGGCATGTTACTAGATCCAGTGAAATGGAGTAATAAAGTTGTAATCTTGGACCTAAACAAACTATAGAATATGCATTCACTGGTTGGCCAAGTTTGGTAATCGGTTATATAAGCAGATTGTGCTTCATGTTTAAAAATACATTTAAGTCATTACTAAAAAGGACCTTAGGGTGCTTCATGTTTAAAAATACATACAAGTCATTATTAATATTTAATAAGGACCTTAGGAGAATATTAAAGCAATCAGTGGAGCAAAAGAAAAGATTTGTCAGATAGGGCATCCGCAACATTTGACTAAATTCATATGTAAAATTAAAATATTAGTAAATGGAAAAAGATAAAGAAAAGGGATTTAAAACCCACCATGGTGGACCTGTAGGGGACACCGCAAGGAAATAACGGTCCGTCTGACAAGTGGGCCAAAGCTCATATAGTCCAAAGTCCAAACGGTGAGCTGAACAGTTGTACTCGTAAGAAGCCGGATGCGAATGACAGTGGGGTACTCGCTAGGAAAATGAACCGGATGGGCCTAACGGGCTCTTTATTGTGGATAGGTCCAGGTCAAACTCAGAAGTGGAACTAAGTCCACTACGGTTTTAGAAGCAGTAAGTGGGCCTTAGCCCATGAAAAGTCAAATTTGTAATTAAGTTCAAGTCATTTGCGAGTACTGTTGGAAAAAACGACCACCTAGCCACAAACGGTATACAAATAGTGCGGCATTAATCTTCGTTTGGCTAAATTTTTCCCAACTTGAATGAACCAATGAGAATGCAAACAAATAGGGTATTTTAAATGGAACAAAGGACACAAAATTTTAGCGTGGAAAACTTCTCAATACAAGAGTAAAAACCACGGGACTACTAGAGCCGTCTCAAATCTACTATCACCAATAATAACAATACAAAGTCTTCTCTAAGTAAAGCTAAGGCATACACAAATCATCATATACTTGGCACAAACTAATATCAAGTACATGGAATCAAATACAAAAGAGAAAACGTATAAGAGGTATCACCAACGAGAGACTACCGGTCTCTGAAACGTCTCTTATCTTCATAAAACACCAAAGAATTGAAACACCAATTTTCTTCTCTTCTTAACATTTTAGTCGACGGCAGAAGAGGAACAAAAAAAAAACCTCAATTCCTTTCGTATGCGTAATGGGCGTAACGACAGAATAGGAATCTACACAAACAAAAATCCATTTATATGTTTTGTTTCTTGTCCTCTACGTAAAGCCCACAAATAATAACCCCATTATATATTTGTATATGTGGGCCCAATGCAAAAACTCCACCAAAACCCACTTAAGACGTGCACAAAAAAACCGGTTACATACCCGAACCGGTGGAACCGACCCGGAACCGGTTCTGGTTCGTACCCGATGTACCCCATACCCGGTTAGGGTATTATTATACCTAGAAAACCCTACCCGGACCCATATATTTTCCCAAAAATCGGTTCCTACCCGGAACCGGTTCCAACCCGGTGCGGGTTCCTACCCAAAATAACCGGTTCCCCTGGGTTTTTTTTTTTGAAAAACAGCCATTGTAACCGGTTCCAAAGGTAATATAGCTGTTGTAACCGGTTCCAACGGCTACCAACGGCTATATTACCGTTGGAACCGGTTTTTGAGCTTAAAAAACTATATAAAGGCTTGATCATTCACTTGTTTTACCACTTCAACTCAAAAACATTAAGAAAACTTATCGGTTTGCACGTTACACCAATTTTTTTCAATTCCATTCCACCACCACTTGATAACTAGTTATTATGGCAAGCCAAAACAAGGGCAAAAGAAAGGCGGCGGCTACCGATTCCGTTTTTATTGACCCGGTTCAAGCTGAAAATGACCCCGGAGTTGCAAAGATCCTCCCTCATAACCGCAAAGAAGAAGTATGGTGGAATTGGGATTTGGTTGGGTTGCTTAATGGAGACGTTAAGGCTGTTGCAAATTTTGTGGCACTTATTTAAAGCATGATTCAAACTCTACTTTAAAAAAGCACATCGAGAAGAAATTTGGCAAGGCGTTGAAAGAAGTTCCCGCCACGGTCCAAGCCGAATTGGGTAAAGATGGGGCAATATTTCGTTACAACGTGAAAGCGGTTCACGATAGGATGGCGAAGTTCGTGATTCAACAAGGTTTGCCGTTTAACCACTTCGACAACCCTCAATTGACGACCTTGATTAGAGAGACTCTTCAACCGCGCTACACCCATGTAAGTCGTACCACTCTTCGACGTCATTGTCTAAAGTTGTGGGAATGTGCTAAAAAAGATTTAATTGATTTTTTTGACACTTTACAAACGGGTGCCAACTTAACTAGCGATGTTTGGTCGGCACCCCATGGGTTACCGGAATCGTACCTTTGTGTGATCGCGCATTGGATAGATCCGGTATCTTGGCAAATGATGAAACGCACCATCGCGTTTGAAAACTTTCCGTTTTCACATACCGCCGAAAAATTGTTTGAAATTTTGGATGAGGTAATAACCCCTTTTAACTTGAGGAAAAAAATTTATTCAATGTCGTTTGATAACGCTTCTAACAATACAAAAGCGGTAGACAAGTTATATGTAAAATAGACACCACTTTGCTACGTAAAGTTTTTTCATACTCGATGTGTTGCCCACATTATCAACTTGGTTGTTCAAGATGGTCTTGACAACGAAACCATGGAGGGCGGTTTGAGATTATTTAGGTTGATGTTACAAGATATTTTCAAAAGTGAAAAAAGAAGACATCTTGAATACAAAAACTATTGCAAGTCGGTTGATAGAAAATATTTGGGGCCGAATTGATACGTTCCAACCCGTTGGAACTCGACTTGTAATATGCTCGCTTGTGCTTTTTCCCAAAAACAAACTATACAAGCGTTTCATAGAACGCTAGTGGATTGTTGCGAAGCCGATATGTTTCCAAACGATGCTTGGGATAATATCGGTTACTTCTTGGAGTATCTTGATGTTTTCAAAACCGCAACAACTAAATTGTCGGGGGTTTACTATCCTACTAGTTGTTGGGTGTTGCAAGAATTATACAACATCTCCTTGAATTTCAAAGAGTTTGAAAACAAAAATGATCTTTTCGAGCATATTGTTGACCCAATGAAGAAGAAGTTCCTAAAATATTTTGAAGGAATACCACCCGTGTTTACTTGTGCCGCCGCTTCAAACCCCTACATAAATGTTGCCGAGGTTGAGGCGTTGATCGAGGAAATATATGACAACATGGGTGCGCACGAGATCGATCCGATGGCGTCGACGGAAGCAAAGGATTCTTTAAACAAATCCCTTCAGGAAATCTATGACCATTACTTCAAAATTTATGGTCCAAGCTCAAAGTCGACTTTTGTGAGGCAAGCAACATCAAATAAGCCATGCAAAGACAAGCTTATAAACATGATGAATGCGGTTCGTGAGTCGGCGGCAAAGGGACAAAGGGGCAACACACCAACTAGTGAACTTGGTCGATATAGTGGAGCAAACTATGGAGAAGGTGCAACGGTCGAGGATGTTCGCAACCTTGACATTTTGGCATGGTGGAAAGAAAAGCAAAACGAATTTCCTATTCTTTCCGCCATGTCTCGTGACTTGCTAAGCGTCAAAGCTTCAACGGTTGCTTTGGAATTGGTTTTTTCACTTAGTGGAAGGATATTATCGATGCGAAGAACCAAACTCACTTCCGAGTCCTTAGAGATGTGCATTTGCCTAAAGGATCATTTGGACGCGGTGGATCGTATACAAGACAAGGCGAACTTTGAAGACGAAATACCACTTGAACGTCCAATTCAAGAGATGGAAGAAGAATCTTCGGGTGAAGAAGACGAAGTCGTAGAACTCGACTAATTTTAATTTGTATTTTTTGTATTTATTGTAATCATTTTTGTATTTGTTCTAATCATTTATGTATTATGTAATACGAATCAATTAATATATGTATTTTTAAAGTGTTATCTGTTTGCGTTAAATAAAAAACTTGTCTTAAACACTTAAACTAACTTTTAAACATATATATATATATATAATTATAAAACATTACACAACGAAAATTATTGCAAAACGATTAAGTACAAACATTATTAAACATAAAACTAAAAATAACAAACATTGTTCGTTATTTTCGTCCCGCCATCTACGACCATCAAGCTTTGTTACCGGCGGCGGGGGCTTGACTTGTAAAGCCG
This sequence comes from Bidens hawaiensis, assembly GCF_021521415.1. NCBI lineage: Eukaryota > Viridiplantae > Streptophyta > Magnoliopsida > Asterales > Asteraceae > Bidens > Bidens hawaiensis. Next base: position 390,550 of record NW_027491069.1, on the reverse strand, counting down.
GACGACTCCCCGGCTTCTCCTTTTTTGGCATCCAAATGCTTTTTTTCCTTGCAATACTTATTGGTATGCTTTCGAAGGGTGGAATTCAATGCCGACTTCAAAAACTTGCCACAGTATTTGCACGCGCCATCTCTTGTGTGTCAGTCATGACACACAGGTCATAGTGAACCCAAACCTTAGGGCATCTCGGGGTGTCGATAATCACAACAACTTCTCCGTTGGTTGCCATTGGTAATGGTTAGTGGTTTAACAAGTAATTGAAGTGTTTAACAAGTTAGGGGAGTTGGTTAAGAAGTTCTAAACCTAGGACGTCTATATATAGGAAGTGGGGGTGGGTATAAACATTCAAAACCGGTTCCAATGGTCCAAAAACGGTAATATAGCCGTTTGAACCGGTTTCCAATGGTCAAAAATGGTTTAAATAAGGAAAACCTGCTGGAACCGATTTTCGGGTATAAACCGGACCCGGTTCCACTAGTTCCTGATATTTGCTTACCGGGTCAGGTCTAGTTCCTACCCGGTTCTTGATAGGAACCGGTTCCATTTTGTATCCAGTTCTTAAAAAACCGGTTCCTACCCGGTTCCGAGTTTTAAAAAAACCCGATTTGTGCACGTCTAACCCACTTCATACGGATTAAGTGGTGAGAAATTCATATATATTATTTTTCTCTTCTGTAATTATTAAAAACAACAACAACAACAACAATAATAATAATAAAACCCATGTAGGATAATTTGTCGGGCTTTCTCATGGGCAAAAAATAACCCAACAAATCTCCCCCTTTTTGTATATGAGTAAGAGCTCACCACCCGACGAGCGAGCAACATACCTTTAGTTTCTTCCTTGCCAAAGCTTTGGTCAACATATCGGAATAATTATCATCGGTGTGAACTTTATCAAGCTCAAACAACTCGCCTTCAATTGCATCTCTTATCCAATGATACCTCACATCAATATGTTTTGTTCTCTTATGAAACATAGAGTTCTTAACAAGGTTAATAGCACTATGATTATCAAAAAGAACCATGTAGTGTTGTTGCATAAAGCCAAGCTCTTGCATAAATCTTTTCAACAACAATAATTCTTTGCATGCTTCTGTTGCTATCATATACTCTTCCTCGGTAGTAGACAAAGCAACATACTTTTGCAGTCTTGACTGCCATGACGCCCCTCTGCAAATAACATCAAATATCCAGAAGTAGATTTCATGTTATCCTTATCTAAGGATCCACTTAACTGCTTCCCAATGCTTCTTACCCGGATTTGACAAGAACCGACTAACAACACCTACTGCATTAGCAACATCAGGTCATGTACATACCATTGCATACATCAAGCTTCCAATTGCTAATGCATATGGAACACCATCCATTTCTTCAATCTCCTTCTCAGAAGCAGGGCAATCTTTCTCAGTTAATTAAAGTTGTGAGTAAGAGGCGTACTAACAACGTTAACCTTAGACATCTTGAATCTGCTAAGAATCTTTTCAATGTATTGCTTGACATGTACAAATTCTTTGAATCCCTATCTCTAGTAATCCGAATGCCAACAATATTCTAAGCTGGACCCAAGTCTTTCTAGAAAACGACTTGCTTAACTCTTCTTCAGCTGGACAATTCTTTCTGCATTCTTGCCAACAATCAACATATCATCAACATAAAGACATAAAATGATGAAATCATCATCACCAAAGAAAACACATTGGTCAGACCCAGTCTTTCGGTAGCCTTGCTTTCCCATAACTGACACAAATTTCTTGTACCAATGTCAAAGACTTTTATAAAGTTTACAAACATAACCTTTTTTTGCCTTTAACCTGAAAACCTACATGTTGCTCCATATAGATTTCTTTATCTAGATCACTATAAAGAAATGCTGTCTTGGCATCCATTTGCTCAACCTTAAGATCAAGACTAGCAGCTAACCAAGGATCACCCTGATGTAACTCATCTTCACAACTGGAGAAAAACTTTCATCAAAATCAATACCCTTTCTTTGACTGAACCCTTTGACTACCATCTTGCCTTGTACCTAGGCCGTGAGGTATGTTCTTCAGTCTTCAATTATAGACCCACTTGTTCTTCAAAGCTCTTTTGCCCTTTGGCAACTTCACCAACTCAAAGATATTGTTCTCACACGAGGAATTCATCTCATCTAGCATGGCTTCAACCCACTCTCTTTTATGCTTATCTTCCATGGTCTTTTTATAACACTTGGTCTCTCCCCCATCAGTGGGTAAGAAATACTCACCAGTAGAATATCGGAGAAGGTTGGCGGCCTCTCATAGACCACATGAGTGGGAAAAATGCATGGATATCTACTAGTAACTCGGGATGAATATGCTCATCCAACTCTACCTGCTCTTGATTATTAATATTATTGGTACCGTGTTGTTCGTCATTTTGAATATCATCTTCGTGATGTGACTCATAATGCTAAGTAGAAGTACGATCCAAATCAAAGAAATCATCATTGTATTGAGGAACTACCTTTGTATTCTCAATATCTTTCAAACCCTGATCTTCCACAAACACAACATTAAGACTTCTTACAAGCTTCTTTGAAACCAGATCATATAGCCTGTATCCAAACTCGTCTTGCCCATAACCAAGGAATATACATTGTTTTGACTTCACATCAAGCTTTAATCTTTCATCTTTGGGAGTATGCACAAATGTTTTGCATCCAAAGACCCGCAAATGACGATATGAAACATCTTTGCCACTCTAAACCCTGTCAGGAACATCATTATGCAAAGGAATACAAGGAGTAAGATTAATAACATGTACCGTCGTATTTAAAGCTTCACCCCAAAAATAATTAGGAAACCTTGCATGTGAGAGAAAACATTTAAACCTTTCAACCAACGTTCTATTCATTCGTTCTGCTAAACCATTCAACTGTGGTGTCTTAGGAGGTTTTCTTTGGTGTCGAATACCTTTCTCTCTACAATAAGCATTGAAAGGACCAATATATGCACCTCTATTGTTTGTTCGAATGCACTTGAGCTTCTTCCCAGTTTGTCTCTCAACTAAGGCATGAAACTGCTGAAACACATCAAATACCTGATCTTTAGACTTCAAGGTATAAATCCATACCTTCCTCGAATGATCGTCTATAAATGTGACAAGTATAAGTAGCCTCTAAGTGTTCTAGTTTCATAGGACCACATACGTCTGAATGCACCAAGTCGAGCATACTTTCTTTTCTGTGAGGTGGATGACTATGAAAGAAACTCTCTTTTGCTTACTATTGGTACAATGACACTTTTTTAAATGAACATCTTTCACACCGGACAAGGGATCTTTCTTAAAAAAATATGGACACACCTTTATCACTCATGTGAGCAAGTCTCTTATGTCATAGATCAGTCACATCAGAATTTGTCAATGAATGAACCGAGTCTCTGGATATCTTTGGATGTGTCATGTATGTATAACTTTGATGTTCTTTACCTCTTGCCACGATCAACGAACCACGAGTGAGTTTTCAAATTCCACCGCCAAAGGTACTATGGAAACCATCATCATCTAATGTGCATGCGGAGATCAAATTAAGTCTAATATCTGAAACATGTTTTACATTTGTGTAAAACAAACTTCAAGCAAATACCGCAACACCAATGATCATTGATAGCCCATTATTACCTATCTTGACATTCCCAAAATCACCAGGAGTATAAGATGAATAAAAATCCCTTTGTGATGCCACATGACAAGTAGCACCATTGTCAACAACCCAACTCAAATCATCAAGTTCAGTGTTCACCCTATCATAATCACAACAAATGTGAAATTCTTCGGTGGCAGTATTAGTTTTAGAAGTACCTTCATCACCTCCATCTTTTTTGTGGTTGTTCTTTTTATTGTTGTAATTAGCCTTCATGTTCTCCTTTTTCAATTGTCTACAATATTTTATTGTGTGCCTTTTTCTACCACATGATAGCACTCAAAATCTTCACACTTCCCTTTGGACTTACTACGGTGCTTTGCTCTACTACTCGGGCCTTTACTATGGCTTCTCACCTACTTTCGGTAACTAAGGCATCTGAATGTGAAGAAGAACCTTGTGATTTTCTTGTCATCTCTTCATTTAAATACTACCATTAGCCAATTCCATAGTAATAATATTGTTCATTGCGAAGTTGGACAATGATGTCCTAAAAGTCTCACAAGAATCCGGTAAAGAACCAAGAAGCCACAAACCGTGTATCTAGTCTTAAAACTTAATACCCATACCTGAAAGCTAATTAATAACACCCTGAAAAACATTTAAATGATCAATTAACATAGTTCCATCATGGTATTTCATGTTTATCAATTGTTTAATCAAGAACAATTTGTTGTTCCCGATCTTCCAAGCATACAACTCTTCAAGTTTGGTCCATAAAGTACGAGCATGAAACTCCCCGCTAATATGGTTCAAAGCATAATCATCAACCAATTTCCAAATGTACCCGCAAACCTTTCTACGTACAATATTCCACTCTTCATCGGTTTTATCTTCAGGGTTACCGGTAGTGAACACAGGCAAATAATAATCTTTCACATAAAGAAGGTCTTTCATCTTGTCTTTCCAAACATGATAATTAGAATAATTCAAGTTAACCATCCTACTTGTATTAGCTTCCATCGTTCAAACAAGTGTTAACCCAATAACAAGAGCTGAAGCTCAAATACCACTCTCTTGAAAGAAAACGACCACCTAGCCACAAACGGTATACAAATAGTGCTGAATTAATCTTTGTTTTGCTAAACTTTTTCCCGACCCGAATGAACCAATGAGGATTCAAACAAATAGGGTATTTTAAATGTAACAAGGGATACAAAATTTTAGCATGAAAAACCTCTCAAGGCAAGAGTAAAAACCACGGGACTACTAGAGCCGCTTCAAATCCACTATCACCAATAATAACAATACAAAGTCTTCTCTAGGTAAAGTTAGAGGCATACACAAATCATCATATACTTGGCACAAACTAGCATCAAGTACATGGAATCAAACACTAAAGAGTAAAGGAATAGAGGTATCACCAATGAGAGACTACCGGTCTCTGAAACTTCTCTCATCTTCACAAAATGCCAAAGAATTGGAACACCAGTTTTCATCTCTTCTTAACCTTTTAGTCGACAGTAGAAGAGGAACAAAAAAAACTCAATTCTTTTTTGTATGCGTAACGGGCATAACGGAAGAATGGGAATAAACACAAACAAAAAACTGTTTATATGTTTTGTTTCTTGTTCTCTACGTAAAGCCTACAAATATTACCCCTAATGTACATTTGTATATGTGGGCCTAATGAAAAAACTCCACTAAAACCCACTTCATACGAATGAAGTGGTGAGAAAATCATATATATTATTTTTCTCTTCTATTATTATTATAAACAATAATAATAATAATAATAATAATAATAATAATAATAACAAAATGCATGTAGGATAATTTGTTGGGCTTTCTCATGGGCAAAAAATAAACCAACAAGTACCAGTTTAGCATGCGAATGCGTAACCACCCGTGCGAGTGTGGGTCCATGCGTTTGAAGCCCATGAGAATGGAGCATGGGAGCGTAAAGAATGGGAATACTAATTTGCAAATGGAATACACTTTGCATATGAACTTTGGGAATACTCAGTGCTAGATATGTAACTATTATAGACCAGTTACTTAAGTTAATAAGTGTTAGTAAGATAAGTTAAGTTAACGGGGTTTGAACCCGTTAGCTTAGATAATTTAATTAAGTACATTTATGTTGTAGAATCATTAATTAACGACTAGTTGTTAAACAGTTATTTGTGCTCAGTTAAATAAGGGGATTATAGTTAATTCAGAATGCTTAACGATCCAGGGGAGTTTCTAGCCCCTTTCCTTTTAATGTTTTGGGGCTGTGTGCATGCTTGAAAGATAAGTTGTATGTGTGATTTGAACATAACTGTATATTGTAAGAATATGTCGTTTGTGTTTATTGTGCTTATACATATATGATTGCAAGAGTTTTATAAAGAGTAGAATGAAAGAGATATGGTGGCAGGCCCTTATAATATCTGTGCAAGAGTTAGAGCGGCAGACCCTTATAATATATGCGCAAGAGTAGGGGCGGCAGATCCTTCTAATATCTGTGCAAGAGTTAGAGTAGTTGACTCTATGATATCGTTGCAAGAGTTAGGGTGGCATACCTTTCTATTATTTGTGCAAGAATGCAAGAATAAATGTATGAAAAATTAAGAAGTAAGAAAGTAAGTACATGTTGTATGTAAGAATGATATCTTTGGATACGAATGTGTAAGAATAACGGGTGACTTGTTAAACTAAAATCACTCAGCGTAGCTGACTTTTAGCATGCACGCAGGCACATAGAATGAGGCGGCAAGATTGAGGAGCACACATGGTATTCAAGAATAAAGGTTGACATCAGAAAAAGGAAGAGATGTATCATGTTTTAATTATGTTTTGAATTTAAGACAAGTATTAATGGTTCTCTGAAAGAGAATTGAATGTTTTGTACAAGTGAATGGTTGAGGTTTTATTATTACGCGCACGTTTTTAATTAACTTTGATTTTATAATTATGTTTATGTGTGAATCCAATGCCAAAGTGGGGCGCCCGGGTGTGGGGCTTTACATGTATAGACTATCGTGAGCTCAACAAACTCACAATCAAAAACCGTTAGCCTTTGCCTAGGATTGACGAACCCGCTACAATCATTAGGAATTTATGGTGATGCCTTTTAGCTTAACCAGTTCACCTACGGTTTTCATGGACCTCATGAATCGCGCATGCACACCATATTTAGATAAATTCATGATCGTGCTCATTGGCGACATTCACATCTATTCGAAATCCAAAGCCGAGCATGAAAAGCATTTACATGCTATTCTTGACCTATTACGAAAGGAACAAGAATTCTCAAATTTTGAATTTTGGCTAAACAAGGTTCAATACCTAGGACACATCATTAACGAAAAGGGAATCCATGTGACCCTATCAGAATCGAAGCTGCTAAAATCTGGCAAACCCTGACTTCACTCATCGATATTCGATCTTTTCTTGGTCTCGCGGGTAATTATTGTCACTTCATCTTAGACTTTTCTAAGATTGTTTTGCCTCTCACCGCCTTAACTAATAATGGTAAACCTTTTGAGTGTTGGGGGGTGCTAAGCAAGTAGAAGCTTTTCAAACCTTGAAGCATATGCTTTGCGATGCTTTTATCCTGGCCCTCCCCGAGGGAAACGAGGATTTTATTGTCTATTGTGATACTTCAAACCAAGGTCACGGGTGCGTTCTTATGCAACAAGCAAGGTTATCGCTTACGTGTCACGACAACTTAAGGTTCATTAAAAGAATTATATGAAACACGACCTCGAACTCGGTGCTGTTGTATTCTCGTTGAAAACTTGGAGACACTATTTGTCTGGTTCAGCTCGCTTACGTGTTTAATTCGTCTTCACTCACTTAACTCCATTATATGAGTTTTCATAACCCCATTTTAAATTTTTATTATATTTTTGGGATGTAGCATGTTATTAGTTTTTCATCGATAGTTATGTTATCAAGTTTCAAACCAATACTACCTGGTGTCGGACATGTTGATATTATATTTCCATATCTTTTATGATTATCATACTTGTATTTTGTGCAACGTGTTTATTGCTTTATGGTTGGTACATCAAACATCAAGCATCAAACATTAAAGTGGGAGGTCCTACGGGACGTACTTGCGCCGCCCATAAAATGTCTCGCTTGGACTAATCGATGGTTATCATTCCCTGGTTCCGCGACTTTGGTCGGGAGAGGGGTATTTTATTACATGGGACACGTTATGAACAGTTTCATATTATATATATATATATATATATTAGGGTAAGGTTAAAATAAAAAACCACTTGAGTTGCGAAAACTCTAGAAATTCATTCACAACCACATGTTTTTAATTAAAGTTTAAATTTTGTGGTCCACAATTAAAGTGAATAAAAAATATAAATATAAATATAACTTTTTCTCTCTCCTGAAAACATATATAAAAATTAGTAAAAAAATGTTAAAAAATAGCGAAACATTTTTTTTTAGTTTTCGATGTTTTGTATTAAATGTTACAACATATATTACGTGTATAGAAAAAACAAAAAAAAAAACGATGTTACATAGGGTTTTCACAACTCAAGTGAGTTTTCATTTTATACTTCTCCTATATATATATATATTTATATTATACTTATGAACTCTCACCAAATTAAATGTTGACAAAATATATTATTTGCAACATGCTATAGGTTGAACCAATAACGTGCCCAAAGATGAAGATCATTAGTATACCTTAAGATATTTAAATAAAGAACTTGTTATTATATAGGGATGAGCTCGGTACCGAAAATCCCGATCCTGGAAATCGCAAATTTTTGGTACCAGTACCGGTACCGAAATGTTCGGTTCGGTACCGGTGTGGTGCTGGTATTTAAGGTAAAATCCGGGAAATACTGGTACCGTACCGTACCGAAAACTCAAAACCTTGGTACCGATTCGGTAGCGACGGTACCGGTACCAATCGGTACCATACCGATTTTTGCTCATCCCTATTATTATATGAAGTGTTCATTGTTTCCTTTTAGTTATAAACAATTGTGTACTTGTTATGTTATGAAATAAAATAATTATAATTATTGCCACTTTAATAGTGTTACGAGCTTATGAGCAATCTGTACGTACCACCCCGAGCGTCTTCCGCTTAAACCCGGGATGTTACAATTGCCAGGTTCCAACTAGAAACTCTAGGCACGGTGGACTTCTACTTTGGCAGTGGCGGACATTGTGAGGGTTTGTGTGTATTCGTGTTTTAATCAAGAATTACAGGGTGTGTCTTTCACATTTTGGTTTTGTTGTTAAATGAGTTACATTGGTTTTCTTTCCATTGACAGTTTATATTTTTTAAAATCATTTACAGATTAATGCTCAAAAGCCTAAGAAAAACCTCGGATTATCAGTTTAGTGCTCTAATTTTGGATGATAATATATTTGGTATCTATATGTAAGGCGCCGATCCCGGTAATTTTACATTCGGTGTTGGATTTACTCATAAACTCAGTTTGATACAGCGGAAGCATAAACAATTTGCAGTGGAAACTAAAAATGTTTACGTAAATAACTTCTTTAACTAATATTCAATATGGATAGCCTCGTACGCACTTCAAGCTTGCCACGTTATCACAATACTTGCATGCAAACTAAAAGTCAGCTATACGCTGAGTGAGTTCTAACGTTCTTTACTTTTCACAACGTACGATTTATAAGCAAATCACATCTTTCATACATTTATATATAGCATAACGTTTATGTTTACATTTCTCTATGTCTGCCTGCCAATCATTTCCTAACTACATTCATATACGCTTGATCATAACCGAGCCTCCTATCCGTGCTCATAACCGAGCCTCCTATCCGTGCTCATAACCGAGCCTTCCTTGCTCCTAACCGAGCCTCCCATCCTTGCCCATAACCGGGCCTTCTAAAGTTAGAGGGATTTGCCATCCTAACTTATTGTGCATGCATGAGGCCTGAAGGCTCTACGTATGAACACATACACATTCTTCTTTACATAGCATTCATACTCATTGATATTCATATAACATTCTACACAAGCATTAGTAGGAAATATTCCTTAACTCTTTCTATTCTAACTATCATTCAAACATCCAAATATATATATATATTAATAAATTAATATATATAAACACGTTCTTACAAGATATATGCCATTAACTATATATCTATTCTTTCACATAGGAGTATGCATACAGCCCCAAAAACGTTTAAAGGAAAAAGGGGGCTAGAACTCACCTGTAGTCGGTTCCGCTCGGAGTTAATTGTAATGCCTTCTTCAACTGAGCTCGACTAACTGCTAATAACGTACACGTATTAATCCTCTATAATTCCTTTTTATTCATTTCTAAAGTTAGCGGGGTTAACTTCCAAGTTAACCAAACCGACATTTATTGTATCCGTTCGTATTAATTTAATATACTTGGCATCATCTTATTATTGAACCGTCCTTATTAATTTACATTCTTGATGACATTTATTGTATTTATATCTATTATTATATTAGTTCTTTACTATTCGCTCTTATTATTATTATTACATAATTACTTATTTTCGTAAGTCATCCGTCGCTCGTAAACTCCTTTTACTTCCTCCATTTACCACGAACTCTTATGTTTAAGTGTTTCCAAACGGGTCCCATAAACCATTGGTGTGGCATGAGACGGGTTACAGTTTCTAGACGAGTCGGATCTCGGGTTTCGTTCAGGTCCTCACATCCAAATAAACCTTTATTAATATTCTATTCTTATTATTATTAATATATTATTAAAGTAGTATTATTATTATAAGTCCACTAAACACCCCCCCCCCCCCCCCCACACACACACCTTCTTCCTCATTTTTCTTCTTTCTTCTTCCTCTTTGAACCCGACGGCCGCCGCCGCCCAATTCCGGCCACCATGGCCGTGCATCAAACTACCATGGCAGGCCACTCAAGTCGCATGGAGGTTCTCAAATCGCATGAGTTTGCTTCGCCTGCCCCAAACCATTCGCGCGACAAGGATTTTCGCATAAGGTTTTCGCTTGGGATTTTCGCACACCGGAACTTCGCTTCGCATGACGGATTTCGCTTCTCACTGGGTTTCGCGCGAAGTGGGTTTGTCGCACGCCGGAATTTCGCACGTGAGGCGAAATCTACGTTTTCGCACGGAATGCGAACCAGATCTTGAAAAGAATTCGCTCGGGTTTCGGTCGCGCGATTGGGTTTAACGGCTGTACCAGGTTTGGTGGGTTTTGGGTCTGGTTCCTAAGGGTTCGGATCTGGGTTACAAGGGCTGCACCTCGGGCTTCGTGTCCTTGGTCTGATCGTTGGAGACGGACATCGCCATCGCCATCGCCGGAACTCAGATTCAGTTTCGAGTTGGGTTTTTTTTTCACATGTCTGTTGTATATTTTGATCTTTGATGTATCAATCTGTTCATATTTGTATACATTTTATATATTTCATCTTATGCTCGTTTAACCAAGATCTCGTTTTCAATTGGCTCAATCGTTGCTCGTTTATGACGGCTGGGTTCGTTTATGTCGGTTCCATGGGCTCGTTTGTTCATTTATTAGATCTTAATGAAAGTAGAACGAAATGAAAATAAACATAATATTTATCTTATGGATTTGATTAGATCTTGAATATATATGGAAAGATGGATTGTGGAATGTTTGGTGTACATGAGATTTTGTGTGTTAATGAGTGTGATAATGATTGGGATATGATGTGGAATGAGGAGGATAAGGATAAAAACTAGGGTTTAGGGGTTTAAATAGATAAAGCCCAAAGGCTTTTAGGCCCAAATCACTCTTAAGTCCAATAACCTTCTATTAATATTATCCATATTCAATATATAATCTAATTAATTTAACGACTTCACACGGCACGATAACTTAAAATAAAACTCGAAACTTTTATTTATTTATTTATTTTTCTATTTACACGTTACACTATAATTATCTAACTTGAAACATATAACACTAAATTTTAAAAGGAAAAAATTGTGTCAGGTTTAAAATGACAACTTAGTCATTTTGTAAAATCAAATTGAATATTTTACTGGATTAATGGAGTTGGTAAAGAGAACAAACATATTACAATTTCACAACTATACTAATACATACAGTCTAGACATATACAGTCTAGACATAAATTTAACAAAGTTGTCATTAATAGATCACTTTATGGTTAAAGCTTAAAAGTATTGAATAAAGTTTGTAGCTAAAATACTATAAAAAAAAAATAACACGAAGGACCATTATTGTCTTTTTAGTAATCAGAAGGTGTAGTGTGAAATTTGGTTGGTGACTCATGACAAAAGATGCAGTCACAAATTTATATTGAAGGTGATTAACCATCTTTATAATTGCAGCTGATCGACGAGTTTAAGCAATTGAGGTATAAAGATGATGATTATCAAAAGGAACTTGAGTGTATCAAGAAGGTACGCTTCACACTCGAGATTAATCTTTGCTCAAGCATCAACTTGTAAGTTAACAAATTCTTTATGATGCATGTGTTTTATGTAATTCTGTTACACCAGGTCTTCGTCCCGTTGGTTGAAAAATGCAAGAAAAATGGAAGGGAAATGAGCATTGGAACCAGTCATGGTAGTATTTCATCCTATCATTAGCTACTATGGTGATTCTCCTAGGGGAATAGCAAGCAACTTTCTTACCATTCTTTATGTTTCTCTTAATTGCCTCTAAATTGCCACTTATGTCACACAAGCTTTGATTTAATGTCACAGGTTGAATACTTGAATCTGCAATTGAGTCGAAAGAATCCGTAGAAAAATAGACTTCTATGACTTTATATTTCAATGAAAGAAATTGGCAATTGGGTTAAATAGTTGAATGCGGGATCAATCTAACACAACCTCTCTAGATATACAAGTTTATAGGCGATGATGTTGTCAAAGCCTCTCGTGTTCCTATTTCTGATTACTCGAGTGGGTTAAACCTAATTGGGTTAAAGAAACTTTCTTTTTATGGTTTTCAGCCCCTGACGCTACATCGTCTTAGTACACTCTATCTATGGCTGCGGCAAGGTCAAAATACCAGTTGGTAACAACTACGAATGGTAAACATTTTATTTGTATTTATTATTGGAGAAAATAGAAACTGTAGAGATTTAACAAATATTTTATGATTCTAAGTTTCTAACACTAATTGCTAATAACAATGAAAATTAGAAAAGACAAAAAAAATAGGGTTTGAACTTAATAATAGTTGACTTTTCCATTTTTCAGGAACTTTTCTTTCCCATCATTAGTTTTTGTCTATATTCTTCGAATCTTTTCATCAACATTTCTCAAAGCTTTTCGACTCTGTTTCTACAATTTTTCAAGCAATGAGCATTTTAGGTGAACAAACAAACCAACACACTTCATTTACACTTCATTTCAGTGGGTTCAAAATTTTAATGCGTTTGGTTGCCAAAAAGGAATGGGTTCGGTCGTTAAAACTAGCTATACGATCTAAGTAAGATAAAAAATAGACCGGGTTTGGATGAATCTGTACCCTTATGGGTAGCTCCGCCTCTGCTATAGTCACTCATGGACACCAAGTTTTCAATATCTTTGTTCGTGGGGTGATTTATTTAAATGCAGGCTGTTTATCATCTAATAATAATTATAATTGATTGTATTTGATCTTAGCATAAGTAGTGTAAGTTAGTTATGATAACAATATTATGTATGGGACATTTGTTACTCAATAATATCCGTTCAATAGTAATACTAATATACCAACGAACCTTTCATAATACCAGAACTTGGGGAACCCTGGATCTATAACCATCACCTCTCGTCTCTTTCTCTTTCTTCTTTCCACCAATCATGGCCAGAGAATGATATTGGAGGTGGCAAACCCGATGACACCATCAACAAAAAAAACGTCACCTCGTTTACACCATCACAAATATACAAAATACAATCTGGAGCCTAGATGGTGTAAATGTTACCTACTCATCATAGGTTAAACTATTAAAACAACATGTTAAAGCCGTCAAAGTCCTTTATCATAATGACGATACAAAGTTGTTTGACAACAAAACTGATCTACGCTACGGGCTATGGTCATAGATCGATGCACTTATTTTTCAATGGATTTAAAACACCCTGATGCAGGAGCATCCGGCCCATTAACCAGGCCCGGCCCAATGTTTATTTTTATTTATAAATAGGGTGTTAGGTCTTTTGTTTAGTCAGTTGATTGATTTTAATAAAGAATTTGTAAGCTTTGTTAACCGAATCATTCGGTTCGAATCGTTTGAATGAAATCGTTGTGTTCTTGAGCCATTTGATTGCTAGTCGAAACTGCATCAGTTGGTATCAAAGCTTTGGTTGTTCAAATGACTCTACGTGAAGGAGAGTGTTTTCTTGTTCGAAGAGTCGCCGACCGAGGAATCGATAAGAACATCGGTGGTTCACGTGCCCGTTGAGAAGATCGACTACCTACTCGAAGATTCGCCGCCTGAGGCAGCGATGGAGTCTGTCCCGACCTACGGGATCTTGAAGAGATCAAATGACTACAACGAGTCCGCGATCTTGAGGAGATCAAACGACTCCGGCAACGAGTCCGCGATCTTGAGGAGATCAAACGACTCCGGCAACGAGTCCGCGATCTTGAGAAGATCAAACGGCTTCGAAAACGAGTCCGCGATCTCAAGTTGCAACGGGAGATGCATAAGGCGGAAACCGAGTTGAGCCCCATCATCTGGGACGAAGGTGATGACAGAGAGGAGCATCCGTTTTACTATCACCCACCTCGGTTCTATGAACCAATCTATCATGAGTATGCATCGGAAGGCGATCCCAAATTTGATGAAGACGGGATGCACCATGAAGAAGATGAGTACTTGTGGGTGCAACGGGCTATAAATGGAGTTACCTATCGAGAAGATGAAGACGAACCTACGGTGGTTCTTGGTGGTGATATTATTCATTGTGGTGATCCGGTGATTAATAGGGGATGGGAGTCGGTTTTGGAATGTCCAATCAATTTTTCACAAAATATGTGTCACACCCCGACTTAGGGCCTGGGTGCGACACCCGTTAGTTGGTACCTGTTTTGAAAATATATCAGAGTTGCGGGTTTGTTTTAGCGGAAGTCTTTATAATATTCATTTATAAAATGTCGGGTTAGAATACCCGTTGGATATTGTTTGATAAAATGTGAGCGGAAGTCTTTTCAGATATAATATATTAAAAACTCGGGAGTTGAACACCCGTTTTGATATTTCAAATACTTGTCATTTAAAAATATAATCCTTTATAATATTTTGAATAAAATTTTTGAGTCATCAGATCACCTCTAATGACTATGTCTCCAATCTTCTATCAGTCTTGCATGTCAGTTCTATTCTTTACAGTTTTCCTGAAATGTGGGGGGAAAATACGTCAGCACACAGCCGGTGAATTACGCTGACTCAATAATACCATTGTATAAACAATAATAATACCTTTGTGACAATACTCATTAGGCACCCAACTCAATTGGGTTAAAATTACCCTAAGTACATGTACAAATAATCATATACACAATGTCATTTCTCTGAACAGTCCCGGAGACTTCCAGAGGCGTGTTTGATGATATGCATGGCCTCGGGGATATCCGAGTCACCATGTATGTATGGATCCTGACACATGTATACTCTTAATTTGAGTATGCCTGTTTCTTATTATTGTAACACAAAGTTTTAAGGATTCGTAAATCCTATGTAAACAGTTCAGACTTTAAAAGAGTTATAAAAGTTTAGGGTGTATTCACCTTTTATGATTGTAATCAGGTTCTGACACTGATTCCTGTATATTGATCAGTTTCGGTTACTGACCCCTTTCTGTAAATCAGTTTCTGTTATTGATTCCTGTTTTTGTTTTCAAATTTCAGATTGATTGATTGATTGTTATCTCGGACCTATAGTACGAGAATAACATTCGTATAAATATCTAGATCTACGATCTAGCTTCAGACCTTGTAGTCTGTTTTGTATAGTTGTAACCTTGATAATATATTTGTTTGTACAAAACATGTGGACATTTAGTCCATTTGTTTATTTATTGATTATATATCAGGTTTCTTTTTTCAGAAAGAAACATTTATACCAGATTTTCTTCTTCAAGAAGAAACATTACTTTAACTTAAACCTGTGTGAATGAATAGTATGTTTCTTAATCATTAAGAAATACTATTTTTAACTATACCCTTTGTTTATAAATGATTACGTTTCTTAATCATGAAGAAACTATAATTAGATTATAATCTGTGCTTATGAAAAGCTATATTATGTTTAACAGTAATCAAGGTTCGGTTATACCCCTGACTATGGTCTAAGCTATTATAATAATAAAATAATAACGAACCCCTACCTCTCATGGGTATTTGGAGTTAAATTCCTATGACTGATCGAGTGGCACTTCTACTCTATATCGTGTGACAGCACTTTCACCGTAAGAGCTTCGGGGCTTGGCACGTACTACGAGATTGGTACGCTTCTCGAGATCGGCACTCAAAATGTTGCAAAACGTGTGAAAAGTGAAGTGGTTGGTGTGAGTTGTGATATGCCGAACACCCCTCTATTTATAGCTGAAATTCTACAACTTTGCTTATCGCGAAGATGCAAGCCATGTCGGTTTGTGTATCGCGAAGATGCTCTAGGTTTGCTGAGTCATCAGTAGGGTTGCCACGTGTCACCAGGTGCTGCCACGTGTCCCCACATGTCACGCATGCAGAGTTGCAACTTCGCGTATCGCGAAGATGCTTGATCTGCAACTTCGCGACGCGCGAAGATGCTTATAAGTCGGTTCAAATTCTTTTGTCTTTTGCGCATCGCGAAGATGTTGAAGCCTGATCCTTCGTGACGCGCGAAGATGCAAAATTTCAGATTTTCATTTTCAGTCCTTTTATTATCCAAAAATACTAAAGCGGCCCTTATGCAGCGATGCGAGCATGCAAAGTGCAAAGTGC
Organism: Bidens hawaiensis; assembly: GCF_021521415.1. Lineage (NCBI taxonomy): Eukaryota > Viridiplantae > Streptophyta > Magnoliopsida > Asterales > Asteraceae > Bidens > Bidens hawaiensis. The sequence continues at coordinate 374,001 of NW_027491069.1, read as the reverse complement.
GCCATCAAAATGCCACATGACGCCTATCGCCCGAGTCCGTGTCCGTATGCGTGCGCGTCGGGTGCTTTGCATCCTCCGCTAGGACTATGGAGAGTTGTTAGCCATATTAAAACATTTCTATGGAAACTTGCTTCTTTATAAAGAGCTTCCATTTCTTTTCTTATTTTCATGTGGGATGAAAGTTCCATTCCTTATTTATATTCATGAGAAATGCTTTTCTTTTCTTTCATCTTTCCATCTGGGATGGATTTTCTTACTTTCTTAACATAAAATGCTTATTTTTCTTATTTCATTTTTGTCATGACTTATCTTGAGAATATTTTTTTTAGTCCTTCGACTTTCAAAGTTGACAACTTTAGTCTAAATAAATATGGGTTTTTCCTAGATGTTACAATATGGGATCTCGCATGAAGTCAAATTTTCAAATTGATGAGAAGATGGAGTTTGCTAAAAATATGGGTACAATTGCGGATAATAATGCTAATAACTTTAATATTATAGATTGCATAAAATATTCTCCTACGAATATGGGAATTCAATTTATGGATTATAAAACTCCATTGCTAATAATAAAATTTCCCATAAATTCAATAGCTATACATGTAAAGAGCCATTAATTTCGAAAACTCTAATGATGGGGTCCAATCAGAATGCCAAGAAGATTATGATGGGTTTGACTAGCAACGCTCTTTTATCGAAAGTTCAAATGAAAATAAAAATAACTAAAAGGGGAAATTTGTTGAATATATATAAAGGGAGGGATTGCGTGGAGTCCATGAATATGAATTTGGATGATTTGGAAGCCCGTGAAGTTGAACAATTTCAACGAATTATGGTGGTGATGAATAGTAATCAGTTGGATGTTCCATTTGATCCACACGGCTTTGTTTCGAAGACAAAACTCAAAGACGAGTTATTTTGAAGATGGGGAGTATGATGCTGGAGCATCCAGCCCATTAACCAGGCCCGACCCAATGTTAATTTTTATTTATAAATAGGGTGTTAGGTCTTTTGTTTAGTCAGTTGATTGATTTTAATAAAGAATTTGTAAGCTTTAAGCTTTGTTAACCGAATCATTCAGTTCGACTCGTTTGAGTGAAATCATTGTGTTCTTGAGCCATTTGATTGCTAGTCGAAACTGCATCACACCCTATCATCTTATATCTTGGCTCACATACTTGAGAATGCTATCTTGACACATGACACATGGATAAAAGTTCAAGAAGTGTTCCTCATCAACAAAAAGGCTCGTGTCGCTGTGTTTGAACACAAGTTAACAAATACCCCATCAAGGAGTATGCATCTATGGATGTGTATTTCCAAAAGTTATAAGATCTTTCGATCTTAACCACCCAGTCAATAAGTCACGTCTCGCTTTACAATTGGTCTGGGGTATCCCAATCGAACTGGATACAATCAGCACCCTCATTAATTAAGGGTTGTCACACCCCAACCTAAGGCGGAAATGCCGGGGCTTGATCCAATTGCTCACAGTTCGAAGATACTGTCATAATATAAAAGTGACAATATCTATTTAATTATTTTTTTTCAAATATACACACAAGTTTACAAACATTACAAGACAATTCAAATAAATGATTATAAACATGATTTAACGATTGTCTTCATTATAACCTATGGTCTTGACTAAATAAACATACTTCAATTCAAGCAACCTGCATATGCGTAGAAAACAGAGTTTGTAAATGTAAAGTTGAGTGAGAATATCACCAGTTTTGCTTGCAATATAAATAAGCATAACATGATAAAAGCGGTAAATATAATCAAACCATAAACAAGTATGTAGACCACTGCCGAGCGAATTGGGCGCTGGTCAATATCATGAGCACCTAATACATGGGTATACGTTGGACCCTCCGAATATACGAATGAATGAATGAATATTAACACAAGCAAACATGTAACACATATATTTGATTAAGTCACTCACAATTACACGTATGCATTTGTTTGATATATATATAGTATGAAATACGGATAGGTACGCATATGTCCCCAAAACGTTTAGAAAATTTAGTAAAATAGGGGAATGATAAACTCACCTTAGATTAATGACAAACGAATATAATATGAATAAGCGAACTAATGAATAACAATTCGTCCACTACATGTCAAACGATATAAACAATTCAGAATCTGGAACTTTTAGATATGATAATATAAGTAAAAACGAACTCATTGCCGCTGGAATCAACCCAAACGGATGTTTAGAATTTGAGTTATGTTTGTTTTACGATTTAAGCGAGATGGTACTGACCAGAATCCGAACAACGAGTCGGAAGTCAGGTTTTGGTTAGTAGCCTTAAAATTACGTTACGAGAATAAAAGTCTTCTGGACCGAACGTTGAATCTGACCAGAAGTATGAGAATATGTAAAGTCAAACTTGTTGACTGATTTGCCCTTTAACGAGTTTTAAACAAATTGACAAGTCAACATCCTTCAACCACCAAAATTTATTGAAGGTTATTGACTAGAGAATATATATGAACGATTCCTATGTTTAAAAACTTACTCGAAAAGTGAAAGGATCAATAGAAACAATTAGTCAAAGGTTCATGCATAAGCAAAGTCAACCGATTAAGCGTGTATTTTCAACAATAATGCGAAAACCAAAGGATTTATGATGAGCAGAGGCATGTGACAGCTGGGATTAGTATATTAGGGTATGACGAAAGTTTATAACAGAGATTATGAGGAATGTTTATATAGAAACACTAAACGAACCATATTTAGTAAATTCACTCGTTTAGGAAACCGAATATGTATTTAACGATTAAATCAATGAAATAAGTTGTAGATTTCGTGCATGATCAGTAATTTATGAATATGGACTTGTATTTTAGTTATAATCATTTTCTTGGGACTTAATTCACTCGATTTATACCAAAAATAAGCGATTTTAATGCCAAAAGCGAACTAGGAAACAAGATCGAGCATGAAATCTGATCAGCATGTCCATGGCACCGCGTGGTGGGCTAGCTGCCTCCCATCACGTGGCGCTCCGGCCTTCTAAGGGTCGAGTTTCATAATTTGACAGTTTTGGTCCATGTAGTTTGAGAATTGGTTAAATATTGAACTTTTTACGCATAAAATAAGAAATGAACGTCTTGTGAATTGTAAAGGGTATAAAATGAACATTTTAACTTAAATACTTATAAATATTTGATTTTTGATTAATAATAAATATCTAAAATATCTCTGGATTGGGTTAATCGTACACGAATACGGGTTTGGAAAGTCCGAGATGTTACAAGGGTGCCCTACTTATGACACTGCAAGAGGAATAATTCAACTTGAGCTACAAAGACAATTGATCATAACAGGTACGACTCGTGAATCGATACTTTATACAATTCATGAACCAATCCGGATGCAGTCAGAACTCAAATTGTCTAGATCACAATGACTCCATGACCGAATGACCAACCTATTAGACGTATCCTTGTAGAAAGTGTCATAGGAACAATTATGATCCAAATTATAATCGTTGTTGTGGCAAAACATGGAGGACGAATCCGTGGCCGACGGGGTAGGTTATTTGCGAAAACCGGGGACGGTTCTCCTATTAGATAGGCCCAATTTGATCAATATCAACAATCTGGGCCACAAGCCCAGTTCGGTCAATAGTGGGCATCTTCCCTAACTCCAACAGTGTCCTAATCCAATCAAGTTCAAGCTAGCCCCGACCCAATTTCAGCAGCAAGTTCCACAACATCAAGCCCACTTTGCCGGTCCAGCCGCTTCCCCTTTCCTTAGTCTGACTACACCAGTCTTCAGCTATAAGCGTTTAACAGAATGAACCAAAATGACATTGGAACAACCCTTAGCAGGATGAACCTAAACTATAATGATCCAAGCTGGTATATGGACAGGTGAAACTCGTCTCATATTACCTCAGATGTGGGTAAATTAACTTCTCCCTTTTATTTATCCTCGAATACTATTTTTGTTAGTAATGGTCAACTATAACATCAGTGTTTTAAGAAAATAATAAATAAAGATTTATTTTTTAATTTTCCTTGGTTTAATATTTATGTAAACATTTAAATGAAATTAGGCTTAAATGATAATGGTAGGCTTAGGCTAAGGATAAGCTAGGGTTGAGCTAAGGGTATAAATACCCTTATACCCTCCATAAATGTAACATTTCGGGTTTTTACCGAATTCGTTTGTTTCATTTTAATCGTTGTACGAACATCTTTCGGATCTAATCTTTAATAAAAACCTTGCATTATGAGTTATCTGGTTTCTCAATGTTCAAGTTAAGTCCTCCATGTTTTACTTAATATCTAATTCCTGAATATGACTTAATTAGTTCACCAAATGATCAACTTACCAAACTGTAGGGACTAAATGTGTCAATTATGAAACTTGCTCACCATGGAATGCCGGAGCGCCACACGGCCAGCCCTAGGCTTTCCGTCGCGCGGCGTGGGGAGATATCTGCATAGTCAGATCGTTTATTTTGGTTCGTTAACTCGTTTTGGCATAAAATCTTGTATTTTCGGCATGAATCGCAAGACTTAAGGACCAAGAAAACTTAATATAACTGAATTTATGTATTACCTCGTTTCTTATTCACCAAGATCAGATCTTTATGAAGATATTCAGTGATTCTTTCATTAAAACATGATTCTTGCTTAAACGGGCCAAAACAACCTTAATTAATTCGTTTAGGCTTTTCTTATATAAACTAACCTCATTTATCTACCACAAAACTTTACCGTCACCCTCTTTGCCTCTCTCGATTCTCTCGGTTTTTGGTGTTTTCGTTGAAGAACCGTTCATTAAACGGTTGACTTTGCTAGTACAAGGACCTTTGACTCGTGATAACTCGTTGTTCGTTCGTATTCCGGGTAAGTTGTAAACTGAGATTTTGTTCATAAACATTCCCTAGTTGATAAATCTCAATCAATTTCTGAGATTGACGGTTATTGACTGGTCAATTGCTTTAAAGCCCGATAAAGGGTAAAACAGTCAACATCTTTGACTTCTCGTTTTCTCATATTTATGGTCGGATTCAAAGTTCGGCCCAGAAGACTTTTCTTCTTGAAATTAAATTATAAGGGTTCTGACCAAAACCCGACTCCCGACTCGAAGTTCGGATTCTGGTCAGACTCAACTCGTTTAAACATTAAAATCGACATAACTCGAGTTATAATTATCCGTTTGGATTGATTCCAGCGGCATTAGATTAGTTTTTACTTATACTTTCATACCATTAAGTTTCAAGTTCTGTTGATTATCTTCGTTCGGCACGTTAATCGGAAGATCTCTTTGTTTATTCTTATTATTTAACTAACGCACTTATCTTAAGGTGAGTTTTGTCAGTCCCCCGTTTTCACATATTTTCAAATGTTTTGGGGGCGTATACGTACTTATAGTATTTCATATTATACATATCTTAATCATTAACAAACGTTGTATTGTGTGTGAATTGCTAGACTTAATTGCTAATTGATTACTTGTTTAATTTGTGCATTCGGAGAGGTCCACCATGTTCTCATTATAGTATGATCATACGACCATTTAGTTGTAACCGGCGCCCGATTTGCTTGGCAATGGTTCACTTGACACTTATTTGCTCATTAGTTTGATTTGTTTACCACTTTATATACGTTTTGCTATCTTTTTATACTATATGTATCATTGCAAAACTAATGACTTGCTCACTCAACATATTGTTGACAAAACTTATTGTATTTTCTATGTATGTGCAGGTTATCGTATGAATTGAAGACTTGGAGTTTTGGATTGCTAGATGAAATCATAGGACTTATCAAGAACTATTTTATTTTAATTTAAGTTATGAATTATTTCTTTTATTGTTATGAATTCTTGTTTGATTTGCTATGTTTGGATATTATTGTTTTTATTTGGAATAAAATAAATTATTAGATATTATCACAATTATTGCATGATAGTTACCTCGAGCTATAAGCAATCATGCTCACACCCCGGCATTTCCGCCTTAGGTTGGGGTGTGACAGATTGGTATCAGAGCCAAAGGTTTAAGATAGGTGGTTAGAAATTGTCCTAGTCATATGTTAGGAACCCTATACGTGCCTATCTGAACTTGTTATTTGCTCCCTAATTCTTTATAGCTTATTTAGGTAATTATTCATGATATCTTTTATGTTAGGTAATTATTTATTTCATATGTTAGGATATCTTTCATTTCTTGGTAAATATTTATTAAATCTTTTATATTAGCAAAGTAGTTAATTATATATTCTATTTTAGGAAATAATCTTTTATTCTTAGTAAGTATTGCACACACCAAATCTGAGGCCATGCCTCACTTTCAAAAATATTTTCCAAATCTTTACAAATCTTTAAAAAATTTTAAAAATCCTTTAAAATCTTTTAAAAACTTTAGTAGATTTACTTTCTACTTTTGGGAAATTCCTTAAGAATTCCCAAGATTTGTTTTTACTCCCTCTCCTTAGGGCATGGGAGTATGACATGTTTGGTTAGTAGCCATAGGGGACTAGGGAACTGTGAGTTGGGCCTTGGCAAAACGGTTCCGAGAACCAAAGGTAAGACGCTATTCCTTACCTGGAGGATAACCCGACCACAGTATTCGAGTCCCTAGGCCCAAGCTGGACAATATGTTATACAACCGGACCTTAAGTGAATCAAACGTGACCGATCAACCGGTTGCATTCCTTTAATAAAAACCGAATTCACGGTGGTTCGTGGCTAAATTCGAAAACTTTCCAAAATTGCGTTTTAATTATTTTTAAATGTTTAGTTGGGTGGAAAATCCATGACAACCCATGGGCACTCCAACTATTCATTTCACAACCAGTTTTGATTCGATATTTTGTTGGAGATATCACCGTGGTGATTCACGAGATTCTCCGACTACTCATTTTGATTCGTGTATTCGATAATTAGTGGGCTCAGTTAAAATGCCATGTAACGCTCATGGGCCGACCCATTCCATTGAATTGTTAATTCGTTAATTAGTTAGGTTAGTTAAAATGCCATGTAACGCTCATGGGCCGACCAACTCAAATTGTTTATTAATTGTTATTTAATTGGGCCAATAAAATGCTATTGAACGCTCATGGGAAGCCCAATTCTCAATATATAAGTCCCGTTATGTAATTGGGGTCATTTAAACTACCATGGAACGCTCATGGGAGGACCAATTCCCGAAGCTTAATTTTATGATTTAGTTGGGCCATTCAAATTGCCATGGAAAGCTCATGGGAGGCCAACTCATTTGATTTAATTCGTTATTTATTTTGAGTTTTGAGCTGCCACGGGAAGCCCATGGAAAGCCCAACCCAATAATAATTTACACTTTAAACTTGAAATAAACATTTTAATTAATTAACTATCTTAAAGTTAATCACATTATTTTATATCACGACTTGGCCTCAAGTCATGAAAATCACTAGCACGTGTTAGTCACATTTACTCGTTGCCTTTCATTGACTCGTTTACACAACTTACCCAATTCTTATCATATTTCTCGTTTGGTCCCCGCAAAATGTCTTCACTACTTCGTCGCCGTAGCAACCGCCGTCCATCGGCTGCTCATGATCGCCGTTTGGCTGCTCGCATCACGAAAGAGTTCACCGCTGCTTTGCCCAAGGTGGTGGCTCAACTAAAAAATATCAACTCGAATGGATCTGCTACTTTGGCTGCACCCACCCATAACTACCACTATAAGAATTTCACGAGTGTTAAACCTCCTCTTTACCCTGGCGAGGAGAATGCTACTAAACTCCTCCGCTGGTTTGAGAGGATGGAAAACATCTTCATCCATAGTGAGTGTCCGGATGACAAACGGACTCGTTTTGCCACAAGCGTTTTCGAGGAACGTGCTCTTACTTGGTGGACCACATTCAAGGACCTCCAAGGTGTTGATGAAGCATTATCCATGCCTTGGGAGGAGCTTAAGGAAGCTATGAAGAGAGATTTTTGTCCCGAGCATGAACTGCAAAGGCTCGAGGCGGAGTTTTGGGAGTTAAAGCAAATTGGTGGCGATAACTCTACCTACTCAAGCCAATTCAAGGAACTAAGTAGAGTGGTACCTCATCTCATAACCCCATTGTCCCGCGGTATCCGCAAGTATATCCGTGGACTACCTACTATTTTTCGTGACGCGGTTGTCAGTCGAGACCCTCTCACGATTGAGGAAGCCATAACCCTTGCTGCTTCTTTGACTGATGATCACGTTCGAGATGGTACACTGTCCTGAAAGGACTCCAAGCCTGCTGCTGAAAAGAGTAAAGCCGAATCCTCTGCTGATGCTAAAGCCGACCCTAAGCCTGCCCAAAACAACAACTCTAACCGTTACCACAAGAACAACAACAATGGCCAAAAGCGCAAGACTCATCAAAACTATGCTGTGAACCAACCCAACAACCAAGCCCCTAACCAAAATGCATCCAATAAGAAGCCGTATAGTGGACCGCACCCTTTGTGCTCAATCTGTAACCGTCATCATCCCGCATCAACCACTTGCCGCCTTTGCACCTCGTGCAACCGTTATGGGCATCTTGCTAATACTTGCTGTGTACCTCCAAATGCACGTGCCGCTCCTCAACAACCCGCACCGTCTGCTCCTCGAGCTGCTAATAACCTTCAAGCTCAAGCCGGTGTTCCAAATACCGGTGCTTGCTACCATTGTGGAGATCCTAGCCATCTCCGCAATATGTGCCCATTGATAGCCCATGCCAATCAAGCCCATGTGATGCCTCCACCATATTATGCTCACTAAGCCCAAGTTGTTCCCGCACCGTACTACACTAGCCAAGCCTACCAAGTCCAAACATACCAACCCCCGATCCATCAAAGCTTTGCACCTCATACCTATGATCCTCAAGTTCCGCAACTTATAGCTCCGCCAACTGCTACTGCTCAAGTCCCTGCTATTCAAGCCCCTTCGACTAATCAAGCTGCACCAACTCCCCAAGGTTCGAATGGTCGTGCCTTCATGATGAATGTGAATCAAGCCCAAAGCTCAAGTGACGTGGTGAATGATACGTTCTCTATTAATAACCATTCTGCTTCCGTGTTATTCGATACTGGTGCTGATAAGAGCTTTATTTCGTTAGACTTTGCATACATTATTGACAAGCCTCGGGATAGGTTGTCTAAGCCTTTTACCGTAGAAGTAGCTAATGGGAATTCAATTACTATTGATTCAGTTATACGTGATTGTGTCATAGTTCTTAATAAGGTCAAGTTTCGCATAGATCTTATTCCTATGCAAATGGGTAGTTTTGATGTCATAGTTGGGATGGATTGGTTGACTTAGGTCGTTTGTTTTGATAAGTTCCTTCGTATACCTCATCAAGATGGCCGTATTCTTAAAGTATTCGGTAGTACGCCTGCTTCTAAGCTTAATCTCATGTCGTGCTTTCAAACTCAACGTTATTTGCGTAAGAAGTATGTTGCCTTTTTGGCGCTTGTGGTGGAGAAAGAGAAGGAGAAAAAGAAGATTCAAGATATTCCTATTGTGCGTGATTTCCCGACGTCTTTCCCGAAGATGTTGTTGGACTTCCTCCTATTCGTCAAGTCGAGTTTCGCATTGATCTCGTACCCGGAGCTAATCCCGTTGTTAAAGCACCCTACCGTCTTGCACCGTCCGAAATGCAAGAGCTTTCGAGTCAAATCCAAGAACTCTCCGATAAGGGTTTCATTCGCCCGAGTTCGTCTCCTTGGGGCGCACCAGTTTTATTTGTGAAGAAGAAGGATGGATTATTTCTTTTATTGTTATGAATTCTTGTTTGATTTGCTATGTTTGGATATTATTGTTTTTATTTGGAATAAAATAAATTATTAGATATTGTCACAATTATTGCATGATAGTTACCTCGAGCTATGAGCAATCATGCTCACGCCCCGGCATTTCCGCCTTAGGTTGGGGTGTGACAATAAACCCCAACACGTTCGCCATTTCACCTAAATTTCACATACGTAATCCAAAAAGGCCGTGGTATCATAGATCCGACTTTGCCAAAGCATAGATGCAGGCTAGAAAAAGGAAAACGTGAAATCTTTATTATCAACAACATCGTTTTGGGTCCAAAAAGGTAAGAACTCCTTTAAAGAGTTCTTGAAAATTGAGATTTTGATCTTAATACGAACCATAGCACTGAATCTCCCGTTATGGCTTAGATTTGTAATGATAACTGTAAGTAACAAGATTAGAACGAGTGGTTATGACCTTGAATTAGAACAGTTCGTCCTTAGTTTCAAAACAACCCAGATATTCGATTCGGGCCAAATTTTGCAATAGTAGACCCTTTTGTAAGGGTATACCTTTTTACGACAGTGGGCCCTTTTGCGATATTTGACCTTTTTGCGATAGTTGACCCTTTTTGCGAGGGTATACCCTTTTGCAATAGTATACGCCTATGTGATTTTCAGGCTTGCGAATGGACTCCAATTGAGATAGGGTTCACTTATGAGGGTTCAGTCAAAGCCATCTTAATTTCAACCAATTTCAGGTCATGTCTAATCCAAAACGCGGGCTAGGGTTCGGTCAGTCCGGTTATGTTATGTTAGCTAGGTAAATAACTGTTACTTGTTTAATAACAGTTAGTCGAGCCCAATTAAAGGAAGGAATTGCGATTCAATTTGATTGAGCATGTACGGATCTAGTCTTGTGATATGAATACGATTAGATCAATGATTAAGTTATGGATTGAAGGATTACTTTAATTGAACGAAGGATTATGTTATATGAGAGTTGAGAGAACAATCGGGTAGAGCAACAGTAAGTTTACTTTAGAATATGAACTTCATTAATTAGGAAATAGGTTACAGGGTATATATAGGAGACGACTCATTCGTTAGACATGCCTAACGAGTGAGTGTTCCATTCGCTATGCCATTCGTTATACAAACCATCACGAATGACTTACGCACGTTATCTATCATACGTTAACTCATTCGTTAAACATCCTTAATGAATGAGACCAAAACAACGGACTCATTCGTTATTATAGAACTAACGAATGAGCCTTTATATTATTTACCAAAATAACCTTATACATTATTCTATTCCCAAATACATTAATACAAAGACCGAGACACCAAAACAATATCTTAACAAACTCCCTCTTGTTTTGAGCTCTTTGTGTCTTCAATCCTTCAGGCTTTAAATCTGCTAGTCTTCCAGTCAGCACAACTATGAATTCCAAAAGCATAACATACGCGAGCAACTCTTTGGAATTGCAAAGCCTGCTGGTTGTCTTTAACGCTCGCCCATCTCATCCAATTCTTATATAACACTTCATTATCAGACTCAAATAGAATGACTAGCCACATGGGATCAATCACTCATATAAACTATGTCTTTAGCCCTAATCCTAAGACAATAACCGCCTCACCGGTCTTGTTGTCATAATACCACCGATTAAATTTCTTATAGACTTTGGGGAAAGTCTTTAAAGGAACTTTCTTAATCATTTGCGCGGATTTTCTCCAACCGGTGCGTTGATCAATTTCATCAACATATTTACGTATCGGCACTTGTGGTTTGAAAAACATAAACCCATACTTTACCTCGTGAAGCAAATGACGATAAAACCAATCCGCCATTTGATTTTCTCCATGATTCATGAACGGTTTTTACGCCAATGTACGAGCGTCCCAATGCGACACGGTAAGCACATCGGTAATACGTTGAAAGTAATGTAAACCGTGCTCCCATTTCACAATGCATACTTTAAGCGTCGGCTCGTACATCCACAATATAATGTCCCCTTTCACTGTCTTGACCGCAACGAACTTCTTCTTCTGATATGCCGATTCTCGAGCCTTTGATTGTAAATAATTTCCCTTTCAGCATATCTCAAAGCCTCGATCATCTTGTTCATTTTTTTCATGTTATGCTTGAACATATCATCAGAAGCTTATGGTGACTTGGTTTATGATACTTTATCCTTTCCCTTTTCTTTCTCTTTTTCTTTCCTCAAACATTCTTCAGCTACATCGAAATGTTCTATAGTGAAAAATGGAATCCCTTCATCAGAGTTAGCTTGAGTATATAAGTTCGGGTATTCCTCAGCTGTCACGTCCTCCATCTCAACGTCCTCATAATTAAAATCAGTATTTCCCGACGAAACATTCTGATCAAAACGAACTTCTTCTGTATCCTCAACTTCTATATCCTCCTGATTCTCTAACTCATCCACCACCTCTTTGTTTAAATCAAGAAGCAAAGCGATTTGTTTTTTTAGTCAAAGAATGGTCAACAAGTTACTGTTCGGTTGCGACATTGGTGCCCAGTCGAAGATTCCAATTGTTTTACTTGAATTCCTTCACATGTTGAAAGGATTTTGATTTCCTTCACATGTCCAATTCCAATGCATTTACCAACCAAACGAATCAACAATGGGATTAAGATTCCAATTCCAACAAAGTCTGTGAACCAAACAATTTGAGAGTTGGAATCTATATTCCAATTCCAATATTGAATTCCTTTGAATTAATGTGAAACAAATGCGCCCTTCTATCAATGGAGTAATTATCCTATCCATAGCATTGTAGTATAACGAACTAAGGTGGGTACCTTATTCATTCTTCATGGTATCGTTTAGTCTCGCTTGTTTCTATGTTTTAACTGTCATTTGAACCTTATCTATCTTTTGAACCTTATTCATCTTGTTAGTTTTTGTAAGATAGTTTTAATCTTACTAATATATTAAAGCAAGATGATTCTCTTCACATGTCCTTATTCTAACATATCCACATAAGATTCCATGTAATCACATTTCCATATCAATAATTTCCACATATTCATAATTATTTTTAATCCACTAAATTAAAATCAGCATTCCAATTAAATTCAATTAATTCTACAGTTAAATCTATTTATTCAAATTAATGCAATTAACTCCATGATTAAGTTTATTTATTCCAATTAGTAACCACTTTGTCAAATGTATGTCTTTCTTTTTAAGTTTCTGTTTCATTTAAATCTATTTATTCAAATTAATACAATTAACTCCATGATTAAGTCTATTTAATCTAATTAATAACCACCGTGTCAATGATTTAATTTACTCTTGACGAAAGAAGAAGAGCCGGTGAATGGTGATCAAATCGAATGTTCTTTAAGTTTTATTTATTTATTTATTAAGAAATGACATGAAAAATGCTATAAAAATATAGACATCTCTGAAAATTATTTATAAAAAACACTCTAAAAGAAAAAAGAAAAAAAAACGTTTTTTAGAACAATTAGGAACATTTAAAAAAAATAAATAAAGCTGTTTACAAAAAGATTTTCAGAAACTTAATGTGATACAGTTTAAAGCTGGTATGTACGTATTTGTAAACTTAGTTTTCAATTAAAATTACAAAATCTTTTACTAATATTTGTTTTTTATTTTTTTCAGATCTAATGGTTCATTTATGTTATATTATTTGTTTTTTATATTATTTCCCTTACATATATTATTATTATTTTTATAATTATTATTAGCTTTTATATAGCTGTTAAACTGTGATCTTATTATTAATATTATTATAATTAGTAGTAGTTTTTATATAACTGTTAAACTTTAATTTCCTTTATTTTGCTTCATACACATGTACCTAGAGCCGAGGGTCTCTCTGGAAGCCAGCTCTTTATTCCTTTGGATAGAGGTACGGTGTGCCTACATCCCACCCTCCCCAGACCCTACTTATAGCTTTGCTGTCGGTAGGATTTTACTAGGCATGATTAATTGATTGATTGATTGATATTTCTTATTCATTGCATTGTTTATTTATAAAGTATTTTGTTTTTATTTTATAAACATAGTTTAATATCTTTTGTAACATCTGAGGGTAAAAAACTTATATCAAATATTTGTATTGACCGAATGCGTAGTTCATATTTTATATTGTTTGTTGACATGTTTCTACCCGTGTGTAACACGGGTTATTATCCTAGTTATTACCATTAAAAGAAAAAGAAATTATTAATCAACTCCACCTCACCAACTCCAAGCTACCGTAATCGCCAAATTTGAAAGGAAAAGACAACACACAAAAACCATCCAAAAGCCGTCCAAGCACAAATGAACAAAGAATATACTTTTCACACCAAGAACAGAAGGCTGACCTTGCATCAAAAACTCAGCCAAAATGGCCGCCTAACACATTGAAATAAACTCATCGTCCCATCATTTTCAAACCCCAACAAACCTATCTCCAAACGCCACAAATCAATAATAAATTGCATCACAACAAGTTCAACAAAACCATGAAAATGCAGTCCAAAGACGAGCTCAGGTGCCATCATTTCAGCCACAACCATTCCCTAGACTACACCAAATTACAACCTCACCATGATGCCGTTTGCTCCGGCTGCCGACATCCCATTGCCTCGGGAAAGTTCTACTACCGGTGCAAATTATGCGGCTTTTACCTTCATCAAGTATGCTTTAGTATGCCCGAAAATGTCACTCATCCATCCGACCCGAACCACAACCTCACCCTTGAAACATTCCCTACACCTTCCAAAGTTCCCATTACATGCAAAAGTTGTGAAAACCCTATCAAGGGTTTTTACTACCGTTGTTCCAAATGTATAGATTATTACCATACTCTATGTTTAGCCGCACCTTTGTCGATGAAAAGCCCTTTGCATCGACACTCGCTTAACATCGAATTCGTACCAGTTTACGATTTCCAGTGTGATTTGTGTGATAAGCCTAGTTACAGTGGATGGGTGTACCATTGTAATTTATGTGAATTTGATGCTCATCTTTCATGTGTTCTTACTAATAAAGGATCAGCTCAACCGACTGATGATCATGCGGTTCCAGTGGCGGGTTCTACGAGGGGCAATCAGCGACAAGATGAGTTGATGGAGTTGCTAACAAGGAGTTCTAATCTACCACACAATCAAGATCTATCCATGCAAAGTTTTCAGCTTAGCGAAGCGTGTTTCTCGATAGATTTTCAGAACTCGTTGATCGGGAACGGTGGTGGCAAGATGCAGGCGGGTTCGGGGGATATTGTTGGGATTCCGGAAGAGAAGAGGATGTATGGAGGTGTGGATGATAGTGAAGGTTTTGAAGAGGAGTCTAAGAGGTTGGAGAAGGGTAGAGGTTCGAGTTATAGTCGGAAGTCGACGTCGGTGTCTTCGAGTGTGATCGGGTCTCATATTTGGTCGGAGCTGGAGCAAGCTACCGAGAAAAGGAATTCAAAGGCTGGAGATAGACGAGATGAAATGGAAACAGTAAGTCATGATATTAGCAACCAACACAATTGTTTTTGGACCGGTCCTTGAACTGGCTGCTTTAAGTCTCTAACAGTTCACTGGTTCATACCGGTCAAAATGAGCCAAACTAGATTAAAAAACCGAATGGTGTCACAAATATCATAAAAATTAAACATATAAGTACACAAATTTAAAATATGATATATCATCACTCTTTTGTGTCCATATTAATAAAGTATGAAACCTTAAATACTTAAAGTAGTAAATAAATTATTAACTAATATTTTATAAGAAAAAAAGATTAGTTTCTTTTAAATCGGGTCAGACCACCCGGTCCTATTTCCGGTCTTGATATTTAATTGGCGAGTTCAAGCGCACACAACTGGACCAGTTATAAGTTTGGTTCACGATCTGACCGTTTGGTGCGGTTTGTTCTGCGATTGGAAATTTTATTTTAGACTTTTTATAAAGTACCAAGTATTAACATGTTTAAATATCACATGATAATACAATATCTTTCTGTAATTATATAAAATAATTAAACTAGCATTTACTTATTTCGGTGTTTCCAGAGGAGACCGAGTTCAAGCTTGCCAAAGTTCATGTGTTGCTTCAACATCGGGAAGATTATGTCATGAGGCCGATCGGCGATTACATACTTTAAGGATTTAATTTGGCGATATATGTATTAATATTCGAATATTTGCAACACACAGGTTTTATGCAACTAGTTCCTACCAACCCGATCTATTTTTAGTATATACTGTATTTAATATAAATGATTTATTTCAAGTATATAAATCACATGATATACCGACGGGTATGCCCGATAACTAACGGGTAGTTGCCTGATATATCTCCGACAGGCTTTAGGCTAGGTTTGGGACAAGCTTTTACAGTCAGGTTTGAGGTTGGGATTATTTATCTAAACCCGTCCCAAAACCGAAAAATTCTCATCCCCTGTTGGTGTTAATTTAATGTGATCTTTTAATTCATGTTATACTGAAAAAATCCATGCAAAATTAAGTAGACTTTGTATCACTTTATGGGCTGAATGTTAGATTAATTAGCGGGCCACCTGATACTAAAAAAATCCATGCAGAGTAGACTTTGACTTGAATTTATGCCATAATAAATAATAAGACCATCCACTTAAGCTTTGTGGGGGACGATTTGGGGAACACCTGTGACGGTGGCGGCGATTTGGAGGGGGTGGTGTTGTGAAGAAGGGGCAACATTGAGGATGAGGTTGGGCTACATCTTTTTTCTCTCTCATATATATATATATATATATATATATTGTAGTGGGGCGTTATGAAAAGGAGTTTTGAAACCTGTTTCCTATGTGCTGATGGCGTGAAGAGGCAACGTTGACCCTACATAAAGGACAACCTAATTGCAGCCCATGCCACGTCATAAATTCAGCTCATGCATAAATTCAGCTCATGCTTAAGGGCTTTTCATTACATTTGGTTAATTTTAAGAAATGATCTAGAAGACCAAATTAACCTAGATTATTTTCCAACACATCTCCAGTTCTCCACCCGAGATTCATTAGTTTCATATACATCTTCTACTTCTGCATCTTCTAATAAAAGTGAGACTTCGAAACTTTGATAAGGTAAAGGTATGTGACTATATGAGAACCAGAGAATGCACAAAGGCTTGACTATAAAGATGCAGCCAAATTCGCACTATTTGTTGAAGTTGATCCAATATGATTTGAAGAAGCATTTCGAGAAATAAGTGAAACTGAATATGAAACCTAGAAAGAACCTAAAGTCATGATCATGAAAAGTTTAAACGTGCAAGTGACATACAACTTTAAGAAATTTTGTGTTTTACTTTGTTATAATTACTTTGTTTATAACAAATTGTGTCGGCAGGTTCAGGTTTAATGCTTTTCTAGGTTATACACGTGGCTGAGTTGATTTATAAGATTATACACGAAGTTTCTTAACTTGTATATGAAGCCTTTCTTTTTATTTGGATGTATGGGTAATTTTAAAAGTTGCATGAGCTGGTCATTTAATAATAATAATAATAATAACTCAATACACACAACTTTTATTACTTGAAAAAGAAATTACATTTTCTCAAAACACAGGTTCTTCGACACACATATTTGATCTTCCACACGATCACATACATTTTTTTTATTATCCAAAACCAGTATATGAGATGACTAGTTAGCTGAGATGTCAATGGCCTTCACTTCCGGCTTCTTAACCTCATGCTTAGGCACAGTCACAGTCAGCACTCCATTCTCCATCTTCGCTTTCACCTCTTCAACCTTTGCGTTCTCCGGCAACCTGAACCGCCTGAGGAACTTGCCGGAGCTCCTCTCCACGCGGTGCCACCTGTCATTCTTCTCCTCCTTCTCCCTGCTCCTCTCTCCACTTATCTTCAATACTCTATCCTCCTCCAACTCCACCTTCACCTCTTCTTTCTTCAGCCCTGGAAGATCTGCCTTGAATACATGAGCTTCTGGCGTCTCTTTCCAGTCGATCTGTGCGTTCGAGAAAGCCGAGGTTTCGCGGGCGGAAGATGGAATATTATCGGAAAAGGAGGTGTTGAAGAAGGGATCCCATGTGTCCAAGGAGAAGGGATCAAAGACGTTTGTTCGACGGCCACCGAAGAAGCTTGGAATGATCGACATGATTGTCTATTTGTCTATGTAAAGATGCTTGATTGATAACTGTAAATGTAGCTTAGAATGAATGAGATTTGTTGATTTGATGATGGAAGCAAGTGTTGGATGATGCTGTTATTTATAGGTGAAGGAAGATGCTTCTGGGGTTGTGGAGACACTTCATGCTAGAGGTTTCTGGCACATTGTGGGCCTTTGTGTTGAAGAGATATTGTTATATATTATTTTAACTTTACTTTGTTGCAATCTTCTAGACTTTTGAACTTCGTTATTTATTATACTCTTACGTCCTCACGCCTTCTCAATCCTTCTACTTTATAGAAACTCTTTCAATAATAATGGATTTTTAAATATTTATTTAAAACAATATTTTATAATTAAGTTAGATTATTTGATAATGTTGTGTTGAATCAGTAAAAGACTTGACCAGTTAAGTTTTGTGGATCGTTTTTAATATATTCTTAAAACTTAACCATTAATACTTGCTTTTTTAATAAATCAAACATACTTTACCTCTGACTAATTTTGAAAACACCAAACAACCCCTTAGTTCTGTAAGCATAACATAACATATTTAAGATTACGTTTAAATCATGTTTTGTGACTGCCTGAAGATGGGTTTAACCTTAAGATACAAGACCCTAATACAATATTTAGTTGACAAAACCCTAATTCAACAGTTGGAAAAAGGAAATGACGAAAAATGCGTAGTCTTAGCACACATATTAAAGAGTGCGTATTTTAAAGTTATAGAATCTTATAAATAAATGCATTATTATTATAGAAAAATAGTTATAGAAAAACAAAATTTTTATGAGATTTAAATATTTTAATATGTTTAGTCATGTTTTTTAATTTTTAAATTAGATAATGTTTTAAAAATACTAAATATATTTTATTTTATTTTTTTGCTTGTATTATACTCATTTAAAGAGTATTACAAGCTAAATTAGTTATTAGAAAAATAATCATATTATTAAAAACTTGAATGTCAAAGTAAATGGTTGTTTGAAAAAATGAAAAAAAGTTTTTATTTTTAAAGAAATTGAATGCTTACAAAAGTTGATCGTGAGCTACAACAAACGAAAAAATTACCAAGTCAGGGTCGGCTCTTAAGGTTGCGACCGCACCCTTGGCCGATGCACTTTTTTTAGGGGCCACAATTTTTTTACATATATATATACCAAAGATGATATTGATATTAACAATAGAAGGGTATAAATACAAGAAAATGAAATTAGTTACAAGCTACAAATCAGCTACATTAAAGATTGCATAAACCTATTCAAAATATAGGATCATAAGTTATAGATTTGGGATTTGAAATAAATTGAACTATTTCTTTGGAGGGATATTACTATTGCTAATATGCCCTCGCACGATGGATGATCTTGAAATAAGTCCAATCTTGGATAGAAGATTTCAGGAGCGGTCTTTTAGTAAAGGCTTGGTTAGAGCATCCGCTAGTTGATCATCACCTTTGGTGTGGGTAACCCGTATAGAGCCTTGTACTTTTTCACGAACAAAGTGGAAATCCATTGCTAAATGTTTCATTCGTGAATGAAAAACTAGGTTTGCGGAGTAATGAGTAACACTTAGATTATCATAATAAATGGTAGGAGTGGCTGTGGATTTAAAGCCGAGTTCATGCAATAGATTGATGATCTATTGAACTCCGGCTATTGTTGATGCACCAGCTCTAAATTCGACTTCGGTGGAGGAACGAGCTAAGGTGGGTTGTTGTTTTGAGCTCCAAGCTATCGGGTTTGATCCAAGATAAACAATACAACCTGTGGTACTCCTATAAGTTTGTTTGTCACCAACCAAATTAGTGTCGGTGAAGGCGTGAAGCTGTAATTGGGAGTCACGTTGGATAAGAAGGCCATGGTGGATTGTACCATGTAGATATCGTAGTAACCGTTTGAGGGCAGCCTAATGCATGTCGGTAGGGTTATTCATATATTGTGATAGTTTGTTTACGGTGTAGGAAACATTGGGTCTGGTTAATGCCAAATATTGTAGTGCCCACATAAATGAGCGGTAATCAGTAGTTGTAGCTAGAGGGGTGATGTTGGTGGTGGTTAAACAGTAATCACTCATGCTATCCTTAAGGAGAATATCATGGATGTATTTAGATTGGGAAAGAATAAACCATTAGATTGGTGAATAACTTCAACACCAAGGAAGTAAGATAGATTGCCTAAATCCTTTAAGGAGAAACAATTAGCAAGAGTTGAGATAAAGGAGTTGATGAGGGAAGAATTTGGACCACGTAATGATGATATCATTGACATAGACTAGAATATAGATTGGATTAGTATATAAGTGATTGATAAATAGAGAATGGTCGGGTTTGATAGGTTTGAATTTATTCAAGAGAAGAAAGGATTTGAGTTCATCATACCAAGCATGAGAAGCATGACGTCGAAGTCCATAAATGGATTTATGTAGTTTGCAAACGTGATTTAGAAATGATGGATTAACAAATCCGGGAGGTTGGGACATATGGAAGGGATGGGTGAGTTTTCCTTGTAGAAAGGCATTATTGATATCTAATTGGCATAGGCACCAACTATGGAAGCAGCAAGGGCAAGTATAAAACGGAGCGAAGGCGGTTTAACAACCGGACTAAAAGTTTCTTTGTAGTCAAGGCCGAGATGTTGATTAAAACCTTTTGCAACAAGACGTGCTTTAAGGAGATCAACAGACCCATTAGGTTTGAATTTGGTACGGTAAACCCATTTGCAACCAATTATATTAGGCATGGAATCTGGAGAAACATGAGACCAAGTATTGTTACGAAGAAGGGCATTATGTTCGTCTTTTATGGCTTTGCGCCATTGAGGTTGTTTTAGTGCTTGACTGATGGTAGTAGGTTTTGGAAAGGGTTGAGAGAGAACAAGTAAGATATTTTGAGTTTGGATTCCTTGTTTTCTGGTGGTGGGTTTAAGGGATAGGTGGTCTATAATTTGAGAGTTTGTTTGAGTGGTGGTGCGTGTAGAGGTGGGTGGTGGTGTGGTTGGGAGTGGTTGATTTGGGCTTGATCATGTTAAGTGGTGTTGGGTTTAGTCGATGGTAAAGGTTGGTTTGGTGCTGTGTAGAAGAGTTGGTGTTAGATGGTTGGACCCGTTGGTATTTAAAGAAGGCAGGTTGTGTGGGATTATTATGTTAGGTGGATTTGTGAGTGTAAGTTTCGATGGGAGGAGTTGTGGTGTCAGTGGTTGAAGGAGAATGAGGTGGTGATTGAGAAGAGGGGAGTAATTGTATATGAAGCCAAGAATCAGGAATTGGAGTTGGTTGTGTGTCGGTGTGAGTTAGAGTGGTGTATGGGAATTCGGTTTCAACAAAGTGTACGTGTCGACAAGTATGGATTTTGTTGGTTAGGGGATTAAGGAGATGGTAATCACTTTGAGAGGAAGAGTAGCCAATGAAGATGCAAAGAATGGATCCTGTGTTAAGTTTGTGTGGTGAATATGGTCGTAGCCAAGGGTAGGCTAGACATCAAAATTTGTTAGTTTGTCATAGTTGGGAATTTTTTTTAAATAGGCAATAATAAGGAGAGATAGTTTTTCATGTAGGGGTGGGGAGACAATTTATTAGATAGGTGGTGGTAGTGAAAGCAAAGGGCCAAAAATTTAATGGGATTTTGGCATGAGAGAGTAAGGCAAATCCCGTTTCGACTATATGACGATGGCGCATTTCGGCGTACCCATTATGTTCGGGTGTGTGTGATGGAGATGCTAAGTGAGAAATGCCACAATAAGAAAGATGAGAAGTGAATTTGATGTATTCTCCTTCATTTCGGAGAATAGTTGTTTAAGTTTTAATTGAAAGTAGTTTTCAACAAGACGTTGAAATCTAATGAAAGTGGTGCGAGAGTCGGATTTTTTGCTTTAACGGATAAATCCAAATATATTTAGAAAAATGATCTACAAATATAATATATTATTTGTAGCCGTCAAAAGATGTTATGGAAGATGTCCAAACATCCAAAAAAATCAATTGTAATGATTGGGTAGATGAAAGAGATGAAACATGTAATGGAAGTTTACGACTTCTATTAATGCAACAACTATTGCAACTATTTTTTGAGTTTTTAATAGAAGGAACAGTAGATGTAACAACCCTAATTTTAAGGCCATTTTTTATTATTCAAATTCAATTTCGCATACTATACATATATAGATACACAACGTACACTAAAGAATATAAAACACAAAGCATGATCCATCAAGGGCTGCGAACCGGTTCTAGACTAAGCCAAATGGGCTTGACAAACCTACAGAATACTGGTTCGACTCAAACTAACAAGACCCATCAAACATATATTCATTCAAAAACTCGACTATATATTTAACAAAATATAATTCACTAATCTAGTATGTCATATAAATTACTAGTTATATGATGAATACATATAAGTATGTATATAAGCATTAGTTGATCCATAAATTTATCATCACATAATCAATTAGGTACATGTGCACACGAACACGCGCATATGACTTACAACTTAGACCATCGCCAATAGATGGTGTTTTTATGAGTGTTTTTGAGTGCTTACATGGCACTTGGCCTCACAAAAACACCATCTTTCTAGTTTTCTATTTCATCCTCACAAAAACCTCCATATTCTTTTTTTTCCAGCGATCGAAGCGCCCAACCAATTACTAGAAGCCCTCAATTAGTTCCAGGAAGAGTCACATAGTGTTCATCCATCCCATACGTGGTAGAAACAATAAGGATCCTTTCTTGTGTAACTTTCATTCCTGTCAGCATCAGTTTAAATTTTCAATAAATAATCACTCTAAATAAGCCTTGAATTCATTTCAAGAACCTCCTGACCATTTTATTTTCCCTGCAAATCAAGCCCTAAGAAGGATTCCCAAACACATTTTCAAACAGGTATCATTTACATTTCATTCTTGTATGATTATTATACTCCTCTATGTGTTCAATTGTTTCCTAATCATCCTAACTTATTTCACAAGATATTACAACTCCTTAAGCTTCCATTTTCGACCTACAGGCTACAAGAGCTGTAACACCCCAACCCGGAATGGGTTGACGAGTCACGATGTACAGAGGTATACAGAGACAGAAGACATAATTCCACTAGATAGAAATCTTCATAAGCATCCTAAGTTTGTTTCACTCTCTCCATCCCGCCCAAAGTAACCTGTGAACCTGTGCGAGGGAAAAATTTACGGAATAAGCCGAATGCCCAGTACGGAAAAAAAAGGATCAAGTTACAATAAGTACAAATAAATTAAGATATATCATAACATAAAATGATACGATACAAGGTAAAGAAAGCCAATAGAATAAATCGTATCATGTGGATGCTACCCAAAGCCGAAACATATAACTTACTAATGGGGCTACATAGCACTACAGAACTATGCACCCAATAGTGCGATGGCGGTGTTGGCATACACTCAACCATTCACTAACATACCATACATATCCATGTAACCTAGAATCGATCCATACGCATCCTAATAGCTATGGGCCACACCTGCCCTTAAGAGACGCCGTGATTTAGGCTCACCGTCACGGCCGGTGCCATGCCATTGATGCCACAATGTCGTGCCAGTGGTCACCCCCACAAGTAGGAACATGCTCGAGTAACAGAATACAACTGAAATGATACTTCAATAACATATCTTAAGCACGCTCTCAAAGCGTCAATTCAAACATATAATCATATCTTGATATCGGCACACGCGATAATGAGTACAACATAGTCATAATTATATCGCATGCTAACAAGGGCAAATTAAATATCAATAACAAGATATATAATCTGAATATGAATGAGCGGGCGGTTATTATATTACTGCTCGGCATATAACAGATTTGAAAACAAAGCGTAGCATGAAACCCGAACATCCTGGTTAACGATACCCTGATAATATAGCCGAGTGTTTATATATAGGATGTACCGCAGCGTATCCACCACACCCGAATACATTATCAAAGTTTCATTTCCTAGGATGTTCGAAATTCATGTTACCTTCCGTGAACATATAGGTTTCAAAGGTCTTGTTGTAGTGAAACAAATAATCATAAGAAACATGAAACAAACGGAGAGTCAAAGACGTTAAGAGTTCCAGGTGTTAGTCAAAAGGATTTATAACAATCGACATAGATAACAAAGGATGAGGTAAGGAATCCGTACCTTGTTTGCTGATTAAGTTTGTCTTATGCTGATTAAGTTTGTCTTATGCTGATAAGTGGTATGTGTTACGTTTAATCAACCTACATCGTAGTCATGTAGCTCATAAGGTCTTGTACGTGTTTATATCCATTAATCGAATAATTAGATTTGAATTTTATCTTACTCGTAAGCATATTTTAAGTCTTGAGTATAAATGTCGATTATCTTTTCTTAATAGATTTCATTACTTATGTATGTTAACTAAATTGTAGATATATTTATACTTATACAAGTGCGGCAGTGCTTAACTAGTTAGCATTATTGTTGTTGACGTTAATATGTTTTATAGTTGTAATTTAGTGACATCCATGTTTAATATCATGTCTTCGTAATATAAAATGATTTGAATATAAAGCTTTAATAAGAGGTGAAACCAAGAAGCATAAATACCGGGTGGTGGAACCCGTGACCCTTTTAAGTTTTAACTGTAAAACGAAGTCATACCAGTAGAGTTGTGTTTTATTTTCTTAACTAAACCCATTTGTTAAATAGGAATATACTAGTTCCTTTTTACTAAAATTAGGTTTAAAGAATCAGTTAAGGATCCCATTGTTTCCAGTATACATGCACACATACATCTAAGTTATTTACATATCCAAATTGACGAAAGTTACCTGCAAAACCAATGGTTTGCAGTGGAGTGGAGTCGGCTGACGAAGGTGACGTGCGATTGCGGTGGTGGTGGTAGCTACGGTGGTGGGTGACGAACCATGACGGCGACGGTGAGGATGGCCGTTATGATGTTCCATCGTGGGAAAGAGTAGGAGATGGTCGGTGGTCATAGTAGCTGGTTTGGCGGTGGGTTACGGTCAACGGAAAACGAATGGCTGTGGCGGGGTGCCTTTCGGTCTACTATACTTGCGGCTGGTGGTTTTACGCCATAAAGGATGTCGTAGAAAACTCTTGTTAAATCTTCAGAAAACTTGTTTAGTGGTAGGGAGGGAACGTGTGGACTTTCAAGAGATTGGTGTGCATGGAGTGAAGAAGATTAGTAGTGTTGGTTTTGGATTACGCGTGATTTAAGAGGTTGGTCTGAGATGATTAAAAAGTTGCCTGAAATATGATAGATATGGTTGGGTCTAGATGACTTTTGTTTGGTTAAGGGTGAGCCAACGTGGGTTATTAAAATGATGTTTGAGGAATCAAAAATATCTTCTGAAGTAGGGTGCAATAGTTTTTTTTTTTTTTTGAAACATGGTCTCAAGGAATGATGATCATCATCATGGTCTATGCTTTGAAAGACGTTTGCGTGAAGAAAACGGTGAAAAATGGTCATGTATATATGTAATAATTTACTCCTACAGAGATAATAATTTAAATTGTGGAAGAGATAATATCAAATTCTTGATCTGGTCAAATGTGTGGTGAAGGATAGAACACTTCCAATGCATATTGTTATTTGCATCAATATAAAATAGTTTTATTTATTATCATTATTTTTATACTTATTTACTAATTTCAATTTCCTAATCATTTCTTCTTATTACACTGCAATGCTAGTAGTAGTATTTTAGAAACTATAGACTTGCATTACGTATATGATGTGAAGTGTGCTCAGTTAACACATAAAATTGCTTTATTATTATTTAGTAATTATTATTGTTACTGATATTTTAAACTAATACATATACTACATAAGTTCTAATATGCATAAATCTATTATTATTGTTATTGATTTATATATTAACAATATATATTTATTATTATTATTATTTATTTTCGGTTATTTCAACAGCCCTATCTGGACCCATCAAGATCATCCTTTCATCATACCGTTAGGTAACACAATTCCTAGTCACGTATTGCAAGTTTTCTTGATTGTTTCTTTGATTTAAGTTCTGATCATTCGTGAACTGTTTTCACAGAAGATAACAACCTTTGAAACCTAAGAATAATCATATTCTAGCCCCTCGTTAAGTCCTTTGATCGATTCCAAACAAAGGTAACTCGAAAACACAACCTCAATCATCTAAATTCACATGCTATCTTTGTGTTTTCTGTAAACTTTTGCACTTAATCCGTGTCTCTGCAAAACCCCTGAAATTTACAGCCTTTGTTGACCTATTTGAAGCTCCTAAAGATCATGCAGTCTCAGCTCAAACTCTAAGGTACACGAATCCTAACTGAAAGCATTCATTAAATACGTGTATTATTGAATTGTACACATCATATAGGATGGATGATATCCATAACCACCAAAACATTATAAACACTGAATTTCCAGTAAGCTAATCACTCTAATTTGTATATAATGGTCCTTTGCTAGAAAACCCGTTTTACCCACCATTAAACCCGTAAAACCGATATTTTGTACGTATATAAAGCATTAAATGTGAAAACCATACATATTTTACTAAAAATACTAAATACGTGTTTACATATTAAACGTTACTTATTTACAGAAACCGATAAAACAGATAACTAGAAATCCTAGTTTGCATCACAAGGTAGTTTAAACTTATAATATCAGCAATACTATATTTTCTAATACAAGATAATTTAAGATCATTTATGTTGATGATAATGATCTTCCATGAATATAAATAATGAAATAATGTCCTTTAGCTTGTTATATTATTATTATTATTATCTTCTGACACTTTTACTAGATGATATAAATTAACACTTCGACCAAATTTTTGGAACTGATATTACTATAAATGCTATACCATTATGTTACTAGCAAAACTAATGGAACAAAGAGAAAGATTATTTAGATACGAACTGTTTGATTGTACTAGTTTCATGCCTATTATAAGTAAACAATACATAATAATAATAATAATATTATTATTATTATTATTGTTGTTGTTGTTGTTTAAAATAATCAAGTAACCATACCAAGTAAAAAGTCCAAAGTTTTTTCGATCAACTCATTAAGATAATACTTATCTAACCTATAAATGTTATCACATAGCTAAAATTATTTTTGTAATGTGTATGAAAGCCAAGATTTTATAATTTTATATCTTTTAACAAAACTTTTGGAATGCCGATTGAATATAGGTAAAATATATACGGCTTACTTCTATAGAATATTAGTAAGTATCCATAAGTAAACTTGTAACTTATAACATTAAAATCCATAACTTAATAAAGAAATTTATCCATTCATATATTAAAATCCATAACTTAATAAAGAAATTTATCCATTCATATATCGCTACATGCGGCCATAATCTCTAATAACGTCAAATAACGAAAGTATACGTAACCTTAATCTACTTAGGTCACATGCATATTTTCTATGACACGTATCACTTTTTGTGACATGCTACATGGATTTAGGGATGTCTATTATTTGGAGCCGTTTCAACATAGCATACAAGATTTCATTTATATATTTATCTTCAAACAGACGCAGGTGAGTTCATGCACTACCCTTTTTCTTAAATTTTTGGCTGGATACATGCTTCTATATGTTTTTGAAATTACTGGCGTATTATTAATCAAAACCAATTTAGCTGCAAAAAACAATCTCCGACTTTTTAGCACAATCATTAATTCCCTTAGGAGCCAGGGGATATATGTGTAGTACTCTCTGGGGAAGACCCCCGCATACAATGGGCCCATATCATGGACGACCTCCCGCTGAATGATATAATGGTTATCTTGTGACATATATCGGGACGGCTGTGTATCTTACGTTGGCAGACATAAGTAAAGTTGACCCATAACAATAAGGGGTAGGGGTTATATATTTTAGATGTTCACAGGTCGTGAATACCGGTTTGATTGTCAACTTGCTTAATGTGCATCATACTATTTAGATCATTCTTAAATACATGTTTTCATAACTTAAACTCATTAACTCACCAATTTTTTTGTTGACCCAATTATTTTTAAGCATGTGTTCAGGTACCTCTTCTCAAGATGTGAAAATATAGAGAATTAGATATGAGCTTGTTTGAATATAGAAGACCCTTTTTAGAAGACTTATGTCAAACTATAGAGATTAATTTGAAGAAGCCATGATGGATAATAGAGCTTATCACCTAATTAGATTGTAGTTGAATTCTAGCTTTGTAGTTGTATTTGACATTTGATTGTAACCTTAACCTAGTGTCTTAATATACATTTGTTAAGTTATTTCCATTGTGTTTTGGTTGGTATTCAATCGTCACGTCTAGCCCCCTAGTCGGAGTGTGACAGTAGATGCTAAAAATTGTAAAACTTGAGAATGTGGATGTTCAAGACGATGATGCCATGAAGTGAACTTATTTTGTTAGATATGAAAAACATATGGTGGTGATATAGAACGAAGTTCATAGATATCACATGTAGTCATTCCCTGGAGTAAATTTTTATTGGAGCGGGAGTCCTCGATAAGAAAGCTGGAAGAAAAAAATTGAAATAATATGTTATTATCAATACATAATTGTGAAATAGAGATAATGTTTCTTGATATGGAAGGAACGCAAGGACGTTGGTTAAGATAACAGAAGTATTATGAAAATTAATCCTTAAAGAACCGACCTAAGTGGCAGTTAAGGAAGAACCATTGTCGATGACAAGTTCATCGGTACCGTTGTAAGGTGTATGAAGTGAGAGTGTGTTTAAGTCGTTAGTGATGTGGTGAGATGCACCACTATCAAAAAGCCAAGTATGGTTGAATGAACTTGTTAAAGCTACCATCAAGTGAGCTATCAGTTTGTATTTTCTTATGTCATTTGGCAAACCAAATTTTAGATTCAAATCCAAGAATCATTGACAAATTCTTAGTCAACTAATATCATGTTTGTCATAAATTTTGGTTTTTTAAGTGAAAATATACATTTTATTTTTCAATAGAAAAGTGAATGGGAAAACTTTTTGGCATTGTATGTTTTGAGATACTATACAATAAATCGAAGGGACAATCAAAAAGAAAAAGGATTCAAAAGGGGATGCAAGTACAATAAACTAAAATTGAGTAATCCAACAGAAAAGGTAAAAATTTCTCCTATTGTGTATCGTTTTGGCAGTATGGACGAGTGGTAAGGCGGGGGACTGCAAATCCTTTTTCCCAGTTTAAATTCGGATGCTACCTCATCAGCAAACAAATCGGAATCTCTTATTCTGTTATGCTGATATAACTCTACCTAATTTTACCTAGCCATAACAGAATAAGGGGACTGTATACTTGGGTGATTCTAAACATTCGTTATGGGGATTTTGTAAAAGATTGGAAATCAAAAATCTTTGAATCCTAAATGAAAAGAAAAATTTTATTTTAATGGTCGAATCAAGACTTCTCGATTCCCTTCTACTACTAATGTAATGCCTACTTATTGGGTCTTAATTGGAGATAATTTAACTACTGGTTGTGCGAAGTTCTTTGTGCTTTTGTTGATCCATGTCGTGGAAGTGGTGGGAGTGTAACTTAGAGGGAATTGTTTCTTGAATACATAATATGATGTCAAGGAATGCCCTTGTTTGAAAGAAAATTGACACTTCCCTATAAAAGGACGAGCTGGTGTTGGGTTTATGTTATGCCATTGTTTTGGGGAGTTTTGAGTGTGAGCTACAAAGGCCGAATGTGTTCTCAAGTATGTGGGAAGATGAGAGGGGAAGGTGAGGGGGAGTTGAGAAATGGTGGATGAGTCATTGTTGCTTTGTGCTGACATTTTGAAGGTGTATTGTGGTGGTCAGAAAATTAAAACTTTAGAACTGGAGTAGGGTGGCTAGAAAAGCAAAAACTGGCTAGAGATATTATAATATTTCAGACATATTATAATGTTGTTGGAATTAAAAGTGGAGAAGGGAAGACCTGGCTGATATCATATAAAAAGATCAACCAAAGATGACATTGACACTAACAATAGAAGAGTATAAATACACAAAAATAAAATCAGTTACAAGCTACAAATCAGCTACATTAAAGGCTGAATAAACCTATTCAAAACTATTCAAAAATAGGATCATAAGTTACAGATTTGGGATTTGAAATAATTTGAATTATTCTACCTATATTATTAAAGCAAGACAATGTTTTCATATGTCATTTAATTAAACATTCCACATAAGCTGTCAAGTGTATAAATTTCCTCTTTTACAATTTCCTCAACATGAAAAATATGTTGTTGGTAGGAATTGAACTCATTACTTTGCTATCAAAATGCTTGTAGCTTACCAAGTAAACAATGATGAATTGATGTTAGCCTTTTCTTTTTCTTAATTGTTATAGATTCACAACATTCCATTTTGTTTTATTTTTTAACCACCCGTGTGTTACACGGGCTCTATCCTAGTTATTTCTAATATTTGATCATCTTAAAATTATCGGGCTAAAAAATTTTTTATTCATAATCCATTTGGTGAAGAATGCTATGAGAGTTTCACGAATCATCGGTTAGCTGTTAGTTATTACCGTATTTGATTTATTACTATATTTTAATATATTTAATGCCGTTAAAAGATAAGCTTATTTATTTCGTCACTCGTTAGGGACTATGAGCTTTTTAATTTTGGCTCAGCCGAGTTATATAAATTCTCAGATATGGCCCTGGACATATTTGACTATCTTTTTTTTTAAAATATACATGATCTTTTAGTTAGTCTATAACACCGTAGTACAATTTCAAATTTGGTTAATCATAAGAGCATTCCTAGCCCGTGTCTTATCCCCATATCTATAATTACACTTAAAAAACTACATTTCTCACTCATGTTCAATTAAATATTACTTTTTTATACATTTATTATTACAGTTTTCTCTCTCCACCCTATAATTTACAAAAAATCACTACCTTTTCCCTAAATTTACAAAAAACCACTACATTTTTTCTCTCAACCCTATAATTTACACTCACATCCCCACCCTATAATTTACAAACTCTCCTCGTATAATTTGAGAGGATGGGTTGGGAATGCTCTAAGAGCGGACCCATCTTGCATGGATCAAATTCATGGGACCCTATTGATTTTGAAAATTTTAGAATGAGGCAAAGAATCCATTTGTAAGTGAATGCCTAAGTGTTGTTACTGTGAATTAAGTTTAATAATGTTGTAGTGGTAAATTCCTTCGTTTGTAGGTCTAGAGGTCAAAAGGTCGAATCCTTGCAAGTTGCAACCCCATTTTTATTTTGAAAATTTTAACGTTTTGTTATGAGAAATTTGACCTAGCTAGAAATTTTAGCGTTTGCTTATGAGAAATATTACAACCAAAGAAAAAAGGTGAGCTCATAGGGAAAAAAAATCTGCCACTAAAGACGAGAGAAAAGTCGGGTAAGCTGGTGTGTTTTTTCTTAGCCTATATGACACACGACTAAGGAAATGCATTTGCAGGCTAAACTTTGCCTAGTTAGCATATATGTATCGGCTAAATTTGAAAATGGCTTTTTTTTGGTAATTTTGCCTTAATAAACATGTTTATTGCTTTTTTTAGAAGTTTAGATAATTTAACTTCAAGCTTCATACATAAGACCAAGTGTAGTGTGGCGATATTGGGGGCAATATCGCCCCTTTGTCACCATGAACCCCCCCCCCCCCCCCGAGCTAATTGGAGGGGAGGGATGCAAAAAATTCTTGTCGCTGATTTTGATTTAGAAATAATAATATTTTATTAATATGTGTTATATATATATGATGTGATGTGACAATATTGAGCTACAAATCAAACCATTACATTTAAATGTAGGTCATCCACTACACATATCTTAAGTCATAAGAGCACATGAATCTATAGGTCTAGGATAAATATTTACCAGCCCAATTGTTAAACCCAAGTCCAAATTCATAACAACCCAGTTAACCGTTGAGGTCTTCAGGTCCAGGTCCTTGTAAAATGACTTCAGGAGTTGAGGGTTTTGGAAATGAAATATGAAAGAAAATAAACAAGTTCGTTAAAAATTAAACGAGCTCTCAATTTAATTTCTTGTTGGAGAATTTTTGTGAAAAAAAAATATATATGTTTAAACTTTGAATTATTTTATTCAAGGTTGTTAGTCAATTAGTCAAAGCCATTAAAATGTCCTTTAATTTGGTCAAAAAATTAAAGTTTTGGTTAATGATGGTTGAATGGTTTCAACTTTCTACTAGTATAAATAACAAGGGAGCTCCTTGGTTGTAGATACACAAAAAACAAAAAATAACACATTCTCTCTTGTGTTTTCTCCAACTTTCTCTCTAAAAAATTCCAACATTCTTGATCATCTTCATCATTTTCTTTAAGGTACTATTCGGGTGCTAGAGCCCTCCCCGGGCAGTACATATTGCTTAGGCCGTTGTACCCTGGGAAACAAAATGGGGAGAGACCCGGAATTTGTTTTAAGGGCCCCGCGTAAAACACGATCCTCGCCACAAAGACCATGACACCATTCTTCTTCTACACCTTTCTTGCATTATTTTATTTCAATTGTATTGTAATTTTGATTTTTCCGGTGTAATTCGTATTGTAATTTACTTACTTTTCTAGATAGGTTTGATTCATTGTATTGTAATCATTTTATTAAAGTGTTTTATTTTTATACACGAACGAATTCCTACAATCTTAAAACAATTTTTTTAAAAATTACCGTTTGTGTATTCAAAACATTCTCGTGTGACTCAAACTATTTTTATTTCACGCGGTTGTGTTTTTAAAAAACATTTTTTTCCGTTTGAATTCAAAGGAGCGACTTTGTAGAAACGGAAACCGGTTACAATTCGGATTTTTTTTACGCTAAGCTCTTGGAAAAACCCATTGTTTGGTCCCTTCAAAATTGGACTTAGAACACCTTCGGTGGGTTAATTCGAGAGTTCGGATTAAAAAGTTTTGCGTAACTTTAATTTAGTGGGAACGACCACTATTAATATTTCCGAAAAACTAACTTAGCATAGTTTATTTTTCATAAAAAATGGCATCACCGTCATCGAGCAAGGTTACCGGTACGCCTTTGTCCGTTATGGTAGGAGCGACTACCATGGCTAATCACGCTTCTCGGGTTTGCACTTTAAACGGTGGCAACAGAAGATGTTCTTCTATTTGACCACCTTAAACCTTGCGAGGTTCTTTGCAGAATCCGCTCCCCTAGCCACTAACGCGGAGGGGGAGACCGACGCTCAAACTTTGAGTGCGGTAGATACGTGGAAGCATTCAGCATTCTTATGTCGAAACTATGTGTTAAACGGTTCAGTTGACGCGTTGTATAACGTGTACTCTTCAATAAAGTCTGCCAAAGAATTATGGGAGTCTTTAGACAAAAAGTACAAAACAGAGGATGCGGGAACAAAGAAATTTGTTGTCGCCCGTTTCTTGGACTATAAAATGGTTGACTCTAAGACTGTAATTAGTCAAGTCCAAGAGTTGCAAGTTATACTTCACGACATCTTTGTTGAGGGAATGACACTTAGTGAGACATTTCAAGTGGCAACGATGATTGAAAAATTGCCTCCTAGTTGGGTTGAGTTTAAGAATTATCTTAAACACAGGCGAAAGGAGATGACCATTGATGATCTTATTGTTCGACTTCGGATAGAAGAAGACAATAAGAGAGCTCAAAAAGGTAGCCTAGTGGATGTTTCCGCCAAGGCTAACTTAGTCGAGTACGGTCAATCCTCCAAAGGGGGAAACAAGGGCAAAGGCAAAGGTAACAAAGGGAAAGCGAAAGTGGACCTTGGCGTGAAGAAAGGGGCTGTGAAAAAGAAGCCTCCACCTTTCCAAGGACCATGTTACAACTGTAACGAGATGGGGCACCGGGCGAACCAGTGCAAGAAACCAAAGCGCGAGCACGCGCATTTGGTGGACGAGGATGGCACTCCTCTCGTGGCGATTATTACCGAGGAAGTGGCTTTCATCAAGGAAGTCAACGTTGTGGGAGACGCTCCCAAAGGGTGGTACGTTGACACAAGCACAACCCACCATGTTTGCGGCGACAAACAACTCTTTAAGAATTTCAAAGAGGCGGCGGGTGACCAGAAGCTTTACATGGGGAATAAAGCGACTGTGGACATCATGGGGGAAGGCGATGTGGTCTTGAAGTGGACTTCTGGCAAGGAGCTCACGTTGACCAAAGTTCTCTATGTTCCCGAGATTCGCAAGAATCTTGTCTCGGGATGGATGCTCAACAAGCACGGATTTCGCTTGGTGATTGAATCAGATAAATTTATTTTATCGAAAAATGGAATGTTTGTCGGCAAGGGTTATGCCGACAATGCTATGTTCACATTGAATGTAATTGTTGTCAAAAATTCTATGAATAAAATTGCAACTTCTATTTACATGATTGAGTCTTCAAATTCTAATTCTTGTGTTTGGCATGGTAGACTAGGACATGTAAATTTTAATTCAATTCGACATTTAATTAAATTAAATAGCATTCCATGTTTTAAAATCGATTCAAAATATAAATGCGAAACATGTGTTGAATCCAAACTAACGAGAAAGCCTTTCAAATCGGTTAAACGAATAACCGAACCCCTTGATTTAATCCACACCGATGTGTGCGATTTAAAAGCCGCTCCCACAAGAGGAGGAAATAAGTATTTCATCACGTTCATTGATGATAGTACTCGGCATTGCTATGTATACTTACTTAAAAGTAAGGATGAAGCAATAGACAAGTTTATCTTGTATAAAGATGAGGTTGAAAATCAACAAAAGCGGAGAATAAAAACTTTGCAAATTGATAGGGGTGGTGAATATGTTTCACCATTTGCGGAAATATGCGCAAAAAGTGGCATAATACATGAGTGTACCCCACCTTATTCTCCACAATCAAATGGCATTGCGGAACGAAAGAACCGTACATTAAAAGAGATGATGAATGCCATGTTGATTAGCTCGGGCATGAGCTATGACTTGTGGGGGGGGGAGGCTATTCTCTCGGCCAATTATATCTTGAATAAGATACCCCGCAAGAAAACGGACGTGACTCTGTATGAGTTATGGAAAGGTAAAAAACCTTCATACAAATACATTCGAGTGTGGGGGTGCCTTGCCAAAGTGACGGTTCCGCCACCAAAGGCACTAACGATAGGACCTAAAGCCGTGGATTGTATATTCATTGGATATGCACACCATAGTAATGTGCATAGGTTTCTTGTACATAAGTCCAAGAATCCCAATGTACATGAAGGCACTATTGTTGAGTAGAGGACCAACGATTTTTTCGAAAATGCGTTTCCCTGTTTAAGGATTACACATGCGATTTCATCAAGAGCGGTTGATGAAGCAAGTACATCAAGAGCGATTGATGATACTGTTCATGATGAGAGACATGAATGACCCGAAATTGAGGAAGGTGAGCTTAGACGAAGCAAAAGACCAAGCATTGAAAAATCCTTCGGTCCTGATTTCGTGAGCTACATGGTTGAGGGCGAGCCCAATACCTACTGCAAGGCGGTTACCTCCGCGGAATCACCTCAATGGAAAAAAGCAATTAAGAACGAGATAGATTCTATATTACAAAATCATACTTGGGAGTTAGTAGATCTTCCGCCGGGTTGTAAACCCCTTGGATATCATTGGATATTCAAAAGGAAGATGAAAGCCAATGAAAGTATTGATAAATACAAGGCCAGGTTAGTGATCAAAGGGTATAGACAAAAATAAGGTCTAGACTATTTTGATACTTACTCGCCGGTCACGCGAATAACTTCAATAAGGTTGGTTCTTGCAATCGCGGCCTTACGAAATTTGGAAATTTACCAAATGGATGTAAAAACCTCATTTCTAAATGGCGATTTAGATGAAGAGATTTACATGGAGCAACCCGAGGGTTTCTCCGCTCCAGGGAAAGAGGGCAAAGTATGTAAACTAGTCAAATCATTGTATGGTTTGAAGCAAGCTCCAAAACAATGGCACTTAAAGTTTGATCATGTCATGCTTGACAATGGTTTCAAAATAAATGAGTGTGCCAAATGTGTCTATGTGAAGGACACGCCAGGAGGTTATGTGATTTTATGTCTTTATGTAGATGATATGCTTATCATTGGAAGTAATGATACTATGATTAAATCTACAAAAGATATGTTGAAAGCGAGGTTTGACATGATAGACTTGGGTCTCGCGGACGTGATTCTTGGGGTTCAAATTACTAGAACCCAAAATGGTCTTATCTTGAGTCAATCTCACTATGTGGATAAAATTCTTAAGAAATTCAATAAGGATGACACGCGTTTCGTGCCAACTCCAATTGATACGACCCCCCATCTATCTAAAAATAGAGGCGATGGTGTTGCTCAGTTAGAGTACTCAAGAATTATTGGTGGTCTAATGTATCTTATGACATGTACACGACCCGATCTAGCTTATGCCGTGAGTAGGCTAACTAGTAATCCGAGTGTGGAACATTGGAAAAGTATAACACGGGTTCTAAGATA
This sequence comes from Bidens hawaiensis, assembly GCF_021521415.1. Lineage (NCBI taxonomy): Eukaryota > Viridiplantae > Streptophyta > Magnoliopsida > Asterales > Asteraceae > Bidens > Bidens hawaiensis. The sequence goes on along the minus strand of NW_027491069.1, from coordinate 337,643 downwards.
CTTAAGATATACAAGAGACTATGGACTCCATTATAATCGAGATCCAGCTGTGATTGAAGGATACGGTGATGCAAATTGGATTTCGTATATAAAAGATTCTAAATCAACAAGTCACCTGGTGGTTCAAGCAAATAGTGTCCGGGTTCAACACTTATTCATCCAAGGATTCTTATTAGTCGGTTTGAATTTATTATTTTCGTCATGAATTTATTATTTGAACCTATTTATTATCTTTTGGTCTTGAGTATGGTTGTTGGCTAAACCCTTTGACTGCCTAGGCTTGATAAACCTACTTTGATGTTTTGATTTGACTTGGGATTATTTATTGTTATGGTTTTTATGTTTTAGTAAAAGATTTATTTATATTAAATTGATGCATATGGATGCTTAGGATTGTTTGATGAGTTTTGTTCCATAGTTTTCCTTGATTATTATTTGTCATATGATAGGATTGCTATTAGGTCAATTACTTCGTGTTTTGATTATTTTATGGTTGATTTCATGATAAGATCATAGGAATAATATTGTCAAATAAACCTAAGTGTGCTGCTAACCTAAAATCTGTAAAGTGATAGGTTATTAATAGATCTTTATTATTTAATCTTGCTAGATTTAGTTCTTCGTAAGGAGTCCATCTAGGGTTGATTATTTATTATTGTCTATTAAATCAATTAAATATTTTAAATTGCCTTTGATTTCCGCGCTGTAAGGTAGGATTTCATTATAAAGGAACTAGATCATAATTAATTAGGTGACCGTAAGGGAACTTGATTTTTAATACTGGTATGCGTTAAAATTTATTAGAAACACCCATAGGTGTCTTCTTGAGAAGGGTCAGGGGTCATGTTCGGGTTTTCTTTTAAGTGTCTATTTTACGATCCCAGTCCATAACTAAATATTTTCCTGGGTTAAGTCATAACTGAAATTTAGGTATTCTAGCCTAGGTAGTTTTCTCATCACCATCTTATTTATAACAAACTTTTGCTTTCATTTAAATTACTTGTTTTCTTAACTAGTTTTTAATTATAGTATTAAATTAGTATTTTAAATAAAACCCCCCAAACAAAATATAAATTAATAAGCTGTGTGTAGTCGAGTCTAATTAGCTAATAAACGTAATTTAAAGAGTCTCGTTGATTTGATATCCGGACTTACTTAGCTTTACTAGAGTCGATCGGTTCACTTGCCGGTTAGTAGTTTAGTCGAGTTTTAGAGAGTCTAGAGTATTACTTAGTGTTTATTTTTAGTTAATTTAGTTAATAAATATTAAACTACTTCAAGCACATCAGGCTACGTTAATTTATGGAAGATATTCCAATATGGCCAAAACCTTTGTCGGCTATTTGCATACATTGTGACAGTCAATCATCGATTGGTAGAGCCCATAGCGTGATGTACAACGGCAAATCAAGGCATATTCAACGTAGACATAACACGGTATGACAACTACTCACAACGGGCGTTATCAGGATTGACTATGTGAAGTCAAAAGATAACATTGCAGACCCGTTAACCAAAGGCTTAAGCAAAGAGTTAGTTAACAAGTCGTCAAAAGGAATGGGACTAAAGCCCATGGGAAAAGGGGACATGAGGGAAACCTAACTTAGTTGACTGGAGATCCCAAGATCTAGGTTCAATAGGACAACTTAATCATGAAACCAAGGGTGGTCACTGTGGGGGAGTACCCCAAACCAAACTAAAGGGCGTTGCGTGCGCGCGCATCCTAGTCCATTCCAATCAGTGACACATGTTGTAAGGATAAGCATAATAAAGGTTAATGATTTGTGGAAATCAACAAACCCATTACTTTTAATGATTCCAACGAGAATCACCTATGTGAGAGAGAACTAGGGTCCCAAATAGATTTTGGGGCAAAAATCCTAGAGCTCTCGCAGAACCAGGCAAGTGTTCCAGGACCATAGTAGGACACGACAGTGAGGGGTTGGCCAGACCAGGGAGAGTGTTGTGTGAAGTGTATTGTCGTCTACATAAATGGGGGTATGTTCAAAGACATCGTGTCTACACACCGCTAGGAGACTAAGTATGCTTCACAAAGGAAGGTTCAAAGGGTAACACCTACCTATCCTGCAATGCTCAACCGTTGAATTGAATCTAAGAAACTTGCATGTATGGATTAATCTCAATGTGAAAATGAACCCCCAGAAATTTCTAGCTTCCTAGCTTCACACAACTCACATATTATATATATACATATAACCCCCAGATTCATTCAATTCATACACGAATAATTACCTTTACCTGCATAAACAAACGCATTCTCTTGTTCACCGATTTCCGAACAGCAAAAATGGGGATATCGAAGCCACAAAGAACCACTTTCTTAATGCTAACAACAACGATGGCGTTGATGATGATTGGGTTAACTCCCACAAAAACAGACGCTCTAGTCCCTTACATTAACAGGCCTCTATGGGACATGATGACCGAAGACCCGTTCAAGATCCTCGAACAAAACCCACTCAGCATCGCAAAGGACCTCGGGGCATCTCCCTGGACGTCCCCGGGATGAAGAGAGAGGACATCAAGATCGAGGTCGAAGACAACCGCCTGTTGCGAGTCAGCGGGGGAAGCAGGTGAAGGTGAGGGGTGACATTAAGTGGCACCGGGCGGAGAGGACGAGTGGCAAGTTCTGGAGGCAGTTCAGGCTGCCGGCGAACGCAAGATAATGGCGCACCTTGAAGACGGTGTGTTGAAGATCAAGGTGCCCAAGTTGGCTCAGGTGAAGAAGCAATCCAAGATTATTGATATTCATATGATGGGCCAAGGGCCCTCTGCTGCTGCTGCTGGTGAGGATATTAAACCAACCAACGCTGCTGCTTGAGCTTAACCATAACATGATTGTTTTTATGTTGCATTATGGAATGTGAATAATGAATGATGTGTGATTATAATCGTAGTCCAAAATAAATGTACAAGTTAATGAAATAAACTAAAAGATTTTGTAATAAAGATTAGTGTTTTGCTTACTTATTATGGTTTATTAATCTAGATTGTTTATGGTGCATTGGTTTTTGGTTTGATTGTTTTTTATTAAAATCAATTGGCCTGGTATTACCAACTCATGTCTCCATTTAATATTATATTATGAAATTTTTAAAACTTTAGATAATTTGTCATGCTTTTAATGCTTGTCCACCAATTTGTTGTTTAGCACTTTGAGAACATAACACATGTAATTTTTATTTATTTTTTTCTTAACAGTTTTAAAGTGGCCACTAACTTAATGCTTGACTTCAAATACGTTGACCAATGACGATTACATTAGATTTGTATTCTCCCGGAAGTTCTTCGTTTTTTTTCTTTTTTGTTCAATATCACACAACTACGTTCTTAGTAACCGCAAAGTTATCTTCTACCAACTACGTTTTTGTTCAGAATGTTACATTACAATAGTGGTGGTGGGCGTTTTGCATAAATCAATGTAGTCCATTCAAGGTGACATTAGCTCATGTTTCAGACGACGGCTGTGGGCCTGTGGTGGAATCACAAGCTTTAATAGAAATCATAGGGATATCACATGAAACCAAAAAGGTTATGTCACCCAAAAAGATAATATTTTCATCATTATTAGACCTTCTTACTGTAAGGAGGTGGAAATCTATTATGGAGGTCTGGGTATCAAATCCTGGCACCATCTGTTTTACTATGAGACACGTGATTTACCTCCCTCATGTTGGTCGTGAAACCGGTTGGCGTACGCCATTTTTTATTAGACCGTATTGTAACATGTCTAACCAAGTACGACTTAATTAATGGTTGTGGTGACATTACATTTGGCACTGAACTTAATTCTAATCTTTTGGCTTTATTAAGCTAGATATCCCCAAAAGTTATAGACATGTTACATATGTTCATAAATCAATTGCAAAAATTTAAAGTTGATGTTAAAGGAAGGGATGCATAAGGATAACTTTGTATTCTTTTAAGCATCTGAACAAATCCATGATTTCTTAGATCGAACGACAAACTCCTTACTCTTCCTCCTGAGACTTAAACTATGATTTTTGTTAGTTTTATTCTAGACATAATAACTCTATATTGCATTAAGCAATATTTTTACTTGATAGTTAAACTCGGTTATGTAAAAACATAAACGTTATACATAGTAGCATATAAACGTCCATTTTTATTGACTTCTCCAATAAATTAACTCTAAAACACCTATAATTTCATGTTAAAGTAAAAATAAATTAATTATTTGAAAATCGAAAGCTTGGTCTCGGCGGGGCTCGAACCCACGACCTTCGGCTCATAAGACCAACATTCTAACCAACTGAGCTACGAGACCATTGATAACATTTAAAATGTCAATTTAATATTATTAACCAACTCCATATTTCCAGGATAAAAGTATAATAATTTCCTGAATATCATGAAACGATTACACAATGATGTCATTTTTTTAATTATACAATTTTTCAGAAACAATATCTATTATGATTTATGCCTTTACACATTGAATATATTATAACAATATATTAAAAAGCAGTATATTCAAAAGTTAATGCTCAAAGAATATGCCTCACATATGCTCTACCATTAACTCAAAAGGCTTATTTTTTATGTCCAAACAGTTCATGGTCACTTTTAGACTCTTTTTATTCACATATTCTAGTTTTATGATTGTCGCATACATGAAGCTCAAACGGAGTTCAGCATAAGGACCACCACCTGTGGTGGCGGCTCAAAGCAGAGGAAGGTGGTGGTGGTGGTGGTGATGACGATGGCAGTGGTGGTGAAGTAGTGAAACTGTTTTAAATAGTGGGCAACTACACAAGCTTTGGCAAGATACAAGAAAAGCTATTTTCTGTTTCTTTTGAAAATAAGTTGAGAAATTTATTGGTATGAATATTTTGATGTAAGTGGTGTAATTGAAACCTAATGTAACGGCTTTTAGAAGTTTTTGCCATGTATTGTTATACGATCATTTTTTTTTTGTATTGCATACGACGGTTGTTTTAAAATATTGCACTTTTATGTAGCACACTTGTCCCATAGAAAACATGAAAGAAGATAACAAAACAAAGCAGCTCCCGAAAATCATATCATTTGTTTCATTAGGTGATTTTTCAATATAACATTTGAAATGTAGTAATACAATGATAAGTTGTTGATATTTTTTTTTTAAAGTAATACAATCATAATTAGTTCTTCGTTTGGCGGGCTGTTATCAAAGTTACAACAAGAAAAACATTAGCAAAACAGGTGTGCAGGTGTATAATTGTCGTGTGGTATTGGAATCCATAAACCATTTACCATTGCAGAATAAACTTGGGTATTGATCTCTAAATGGTGTCATTTACCATTTGAAGAAACGTGGATCGACTCACTGGTAGACGATCTACTTTCCTCGGGTGTGATTATGCTATTTCACCGATGGTTCTCTGGGATCTGGGTTCTTCCACCTACAAAATGAACAGCACCGTAAACTTACCCCTCAGAAAGGGACAGAGGGGTCCTCTTTGGGGTAACCCTCCGGTGTGAGAATAAGAATTTGTAAGAGAAGATAATAATATGAGAGTAAGGAAATTGAAGTGTATTGCTTGATATAGCTGAATACTCTGTAATTGAGTGTGTCTCTCCTTGTGGAGTTGATGTGGTATTTATAGTGCTAGGGTTTCCACTGATTGGGCTCAGACCCAGTTAGGGCCTTGTTGGCCTCCTCCAATTGCTTTGCGCCACGTGTCCTTGGGACACCTGGTGCTTCTTCATTGGTTATAATCACGTGGTTGCACATGGGTTTTGCTGAGTTGTCCACCTTTCATTGGCAGCTGTCAACATCAGCATATTCTTATTCCTTAAAAAGATACCTTCTGGAAGGTTGTCTGACGTGCACAATCAAGGTTGCCCTAATCCTGATTTGGATAAGGACGAGGTTGAGTATGTGCATGTGTGATACGCGCCTATCCTGAGGATGCGCGAGGTCTTCTCTTTATTCTCACGCGCAGATGTTTCATGCGCAGATGTGATATGCACAAGCATGTGATATGCGCCACGCGCGGATGCGCCATGCGCAGATGTGATATGCGTGAGCATGTGATACGCGTGAGCATATGTGATGCGTGAGCATATGTGATGCCTGAGCATGTGATGCATGAGCATATGTGATATGCGTGAGCATATGTTATATGCGCCATGCGCATAGGTTTTGGCTTTGTGCCTTCATAATGTCTTGATTTCAAGCCTCTTGTCTATATCTTGTGGGTTGACCCGCCTCGCTCGGTGTTGAGGCGGGTACATACCTCTTCAAGCCCCCCAGTCTAATGTGTGTCTTGTCTCGCGCGAGCGAGGTAAGATAGATATTAGACTTGATAGTTTGCTCCTTTAATATGGTTTGTCTTTTCTTCTTGTTACTCATCGGTGCGCGAAATTCTATCCTTTTGGTTGAAAACGAATCGTCCCTGTACGTGGTTGGTTGTTGCTGACATGCGTCAATGATGGAGACGTGTCAGACCTTTCGTGTGCTCGAGGTGCTACAATTGCCTTTCATGTCCCCTCACATAGTGTCAGGAACACGTGTCGCGCTCGCGTTGGTCCGTACCTGCGAGTGGTGGCGCGTGAACTATGGCAGCACCTGTATCGTTTCTTTTCGTGTCCCCTCACACAGTGTCAGGGACACGTGTCGCGCTCGCGTTGGCTTACACCTGCGAGTGGGGGCGCGTGAAGTCCGATCAGTACCAAATTTTCTCTCTCCTGGGCCTATAAAAGCAAGCCCTTAGAGTTTGAATCCTTCATCTTCCTTGTTGTTTATTCAGAGCTCTTTTCTTTCTTTCATTCTATTCCGATTAACTGTCTTCTGCTTCCAGACCTCTGTTCTTCAGAAGCATCCTTTGTCCGATTTTATAGTTGTATGTCTGATAACTCAGACAACACAACCTCCCCTATCCATCGCCGTGTGAAATCGTTAGTGATGTCTACGTTGAAGAAGACCGGCAAGGGGAAGAGGGCTGCTGAGGCCTCATCGGAGGAGGTAGGGAGGACTAAGGCAGTGAAGAAGTGGGATGAGATCCCCTGCAAACTGAGGCAGTCCGATTTTGACAGCCTTATTGCCTCTCAGGGTTTTCTCCCTGAGTATGGCTGCGTGCTGCCGGCGGCCGGGCAAATGGCGGCCGACCCGCCCACCAGCTATATATCCCTCTATTGCCATTTTTTCACCCACTGCAACCTTCGTCTCCCGATGACAAGGTTTGTGGGTGCGCTGCTTAAGTTTTATGGGATTCATATATCCCAAGTCCATCCGTTTGGACTTGTGCGCATGACTCACTTTGAGTTCATGTGCAAATCTCAGCGCGAGGAGCCCACCCCTCGGCGCTTTCAGTTTTTTTATAAGCCCAAGATCCAAGATTCTTGGTTCTCATTTATTCCTCGCAGTCAGAAGGTCAAGTGCTGCACTGTTTCATTCAAGAGCCTTCATGACTGGTCTGAGAGGTTTTTCTATATCAGGGCTGGTGTGATCCCCATCCGCATGACCATGCGCGCGATCTCTTCTGCGCCTGCGGATGTGGGTGTCTTCAAGAACCCAACTGGCGCCTGGGTAAAAAAGTTGACTGCCGAACCATCCCCCGCCAAGAACATTTGCGAGGAGGCGCTGGTGGGGGTTGGTATGAGCAGGAGGTGGGCGGACAGCGCGACTGAGCCCGTTATCCAAGTTGACGGCTTGTGTAAGTTAATCTCATTGCCTTACTTCTGCGCGAATATAATTCGTTTTGCTGATATCATTTGACTTGTTTTGTGCAGTCACCAAGGAGTATGTCCACGCCGCCTATGATGAGCATATGGAGGGTGGCTCCGTCGCGCTGGGCGCTGGGGAGGTTGGCTTCCCCGATCGCTTTGATGACATGTTCATCCCTGTTGATCTGGGATTTCTCTTTGACAGCGATGCGCCTGGTAAGCCTTTGTACTTATGCTTATGCTTTTATAATACCAGATTTGGCTAACCTTTCTGTTGCGTGTATTGTAGACGCGCTTGAGAACTACGAGCTGGAGCTCGCGGAAGAGGAGGAGGAGGAGGAGGCGCCCCAACTAAAGCGTAAGGCTAAAGGGAAAACTGGCGCAGGGGCCAGTAAGAAACAGAAGAAAGATGATGCCCCTGTTGTTCAGGATCCTCCTATTCAGGCGAAGGGACTTGAGAAAACCCAGGTGTTTACCACCAAGTTTTCCTTGTCTTCCCTGCCTCAAAAAGTGGGCAGACCTCCTGTCCACACGAGGTATGGTGCCACTACCTCCTCCCTTCGCGCGGCGGAAAAGGGGAGCGGCGTTGCGCCTGCCGTTTCCTCTCCAACAGGTATACTTTGCTTATCCTTTATGGTTCTATGAGCGCGATTCTGATAGAATTACTAATGAATTCTTGCTCACTTAAATGTTTGTAGAGTCGGCGACCTTGGTGGACCAACCTCAGGCGCAACAAGGTGCCGAGCCTGCGCCGGAGGTCGCTTCGAAGTCCCCTGTTTTACCCTCAAAAAAGGAGAGAATGGACTTCATGGCGATGTTTGCCTCGAGAACGGAGTTGCGCCAAGGTATGTATTGCGCTTTTATTTTCTGACTTTTTTCTTTTAGATCAAGTCATGAACCATTTCTTGTTGTTGATTTTTTCATAGGAGTCATTGCTGGCGTACAAGCTGCTGGCGGCACTCTTGGCGCCAGTGCCAGCGCCGTTGGTTCTGCTCCTGCTCCTGCGAGCACTGAATCTCCCCTCATCGGGATTACTAAAGAGCAGGAGGCCGTTTTACGCGCCGACCTGGCGGCGTCGAGACCTCCCTCACCTCCTCCTGCGCACAGCCCTCCTCGCGAGACTGATTTTGGTTCTAGGTCGCAGGAGAAAAGGCCTGTTTCAGAGGAGGATGAGGAGTTTGAAGTTGAAGACTCCGACGGCGGCCGCGCCAGCCCTGCAGCGCCACGAGATTTTCCGGCGCAGTCTTCTCGTGGGGCTGGCGCTGACTTTTCTGCTTCATCCCCGCAGGTATAGGTTCTTTTTTGCTCCGCTGTGCGGACTTCCATATTAGTGTTTTGATGACTTAGGTCATTACTTTGTGTTTGCAGGAAGCCGATCACATTTACCGCCCGAGATGGAATATTACTGAGGACAGCTCATTTCAGTCCATGGGTGTGTGTGCGGACTTCTGGGCTCATTCTGTGCCTCCAGCTGAAAGGAGGTTTCAGGAGGGCCGCGCTCGCGATGACTTGCTCAACGATCATCTGTTTGCTGGGTCGGCTTTCTTTGCTGCCTCCCAAGAGCTTCGCTATGATTACGTAAAGGTACGTGATGCTCTTGCGGAAGCCAAGCAAGAGGCTAAAGTGTCTGCTTGGCATCTTTCTGATGCTCGAGAGAGAGCTGAGAAGCTCCAAGCAGAGCTCAGTGAGAACAGAGCAAGTGCCAACACCGCCTTCGTGAAGTGCGGTCATGAGCTACAGGCTGCGCGGGAGAAGCTACAGGCGGCCGAGGCGGACGCGGCCAAGTACGCGCGTAGAGTGCGCGACTTGGAGCTGGACGCGGAGGCGCGTGACCAAGCTCTTGTCCAGTCTATAACTGACAAATCATCACTGGAGAGTGAGGTTGCGCGCCTGAAGAAGGAGCTGGTGGCCGCGCAGGCCGAGAAAGATGAAGCCTTGGCGACGGCAGCGTCTAGCCAGGAAGCACTTGACCTTGCGCGAGCGGAAAAGGAAGAAACCTTGGCGGCAGCAGCGTCCGACAAAGAGGAGCTGAAACAGACTAAGGAAACTGTTGAGTTGTTAAACTCTCAGATTCCTGCTCTTGAGACGTCTGTTGCTTCCCTCGCGCAGGATCGCCAATGGCTAATCTCACAGGGTATGACTCGTTGCGCTTACGCGATGAAATACTCAGACGAGTTTCAGGCCCTTGTGATGGATTGCAACGCTGCCGCGCGCTTGGTGGGTCGAGCTGAAGGGTTTAAGGATGGCTATGAATATGGCATGCTGAAGAAGAACCCATCCGACTACCCTTATCAGAGCGACGTTGCCTGCGCGGACATGGCCGAGATGGGGGAGAAGTATTTGAATACTCCCATTCCCATCCTTGCGCAGGTATTTTAACCTTAATGAGATTACCTTGACTTATTTTCCAAGTCTTTTTTTTTTTGTACTCATATTTTTCCATATGATTTGCAGATATTCGCGCTTGCTGACCAGCCCGACCTCGGCGCCCTAAAGAAATTACTTGACGAGTGCGAAGGGGCTGGTGGCGGCGATGATGGCGCGGGGAATGCTGCTCCTGCTAGCGGCTCTGGCGTGGCCAAAGGATCTGCTCCTGACACTATTGTGATAGAAGACTCCATTCAGGATGAACAACTTGACTATGGTCAGTTTGGAGATGACGAGGAGCGAGCTGCGCCAGATGCTGAAGGCGGTGATGAGGATGATGAAGAGGCTGAAGTCGACGTGGAGACCTGAGAAGCCCTTCATGTTTTTTTTTTTTTTTTTTTTATTTGTAGTTTGTATCTCATCTTGTAAACTTGTAAATTTCAATGCTTTGGAATGAAATTTTGTTTTTCCCTTCTCCGTATCTTGCGCATTCCCCATTCATCTCTTTATATTGCATGTTTGCTTGTTGAATATAAGATATGCTTGCACGTTGAAATAAGAACAAGGTTGTAAGGAAATTATTATACTTAATCCTTGTCATATTGTAAGTGATTTTTCCATATCTTGATTATGTTGACACGTGCCTTGGCGTTTTCATTATTCCTCTTTTGCGCGGCGTTATCTCGCATTTATTATATGGAATTATGAGTTTTCTAGCCTTTACGTGTCAGTATGTGTTACTCAGATATCCATTACAATTTCATGCGCGACCTCGACCTGAGACCTTAACAACTATGTTTTGGCATTTGCTTTGCCTTAGTTGTGCTTAGGTATTTTTATGGTCAGGCTGCGCAGTATGTAGGATGGATGTTATGAGTGGTTTGAGCTAAGGCTCACATTATTGGGCTAAGGCCCTGAGCTAAGGCTCATATTATTGGGCTAAGGCCCTGACGTTTTAGAGTTAAGACTCGTTAACGCGTTTGAGCTTGAAGCTCGCGCATGTATGTTTTACTTCGTTTTATTTTGTTTTGATGTCAATACAATGTTGTCATATTGCTCAAAATTAATAAAGGGAAGTGTGAAACATGTATGCAAAAGGTAATAGAATCCACATTAAGAGAAGATAGCGCGTATCATTATTCATAATGGCTTAAAGAGCCTTGATTACAACTTTGACAATTTTTACATGAAACATTTTCTAAGTTGTGCCGCGTTCCATGCGCGCGGGATCTTCTTTCCATTCAAATCTTTAAAGCGTATGCGCCTTTTCCCAATTCTTCCGAGACTTGATAAGGTCCCTCCCAATTGGGGGACATCTTTCCCGGGGGTATCGCGCGGCTAGCTTCATTGTTTCGAAGGACAAAATCATTCTTCTTGAAGCGGCATTCTTTTACGCGCTGATTGTAATATTTTTGCAGTTTTTTCTTGTACTTGGCTTCACTGATGATAGCCGCCTCTCTGCGCCCTTCAAGTAAGTTGAGATCCAACCTCCTTTCGCGCTCGTTGTCAATCTTGTTCATCATGAGCACTCTATGGGATGGGCATCCAACTTCTGCTGGAATCATAGCCTCCGTTCCATAGGTTAGGCTGAACGGGGATTTGCCATTGCTGGTTTTGCTTAATGTCCTGTGTGCCCACAGGACATTAGGTAGCTCTTCGACCCAAGAATGGGATTCTCCCTCCAACCTTTTCTTCAGCCCATTTAACAAGCTTTGATTCACGCGCTCCACTTGGCCATTCCCCTGAGGGTGGTATACCGAAGTGAAGATTTGGTTGATGCGCAATTCCTTGAGCCAGCTGGATATCTTCTTGTCAGTGAATTGTTTGCCATTGTCGCTCACAGTTTCCATGGGAAGGCCAAAACGGCATATGATGTGGCTCCAAATAAACTGCTTCATCGCTTCGGCTGTGATTTTTGCTAATGGCTTGGCTTCGACCCATTTTGTGAAATAGTCTACTGCCACTACCAAAAATTTTACTCGCCCTTGCGCTTGCGGTAGGGGACCCACAATGTCGATTGCCCATTTGTGGAAAGGCCATGCGGAGGTCACCGGAATCAAGTTGTTCTTTGGCCGCATGGTGTTTGGCGCATAGCTCTGACATGCTTTGCATTTTTGGATCTCTTTTAGAGCGTCCAAGTACATGCCTGGCCAATAGTAACCTGCGCTCATTGCCTTGGCAACCACCATGCGCGGGCCAGCATGTATTCCACAAATTCCTTCGTGTATCTCTCTGATTACATAGCTTGCTTCCTCAGCATCTAGGCATTTCATGAGCGGTCCAAGATAAGAGCATCGATATAATGTACCATCAAGCAGTTCATAGTTCTGCGATTTGTGCCTTATCTTCCTCGCCTGTGCGCGATTGTCCGGTACCTTTCCCTCCTTCAAGAATTCCATTATTGGAGTTATCCATGATGAAGGGGTTGTATGAGTTACAAGGACAGACTTCGCTACCACCGACGGGTTGCTCATTACTTCTACCCTGACATCTTTGCCAAAGTGGTCGAAGCTGGTTGATGCCATCTTGCTCAGCGCGTCAGCAGATTTGTTTTCACTGCGCGGAATATGAATGATTCTGAAGCAGTCAAATTGCTCGATGAGCTTTTTCGCCTGCTCTAGATATAGAGGCATGGTGTTCTCCTTGGCATCATAAAGGCCATTGACCTGTGCTGCTACCAAGTATGAATCAACATGGGCCTCTAGCTTTTTAACTCCGAATTTGTGCGCGATGCGCAGGCCAGCCAGCAGGGCTTCATACTCAGCCTCGTTGTTGGTGCTCTTGAAGTCCAACCTGATGGCGTAAGTATATTCATGATTCTCTGGATCCACCAGTTTGAGGCCTGCGCCGGACCCCTCGTTGTTCGAAGCTCCGTCAGTGAACAATCTCCAAACATTTTCTTCATCATTGGCTCGCGGAGGGTCTACCTCGCGCTGAGCCTCTTCAAGTTTTCCTTCTGGAATTTCCGCGATGAAATCAGCTAAGACTTGTCCTTTTATTGCTGGACGGGGCTTATAGGCGATCGTGTGTTCTCCTAATTCCAGCGCCCATTTTGTCAGCCTTCCTGAGAGCGCGGGACGCCGCAAGACTTGCTGGATGTTGTAACCAGTCAGAACTTCAATGGGATGACCATTGAAATATCTATGCAGCTTGCGCGACGCGTGTGTTAGTGACAAAACTAACTTTTCCATGATGGAGTAGCGTGTCTCACGATCTGTCAGCACCCGACTCACATAGTATATTGGCGTTTGGATTCCCTTGCGATCCACCAACAATACTGCGCCGATGGCGCGCTCTCCTGCTGATAAGTACAATGTCAAGATTTCACCAGGAAGTGGAGCTGTGAGCGCGGGCAAATTTATCAAACACTCTTTTATCTCACTGAAAGCTTGCTCGGCCTCAGGAGTCCATTTGAATTGGCTTTTCTTTAAGCAATTTCTCAATGTGTTGACAAATGGGGTAGATTTGCTTGCATGGTTCGCTAGGAACCTGTTGATTGATAACAATCTACCATTCAGCTTCTGAACTTCTTTCATGGTGGATGGCGAGGGCATGTCAAGGATGGCCTCCACCTTCTCAGGGTTCACCTTAAAACCATCCTTGGTGACATTACACCTAGAAATTTTCCCTCTTGTACGCCGAAAGTGCATTTGCTCGGATTGAGCTTCATGTTAACTTCCGTTAGGCGCCCAAGGGTTTCTTCGATGTCTTTGAGCATTTGTTTTTCCTCCCTACTTTTGATCACCAAATCATCCACATAGACTTCTAGGTTTCTTCCAATTTGCTCGCTGAAAACGGCATCCATAAGTCTTTGGTAGGTGGCTCCCGCATTCTTCAAACCAAAGGGCATTTTTGTGTAACAGAAAACACCCTTGTCGGTTCTGAAGGCGGTCTTGTCCTCATCTTGTGGTGCCATTTGAATCTGGTGATAGCCCTTGTAGGCATCCAGGAAACATTTTAGCTTGAATGGCGCCACGGAGTCCACCTTTGCGTCGATGTTTGGGAGGGGGTAACAATCTTTTGGGCATGCTTTGTTGAGGTCTTTGAAGTCAATGCACATCCTCCATGACCCGTTACTTTTCTTTACCATCACAGGATTGGCTACCCATGTCTAGTATCGTATCGGGCGGATGATGTTTGCGCGCAATAGATCCTCAACCTGTTCATTCATGGCCCTCGCCTTCTCATCCCCCATGACTCTCTTCTTTTGAGCAATTGGCTCTACAGATTTAAAGGTGTTGAGAGAATGTTGCGCCAGGTCTCGCGGAACCCCAGTCATATCAGAGTGTTGCCACGCGAAGACCGACATATATGCTGTGAGCAATCTTTTCATTCTCAACCTCGTGTCGTCTGATATCGTAGCGCCAATTGTAATTGTTTGCTCTGGGAATTTTGGGTTCAGAATCCATTCCTCTGGCGCGTTGTCTGCCATTGGAAGTTTCATTCTCCCTTCCCGCGGAGTACTTGTCACTGCACACAAATGATCTCGGTATACAAAAGTTACACCTGTTGGTGTTGGGAACCCCAACGCGCCGTGCGCTGGCGACGGTATTGCGTTAAATTGGGCAATCGTTCCTCTACCCAAGATCATATTGTGGCAAGAAGTGGTGGGCAAGACCAAGAAGTTGACAACTTCGGCTCGCTTGTGTTTCTCATCCCCCATAGTTAGTTCAAATTGTATTTGACCTAGGGGATGAATGATTTCATTTGAAACACCAGAGATTGGTGCATTCACAATTTCAAGCCTTGCTTGGTCTGCCGGATCCAGTTTTCTGAAACATTGCTCATACATGATGTCTGATTCGCTGCCAGTGTCTACCAGGACTTTTGACACTTCATAATGAGCAATATGTGTAGTGATGACAAGAGGACTGCTGATAGAAGGGCCTCCCCTGATTCTTGGGAAGATTACTTGTTGCTCGCGCCAATCTCCTTGGATTTGCGCGCTTCTCTTTCTTGATCTTTGCCCTTGATTTCCCCCCTCGGCTACACAGATTCTTTTGAACTTTTTGCTGGCAGAGGCTCCTTCTGGTTGTTCATTTTCTGGTCTTGAGTTTTTCACCAGGTGAGCCAGTTTGCCTGATTTCACATCTTTTTCAATTGCATCCTTCAAGTGGTGGCATGCATCAGTGTTGTGTCCTGTGGACTTGTGAAACTCACAGTACTTGCCACTGTTTGATGGTCCCTTGTAGTGTAGTGGCTTGGGGCTTTTGAACTGGACATTCTCAGTGCTTAACACTTGTGAAGGCGTTTTAGTGAGGGGAGTCCATATTCTTGGCAGAGGTCTACTAGGATCTCTGCCGCCTTCCCTCTTATCACCTTCCCCGCGATTACGAATGCCTTTTTGGGGCTGAGGTGAGCTTGGTTGCGCCTGCTTTTCTGCGGGAGAAAAACTGGTTGGTTGCAACCTGGACCATACAGTGTTCTGTTTGCCCCTTCTTTCGTTGCTGCGCGGTGCCTCTGCTTGATGCCCTCTTTCTCTCGCTCTATCTTGGGCAATTTGTTTTTCATTTCTCGCGAAGACTCGCGATGCTTCCATTAGCTTGGCCCAAGTGGTGGGCATGCCATCTCTGCTTATGAGAGCTCGGCGGAGTTGGTCACTGCGCGCGCCTTGTATAAAGGCCACGCGCAATAGTTGCTCAGTGATACCTCCGATTGCCAGAGACTCCTGATTGAAACGAGTGATGTAGTCTTCAATCGTTTCATCATTCATGCGCACGCAGTGCATGATGTCATCAGGGTCGCGCGTGTGTCTGCGCTGTTGTACGAAGTGAGCTTGGAACTTTTCCAATAGTTCCTCGAACCCATCGATTTGCCCAATTGGCAAGCTTTCGAACCAGACACGCGCCGCGCCCGTGAGGCAGCGAGCAAACATGTGACACCATGTTGGCATCGTCCAGCTTTCTAGGTTTCCAGTGTTGTAAAAACCTTGTAAGAAATCGTCTGGATCTGTTGTGCCGTCATATTTGCCCAAACCACTTGGCATCTTGGTTTTGTGCTGAATGGGGGCCTTCGCGATGCGCTCAGTGAATTTTGAATGTTTCACCAAGATGGCTGGCCTGTACGGTGTGGTTACGTCCACTTGCCCTCTCACTGGTGGGCTGTACGGTGTGTGCAGATCCAGATCGGCTCTGGCTCCAGGCGCCATGTTCATGTGCGCGCGGAGCTGTGAGCCTCCTGCATGAGTATCTCGCGTCTTCCTGACGCTGTGCACTTCTTCATCACTAAACTCAGCGTGTTCAGTGTGAACAGAGTGACCCTCTTCCGGCGCGCGCGCCCTTTTTGTTCCTTGAATTGCTTGCTTGTCAAACGCTAGCCTTTGTGTTAAGTCGGCTAACTTTTTCTGTTTGACCATCTCATTGTACTTGTCCATTAGACGTCGTTGCTCGTTTATGAGCCATTCTTTAGGGTCATTGGTTTCATCTTCTGGACCCATTGGTCCTTTTTGTTTCGCGCCGGTAAGATTTTGTAACGTGAGATCGTCTGGAGGAGTTTCAGTCTGGCCATGAGGAGTTGTGATGAAGGGACGGTTACTGGTGGTGCGCGTAGAATCACGCGGCACTCTCAGAAACTGCTGTCCCTCATTAACATCCTCACGTTCAATATCCTCCAGAACTTGATCGACATTACGAACGCCAGAAACCATGGTGAGAATTTGTTTTTTTTTTTTTTTAGAGATCTGATGAGATCTTGTTGCCGTTGTAACAGTGGATGGCGCCAATGAAGAAACGTGGATCGACTCACTGGTAGACGATCTACTTTCCTCGGGTGTGATTATGCTATTTCACCGATGGTTCTCTGGGATCTGGGTTCTTCCACCTACAAAATGAACAGCACCGTAAACTTACCCCTCAGAAAGGGACAGAGGGGTCCTCTTTGGGGTAACCCTCCGGTGTGAGAATAAGAATTTGTAAGAGAAGATAATAATATGAGAGTAAGGAAATTGAAGTGTATTGCTTGATATAGCTGAATACTCTGTAATTGAGTGTGTCTCTCCTTGTGGAGTTGATGTGGTATTTATAGTGCTAGGGTTTCCACTGATTGGGCTCAGACCCAGTTAGGGCCTTGTTGGCCTCCTCCAATTGCTTTGCGCCACGTGTCCTTGGGACACCTGGTGCTTCTTCATTGGTTATAATCACGTGGTTGCACATGGGTTTTGCTGAGTTGTCCACCTTTCATTGGCAGCTGTCAACATCAGCATATTCTTATTCCTTAAAAAGATACCTTCTGGAAGGTTGTCTGACGTGCACAATCAAGGTTGCCCTAATCCTGATTTGGATAAGGACGAGGTTGATTATGTGCATGTGTGATACGCGCCTATCCTGAGGATGCGCGAGGTCTTCTCTTTATTCTCACGCGCAGATGTTTCATGCGCAGATGTGATATGCACAAGCATGTGATATGCGCCACGCGCGGATGCGCCACGCGCAGATGTGATACGCGTGAGCATGTGATACGCGTGAGCATGTGATACGCGTGAGCATATGTGATGCCTGAGCATGTGATGCATGAGCATATGTGATATGCGTGAGCATATGTTATATGCGCCATGCGCATAGGTTTTGGCTTTGTGCCTTCATAATGTCTTGATTTCAAGCCTCTTGTCTATATCTTGTGGGTTGACCCGCCTCGCTCGGTGTTGAGGCGGGTACATACCTCTTCACCATTAATCTAATTATCTTGAATCACTGAATTGGTCCACACTCCCAATGCTAACAGAAGCTCAATGTCGGCTAGGAGAGTAACGCGGTCTATCTTGATGTCAACAAAATGGGTTCCCAGGAATACACAAAAAATGAGAAAATTTAACAGTAAATGCCAATCCCTGGAGGTAACCATGGAAGCAGTGAAGGGGAATACATTCTTGTAGTGCAAATATAGAGTCGATACGCAATTATTAGAACAGAACTCATTGTGTAATTTTGATTCTCGGGCGGGCCTGGTACATTTAGCATTGGGTAATATCTATCAACAAAATCAGCTAAATATAATGAATTATACGACTTTGAGAGATGCTTCATTTCATTATCTTAATACGTAACACAAAAACATAACATCTTAAATTAAAATTCAGGTAAAAAAAACGCATAATATACCAATCCAGAAACCTAAACCCAAAATGGCAACAAAAACATAACAAGTCAATACAAAACCATGATCGCCATCAGCATAACAATAAACCGTTACCAAAAAAAATCCCAAAAATCTCAGTAGAAGAAACTGAGCACTTTGCCACCAACATTCTTCCTTCTTGCTTCTTCATCATCCATGATTCCAGCTGATGTGGTTAGCGCAATGTAACCAAACTGCAGATGTTCGTTTTAATTGTAAACTTATTATTACCTTGACACCAACATCAAATATTATTATTAGCATAAACATAAATAACCTGTCTTGAAGGAAGAAGCCTTGCGGTCCAAGGTTCAATTTCCTTGACACCAACATCAAAACGAGGACTGATGACCCCACATTTGTTCAAACGTCCATTCAACTCGACCACAATCTTACCGGATCTGTGGTCATCAACGTACTCAAACTCACCAATATAGCCTGCAGAGTTGGATTCAGAAACACATTATTTAGCAGCTTGCTCTTAATGAGTGTATACATAAAGAATGATCATACCGTGCTTTTGCATAACCATAAGAAACTTGATGATAACTTTTGAAGATGGTCTAATCATGACTTGTCTTTTCCCCCTCTTTTCAGCAGTGTACATGCTCTTGAGAGCATCGTTTAGGACGCTAGCTCTCATGTTTACAAATTCAAGATACTGTAAAAAACGAATAATAAAAAAATGTCACAAACATTTAGTTTAGTTGTTTAATCTTGCACTTTAAAATGCTTAGTCCTTGGCAGGCTTCAACAAGACTCACAGATTATAAATGCCAAGTTGTTAATCTTAAAATTGTGACCCGAAAGAAAAACAGGGGTGTTTTTCAAACTGAATGCATCCAGAAATATAAATTCAAAGAATTGGTTCATTTAGTTAACACTAACCAAACCGGCTTCACCTAATACCAAAACATCAGAACAGCCGAACATTGGTTATAGGTTCAGTTTTGGCCCATAAGCAATGCTCCCCATATGTCAAAAATCAAAATAGTGTTTTCTTTGTAGTGTGACTTGTGTAGATATAGATACAAAAATAGGGGAAAGTTAACGTGCAAACTAAAAAAGCGTGCTAACTGCGCAAATCATATAGCATAATTATATATACAAGTAGTGTTATTGATTCGTACAGTTAACACGTTAATTTAATTTGCATTTGATCCGAACCCTATAAAAAAGTAGTTAGCCAAACTCAGTTTGTCAATTTCAAAGAAACCAGTTAATAATATTTAAATTCCGTGTTTATCGATTTCAAACCAAACTTTGAAACCAATACACAATCCCTAGTACATCAAAACATGCATGTAATGGAAGCACAATCACTAAGGTGCTGTTTGTTTTTAAAGACAAAAACTGTCTGCAATCTGATTTCATCTGATTTCATGTCTGCAACTAAAGATGTGGTCTGAAGGTCTGCAATCTGAAAATATAATACTGTTTGTTTTATAAACTGGGTATCGTCTGCATAAGCTGAAAATTAGTTATCTATCATACATATCACAGTAGATAGAAATCATTTAACGTCTGTAGACTAGTAAAATAGTTGGTGGTGGGAGGTGGACGGTGGTGGTGGCGGACGATGGGTGGTGGTGGTGATGGACGGTGGTGGTGGGTGGTGGATGGTGGTGGTGGCGGATGGTAGGTGGTGGTGGTGGGTGGTGATGGCGGACGGTGGGTGGTGGTAGTGGATGATGGTTGTGGCCGATGGGTGGGTGGTGGTGGTGGTGATGGACGGTGGTGGTGGGTGGTGGTGGTGGTAGTGGGTGGTGGCGGTGATGGACGGCGGTGACGGCGGACGGTGGGTGGGGGTGGTGGACGGTGGTGGTGGGTGGTGGTGGTGGACAGGTGGTGGTGGTGGCGGCGCATGATGGGTGGTGGTGGTATTGGACATTGGGTGTTGGGTAGATGTTAAAGAAGTGTGAAAAAGTTGAACACCATAAAAGCAGTTTGAAGATCTAATTTAAAAAAAAAACAAAAGCTTATGTCTACGCGCCAGATGTTTTATGCAAAAACAAACACAACCTAAATCATATTGCAATCCAACCACATCAATTGTTGTTCTAATAGATCATCAAAGTTTACAATCACATTGTATCACCAGCCCGCATTTTTAAAATGTGTTTATTATTCATAGAATTAAAACACAATAGTAACAGCAATAACAATAACTCACCAAAGGTTAGGGTTTACCTCGAAGCAACGGCGTTTGTGTCTGCAGTACGATGATGATAATATAATAGTTGATGTGGGCCTTAAGGTTTGGTTTGGTTTGGTGTGGACTTTATAGGGCATGTCTATAGGGGTCAAGTTACATGAACCCCTAAACTATACATATGGACCTTTCTTTTGTTTTGCATTCAAAGGGTTATAAAATGGTATAAAATTTTTGTCTTTAATCTACTCTTATCATTTAGTACATTAAATTTCATTAATCGAATTTATTTGTTTTTATTTTGGTAGATATGAGGACTTGTTATTGAACATCATACGAGGCCCCGCTAATAGCTTGCTAACCAACAGGATCAGGTAAATTATAGCTTGTGTTGAATGCCTCTTATAAAGGAATCAAGTGTTTGCCACTACACCATCTCTTGACTGGATTAATTTAATTCTCGTCTTGCTCACATGTTGCATGGTTTTAGATTGAGCATCTTCAAAGGCTCGAGTGGACTTTGTAATTCTTTTATGTGATGTTTGATTCGCAAGGACGGGTATGTATAGATCGTTATGAAGTTTCTGGTTAGGAACTGGTGAGGCTAGGGATTACGGTTATGGCATATTCATATTGTAAATATGTGCATATGTGCAATCCTTCGCAAACTCTTTTTTACAAAGTTTTAGTCCGTTTTATGAATTATCATAACCATGACCCATAAAACCTCTTAAATATGCCACGTGGTGGAAGATTTAGAAAAGTTTACATCTCAAAAGTTGGGTTCACGTTTATAAGCTGTAAAAAGAAACAAGCAACTCAATACACTCGATACAAATAACCCACATATAGGAGCTTATGTTGGAACTAGTTGCCTAAGACACAACGTATATCAACGTTAACATTAACGTATGATCCCATTAGGTCACCCATCAAGCAAATATTCTAAATACATTTAAACTAGGTTTAACTAGGTTCATTATGTACTGACCTAATACTATTTCAAGACAATTATCATTGAGTAAAATGACAAAACATTAAGTATTGTTGTAATCATATGCAATTTCTAAGGTATATATATAATAACTAATATGTAATTACACATTGCTGAAACATTTAGGAACTTTGGTTAGTATTAGACGAAATTGTAAAAAAAAACTAATATCAATTTGAGGTATGTTTTATGTACAGAAATGAAACAAAATGCATAATAATACCCTCTCGAATCAAAATAACTATATTACTAACTAATTATAATTAACATTCCATTCGTGCATCAAAAAGTATAGTTTTTTTTTTTTTTTTTTTTTTTTTTTGCAAGAACCCAAACCGCTCTACCGAACAAAAAATTCAAAAGTTTGAGCTATCTATTTTCCCAATCCGAGACCTCAAACGCCATTCAAAAGACCATGAACTGCATCTGAAATAAGAGAAGCTAAACTCTCATCTCCGGTGCTGATAACAGTGCTTGTTTCTTTCACTTGTATCAAAGCCTTATTAGGCTCAGATACATGCAACACCATGCATTCATCTTCAGCTTTGACTTTTTCCATTGACCCTTTGACCCCAATCTTCTCTAGTGCCAACAACAGATTTTGCAAATCAACCTTACCCCAATGCACCAAAGGCATCGTTTTTAAAGGCATTGCCGGTTTTTCTGCAACTAAATAGTGTTTCCCTTGATCCACAAAGAGCTCGCCTTTTAACCTCGAAATGGTCAACTCTTCGGATTTCAACCTCGATAAAGTCAACTGTGAAGCCAAGTCTGTTGCAATATTTAGCTCTAGAAGATTCTTAGTGCTTGGGACACGAACTGTTTCATCTTCAGTGAAAAATAGACACGATAATGATTCATTCAAAGAATTGAAGTATGGTTTTGTGCAATCTGGAAGCTGTTAACAAAGCAAACGTTAGAAAGTTTTCAAATTACAATGATAAATCAAAATTTGCTAACCAAATGTTACCAGTATCAATTTTGGCTGAAGCATTTTAAGCAATTGCGGAACCTTCTCCAACCTACAAGGCAAAGAGTGATTAACAATAATTTCTTTGCTAAAAAACTAGAAATGTTATTTGTTTCTTTGAATCTTAAGTGTGTGCATAAAATAATAATGCAAAAATGTGTTTTAGCTGAAAGAAAATGCAAATGGAAAATTGGCATACGACTTACTTTATACTAGAAATGAAAGAACACTCCAAAACCTTCATTGCTATAGGCTTAAAAGGCGAGAGTGCAAAATCAGTGTCAACTCCTTCCTGGGCATAGTTAAATGACTATATTACCCTCCCACACAGGTGGTATGCTATATATTCAAAAGTTAAAAGAGATGAATAATACCTCAAGAACTAAAAGTGCATTTGGATCCGCATGCCAACGTTGAAGTAAATGTACAACAGGTCCAAGCCTCAAGCTCCAATGAGAACAGAATACTATGCATGGCTCTTGCCACATCATTCTGTGTACATAAAATGAAACTAGAAATTAAATAAGCATACGCATGGTAAATAATCTCCAATGAAATCAAGCAATATACGAGTACATGATTATTGAGATTCCAGAAGTACACAACGTATCTTACAGTAATTGATGTAAGTGAAGTGTCGGAAATACATGGATCTTCTTTTCTTTTATGAGCTCTTCATGACCAAAAACAGGTTTCCCAGAGTACAGCTGTAAAATCCAGAGAAACAATTATAACACATAACATAATCAACTGTCTTTAGTTTGAACTTTGAGCATATGATATAATGAGCACCATTACCTTCTCTTGCCTATCTTTGCATAACCATTCTGGTAAAATATTAGTGTACGCCAGCAACTCCTCTGCCACACTTGAGATGATAAATATCGGAACCTACAAATATAAAAATACCAATATTTTATGTTCTTTTAAAAACAAACTCTATTGGTAATAACTTTCATATAATCCCTATTGTTAGGTACAGCATCCTTGGCATTATACACATATAATGCCTTAATTTTTTAAAAGCAGAATGACAGCAATCAAAATCCAAATCTTTAGGAAAAAAAATACTATATGTAGAGAGCAATAATTAACATTAACAAACAAAATACAGCACCTTGATGTCAGATGACTTAATGTGTGAATCAAACAACTCCAGAAGCTGCAAAATGATGCCAAGCCTTCCAATGGGAATTAGAACAGAGCCACCAGCTTTCACAGAGTCCATACAACATGAGCATATGAAGTTTAATTTCTCCATTTCTTCTGAACTTTCATCAAAACCAAGGGATTCCCACGTACATGCATTCTCACTGCCACAAGTTTATTCCAAATTAACACAAAAACTTTTCACAATATTTAAAGAAAATCTTAACAAAAATTGATATTAATAGCATATTAATTTAAATAAAAGAACCATTACCTCTTCGTTGAGCAATTATCGGGGGCAATAGATGACCAATTATTCTCATTCCATGAAGCAAAATCAGAAAATATAAGTACATCACTTCCTTGGAGAGCATGGAAATCAAAATTCATTGCAGTTCCAGATGAAAATACAGAGCTCGAAATATATGAAACGTTCCGTTTTGGACTTTTAAGACTCCAATTGCATGAACCTATTTCTAAACCAGAGCTCAAAGCCTTAACCATCAAAGTGCCATTATAGCAAGCTTCTTCTGCATATTTAAGACACTCAACTTTCTGCAAACAGTCCTTAACATCAGCCGCACTGAGAAGAATCTTATATTATTTCCTTGTACATAAATATATATATATATATATATATATATATATATATATTCTATCTTAAACTTGATGATGCAGCAGTTACCTGTACAATGGCAACCAACTACCAAGCTCCGTCCCATCTTTACCAAGAACTACATCTTTCAGTGCGAGTGGAAGAGCTTCAATCTCTTCCCACTTGAGCAATTGAAATAAATTAGTCCCATTGGGTCCATAAAAATGCTTATATTCCATATGCATTGCAATAAGATCTTCCATCAAAAGCTGACCAAGCCTTGCAGTCACCTCGGTTGCATATATCTAGTTATAATTTAAAACAAAAAAAAATTAACTTTACAAGAAATGATAGCAAACTGTTTTTAGAGGTGATAATTTCAACCCATTTACTTAAAATGAGCCAATCCGTCACATAGTATTTAAATAAATAGCCTTAACAGAAACAGGTCAAACTGACCAGCCGTTTTGACCCATTACCAAACTAAGTTACCATATTCTTGAAAAAAAAAACCTTTGCTGAAAAACCTTTAGTGCGAGTAAGAAATGGCAACCCCAACATCCCCATTGGGCTAGATATCAGTACAACATCAATCAGGGAAACATTCCATAGGTGCAGTTTTTCAACAGTTTTATAGTAGGGCTCTGCGGATATTAAATTGTTCTTGTCAAGCAGCTTCTTGGTTTCATATAGAGCAGTAGATATTGGGGAAAAGATTGTTAGCGCAGATTGATCAAGAGGGCAATCAAGTAATATATGGAAACCACCTAACTTGAAAATGTGGCATGGTGGAAGATTGTAACCACCAGTTTGTTTCAAACTCGTCTGCACATAAATAAAAACAGAAGACAGATATATTGAGATGAAGAATTGAAGATTTGAACATACATGTACTCACACACACGAAATGCATAGGTTCAAGTATCTACATTTGATAGTAATCATAAACACACAAACAAACTCATGAGTGGAGAGAGAAGTAACGTACAAACTTCATAGGATTGGATATCTATGAATCAACTGGGATACTGCTACAAGTTGCTGCTAATGACCAGTTTATTATAAAAGCCAATCAACCAAGTAGCATAATTTTCCTGCCAAACAAAACTGGTTAGTAAAAGGCAGCAAATAAGTCTCTTTTTTTTTGTATTATTATTATTATTACAATTATTATTATTATTATACGTTCATTAATTGACAAGTTTTGAATCTAATTTACATAATAGTATTATGAAATATTATAAAGCATTTATATATATAACCGATCAGTGTTACTTAGAGCATTCGCATTAGCTTCTCTATCTTCATCTCTAAAGAACACCCTTTACCTCTATATTTTGTTGATTTACAAAAAACACCCCACATCTCATTCTCTAGCTCTCTTTTATTATATAATAGAGTTAAGTGCCATTTTGGTACCTGTGGTTTGACCAACTATGCAACTTTAGTACCTATACTTTACTTTATGCAAATGACTACCCCAACTTCAAAAAACTTGCATTTTTAGTACTTTTTTTTAACTCCATAAAGGTTGTTCCTACCTGATTTAGAAGTCACCATAGATTTAATACTAGGGTTCTTATTTTATTCTCTTTTCACCATTATTAACTCCACCCTTCAAATTGGTTATTGGCAATTCAGCTTAATGTACAATAAACCGACTCAAAATGGAACCTCTTTTATCAACAAACTCTTGTTTACTATAAGTTCAAAGTTAATGACCTTTCAATCCTTAAAAATCTATTTTTTATATCTTATTTATTACATAGTGTTTTTGTGCATCAAATATATAAAATAACTCACTTGATATAGATAAAAGGTTGGGATGCTATACTAACCGACCGAACCCTGAGAGGACTAAACTAACCTGGAATAGATAACCAGATCTATTGTATAATGAGCAATAAATAAGTGAGTGAGCAAAAAGGGAGAGTTTTATGTGTTGAGCTAAGCAATCAAAACATGAAAGTTAAGTTGATCATAATAATCACATAGACAAAAAAAAAAGGGCAGCAATCTTTCATATTATATATGATGATAGAACTAATTGAATCAGTAATAAATCCCTAATTAAGCAAGTTATATGTTCTTGAAATAATCATAAGAAGCATTCAAGGTAAGGAGGGTTACCTTTAATCGAGGGGAGCCTGGAAGAGTTAAATCACAGTATGAGAAAGGGAAAAGGGGAAAATCGCAAACAAAGTCGGTGGTCTCGATATCAATGGTTCTCATAGGGGATTGCTCAACGCCTTTACCCTCTATTTGCCATTTCCCTATAGGCATGTAAACGAACCGAACGTTTGTGAACTATTCGTGAACCGTTCGGCGGGTGGTTCGTTTATGTTTGTTTATTTAATAAACGAACGAACACGAACAAAATATTTGTGTTCGTTTAATTAAACGAATGAACATGAACACATGTTCCATTCGTTCATTTATGTTCATGAACGTTCGTTTATGTTCGTTTATTTATGTTCGTTTGTATCTGTTTATTTATGTTCGTTTATGTATTAATAGAAAATAATTACTTATTATCTGGATGAGTAATCTAATTAAAGGTTTTTACATTTTTTAATTTGAGTTCATTTAAGTGTTTTCATTTAAGTTCGTTTATATTTGTTTGTGTTTATTTAAATTTGTCATCTATGTTCATTTATATTCGTTTATCTTTGTTCAGTTATGTTCGTTTAGATTATAAACAAATGAACATAAATGAACACAAATGTTCATTTTTTTAAATAAACGAAAATGAATATAAACATTTGTTCGATTAAGTGTTCGTATTCGTTTAAGTTAAATGAGCGAACAAGAACATACCCTTGTTTGTGTTTGTTTGATTTGTTTACATACTTTTATTATTTACATTGATGAATATGCCGGTCTTAATTTCTAGGCTCTGTTGATTTTTATTTGTGTTCACTTGTGTTCGTGAACCGTTCGTGAACACATTCATTTCCTTAATGAACGAACACGAACATAAAATCTCGTTCGGTAAGTGTTCGTGAACCGTTCGTGAACACATTATTTCCTTAACGAACGAACATGAACAAGGCCTTGTTCGTGTTCGTTCGGTTCGTTTACAGCCATATTTCCCTATCTATGTGTAAGCAAGAAAGGAGTTTAGAAATCATAGTTTCTCAAAAGTGTTGATTTTTAGATATATAAGAACATTAGATGATATTACCTTTCAATGACCAGCATTAATGTATTGCATATTATCTACACCAATATGTTTATTAATAGCTAGCAACTACTTTAGGCTCAGATCAATTCATGGCTGCAATTCTGGTTGCTTGTTTCCAAGCACCACAGTTACCACGACAAGTTTCCGTCATCATCACCGCCCTATGTAAACCCTTGGTGATGGCGATGATGGGGCTGTTGTCGGGTTCCGTTTTGTAACCCTAGGTGACGGCTGCTGCTATGGTTGTGCTAGAGGTTAGCCGGTGATGTTGTCCACTGTCATTGTTGCCGGATTCCAATTTGGAACCCTAGGCAGTGGTGGTCACAGTATTATTATTGTCATACAAAGTTTATAATTTCCTCTCTATTTTACTGTTCATTTTAACGTCTGCATAAGATGTTGTACGCTTCGGTTGCTCGGTGTCCACCGCATGTGGTTCGATTATGACCGTTACCGGGTTCTCATACAGCAGTGGCGGAAACTTGCAGTGCCTTATATCTATTGTGACGACATTAGAGGTGCACATGATACGTGGTGGAAGAAGGGTAACGAGGTGTGGCCGTGCGGTGGACAAAAGTAACTGGACAGTGGTGGCGGTGGAAAGACTTTTGAGAGATACGAAAAGCATGATACGTGGTGAATTGAGAAGAATGTGGCGGAGCCAGTAGCCACATATCCACCATATCAATTCGTAAAACACCTTACAAACAATTAAGCCAGCCGTACAGCTTACAAAGATAAATGGAAATAATACAACTTAAGAAGCAAAAAGTACAATGCTAGAAGCTATGAGAAGCTGCAAATTAATATATACTAGTATTTAGAACCCGATTGTTGCGCGGGTATGTGACAACAATAAAAATTCAGGTATGTGACAACAGTAAAAATTCATGTAATCTGAGAACCTTGATCATTGTCACCTCATGAAACCAAATTTGAGAAAGCTTCGTGCTGTCCGTGAAACCAACTTTAATTAAAACAAATTCTGTAAAGAAGATAGTGAGAGGCGTACTTCACTGATCAACTGTCCCACAATTGCCATAAGAAACACATATAAGAAAAAACAGATGCAAGAAACAACTATTAACACTCACTGTAATAACATGATAAGCCATAAATAAGATATAACCGGATTGAACTACATTTATAACATTTTTCACTTTTAAAAGGTTTTCTTAAGTTAGATGGAAGGCTCAGATCATTCATGGTTGCAGTTATTGTTGCTTGCTTCAAAGCACCAATTTTTGCCACGCCAAGAATCCGTCATCATCATTGCACCAAAGGTGTAGCATAATCGTCAAAGCATTCCACCAAACACCTCATGTGCAATGAACCTAGGCTCAATAAACCATTACAGCCTTTCCAAAACCCAAATGAATAGAACGCATTTTATCAAACACCTTATGTGCACCGCATCTAAGGTCACAGTAGATGCAAGGCACTGCACATTGTAGGTCCATCGTCGCCATATACGGCCAGAGCCGCTGGCAACGGCGGGTCTACACCCAACTACGGCACTACCGACATGCCGTCATTTCATCGAACACCTCATGTGCACCGCATCTAACATCACAATAAAGGCAAGACACTGCACGTTATAGGTCCGCGCCACCATGGGCGGCCAGAGCCGCCGACAATGGCAGAGCAACACCTTATTTTCCCTTGTTTCTCTGTAAAAAAACCAAAGAAATACATGCAAAGAACTCAGGTACAAAACCATCACGGTTTGAAATCAATTGCAAACAAAGAACTCAGGTACAAAACCATCACGGTTCGAAATCAATTGCAAACATATTAATCCAAAATCAGGCGAATTCAAAACCCTAAGTCACCAAAGGGGTATCCTCAACGACCGGCCTCCAGACTGTGTGCTGCCGGTGATGGAAACCGGCGCTCATGGTGAGGCAACGTGAGTCGCCGGAGGCCAGCGACGGTAACAAACTCAAGATTGAAAGGGGAAATGAAAGAGATATGTTGCAGGTCTCATGATATAAGGTGGGTAATAAGACAGTTCATCATCCATATAAGTGGTGGGGTGTGACCAGGACACGTGGATTAAATATAAGGTGGGTAATAACACCATAAAAATACCCCATCTAGTTTTGGGCTAAAAATGTCAATTCTGAAAATTGAGGGACTAAAAATGAAAAATTTGAGTTTTAAGACTCATCGCGCTACGCGATGGTCTTCTGATAAACATCGTCGCGCTACGCGATGGTCTTCTGATAAACATCGTCGCGCTACGCGACAGAGTATCACACATTTCAAGAAAAGGGCGGTGTCGCGCTACGCAATGCCCAAACTCAACTGGTGCATCGCGCTACGCGATGTCACACCCCGACTTAAGGCCTAGGAGTGTGACCAATAGTTGGTACCTGTTTTGTAAATGTATTAGAGTTATGGGTTAATTTTAGCGGAAGACTTAAGGGTTTAATATAATATTACTTTACATTGACGGGCACGTAGTAACTGGAAGGGGGATATCATTAGTAGACTCTTCTTGCCTGAGGAAAGTAATTCGTACAAATCTCAATCAACCGTGGGACCTGTTTGCTTACCTGGAGAAGTTTTCCAATGTGATATCCTTTATTAGGCCAAAGCGTGCTATTCCAAACGTCATATGTAAATCCAAAAGTATTTTTATAAAACGACTATAACTATACTAAGGTTAGGTCAAACCAAAGAGTCTGCTAATCAGACCTCGAGTCTGATTCAGTTCAGCAGACTCGAGGTCTGATTAGCAGACTCTTAGGTTTGACCTAACCTTAGTATAGTTATAGTCGTTTTATAAAAATACTTTTGGATTTACATATGACGTTTGGAATAGCACGCTTTGGCCTAATAAAGGATATCACTTTTAACTGATAAGTTAACTAGGAATGCAAGCCAAAAAACTGATCAAATATGTTCTATATCAGGCACGATCGTGCCTTCATCTGTGCGAGCTCAACAATGAACTCAAATTCAATAGTCCGAGGTTGATTATGTTTTTCACTTATTGCATTGCCATTTGACAAATCTTCCCACAATATATTAGTACGCATGTTGTGGACTTCCTATCGAGGGCACATTTTGCTCAAGAGATGAAAAAAATAAATTATGGTTTAAAACTGATTAAGGACTAGTAAAAAAGAAGTCAGAACTGGATCAACCCAAACTAGTTGAGAACTTTGTCAGAAAATCATCAGGATCTCAACATCAACAAGCATTGTCTTTGCAACCTTAGTTAGATATAAACAATATTTATAAATTTAAAAGATTTATAAATAAAAATTTAAAAATATCATTAAACTTAATATAAATAATATTTATAAATTTTCATTACATAAATCACCTACAATTTAATCCACATGTATTTATTTTCTAAATCTTTAAAATGGGAAAACAATGAATCATCCGACGGGAAAACCAAATTAAAATTTCACCAACCTCTCTCATTGGCCACTTCCCCATTACATGGATCTACCACAAACAAAACTCCACCGTTGATCAATCCCAAATCCAACCGCCAGAAACAAATCCACCCAAACACTCCCGATCCTCGTCAACACTCACACCACTATATAAACAACTCACCAGCTTTCAACCCAAACATCAATCAAACCATTACTCACTAATTAACTCACAAAGAGAAAATAGTCGAAATGGAAACCACCGGAAAAGCTAAGAAGGGTGCTGCAGGTCGCAAAGCCGGCGGTCCAAGGAAGAAGTCCGTCACCCGGTCCGTCAAAGCCGGTCTCCAGTTCCCGGTCGGCAGAATCGGGCGTTTCCTCAAGAACGGCCGTTATGCTAAACGGGTCGGTACCGGAGCTCCGGTCTACCTAGCCGCCGTTCTCGAATACCTTGCTGCTGAAGTAAGTATTTTAATTTTATTATTATAGAACAAATTTTTTTTTTACTAAAGAGTTAATTTATTATTATAAATTGTTTATTGGATTACATCAAAACAGAAGTCAAGCGGGCAACAAGCTTCGCCGTTACCCCTTTTTGAATCGTAAAACTCAATCTTTTAAAAACTATATTTGCTGATCTTGGAGTCATAACATTACTATACATGATCCGTTGAACAAATTAGGGCTTGTTTTGAATTGGGTATTAATTTGAATTTGAATCAGGTGTTGGAGTTGGCGGGAAATGCTGCAAGAGATAACAAGAAGAGTAGGATTATCCCCAGGCATGTGCTGTTGGCGATTAGGAACGATGATGAGCTTGGGAAACTGTTGGCGGGTGTGACGATTGCTCATGGAGGTGTGCTTCCCAACATTAACCCTGTTTTGTTGCCGAAGAAGTCAGCGGCTGCCGTGAAAGAGCCCAAGTCGCCTGCTAAGGCTGCCAAGTCTCCGAAGAAGGCCTAGATTAGTTTAAGTTGGTGTAGCTATGTTGGAAATGAATTTTAGTTTTTATTAGTCTTGTTATTTTGAATCTTATGAATGCAATGGAAGAAACCCCTTGTTTTGCTTATATCTATTAACTCATTTTTACATTCAAACGCCTTATAACATTAAACTGATTAGCATTCTTTTCACCAAGAACATTTATTATCAACACTTAACAGCCACCACGTTTCATTTATGCGACACTAATTTACACCAAATGCATGTCTTAATGTATTATACAAACTTATGTAAAGATTACCACGTTCATACTTTGTGATTAATATCACCTAAATTTGATTATGGGGGAGTCGTATGTAGTACGAACTCATCTCAATGTCTACAACTCCGTGACTGCGATTCTTGCTTCAAATGACTTTGACTTCGTAAGAAGTCAAGAAATTTACATAGTTTAAATTGTTTCATTAGTTGGAAAAACTTACCATATTTTACCCCTAACGAAACTATATTTATTCATTTAGACTCGTTTGATGAATACACTTGTAGTATTAACCAATTAGATAGGTGGCGCAATCTTTGTCAATTACTCAATTACACTAACCAACATACACATCTTACATTTTTAGTACTTTTAGAAAATTTTTAACATAAAACACCATTTCAAGTTTTAATCAGTACTAATGATTTAAAAACATTTTCATAATCATTTTTGGTGATTCCCATCGCCTTGTTAACGATCGAGGTGTCCTTTTTATGCAAATTCATATTTACGTTAAAATTTGGTTGATTCCACATACAGGACATACTAATATCTTGATATAGTTAGCACAATTAACACCAATGGATTCTTTTATTC
Source organism: Bidens hawaiensis (assembly GCF_021521415.1). Lineage (NCBI taxonomy): Eukaryota > Viridiplantae > Streptophyta > Magnoliopsida > Asterales > Asteraceae > Bidens > Bidens hawaiensis. The sequence goes on along the minus strand of NW_027491069.1, from coordinate 305,238 downwards.
TATACATTATGTCATTATGACATCTGTATACCTATTATATCCTCATTAATATAAAAATAAATAGTTTGTTTGGTTCAAACTCACCAAAAACCCAAATTTGTTATTTGGTGATTTTTAACTTATCAAAGACTTTTGATGAATTATAGTGGATTTAAATCTTCATATAAGGTGATTTTAACGAGTTAGATATTATATTATCCATTAAAATCTACAAATTCGCTTAGAATCAAATATCCAAGATCAAGGATTAGAAGTTGTAATCACTAAGACAAATTAGAAGCATTAGTTGCTATTAATCGAAGCTAAGATTTGTACGTTGGTTTGAGATGTGCAGAATGAAAGCACAAAGATCAATATAATATGATTAAACATATACCACACCCTCTTTATAGTAAGATCAATAGTAATTAGTAAATGTGAAGTATCACACGAAGGATTAGAAGTCATAATGAAAAGATTTACATGTTTCACAACTAAAACAATCAATATAAAGCATAATAAAATGAGAAAATCTTTGAATTTTTACATGTAAGTTTATCCAAATGTCATATCCCCGTCTTAGCAATGAACTTGTTTGAATCCCGTAAATTAACTAAAGAAAGTATAAATAAATCTGAAACGTAAACCATAACACTATTGTCTTATGGAGGTGCAAATAATACACATTTAGGACACTTGCAAGTATTGCTCTAGAATATTATGAATCATTTCAACTTTAATACTTTTTATACGGTTTAAGATCAAACATCGTACATGCTTCAAGTGATATGTTGTTTATAGTTATGAACGCGCAAAAAAAAAAACACTAACAATGCACCGAATCATTACATAAAGTGTAATGTTGGTTAACCATCCAAACCACCAATTACGACCAAATTTAATAAAATGAAGATATGCTGAATAAATGAAGCATAAAAAATAAAAAACTCAGTTTTATACTCACCTTTGTTAATACCTTTATACTCATTATACACCTTATTAGATTTTATGATATCAATATAGATTCCTTAATTTTCACCTCCTTGAAGTGCATTGATTTCAGATGAAGTTTGAGGTTTCAAGGAGCATACGCTTTCTTAAAGAACACCCACTGATTAACATCCACCTTGTTTCAACTTTCACCAACACTAATTTACACCAAAGACATATCTTGTAGAGTATCAGCATACCTGTAACGTCCGACTTTTAGAAATAATAAATAAAGTAATATTTAACTAAAGTTTGTTATTTAATCGTCGTATAATAACAAGTCATAAATTAAAATGAGAAATGATAGGCTTAAATGGATATGGACTTAAAAATAAAACATGGACTTAGTGGATTAATGGGCCTAAGGTCCATGAGCTAAAAATATAAGTACCCCTTAAACCTTTCCTAAAACCCTAGATCTCATAATTCCATACCTTTCCATTTTTACCAACACACACTCTCCATACTTCGAAACCCGAGAAGAGATCCAAGTCGTTTTAGTGATTTTCGCATCCAAACAACAAGAATAATCAAGATCTAGTTCGTGTCAAGACTAAGCTCTAAAACGAACTTCGCTAGAGGTACGTTTGTAGTATAAAGGTGGTGCTTTCGACGTCGGTTCTCCATGAAAATTGGTAGAACCATAGATCGGGGCATAAGGGTTAATAAAAATATAAACTTGACGTAAATGTGGACGTTAAGGGTCGGATTCGTTTGCCTCGTTAGTTAAGTTTGAGGTGTTCATAGATCTAACGAAATTTGGGTAAAAGATTGGAACTTGAAACAAACCAAGTTTTGATTTTGATTAATAATAGTAATAGAAGTAAGTTAATGAAAGTTAATAATAATAGAAACAATAATATACTAATAATATAAATAATAATAATAACTATAATATTAAAATAATAATAATATCTTGGTGTAGTAGCGCACAGCATGTCTGTGCGAATAATAATATAAGAATAATAATGTTAAGGTCTAAAGAATCCATATTAGGCTGAGGGGTGTGGGGCTTCAACGGGGGCGCTAGAGCCCCTCCGCTCGCGCCCCCAGGAGCTAACACCACACCACCGGGGCGCTAACGGGGCGCTAACGCGAAAAACAATGCAGGCGTGAGCTGGTTAGCGGGAGAAGAGAGAGAGGAGCACACCTTTTGAGGTATTTTGGACCGTTGGGAGCTGAAAAAAACAAAAAAAAATATATTTTCTATATAGGTTTACGGAAAAGAGCCGTTGAGCTCATATTAAATTAAAAAAAATATATTTTCTTAAACTATAAATATATACATTTATAAAATATACTTCATTTCACAATTATACACCTTTCCTCTTAAAATCCTCTCAAAACTAACACAAAAAAAATGTCGTTGTTTGAATATATTTATAAAAAAATATAAAAAAAATTTCGCTGGAGCCCCTGCTGGAGCCCCTCCACACCAGGGGCCAGGGCTCCAACAACCCCCTTATCCAGTTTCTCTCTCTGCCACACGTCATAAATTATTGGTTGGAGCCCCCACTAAAGCCCCCATTAAAGCCCCCCACACCCCTCAGCCTTATAAGCAGCATGTACGTAGTGGAGTAATAAAAATAAATATAATAATAATGGTAACATAATCAATTAACAAGAAAAGGAGGAGGATGAAGCAGCAAACAATATATATATATATATATAAGTTGATGGAAGGAATAACATCAGGTCTTGATGGTGGAGAGGTTAGTACATGGAGATGAGAACCGTAGGTTTTAGATTTGAATCCCACCTCTCGCGTGAATTATTTTTAGTGAATATGGGCTATGCGAAGTTGGACCATGCGAAGCGAACTGGGCTATTCCTAGTTAATCCAACAAAATGAACCAAACCAACCAACCTCGTCACCCCCGTATAACCCGATATATTTTTAAGATAAATAATTCGTTAGAGCAAAGAAATATATATATATATATATATATATATATATATATATATATAAGATTTAATTAAAGGAAATGAACATATATATATATATATATATATATATATATATATATATATATATATATATAATGGGAGGATATGAACGCAAAATAGAGACCGTCGTTAAATAAAGTTATTTCGTTAGATTTGTTAGCCCTAAACAAACGAGTCTAGCTTATCAAGTACGCTAGATTAATAAATAACAAATTTAATTAATTATGTTAGTACGTGGTTAATTAATGAATATATATGTTAAACAGTTAGCCGCGCACAACTCAGGAAGGGAATTACTATAAACGGTGAACGTAACAGGATCCAGGTGAGTTCTAGCCCCTTTTATGTGTTATGTTTTCGGGGCTGTGTGCATACTGCGATGTGTTTAGATTTATACACTTAACTTAAATGGTAAGTGTATTTTTAGAAATATGCTTGCGTATGAATGTGAATGATATGGATTGTTTAACTAGTATGCACGTAATATTATATTGGTTATGATTGAAAGTAATAGAAAGAAAATGTAACGAAGATAGAATGGCATGATATGTTAGAGAGCATCGGGCCCTAATAATAACCGAGGTATGAAGGGCACTGGACCCTTATAATATCCAAGGTAAGTAGGGACTGGACTCTGAGGAGATCCAAGGTATGAAGGACACCGGATCCTTATAATTCCGAGGTATGTAGGGCACTGGACCCTTATAATATCCAAGGTAAGTGAGAACCGGATATTTATAGTATCCGAGGTATGTTGTTAGTATGAAAGTATGAATGTATGTATGTATGTATGTATGTATGATTGAATGATAAACGAATGAGTAAGTATCAATACGTATCTTCGGACGGTATTGGTAAGTAAGTAAATGTAATGTACTTTAATTAACTAGAACTCATTCAGCGTAGCTGACTTTTAGTATGCATGCAAGCATGTAGAATGAGGCAAGTTGCTTGAGGGGGACACATGGCAATAAGAGGAAGACTGGCATCGCTATGAAGAAGACACCGTATCGTTTAATGTTTTATGTTTTATGGATTTATGTTATGATGTTTAAGACAAGATGGTTATGTTATGAATGAATGAATGACTTTTAAATTCTACGAAAAGTTTTAATTAACTCTGATTTTACGAATTATGTGAATGGGTAAATCCAACCAGCAAGAAAGTAGGGCACCTGGCTCGGGGGGCTTTACAATACCACCTAGTTCAAAACAAGGCATGTTACACTAGTTTATCGAGCTAACATGATACAAACATACTTATGCAAATAATACAACATTCATGTGAGTTTCACCAACTAAGATCGCACACATGATCATTTAAACCAAACTTTGGCCTTTTAAGTCCATTTTAACATAAAACACCATTTCTTATCCTTTTATGCAAATTCACCATATAGGTGTTATTTTGACAAAGAACCCACATACCAATGGATTTTAACTTATTGTTTACAACATATTGTATGTGTCAACTTTAGCCCTTATTTGTAGAAATAGCATGTTTGGTTCAAAACCAACCGAAAACCCAAATTCACTATTTGACAATTTCAAATTACCATAGGATTTAGATGGATTCTAGTAAGGCTTAAATCATTGTACAAACTGCAAACTGCTTCCAACCAATTAGATATTATAATATCCATTGAAATCCATGAATTCGTTTAAGGATCAAATACGCACCATAATAAGACTTTGGATAGTTGAAGCTTGAAATCCTTCCAAGATGAAGGATTAGAAGTTTTAATCACTAAAATGGATTTGAAGAATGTGAAGGATTTTTCACTCAGTCTTCCCTTTTCCTTTGATTGACCGTAATGTGTAGGGACTACAAATTTTGCATATTAGTCAACAAAGCAGAAACGAGGTTTTAAGATGGCCACAATATGATTCTTAAAAAGTTCATGTCTCAATTGTTAGACGTAGGTCTGAATTTGGATTTCACACTTCGATACATGGTTCTTAACAAAGCTTGATATTTTAGTTTCTAGTCCACGACAAGAATTCAAATGTTATATTCGAGGTTATTCAAGGTTTTATAGCAAAGAGTGGTATGTTAGAATATTCGACCATGTAAAAGTCATATTAATAGACTACAAGGTTGTAGATGTGTGATAGAACAGAAGAATAAAATCATAAATGAAACACCATCACTAGTCACTACCCAGGTTACACAAATCTTTCAAACCCAAATTGGATGGGGTGGTCTTTGGCATGCACAAAACTACAAGTGTCACAACTATCCGTTCACATTCCACATAGCCTCTCAATAGCCCTCATTCTCCTTCGGTAGTACCTGATAAACCAAACTGAATCAGAAAGCCAACCAAGGCATAGTGTAACCTACCTTACATTGAAACCGAACCAAAAAGTCCCTGAATACCCACTTTATGGTAAGCCCACATTTAAATCGGTAAATATCAGATAGGATTATAATCATACTTAAATTGAAGTATAAAAAGTACCTAAACACCCACTCAGTAAGCTCACATTTAAATCTGAAGCATCAGATATAAAGCATACAACAAATAAATTTTGATTATTCAAAACTTCAGGCTGGTCTAAATCTTTTGTGTAATTTTGAGATTCCAATCATTTTAACTAAACCACAAAGCAAATCTGGAGCTGAAACTTATGCACATAAAAAATATTCCTACATAATAAAACAATTATAAAACACAAAAGATTTAGAATCATTTCAAACTTAAATCTTCTTCCATTAATAAAGCAAAAAAAAGAAAAAAAAACTGAGGAAAGTCACCAGCAATAGTAAAGAGAACTAACTAAAAGATATAATATCATAAAAATAAAGCATCAACAACCATAGTTTGAAACCATCAATACAAGATCCACCAACATCAACTACAAACCCTAAAGACATTAAACCAGAAAAACAAAACATAAACATAACTAATCATAAATCCTCACGAGACATGAAGACCCAGTCCTAACTTCCACCAACAAACCAAACAATCTAAGAGCTTGTAAACTTAGTCACGGCCTTGGTACCCTCCGACACCGCATGCTTAGCCAACTCCCCAGGAAGAACCAACCTCACAGCAGTCTGAATCTCCCGTGACGTAATCGTGGGCTTCTTGTTGTACCTGGCAAGCCTGGAACTCTCTTGAGCAAGCTTCTCAAAGATATCATTAATAAAACTGTTCATGATCCCCATGGCTTTGCTCGAGATACCGATGTCCGGATGCACCTGCTTCAGCACCTTGAAGATATAGATCTTGTACGTCTCCACGCTCTTCTTGGTTCGCTTCTTCTTCTTGTCTCCGGCGGCTGCTCCGGCTTCCTTCGGGAGCTTCTTCCCGGCCTTGGGCTTCTTCTCCGCCGGAACCTTCTCGGCGGCGGATGTTTTCTTCTCCTCTACCGGTTTCTTCTCGGCGGGCTTCTTCTCTGCCTTGGGAGCCATTGGAATTGGAATGAATTTGGGATTAGGGTTTCACAATTGGGGGTGAATTGATTTAATTTGATTTGATGAATTGGGTGGTGGGTGAGAGTTGTTTTTATATAGGAAATGAGGGTGGATTGTTATTGGTTGTGTTGGTGAGTGTGCGGATCGGTGACGTGGCGATGGTTTTAAGTGTTGGATGTGGTTTTTAAAAGAGGAAAGTTAATGGATGGTTGTGATTTGAAGTTTAGGTGTTTTGGGATTGCGATGATTTTGCTTGTTATTGACAGGTTTCTCATGGATTATAATCAAAAGTTGTTGCTCCTCATTGTGATGTTCTTATTTCTTCGATACTTTTGGCCAAGACATCTTAAAAGAAAAGGAGATAACACTTCGGTTATGTCCGGACACCATTTTACTTTAAAGTTGTTGCAAGGGAATGATACACAATGCATTGAACTCTTACGCATGTCGCGTGATTCATTTGTTCGACTTTGCACGCATTTTAGATAAAAAGGTTGGTTAAAAGATAGTAGACATGTATCTCTTGAAGAAAAAATGGCTATGTTTTTGATGATGCTTGGTCACAATCAAGGTTTTTCAGTTGTTAAGCGTAGATTTCAACACTCGAAACAAACAATTCATAAGTATTTTCATGAAGTATTGTCAAGAATGATGGAGTTTGCTAAAGAGGTTATAGTACCAACATCTTTTAATCCTAATCGAAATATTTCGGGTCATCATAAGAGATTATGACAAGCTTTTAAGGTGCATTATACAATTACTTTGGTGATTTCTTTCCACGTATTATTAACTATTAAATTCTACGTAGGGAGGAATTGGTGCACTTGATGGAACTTTGATACATGCTATTGTCCCTATTGAGAAACAACATTTACATAGAGGAAGAGGAAAATGCGATTGTTATCAAAATGTTTTGGCCATATGTGACTTCAACATGATATTTACGTTTCTCGTGCCCGGATGGGAAGGGGTAGCACATGATTCTAGAATATTGTCCGAATCTTTAACAAATACAAATGCACCATTTCCATTTCCTCCCCCGGGTATATATTTATGATTTTAACTTTATTATCTATATTATATACTTCGAAGATTGAATTGTGTTTTTTAGATAAATATTATCTATGTGATGTTGCGTATGCACACACTCGAGGATTTATGGCACCATATAAAAATGTGAGGTATTGGCTAGGAGATTTTCGTCGAAGGCGTGCATTAACCGACAAAGAAAAATTCAACCATGCACATGCAAAGCTTAGAAATGTTATTGAACGTGCTTTTGGTGTGTTAAAGGCACGTTTTCCAATATTAAAGAAAATGGCTCCCTTTTCGTTAATTATACAACGAAATATTACCATTGCATGTTTTGCGCTTCACAATTTTATACGGAAAGAGGGTTTAAGCGATGAGCTTTTTGATGAATATGATCACCTAAATGTACCCCATTAAGATGGAGATGAACATGTACAAGATGGTGGTGAAAATAGTGAAGAAGAAGTACCACGTCATGGAAGTTTAGCGGACCGTGAATTCATGAGTCAACTTCGAGAACAAATAGCACAAGACTTAATGCAAAATAACATACTTTAAGTTTATTTTGCTTTTTTTTTGTTATTGATACTTGGTGCTAGTATTGTATTTTTGTATGACTTGAATGTTTAATAGCATCTATCTATTATGGTATTTTTGTATGACTTGAATGTTAAATGACTAGAATATTACAGATTCAAATGGTAAATCATTTCAGCTTATGCAGACGATATCCAGTTTATAAAACAAACAGTATTATCTTTTCAGATTGCAGACCTTCAGACCACATCTTCAATTGCATACATGAAATCAGATGAAATCAGATTGCAGACAGTTTTTGTCTTAAAAAACAAACAACACCTAAGTAGACAATTATCAATTAATTTGTCTGTGCAAACTCTCAATATTAAAAACCGTATCAACAAACACATGCATATACACATTATATCATAATCAAAAGCATCAACAATCGGTAATCAGATTAAAGTTTGACAAAATGCGCATACATTGAATTAGCAGTTCGTAAAGTACGGCTTAGCTATATTTGACCGATTGATTCGATGGACATCGCCTTTAGTTGTTGTCAAACCTATAAAAAAAGTGAAACCAATGAAAGTCATAAGAAAGTCAAAGTAGTGGTACTAATGTATTTCAACAAAAAATGAACAAAGTAACCAGATCTAAAGTTTAACGAAAGACTCGTACTTTGAAATTAGGGGTTCCTGTCAAGTAAATCAATCGTATATTATTCAATAAGCCGGGTTAATTTGATGGAGAAAAGTACAACAGTAGCATACTTAATACCGACCAAAGAAGCCTTGCTTTTCTCATCTCTTTAGGTGTTAATATTCTAACAAAATAACAAATCAAAACACAGCAAAAAAATACTCTCAATAACGTGTATTAATCCGTCAAAGTCATTATTCCGACCAACCCCTGTTCTTCGTCAATCCGAAACCTCTAGAGGTAATCCGTAATTGTTATATGATTTTTGTTAGTTTTTGGCCAGTAATCCAAACCCCTAGCATAACTTGAGAAAACATGGAACCGTTTTTGAGAATTAAACTTAGGGTTTTGATGAGGAAGAAGATGATCTTGAATTTAAAGTTATTATTTTTGTTTCTGTGTTGTAACCAAACTAGTAGTTTGGTATAATGGTTAAGACTCATAGATATCATACAGCATACCCGAGTTCGTACCCGGGTCAATGCAGTATTTTTTTGAAATTTTACTTAAACCATTTTATTTATTAAAATAAACCAAATAAATTATTTATAAAAAATCAAATAAAAGTATTATTTTTAAACTAGATACAATTTTTATAAATTATAATTTATCGTGTTCAACTAAAACCCAACTTCCATATTTCGTTAAACCATAAAAATTAATATATATATACACACACACGCATATATATTTCCGTCACTTTTCTTTAACTTTACAACCCGTTAAAATCATTAAAACTAATTTATATTTCCATTACTTTATTAATTTTATAATTCATTACACGTTAAAATAAGTTAATTCCGTTAATTCCCTTAGATTCAAACCGTTAACTTATAATTCATAAACTTTAAACCGTTAGCTTATAATTCATAAACATTAACCCGTTAGCTTTAAATTCTTTAACTATAATTCGTTAGAGTTATAATTCGTTAGCTTTAATCCAATAATAGTTATATTTGTTTGAGATAAAAATCCCCATTTAAAATCCGTGTCTTGAAATTATGGTACCTTTCATATTAATGTTAAAGTTATAATATTAAAACAATATAAATTGTTAAAATCCGTTAAAGTTTAAATATAATATTATAATGCCATAAAATCCATAAAATATATCAATATCCCTTAACTAAGTTGTTAAATTAACTATACAATCTCGTTAGTAAGATTTTTGTTTTGATTTCAATTATAGTTCGTGAAGTTCAGTTGCTTTGATTTCGTTAACGCGCTTTCGCTTTTTATTTCAATTTGATCTTCAATTTCGAGGTGAGTTTCTCACACCCCCCCTTTTAACGCTTTTATTACTTTTGGGGGTATCATGTATATATTATCTACTCAATGGTTTATCAAGTCATTCACAAACTGTGATTCATATCATGGACTTGTGTGTTTACTTGCATACGTGCGTTGATTTCAATTTCAAGTGGTTGCCTTAATAAGTATGATCATACGTCCCCCTTTGCACTCAGGACCATTTTGTTATGAGTGGAAAATGGACTATCGATCCGAGTACGTTGGTTGTTACCGATTGGAAAGGACATTGCATGCGAAGTAGTTATAATTTTCACAAGTTTCATGGAATTGCATGATTTTTATGTACTTACATAAAACTTGTGTGAACTCACAAACTATTTACCGTATTTTATATATATGTTACACGCACCATTAGTAGAAGATGACACACGGAGAAGATACTAGACTTAGGGTATTTAAACCAATTAGCAAACTGCTTAGTTGTATCTATTTTCATTGTATTCTTTGTTTCAAACTTGTGTACTTGACTTGTAAATTAATTAATGATAACATTGTCACTTAATAGTGTCATATGTGTTTTGAACAATCTGTACGTCACACTCAGACGTTTCCGCTTTAGCTGGGGTGTTACAACGTGGTTAGAGGTGCACAAATCGGGTATTAAAAAACTCGAGTTCGGGTATGATCGGGCATTGGAAAATCGGTATTAGTAATACCCGGGTCGGGCTCGGGTATTGGCTTGAAAAACCATACCCTACGTACCGGGTTCGGGTCGGGTATTGAACCATGTCTTCAATACCCAGGTATTTGAATACCCTATTTCCGGGTATTTAAAAAACCATTTTTCTGCGACGTTCTTCTGTTAATAGGTGTGCTTCGTTTTTTTTATTCTAACTCCATTTTTTTGCATACAAACTTCAAAGTTCATTCAAACATATAAACTACTAAACAATGATATAAAAACCATGTATTTTATGTGTTTTAAATTGTTGTTTGGTATATCAAAATGTGATGCTCTAAATAAGTATTTATATCAAATACATGCTTCAAAAAAGATTTGTTGGAGAACGGCTATAGATCTATGGGTAGCCACACAACCACTGCCAAGTGCCACACGGAAACATGTGCACAAATACTAAGATTCGGGTATGCAGAAAAATCCAGTTCGGTATGCAAAAGACCCGGGTTTCGGGTATTACTAGAACTGGGTTTATATCGGGTACGGGTTCGGGTTTCAGCATCGAAAGTTATACCCTATCAGTACTACGGCAGGGTCGGGTTCGGGTATTAAAAACCCGGGTTTAAAAAAAACCGGTTCCGGGTTTTTTTCGGGTCTGGTTCCGGATTCGGGTTTTTTGTGCACCTCTATACGTGGCTATGGAGATCTTGTTTTATTATACATGGGGACTAGTTAAGCTAACATGGGCCACCAAACCCATTTCTTGTTTCCAAAAGCTCGGTCCATAATATTTCATTAATTTATGTCATACCCGGTTAACTAACTTAAATGAGTTTCACACTCATTACCCACAATGCAACTCTAACGAGTCAAAACTCAGTCAGAGCCGTTTTAACTTCACCGGATCGGTCCATAAATCCAACTAGCAAGTAGCAACACAAAGTAAAAACTTTTCTTGGTTTATGACGTAGAATTGAACTACTCCGTGTACTTGTTTGTTTGTCAATAAATAGGGCAAACTCCCGTCTCAACGATTATCCCTCTCGATTTCAAACCCTAATTCTTCAACAACAAATTCGCTCAGCTAATTGCTCGAAGTTATGGCGGGTGCAGCTTTAGATATGTCGCTTGATGACCTAATCAAGAACAACAAGAAGTCCGACGGCGGCGGTCGCGGCCGAGCGTCTGGACCAGGACCAGCACCTTCACGTCGCTTCAATAACCGCGGTGCTTACAGATCTACTCCTTACTCCTCTGGGCCTAAGGTTGATTTGATTACTTTACATCGGATTCATTTGATTTGATGCTTGTTAAGTTCCAATTGCTGGCTTGTAGCTGTTGGTGTTGGTGGTGATTGATTATCTATAAAGGTTTTCTGCGTCTGATTTAGGCACCGGATGCTGCTCCTTGGAACCATGATTTGTTTTCTGTTGCGGATCAGAATATTGGTGGACCGGGCGGCCGGGCATCTGGGATTGAAACCGGAACGAGGCTTTATGTGTCGAACCTTGATTACGGAGTCTCCAATGAGGATATTAAGGTGAATTTTACTCTGTTTACTTAGATAAACTGATTCTTTGTTGACTGGTGGATGGATCTAAGAGAAACTAAATTAAATTTGTGTACTTTGAAGTAGGGATGAGATATGTACCCTAGGCTGTAGCAATACCGAGAATACTGATACAAAATTTGAACAAAACTCAGTACCTAAGACTGTACCAAAAGTTGTATCCAATTCATTCGTAAACATAAACCATAATACCAAAACCAAAACATACAAAATGTTCTAAAACTGTATCAGTTTCTATAGCATATCAAGAAAGAAAGTTACCGATACCGAGTAGTCGGGTACCAGTACCATATACTCAAGAAGAAAAACTTCACCTTTTCAATTGGTACCAAATACTAAAATACCGAAAAATTAGCGGTACCGGTGACTTGAGTACCGAATACCATTGCGTATCAGTACAAGTTTGGTATCGATATGGTACCGGTATTTTTGAAAACAAAATTTCATCCCTACTTTGAAGCCAGAATCTACAATAGGAAAGTTTTGTATCTTTAAAATTATAGAAAATTCTTTGTTATTCTTATATGGATGAACTTGATTGAATCTGTGCAGGAGCTTTTTTCAGAAGTTGGTGATCTGAAGAAGTATTCTATAAACTATGATAGAAGTGGGAGATCAAAGGTATCTTTTAAAGTTTTGGAATTGTGTTGTAAAAGATTTTGCTCAATTCTTAAGCTATAACTATTTTTTTTCCTGGTTTAGGGAACGGCTGAGATTGTTTTTGCAAGAAGGCAAGATGCTCTAGCAGCTGTCAAGAGGTACAACAATGTCCAGCTTGATGGGAAGCCAATGAAAGTAGAGATTGTGGGAATAAACCTAGTGGCTCCTGTTAGTGGTCCTCCATTGGCAAATAACTCTGTTGGAAACATGAATGGTTATCCTAGGGGGTATGCCTTCACATTTAGTGTTAATCGTTATATTTTAGTTGTGGTTGGATACTAACGTGTTATTAACACTGTATTTGGATGTATGAAACAGTGGACAAGGTAGGAGTGGTGGATTTGGAAGGCCACGTGGCGGTGCTGGTGGTGGGCGGGGATTTTTTAGGGGAGGGCGTGGACGTGGAAGAGGAGGACGTGGAGAGAAGATATCTGCAGATGATCTTGATGCTGACCTGGAAAAGTATCATTTGGAATCAATGCAAACTAGTTGAATTGCCTCGCAGGCTTGTTGATCTTTCTTAAACTTATGTGTGTTTCAAGTTGCAACGAGTATTGTTTGTATTGTATGAACTTTCAACCCTCTAGGCTAAGGACAATAGCACTTGGGGGAGGATCTAGAGCTTTAGTTTTCATTGCATTATGTTTTTGTTTTATAAAATTTTAAGAACGTGAGTTTAGTTGATGGATCATCGCATTTATTCTCCGATTTGGTTCGTGTACCTCCTTTAGCTTCTCTTTTAGGCATCAAAAGGAGATTACTATTTATATCTTCACTGATATGTGTGGAAGATGATGGAAGAGAATATTGGCATTTACTGTCTCCATTGTGCATCTGCATCAATCTGAGGTAGCTTTCTACTGATATTGACCATCTTATGATATTAAAGTGTGACCTTTTTTTCTTGCCTTGAATTAATCCGTTGACAATTATGAAAAACAGGTAGCCTTGGAACAGAGGTCGTAACTGCATCGATTTTGCGTCTGATGTTTCCTTTAGACTTTAGAGGTGCTATTCCATTAAAGGTAATGCAAGCATGCAGATGGTACACACAACATGATGCGTTAACTAAAGATTGTATTTTACTAAAAAGGTTAATTGTCCGTATATAACCTAATTAAGGTGAGGTTTAGGGGTGGTCTAAAGTCAGTTGAACTGGTGGCCCGGATTATGGCTCGACCCACCCACCTAATTCATACTTGGTCTGGCTGTCAAACGTGTTTGGCTATGACCGTAAAGGAAACAAGTTTATGGATGGCTCCCAATGTCTCCAGTCAGGTCAAGATATTGGGGATTTCATATAGGTGCCCTCCTATCAATAATAAATTACAGGCTACAGAATCTGTTATACTTGAAATAAATAATTTTTTGTTGCTGTATCATGTATGCTCAGGCTATTGGTAAAGATAAACCAGGCCATGAACTTAATTATGTCAATCTACGTCTTGATATTAAAGAAATTTTAAAATGAAGTATGTTTACTTTGCAAAAATGAAGCTGGTAAATGGTTAATTGGTGAAGTAGTTATTTCATAGTGTTTAGAGCTGCTTAAGTGTCCTATTGTTTTAAGATAACAATATACAAGATAGACGGTGATATTGTTTTAAGACAACAATATACAAGATAGACGGTGATATTATTATTTTATGAAGTTTATAACTGGTGAACGTTTTAGGGGAAAAAATAAAATAAAACATGTTGAACGTAAGTAAGAGTCAACTAAATTTTAGCCCACACCAACATTCGGTAGAGTCGTAGAGTCTGTTGTAACTGGTTAAAAGCTCCAATGTTCTATGATGACAATACTGCCTTTATGTCCGCTCAACTATCTCCACCAATTTACCGCCACCACTTCTTTGATGAGATGAAGCTCTAGTGGCCAAAAGTAGATTCCGGCACCTGCCTGTTTTCCTGGCTAATGAGGCTGTGCTTTTGCCTTTTTCTCCAAAACTGTTTGCTAATTGTAGGAGTGTATTCGTAACTTATGAACCTGCCTGGTTGTCCAGGCTAAGGAGGCTGTGCTTTTGCCTTTTTCTCCGAAACTGTTAGGTCAATTGTAGAAGTGTACTCGTAACTTGCAAACGCTTGTTTTGCAACACAGCACCCATGTGTTGTTTGTGGGTATTTAATGTAGCTAAAAGCGCGTTACGATCAATTTTAGAAAGAAGAAGAAAAGGAGAGACGAGTTCAACACAAATCATACGACAGCGCCCACACCTGGCCCAGCAAATTCCGGTCGAGTTCAACTGTCCATACTTTCCATCAACTAGTAACAAAGTTTGCAAACAAGTATCAACTTTAAAGAAAGATGTATGCATATCAAGCAGGATTAACCATACTACAACAAACTTAACATTTAACCACCACCTCAAAACACACACAAGTTTCCTTTGTATACACTTCCCAACCACCCACATTTAATACCCGTGGTGGTCATGGCTAGCGAATATTTGACTTTTGATCGAGTGCAATATTTCCTGTATGCATGACCACACAAAGTTCCAACAAGATGATGGCCAGTACCATGGATACAACAACCTGAAAAAGAGGCTAATTATATGTCGAGGGTATTGCCCAACCTGAAATATTAATATAATACTATCAGGATTACATACATCAATACCCTGTTAGTTAACCAGTGTGACTGGATAAACTGCTACTTACCGGGAAAAGAAAGTCGAGAGCATCCCAAGCCGCATGACGAACTGCTCGTGTTGGATACATGGGCCCGCCAGGAGAAGTGAAGCTGTACAAGCAAGTTTTAAGTCTGGTACTAGTTGTCATCCTCAGCTCCAGACCTGAACTAGACTCCCAACGTTTCAAAATTTGTGAACTCGCCATACATAAAACATATTCACCACAAATTAAGAGTAATAAATACCCCGTAGAACTTTGATGTGGGATAGATAATGCAAAAGCACAGGTTCCACTTTCAGTTTTTGAAGCTGTCCAGCCAACGTGTCATATTGATATAATGCTGGATAATATATTATCATATTACTATATTAGACGCAATGCAAGGTCTCACCTGATCAGTCAGTTCAATAACAAAAGTATCTGCTGGACCGCCTATCAGGAAAGCATTTGGAAACTCTGGACAGTTCTGGAAGAATCTTTCAAGCTTTTCATCTGCAACATGCAGAAACCAAACACGTTTTGATGCATATCAAAGAAGCAAAAATGAATAATTTTTCGATGTGTTGCCATACCTTGATTGTAAAGGAATATGAATCTTGACAGGAGAAGAAACAAATCTCGTTGGGCCTGAATGAAACAAAAGTACAATGTTCTCTTTTTTCAATGTAGTTGACTTTCAGTGCATGATATATCACGCACAGGGGTGTGAAATTATGACATGACATGAACCTAACATGAAATTCACGGGTATGGGACAGTTTGGTCAAACTCACCAACTTGTTTGTGTTCATGTCAATCCAACGGTTCACGGGTTGGCCCGTTTAACCAATTATTTGTTTACTTTTCAAATTTTTTAAAATAAAAATTGTGTTATCAAATGACGTGAAAGTATTATACCGGTACATTTTATGCCAAAAATTAGAAGTTCAAAAAATAAGTCGGCATAGTCTAAACATAGTTGCTTCAAAAACATAAAATGATATGTAAATTTTGAAGTATAGTATGCACAATAAAAAATTAAATAATTTTTCTTTACAGATTAAGCAGGTCATGTTAGTGTCAACGTCAAGTGTGAGCCCTGGCTAGGGGTGTTCAAAATACCCGTGGCTCGCAGTTCGCTCGAAAAAAACCCGAAAAAAGCTCGATTTAAAATCGACCTGAGCCGACTCGTTTTGTAATCGAGTCGAGCTCGAGCCTGGGGCAGCTCGGCTCGCAGGCTCGACTAGATAGCTCATTTTATTACTTTATATATGTATTATTTATTATTTATAGTTAATAAATTATAATAACAATATTATACAGAGATTGATGGTTTTGACTAATGCTATGTTTCCATATTCGAGTTTCTAAAATTCTAAATCCCCATGGAAACAATATCAATTGGTTTTGAATAATTACAATTGAATTACATTGCATATATAAATATACATGGTTCATGAAACACAGTGCATACATTTAGGAAGACTGACATAATTCTACAACTTTGACCATACTTAAATTTGAATATATCTTGCTTTTTGGTCCCTGAAGATGTATAGTCGTTTATAACATGATCTCATTTTCCAAATACCAAATTTTAGTTTCTAAATCTTTTTTGTATATGAATCAACGATTAGAGAAAAAATATCCACTGCGAAAAGCATTGCCAAAAAAAAAATCGTAAATATTCGTGTTAGCTGACTAGCTCATCGAGCCACCAGCCGGCTCGAGTTTCGAACGAGCCGAGCTCGAGCTAAGCGTCCCAGCTCGTTAAATAAAATCGAGCTGAGCCGAACCGAGCTGGCTTGAGTTGAGCTCAGCTCGGCTCGTTTACAGCCCTAGCCCCGGCAACCACAAACGGCCCATTTAACAGCCCTATGCACAGAATCGGAATTTAACCTGTAAAGGAATTTTGTTCAACTTCTTGGGAACCAATGCAACATCGTCTAGAAGATACTAGAAGCAATAACAAGGAGAGAACAGCTTAGAGACCTTTAGTTCGTCTAGCTAGTATTTATATAAACATAACTCACCATAAAAAGACTCTGGAAATGGACTGTGCTCGTCTGGATATCAAACCTACCAGTAAACATACATATATACCAATACCACAACTATTACAAAAAACCATTTATAAGTGAAATTTGTTACAAAGAGCGTACCAGAAAACGTTTGTAGCGCCTTGGACAAGAGCTGAAGAATAACGAAGGAGGAGGTCGGAACTATCAAGTTGGACTTCAAACAACTACAAGACAGCTATTATAAAATCATGTGCATTTAATGAATCAAGAAAACTATTTTGAGTATTGCTATGGCATTAATGCGACATACCCATTTGTGGAACAATAACGCGAAAATATGGGAGGCAAACGGCTGGCTCCATAGTTGCACAATGAGATCAAGTATTGATTTTCCTCGCTCGTTAGGTTTAGAGGCAAAATGATCGGCAAGCACGTCATAAAAGCATAATCGAACCTTATGTTGCACCAACGACGCATCTTCCCCACCAAGTATTACCTCTGTTAAAATTCAATTGCAAGAGAATAAGGACATCGAAAGACGCCGAAAAAACAACACCACCGTATTAAAATAAAAATCATTTCTTTAGGCGTATGCATTCTAGTAGTTTGCTAATTCGCCTTGCCGTATAATAAGTGCACGATTAAGCAGAAACATGGAAAATGATTATTTGCAAGCAGCTAACAATGAATTTGACATATTAGAAAATAATGATAAAACAAAGGTATCAAGTGCATTAGGATTCTTTAGATTTCTAGAGTAAACTAATGTGCATTTTTAATATGACATGATAAATGATCATTCTTTTACAAATCCAATATGCTTCGGGTAATCAATTAAAATGAGATAGTAAAACTGAAATAAAATAAAATATGTGGGATTACTACTACTACAACCTCTAGCTCGATCGTCAACTTCTAAAGCAATATCTGCAAACAATTGTTGTAGCAAGTCACGTCTCTGAGTTGGCGAAGCAAGCGCCTGAATGTAAAATAAATTCAAAATGTAACCGATTATTATTATTATTATTATTATTATTATTATTATTATTATTATTATTATTATTATTAATGAAAACAGAGAAAAAGAAACGGACCCGTTTTAATTTTTTTGTCGATGGCTTGAGTGAGAGCAGAGAAATAAGCAAAGCTTTTTTCCGTATATGTTAATGGCGCCATTCTATTCTAGAACAACAGAGTGAATAACAGCAGCAGATAACCCTAGGTTGGGTTTTGATGGTGGGGTCGGAAGATATTGGTGGCGGTGGGCGATGGCCGGTGTGATGCGGCGTGGCACCAAAAGAAGCCCACACGCAATGCAAAAGACACAGAGCAGGTGACGTGAGCCTTACGACCATAGATTTTGTTTCACAGTCACACACAGAGTTATAATAATAATAATAATAATGAATGTCGTCGTTATTATTTTCTTAATTGGCCTTACGATCTAGGATTTTGTTTCACGGAATAACCCACTCCGTTTTAAAAGTTAGTTTATAAAAGTACGTGTAGTGGCCAATAAATTAGAGAAGTTTTAGGTGATAAGGGGTTATAACATCGTCCCTGGGCTACAAATGAGCCGGGGGACCAAGATAAGGGTCAGACTCTTGAAACCCGGTTATCTAACTCGTAAAACTCTTAATTAGACCCAAATATATAATAATGGTCGGGTTAAGGGTATTTAAATTTCATCTTAAAGGGTAAATGGGTTTCAAGGGTCTGATCCTTTTTCAAACCCTTGACCCGTATAATAGTTTCTTGATAAGTATACATCAAATTCGCGATTAATCTGAAATTTAGGAGATATTTGTATTTCATATATAATTCATCAGAAATTTCCCAACTACTAAGAAAAATAAAAATAAAGGGCCATACTAGTGATTGGAAACATATATATGAGAATCACTGAATTATTCTCTACATGTAATTTGTGAATTTGAATATTATTGGTATCAGTTCAAATGGTTGATAAACTTTCGAAGTTAGACTTTACTATGTTATTAAATGAAAATATAATTGTTCTAGGATTTATATATTAAAGTCATATATAAGATATGCAGTTAGTAAATGCAGAAAAGAAGATGTGATTACTGCCTTAAAGGGTAAAGTGTTGGACCCTTGAAACCCTTGTTTATACCTGACCCTTTTATTGTTTAGAGGGTAGGGTCTTGAGTCCACATTTCTTCCTAAAAGGGTAAAGGGTTCAGGGAAGATATTATGTAAAAGGGTAGGGTCTTACTCTTTGAACAGTCCTAGGGGAGACAAATCTATGTCGCCTGTATGTATGTGTGTGTTTGTTGGAAAGAATAGTAAAAAACTAAAAAGAGGGGCTACAAATGACTACAACACCATTATATCCCTAAAATAAAAATCGTCTCTCTACTGACGTGACGCCACATATTGAGAACCCCCTGTTTTGTATCCCACCATTACAAAGAGATGCATGAAAATTTCCCAAATAGCTCATTTAAAGAGACAAGTTTTTAAAATGCTCTCTTTGATAATAATTCAAAAATAACCCATCCTAACTTTATATTTATGCTTAAATTCGGATGATTATATTCAAATCACCTAACGTCAGTTTCTAATTGGGTCGTTTGAATCTCAACGTTGACTTCCGAATTTAAGCGTGAATATGAAGTTGGGAAGGATTATTTTGGAAATTTATCAAAAATTAGGTATTTTAGGAACTTCTCTCTTCAAATGGATTATTTTAGAAATTTTCCCACTTAGCTTATTAAAGTTTTCATAGTCGTCTAGGATACAAATATATTACTTAAAATGTATTTTACTAAAAGCAACTTTTGGTTTTTCTAAGATAAATAAATCATAGCTTGCATGCAATATTTGAATACGTTGTAAAATATAATAACTCGTTGTACATTAAGTTGATTAAATAAAGTTATCTACATGTTTTTTACAAGTTGAAATGTTTGTCCATCAAATTTTGATCCATGCAAAAGGTAATGAATCGTTATTAATCTAAAACAAAAAAAAAATCTTAAATAGAGAGTTTTATGTTTTATCACACGTTCGAGAGGTCTGATACGACAAACTTTTGTTGTGTTTTTTGGTATAACCAAATGATAAAATATTTAGATTCTTATGATTAACCCAATTAATAACCAGGGACGAATTTATATATTTTCACCAAAACATACTTAATATTTTAAATATCTAATAGAAATATACGTACTAAAGATTTTAAGTGATTGTTATGATTATATATAGTGTATGAGTTTTGATCAGTCGAGCTCAACCAGTTTAGGTTAAGGTGAGGATGCGGGGTGTGAGATTGGAATGAGGAATGTGATGTGGCATAGAATTTGGCCATGAACACTGCCCCATGTCCTTGGGAAGGGGAGGAGGGATCAAAGGGGAAGGTTTGCCAAAAAAAATTGCAATGTTGTGACTTGAGGAAGCGAGAAGATCAGCAAAGCATCGACTTGGATGGTGACATGACTTGGAAGCCTGGGGGAACACCGCCCCTCCATTGTCTTGGTTACGGCTTGGTGGAGAGAGCGATACAACACTATGCACCCTAAGAACTTGAGCCCGTACGTATCATTAAATTGAAGAATAGCTCAATCTCAAGTTGTATAGTTTAAGAGAGCCGGACTCAATTTGTTTGTCTTATGCTCTATATCATAAGTTCAAGCTCGACTTATTTATATGAAATAATTGTTAGTTGTATTTATATATGTATAGTTATTTTGGTTATAACAATATAGATGATTTAGTCACTTTATTATAAGATTATTTTTATAGGAATTTTTGTGTAATAAATACTTAATATATTAAATAAACTTTATATATATAACAGTTTAGCCAAGCTCAACATAGTATGTTTGTGACGTGATGAGGCGTTTTAATATATCATATGATTCTGGTCTTCACCGGTTTTTATAAGAGCACGTATTGAAACGAACCATGTGTGTAAATGGAACATAATTATAAGTAGAACTTACATATCTATTTTTGTATCTAAATGATCAATTAGAAAGAAGCTACTCAAATACGACTGTAAACAGGTCAGTAAATTTAAAGTCGGTTTGGTATGCAAAATATATTCATGTAGTTAACATATGAAGAAACACTAACCGGACCCCTGACAGATTACTGGTAACCTGGGGGTTGGATAGCTGTTTCCCACGAGGGGTTAGACCCTTGGAAGATGGTTCTTCTGATAACCTGCAAAACAGACACCGTGAGCTCGTCACTGAGAAGGGGGGGGGGGGGTTCCTCCTTGTGACCACCCTCCGGCGTGAGAATCAGACTAGATTGCTCTTTAAATATAAAAGTATATTAAGAGATTGCTAGAGCAGATATCAGGTATATTATGATGATAATGTGATAAGATATGATAGGATGAGATGGTCATACCATTTGTGGTATTTATAGCCGAAGGTAGGTTTCCAAGGAGGTATGGCCGACTGCAACAGTGTTCCTGTTCCACCAACAGTAGCCTACGCACGTGCCCTGCTGGTAGTTGGTGGGTAGGTAGCGGCTGATAGCGACCAGGCCTGCTGTATACTATTCCTTTTCTACCAACTGCCGGCTACGCACGTGGTATGACAATAGTTGGTGAGTAGGCAGCGGCTAATAGTGACATACAGTGTAGGAGCATGCTGCTCGCCATACTGTTGTCCATAAGCTGTCGTATCTTTAGTCAGATCTTTTTCCCATACCTCGTCAGGTACAGTACAGAAGATCTTCCCGTATCGTACGGACTGGCTTATTTGGGCGGGAGTATTCCCCCTCCCGCCCTTATGCGGGATTGTTCCCGGCTTCGCTCATTCCTTCAGGTGACACTGAATGATTGAGAGCTAAGTGCCTTGTGCGTGTAGCCTTGCTGCGCGGGTGGCCTTCCCTAATGGCTTGTATCCGAGGCTGCGGGGACAGGCGGAGTCCTTCACCATTGGGAGGCATTTCCTGCGGGACCAGCTTGCGTACTGCGCGTAAGGACGTCACGTCTCTGAGCATGGTTGGTCCTGCGGATCCAGTTGGTTTCTGCGCAGACGTCCCTGTTTAAGGTGAGTCTTGCGGGTCCAACTGGGCTCTGCTGGGACCTACCTCTTCAAGTCCCCCCAGTCCAATGTTCTTCTCATGCGTGTTTAATAAAGTGAGGTGAACTTTTGGACTTAAGCAAAGGGTTTTGAAAAGGGTTTTTTAAGGTTTTCCATGGGGATTCTTCCCGCGGAAGTCCTTGTCACTTGCAGAAATTCCCGAGTTTCCTGCTTGGTCTTTGGGTATGATGCGGGCAGGTCTGTAACTTCCTCGCAAGTCAGGAGCGTTGAGTCCCACTTGTGTGGTCTTTCCATGAGATTTTGGTAGTTTTGAACATAGTGATCAATTATGTTAAAACCACCAATTCCATCCTGGAGCTTCCAACAACGTAGTTCTCGACGTTCCCGCTATGCGGGGATGTTCTTTTCCGTTTACGCAAGCATTGCCCAGAAGATCCTTCTTGGTTTCAATTCCCAGCGGAGCGCTAGGTATGTGAAGGGTTTTGCCTTAACACTGTACCTGCGCTCGTCTTACGGTTACTTTACTTGCAAGGTATTCCTGGCGTCAATTCCCTGCGGGTGCTAGGTATGTGAAGGGTTTTGCCTTTACACTGTACCCGCACCCGTCTTATAGTTACTTGGTTGCCGAGGAATACTTGGCTTCAATTCCCTGCGGGTGCTAGGTATGTGAAGGGTTTTGCCTTAACACTGTACCCGCAGCCGTCTTACGGTTACTTGTTCGCCAAGATTTTATTGGCTTCAATTCCCTGCGGGTGCTAGGTATGTGAAGGGTTTTGCCTTAACACTGTACCCGCAACCGTCTTACGGTTACTTGTTTGCCAAGGTTTTCTTGGCTTCAATTCCCTGCGGGTGCTAGGTATGTGAAGGGTTTTGCCTTAACACTGTACCCGCATCCGTCTTACGGTTACTTGTTTGCCAAGGTAAGGGGGGATTTTCCCGCTTACTTTTTAATACTTTTAAATTTTGAATTTTGAAATTCGAAAGGTTTGTGGAAAGATAGGAACAGTCCAAACATCTGAAACGTCGTGCGACAGTTTCTTCTGACTGTGTCAGGACGTGCAGGAAGTTATGGTGACGTGACGTTATATGGTCATTCCAGACGCTTTTTACGGCGCGTGGGCGCGATTTTTCGGGCGCGTGGCCGCGAAATTACTGGCACACGTCCTGTCAACAGCTGTTGCCAGCCTGCTTTTTGCCACGTGTCATAGTTTCATTGCACCTTCGATTTCTCTCTCCTCCGCATTAAATTCACCGCATTAATTGCGATTAGTATATAAAGGGGGAGAGGCCTCTTTGTAATCCACACTTTCACCTTTCTTCTTCTTCTTAGTGATTTCCGGCAAATACTCCCCTTTTCAGGCAAGCATTTTCCCGAAATCACTTTCTTCTTTCTGCAAAATGTCTTCTCATGATGCTGAAGCTGTAGCCGACGATAGGAGTACTGCTGGCGAGTGCCAGTGTGCTCTACCTGTCGATCAGTACCAGTACATCGTCAGGAAGTTCATGCTCGAGTCTCTCGAGCCTGAGTTTCCTGAATCCCACCAGACTGTGTACGATGCCCCCAGTGGCAAGATCGGGGTATATGCTGCATTCTTTGTTTATGGGAACCTTAGGTTCCCATTGACAAAGTTTGTGTACCGTGTCCTGGAGAGGCACGGGGTGCACCTGACCGAGGTGCATCCGATGGCGATTGCCAAGGTCCGGCACTTCGAGTGGGTGTGCCGGATTCTGGGTATTGAGCCCTACGTGGACCGCCTGATGACCTTCTATACTTGGAGGTGCGTCCAGGGGTGGTACACCCTGACAACCCGTATTAAGGGTTTGAAGATCTGCGTGACCGAGCGCAGTCTCCGATCGTGGAAGCGGGAGTTCTTCTACATCTCTGCCCGCACCATCCCCATTGCTATGAAGTTCAAGAAGGGTCAAGCGCTTCCGAGCCTTCACGCTTCCAGCTACCAGGAGGCGGAATGGTTCGCGAAGATATCCCGGGTCCAATCTCCGGTTTACCGGTTTGCGGAGTCCGGGATGGTGCTGCTGGGGATGAGCCGGGTATGGAAGGAGGTGTCTCGGTTTCCTATCCTTCTCGAATACGGTTTGAACTCTATTCCTTATGGTATGTCTTGTCTTTGTTGCTGATATTAGTTTATTTTCTAACTGTTTCTTTTTCTTTCAGAGGGGAATAATTTGGAGTCGCTCATGTTCCCGCGGGAAGCTGACAGTCCCGTGCGGGTGGGCACTCGTGCTCTGGACGACAATGAGTTGCCCATCCTGGAGCAAACGGCGGATAGGTTTGTGGAGGTCTATCCGCCGGGCCAAGAGATCCTGAGCCACCGGCGGCCAGGTAAGGAGATATTCTATCCTGAACCCCTCAATGCTGTACCTGCTGTTGGAAATCCTTACATCCTGTCTTCTTCTGAGGAATCCGCAGATGGTCCTCCCCTTGTGCGGAAGAAGAAGGCTGCTGCCGGCGTGAAGGGGAAGGAGAAGGCCTCCACAGCTGATCCAGTGGTTCTATCTGACTCGGAGTCAGATAGTTAAGAGGTGGCGGGGAAGCCCGGTGGTGAGAAGACCACTGCTCCGGAGGCTACGACCGTTACCTCCGGAGAACCATCGAAGACGACGGTGACCGGTACCAAGAGGCCGGCTCCATCGGGTTCCTCCCCGCCCGTCCGTACGTTCAGGGTCAAGAAAACCCGTAAGTACAATAATAGTTTGTCTGTAGATTTATTCATGAATTTATCTAACATTTTCTTCTTTGTGCAGGCGTGGATGTTGACGCATTCCGGGGTGAAACGCAGGGGATTACCTCCCCGCCAATGACGGTAGGCTCGGTCAGCCTTCCCGAGGCGTCGACCCAGGCGCCTGCGCCTGCATCCGCTGGTCCAGTTGCTCGTTCCTTCGAGCCAACTGTTCCGGCCGAGGTGACGTCACCGCCGGCCGTGAGTGCGATTTTTACAGCATCCTTCACGGAGCCGACAGTTACTGCTGCTGCTGAGGCTGCGACCGCGGCGGCGACCACAAGGGCGACCACGGCGGCTGCCACCATGCCCGCGCAACCGGCACCGATGGCCGGACCATCAGGTACGCGCAGGGCTTCCCGCCGATCTTTGCCCCCTTCCCGTCTGCCTGACCTGTTGGATGGATTTCCTTTAGGTTCAGGTGATGGGTTTGGCGGCTATCGGCCTGTCATTGACCCTACAGGTGCGTAGGGTTCTTTTCTCCCTTATGTTTTTTATCATCTTTTCCTTACTGCCTTTGTTTCTTTTGCAGTGTCGGATTCCAATGAAGTGTATGTTCCACGATGGAACATACGCCGAGGAACAACCCTTCGCACACCTGTGGAGTGCGTGGACTGGGCTCGCCACGCTGCTCCTCCGGGTGCGTTGGGGGAAGCCATGGTTAGCTACCAGGAGGGTAGGCTAACTAATGAGCTTCGGGTTCTCCAGGCCCGGATGCAGCCGCGCGTCGAGCTGCTTTGTCGTGAAAACGACAAGTTGAAAGCAGCTCGCGCCAAGGACATATCTGAGGCGCGTGCTCTTCGGGAGGAGAACCAACAGCTGGCGGCAGCTGCCGCCGACAAGGAGAAGGCCTTCAAGGCCCTCGAGGTTGAAGTTCAGGCGCGACTCGAGGCCCGCTCCAAGGCTGCCCAAGCTGTGAATGAACAGCTTCGGCTGGCCAGGGAGACTGCGCGAAACGCAACCGAGAGGGCTGCCAAGGCTGAAGCCGTTGCTGAGCCTTTGCGTGTGGAGAATGAGGAGCTCAAGGCCAAATTAGAGGCTCTCCAACGCGCTCATGATGCCTTGGCAATGGAAGATGCCAAGAAACTCCAGGAAATCCTGGACCAGAGGGGGGTGCTTGACCACGCCGAGCGGAAGCTTAAGGGCGTCGAAGAGGCTGCCGCAAAGGAAGTTTTACTTGCCAACCTTAACAAGAGCGAAGCCGAACGCGCCCGTAACGAAGCTCAAGCTGCCCTCCAATGGCTTCTTCGAGAAGCGTTGCCTCAGGTATGTTTAGTTTTATCTTCACGCTTTTCTTTTATAAGAAAATGTTCTAATACTTGTGTTTTCTTTGTAGGTTGTGCGTCGGGTCTTTTCAGAGACCTCTTACGATGATGCTATGACCGCAGCCCTCAACGCTTCTCATGAGGATGGGGAAAAGGCCGGCTTCCTGCTTGGTCTAGGGTTTGTTGAGAAAGGCGTCCCGCCTTCCAACTTCCCTTTGTTCGATGTGGATACCGAAGCCATTTATGACCAAGCATTGAACCAATACGCCGCCTTCCCGCATCCAGTGGTGGAAAAGGTGGACGAAGTAGCTGCTGCTGATGATGGGTTAGCTGTCCTCAAAGCGTTCCTCGAACCACCCCGTTCTTCTGACGGAGCGGGTCCAAGTGGAAGCGGCCCTGAAGCTTGATCCTGAAGATCCCTTCCCATTGCTAAGATAGACTTGTATAGTTTTATTCTTTTAGGCGGGTAGTTACCCGGCCATTCTTGTAATATATTCTTGAAATATTAATCCTTTTGCGTATAAGATTGTTATTTCCTTCTTTGGGTTCCTTGCTTTATAAACTTATGACTTGCATACTTAGTTTAAATTAGCAATTTTTCAAGTGTTTAGAATAAGAACCTTTGAACGTGGTTGATAATGGGTTAAAGTTTCGCTTCCTCCTTCGTGATTGTGCGGGTAGAACCGTCACTTGCACTTGGTAGGATGGCTAAACTTTAACCTTCATCTGACCTGCGTGTAGGTTTTCCTTTTCGAAATTTCTAAGGCATTCAGATAAGTTAACATTTGAACGTGGTTGATAACAGGAAGTCTTGCTTCCTCTTTCGTGATTGTGCGGGTAGAACCGTCACTTGCACTTAGTAGGATGGCAAAACTTTACCGTTATCTGACCTGCGTGTAGGTTTTCCTCACCTTTTGAGGATAAGTTAACCTTTGAACGTGGTTGATAACAGGAAGTCTTGCTTCCTCTTTCGTGATTGTGCGGGTAGAACCGTCACTTGCACTTAGTAGGATGGCAAAACTTTACCCTTATCTGACCTGCGTGTAGGTTTTCCTTATCCTTTTTAAGAATTTTGTTTTGAACCGTTCGACGCGCGGTTGTCGATAGGTTAGTGTTCGGTTTCCTTTCATGATTCATGCGGATAGACTGGCACTTTCATTTAATGGGATAATTGAACTCTTCCCCTTCAACTGACCTGCGTGAAGGTTTGTCAAGTTATTGGGTTCGTGCGGGTAGGACCGCCTTCCCACGCAACGACTTCACGTAATGTGAACGCCGTCACCAGTGTTGTATAGTTTAACCGTTCGACGCGCGGTTGTTGATAGGTTATTATTCAGTTTCCTTTAATGATTCATGCGGATAGACCGGCACTTTCATTTTTGGGTGCTGAACTTTTTCCCAAACTGACCTGCGTGAAGGTTTGTCACGTTATTGGGTTCGTGCGGGTAGGACCGCCTTCCCATGCAATGACTTCACGTAATTATGCGGTGAAAACCGGCATATTAGTGTTCAGAAAAGTATGAATGTAAAATCATCAGCTTCGATGTTCTTAAAGAGAATCATTTCCATTAGAAGTGGCTCTTGGCCTTTTCTTTACAAATTGGAATTGATTTACATGCAGACTGTAAATGAGCTCCCTTCCATGTTGGGATGGGAGTGCCATCGAGCCGATACGCACCTGGTTCGGGATCTCGTTCTTTACGCAGCATGTAGTCTCGATTTTGAAGCTGGAATTGATTCGTGTCTTCCCCAGCTGAGGTTCTATACGCACCCGCCTGCTCAGCCTTTATTGTGCCACGAGGTGCGCGAGCGTCCCATCTCTGACAAATGTTTCGACCATGTCCTTTACGTCTATGCATTCTTCAGTGTTGTGGCCTTTTGTCTTGTGGAAGTCACAGTATTTGCTCCGATCAGCATCGTGACGATGTCGGATTATTGGAGGCTTTGGCCATGGGAGCTCTTCAGTGGCGAATATCTCAGTGACGCTTTTGGTGAGTGGCGTCCATCTGGAGTTCCGGTGCGACTGTACATTATCCCTTCCGCCCACTCGATGTTGCAAGCCGGATGAGGTGTCAAAGTTTACCCTTGACTGCCAAATGCCTAGCTTTCGCTTTTTATTTAGTCTGGCGGTGAGGACGTTGTCTTCTCTCGTCTTCTGAGTGTAGAGGTTTGTGCTCTGTGGGAGATCTCTACCCAGTTGCTTCTCTGTTTCCGCATAGCGTTTTGCTGCTGTCATGATGCCATCCCATATGGATGGCATGCCATCTTTACCTGTTAGGGTGCGGATGAGCTCTGGGTCATGTGCGCCCTGGATGAAGGCAGCGCGAACAAGATCTTCGCTGATATTGCCCAAACTTAGCTTCTTTGAGTTGAAGCGAGTGATGAAGTTTGGCAGAGATTCATCTTCCTCTCGTAAGCATTTGAGGATTGTCCATTGCTCCTCGGTATACTTCCGTTGCTGGCTGAAGTGTTGGCTAAACTTCTGTTGGAAGTCTGCCCAGTCGTAGATGTGGTTGACCGGTAGACGATCAAACCAAGCTCTAGCAGCCCCAACAAGCGTCATTTGGAACATGTAGCACCACGTGGGTTCCGTCCAATTGCTGAGGTTGCCCCCGCTATGAACCTGTTCAAATGATCGTCTGGATCAGATAAACCGTCATATGTGCCTATGTTAGGCATTTGTTTGGCACTCTTTGGGGCGATTGCTTCCGCAATGTCCCTAGCAAATTTGGACGTTCCCGCATTTGCAACGTTTGGTCTGAATGTTTTGGAGAAGTCTCGTGGACTTCCACCTGTGCTTTTTGGTTTGAAGGCTTGTCCAAAATGCCTTTTCGGTTGGGATTCCGTTTCCTTACGCTTCCCTTTTGCCCTATGGCGAGGGTTCGCGTCGGAGTCGGATTCCTCCGAGTCATCCTCCCAGTATTCGAATTCGTCGGCCTGTTGCACGGAACGCAAGCGTTCGTCCAACTCAGCCTGGAATTCCTTTTGTCGTGCCTCCGCCCATGCCTTAACTTCATCGAGAGTCTGGCGGGGGAGTCTTCGTTTCTCAAACTGGGTATCGGTGGATCCCAGTAGTTGATCATTTACTGCACTTGCCCCAGCATGAGTAACTGGGGTAGTGTTCGTAAAATTTACTTCACTTGCCCCGGCTTGGGTAACCGGGGTAGTGTTTGTAAAAACTGTGTTGCCGGTATTCCCTCCAGTAGCTGGGGTTGTGGTTACCGGAATTTCTCTAACCATCTTTGTAAAAGTTTGAAAAAACTGGAGAAAATTGTAGTTCTAGCTTTATGCACGGATGGCGCCAATAAAGAAACACTAACCGGACCCCTGACAGATTACTGGTAACCTGGGGGTTGGATAGCTGTTTCCCACGAGGGGTTAGACCCTTGGAAGATGGTTCTTCTGATAACCTGCAAAACAGACACCGTGAGCTCGTCACTGAGAAGGGGGGGGGGTTCCTCCTTGTGACCACCCTCCGGCGTGAGAATCAGACTAGATTGCTCTTTAAATATAAAAGTATATTAAGAGATTGCTAGAGCAGATATCAGGTATATTATGATGATAATGTGATAAGATATGATAGGATGAGATGGTCATACCATTTGTGGTTTTTATAAGAGCACGTATTGAAACGAACCATGTGTGTAAATGGAACATAATTATAAGTAGAACTTACATATCTATTTTTGTATCTAAATGATCAATTAGAAAGAAGCTACTCAAATACGACTGTAAACAGGTCAGTAAATTTAAAGTCGGTTTGGTATGCAAAATATATTCATGTAGTTAACATAGTAGAAATAGAAACAAAAAAGAAAACAAATTATCATGGACATGATTCATGAACTGCTGAAGACTTTACTAACATTCAAAGAAAGTAACAAGACTACAATTTATAATTGGTGAACAGATTAGAAACCTTAAATAGTTAAATACTGAGAATATAAAATCGATCCAACCAAAAGCAAGCGAAATGGACTTGATTTTGGGCCGCCTTAGCTTTGGGCCAGTTGAAAGAAAAACCCGAACCATTCAAGAAAATAACTGATAAGAAGACTATAATTTATAAATGGTAAACGAGTTAGACTAGTATAAAACTAAGGTTTTTTTTATCCAAAGTTAGTTAAGGGTATATTCGGTTGGAGGTAATGGAATAAATAAGGAATGGATTGGGAAAAAGAATGAAATGGATAAGGGAATGAAATTGATCATTACTATTCTTTTATCTTGTTTGGTTAACCTATGAAATGAAATGAATTATTACTTTATGTTGCTTGGTATCATAACAAATTGTATGAACGAAATATAAATAATAAAAAACTCCTATCTTAAAATATTTTTTTTACCAAAAGAATAAAATAAAAATGCAATGGAACTGTGGTGGTGCTAGCTCCGGTGACGAAAATGGTGGTGGCAGCGGCGGTAGCATTGGTAGTGATGGCGACGATGGTGGTGGTCAGGCAACGAAAGTGGTGGTGGCGGTGATGGTTAGGCGACGGTGACCATGTTTACGGTGGTTACGGTGACGATAGTAGCGGAGCTGGTGGCAATGGTTGCGCTGGTGGCAGGGTGGTGGTGGCGGAGGCGGTGGTGGTGGTGGTGGTGGCGACGGTGGCGGTCAGGTGTTGGTGGTGGTGTTGTTGAGAAGGTAGGATGAATGAGGAATGGAATGAAAAAAAAGAAGGGGGTGGGAAGGAATGATTTTGATGTAATGGGATTTCATGTGTAATGGGTGATTTCATTCCATTGAGCAACCAAACATCATTTTTTTCATTCTTATGCAATGAATCATTTCATTCTCCATATCATTGCAGCATACCAAACGCTACCCAAGAGTGTTTGATATTCGCTTTCAAGTCGATTATTCCAAAAAGAAAACAACACCAATAAAAACCAAACCCAATTACATATTTTAGGTTTCGATTCCCGAATTATGAATTTGATTTGAACCGAATATCAAAGCAAATAATGGTTATTTAGGTTTTTTTTATTTATATAGACATAATTACAATCTTAGCTCAATTTTAACCCAGCTAATTCAATAACAAATAATAGTTACTCTCATTTTTGGGCGAAATGGAATAATCGAACCGAATTAAAATTTAGGTAATGATTCTATTTTGAACTGCAAGAGACCATATTTTAATCGATGAACACCTAAATCACGCATTAGGGTGCATACGATCCAAGCTTCTCGCAGGTTACTCGAGTTTGTATCGATAAAATGCTCAAAATGAGCCGACCGTTAGCGAGCCGAGCTTTGGTTAAGGCACGACACACGAGCTCTAGCCGAGCTTAGGCTTGCTAAAGTTATTCACAAAATACATAAAAGTATGTAAAAAAGTATATTAATAAATAAATTAATAACAAATAATATATGAGACAAACCAGAGCTTGAAAAACGAGTTATGACTTACGAGACACGCTCGAGTTTTGTAAAAATAGTTTGAAACGAGCCTAAAGTATAAAAAGTGAAGGTGAAAACAGGACCCTTAACCAAAGCTCCTAAACATAAACAGGGTTTGGGGGAAACTAACCGAAAGCTCAGACACCATAGTGAATGAGGCAGCAGAGGGTAGAGTTGGTGTTGCCCCCTCCGTAGCCCATGTTCTTTATCCAAATATTCAACACCATTATAATTATAATTATAATTATAATTATATTGTATTATTTTCTTCTATCAATTTGATTTTCCATTCACAGATTAAATAATGAACCTCAGACCTTCAGTTCAGTTCTGTTCTGTTCTGTTCTGTTCTGTTCTGGTACTCTGTTATTTCCAAACAGCTATAATTAGAGGCTATGATGATGATCATATATTTGTGGTTGTCTGAGTGGATCGAACGAAGCTTGGCGGGGTAATCTCCGGGGGCTTTACGGTAGAAATAAGTGTTTTCACCGTTTGAGCAGCCGTGATGTTTGCAGCCATGGCGGTCTGTTCCTCTTTGTTTTGATTATGTTATTATTTACAAATCTGAGCCTTACTTCAATTCTTATTTATTTACTTTTCAGATTTTGGTCTGATTATTTTGCAACTCATTAATTTGTGGTTTTGACTTTTGATAAAAATGTTTTTTAGTTTACTAATTAAACAAGTCTCTCCGTAAATCCTTTTATCACAGGACTTATATTATTATTAATTTTAAGTATCTTCTAGAGAGAAAATAAACATTAATCAGTAAGTACATACAACTGTGATTGCAGCAATGGTGGACTTGGGCATTCGAATTCCAACAAATCTGAGCTTTCACTGCAATGTGACTTTTTATCTAAGCTACTCTCTATACATTAAACTTGTCGCCATAGTCATATGTTATGCCCTGTCCTAGCCAACGACTCCTACCCATAGAGAATGGGTCAGGTAAAGCCCGCAGCCGACCCGATGATCATCAAGAGGGGTAACAGTAGAAAAAAAACCCCACATTGTCCGGCACCATCAGTTTTTATTTTCTGACCCGACCCACCCGTTACCCTGCTTCATGATTATCGGGTCGGCTGCGGGTGTTACTTGATCCATTCTCTACGGCTAAGAGTCGTTGGCTAGGACGGGGGATAACATCTTATATCTGTCGCGCTGCAACAGTTGAAGACTACAATTAGGGACGGACATTTTATACCCAATGTTGGTATCATCATGGTAATCATAACAACATTGGGTAATAAGCTCTATGTGGACAAAGAATGTACATATAAATAAATTAGTTCGATTATATAATCTAAAGACCTAATTACAAAGACAGTATGTGATTTTGGTAAAGCAACACTTTTGATATTAAGAGTCATTCGATTCGTTGATTTTTTATTTTTAAACCTGAATATTTACAAGGAATCGGAATTCGGTAAGAAATTAGATTGTGTTTGGTCTTTACATTGTGAATGGAATTAGTTTATCTAATGTCTAATTCAATCGTCTCATTGAAGGTTGAAGACGGAACTTGTTTCAGGATTTGGTTTGTATACTTGTGATTTTGGTTCTTAACAGTTTTAGCTCCTGATTGCTTGGATTTCAACCTGAATTATCACTATTTTATGCAATTGATGTTTTCAGAAGATATAGCAACAAGTTTGTTCCCAAAAGGCAAAGCTATTTCATGGATACACAATGCCAATGGAGTTATATTTGTTGAACTTCACATCAGTTCCAGTCCATTGGATTAAATTCACATTGTTTACCAAACCATAAAAACAAAAGTAACACTTTACTCTTGTTCATAATTTGGTTGAGGCTGAGGGGTGTGGGGGGCGCGAGAGGGGGCGCGAGTGGGGGCGCCAGCCAATAATATTGTGACGTGTGGCAGAGAGAGAAACTTGATAAGATGGGTGTTGGTAGTGGTGCTCGCGCCCCGGGACATGGTGTGGAGGGGTGCGAGAGGGGGCGCGAGCGGTTTTTTTTTTATTTTTTTATAAATGTATTAAAAAAACGTATTATTAAAAAAACTCATAAATTATTTAAAAAAACACACATTAATTAAAAAAACACATTAATATCTAAAAAAAATTAAAATACTAAAAAAAAACATTATTCTTATTCTTCGATCAACCTCTTCCGGATACGTTCCTTTTGTTTTTTCCATCAACATTTGGTCGACCGGATTTAGGTTACTGAAGTCTCTTGTAAGGAAGTCCAAATCTCTCATTCTTTTTTTTTCCTTTTTGTCATTAGAGACCACCTCCATGGTTTTGTTGAATTTATTTGGTATGTTATTATATAGAGAAAAAAAAAATTTTTTTTAATAAAAAACGAGCCCAACGGCTCTATTCACGCATTCCCAGACCTCCTTCACGCTCCCCCAGCCGCTAGCCCATCCGCGCCTGCCTCTTTTTCCGCGCTCGCGCCCCTTTCGGGCCCCTCTCGCGCCTCGGTGGTGTGGTGCTCGCGCCCCGGGGCGCGAGCGGCTGGCCTCTTGCGCCCTTTCTCGCGCTCCGCACCCCTCAGCCTGATATGAAATGTTTACATTGCTGATATAATAGCATGCCTTCTACCTTCAGCTAACATGAAATGTTTACATTTTCAAATTAAACAGAGCCTTAACGTTAATACAACCCACAAATTGCAATAATACAAGCATATTTTGCACTCAATCAAAACCTGTATTTTCATATAATTTAAGTACATCCCGTTTTATTCTCTATTTAGCTTGTTGACTAGGAAGCTTCAGTCAGTTAATTCGTTGTTTATCAAAAGGAGTTCTCAATTGCATCAAACATATGAAAGTACAAAAAGAAATTTGGCCACAGAGCATAAGAAGATTCAAATTAAACTGTCTTAAACATTAAACCATGCCCCCGAGATGGAGACTAAACACCAAACCACAGATAAAACAAAAGACAACTAAATACAAACCTAGCATAATCACCCTAACCACCAAATCCATACAAAGTACGTCCTTGACGTTTCAAAGCATAAACCACATCCATCGCCGTCACAGTCTTCCGGCGAGCATGCTCCGTGTAGGTCACAGCGTCTCTGATCACATTCTCTAGAAAGATCTTCAGCACCCCACGAGTCTCCTCGTAAATCAACCCACTGATACGCTTCACGCCTCCTCTGCGAGCCAACCTCCGAATAGCGGGCTTGGTGATGCCCTGGATGTTATCGCGAAGAACCTTCCTGTGCCTCTTGGCTCCGCCCTTGCCCAAACCCTTGCCTCCCTTACCACGGCCAGACATTGTCAATTGAGATTTTGAATTTGAAAGGAATTGGAAGATTTGTGTGTTGTGGTGGATTTGGATGAGGTTTTATAGATGGGGGGAGTGGTAAAAGGCGGGATTTGAAATATTTTGAGTTGTTGGGCGGAGAGTGGAAAATGGGAGGGAGAATGGGTGCCGTTGGATTGTGAGTTTAATGGACGGTGGATGAATGGTTTAGGATTCCTATCCGCGTCGTGTGCTTTCTGTCGGACTGTAACCATGTGTATTTGGTTAACTTTTTGTTTATACCTAATGCAATTTGATGTCATTTTCTTATACTTAGGATCCTTCCACGTCATTCTTTTATACGGCTCGTATATAGCTATACGGTCGTATAACACCTGAATCATGTCAGTTTGTGTCGGAGCTTGTCGGTCATTGTTTGTGGTGTCGTATAGTCCTATACGGGCCGTATAGATTTATACGAGCCATATAGACAATTTTTTAGACATAATTTTAAATATTAATACGTTAATATGGCCGTATAGACAATTTTTTAACAAAATTTTAAATATTAATACGTTAATATCTTACATTTTAATGTATTAAGTACATAGCATACTTGGTTAAATATGATATTTTTTAATAGAATAAATTGTCTATTAACATTTACCTAATATACTCGGCTAAAATAATTTGTAGTTGTACCCCGAGAGCAGTCGGCGGAGCCATCAGTTGCGGAACTTGAGGAGCATAGGTGTGAGGTGCAAAGTTTTGAGAGATCGGGGGTTGGTAAGTTTGGACTTGGTAGGCTTGGCTCGTGTAGTATGGTGCGGGAACAACTTGGGCTTGGTGAACATAATATGGAGGAGGCATCACATGGGCTTGATTGGCACGGGCTAGCAATGGGCACATATTGCGGAGATGACTAGGATCTCCACAATGGTAGTAAGCACGGGTATTTGGAACACCGACTTGAGCTTGGGGGTTATTGGTAGCTTGAGGAGCAGACGGTGTGGGTTGTTGTGGAGCGGCTCGTGCATTTGGAGGTGCACGGCAAGTATTGGCAAGATGCCCATAACGGTTGCACGAGGTGCAAAGACGGCAAGTGGTTGATGCGGGATGATGGCGGTTACAGATCGAACACAAAGGGTGCGGTCCAATATACGGCTTCTTGTTGGGTGCATTTTGGTTCGGGGCTTGGTTGTTGGGTTGGTTTACGGCATAGTTTTGGTGATGAGTCTTGCTTTTTTGTCCATTGTTGTTGTTCTTATGGTAACGGTTAGAGTTGTTGTTTTGGGCAGGCTTAGGGTCAGCTTTAGCATCAGTAAAGGATTCGACTTTACACTTTTCAGCAGTAGGCTTGGAGTCCTTTCGGGACAGTGTACCATCTCGAATGTGATCATCAGTCAAGAAAGCAGCGAGGGTTATAGCTTCCTCCAGCGTGAGGGGGTCTCGACTGATAACCGCGTCACGAAAAATATTAGGTAGTCCGTAGATATACTTGCGGATACCGCGGGATAACGGGGTTACAAGATGAGGTACCACCCGGCTCAGTTCCTTGAATCAGTTCGAGTAAGTAGAGTTATCGCCACCAATTTGTTTCAGCTCCCAAAA
This sequence comes from Bidens hawaiensis, assembly GCF_021521415.1. NCBI lineage: Eukaryota > Viridiplantae > Streptophyta > Magnoliopsida > Asterales > Asteraceae > Bidens > Bidens hawaiensis. Next base: position 268,573 of record NW_027491069.1, on the reverse strand, counting down.
CTCCGTCTCGAGCCTTTGCAGTTCATGCTCGGGACAAAACTCTCTCTTCATAGCTTCCTTAAGCTCCTCCCAAGGCATGGCCAATGCTTCATTTATACCTTGGAGGTTCTTGAATGTGGTCCACCAAGTAAGGGCACGTTCCTCGAAAACGCTGGTGGCAAAACGAGTCCGTTTGTTGTCCGGACACTCGCTATGGATAAAGATGTTTTCCATCCTCTCAAACCAGCGAAGGAGTTTAGTAGCATTCTCCTCGCCAAGGTAAAGAGGAGGTTTGGCACTCGTGAAATTCTTGTAGTGATAGTTGTTGGTGGGTGCACTCGAAGTACTGGATCCATTCGAGTTGATATTTTGGAGTTGAGCCACCACCTCGGGCAAAGCAGCGGTGAACTCCATGCGAGCAGCTAAACGACGATCATGAGTAGCCGACGGACGGCGGTTTCTACGGCAACGAAGTTGAGAAGACATTCTACGGGGAACAAACGTGGAATATTATAAGGATTGGGTAAGTTGTATAAACGAGTCAATGAAAGACAATGAGGAAATGTGACTAATACGTGTTAGTGACTTGTCATGACTTGAGGGCAAGTCGCAATTTAAAATAATGTAAATAATGTTTGAGCGTTTAATATGTTTCTTCCAATTTAAATGAAAAATAACCAAAAACATACAACAAATCAAATTAAGTGAGTTGGCCTCCCATGAGCTTTCCATTGCAATTTGAATGACCCAACTAAATTGTAAAACCAAGCTTCATGTATTGGGTCTCCCATGAGCGTTCCATGGTAGTTTAAATGACCCCAATTACATAACGGGACTTATATATTGAGAATTGGGCTTCCCATGAGCGTTCCATGGCATTTTATTGGCCCAATTAAATAACGATTAACAAAAAATTTGAGTTGGTCGGCCCATGAGCATTACATTGCATTTTAACTGACCCAACTAATTAACGAATTAACAATTCAATGGAGTTACATGGCCCATGAGCGTTACATGGCATTTTAACTGAGTCAACTAATTATCGAATACACGAATCAAAATGAGTAGTCGGAGAATTTCGTGAATCACCACGGTGATATCTCCAACAAAATATCGAATCCAAACAGGTTATGAAATGGATAGTTGGAGTGCTCATGGGTTGTCATGGATTTTCCACCCAACTAAAAATTTAAAAATAATTAAAACGCAATTTTGGAAAGTTTCCGAATTTAGCCACGAATCACCGTGAATTCGGTTTTTTTTAGGAATGCAATCGTTGATCGGTCACATTTGATTCACTTAAGGTCCGGTTGCATGACATATTGTCCAGCTTTGGCCTAGGGACTCGGGTACTATGGTCGGGTTATCCTCCAGGTAAGGAAAAGCGTCTTACCTTTGGTTCTCGGAACCGTTTTGCCAAGACCCAACTCACAGTTCTCTAGTCCCCTACGGCTACTAACCAAACATGTCATACTCCCATGCCCTAAGGAGAGAGAGTGAAAACAAATCTTGGGAATTCTTTAGAAATTTCCCAAATTAAAAATGCAATTTACTAAATATATTAAAAGATTTTTAAAGATTTGGAAAATATTTTGAAAGTGAGGCATAGCCTCAGATTTGGTGTGTGCAATAATTACCAAAAGTAAAAGATCTAGTGAATACTTATCTAAAAATAAAAGATGTAATAATAACTAACTACCAAAATAGAAAGATATAATATATAATTTCCAAAAATAAAGATATAGCTAACAAATTACCTCAAACGAAAGGATATTGTAAATACTTATCTAACTAAGCTACAAACAATTAATGAGCAAATAACATAGTTCAGATAGGCACGTATGGGTTCCTAACATATGACTAGGACAATTTCTAACCACCTATCTTAAACCTTTGGCTTTGATACCAATCTGACACACCCCAACCTAAGGCGGAAATGCCGGGGCGTGAGCATAATTGCTCATAGCTCGAGGTAACTATCATGCAATAATGGCGACAATATCTAATAATTAATTTATTTCATTTAAAACAAAATATCCAAATATAGCAAATAATTCCAAAACAATAATCCATGACAATAAAGGTAATAATTCAAATAACTTAAAATTAATTTGTTCTTGAATAAGCCTATGGTCTCAACTAGCAATCCATGACTTCAATTCTTCAATTCAAACGATAACCTGCATATACGTAGAAAATACAATAGGTTTGTCAACAATAATGTTGAGTGAGCATGTCATTAATTTTTGCAATAATATATAATATGAAAAGATAGCAAAACGTAAATAAAGTGGTAATAAACCAAACTAATGAGCAAATAAAGTGTCAAGCGAACCATTGCCAAGTGAATCGGGCGCCGGTTAAAACTAGACGGTCGTATGATCATACTATAATGAGAACATGGTGGACCTCTCTGAATGCGCAAATTAAACAAGTAATCAAATAGTAGCATTTATGTCTAGCGATTCACACACAATATAACGTTTGCTAATGATTAAGATATGTATAATATGGAATACTATAAGTACGTATACGCCCCCAAAACGTTTGAAAATGTGTGAAAACGGGGGAATGACAAACTCACCTTAGTAATAAGGGAGTTAATAATAATTAAGAAAAAGAATAACGAGTCTTCTCTCTTGATTGATTCCAGCCAATCGTAAGGGTTCAAGGATATGTTTTGTTTGTTAATGGAGGGTTTTGAACCTTGAAAGAGTTAAGAAAAGTTTCGTGAGCATAAAGGCTTTTGAACTCACAAAACAACAAGAGTGCAAATTCACCTATGATGCCTCTAGAACTCGTGACTATTTTGGGCGAATGTCGGGTCGTTTCTGCACATCAAATGCACCTGGGAATTCAACCAAACTAAACATTAATGAAATCCTTGGAAGTGGGAGAAAGAATCAACGAAATCGGAGTTTGTTTGATACCTTAAACACGATGACAAAGTAAAAGTATCACTGCAGTATCGGTTCTTGCGCAGTATTGATGTTAAGTGGATTTGAAGGTCGAAAACTTGATAAAATGAAATGAGGCCGGTGTTAATCTTTCAGGAGGAGATTGAAGGTTAACATAGAAGAAGAATGGAGTCATTTAGTTGAATTTGGAGTGAGATATGGGTCTTCAAAGTTGACTTTCAGCTACTGGTAGAATCTAGGATAGAGATAGTGAAAGATTTGGTAGATTTTGTAGGTATTGGAGTGGAGTGTAAGGTTGTCCAAGATATTGAAGAGTCCAAGAAGTTGACTTCTAGATATCTTTGCAAGATTTGAAATATCTTTGCTAAGTCAACTATCATCTAGAAGGTAAATAGATAAAGAAAAAGAAATGCAGGAAGGAAACGGTTTTGTAACTTTAAAATGTTATGACTAGATACTTGGAATTGCATATGTTATTTAGTAGAGAATCCAAGGGGTTATATTTTTAGGAGAGTTGGAAGTTATCTCAAGAATTGGATAAAAAAAATGTATGACTTATATGTGTGTGCATATCTCGACAGATTAAGGAAAAAGGAAGCACGTGTATTGTGTTTTAATATATCTATAATTATGTCATACAAATATGATTTAATTTTGTTACTTTTTAAAAATATATGGATCTTACTAGGTTATACATGCACTTTTGTAGTATAAATAAAGAATAAACATTAAATAAATCATGGAGGGCTGAAAGTGAATACTTATAATTGCAAAATTTTATTAAAGATTAGGATCCGGAAGATGTTCGTACAATGACAAAATGAAAGCAAACGAATATGGTAAAAACCCGAAATGTTACATTCTTAAAGTTGCATCTTATTTGATGCTTCAACTTTTTCTGAGGTTTTCCCTTTGAATTATTGTCAGATGTGGAGCTATCACAAACTTCTTCCTTTCTTGAATGAACAAATTTACTTTGGCTTTTCTTATCAGATTTTGGTTGACTTTGATTGATAGAATTATCCTTGATAGCTTCTTGTATCATTTTATGGATTTCATCTTTATATTGGGCGGGAAGTTCCTTATTTTCGTTGTTAACATTCTCTTTGCTTCAAACTTTATTGGAAGGATTATTTTGAGAGTTTGTACTTCCTTCTCTTGACATACTACAATAAAATTTTTAAAGATAAGTTCAATATTCGAGGAATTCAAAACATATCCTTTATTTATATTATTGTAGTTTACAGAAGTACACAACATTATTATTATTAGCCACACTTATTACAACTATTACAATTCTTATTATTTATTTCTTCCAACGGCCGTTTATATTTGATGTATGAAAAGTAGAGTAGGTTTTCTCTAACTTATCTCCCCCAGACATAATTTGTCCATAAAATTCAAGCCTTTAACATATATTTAATAGAGCAGATGTGTAATCATTCATTTTTTAAAATCTTAGAACCTTATATTGTTCCATTCATTTCTAGCTATAGGGGGGGTAATGAATCTCTTTGATGAATAAATCTGCCTTTTAATTCTTTCCATAAAACACTTGGATCATCATAATTAAAATACTCCAATTGAAGCATTTCATCGATGTGTTTATGGATAAAGACATCAGCTGTTGCTCTATTTTGTCCATCCAGCGTATTGTTTTCATTAATTACATGTAACACATCCATTGATTTGAGGTTTCTTTTGACATTTGCTGTGCATGGCATATAGTTATCTCCAGAACTTTTGAGGGCAAAAAATTCAAGCTTTGCAGTATTCGTCATTTTATTACTAAACACAAATTAGATAAATATTAGGAGTACATACTTATTAAAACTGAAAGAAAATACAAAGGTAGAACTATAAATAGATAAAGGAAAAAAGAAAAGATTAAACTCCTTAGATGGAAGATTACAAATTAAGAACAATAAGATATCATCATTATGATGGTTAACATTAAAACTGAGCGAAACATCTTTCAAAATATTATTTTGGGTATTCCTGAGAAGAAAATTTTTTGTATTTGTGAAAAAATTGAGATTGATAATTGGTTATTTGTAGCGAAAAACTTTATAACCGTTTTATAACGGCTATATGGCCGTTTTATCAACGGTTATATATATATATAAATTATTTTGTAAGTAATAGAATAAATGAGATCCAAATGATAATCTATTAAATAAGATGTAAAATAATTATGCATAATAATAATAATAATAATAATAATAATAAACTTGTTTATGATACATAAATAATCATTAGTACATGAATAAAATTTAGTGTGCATAATAAAAGTTATAGAGATAGTAAATACAGGTTAGAGAGTTATTAGTCCCATAATTAGTAAAAGTTTATAATAAGATATCTTTTATATTTGTTTTGTTCTATCATTATAGTTATCTTTTTAATCATTATTAATGATACGCTTACCTTGTTTATAATTGACGTCTTCTTACTTGGTTGATCTTCTTGATTAAGCCACAAGCGATTCGTGCTGATAACGTGTTATAATATTACCACAATTAAAACAAGGTTGAATATATTCAAAGAAACTTTAAGATGGTATTCTAAATTCACCAATGCAATTTACTCTTGCATTTTATCTACTATCTATACACCATAATGATTTACTATTGCGGGAACATGAACATTAAATGCAAGTTGAAAATCTTCATCCATACACCAAACACGTTATAATTCACCAACACGTTTATAACATGACTTTGTTTATTTTCTGTTTCCTTTTTTATTCTCTATAGCGACTCTAGTGTATTAACTAACTTAGTTAATACCGACCGAATTCCCACCACATCAAATCTGAAAACGTTTTGATACCCTTTCAGCCATACCACAACTATGCTTTTGAGATTTCTTGATCTTTTGTTATGGCGAGTACACCGATACCAAAAACGTTTCCGCCAACGTTAATACACATGAAAAACTGCTCGAGAGTAACGGTAAACCAAACGCGAGATAGAAATCCTAGTTTTAAATAGATATCACATAACGCCTCTTGAACCCCTTTGAACAGAAGCCACAACGAGATAGATCTATACATATCAGAGAGAGAATGAGTAAATTCGACCCATGGCCCGTGTTCTTCAATCGTAACTGGCCCTTCCTCATGGGATTCGCCATCACCGGAACCATCATCACCAAATTCTCCCTCGGCCTCACTGGTGAGTATGCTTTTTATTCCATCAACCATCTTCAAGTTCATATTCACTAATTTATACTATATATAATACATAAGTCATGGGCAAATTAAGACACCTCTTTTTTAAATAATTTACAACTTATAATGCATAATGCACACATTATATAGCATGTAAGATAAGGACAAACTTGTCCATTAAAAAATATGCCTATAAATAGTTACAACATTACCCCCTCAACTTTACTCAACTTTTGTAAATTTAAGAAATAGTTACAACTTTGGACCTTCATCTTTACCGATGTATTTCTTTTAAATTTAATTGTTAACCAACTTCCCACCAATGATTTTCCAGCGGCCGTAACTTTTTCATATGTTAATATTCTTTTAAGAAAATTACACCATAAAAATGAGCATTTTATTGTCTTTAATTTGGGTATGGTATTGCTATTGTTTATTCCAATTAAAATTAGGATGTTACGTATGGGTCGGTTTTAACAGCTTCAAAGTTAAGCAATAAGTCAAACCGTCGGTTCATATTTTTTCATTGAAAACCGAAATTGAATCGTTGAAAATTCAAACTGAATCGTTACTAATGGTTTGGTTTCACACATTGAGCTTTAACAATAAGTTTACCGACCGGCCCGGTTTTATATGGCCAATTTTCAGTATAAAGCATAAACCAAACCGTTTGCTATGGTTTGAACATTCTGAAACCAGTTGACCAAAAGTGATGATCGGTTTAAACTTTTTAAGGTGTCAAACGAACCTTGAACATCCGTAATTTTTACATGATTACTAGAATTTTCTTTCCCCGCCACATCGCACGATCATCCATCAATACTATATATAATGTAGCACTCATGGGCAAATTAAGACACTAGGTTGTTAAGTAATTTACAATATTTAAAACTTTATGTACACTCTATAAAGCATGTAGCATAGGGGCAAAGTTGTCCACTACAAAATGTGTTTTACGCAAATTGAATTTGTTAGAAAATAGTTACAAAATTGGCCCTTAAACTTTATTAACCTTTTGTAAATTTAAGAAATTGTTACAACTTTTACCCCTCATCTTTACTCATGTATTTGGCAGGTTTATATATTTTCTTATTTTTCTTCTATATTACGTTTAAGGAAAAAACAGAGCTTACCGATGCATCGTATTTATTTTTGTCGACGTTTCCATATAAAATTTATTCTATAATGAGGTACGGTTTATAATGTACAAATCACAAAAGCATTATTGTACAATTCAAATATGTAACTATAAATCAATAAAATGTTTAAACACATAAATATACATTAAAGTATAACCCATGTTATGTTTTAGTTTATAAATTCTGAAATTACAAATTCAGTCCTCCATTTATACAACTCACATTACAAAAACAAAGCAATAAAATCAACTTAAATTAATGTTGTATGAATTTGTAACGGCTTCATAAAAAAGTATGAAGGCCAAACCTAAACCGTGGGCATAACCGTTAGCAATGGGTTTTCGTCGAAAACCAAAAACAACCGGCCAGAAGTTAATGGAAAAAACTAACCGTGAAATCAAGCCATTGACTAGTTTGAACGGTTTTACGGTTTTAAATCAAACAACGAACACCCATAAACTTGTTACATGATTACCAAGGTATGTGTTTCTCGTTGCATTGCGTGGGCATCCGCCTAGTTAATAATTATGCTATGCCACAGAGGAGGATAGGAACAACTCCGTCTTTGCCCAAAGACACAACAGGTACCATATCATATCGTATCATATCCCCTGATTTTTATAACCCTAGATTTTTAATTTAGCTCCATTTCTTTAGCTTAATAATATTAAGGCAGCTTCTGTAATTTTGCAAGATGATGATCTTGAATTATTGTTCAATAGTGACCATGTTGAAGCTTTTAATTATTTGTTGATTATTATTGCAATGAATCTGCCCGTTCATCTCTTTGTTGCCATGCATTGTGTTTTGTCTCTCGTGCAGGTGAATGGCTGTTGAATACGCATCAAGATACAATATTTTTTCTATATGTTTACTCGTGACTATGAAATTTGTATTGGTTTTAGTTTCAAACTGTTCTGAATGCTTCATCAGTAGTACTAAATTTGAACAGAGTTAAATAATTTTTGTGCTGTTATGAATGTATCCGGTTGCTAAACCGTGGAGTGTATCTGGCTTCTGCTTTGAGAATGGTTATTCTACGGCCTTATGTGATGTTGTTGTCTAACCATTTTTAAGTGTGAAATGAGTTGACACGAGCCACCCTTATTACACTAGCTAATTTTGGACGGGTCTAATCTAAATGTGACCAGTGACCGGTAACGACACCCTCAACTGTCACTGTCTGATACCATGAGCTAAACCGATTTTGATAAGTTTTTACATCACTGTCTGTTGTCACCATCTACGACTCCAAGATCGTCTCCACCTGCTATCACCACTGGCCATTATAAATACAAATAATGATGATTTTAATTTGATTTATTTTCCTAAAACAGCCCAATTCAATCTAACTTCATTTTTGTTTGGAACCTGTTTTTGATCTGTTTTGGTCAAAAACACGACTTTTTTTTTCAAAATAAGCCGTTTGACCTGTTACTTTATGTACCATTCTGCCTTGTCGGGCAGAGTCGGGCTTGCTATTGATCTGCTTGATGTTCAAAAGGACAAATAAAAAACAACATTACAAGTAGAACAATTCCAGTTCCGCCTTGTTGATTCATTTGATGCTCAAAAGGACAAGTACATTGCCAAATTACAAGTAGAACAGTTCCAACTGTCTTGTGCTTACTATTGATTTAATTGATATTCAAATGGACAAACAAATAGCAAAAATTACATGTAGAATTCATTTGATGATCAAATGGAAAACAAATAGCAAAATTGCATGCATAAACATTCCGCCTGTCTTGTCGGGCATTTACTATTGATTCATTCGATGTTCGAAAAGACAAACAAATAGCAAAATTACAAGTAGGACCAATTTATTTGATTTGGAGAATAAAATTTTAGAAAGCAAAAACAAAACACACAACTGAAAAATATCATCACATCAAACACTTGCTTGTTTGTTTGCATGCTTATACCTACTTGGCAACTCCAAGCCTTAGCCTGAAATCTGCCTCCATGAGAGGAAGACCATCACACAATTTTATCTTGGGCTCCCATCCAAGCAACTTCTTAGCATTCGTGATGTCTGGTTTCCTTTGCCTTGGATCATCCGGCGTGTTCTCCACCATCTTAATCTCTATTCCCGGATTTATAAGCTGCATTTCAACACATATTTTAAACTCATCCCTTTCAAACAAATCAACAAACTAAAAGGAAAAAGGAAAAGAAAAACTAACCTCTTTCACTGTCTCAGCGAGCTCAATCATTGTAAATTCACCTGGATTACCAATATTAATCGGCCCGGTGTTCTCCCCTTCCATCAACCGAATAAGCCCATCAACCTATATAATCGTGAAATAGTCAATGTTTAACCACACACAGCCAATCATATATCCATATTATTTCATGAAATACCATATCAGAGACATAACAAAAACTGCGAGTTTGGGTTCCAGGAGCTTGAACAGTCAAAGGTTCATCACTGCAAGGATTAAACGAGTAAGAACATAAACTTAGCTATTCAAATAACAAATTTAACCTCTTTACAATTAACAGTTAATACTTACCGAAGTGCTTGAGCAATAAAATTACTAACGACACGCCCGTCATCTATGTTCATCCGGGGCCCATAAGTGTTGAAAATACGAGCGATTCTAATTTCTGTAAAATAAAAAAAAGGATTAAACACAATTAATTAAATCGAACTATTAGTATACATATAATAGCTGTAACATGTTACCGATTCCATGTTGCCTATGATAATCGAACATCAAAGTCTCTGCCACACGTTTTCCTTCATCATAGCAACTCCTAACCCCTGCAAATTACATCAAAGAAGCAAAATCAAATTTCATTGCTTTTACTTACATTATTTCAGAAATTTAATCGAACATTCTGCATATAACAAAGACAAACGATCACGTGGGCTTACCAATCGGGTTGACATTACCCCAGTAGGTCTCGGGTTGAGGATGCACAAGAGGATCACCATACACCTCTGAGGTTGATGTAAGCAAAATACTAAAAATACAAATAAATGTCATACATAAACGCACATCCCAAATACCACGAGAATCCAACGTTCCAAAATTTATATAAAATATTAAAACCTTGCTCCAACTCGCTTTGCAAGACCAAGCATATTCAGCGTGCCAATCACATTCGTCTTTATCGTCTGTCACACGTTACAGTTCCTTAAAATCCCAATTATAATTTTATCCTAGTTTCAAAATGCAATGAAAATGAGGACACACACGCACCTTTACGGGATTGTGCTTGTAAAAAATCGGCGAAGCAGGGCATGCAAGATGGTATATCTGATCCACCTCAACCAGCAACGGTTCCGTGACATCTGCAAAGAAGTATAGAATATTGTTATCATTACAGAAGAAGAACATTTACTACCAAATGCAATTAAAAATTAGTAATTTACCATGACGAATAAGCTCGAATCTTGTGTGACCAATCCACTTTCTAAGATTGTCTTTTGAACCAGTAAAATAATTATCAGCAACAATCACCTAAGTGTCAAACACATACATAACACGTATAAAACAAGTATGAGATACGATATAACACATGAGTTTTATGGCGTGTAAACACGATACCTCATTCTTTTCATTTTCCATTAGTTTGTCCACTAAGTGAGAGCCTATAAATCCAGCACCACCAGTAACCAATATCCTCATATTTGACTGCATACATATTTGTAAGTTGAGTTTATAATAAAAGTGAAGTAGTAGTAATAATAATAATAATAATAATAATAATAATAATAATAATAATAATAATAATAATAATACCTGAAAGAATTTGGAGTTACGGAGAGGAGAAGGGGTTGGAGGCGGTTTTGTAGCTTTGTGATCTCCATTTGAAGCCATTGTTAAAAGCCGAATCTGGAAGAAGACAGTAAAGGTTTAAGTTGTGTTGTGTGTGGAATCACAGATGCAAAGAGACACTCATATAAAGAAGAATATGAATGAGTTACTTACAATCTCACCAAACTCGGAGTTATTATTATTAATTGAATGCTTGGATATGACGATAGGAATGGAAACCTAATGATGGCTTCTCCATAACAAACATCACAACTAACGGAAACATGGAGAATTTAATAATATAAAAATTGGTTGTTCAGTGGAAGTAATACTTACGCCAGCTTTGAGAAAGTCAAAGGATCGTCAGCTCAGCAGACACGATGCCACCTATCGATGGAATTGGAGTTCGAAACTGCGTGTGATTGTGTTCATCTGAAACCAATGGTTTGTTGTTTTGTTGAGTTTGAAACTGATGGATTCACTTTCTTTTTTAGTCTTCGGGTGGACCATGTCAGGTTCGTAAAAGTAAATAGTAAGGTGCTGTTTGTTTTTGAAGACAAAAATTGTCTGCAATCTGATTTTATCTGATTTCATGTCTGCAACTTAAGATGTGGTCTGAAGGTCTGCAATCTGAAAATATAATACTGTTTGTTTTATAAACTGGGTATCGTCTACATAAGCTGAAAATTAGTTACCTATCATACATATCACAGTAAATAGAAGTCATTTAACGTCTGTAGACTAGTAAAATAGCTGGTGGTGGGCGATGGACGGTGGTTGTGGCCGACGGGTGGGTGGTGGTGGTGATGGATGGTGGTGGTGGTGATGGACGGTGGTGGTGGGTGGTGGATGGTGGTGGTGGTGGTGGTAGTGGACGGTGGTTGTGGCGGACGGTGGGTGGTGGTGGTGATGGACGGTGGTGGTGGCGGACGGTGGGTGGTGGTGGTGGACAGTGGTGGTGGCAGCGGCGGCGCACGATGGGCGGTGGTGGTGTTGGACATTGGGTGTTGGTAGGATGTTAAGAAGTGTGAAGATGTTAAACAATAGCTTTTTTTTAAAAACCATAAAAGCAGTTTGCAGATCTTATTTAAAAAAAAAAACAAACAGTCTTCAGAATCTTATGTCTGCGCGCCCACAGACATAAGCCTCCTGCAGATGTTTTAAACAAAAACAAACACCACCTAACTGATTTTGATTTGTGAACGTCATATTGGTGTCGGTGTGACTTACTTTCATAAGATTTTGATTAAAAATAAACCTATTTTGACTACTACATTTCAACTTTAGTCATGGTTAAAAAAAATACCTAAAATAGTCTCTTTTTTTTTTCCGGGTACGACGGAATTTCAATACCGTCCGAAAGAAATTGTGGACATTTAAAATTATGCCACGTTTCAACGTATTAACATGGACCCGACGAAATTCGTTAAAGAACCGTCGGACCCGACGAAATTCGTCATCTTCAATATCTCAACCCCCTTAACCTCCATAACCTACCTTTATATCTATCTTTCTTATTTCTTCACAAAATCAAGCAAATTTATAATATAAATTGCTTAGTTTTTCACATAGTGTTCAATTTCAAGGCCCTGCTTGCGGTGCTCACATATAATGTATATATGTGTGAATCACCCTCGGGTGAGCAAAAGTGAAATTACACTAATTTTGACGTTATTTTACTAATCTCGTGAAAATAACGTTAAAAGTGGCAGAAGATTAATCAAGCATCATGTGGTGGCGTTGATAGCCGAAAGACAAGGGTACATGCACCAGTCGGGCTGGTGTCCCGATGGTTGAGTGTTATGTGCCTTATGTCCAAGGCTTGATGCAAAAATACTATCGAGCCGTGGGTCTCACTGGAAGCAGCCTCTCTATTCATACGGGGTGGAGGTAAGGCTGTCTGCATCTTACCCTCCTCAGATCCTACCATAACTTTGCTATTGGTGGGATTTACTGAGTACAATGATGATGATGATGATGATGATAGTGTTCAATTTCACTCTAGAATTCAAAATCAAAACCTCCCTGAATTGAAAATCTATGGTTCGACAGACCAATTAAACAGACGGATCTGACGCAAGCATGAAACTTAACTGTCGGATCCGACTGTTTATTATTATGTGGCCTAGAACACGAATCCGTCGGATAGTTTAAAAAACGTCGGATCCACCGGAAAATTTGAATACGTGTCAAACATTTTATAGGCTATACTAATCCGTCTGATCAACTCTTGTTTCTGTCGGACCTGATGAAATTCTTTGGTTGGTCAAAGTAGACTATTTGGGGAATTTTCCCTAATAAATATCAAGTCTTGGTTTTGGATCGCTTCAATCGGTTTGCCAAGAAGACATTCAACATAACATTGTTATTTTGTTTTTAATAATCTATAATATATATAAACGAAAACCCAAAAATTATATGTGTCGCAATGTGGTCGCTCCCCCTTTTATGGAAGCCATTAGATTTCTTGATGTTTAAATGGAGGTCTCTCATTGATTTAACCCAAATTCATGGGTATGGGTCTTACCAAAACCATATAGCTCTTAAATGGGTTATAACATCTCATTAAATTAAAAATTAATCTTACCAATTATTTGATATGAAAATCCTATAAAATAGGGATATACTAAAATTTAATATTCAATTTAAAAAGAAAAAGATATTATTTATAATTAATAAACAATTTTATAGTAAAAAACATAAGCGAGCCATGGGTCACAAAATCCAGATAGTTTTTAAACGGATTATAACATATCATTTATTTATGAAACTTTTCATCATCAAACCCTAAGTATATTATTAACTTTTTTACAATAAAGAAAATTAAAATCTAAAAAATAAATATTAAAAAACGAAAAATGTAAAACAACTATTCTCTCAAGCCATTAGATTGCTTTATTTGTAAATGAAGGCTTCTCACACATTTTACCCGAATTCACGGGTAAAGGTCTCACCAAACCCAAATAGCTCTTAAACGAGTTATAGCATCTCATTATATTAAAAAATAATCTTATTAAATATTTGATATGAAAATCCTATAAAATAGGAATATACTTAAAATTAATATCCTATTTTATTTAAAATTAAGAAACAATATTATAATAAAGAAATAAACGGGTAATGGGTATCACCAAACCCAGATAGCTTTTAAACCGGATTATAACATATCATTTATTTGTGAAACCACTTTATCATCAAACCTCAAGTATATTAATTAGTAACTTTCTTATAATAAATAAAATTAAAATCCAAATATACATATATAAATATTAAAAAACGAATGATGTAAAACAACCCCGTAATACGGGGGATAAAATCTAGTATGTATTGTGTGTGTGTGTGTGTGTGTGTATATATAACTATTTTCTTGACTTGTAATTGTAAATGGCTTTAAGGCCAACTTGTGTTTGTTTTAGTTGCTTATTTTTATTTTTATACTTGTGACACTTTAATTGTTAACATCTTATTGCTCCAAAGCAAAAGGAGTCTCATTCGGCAGAAGAATGAGCTAAAGTAGTGCTTAGTCTGCTAAGACAAAGACAGTGTTAGTCTCATCATAGAAGATGGTCACGTGCAATAGTGTGTGCTATTGAATATGTTGCATTTGGTAATATGAGGGGGCACTTATAGTGGTTTTCGGGTCCTAAGCTCTACTCAAGGAGTAGATATAGCACATACCTTCATTTTCCTTTAAGGAGTTAAGTAACATTCTTTTATGCTTCAATAACCTTGGGTTAATCAATACTTCCTTTTTGATGTAACTTGTTGACTCTACATTATGGCAAGGAGGCTTGATATTGTTCACCAACACCCCTTCCTTATATTCGTGTTAGACTTTGTTGTCTTCATCATACGGCTAAAACTTAGTCATTTAGCATCCTTATTTAAGTATAAACCTCATTGGTTATCACACGTCCATGTTTCTAGAAGACAGGCAAGGATTGCTAATAACTCATTCCTTGCTGCTTGATGGCGTGACCAAGCTGATTACTCTCCTATTTTCTAATGGTGTATTGCATATTGCAAGAAAAGGAAGGCATTTTGCATTACCTTGTCATCAACCCCTCATTCAATCACGATGTTGTACAAAATAACTTGGGAAGATAAGCCATCTCTGTATTTTTTTTTCTTCTTTTTGAAATGGAAAGAGTGTAGAAGATATAGTTTGTAAAGAAGAAAGATGGGTTGAAATTCGGTAATGCTCAATGATAATTATAGTTTTTTTTTTGTTTAAATACTAAGTCATTACCGGTGTTTAATAGTTAGAATTGTTTATAACTTTTATACACACACACACACACACTAATAAAAGAATACCACTTTGTGCCACTTGTCACTTTCTCATCCCTCCTCACAATTTTAAACCCATTTTCAATATATGGTTTCATTTCCGGATCCCGCATGGGTCTTACCCGACTCAACTATTCATTTCTGGATCTATATATTGTTATAACCTTATTTGTTTTTATTCAACACAATCGCAACCCTCCCCGATTAGAAACCTAGGTCCTCCTTTCTTTCCAAAATGTCTTATTCGTATGATAAATTTTAGGGTTTCTTACATACTAATTAAACACAAAGAATCTCGACGTACGAATTTGTTTAAGGATCATTTCATCTGATAAAGTTAGGGCTTCTTACATAATTCAATGTTACATGAAGTTAGGCCTTCAAGTGTGTTCTTCGTATCTCGCTACAAGAATTTAAGGCTTGAGGTGTGTTCCTCAACGCTAGATTTGTTAAGATTTTTGGTATATACTTTTATGAAATTCGGTGGTCGATAGTTGTTTAGAATATTTAGTATCTTATTTCATTTTTTATTAGTCTAATTCACTGATGGAGTTACACTGTTTTGGTTATAAGTTTGTTAGAATAAACAATATAGGGTTAATCCATTTTACTCTATTATGTTGTTGGATCACGTGCAGAGATAAAAACATTTTACTCTATTAGCCTATTTGATGGAGTTCCTAATCTTATGTATTTGGAGTATATGCTCAAATAGCTATAGAATTATTGTTCTTTAAAATGGTATATATAGCATGAATGATATGTTCTAATAGCTTCACTTTATAAGTATTGGTTACTTAAGAAGGTGTCACAAGTTATCTACTTATGCTTTGCATTGAAGAAACATGCAGTACTATATAATAGTTTTATATAATTTACTATAAAACGATTACAATAAAGTGGCAGGCAAACGGGCAACAAGCTGCGCCGCAACCCCCTTTTGAACAGCAAAGCCAATCCTGCTAAAAACGAAGCTTTGGGACCTAGAAGCTGAAGAGGTTCCGTGTACGACGCGCTGAACCCTACTAAAAAATTTCACAGCCTCTGGAGCCAGAAAACCAAATGTATCAAAGGCAAATGGTAGAAAGACATGTTGATTATCTAAACAAGCTTTCTCGTGTTTAACAACTTTGCCCGATTCAGCCTTCAACGCAGCCTGACCCACAACAAACCCACGGTCCCTGAGCCCAACAAGAGGAGACACTCCTGTAAGATCCACACAAGCGTGTTTCCCCCCTGCCCACCCGAACACAAGAATATCAGCTGGTCGTAAAGTAGACCTCCCTTCAATAGGATCCGTGAGAAAGTTAACAGGGGCCTCCTTTTTAGCAGAAATCCCTGCACGTTTAAGAACATCACACAGAACATCCCTAACCAGATCATGTCTGTATTTAAAGCCAGGCAATTCTTTGCAATGCACCGCATGATCACCAAAAGAATCCAAACAGACCTTACGACAAATTGGGCAAGGTTCATCCGTCGGGAACATAGGGATCATTAACCGGTACTTAAGGATAGCCTGATACTCCAAACCCGACATACGTTGGCCTAATCCTTCAATGGGGATGGCCGTTAGAAAATCCTGAGCCCGAGGAGCCCAAAGGCATTCAAACACCGCCTTTTGGCGAGGGGATAGATCAAACTTCACTTCTAAACTCTTGACGATTCCACTAAATAAGGCACTCGCCACAACATGTTGGGCTTTAGGGGGGGCGGTGTCCTTATTAGAGAACCCGCTAAGATCAAAATCTGGAAGTGAAGTACGTAAACGATCCATCGCACACCCATAATCAGAGTCCAACCCATAAATATCACAACCCCGAAGAATATGGTCTTGCAAACACCACGACTGTGCTCTCGAAGCCACAAAAGCATATGTAGATACATCCTCGGCCGAACAGAGACCCAACCCCCCATAACGGATCGGAAGTGATGCCAACCTCCATTGGAGATCCCCAAAGAACGGACCTCCACAAACCACGATGTCCTCAATCGCCCTCCGAAGACCATTGTCAAATATAGAAACAGCTTCCCCCACATACATAGGTTGGCATGTTCTCAAACCGAACAAAAGCTTGGCGACTCCCATACATGAGCGAAGCAAAAGAAGCTCGCATTGAGGATCCCGAAGTCTTGGGAGACAGCTCATCAGTTCCACAGCGCTAGATGCTCTTTTCATAGCCAAACTGCTGATAAACCCCGCATCCTGGCTTACAGCACCACCAAGGAGTTTCACGCCAAGCACCGGCCTTCCAATCCCGCAAGGGAACAACCCCTCCTGTGTCTTCACCCCATTGCATGTTGGCCAAAATAACTCTGTTTTCTTAACGTTTAATTCAAGACCCAAACGAGGCCCCTCAGACCTGATAATATCTAATGCTTTGGCTACCTCTCTAGTATCCCCGATAATCGTGCCATCATCCAAGTACCAAGCATGAAAGAGAAGCTTGCACCGATCTCTGATTTGGTGAACAAGTGGGTGCAAAGCTAAGGCAAAAAGGAGAGGCCCAAGAGGGTCCCCCTGTTGAACCCCAGTGGTGGATTTAATGAAAGTATCACCCACATATAACCTAGCCGACTGCCCATATAAAAAATCCACCCAAAGAGAAATGGAAGGACATCGACTCCGAACCTCATGTAGAAGGGTCGTCCTATCAACTAAGTTGAAGGCATTGGAGAAATCAACAGTAAGCATAGCCAATGACCCATCCGAATGAAACTGATTTAGAAACCTGTTCGCGCTATGAAGCACGGCCTCTGCCCCACTGGGGACTCCCACCCCAAATTGAAAGTCACCGAGGTATTTAACCATCTCCTTCCCGACACCCCTCATAGCCACCTTAGAGACCAACCGCCTCCAAATGGCCCCAACGGCAATAGGTCTAATCCCATTGTCCGGTTTAAGCAACGGCGTAAGTGGGGCAGAGGCAACAAACTCTGCCAACACCTTAGGACACCTTCCCCCCAAAAATAAATTAACCACCGCAGAGATAGCCTTGAGCAAACCATCCGCAATCGGAGACCCCTCTCCGCACAACGCATCTAAAATGTGTTGCGCTCGCAAACCGTCCCGCCCACACGAAGTCCCTTTAGGGAAAGACTTAATGCACCCAAGCACACTATCAACGTCCACGACAAGGGGAGACTCAGAAAGCAAGAAAGCAGGCATAATCGGAGGTGCCATGATGGGATGCTTGGATGTTGAATATTAGCCTTTTACTTCCATTGATACGATTTTGGGTATTGTTTATTAATTTAAGTTTATGTTGATTAATAGGGATTTGGTGGCAGTCTTAGAACCAAAACCCGAGGTGGTTTTCCTCCAAGAATATGGAAAATCTGAAGATCGATTTATCTCAGCCAGATGCAAACCCACCCTAGCTCCGCCTCTACCGGAAGCTCTGTTGATTTCAAAGGTAAAACTCATGAATAACATACTTTCTATTGTTTTTGTTTGGCGATTCGCTTGATTTACAAACATTTTAGTACGAACGAACCATAACTTTCAAAATATTAGGGTTTTTGAATGGTTCGTTTTGATTTACGTAACATATCGATTTAGTACCTTATGTTTTTTTACTTCAATGGTAGGTAGTAAATTGATTTGATTTTGTCTTTCTTTCAAGAAATGTAAACCCTAAATATATTTGTTTGTTGTTTCCTTCAGTGATTGATGTGGTTGCATTGGATCCATGTGAGGATGATTTTGGCATTTCGCTTAAAAGGTTCTTATTGGCCCATGTTATGTAAACCCTTAATCTTGAAATTTTGGTATATTTCGTCAATTTTAATGCATAATTTTGAGTTCATTGTAAACTATCAGCCAATATTTTGATTTAATATTTAGTGATTACATAAAAAGATGTACAATTAATTGGATTTATTCTTATTTTTTTAAAAGTTATACAATTTATGGTGAAAAAAAAAACTCTCAAGGTCAAAAGCATAAAGAAAGGCATACAGTTTCTTGGCCTCAATGAGTTACTTTTAATTTAATCACTAGATTGAATCTTATTTCTATGTTTTTCAATTTATTTCTATAAAATGTCAATTTTATATTAACATTTTATTGATTTTGTTATGTGTGTAGCCGAATAGGCAACGATGGAATCAATGCAAGCATTGTCAATAGTAATAAAGAAAACTTCAATATACAAATTTGTTGGTTCTGTGGTTCTTATTCTTTCATAGAGTCGAGTATAGTTTCATAATTTTAACTTCTTTTTTTATTTCAGCTGTTTAATTTATATCTTTATTTTAAATGAATACAAGGATTACGATCTGCACAAGGAATTGGAGTTGTGTTAGTGTTATCTTCATTGTTATTTGGGCACAAGAACAAACGCCTTACTGGAATTTATTCTCTAAAGGTAGATACTTATAACAACTACCTATCTATTTATCTACCTTTTTATTTATTATGATAATAGCATTACCTGTTTATTAGTACATTATTAAGGTGTTTAGTATGATTTATATTCAAAATATGAAACCTACACACAATTTTAAAATAATACAATTAGTACAAATCATATCTTTAGTATGGTTTAATTCACAACCCCTGTTAATGTACTTTGTTTTATTTTTACATGATGAGCTTAAAATCTATCATCAATTGATGTTACGCTTATGAACTTATGATGGTAAGTATCAAAATTTGATTATGATATGCTTACTAAAATTCACATCTATATTTGTCAAACTATAAGTCAAATATGCAGTCCAACTTTCCGTTAGTTATTTACAGAATTTTAACATTATGTTTTCTATTAGCTGACCTTTAACATTAGTATGTCTTTTTCATTTATCCTGGCAATTACATTCATATGAAGAAGGTATATTGACTAATGCGAAAGTTTTATTAAGATTTATGAATTGCCTTATCAAAAGTTCCAAGCATACATGGACAAAAGATATTGATTCTTTATAAACAAGGTATTAATCAATACAATCACAAATGTAAACTACAAAGAATTTTTTACTAATTTGTAGCATTTGTGTAAAATTATTGTTTTGTAATTCGTGTAATTTTAATGTAAATTGCCATTGTCTTAACAATCTATGATAATTGTGTTGTTGACTGTATTTTGCTTAATGACTTAATTTTGAAATTTTCATCTATTATCGTGTAATACACGGGCCTCAAACTAGTATAGTTATATTAGATATAGAATTCATTTTTAACATTCAACAAACGTCTATTGAGCGCCCTCAATGAATTTGAACCATGGTCTTGAATAATACAAGTGATTAATAATAATAATAATAATATATCATATATGTTACTAGAAACGAGTCAATTACGAGTTTGTAAAATTACTACCTCGTTCATATAAGAAAATAATAATAAAAAATGATTCCTTTTTTCATATTAAGGTTGATTGCCTAGCACTTTGTAAATGGTATTACTATGAACATAGGTGTCATGTTGTGGCTGTAGTTTAGTGGTAAGAATTCCACGTTGTGGCCGTGGAGACCTGGGCTCGAATCCCAGCAGCCACACACACAATTTTTTAGTTTCTTTTGTTTTGTATAGTACAGCTTATTTATACATCCATCATACTACTATATTTTCGTCAAAATTAAAGACTAACCTTTCCATCCTTTGTTGAGACTTATGAGACCCTAAATAAAATCTCCTTTGGGATTCATATGTTTAAATGTATCTCAAAATATTTTGTATTATTAATCTGAATATTAACAATTTATTAACGTAAAAGATAAAATCATGTCTTTTTCAATAGAAAGAGGGTTTGCAGAGGTTTTTTTTTGTTTTGCCACTGTCGGTATCGCATATACTTACATACCAAAAGACCAAAACCAAACGGAAATATGACATTTCAGTTAGAATTTATAACTACTATATTTTCGTCAAAATTAAAGACTAACCTTTCCATCCTTTGTTGAGACTTATGAGACCCTAAATAAAATCTCCTTTGGGATTCATATGTTTAAATGTATCTCAAAATATTTTGTATTATTAATCTGAATATTAACAATTTATTAACGTAAAAGATAAAATCATGTCTTTTTCAATAGAAAGAGGGTTTGCAGAGGTTTTTTTTTGTTTTGCCACTGTCGGTATCGCATATACTTACATACCAAAAGACCAAAACCAAACGGAAATATGACATTTCAGTTAGAATTTATAACGAACGGTTAAGTTCTTTAGTTATTTGAGAATGTAGAATGTTAGGTTGACGAACAGTTCCTTTTACATCTGGGGCAAGCAAAGCTCGTTTCAATATTAAATCCAACATAAGTTTGTTGATTTAGAATAGACGAGAAAAAAGAGACAACTAGACAAGTGATTTTATTTAACACATCTACAAGTAACCATACTTCCATATATTCGAACTCTGGTCTCCTAAACTTGGGTTCTTATTTAAACACTGGATCATACAGTGGCATGCATAAGAAATATATTATTGCATGATAACTAAGTTATCCGATAAAACATGCATTATTTACTCATATTATAACTTCTAAACTCGGACGACTTTCAGGATCAACTATTCCAGCAATAAGGGCAATCAACACCCATACCATAAGAATCCCAATAACCGCAGCTCTTAACACCCGCTCACACCCTTCATTCACGTCACCAAACTCATGATCTGGATTGAATCTCTCAAATCCCACACCATCTGCATTTAACTGTCGGTTGCTTGTAAATTCGTCAAATTGAGGTAGCTGCATATGAGCATTGCTAAGCTTTGAACATCTTGAACATCCACATTCTCCACCAAGATATGACGGGAACGTCTGCAGGTACTCCGAGAGGGTATTTTTGTACATTTTCCCTACTATTTTAAGCTTTTGTCGAGTTGCAGGTCTCAGAACCTAAAAAGCAACGTAGCAAGTAAGAATATCATAACATAATAATGTTGTTCATTTAAATTAAAGATTTATAAGCTTACTTGAATGAAGGTTTGTGCAATCACTCTGCCAACTGGCGGAAGCCGAATAACAAACAAACAACCGAGACGATTTGGATAGTTTTCTTGCAGAGTAACTGAACAGGATCTAAGTAGTTGCATTGGGAATCTTAAAGATAATCCTTCACAATCCACCAATACTGTGATTTGAGGATTTTCAGCATCAACTAAATGTAATATTCCATGTTCTACCTGCGATACTGTGATGGCAGATATTGTTATTGTTGTTATTATCGTTATAATGATTTAAGTTTATCTAATTGTGACAAAAATATACCTATTGCTTGTGCAAAGCGAGGCCTGTCGCCAGGTGGCAAGCTGATGCAAGCAACGAGACGAATGATAAGACAGGGGCGGTTATTGACATCAGATCCATGCCAAAACACCATATTTGACCACATCTCAAGTTCTTCTTCTGAGAGAATTCTATACGTCTCTCTCCAACGTATTGACTTTTTTACTAACACAAGCAGACATGAAAAATCACCATTCGCAGCAGTATGGAATCTACGAAGCTCATCCTCGTTTATTCTGCATAAACATCCTTCTGTCATGCTTTTCTTGCAAAAAGAAACAAAAATTTCGAAGAAAATCAAAGATGCACCAAGCCACCAAATAACCTTTCTGGTAAACAAAGACCCTGTTTGTCCAGCTCTCTGTAAAGATCAATCAGCCAATTTGAAGATGCTTGATGGGACTGATCTTCACCATCGTCCCTGCGAAGGACATGAGTCACATGCCAAACAAACATAAACAGAAGATGTTTGACTGTTCATTAACACACACACACACACAACACACAAAACAATACACAATTATACTTCTTCACATACGTCACGTTAATATCAGCCTGTGTAGGAGGCAACACGGGATGTGATTCTGATACAGTGTTAAGATCACTTCTATCTGAATTTTCTATATCATCTGAATTTGAACCATTTTGCGCTGACTGATTAGAGAAAGTTGTTGCAATAGAGAGCACTAGCAATGGCCTTGACAACATCTAAAACCGAGAAATTATTATTTAATAAGTAACTAGACAACATTAAAAAGGATATCCAGGTGATCTTTCTGTTATCAACTATGCCTTCAAACGAATTGAAGGCTCAATGAACCGTTCAACAGGAAGTTCTTTTATTTAATAAAAGAATGAACATAAACAAAAAAACT
Source organism: Bidens hawaiensis (assembly GCF_021521415.1). NCBI lineage: Eukaryota > Viridiplantae > Streptophyta > Magnoliopsida > Asterales > Asteraceae > Bidens > Bidens hawaiensis. Next base: position 245,200 of record NW_027491069.1, on the reverse strand, counting down.
CTGATCATTTAGTTAAATGAACGGACATGAACACGTGCCTTGTTCTATCATTAATGCTGATGAATGTTTGTCCATCTAGTTCTGTTTATGTCCGTTACTTTACATTTGTTTAAGTTCGTTCGTTTACGTTCGTTAATAAATATACTTAAACGTTTTAGGCCCAACACGTTGTTCGCGTTTACTTTTAATTGGTTTCAACCAAGTTATGTTCGTTCGTTTACGCTCATGAACTATTCGTTTACACAGTTAACAAACTAACACAAACGAATAGGGACATATTAGTTTTCTTAGCGAATGAACAGAAAACATCGTTCGCTTAATTGTTCGTGTTCGACCATTTGTTCGGTTCGTTTACTGGCCTACATGAGATATAAAGTGAGATAAACACATACATGTGCCCCTCTAATCAAATTCCTGAACGGATCCCACCTTTGGAGCCATTTAAGTGGTGGATAGCATAAAACTTGTAAAGCCTGCAGACCGGACCATACAAAAGGGTACCTGGCCTTTGATAATCTCCTTACGGTCTCCAAGGCGCCAACTTTCAGTAAAAATAATGACACGTCAATCGCAGCCGATTTTCTCATTTTCCCGTTATTTAATAATAATAAAGGTATTTTCTTTAAAGACGTGTGGGAAAAAGATTTAGAGCTAGAAGCATCTAAAGTTAATTTGGAATCCTTTTTGCTGGTAGCTGAACTTGCTGCTTTGAAGTTTGTTGTTGGAACATGATTTTGAAATGCGTCTCCCATTGTAAAGAAAACTGGTTTAGTGATCTTGTCACTCAGAGAATAATATATGTGACCAGACCCATACTTTTCACAGTATACAGATGTACACCTACAATTTAAAAACGTAAACCAGTTTAATATGAGGTGAAAAACCAGATGAAATCAAAAAGATATTGTAGAAACAACAGAGAGCTAAACAAATGAGGATAAACACAAACGGACACTCAAATTCATTTCATTTCTTTGTCCCTTCAGTTTGCAAGTTGCAACTTAACAGTTATACTCTTTATAGTTTTTTATATTACAATAAAAGGATCCAATTACAAGGGGCAGGTAAGCGGGCAACAAGCTGTGCCGCCACCCCCTTTTGAATGGCAAAACTGATCCTATTGCAAACAAAGTTATCGTTCTTCGGCGTCGTTGAGTTACTGTGCACGACCCGCTGAACTCTTTTCAGAAACGTAGCCGCGTTGGGGGCAAGAGACCCAAATGTATCAAAAGCAAAAGGAATGAAGGTGTGTTGATTGTCAACACATGCCTTCTCATGTACCTTTAGTTCATATTATGCATTTCTTGGTACTTACCTTGTCTCCAAAAGGAGTTCAGATTGGACTTTAGGATGTCAGATATAATGCATTTAGAACTTCAACAACTAATTCAGTTTTTTCGACGGTAAACTTGATAAATTTCATAATAATTAACTACTCTTAACAACATAAACAACAATTAAGCATATTGAAGTTAAAAAAAACTACAAATATTCATGGTTTCTGATTCATCTCCATAGTAAAGACAGCACATTCCTAACCAGAGGGGTGACTTAGTGGCCCAGACTTATTCCTACTAGAAGCAACCAATTAAGTATTATACTACCATCCCATGATCCCAATTCAACACGAGTAAGTAAAAGTTGGAAGTCGAATAAACTAATAAATTATAACACCTTCGCCGCTTATGTCGGTAGTATAAGTATGCTATCTCAATTCAACACATTACTAGCCACATGGATGACTACATGACCACAGTCATTAGTGGTCAATTACATGAATCTTCAAACCACATTCACCTGCGTATCAGTATTATACAGAACATGCATGATGCATCCTTAGTTAAGCTTCATTCCAGAAATAAACAACCCACTACCAGAAATATACATATGCAAATGCCTATATCTAGAAAACGGAGATTGTAAGAACAAGAAAATATATTGAGCACTATCTTGATTCATCACAACAACACTTGCATCTTGCATTAACTATTGAAGTTAGAATACATTCACTTAACTTTGGAACAAAATCTGTGTTCAGGATATAGGTGCCATCCCCGAAAATCGCTAACAATTTTTGGACTGAAGACGAGAGAAAATTGAGCCTTAAGTAATAGTTTTCTTTTTTTTTTTATTAAATTTTTAAATGGGCTTAAATGGATTGGGTAATTGGGTTTATACATTAAGAATACATATTATTTTTCAAAAATATACGCATATAAAAATTTAAAAAAAAAATTCGGGCCTCGCCGCCATCTCTGTCTAAAGATTCCCTGATTTCAAATACAACAACATTATGCTGAAACAAAACTTTTAATTGGCAGGTGAATTGAAAACTAGATCTGCTAATTATTATTTAAATAATTAAACAACAAATCTTCACCTTCAGAGGCGAATGAATAATTAATACAGCAAAGAAACCCTAGATCTTCAAAGCTAAAAGTTATGGAAATCGCAGATAATCATGACAGCCAATAAACATCAAAATTAAATCTAAATCAATAACATCCGATTAAATAAACAAACAATAATGAGAAGATGTATGTATATGTATGAAATAAATATCGTCACCTGGAAGAAGAGCTGAATCACTCATGGAATCGATTGATCTCAGATTGGAAATTAGTGAAACCATCCACGTCAGTGGGACACTTGGCTATCAACCTTGACTTGAATCTCCCTAATTATTAATTTCGTCTTTTCATTTAACACACCATGATTCTTTCATGTGCTTAGACTATGACCTTTACACATTTTCTCTACAACTTCAGTGTTTGGTATTATTAGTTAACACTAACATCTACAATGTTGACTAATATGAACTAGTTATCCTGAAAACCCAAATTGGTTAAATATTTGAGTTTCATAAAAAAAATATATAATTGAGTTTAAATACTTACGACTATTAGTTATTATTATTATTATTAGAGTGGGGGAACCAATGTGTAGGGGTATGGTACTAAACCCGGTTTTACGACCCTAAATTTATTATGTTTGGCTTATTTTATTATATGGACTAATACAATGTTATTGGGCTGAGGGGGTTTTGTGGAGGTAACCCTAACTGGGCTAGGCCCATTAGGGTACCATGATGGTGGCCATGAGACTCTATATAAGGAGGTCTCCACCTCCTTATTAAGGGGTCATGCTCAATAAGAGCCACCACCACTTTTTTGTGTCTGTAAACAAGAGATCCTCATGATTTCTTAGCAGTCACCTCCACACCCCGAAAAACCATTGCAGGTCTCAAGCAACCGCAGAAGAAGATCAAGACGTGGTTCGTTCATCTCGAAAATCCGTGGAAACATCGTCATGGATCAGGTCAGATTCATTTCATGCATCGACATTGGCGCCATCCGTGGGACGGCAACGAACTACCCTTCGATCTTCATCTCGGCTGTCAGATCTCTCCCAGGGAAAACCCAGATCTGGAAGTTTACAGAAAAAGGCTTCAAGGCCTGTTCTATTAAAGCTCAAAAAGATCCATAGATCTAAAAGAGGCTTCCAGATCTGTGCGAAAAGAAACTGCCGGACTCGAATGATCAAGTCTCCGGATCTGTGATGGTTTTAAATCTGCTCCGAGCTTCAGATCTATCCAGATCTGATTTACAGATCTAGATCTAGATTACAGACCTGGATTTTAGGTTTAAAATTGCAGGTCTAACTCTTAAATTGCAGATCCAAAAATTACCAGACTTCCGCCGCCATGTACGCGCGTCCGCGGATTCTCATTCCGCAGCCGTGCATGTGCCGCCGCGGGAACCACCACGTGGGTTTCGCGCAAAAGACCTCCACCATGTGGGTGTTGCGCAGAAGACTGCCATCACGCATGCTCGCCAGCGGGTCACCATTCCGCCGACATGCGTGAGCGCCCGTGGAAACCACCGCGGAAACCACAATGTGGGTTTTGCGCAAGAGACCTCCGCCATGCACGCGCACTCGCGAGTCACCACTCCATCGCCGTGCATGCGCGCATCAGGCCTCGCGCCAAACTTAAAGGTTGGGAATCCTCATAATATCCCATATGGCTACACGCCAAACTTAAAGGTTGGGAATCCTCATAATATCCCATATGGCTACGCGCCAAACTTAAAGGTCGGGAATCCTCATAATATCCCATATGGCTACGCGCCAAACTTAAAGGTCGGGAATCCTCATAATATCCCATATGGCTACGCGCCAAACTTAAAGGCTGGGAATCCTCATAATATCCCATATGGCTACGCGCCAAACTTAAAGGCTGGGAATCCTCATAATATCCCATATGGCTACGCGCCAAACTTAAAGGCTGGGAATCCTCATAATATCCCATATGGCTACGCGCCATACTTAAAGGCTGGGAATCCTCATAATATCCCATATGGCTACGCGCCATACTTAAAGGCTGGGAATCCTCATAAACCCATACGGCTTCGCGCCATACTTAAAGGTTGGGAATCCTCATAAACCCATACGGCTTCGCGCCGAATACAAGACCGAACGCGGCTCCGCTCCGTTCAACTTGCACACCACCATGATGCTTGAGCGCAATCGCATATCACATGCTCATGCACCACATATGCTCACGCATCACATATGCTCACGCATATTACATATGCTTACGCATCACATGCTCTCACATATCACAGTCTACGCGCACGCGCACACAACATCTGCGCGTGGCGCATAGCGCAAAGTCTACGCGCACGCGCATGCAACATCTGCGCATGGCGCATGACACGAAGCCAGAGCCTATGCGCACGCGCGTGCAACATCTGCGCGTGGCGCATAGCACAAAACCAAAGCCTATGCGCAAGCGCATGAAACATCTGCGCATGACACACAGTCTACGCGCACGCGCACACAACATCTGCGCATGGCGCATGACACAAAGTCTACGCGCACGCGCATGCAACATCTGCGCGTGGCGCGGGACATAAAGTAGCTCGTAAGTCGCCTCACGCGCAAGCTTTATTATTCTTATAGCTCGTAAGCCGCAACTCGCGCAAGCTCAATTATTATTATAGCTCGTAAGCCGCAACTCACGCAAGCTCCATTATTATTACAGCCCGTAAGTCGCCTCACGCGCAGGCTTTATTGTTCTTACAGCTCGTAAGCCGCAACTCGCGCAAGCTTCATTATTCTTACAGCCCGTAAGTCGCAGCGCAGGGCTGTTCATGAGTCGAGCCAGGGTGGGTTAGAACTCGAAATTAAACGAAATAGCTTAGCTAGGCTCTAGCTCGATTTTGAAGTTAAACGAGCTTAAGATCGAGCCAACGAGCCGAGCCATGACCCGAGCCGAGCTTGGGATGGGCTTGTCTTGTTTACAAAAATGAGCAAACTTAGCTCAGGTTGTTTCAAATCAAGTTTTTTTAGCCAGTGTTATTCGAGCTTTTTGAACGGCCATAATGACTTTTGGGGCCTTAAATTCAAGACTGTTTTGGGCCTTGATTTGTTTATTGAGTCCAACTCAACTAGTGAGTTGGTCCAACACAACTAGTTTTAAAAGTCCACTGTGTAAAAGAAAATAACAAATAATTTATATATCTATTAAAAAATTTGTTTTGCCCCTTTTCTATTGGTCCATTTGATTAACTTCTATAAACACAAAGCATTCTTAGATTTCTTGATAATATAATAATTCAAAAATAAATTTAAAAATCACCAATATCATTTTGAAACTTAATTTGCATTTATGTCTATTAACCATATGTTACTTTGTAATTTTGAATTCATTTTGAAACCTAATTTGCATTTATGTCTATTAACCATATATTACTTTGTAACTTTGAATAAATGAAAAGAAAGGACAACATGGATTTTTATCTATTTAACTTTAATTTTTAAATGTTCTTCAATCAACAGAAAATTTTCAAACGGATTAATCCCAACAAGTAGGTTATATATTTCTTTTTATGTGTGTCTAATTTCATTAACTTAACTCATATAAATTATTTGTTGTTCTTTTACCAGGTTCAAGGCATCTATATCTATATATCTATTAAAACATGTTTTGACCCTTTTCTATTGGTTCATTTGATTAATTTCCATAAATACAAAGCATTCTTGTAATTTCTTGATAATATAATAATTCAAATATAAATTTGAAAATCACCAATATCATTTTGAAACTTAATTTGCATGTATGTCTATTAACCATATGTTACTTTGTAATTTTGAATTCATTTTGAAACCTAATTTGCATTTATGTCTATTAATCATATATTACTTTGTAATTTTGAATAAATGAAAAGAAATGACAACATGGATTTCTATCTATTTAACTTTAATTTTTAAACGTCCTTCAATCAACAGAAAATTTTCAAACGGATTAATCCCAACAAGTAGGTTATATATTTCTTTTTTATGTGTGTCTAATTTAATTAACTTAACTCATAGAAATTATTTGTTATCTTTTTCTTTTACTAGGTTCAAAGCATTAAATAAACAACTAAGAAAGCTACACGTCTTCTTTCCTCTCATACATAATATACACAAATGCAAACTTCTTTTGTTTTATTTTGGCTTTGTTTTCATTTATATTTCTATCATGACTATCTGCTAAAAGTTCAACTTTGTATACATATATTTCTAAAAGAATAAAGATGTCTTTCAACTATAATTAGTTAATGTTCTTCAATTTAGATGGAATTTTATAGATAAACTTTATGTAAAATTCAACACTTTATTACATAGTATATTAATTTTTTAATTATTAGTATATGGTTAAATGCTTTCTAATATGCCAACAATCAAGCAATATCAGAGAAGATGAGGACAGAGTCAAAAAGTAAAAATCCTGGTTTATTATTTCAAAAATTAAGAAACTATACAAGGAGGTTGGATTATATACATCATGTATATTTCTTTTGATCTTTTTTCTTTTCAAAATTATTCAACCACATTATAACTTACTATTTTCCCTTTCTTATTTTTTATAGTAAACTTTGCATTATAACATTAAATATTAGTTTCTAACTTTTCTTAAAACTTGATTTGTGAGTAGTGACAATGTATTTGAATGCCATTTAAAAGTTCTTTATAAGCATTCTACTATGTAATGTAATCTTTTATAAGTCTATATCTTTTAATTTTATGTTTCTGTTTGAATTACTTGCATTATAAATCATGTTTCCGTCCCAACAAACAAATAAAAAATATACTGTCGTTTGAAATTATATATGTTTAATTGTTTGTGATTTATATGGTTCGTTATCTTGAATGTATTGCTTCCATGAGTAGGATCACTATACATTTCTTGTAAATCTTATAAAATTATTTTATTATTATATATTGATTTGTAAATTGTATTTTAAAGACTCAACAAGTTAGAGGGTTGACAACGAGAGATGGATACCCTCCACCTGTATTTGAGGTTGAGTGTGTGTCGGTTGAGTTCTAGAGGCACGAATGACCGATTTTTGGTGTTATTTCATGGTGAAGAAATCGAGTACCTAAGTTCTGATAGTGTTAGTGATGATTTCGATCCGGCTTTTCCGTATTTTCCGTAAGAAGTAATCATTTAAGAAAATATAAAAGAAGGAACAGTCTCGAAGCAACTAGGTGTAGAAAAGAACCTTAACACCGCCAAGTAATATATTTAAATTTAAAAAAATAGATAAGTAGAAGAAATATTCAGCACGTACCCTCTCCAAAAATATGACATTTGCCCGGTGTTAAGAGGCAGGAACATTCTGGAATTCAACCTCTTTTCCCTTTATAACACCGCCCATCTTGTTCCACTTTTCATTCACAAAAACAAAGGTGAAGGACCAGCTATCGGAATTGATCTCGGAACAACATACTCGTGTGTCGGCGTTTGGCAACATGATCGTGTTGAAATCATCGCTAATGACCAGGGTAACAAAACCACACCCTCTTATGTCGCCTTTACGGATACTCGGAGATGCTGCCAAGAATCAAGTCGCCATGAATCCAGTCAACACTGTTTTCGGTATCATCTCTTTCTTTCTGTTGCATGTTAAATTTTAAAAAATTTTAGTTAGTATCTGCATGTCTAAATCGGTAATTTGTTATATGTTATTATGCAAATGCCAAGCGTTTAATCGGAAGGAGATTCTCAGATCCGTCGGTGCAGAGTGACATGAGGCACTGGCCGTTCAGAGTCGTACCCGGCGCCGGTGACAAGCCCATGATCGTGGTGTCGTACAAAGGCGAAGAGAAACAATTCTCTGCTGAAGAGATCTCGTCCATGGTTCTAATCAAGATGAAAGAGATTGCTGAAGCCTTCCTGGGGACCACCATTAAAAACGCGGTGGTCACCGTGCCTGCTTACTTCAACGACTCCCAGCGTCAAGCCACCAAGGACGCCGGTGTCATCTCCGGGCTTAATGTTATGAGAATTATTAATGAGCCGACTGCCGCCGCTATCGCCTACGGGCTGGACAAGAAAGCTCCCAGTGTCGGTGAGAAGAACGTGTTGCCTTTGATGTGTCTTTGCTCACTATCGAAGTGAAGTCGACTGCGGGTGACACGCATTTGGGAGGTGAGGGTTTTGATAACAGAATGGTTAATCACTTTGTTCAGGAGTTCAAGAGGAAGAATAAGAAGGATATTAGTGGGAATCCGAGAGCGTTGAGGCGGTTGAGAACCGCGTGTGAAAGAGCTAAGAGAACGCTTTCGTCCACCGCTCAAGCACCATCGAAATCGATTCCTTGTACGAAGGAATCGATTTCTACTCGACTATTACGCGTGCGAGGTTAGAAGAACTGAACATGGATTTGTTCAGGAAGTGTATGGAGCCGGTGGAGAAGTGTTTGAGAGACGCCAAGATGGATAAAAGCAACGTTCATGATGTGGTTCTTGTTGGCGGGTCTACTCGTATCCCGAAAGTGCAACAATTGTTGCAGGATTTCTTCAATGGGAAGGAGTTGTGCAAGAGCATTAACCCGGATGAGGCAGTGGCGTACGGTGCTGCGGTTCAAGCAGCGATTTTGAGTGGTGAGGGTAGCCAGAAGGTTCAGGACTTGCTTCTGTTGGATGTGACGCCTCTGTCTTTGGGTCTGGAGACCGCGGGCGGTGTGATGACGGTGTTGATACCGAGAAACACCACCATCCCCACCAAGAAGGAGCAGGTGTTTTCCACTTATTCGGATAACCAGCCCGGGGTTTTGATCCAGGTTTACGAGGGTGAACGAACACGAACCAAAGACAACAATCTTTTGGGGAAGTTTGAGCTTTCCGGGATCCCACCGGCTCCTCGTGGAGTTCCGCAGATTACTGTGTGTTTTGACATTGATGCTTGTAGGGGTATGGTACTAAAACCCGGTTCTACGACCCTAAATCTATTATGTTTGGCTTATTTCATTACATGGACTAATACAATGTTATTGGGCTGAGGGGGTTTTGTGGAGGTAACCCTAATTGGGCTAGGCCCATTAGGGTACCATGATGGTGGCCATGAGACTCTATATAAGGAGGTCTCCACCTCCTTATCAAGGGTCATGCTCAACAAGAGCCACCACCACTTTTTGTGTCTGTGAACAAGAAATCCTCAGGATATCTTAGCAGTCGCCTCCACACCCCCGAAACCATTGCAGGTCTCAACATAGCAGGTCACCGGCGCAGCCGCAGAAGAAGAAGATCAAGACGTGGTTCGTTCATCTCGAAAATCCGTGGAAACATCGTCATGGATCAGGTAAGATTCATTTCGTGCTTCGACATTGGCGCCATCCGTGGGACGGCAACGAACTGCCCTTCGATTTTCATCTCGGCTGTCAGATCTCTCCCAAGAAAAACACAGGTCTGGAAGTTTACAGAAAAAGGCTTCAAAGCTTGTTCTATTAAAGCTCAAAAAGATCCATAGATCTAAAAAGAGGCTTCCATATCTGGGCAAGAAGAAACGGCCTGATTCGAATGATCAGGTCTCCGGATCTGTGATGATTTTAAATCTGCTCCGGGCTTCAGATCTGTCCAGATCTGATTTACAGATCTAGGTCTAGATTACAGACCTGGATTTTAGGTCTAAAGTTGCAGATCTGACTCTAAAATTGCAGATCCAGAAATTACCAGACTTCCGCCGCCATGTACGCACGCCCGTGGATTCTCACTCCGCAGCCGTGCATGTGCCGCCGCGGAAACCACCATCTGGGTTTTGCGCAAGAGACCTCCGCCATGCACGCGCACTCACGAGTCACCACTCTATCGCCGTGCATGCGCGCATCAGGCTACGCGCCAAACTTCAAGGTTGGGAATCCTCCTAATATCCCATATGGCTACGCGCCAAACTTCAAGGTTGGGAATCCTCCTAATATCCCATATGGCTACGCGCCAAACTGCAAGGTTGGGAATCCTCCTAATATCCCATATGGCTACGCGCCAAGGTTGGGAATCCTCCTAATATCCCATATGGCTACGCGCCAAACTTCAAGGTTGGGAATCCTCATAATATCCCATATGGCTACGCGCCAAGGTTGGGAATCCTCATAATATCCCATATGGCTACGCGCCAAGGATGGGAATCCTCATAATATCCCATATGGCTACGCGCCAAACTTCAAGGTTGGGAATCCTCATAATATCCCATATGGCTACGCGCCAAACTTAAGGGTTGGGAATCCTCATACCATCTGCTCACGCATCACATATGCTCACGCATATTACACATGCTTACGCATCACATGCTCACACATGTCACAGTCTACACGCACGCGCACGCAACATCTGCGCGTGGCGCCTAACACAAAACCAAAGTCTACGCGCACGCGCATGCAACATCTGCACGTGGCGCGTGACATAAAGTAGCTCGTAAGCCGCCTCACGCGCAAGCTCCACTATTATTACAGCTCATAAGACGCCTCGCGCGCAAGCTGTTATTATTCTTACAGCCCGTAAGTCGCCTCACGCGCAGGCTTTTATTATTCACACAGCTCATAAGACGCCTCGCGCGCAAGCTGTTATTATTCTTACAGCCCGTAAGTCGCCTCACGCGCAGGCTTTTATTATTCACACAGCTCATAAGACGCCTCGCGCGCAAGCTGTTATTATTCTTACAGCCCGTAAGTCGCCTCACGCGCAGGCTTTATTATTCACACAGCTCATAAGACGCCTCGCGCGCAAGCTGTTATTATTCTTACAGCCCGTAAGTCGCCTCACGCGCAGGCTTTATTATTCACACAGCTCATAAGACGCCTCGCGCGCAAGCTGTTATTATTCTAACAGCCCGTAAGTCGCCTCACGCGCAGGCTTTATTATTCACACAGCTCATAAGACGCCTCGCGCGCAAGCTGTTATTATTCTTACAGCCCGTAAGTCGCCTCACGCGCAGGCTTTTATTATTCACACAGCTCATAAGACGCCTCGCGCGCAAGCTGTTATTACTCTTACAGCCCGTAAGTCGCCTCACGCGCAGGCTTTATTATTCACACAGCTCATAAGACGCCTCGCGCGCAAGCTGTTATTATTCTTACAGCCCGTAAGTCGCCTCACGCGCAGGCTTTATTATTCACACAGCTCATAAGACGCCTCGCGCGCAAGCTGTTATTATTCTTACAGCCCGTAAGTCGCCTCACGCGCAGGCTTTTATTATTCACACAGCTCATAAGACGCCTCGCGCGCAAGCTGTTATTATTCTTACAGCCCGTAAGTCGCCTCACGCGCAGGCTTTATTATGCTACAGCTCGTAAGACGCTCCTCGCGCGCAGGCTTTATTATTCTCAGCTCGTAAGTCGCCCCCAGCGCCAGCTCAATTATTATTCTCAAAGCTCATAAGACGCCTCTCGCGCGCAAGCTTTATTACTTTCACAGCTCGTAAGCCGCCTCGCGCACCAGCTCAATTATTATTCTCAAAGCTCATAAGACGCCTCTCGCGCGCAAGCTTTATTACTTTCACAGCTCGTAAGTCGCCTCACGCCCCAGCTCAATTATTATTCTCAAAGCTCATAAGACGCCTCTCGCGCGCAAGCTTTATTACTTTCACAGCTCGTAAGTCGCCTCACGCGCCAGCTCAATTATTATTCTCAAAGCTCTTAAGACGCCTCTCGCGCGCAGGCTTTATTATTCTTAGCTCGTAAGTCGCCTCTCGCGCGCATGCATTATTATTCTCATAGCTCGCAAGTCGCCTCTCGCGCAGGCTCTATTATTATAGCTCGTAAGCCGCCTCACGCGCAGGCTTCATTATTTTTACAGCTTGTCACCATCATGGGGAAAACCTCCCAAAACTCAGACAATAAAGACAAGGCCAAAGAAAAGGGAAAAAACCGCCTCACACCTTATAAAGTCCAGCGCTCCACCTAGACGCTTGTGCGCCCAGGAGCAACACTGGACTTGGGGGGCTTGTAGGGGTATGGTACTAAAACCCGGTTCTACGACCCTAAATCTATTATGTTTGGCTTATTTCATTACATGGACTAATACAATGTTATTGGGCTGAGGGGGTTTTGTGGAGGTAACCCTAATTGGGCTAGGCCCATTAGGGTACCATGATGGTGGCCATGAGACTCTATATAAGGAGGTCTCCACCTCCTTATCAAGGGTCATGCTCAACAAGAGCCACCACCACTTTTTGTGTCTGTGAACAAGAAATCCTCAGGATATCTTAGCAGTCGCCTCCACACCCCCGAAACCATTGCAGGTTTCAACATAGCAGGTCACCGGCGCAGCCGCAGAAGAAGAAGATCAAGACGTGGTTCGTTCATCTCGAAAATCCGTGGAAACATCGTCATGGATCAGGTAAGATTCATTTCGTTGTTATTGGGCTGAGGGGGTTTTGTGGAGGTAACCCTAATTGGGCTAGGCCCATTAGGGTACCATGATGGTGGCCATGAGACTCTATATAAGGAGGTCTCCACCTCCTTATCAAGGGTCATGCTCAACAAGAGCCACCACCACTTTTTGTGTCTGTGAACAAGAAATCCTCAGGATATCTTAGCAGTCGCCTCCACACCCCCGAAACCATTGCAGGTCTCAACATAGCAGGTCACCGGCGCAGCCGCAGAAGAAGAAGATCAAGACGTGGTTCGTTCATCTCGAAAATCCGTGGAAACATCGTCATGGATCAGGTAAGATTCATTTCGTGCTTCGACAATGCTAACGGGATCTTAAACGTGTCTGCTGAGGATAAAACCACTGGGCAGAAGAATAAGATCACGATTACTAACGATAAAGGAAGGTTATCAAATGAGGAGATTGAGAAGATGGTGCAGGAGGCGGAGAAATACAAGGCGGAGGATGAGTAGCATAAGAAGAAGGTGGAGGCGAAGAACGCGTTGGAGAATTACGCGTATAACATGAGGAACACAATCAAGGATGAGAAGATCGGGTCATAGTTGTCGGCTGATGATAAGAAGAAAGTGGAAGATGCAGTCGAGGAGGCGATTAAGTGGTTAGATGGGAACCAGTTGGCGGAGGCTGAAGAATTTGAGGACAAGATGAAGGAGCTCGAAGGGATTTGCAACCCGATTATTGCAAAGATGTACCAAGGTGGTGCTGATGGGTCGGGTATGAGTGGAGGTATGGATGATGCTGGCGCTTCGTATGGTGGTGCTAGCGACGGTGCCGGAGCTGGGCCTAAGATTGAAGAGGTGGACTGAGATCAATAAAGGGATGAATGTTGGCTTTATGTTGAGCAGTTGGTTTGGATTGTAATGTCATTTGGTTGATAACATTTTTTTGTTTTGTATTTGAGCAATTGTGAGTTCATAGTTCATCAAAGACTTAAAAAACTGTTTCTTTTATCTTTACAAAGCCCCACGGGTTGTGTTTATTTTATGATCTAGGACTTGATTCTATATTTACAAGGCTTCAAGTACTCACTATCGCTGTTGACTTTCTAAAAAGTCAAATCCTATACAAACAAGAATTTTGGCCATTCGCACTATTCTACTTCTACAATCTACAAATGATATGATATGTTTGTCCGTGAGTTAGTGGCTCAATTTTGATCCCATTCTAATACCTTTAGTAAAATTTGAACCTCTTTGTTCCTATTTTGACCCCATGGCCTAAAAGATTAAGACTTGCTTAATTTTCCTTTAAATACATCCAAAATTCCAAATTTAACTCGCAACACATTTAGGATACATTTCACATTCTAAATATTATAATGAATAACTGCTGCTTAATACAGTTGGCTTAGAAGTTTTAACTTTTAACAAGTGAGAAGAAGCACTAGCTACTGGCGCGCATACTTTTGGGCTTCATTATATTAACCGCAACCGGTTTAGTATAGATTCTGAACTCCATGGACTTCAAATTGAACTTGTAAACAATTTTCTTGTTTGGGTCTTGGACTCTTGGGCCTACATCCTAGTGGTCATAACTCATCAGGACATGATCACATGAATCAAGTTAATCACTTTTTTTTTGTCCACTTCCAAGAATGGAAAAATGTCTCACTTGAATTTAAACTAGATCTTTTACCTGTGTTTAGCGGCGCGTGGCAACTTTCGATCATGCATATGCTCTTTTTTATAATGTTATACAAAATGCCAAAACTAACTAGTCATTTGCATGCAAAAATGAAATGAAAAGCTAAGAGTTTGACAAATATAAAATGGCCAGATACGCACTTCCATTTAAACGTTTGATTGATCTGGTCAAAAGGGGTTTGTTTTATCCATCAGAAATTCAATTTGCTGTTTTTCTAGACAAAGCTGATCGGATGCTCCATGTCGGTTTTCCATATATTGTTGAACAAATAGTTGTGACAAGAACATCAAAGCATGATCTTTTCAGCAACTATACCAAGTCGGATCATAAAACCTTACCCACAAGTATGTAAAATATTCATCAACTATTGATGTGTGTGCTAGCGCATTTTTTCATGATGTTTTCATTCTATTTAACTTACCTCTGGCCCATATAAAATTGTTCATGCCCGTTTTGACTCGCATACATTTGGTCACAACCCATTATGACCCAACCCTAGTCGACCTTTTTAAAAAAGGCCCGTTTTGACTTGAGAATGGTATGACTGCTTACAGGCCTGCCAACACTGATCCACTTGTTTTGACTACAACCTGTTCTGGCCGATACGCCGAGATTAGAAGACTAATTTCCTTATTGTTTAGTATTGCTGCCTTTCTGGTGAAGTGGTGATCACTCACATTACCGGAAAAAGTATCAATATTTATTAGTTGAGAAGGTTACATACAGCAAACCAAGAACCCGAATCATAACGAGAATTAAGAGAGTTACATCCACATTGAGTCTCAACTGATAGAACAATTGATACAAATGCAGTTACTCTTGTTTCAAACAACTTTCTTTTTAAGATAAGGAGCTGCTAATTAATATTTAATCTAATAGTTGCATGAATGTTGCAACAATCACAGCCCAAAAAACCCCAGAAATGCGTTAACGGCAAATTGTAAAGTTGCATCATCATCTTGTATTTAGCAAAGTTACACCCCTAACTACACTACTAACTGTAACAAGAAATCAATAGCAGAACGTCCACATGAATTTTGTTGCCGATTGCATCACCAAACTCGTCTGGAATTCAAAATGTTACATTGAAGCTCATTAATGAGCCAACATGTTCCCTAATTCATTGTAAAATCTGTGTGAAGTGAAAAATAACTAGGGACATGTGGGCACAAGACTCATTGCTATGCATGAAGGAGTGAACAGAGAGCACAAGGTGGATCTTAATGATAGTTCAGCTATTCACAATCTTCAAGTACATAAAAGGAAATAGCGGTAACCCACCCGCGTTTCGCTGCGGGCACCGACCGATGTAAAAAGTAACCAAAGTATAAATCATTAACAGGCTAAACACATGATCCAAATACATATATATTTGTATCTTAAAACATATATTATTTGTACGTTAAACAACCGGCCATTTCACTCACATTTGATAAAGAATTAAACATACAGAACTAAATTAACTTCAAATAATTTTACTTCAATAATCTAGGTCCATATTACTTACATAAATTTTATATAATTAATTCTGAATACATAGGGACAAAAACATATATAGCTCAAACAGCAGGGACCAAAGTTGCACATTGTGCACTTTATATAAATCTATAAATACATAGGTCTATCAAATGCTACTACATCAACCACATTTTTGTTATTTTTTATAGTTCAAATTAACAAATATAGAAACTAACTTTCAGTGGGTGTCACGTAACAACCTCTAATTTGACCTCCCTAATGGGGCGTTTGGTTCGTGGAATTCGTTGGAATTGGAATTGGAATTTCATTTTGAATTGGAATTGGAATTGGAATTTGAAGGAATCTTTTAAAATCCTATATGTGTTTGATTGATACATTAGTTTATGGAATTGGAATTCAAGGTTATAAAAAGAGACAAATTTACCCTTTAGAATTACAAAATAAAATAAAAACTCAAACTCAAATATTAATGAAAAAATATTTTTAATAACCACAAGGAGTGATTTCTATCAAGCCATAGTCACCTTCGTCGGATCTGCACAACTCCGTCACCGGTATGTGTCTGTAAAAAAACCACCGGAACAACCGCCGGTTTCCATAACAGCGCGAAGAACCGCCGGTTACCATTACTGCCGGAACAACCGCCAGTTGTTATAACAAAAACTTGATGGAGTCGGTCGACATCTTGTAACAGTGGTCGCGACAAGATGTGGTGGCTTGGTTCAGATCCCACTTGGTTCAGATCTGGCGGAAAAATGCGGGTGTGGCGGCGACGCTTAGGCGGTGTTTCTTGCCGGAACTACGTTGATGGTGGTGTTGACCGGAGAAAATGGTGGTGACAGTGGTTGCTTAGGTTAGGGTTATTTGTGTAAAGTCCCTAACATTCCTTTAAATCTTTTGGAATATAGAAGGAATTTAAATTCCATTAGTTGATGAATTTGGTTGGAAATTAATTCCAATTCCAATTCCAATTCCAATTCCAATTCCAATTCCTTCTTTATCTAACCAAACCGGTCACACAAAGGAATTCAAATTCCAATTCCTTTGAAATCCTCCAATCAAACAGGCCATAAGAGTACTGTTAAGTGTGGCAATCTTGACCCAAATCATTTCAAATAAGTTAATTTGGGTTGTTTTAAAAATTATATGGGTTGGTTTAGGTCATAGATTTTAACTAAATGGGCCAAAATGGGTCACTTGAAATTCTACCTTATTTTCGGGTCAAAATGGGTCGACAGATTTAAAGAAATGGGTCGATGTGGGTTAGTGTCTTAAGGAAAAGTGGCAGGCTCGGGTTGAAACGGGTTTTGGATTGGAACGAGTTCGGTTTAGATTTTGGTTCGGATTACGATTCGAGCCGACACGAGTTTTCGCACTAGACGGGTTGGGTTTCGGTTTCCTTTGTTTCTTTTTGGTCGGTTTCAGAGTAGTGGACGGGTTGGGTTTCGGTTTCTTTTGTTTGTTTTTGGTCGGTTTCGGATTCGTTTTGGGGTTTTTGTTTCGTTTTGGTTGGTTTTTTCAGTTTCATTTCTGTTCGGTTTCAGTGTTCTAGTTTCGTTTTGATCGATTTTTTCTGTTTCGATCAATTCAGTTCAGTTTTGATTTTTTGTTTAGTTTTCGTCGAATTTTCGGTTTCAGTTCATTTCTCGGGCTTTTTTTTTGAACTAGGATAACGGAGGAAACGTTTTAGTTATTTTACTTTTTTCATTTTTGATTTATATTTTGAGTTATGATTTTTTTTTATTATTTTTTGAGAGGTTTTGATGTTAATAAAAACCTTACAAAAAAATTCAAAAATATTAATAAAAAAATCAGAACTCAAAATATAAATAAAAAACGAAAAATGTAATAAAAACTAAAACGTTACTCTATTGTCCTCGTTCTTAAAATAAAAAAAAAACAAAATGATCCGAAACCTGTTTTGACCAATTCCGACCTGAACGAACCTCTTGACCCTAACCCGTTCCGACCCGAACCAAAACAACCCGTTTTTTAGTTGACCCACTCCGACCCTAACCCGTTTCGATCCTAACCCATTCCGATGCATGGCCCGTTTCGACCCAACCCAACCCATTTGCCACCACTAAGTACCTTAGAATGCTAAAGTGACACCGGCCTAATCTTAATGTTCGAAAAGATTGAAAGGGTCCGAGAGGTCCGATCGTTTCACAATATGATGTACACAGCCTTATCCTAATATCCTACACTACATATTTTTGTGCAGAAGGATGTTTTCACGGCTTGATCCCAGGTCATGAAGGCAAATGTTAAGAATGCTGTTAAAGATTACTAACCAAGTAAAAGTAGAAGAAGGCTATTTCGATACTTTTCAAAGTATACAGTCTCTGCTTAAAAGATGAGATTTTTGAGTTTGGTGAAATTAGCATACTAGAGGGAGATTTAAGAAACTGGGTTTATGTTGAATACCTCATTTTGTCTAATGAACTCCTTTTTCTTCATCTTTTATATCTTAATTCTAACACAATTGAGTTTTGAGTCATGTCAAGTTTCATAACAACTGAATTGAAAATAACATTAGATTTGAAGAAAGGATAGTTTAAATCAACTTAAACCTTCACTCAAAACATCATATTCATTATTTCAAAAGCATCATACTACAACACCAGAAACTAAACAACTAGAAACTATCAAAACCCAAAAACCACCACCACAACACCTTAATCCACCTCCTCAATCTTGGGTCCAGCACCACCGGCTGCGCCACCAGTCGAAGACTGCCCCTCCTCATCCATACCACCCATATCCGGCCCACCAGCACCACCCTGATACATCCTAGCAATAATCGGATTACACACTCCTTCAAGCTCCTTCATCTTGTCCTCAAATTCTTCAACCTCCGCCAACTGGTTCCCATCCAACCAGTGGATTGCCTCCTCGACTGCATCTTCCACTTTCTTCTTATCATCAGCCGACAACTTTGACCCGATCTTCTCATCCTTGATTGTGTTCCTCATGTTATACGCGTAATTCTCCAACGCGTTCTTCGCCTCCACCTTCTTCTTATGCTCCTCATCCTCCGCCTTGTATTTCTCCGCCTCCTGCACCATCTTCTCAATCTCCTCCTTCGATAACCTTCCTTTATCGTTAGTAATCGTGATCTTATTCTTCTGCCCAGTGGTTTTATCCTCAGCAGACACGTTTAAGATCCCGTTAGCATCAATGTCAAAACACACAGTAATCTGCGGAACTCCACGAGGAGCCGGTGGGATCCCGGAAAGCTCAAACTTCCCCAACAGATTGTTGTCTTTGGTTCGTGTTCGTTCACCCTCGTAAACCTGGATCAAAACCCCGGGCTGGTTATCCGAATAAGTGGAAAACACCTGCTCCTTCTTGATGGGGATGGTGGTGTTTCTCGGTATCAACACCGTCATCACACCGCCCGCGGTCTCCAGACCCAAAGACAGAGGCGTCACGTCCAACAGAAGCAAGTCTTGAACCTTCTGGCTACCCTCACCACTCAAAATCGCGGCTTGAACCGCAGCACCGTACGCCACTGCCTCATCCGGGTTAATGCTCTTGCACAACTCCTTCCCATTGAAGAAATCCTGCAACAATTGTTGCACTTTCGGGATACGAGTAGACCCGCCAACAAGAACCACATCATGAACGTTGCTTTTATCCATCTTGGCGTCTCTCAAACACTTCTCCACCGGCTCCATACACTTCCTGAACAAATCCATGTTCAGTTCTTCTAACCTCGCACGCGTAATAGTCGAGTAGAAATCGATTCCTTCGTACAAGGAATCGATTTCGATGGTGCTTGAGCGGTGGACGAAAGCGTTCTCTTGGCTCTTTCACATGCGGTTCTCAACCGCCTCAACGCTCTCGGATTCCCACTAATATCCTTCTTATTCTTCCTCTTGAACTCCTGAACAAAGTGATTAACCATTCTGTTATCAAAACCCTCACCTCCCAAATGCGTGTCACCCGCAGTCGACTTCACTTCGATAGTGAGCAAAGACACATCAAAGGCAACACGTTCTTCTCACCGACACTGGCAGCTTTCTTGTCCAGCCCGTAGGCGATAGCGGCGGCAGTCGGCTCATTAATAATTCTCATAACATTAAGCCCGGAGATGACACCGGCGTCCTTGGTGGCTTGACGCTGGGAGTCGTTGAAGTAAGCAGGCACGGTGACCACCGCGTTTTTAATGGTGGTCCCCAGGAAGGCTTCAGCAATCTCTTTCATCTTGATTAGAACCATGGACGAGATCTCTTCAGCAGAGAATTGTTTCTCTTCGCCTTTGTACGACACCACGATCATGGGCTTGTCACCGGCGCCGGGTACGACTCTGAACGGCCAGTGCCTCATGTCACTCTGCACCGACGGATCTGAGAATCTCCTTCCGATTAAACGCTTGGCATCTGCATAATAACATATAACAAATTACCATTTAGACATGCAGATACTAACTAAAATTTTTTAAAATTTAACATGCAACAGAAACCGAAAACAGTGTTGACTGGATTCATGGCGACTTGATTCTTGGCAGCATCTCCGAGTATCCGTAAAGGCGACATAAGAGGGTGTGGTTCTGTTACCCTGGTCATTAGCGATGATTTCAACACGATCATGTTGCCAAACGCCGACACACGAGTATGTTGTTCCGAGATCAATTCCGATAGCTGGTCCTTCACCTTTGTTTTTGTGAATGAAAAGTGGAATAAGATGGGCGGTGTTATAAAGGGAAAAGAGGTTGAATTCCAGAATGTTCCTGCCTCTTAACACCGGGCAAATGTCATATTTTTGGAGCTGAATATTTCTTCTACTTATCTATTTTTTTAAATTTAAATATATTACTTGGCGGTGTTAAGGTTCTTTTCTACACCTAGTTGCTTCGAGACTGTTCCTTCTTTTATATTTTCTTAAATGATTACTTCTTACGGAAAATACGGAAAACTTCCCGAATACTGTTGCATTTCAATACATATATTGAGAAAAATGTATACTGAAAGAATTCAAAAGAAAAAAAAAATACATATATTTTTTAAAAGGGACTTTTTTGTGTTTTGATTATCACACTCTTTAAATTCAGAGTCGTTTCACTCTGGTTAGATTATGATGTCTTAACCGGACCAACGCTTGCTTCAGAGTTTCGCTTGGGTGTTTTCCCGGAAAACCATACCGTCGACTGCCACAAGAGTAGAACTCTCTGACGTAACAAACAGTGGGACAAAAATCCGGGTGGACTCAAGATTCAAACTGACAACCTCGTAAGCTTTAGCTTAAATCATTCGTTGTCATAATCCATCAAAAGTGACACAAGTGATGATCCAACTTGGATCTCTACTTAAGAACCTAAATCTCCTGTCACTAGGCCACTGATACATTTCAATCATTTAATTAATTAGTCAACCAATTTTTAGTAGTAAATTACAACTAGTAAATGATACCGTTGCGACGGGAGCATCACAGTGACTCGATTTTAATAATTATTTTTACTTCTAAATGTATGTAGAAATACGACTGTCTTTGTAAAACTAAAATGCCGTGGAGAAAATTAAAAAAACATTATATTTGACACATTTTTTATCATGCATTGCATGAGCTCGGCATTGAATCAAATTATATTGAAGCATACTTAGAAACATTGTCGTTTGTATTCAAATTTAGGTTAAGATTAAGTTGCGAAAATAAGTTAAAAATATATAATATTTGACCTACATCGATTTTGAATGAAACTTCGGTTCAAACGTAAATAAAAATAAGCATTCATGATCGTATATTTGAAAATTAAGAAAACATATTATATTAAAATATGTATGAGTAAATATATTAAAATCAAAAGTTAATTATATAAATAAATAAAGTAAGTGTGGTGTCAATAAGTAAGTGGTTTGAAGTTTGTGAATAAGTGATTGTCTGATAATGAGCAAGGAATATCCGTCTTTCTGCTAAAGAGGATGTATTGAACTCATGATTCATTAGATACTTTTTATGAATGTCAACTAAGTCTCGTAAGTAAATTGCTCCCGGTTGTTCAATCATTTGATAACCAGAGTCATTCTTTGATAAATGATCACTATGAGTCAGACTCAATAAAATTTGATCAATCCTTTTTTCTGTCGTTAAGGTGGAGAACTGAACAAAGAATTCTCTTTTTTCATCATCAATCGAATCACTGTTTGCAACCCAGGATTCTATTTTATCATCAATCCAGTCCCCGTTCACGTTTTTTCTTTTTCTTATCAATGAATAAATCTCTTTACTTGTATGACTTAGATGTCTCGTATTTCTCGAAAAAGTGATTCGATTGATGGGATTTGGTATGATACTTATGACATCGATAAGATTGATATTCAAATATTTCTTCTTTAATATATTTACTATTTCATGAATAATGACTTATGTGAGTTAACTATCATTTGCTTTTTAATATATATATATATATATATATATATTTATAATATATATACAAGGGAGATTTCAAATGAGAACCTCTTTGAGTTTTAAGAATTCGAAAGAACTCAGTGTAACAATTTTTTTTCGAAATTTTTTTTACACATACGTAATATATGTAGGTTACATATACGTAAAAAGTTTATAGAATTTTTTACGCGCCGAGTCGACTTATTACACATGTGTAACGGACGTAAAAATTAGTGTAATCACTTACAACTTTATTCTCTCTCATACTTTGATTTTTTAGTTAGATTTAATCTCAACCACACAATCCAATCCATTTAATAAAATGTGTGGCTAAGAATTAAGTTATTAGGTTCTTAAAACTCAACATGGTTCTTAAAATATCCCTCCCCAATATTATATATATAAGGTGGGTATGACTATATATTATTGTAGCATACCGGTCGTATAGGCTAGATGACTTGCATGAATCTCATGGTATGTTAATCGAGTTGACCTATGGGACTTGTAAAGTTGTAGAGCTTCAACAAGCGTCAGACATAACATCTCGACAGACTTGTCAAGTTGGCAAGGCATAAACTCGTATAGCTAAAAGAGCCTGATGTATGGGTTTCGAAGATGGTGTATGAAAACAACCACCATATTTTAGTTTGTTATTAAAAATGAATTGGCATTTAGTTGGATTAATAATTCCACTCATTGAAAGGAAAAGAGCATGAGTTCGAAAGTTCGAATCCTAGACATCTATAGGTGTAGAATATAACCAAGTCGTACCTAGAGTCCTAGATGAGCTGCTGGTTTTGTTAAACTAACATAAAATTATTAGTTAAACATGTATGAGCAGTATTTTCTTCTCAAACAAACTTTTGGACTCACTCTAAAATAAATTTATTTTCAACTTGAAGTGAGATTAGAATTACCATCGAAAACTTTATATATAAACTTAAAATTCAAAAAATTAGATGACTCAACCCGATAAAAGATCTTTATTAATAAACATACAAAAATACCAAAACTATGACCCTAGTAAAACAAAACTTACATTTGTCTGATTGCAAAACTGCATAATTGTTTATACATTGTGCTTAACTTAAAAGCACAAACCAGTTATTATGTAATTTTTATCTCACTCTTTTTATTGTATTTGCGAATCTCTATAATAGAATAATATGATTTTCACTTTTAATAACTTAAAATAAAATATATTCTCTTGTATATTCTATACATGATGAAATTTTCTTTATTTGATAATCATCATCATCATCATCGTACTCAGTATATCCCACCAATAGCAAAACTATAGTAGGGTCTGAGGAGGGTAAGATGTAGACAGCCTTACCTCTACCCCATAAGGATAGAGAGGCTGCTTCCAGTGAGACCCCCGGCTCGATAGTAGTTTTGCATCAAGCCTTGGACATAAGGCACATAGCACTCAATCATCGGGACACCGGCTGATCGGTGCATGTACCCTTGTCTTTCGGCTATCAACGCCACTACATGATGCCTGATTAACCGTCCGTCACTTTTAACGTTATTTTCACGAGATTAGTAAAATAACGTCAAAATTAGTGCAATTTCACTTTTGCCCACCCGAGGGTTCACACATATATACATCATATGTGTGCACCGCAAGCAGGGCTACTTTATTTGATAATAATAATATAACAAAGAACTGAAAGGTGTGAGGAATTAATGAATGTAATATTAGACACATATTGGATTAAATTTAATTTGCATGTTAATATTGATTTTTATTTTTGGCACAACAAGAACAAGAAAATATATTAGAAAATGTGCAAGTGTTTCCAACGGAGGACTAGAAACAAGATAAAATCAAGAGTCGAAAAACAAGAAAAAGACAATAAAAAAACAAAAAAACCCATTTGACTAGCCACTCAAGCCATGAAACAAGATGGCAGGGACCAGGGAGTTAACCCAACCGACCGGCGGACCTTAGTTTTAACGAACCGAACAAACGTCCTCTAGTTTCTTTAACCGTGTACTTGGTCTGGAGAGTCTAAGTACTAAAAATCTTATCGTTAATTTAAATGAGTGGGAATACATTTTAAAATAAATAAATAAATATATAGGATTGAATTAAGTTATTACTAATACCTAAAAATCATGTATATTTTCAAAAGCTCATATTAAAGTTCTTTATTTTCTGTAATTGAAAAAAGCAGTTTTGAAAGTTGAAACCGAAGTTGGTTTTTGGGCTATGTAAAGTGAACTTGACAAATGACAACCCTTTTTTTTTCTAATTTTACAATAGGTTAATACAATATATCGGCCCATTTAGCATAGCCCACAGGCTACAGTCTATCGTAATCCAAGTGTTATTAGATTGGATTGGATTGGATTGTTGGATGCTTAAATGTTAAAAAGAAAAAGTAAAAAAATCTGGTTCATGGTTCGAAAAAATTCTGGAATTTGAACTATTGATCCAAACTAAAACCAGTCCAGTTTCAAAACTGAACCGCCAGCTTATACCATTTTTGGATCCTGGCCGTTAAAATCCGGTGAAAACTAGCCTTTTATTCTCTAAACGACCCTAGAGCCATTTTAAGCTTTTTACGATTCAGTTAAAGCTCAATACAACAAATGTTATAATGTAGTGTGTTTTTTTAAGGAAGATGGAAATATGATTTTGAAAAACCAAACAAATTCATATTACAAAGCGGTGAAATATGCCCCGACTGAGGATCAAGCAACAATGTCAAAGGATGCCAACATATGGCATTTCGAGGAATGTGTGACTAGGGATAGGATGGCATTTTTATTACGACTAAACTCCAAACAACGACAGAACAAAGCGGTCATCATATTATATTTGGGGATGAAATTAATGCAATTAGTTTTTGCTAGCTAGGGAGTGACAGGAAAAAAAAAGGTGAAAATTGAAAGTGATGTGTAGTATTTCCTTAGTTAGAAGTGTTTCCAACCAAAGATGATAGTTGGAAGTATTTAAATCCAATAACCCATATACTTATCGTAATTTCAAGAATGATACTAGCTTTTGGTCCCTTTACTATATTTTAAGAGTTAGAACCCAAAGTTTGCATAAACAACATAATTATCTATCAAGTTAAAAGGCTGCGAATAAATATTCTGAAACAATAAGCAAAATTGTTTCCTTTCCGGAAACAGGAGGTTACATATTAAGAGATGATACAAGTTAGAAAAGAAAAGGAGAAATGAAAAGATAAGCTAAACCAATTGGGAAGTAGGGGTGTAAATTTATCACACAACATGAAAACACAACATGAATCTAACATGAAATTCATGAGTTTAGGTTTGGTATAACGTGCTCGGATCAGTTTCTAGTTGACATGTGAAACCGTTTAGCTAAACAATAAAACATATTGTCTTCGGGTCAATCTACGAACATGCATGTCGTGTTCAGGTTCACGTGCTTGACATGATTTTCAGGTTCGTGTCAAACTAGACCAGTCAGCGATACGCGAACACACCTCATTTAGCACCCTTGTTTTGAAGTAATATACGCACTAATTTAGTTATTTTCTGTTGAATAATGCTTGAATGATAAATAAAATTACATTGTTTATATTTAAGATATAAAGTTATAAAGTGGTCACGGGAAGGAAAGTTAAATAAACAAGAAAATGATATGAAAACAAGAAGGGAAAATTCCCAAAATAGCTCTTTTTAGAGAGAAGATTCCCAAAATAGCTCTTTTTTCTTCAAAATAATTTAAGATTTGGATTGGGAAGACGCATTGGGAAAAGATAATAATAATGAGGGACCAGTCCAAATTCTGAAGGAAAGTAACGTAACAGACGGGATATTGGAAAATAATGAAATTAAAGTTCAAATTATTTTGTAATCTTGGAGCAAAAGTCCAAATTTTTCTTTCAAAAAACCGTCTTGAGAGACTGTTTTTTTATGTTTCCTACCTTTCCCGTCCATATTTTTAAATTCTAGGAAAAAGAGATTTTGAAATCTCGTCTTGAGAGACGTATTTATGATGAATTTGTTCTTAACAGACGAGATTCTTTCTTTCTTCCAACCTTCATGCTACACACACACACACACTTATACATACATACATACACGTACATATATATAAACATATATATATATATATATATATATATATATATATAAATTCCGTATATATATGTATGTATGCGTGTGTGTGTATATATTCCGTATATATATATATGTATATACATACATATGTATATGTATGTATATACATACATGTATATATGTGTATATATATACATATATACATATATGTGTACATACATACAAGGTAAGGTTAAAATGAAAACCCATTTGAGTTGTAAAAACCCGCGAAAACCCTATGTAACATCGTTTTTTTTTGTTACATGTAATATATGTTGTAACATTTAATACAAAACATCGAAACATAAAAAAAAATGTTTTGCTATTTTTTAACATTTTTTTACTAATTTTTATATATGTTTTTAGAAGAGATAAAAAGTTATATTTATATTTACATTTTTTATTCACTTAAATTGTGGACCATAAGATTTAAACATTAATTAAAAACATGTAGTTGAGAATGAGTTTCTAGCGTTTTCACAACTCAAGTGGGTTTTCATTTTATACTTAGCCCATACATACATATACATATATGTATACATACATATACATACATATACATATGTATGTATATACATACATACATATATATATATACACACACACACACGCGCATACATACACATATATATGGAATTTATATATATGTATGTATGTATGTATGTATAAGTGTGTGTGAGTGTAGCATGAAGGTTGGAAGAAAGAAAGAATCTCGTCTGTTAAGAACAAATTCATCCTAAATGCGTTTCTCAATAGGAGATTTCAAAATCTTTTTTTTCTGGAATTTAAAAATATGGACGGGAAATGTAGGAAATATAAAAAAACAGTCTCTCAAGACGGTTTTTTAAAAGAAAAAGTTTTGGAAAAATTTGGACTTTTGCTCCAAGATTACAAAATAATTTGAACTTTAACTTCATTATTTTCCAATATCCCTTCTGCTACGTTACTTTCCTTCAGAATTTGGACTGGTCCCTCATTAATATTATCTTTTCCCACTACATCTTCTCAGTCTAAATCTTAAATTATTTTGAGAAAAAAAATGCTATTTTAGGAATCTTCACTTAAAAAAAAGGCTATTTTAAGAATTTTCCCAAACAAGAAAGTGGGCAAGTGATGAAGTGGGCTTAATAATTAATTTGTCACGACATGGAGACTTTTTGGCACATTGTGTTCTAGGTATATGCCAATCATGTAATCTCTTTACACGTTGTATTCGAATTAAGAAAACAAATAAAAAGCACATAATAAAGCAAATAAATCAAGAGTAAATTATGTAGTTGGTACGTATGCTAATATCATATTACACTTTGAAATAGTTATCACTACTATTTTTACCTCGCGTTTTGCTACAGGAGGTAACATTTGATCAACTATTTAGATTATTCTTGCGTCGCGGCGGTACATAGACTTGTGATTCTTCATCTCTATCCACGTCATTGTGGTTCTAAATTAGGGTCCCAAGTTTGACTTGTTAGCGTTACTACAATACTTTAAAAGTTACTAATAAGCACTAAACATAAACAGTCCCAAAATATATCTATTTATTAAAATGGTATGTAGCAAAACATATAAAGTGACTTTCATTACATTGAATGAGCAAAAATTTGTTTTAGTATTGTTATAACCAGCTTTCATTACATCAAATGAGCACGAAGTTGTTCTAGTATTGTTATATTTGTACATTGTCGTATGCATGTTGACCCATTTAAGTAAGCGTGCATGTTTCGGCTATAAACCGGTGAAACGAGTAAAGGTGAGAATTTTGGCCTGTTTTATATGGGACTGATTGTCATCTGCATTTTAAATAACAATATTAAGATGATAATATAAATTCCCACAACAAAAACATTATGCCCAAAAGGTAACTTAAAAAAAGTCTTGTAGATGTTACCCAATGCCGAGAGAAGGGTGCTTTCGTCTTTCACCTTAAGCTCATGGTGCTTCCACTCGCTATGAACATTGTTGTACTTGACAGATGCCGAGAGAAGGGTGCTTTCATCTTTCACCTTAAGCTCATGGTGCTTCCATTGGCCATGAACATTGTTGTACTTGACTATGTATGTCTGCATGTAAAATAATAACGAACTTTTGCATATGGTGATGTTAACATTTAACAAATCTTGAGTACTATAGCCACTGCCCCTACTATGCACAGCTAAATCAAAATGAGACATTTATTTTGACATAATACTATACAATTTATGCTAGTACAAAGGAAATAAGTCCAAAGCATCTAAAAACACATGCCATATTACTCAAAAAGTTAACGTAATAAAATGACGTACACCTAACTTATATTAATAATGGTGGCAAAAGCTAATGCCAATGTATAGTGTAGACAACATCTTCAATTACAAAAACAAATAGCAAATGCATATACTATGTAAATACATAGCTTAAATAGACAACCACAACTGAAAAGCAACAAAGAAATAATTCAAGGCTTTAAAACCCATGCTTCAAGAACTACGAAAGCAACTGACATTTTATCGAACACCTGGTCTGCACCTAAAAAAACACTACCTAAAAGCATAATTTCAGCAACTTCAATTTCATCAATATACGTCCTAAAAGCCTAATTTAAAAAGTCACCAACACCAAACAATATGAAAACACACACCTGAGATTGAATTAAGGTCGGATTCGAGGAAAATGTGAATTAATATGCAGCTTCTTATAAGTCCCCAATTGCCTTAAACCCTAGAAATCGCCCGATATACTAAAGGTTCCTAATTTCTGATAAGGTTTTGGTCAAAATAACATCAGTGACAAAACTAAGTTCTAAGACGACGGCGATGGAGTGTGACGGTGTCAGGCGTCGGAGCACTTGCAGAGGGGAGAGGTTTTGTGTGTATGAAGGAAAAGGTTGAAGACATGTTGCCGCCGTTGTAGAACAAACGGTAACGGATTAGAAAATGCACGCAAATATTAAGGTTGTGTTCCCAAGCTCCTTAACGAAAGAAAGGAAAAGAAAGGGACGGAAAGAAAAAAGGATGTGCGTTCCCAAGTTTTATTTTGGAAAGAAAAGATAAAAATCTTGTGTTCCCAAGTCTCATTTAAGGGAAGAAAGGAAAGGAAAGGAAAAGCAAAGAAAATATTATGTTTTGAAGGGTTAATGCTTTCCTTCCAATTTGGAAAGAATAGGATGGAAAGGAAAGGAAAGGTAATTATATTAAATGAAAGGAATGGAAAAGAAAAGAAAGTTTTCCTTTTCTTTCTTTTCTTTCATTAACTTAACTCGGGAACGCAGCGTAATGGAACATATATACGTGAAGAATGGTTTAGTAGAGAAGATAGGAGACAAATTAGAAGTTAGTTATATCACTACAACATGGCACCAAATTAGAAAAAAATAGAGTTGTACAGACTGTAGAAGAAGTAGTACTCCTCATCTACAGTGTGAATATGTGAGACAACGGTGATTTGCAAATTAGTATGTATATAATACCCCTTCACTTAAAAGACTAAATTAAATAAAATTAGAAACCCAACATATTATATTTGACGATGTGGAAAATAATATTGTTAATAGATACATCATTTTTCATACCACTTATTCTACTCAAATATTCAACGTAAATAAGCATACTCCATGGCAAGATTGTAATTTTTGAGTTTTTTTCTTTTTTGAGAAACTTATGATTTGCCTCCTTGTACTTTATGAGTGGACGCAGCTTATAGGTCCATTCTTGATTTTGCGCGTATTATACGCTTATCGTTTCTGGGCAGGCTCTCTTTGACCCCAGCCGTTAGTTGACTATCCTTTGACCCGTTAAAAATGTTGAAATTACTTTTTACCCCTGGATCTTCAATAATATACGTTCGAAATAACACCATCGTCTTCATCTCATCCGTCCTAATATCATATCCGGCTCAATACTCATATTCGTTGGAGCTCGATGTCTCAATACTCTTCCTCGCTGTCTTCCGGCTCACAATCCAAGTCACATGCGTTCAATCAATCTGAGGTGCGAAGCTCGTGTGGTGCAAGGACTTTTTACTGAATCTCCATGACCAAAGCAAATCCGGGACGACGATTCTTATGTTGTGTAAGTGTTTAATTAGTCACAAATTAGGGTTCTTGCGTGTTCATCAGGCTTGATTCTATTACTTAAGAACTCAAGATAATTAAATTAGGGCAATTGTATGTTTTTGTCAAATTGATTATGTAGATGTTTATGTCAAACATATAAACTTAAGAACTTGATTATGTTGTCTTGATTATGTGGAGATAGTGCAGTTTAGGTTGATTCTTTGTTGATATGTTAAATTCATCATAGAAGGGGAGTTGTGGATGGCTAAAGTGGGCTGATGATCCCACTTGTCTCAGTTGTGAAAAGGTAATTCATGTTATGGCGAAGATGGTGAACAAGAAAGATGAGTTTGCAAGAATGATAATCAACGAAGTAACAAGGTTGAAGATGTTAGGAATTAGTTGGTTGTTATTCTATGTGTTTGTTTGTGTTTATTGACTAGTTGTGTAGTTTGTATTTGCAGTATCGGATAATGTAATGTTTGTACTTGTTAATCTAGTTTATGTGAAGACTTTATATTCCTTTAATCCCTTTAGTTGTTTGTGTTTTGCACATTAGCAGTCATGTTGTAGTCACAATGAAATTGTATAGTTCGAGAATGATGCAGGGGAGTTGGGAAAGCATGATTGTATGGTTGACAATGAAGCGGGTTAATTACAAGACCAGATTGTTGAAGTTGACAAAGAATGGGTCAATTGGAAGAGCATGAATTGCTGGCTTATTTAGTGCAAGAAGATGAAATATTCAAACAAAATGAAGAACATGAAATGGAGCTGGGCCATGATTATGACCCTTAGGTTTTGAAAGCAGCTTATGACTATACTATGGCCGGAGGAAGATTACTATCATGATCCATATGAAGGCGAGCACAATTGGGACTCTGACTGGTCAAATGATGATTGCCATTAGAAGTAGCAGTGTAGTTGATTTCTAGTAGTTGTAATATTTGTACTTTAATTGTACATAAATGTTTGTACTTTAATTGTAGAGTGATTTGTTACTTTGAATAAGTTGTTCTAATAAAAGTGTTTTGATTAAGTTTCTTTTGACTTGGAAGCATTTGTCAAACCATCACAATCACAATGTCAGACAACTAGTTTTAAAAATGTGATATAACAAATCACAATTAACATTCCACATAAAAATGTCATAAAACAAACCTTCATAGCATACTACTAGTTCAAAACCATAACAACATAAACCATAACTGTTTTGATATTGTCTAGCACAAACCACCCACATCCACATCATAACAGCTCACCTTGTTGACATCATTAGGGTTGACTTGGTTGGGGAGCTCCTTACGTGTTTGTAACCGTATCTGGTGGAGGCCTGCAACTCCTGATGTTGTGACCATACTCTCCACAATTTTTACATTTCACACTCTGCCCCACCCTAGTCAGTTTGCCTCCTATAGAAAACACTTCTTGAACCTCCTCTATTGTCAATTTGTCAACTTCCTATTCTCTTAGCTGTCATCTTCTTTTTTCTCATCCGGAACCTTCTTCCTGTTCTTCTTGAGCCTCCCAGTCTATGTGAAAACAAAACAAAAATAAAGTCAAATTGCTTAGTTGTTTGTCAATTGTTGCACATACTAGACTGCTACTTACCTACTTATGATGTTTATGTGGAATTAATGTTGTTGGGCACTCTAAACGGGTCCACATGTCAGGCCCTGGGATTGGCCTGATTTGGTGCACATACACTTTCCTCCAAGTGTCTAACTAGCATGCTTCATCAACCCACTTTTCTAGTGGACCAACAGGGATGTTATTTTTCTTCCATGTCATATAGAGCTGCAACCCCATGTTTGCATGGCATTTCTATCAAGTCCCACCTTATGCATGCGCAGGTCCTGTTCTCCACATTCACAACTCAGTGGCTCTTAATACTTTTAACCTACCAACATAGTCACCATATTAGCACATGATGTTCATAAAATGATACTATCACAAAGAATGCCATGTTCTATAATGTTACTTGGTAAGTAGCTTCATCGACCATCATAACTGATAAGCTATTTTCTTATGCTTGTATTTCATCCTAGAGTTTGGTTGCATACGGTTTTAAGGGGCACTTAGCAGTTGCTTGTATTTTCCTCACTTTCACAATCCTCTTTGTCATATACTCTTTGATAGACTCTAAACATGTTATGACAGGCTTGTCCCTTGCTCCAACCAATTGGTTGTTAAAAGATTCACATAGGTTGTTCAGTAATGTATCACTCTTTGCCCTTCCTGAAAAATGTGATCTTGACCAACTTTTAGCTGGGATTTCATTAAGATAGAGAAACAAATCAAGATTAAGTTTCTTAATCTCCTCTATAACATTGTTGAAGTAAGGGACAGAAGTGGCAGAGGCTGCCCTATAAAACAAGCATTTATACACATCTCCACGCCAGTTCTGCCTAATGTTTTCATGAATGTGTCTACAACAAAACCGATGCTCGGCCCAAGTTAAAACTTTCTCAAGAGCTGGAATGAGTCCCTACAAGTTTCAAACTAACATTTTGATGTACTATGAGTTTGCATATAATGTTTAACAAAACTTAAATCAAGACATACCTTTTGTCTGTTACTAATAAAGGTGAAATTAGCATTAGCAGGAAAGTCAAGATCATCTCCAATATACAATCTCAGGTTGCTGTATTATTTGGTGAAATCATCTTCCTTCTTTTCCCTAGCTACTAGCTTAGCTCTTCTCACATTTACTCCTGAAACCTAGATTTGGTGTTTCTGCTGGATTTTTACCTTCAATAATTTGGCAGCTATGTTCGGATTTGTTTGAAGCTCTGATTCAATCTCCTTGGCAACTGTTGACATGGTGTACAAACCGATAGACAGACTTTTTAGACACTGATGGTTGGGAATGCTTTTCACACACCAACTATTTTCAATAGAGGCTCTTGAAATCTGCATAACCCAAGGGCAAATGGGTTTGATTTTCCTTTTTGATACCTTAGGCTTCTCCTCACTTGTCACATTTGACCCCTGACCAGCAATCAAATTGGGATTGATCCCCAAACATATCACACTATACCTTAATGGAACACTTTTCTTGATATGCATATCTCTTCTAGCATGAAGAGCATAACTCTTAACCATCTCATTCAACTCATCCTTTGTCTGTATTAGTTATTAATTGACCAGCATAAAAGGGAAAATCACCATTGACATTATTCCTTTGTTTCCCCTTAAACTGTAACATCTCGGATTTTTCATTTATGATTAAACGGATATGGGAATGTAATTCGGATCTTTCCAACTATTTAAAACTTGTATTTAACTTGGTTTAACTTATTTTATAATTCCATAACTTTCATTTATGCCAAATAGCCCTTATAAACTCTTAAAATCGTTTAAAATGGCTTAAAATGCATTTTTGGAACTTCAGGGACTAAAACTATCAAAAATCAAAATCTGGTAGACATCCTTCCTTCGCTTAGTGCAAAGGAGGAACCCCTCTTTCTTCGCGTGGCTCGAAGCAGCACCTAATCAGCCAAAATCATTTACGATTCTCGTTTAATGCTAAATGTTTCTCTAAACGACCCTAAATCATGAAAATTAAGCTACAAGTTAACTAATCTAATATTATGAAGTGTCTAGATTCATTCTTTGTGATTTGATCGATATATTGAAGATCACAAGACCCGATTTTGTCAACAATATCTTATTTGGTTTCCTAAACGAGTCGATTTCTTATTCTACAAGTTGTACCTCTGATTATTTAAACAAACCACATCTCCAAACCCTAGAATGTTACAGAAATATTATCTCTCAGCCATCACCCTTATTACACACTCGAGTTCTTCTCCGTTTTTGTTATATTACTCAAGATACAAGTGTTCGTGTTTGACTTTCAAGCATTCTCAACATTTGACTTCCGTTTCTCATCAATTTAAGCGTTATCCGGGTAAGTTGCTTTCTGTAAAGTTGTTCATTATTGCTCACTTGTCAATAACCCTCAATCAATTTCTGATATTGAGGGGCATTGACGGGTCAATTCAATTAGAACCCGTTTAAGGGCATATTGGTCAGCAACATTGACCAATCAATTTCTCACACTTCTGGTCGGAACCAGACTTCAGTCCAGAAGACTTTTATTTTTGTTTCAAGATTTTAAGGCTACTGACCAAAATCTTACTTCCGACTCGCTGTTCGGATTCTGGTCAGTACCAGCTCGCTTAAACGTTAACCGGAGTTATAGACATCCGTTTGGATCGATTCCAGCGGCTATGTTCTCGGTTTTAATCATAGTTTATTATCTCTAAATTTCAGGTCAATTCAGTTTATCTCAGTCAACACATTAAAGGATGGTTCGTTCGTTTAATCGTGTTTTTATTCTTATTTCTCGCATACTCGCCTAAGCAATAAGGTGATATATCATTCCCCTTTTATTTTACTGTTTTCTAATATTTTGGAGACATATGCGTATCTAAATTATATTTTTATATCATATATATACACAAACTTGAAAATGTAAACATTGTGTGTATTTCAATAAATGTTAATTGCTACTTGTTTTACTGTTTACTTTATCGCATTCGGAGATGTCCATCATAATCACATTAAAGTATGATCATACGCCGTCTTAGTAGCCAAAGCTCGCTCACATAGTGATGGTCAGCCGACAATCACATTAATATGCTAGTCTTAGTATCCAAAAGCCCGTTCACATAGCGATGGTCAACCGACAATCACATTAGTATGCTAGTTATAGTAGTCAATGCCCAATTCGCAAGGCAACGGTCAACTGACACATTATTCGCTCATGGTTTGATTGATTATTACTCACATTATTTTGTTTGCGTATTTAGCATTTATTATTTATCATTTATTATATATATTATTATTAGTGTCGAAACCGGTGATCATCTCACTCAACATGTGTTGTTGACAAATCTCTGTTTATTTTCAACGCATATGTAGGTTATCAGTCGATTTGAAGCTAAGTGAAAAATGCATAGGAAGACCTTAGAAAATAAAATAAAGAATATTTGCTCTATAATTTAGTTAAGGATTATTTATTTGTGTGGAATCATTATTGTCATATTTTGAAACTTGTGCACTTTATTTAAATTTTGAAACAAATAAATTAATTAGATATTGTCATATTTTATATTGCATGATAGTACCTTGTGAGCTGTGAACTACGGTTCGCACCCTGACATTTCTGCCTTAGGTCGATGTGTGACATGAACTTCCTTACCACACTATCCAACACAGTAAGACTCTCATCACCAGAGCTCTCATAATCGTCAATGTCAAGATTTAAACGATTTCCATCATTATTATGATTGGTGTCTTCATGCACATCATAATCAACAATAGCCTTATACAGTCCCATGCCAACTTCTACATCCTCCAAAGGTGTTTCAAATTCAGCTGTATGATCATGATCTAAATCACCTTTATCTGATCCATCATGTGCATCATAATCCTTCTCATCATTACCTCCACCATCACTATCACTCAATTCTTCAACATTTGACCGGATCTTGTGTATGCCTGTCACATCCCAACCTAAGGCGGAAATGCCGGGGCGTAAGCCGATTATTCACAGCTCAAAGGTACTATCATAAAATAAAAATGACAATATCTATTAAGTTAATTATTTCATAAAAAGGTGCACAAATTATCCAAACATGACAATTAATCAAAAAAAGTACATTATTCTAAACAAAATTTAAATATAAATGGTCTTCTTTAATTCCCTAAGGTCGTTTCTAGATGTCCATCACTTCATGCTTCAAGTCAAACGATAACCTGCATATACGTAGAAAATAGAATAAAATTTGTCAACACTAGGTTGAGTGATATTATCACCATTTTTGCATGATACAATAATAAGAAAAATAAATAAGAAAAAAGAAATAAATGTGGTAATAAACAATCAAACCATAAACAAATAGTGTGTCAAGTAACCATGCCTCAGGAACACGGGCTATAGCTACAATGACTAAATGTGAGTTATCGGTTTACCATCGCCAAGCGAATCGGGCTTTGGTTACTAAGACGGCGTATGATCATACTGACTTGCTAGACTTCTGATGGGCCTCTCCGAAAATGATAGAATATAGGCACATAAGCAAGTAACAAATAACATTTTATCGAAATACACACAATCATTCGTTTGCTAGTTTTGTGTAGGTATGTAGTATAAATATGAATTAGATATTAGTACTAGTACACATATGTCCCCAAAACTTATGAAAATAGTAAAATAGAGGGGGATGATAAAACTCACCTTATTTCGTATGCGAGTAAATAAGAATGAGAATAAACGGTTAACAAATAAATGAATCGTCCTTTAATGCGTCGAACGAAATAAATCAACTGAACCTGAAACTTTGAGATAAGTAAATATGAGTAAAACCAAACTCGTTGCCACTAGAATCGTTCCAAATGAATGTATAGAACTCCGGTTATGATAATTCAAACGTTTAAGCGAGCTGGTACTGATAAGAATTTGAACAACGAGTTGGAAGTCGAGTTTTGGTCAGTAGCCTTAAAATCTCATTACGAAAATAAAAGTCTTCTAGACCGAACGTCGTTTTTGACCAGAAGTGTGAAAAATTGATTAGTCAAAGTTGTTGACCATTTTTCCCTTAAATGGGTTTGAATTAAATTGACCCGTCAATATCCCTCAATCTTAGAAACTGATTGAGGGCTATTGAATAAGGAATAATGATAGATGATTTACAGAAAACAACTTACCTAGAATGCGTATGAATCGATCGAAAAGTGAAGTCAAAGGTTGAGAATGCTTGAAAGTCGACACGAACACTAACAATCTTGAGTAAAATAGCAAAAACGAAGGTGGAATCGTTTGCTTTATGAGGATGACAGCTAAGAGGGTTTTTATTATGGTTTAGGGAAGTATTTGGCAGATGATTTATGTCTTGTTTATATAGGATAGGTAAACACAAGTTAATTTTAGTTAAAAAGCTCGTTTAGGAAACAAATAATCAATTAATGACAAAATCGAACCAATTAACAATAAAAATTCGTTTTTAATATTTAAGGTAAGAAAATGGACATGCTATAATATTATATAACTTATCTTGGGACATAAGTTTCGAGATTTGTGTCAAAAATAGTCTATGTACTTTTATAAATGCGATTTTTAAGCGATTTTAAGAGTTTCTAAGTGCTATTTGGTATACTTGAAAGTTATGGAATTATAAAATAAGTTAAACCAATTTTAATACAAGTTTTAAATAAAGATCCGAATTACATTCTCGAATCGGTTTAAACATAAACGAATACAAATACGAAAAATTTGAGATGTTACAATGCCACTGTTTTACCCGCAGGCATGCTAAAAGCACTATTAAATCCGGATACATGTATTAGATTGGTTTTGCCACGTTCTAAAAAAATCTCAATAATGTGACTACCGCCTCTAACTATCTCATAAACATCTTTAAAATGATATTCTTCATCCAACGACTTTAGACCCAAATCCAAACAAACAAATGGATGTTTGTAATGAAAGTATAAACTTTGCCACAACCGTATTGTAATTTATAAAGTATTTCTTCTAACATCCTTTTACAAAAAATTTCAACCTCGACATAGTCAACAAAGCTTACATTACCTCCCTCGTATTTTTTTTGGCTCGGTTATGAACATGCCTCCATGGAAAAGCTTTATGGGGAACATTGTGTTACCATCAACTACAACAACCATTAATCAAGCAATAACACTAATAGTTTGGAAATTATGCGAATTGAGTAACCGTGAGCACCTACCGTACAAGTCATGGGGTCGCAATACTCACTTTTAGGCCTAATACTAAATGAATCGACCTCCATTGCTACACCACACCAGCAATCGATCGTTGATTGATTAACGATTGAAGCTTCGATCAACAAATTATGGGGAGATAAGGAGTTATGGAGGCCGAGGACTCTAATTTGACCAAACCAATAACCTAAATCGGAGGATGTAAATGATTAATAAGGGTTTCTGGGAAAAAAGACAGTCTTGTCCTTAGTCGTCGACGGTCAACAGACGGTAAACTAACAGCTGGGGGTCAGAGTGAGCATGCCTAGAAATACAGGGGTATAATAAACACAAAATCGAGAAGGGACCTGTAAGCAAATACGCCCACCCATAAAGAACAGGGAGGCAAATCATAATTTTCTCTCTTTTTTTTGCTTTCCACGTCCTTCGTGTATGCCGACGTCAATAGAAAGAAAAGGTAAGACCAAAGAGTCGCCGGATAAAGATACCAAAATCAGATGATATACAACTCTTCCAGAGATTCCAGACTTAGGATTTTGTTTTGCAATAAGGTAGGGTTCTGATTTAACGTGCTGCATACAGAAACTGACAGGCGGTAATAGTGGTTCAGGTGGATGCGACGACAGAAACAGGTGATGGATAACAGTTAGATTGTGACGGTTGATTCGCCGTCGGAATTTGATTCCAGCAACAACTATAGAGACCTGAGCGACACCGTTGGATTCTCTGAGCTCTTATTGTAGCGCCAATCAAACGATTTCAAATTCTCTAACTTGAAATCAACAACTAAGGGTTCGATCAACCACCTGTGAGGGAGGATTAAGTTGTGTAACAATTGAAACTATCCTAAATCTATGGTTTTGTAGGTTGTATAAACACAGTCACTGTAATCATAAAAAAAAAAAAACCATCCCAAAATCATCTGAGAGCTAAAACTTAGCCTCATTCGAGTTCAAAAACCAAATTACAAAATGCAGTTATGATTGAATTATCATTAAGATTAAGTTACTAGGCATTATTGTTTAAGAAAACTGCATTACATTTATCAATTTATGATAACAAATTTGCGAGAAAAAAAAGATTCTTTAGCATCTTTTGGTTTTATGATATTATGTGGGCAATACTTTTCTTTTCACTTTGTAAATTGCTTATGTTGCTTAGCATGAGTTTGCTTGGTAAATTTGTATATAGACTTTGTAAATTGTTAAACTGTTTCAAGTATAAACAGAATGGCAACACCATATAGAGAGTGGCGAAGCTCCCTTGAGATTAAATGTTCGAGCCTTACCTATGCTAGATTAGTATAATTAATTGTGGTTTAGAATTAGGAGTAGGTTACACAAGTGTCTAAGATGCCATAAATAGTGAGATTATACATGACAGTTTGGTGTCTTGGCTCATATGTGTAATTGGACTTAGGAAGTTTGGTGTCTTCGTTCAAATTCAAAATATGTGAAATTTTGTGAATTTCTGGACTTAACCATAAGCAGCGTTGTAGGACTTTCAAAATGGCTTTTCATGTTATTGGAGGCATATATATATCAACCTCTCCATGCAGTTTGATTTTTTTGCTACTATTTTTTTAACTTTAACCTATCAAATATGCTTCAAGTTTTTTTTATTAGTGTTGATTTAGCTTTTTTTTCATAACCACACAGTTTTCACATTTGGAAGGACAACGCAATTAAAAGCGCAACCTACTACCGTTAAACTAAAGAAGAACAACCAAATTAAACAGCCACAGCGCAAAGTGTCGTGATATCTACTAGTATATGTTAAAATTATTGTATATGCATCTACGTATGCATAGGTGTGTGTAAACGGTTCACAAATAACTAACCAAACAAATTATGTCCGTTCATTAAAAATGAATTTGTTCGTGAACTGTTCACGAGCA
This sequence comes from Bidens hawaiensis, assembly GCF_021521415.1. Taxonomy (NCBI): domain Eukaryota; kingdom Viridiplantae; phylum Streptophyta; class Magnoliopsida; order Asterales; family Asteraceae; genus Bidens; species Bidens hawaiensis. The sequence goes on along the minus strand of NW_027491069.1, from coordinate 205,202 downwards.
CAAACTAGCGAACCAACAAAAAATGAGCACACACAATGTTTTATTTGATTTTGTTAACTGAAAATGGTAAGTGTCAACGTTCATTTCGTCTACCAAGTATGTGTGGTGTTTTAACATCCATATTCATATGTTAATATTTGTTAATATTACATTTAAATGTAAGGGATATTAGAGTATAACTAACTTTGACTTGTTTGCCGACATTAGTCATAACTTACGAAATTCCTTCGGACATCTAACAGTCCCATCTTGTAAACTGTTTTACTCCATTGATGTCACACCCCAACCTAAGGCGGAAATGTCGGGACGTGAGCATGATTACTCATAGCTCAAGGTAACTATCATACAATAAGTGTGACAGTATCTAATAATTAATTTATTCCATTTCAAAACACAATATCCATAAATAGCAAATAAAATCCAAATATAACAAATAATCCATAATAATAAAAACAATCCAAAAATAAATTCAAATTAAATTGTTCTTGATAAAGCCTATGGTCTCGACTAATAATCCAATACTTCAAGTCTTCAATTCAAGCGATAACCTGCATATGCGTATAAAATACAATAGATTTGTCAACAATAATGTTGAGTGAGCATGCCACCAGATTTGCAAGTTACAATATAATATGAAAGATAGAAAAACGTAAATAATGCGGCAAATATAACCAAACCATGAGCAAATAAAGTGTCAAGAGACCACTGTCAAGAGAATCGGGCGCCGGTTAAACATGACGGTCGTATGATCATACTATAATGAGAATATGTTGAACCTCTCCGAATGCGTAAAGTAAACAAGTAAGCAAATAGCAAGTTTATTCGGTAAATCACACACAATATCACGTTTGCTAATGTTAAGATATGTATAATATGAAATACTATAGTACGCATACGTCCCCAAAACGTTTGAAAATAAGTAAAATAGGGGAATGGCACAATTTACCTTAAGCAATAAACAAGTGAGTAAAATAAGAATAAATTAAGAGATCGTCCGATTAACGCGCCAAACGAGAATAATCAACAGAACCTGAAACTTATAGATATGAAAGTATAAGTAAAAATGAACTTAATGTTGCTGGAATCAATCCAAACGGATGAGTAGAACTCAAGTTATGTTAATATTAATCTTTAAACGAGTCGAATCTGACAAGAATCTGAACAGCGAGTCGGAAGTCGGGTTTTGGTCAGAAGCCTTAAAATTTTGTTACAAGAAGAAAAGTCTTCTGGATCGAACATTGAATCCGATCAGAAGTATGAGAAAATGTAAAGTCAAATAAGTTGACTGTTTTGCCCTTAATCGGGTTTTAAAGAAATTGACCAGTCAACACCCTTCAGTCTCAGAAATTGATTGAATGTTATTGACTAGGGAATGTTTATGAATGAAAACTCAGTTTACAACTTACCCGAAAAGTGAACGAATAAGGAGATATGACAAGTAAATGGTCCATACGCATGCAAAGTCAAACGGTTTATGAACGTTTCTTCAACAAAGTAGCAAAACCGAAGAGAATTATGATGATCAGTGAGAGGTGACGGCTGGAGGATGCTTCTTAGGGTTAATGTAAAGTTTTGTGGCAGATGAATGAGGGTTGTTTATATAGGAATAGCAAAAACGAACCAATTATGGACATATAACTCGTTTAAGCAAGTAAATAAGATTTTTATGACCAAATCTCTGAAATAAACCAAAAAATTTGATCTGGGTTAGTAAAAAACGAATAGGGACATGCATTTTGGTTATAACATGTTTTATTGGTCCTTAATTCATTCAATAATGCTTAAAATACACGATTTTAATACCAAAAACCAGCCCTAGGCCCGCCGTCGCGCGACGCTTCTGCGACCAGGGGGGAGGGTTTTTCATTTTTAACAAATTTAGTCCTTTAAGTTTATGTTTTGATCAATAATTGAACTTGTTATGAGATAGTTAAGAATAAAACAATATATAAAACATGGAGGGCTTAAAATGAACATATGAAACTTAGATACTTATAAATGCAAATTATTATTAAAGATTAGGATCTGAAAGATGTTCGTACAATGACAAAAGGAAATTAAACGAATACGGTATAACCTGAAATGTTACAATTGAGTCTTTTCTAGCTGTGGTCTAACCCAACTAGTTTTTTTGGTGGCGTGGACGCTCACATGGCACAAACGTTTGTTATTTGATAAGGTGGCTGCTTATGTGGCATTCTCAGCACAACCTCACCCCCACATTCGCCTCACCCCACCTCAATCTCCACCACCACCACCACCACCAAACATTTGTTATTTCTTGGTGGTGGTATTTTGCAATTTTCTAGCAGGACAAGCAGTAACTTCGTTGACGGTTCGTGACTAGGCTTTGGTCTGTATTGTTCGCAATCAGGCTATGATAAAGGCAACTAATAAGGCTTAAAGTCGATTTTGGCAGCATTGGTAGATCTGACAAGTTTTTCAAGGAATCCGGACAAAATAGTTTTTTCAACAAGATTCGAATTTGGGGTGGTTTTCATTAAGATTCATATTAATAGGTTCGTGATACCCTATCTATGCAAACAAGAAGGCTTGATTCAAAAATGATGAAGAAAAGGTGCCAACAAAGTTGGGGGGGGGGGGGGAGGGGGTTGAGGGTGAATGGTGGTGGTGGAGGTGATGTGAGGTGGAAGTGGAGGTAAGGTTGTGATGACAGTGCCACATAAACAACCACCTCATCATGTTACAAATGTTTGTGCTAGGTCAGCGTCTATGTCACCAAAAAACTAACTGGGTTAGATCCAAGTTAGAAAATGCTCGGTGGAGGAAAATACATTGCAAGTTGGGACCGTCAGAGAGAATTATTTAAGTTAGGATTAATATCAGCCAACGAGTCAGAGTTAGGATTATTAAAATTCAATATCCCTAAATTTAATCACACAATACTCAATATACTTTGTTTTATAATGATTAATCTTAGCACTTGCTTAAATCTATATGATAAGATAAGGAAAGCTATTAAAAAATATTGAAAACCTTTAATGAACAAACATAAAAAAAAAAAAACATTAACGAGCATATATCGAACATTCACGAACATCATTAAACAAACATAGCATATGTTCATCTTTGTTCATTTAGTTAATCGAACCAAATTCCTTGTTCATGTTCGTTATTTAACAATGATCGAACATAAACGAACTTCCGTCGAACAGCTCACGAACGCTTTGCCGGGTGTTCGGTTTTTTACAGCCCTAAGTACGTGTATATACAGTTTGTGTTGGTTTTTTAATTTAACAATTTTTTACCTCTAAATGTCACCAAACATTGCACTTGCAAAGATTTGTACCCACATGGCACACCGTATATATGGGGCCAAACATCATACACTAGACTAAGGGTGTGTGTAAAGTCGGTCCGGTTATGGGGGGCGCAGCCATTATCATAACCGAATAGTCAGGTAACCATTGGTTTCGTTTAAGTTCAGTTTTAAAAATGATTTATATAATATGTTGGCTATAAAACGTTAAAAAGTTAATTATTATTCATTTTTTAAATATTACCACCAAAACTAATGGTAATCAGTACATTTGTAAACATCTAAAACACACCTTGAATGTAATCAATAACTACTACAAATATATATAAATGAATAAGGTCGTACGAAGTAAATAGTTCAAAAGGTATAAAAATGTATATGCTTTTTCAATGTGGATGCCTTTCTTTCATACCGGCACACCTAGCGAAGATAGTCTTGTGGCCGGACTTTGACCAAATATTTGTAGCGGACCGGATGCAGTTTGAACTCTTGATGTCTTCATGCTATTGGTAAAACCGACATGGTAAACAAAGGCATGGTAAGTTTCTTATGTAACGTGTGAATATGGGTGTAAATAATCGAGTCAGGTAACTTTGAACTCGGCTTTTACAATTGGAGATAATTTTGTGCAGTGATAAAATTTGAACGAAAATGAAAAAGGGAGGGGGGGGGGGGGGTGCTACGCCCACGGGCATGCGTTAAATTCGTTTTAAGTTGGATGTATCATATATGAAACTCCAGTTTGGCTCATAAATAATGCTATAAACCTTGAGCCACATACGGCTCCACCAAATTGATGGTGATGGGGAATTCTAAAGTCAAGGTCTCCTTCGCAAAAGTTTTTTTTTCTTTTTCTTTTCTTTTTATTATATGTAATAAATCAAAACCCTGTGGTCATTTTGATGCAAATGAAAATAAATAATGCCCTTCTTAAAACTTTAACTGAATGTTGATTGGTCGATATTGATAATGTACCCGCAATAATAACTTATACAACAACTTCATTATCTTTCGGTTGTAAATTTAATGCCATATTTTCTAATATTTTGCTTTTTTATCACACCTAATCGAAGAGAAGTTGAAAGAAATCAAATCCAGAAGTTGAAAGAAAGAAATCAAATTTATTCAAAGTGTAGTAAAATAATAATGCATACTTTTCTATTTTACCAAATAATATTTGATTCCAATATATGCAACAAAGATCAAGCCTTTTAAATTAACTTCTTGTCTGAAGAGGTAGGTCCCAGCAGAGCCCAGTTGGACCCGCAAGACTCACCTTGAACAGGGACGTCTGCGCAATGACCAACTGCTCCAGCAGGACCCACCATGCTCAAAGAACCTTACGCGCAGTACGCCAGCTGTACCCGCAGGGAAAGCCTCCCAATGGTGAAGTACCCCGCCTGTTCCCGCAGCTGCGGATACAAGCCATCAGGGAAGGCTACCCGCACTAACAGCAAGGCTACACGCACAAGGCATTCGTTACTTCAGTAGTCACATGAAGGAATGAGCAAGGCGGGAACACTCCCGCCTAAATGAGCCAGTCCGTATGCTTCTGGAAGGTCTTTCGTACTATACCTACTAAGGTATGGGCGGAACAGACAGTTTGACCAGAGCAGCCCATGAACTAATCACAGGGTGACAGCTCACCGACAACAATACGAGGAGGAGCACCCTCTAGTACTGTTTGTCACTATTAGCCGCTGCCTACTCACCAACCCTTACGACGGGACGTGCGCAGCCTACAGTTGGTGGAACAGTGCGTAGCCGGCAGTAAAGGAACAGTATACAGCCGACCTTATTACTGTTGGCCGTAACCTATCCACCAACCAGCATGGCCTGTGCGTAGTCCACTGTTGGTAGAACAGGAATACTATTCAGCCGGCTGTACCTGCTTGGAAACCTACCTTCGGCTATAAATACTCCAACACCTTGGAATGGTAAGGACATCATCTGATATCTCAATCTTATCTAGTAATCTCTTAATATACACTTATATTCAGAGCAATCTAGTCTGATTCTCACGCCGGAGGGTGGTCACAAGGAGGAACCCCCCCTTCTCAGTGACGAGCTTACGGTGTCTGTTTTGCAGGTCTCCAGAAGAACAACCTTCTCTGCTGGACCTCATCCCCGTGGGAAACATTACTTAACCCCCAGATTATCTATAATCTGTCCAGGGTTCACTTAGTGTTTCTTCATTGGCGCAATCCGTGCATAAAAGCTAGAACTAATTTAGTTTTTTCAAAATTTCTGAAGAAATGGTTAACGTTACTCCGGTCCCAAGGCCAGTAACCGACCAAGAAACCACGGTAACCACAACCCCAGTAACTGGGGGGAACACCGGCGGTTATACAAATCTTACGAACACTACCCCGACTACCCAAGCCGGGGCAAGTGCAGTAAATATTCCACTGGGGTTCACTGATGCCCAGTTGGAAAAACGAACGAGGGTCCCTCGCCAAACACTAGATCAAGTGAAGGCGTGGGCCGAAGCACGTCAAAGAGAGTTCCAAGCTGAATTGGATGAACGCTTGCGTTCAGTTCAACAGGCTGACGAATTCGGCAGTACTCGCCAACACCTCAATATGAACAGTGAGTGCGAGTACTCAGACGACGAGAGGGAAGAATCCGATACCGACGCAAACCCTCGCCATAAGGCGAAAGGGAAGCGTAAGGAAACGGACTTCCAACCAAAAAGGAATTTTGGGGAAGCTTTTAAACCAACAAATGCGGAGAGAAACCCGCGTGACTTCTCCAAAGCCTTTAGACCAACTGCTACAAATGCAGGAAAGTCAAAATTCGCAAGGGACATTGCGGAAGCAATCGCCCCGAGAAGTGCCAAACAAATGTCCAACATTGGCACTTATGATGGTCTATCCGACCCAGACGACCATTTGAACAGGTTCATTGCGGGGGCTACCGTCAGTAACTGGACGGAACCCACGTGGTGTTACATGTTCCAGATGACTCTGGTCGGAGCGGCCAGGGCATGGTTCGATCGTTTACCGGTCCACCACATATATGACTGGGCGGACTTTCAGAACAAGTTCAGCCAGCACTTCAGCCAACAGAGGAAATACACTGAAGAACAGTGGACGATCCTCAACTGCGTTAGAGAGGAGGATGAATCTTTACTAGACTTCATCACCCGCTTCAACTCCAAAAAGCTAAGTCTCGGCAACATAAGTGAAGATCTGGTTCGCGCCGCTTTCATCCAAGGCGCCGAATACCCAGAGCTTATCCGCACATTGACGGGTAAGGATGGCATGCCATCAACATGGGATGCCATCATGACGGCGGCAAAGCGCTTTGCCGAGACGGAAAAGCAACTGGGAAGGGATCTTCCCCAGAGTACACACCTCTACACGCAGAGGACAAGAGAGAACAATGTTCGGATCGCCCGGCAGAACAAAAAGAGGAAGCTAGGTATCTGGCAGTCAAGGGTAAACTTTGACACCTCATCCAGCTCTCACCCTCTTGTTGGCGGAAGAAATCACACACACCCTTCAAGCCAAAAGCACCGGTGGACGCCACTTACTAAAAGCGTCACGGAGATATTTGCCACTGAAAAGCTACCGTGGCCAAAAGCTCCAATGATCCGGCAGCGACCTAATGCGGATCAGAGCAAATCCTGTGACTTCCATGGGACAAAAGGTCATGGTACGGAAGAGTGTACATCCTTGAAGGATATTGTTGAAGCATTCGTCAAGGATGGAAGACTGGCACACCTGGTGGCATCAATCAAGAAGGGAGGACGGAACGACAACCGGTACCGAGGCAACGGACGAAAGCCCGTTGACATCAGCATCAACATGGTTCATGGTAATATCAGAGGAAGAAAAAGGCGAACGATAGAACCATGTGCGTGGAAGGAAGCTGAGGTGCGCTTCCCGCGAGTGCCAGGAGGACCCAGCAAAGAAGGCCCTATCATCATCAAAAGCCAGCTGGGGCACTACATCACCTCCCGCACTCTTGCTGACAACGGCGCCTCGTCAACGGTGATGTACAGGCAGTTCTTCGACAAGCTAGATGACGAAGACAAGGAACGCCTGGACACGATCTGCGCCTCGATGGAAGGGTTTGATGGCAGCACAAACACCCCCCTGGGTATCCTATCTTTCCCCGTCACTCTTACGGATGGGAAACACTCCCGCACAGAAGATGTGGACTTTGTCGTGATGAGGAAGCCACACCACACATACGATATTCTCTTCGGGAGAGACGGGATGGCAAGATTCAACGCCGTGGTATCCTCAGTCCACGGCATGATGGGATGGCCAACAGCTGAGGGTGTAGCGATGATCACCGGCATTCCCCAGGTATGCATCGCATCTTTCTCATCTAAACCCAAACCAAAGATGGCTAAACCAACCATCACCGAACCAGAAAGATGGGCCTTCAACGGCAAGTACCCGGACCAGGCCGTCACCATTGGCCCAACAATTGTTGATCCCACACGCACCTTACTTAAGCGCTTATTACAAAGGAACGCCGACATCTTCGCGTGGACACCAGCTGACATGACTGGTGTACCCCGGAGTAAGGCAGAGCATAAGCTCAAATGCGATCCGGCTGTCACGCCGATCGTACAAAAGCGCAGAGTAATGGGGCCAGAACAAACTAACGCGTGTAGAACCCAAGTCAAGGAACTCCTTGACGCAGGCATCGTACGCGTTAGTAGATATCAAACTTGGGTTGCAAATCCCGTTATGGTACCGAAGAATGACAAACAATGGCGCATGTGCATAGATTTCAAGGATTTGAACAAAGCATGCCCCAAAGATTGTTATCCGTTACCTGAAATTGATCTTAAGGTGGATTCGTTGGCACCATTCCGCCTTAAATGCTTCCTGGACGCGTATAAGGGGTACCATCAAATCCACATGGCCGTTGATGATCAGGACAAAATCGCTTTTCGGACGCCCGATGGCACATTTTGTTATCAAATGATGCCATTCGGACTTAAGAATGCCGGGTCCACATACCAACGCCTGATGGACAAAGAGTTTCATTCCCAAATTGGGAGGAACTTGGAAGTCTACATGGATGACTTGGTCATCAAAAGCCCTGACCCAGAAGCGATGTTGAAAGACATCGAAGAAACTTTCAACACGCTCAGGAAGATAAACATGAAGCTCAACCCGAGCAAGTGTGCCTTTGGAATGGAAGAAGGGAAGTTCTTGGGGGTCATCGTCACTAAAGATGGCTTCAGAGCGAACCCTGAAAAGGTCGAAGCCATTATCAAAATGGAATCACCTACTACCATCAAACAGGCTCAGACACTGAATGGACGACTAGTGGCACTTAATCGCTTTTTGGCAAACCACGCGGATAAGTCGTTTCCATTCGTGTCAACATTGAGAAACTGTTTAAAGAAAACGCACTTCCGCTGGACACCAGAAGCGGAAGCAGCTTTTCAGGAGATTCGGTCACGCTTGATCGAACTCCCAACGCTGACAGCACCAAAAGCGGGAGAGGAATTAATCCTATACCTTTCCGCAACTGATAGAGCAACCGGGGCAGTCCTGCTAGTAGAACGAAAAGGCATCCAGATGCCAATCTACTATGTTAGCCGTGTCCTAACAGACGTAGAAACCCGGTACTCTACCCTAGAAAAATTAGTCTTAGCACTAATACACGCTTCACGCAGGCTAAGACGATATTTCCAGGGTCACCCAATCACCATTCTCTCCAACTTCAAACTTGCAAACGTTCTAGGCAAACCCGAGTTATCGGGACGCCTAGCCAAATGGGCAATTGAGTTGGGGGAATACGCGATAAAGTATAAGCCAAGACCAGCCATAAAAGGCCAGGTTCTGGCTGACTTTATTGCAGAAGTGCCTGCATCACGGGAAAAAGAGTGCCAGGAAGAGGCTCAACCCTCTCCAGCACAAGACATCAATGATGTCTGGCGACTCTACACTGATGGAGCAGCCAGTAACGAGGGTTCAGGCGCAGGGCTAAAGCTAACCAACCCAGCAGGCCAAGAATACACTTACGCTATTCGACTGGATTTTCCAAGTACGAATAACGAAGCCGAATATGAGGCATTCTTGGCTGGGCTGAGAATTGCGCGTAAGATGGGGGTGAAAAACTTGGAAGCCCACGTGGATTCCATGTTGGTAGCCAATCAAATCAACGGGACGTACACGGCCGTGAACGACACAATGGCCCTGTACCTCGCACAAGCAAAATCCCTTATGCGCGATTTCAATGACTGCAAAGTCATACACGTCAAGCGAAGTGAAAACAAATATGCGGATGTGTTAAGCAAGCTTGCATCATTAGCCTTCACCCACTTAGGAAAGGATATCCGCATTGAACTCCTCGAGACACCATCGGTCCCGCACAAGGAAATTTGTGTCATCCAAACAGGCACGGAAACGTGGATGACACCAATAATAAAATACCTTGCGGCAGGTACACTACCGGAGTCCAAAACACAGGCAAGAAAACTACGCTGTAAAGCACTGAATTATCAACTCATCGATGACATCCTTTACAGACGTAACTTTCTTGGCCCACTCTTAAGATGCGTGGACAACCAAGATGCTGACTACCTCCTAAGGGAAGTACACGAAGGCATCTGTGGAGTACACGCAGGTCCCCGCGCTGTTGTAGCCAAGCTAAACAACGCGGGATACTTTTGGCCGGGGATGCATACGGATGCACTGGCATACATCAGAAAATGCAGGTCTTGCCAGCTTTACGCACCCAACACGCACCGCCCGAAGAATGAACTTGTTCCAGTCACTTCTTCATGGCCATTTCAGAAGTGGGCCATCGATGTGACAGGCCCATTTCCTACAGCAGCAGGAAATGTTCAGTTCCTTGTGGTAGCCATCGACTACTTCACCAAGTGGATAGAAGCAAAACCTTTAGCCCAAACAACCGCAAAACATATCAAAAAATTTATTTGGGAATTTATTATTTGTCGTTTTGGACTTCCACAGAATTTGGTGAGCGATAACGGCACCAACTTTGCTGACAAGAAGCTACAACAGTGGCTGAAAGAACTTCAAATCACCCACACCTTTACCTCAGTGGCACACCCGCAAGGTAATGTGAGGTGGAAAGAGCAAACAAGAGCATCGTCGAAGGCATCAAGAAAAGACTCTTGGAACACAGATCCGGCTGGGTGGACGAGCTTCCGCACGTCCTTTGGGCAAACAGAACGCTAAAGAAGGCCAGTACGGGAGAAACCCCGTTCAGCCTCACTTATGGCACGGAAGCCATGGTCCCGGTCGAAATTGGTTTACCCTCACCAAGGATCTTGATTCAGCCAGAAGACAATGATGCGGAAAGACGGTTGGATCTTATGCTGACCGAGGAACGCAGAGACTTAGCCGCAGTGCGTGAAGAGAACTACAAGCGACAAATGCAAAGGTACTACAACACGCGGGTAAAACTCTGCAACTTCAATGTAGGAGACTACATACTGCGTAACAACGAGGCTTCGAACCAAGAACGCCCAGGAAAGCTGGCCCCGGTCTGGGAAGGGCCATACATTATCAAAGAAGTCCTGGGAAAGGGCGCATACCGGCTCGAAAGGCTCGATGGTACTCCCATCCCAAGAACATGGAATGGAGCTCAATTACGCAAATGTTATATGTAGATCAATTCCAAACTTGTAAAGAAAAGGCCTAGAGCCACTTCTAATGGAAATGATTCTCCTTTCATAATGTGTTGATAACTTTACCTTTATACTTATGAACTTCCCACACTGGTGCCGGTATTCACCGCATAAATGGGGAAGAAGTAAGTCGTTACGTGTGGAAGGCGGCAAAACCCGCATAAACACAACGCTAAAAATAAGGAAAACCTACACGCAGGTCAGATGTAAGTAAAGTTTAGCCATCCTTGTAAGTGCAAGTGACGGTCTTACCCGCACAATCACGAACAAGGAAGCAAAACTTCAACCTATCATCTACCACGTTCAAAGGTTATCCTAAAAAAAAGATGAGGAAAACCTACACGCAGGTCAGATATGGGTAAAGTTTAGCCATCCTACTAAGTGCAAGTGACGGTCCTACCCGCACAATCACGAAAGAGGAAGCAAAACTTCACACCTATTATCTACCACGTTCAAAGGTTAACTTATTCTAAAACACTTGGAAAATTGCTAATTTAAACTAAAGTATGCAAGTCATATAACGTTTATAAAGCAAGGAATCCAATGAAAGAAGCGGTCTTAGCCGCACAAAGATTTATATTTCATAAATATTCGTTACAAGAATGGCCGGGTAACTACCCGCCTACAAGAAAGTAAATCTATACAAACTAAATCTATCCTAGCAGCGGGAAGGGATCTTCAGGATCAGGCTTCAGGGCCACTTCCACTTGGACCAGCGCCGTCAGTAGAGCGTGGCAGTTCAAGGAAAGCCTTAAGGATAGCTAGCCCATCATCAGCAGCAGCAACTTCATTCACCTTCTCCACCACCGGATGCGGGAAGGCAGCATACTGGTTCACTGCTTGGTCGTAAATAGCTTCAGTATCCACATTATACAAAGGGAAGTTGGAAGGCGGGACGCCTTTCTCAACGAACCCTAGACCAAGCAGGAAGCCGGCCCGTTCCCCATCCTCGTGAGAAGCGTTGAGGGCTGCGCTCATAGCATCGTCGTAAGATGTCTCTGAGAAGACCCGATGCACAACCTACAAAAGAAAATATACAAGTGTCAACACCCTTTCTATTTACAAAGAAAAGCGTAAAGACATGAAAGCTTACCTGAGACAACGCTTCTCGAAGAAGCCATTCCTTGGCAACCAGAGCCTCCTGGAGGGCAGCTTGAGCTTCGTTACGGGCGCGTTCGGCTTCACTCTTGTTGAGGTTGGCAAGCAACACTTCTTTAGCCGCAGCCTCTTCGACGCCCTTTAGCTTCCGCTCAGTATGGTCAAGCACCCCCCTCTGGTCCAAGATCTCCTGGAGCTTTTTGGCGTCTTCCATCGCCAAGGCATCATGAGCCTGCTGGAGAGCCTCTAATTTGGCTTTAAGTTCTTCATTCTCCACGCGCAGAGGCTCAGCAACAGCTTCAGCCTTGGTGGCCCTCTCGGTTGCGTTCCTCGCAGTTTCCTTAGCCAGCCGAAGCTGTTCATTAACAGCTTGGGCAGCCTTGGAACGGGCCTCGAGTTGAGCCTGAACTTCAACCTCGAGGGCCTTGAAGGCCTTCTCCTTCTCCGCAGCCACTGCGGCAAGTTTTTGGTTCTCCTTCCGGACAGCCCGCGCCTGAGCTACTTCCTTGAGGCGAGCTGCTTTTAACTTGTCGTTTTCACGACAAAGCAGCTCGACGCGCGGCTGCATCCGGGCCAGGAGAACCCGAAGCTCATTGGTTAGCCTACCCTCCTGGTAGCTAGCCATGGCTTCCCCCAACGCACCACTGGGAGCAGCGTGACGAGCCCATTCCACGCACTCCACAGGGGTGCGAAGGGTTGTTCCTCGGCGAATGTTCCATCGTGGAACATACACTTCATTGGAATCCGACACTGCAAAAAACACAAAGCAGTTAGGAAAAGATGATAAAATATATATATATAAAATGGGCCAGAAGAACCCTACGCACCTGTAGGGTCAATAACAGGCCGATAGCCGCCGAACCCATCACCTGAACCCAAAGGAAATCCATCCAAGAGGTCAGGCAGATGGGAAGGTGGCAAAGATTGGCGGGAAGCCCCATGCGTACCTGATGGACCGGCCGTCGTTGCCGATGGCGGGGGCATGGTAGCAGCCGCCGTGGTCGCCGCCGCGGTCGCTGCCGCGGAATCCGCAGCAATAGTAACCGCCGGCTCGGTGAAGGATGCTGTAAAAATCGCACTCACAGCCGGCGGTGACGTCATCTCGGCTGGAACAGTCGGCTCAAAGGAGTGAGCAACTGAACCAGCGGAAGCAGGCGCAGGCGCCTGGGTCGACGCCTCAGGTAGGCTGACCAAGCCTACCGTCATTGGCGGAGAGGTACTACTCGGCGCTTCACCCTGGAATGCGTCAACATCCACGCCTGCGTAAAGAAGAAAAGTGAAAAGATTAAGCTATGAAGATAAAAGCTAAAGGAAAGTTGTACTTACGGGTTTTCTTGAGCCTAAAGGTACGGAGAGGCGGGGACGGACCCGATGGAGCCGGCCTCTTTGCGCCGGTCACCGTCGTCTTCTTTGGCTCTCCGGAGGTGACAGTCGCAACCTCCGGAGCGGTGGTCTTATCACCACCGGGATTCCCCGCCACCTCTTCGCTCTCGGTCTCCGAATCAGACCGAGGCGCTGGATCGGCAGTGGAGGCCTTCTCTTTCCCCTTCCCGCCGGCAGCCTTCTTCTTCCGCACCAACGGAGGACCATCTGCGGATTCCTCATCAGAACATACGATTAAATGAATTCCAGCAGAGGTTTCAACATTGAGGGGTCGAGGGTCGAATAACGCCTTACCTGGCCAACGGGCACTAAGGATCTCATGGCCTAGCGGATAGACCTCCACGAACCGATCCGCCGTTTGTTCTAGGATGGGCAACTCGTTCTCGTCTAGAGCGCGAGTACCCATCCGGGCGGGACCGTCAGCCTCCCGCGGATTAAGGAGCGACTGCAGGTCGTTCCTCTCTGAAATAAACAGGAAAAAAGTTAGAAGCAATTCAGAATCAACAATAAGAGACAAAGCATACCGTAAGGAACAGAGTTCGAACCGTATTCGAGGACGATTGGGATCTTTTGCGCATCGGCAGCCTTCCACACTCGGCTCATCCCCAGCATCACCATCCCGGACTCCGCAAACCGGTAAACCGGAGATTGGACCCGAGATATCTTCGCAAACCATTCCGCCTCCTGGTAGTTGGAGGGGTGAAGGCTGGGAAGTGCTTGCCCGTTCTTGAATTTCATGGCAATGGGGATGGCGCGAGCGGATATGAAGAAAAACTCCCTCTTCCACGCGCGAAGACTGCGCTCGGTCGCGCAGATCTTTAAACCCTTAATCCGGGTTGTCAACGTGTACCACCCCTGGATGCACCTCCAAGTGTAGAAGGTCATCAGGCGGTCAACATAGGGCTCAACGCCCAGTATCCGGCACACCCACTCAAAGTGGCGAATTTTGGCGATCGCCATGGGGTGCAACTCGGTCAAATGAACACCGTGCCTCTCAAGGACACGGTAAACAAACTTTGTCAATGGGAACCTAAGATTCCCTTAGACAAAGAATGCAGCATAAACCCCGATCTTGCCTCTGGGGGCATCGTATACCGTCTGGTGGGGTTCAGGAAACTCAGGCTCGAGAGACTCGAGCATGAACTTCCTGACGACGTACCGATATAGATCGCCAGGCAGAGCACACTGGCACTCACCAGCAGTACTCTTGTCATCAGCTGTAGAATCGATATCACGAGACATCTTGTAAAAGAAGAAGAAAACGATTTCGGGAGAATGCCTGCCTGAAAAGGATGAGTATTCGCCGGAAATCGCTTAAAAGATGAAGAGAAGAGTGAAAGTGTGGATTACAAAGAACCCTCTCCCCCTTTATATACTAATCGCAATTAATGCGATGCATTTAATACGGAAGAGAGAGAAAACGAAGGTGCAATGAAACTATGACACGTGGCAAAAAGCAAGCTAGCAACAGCTGTTGACAGGACGCATACCATTAATTTAGCGGCCACGCGCCCGAAAAATTGCGCCCACGCGCCTGAAAAAGCGTCTGGAATGACCATGTACTGTCACGTCACCATAACTTCCTGCACGTCCTGACACAGTCAGAAGAAACCGTCGCACGACGTTTCAGATGTTTGGACTGTTCCTATCTTTCCACCAACTCTTCGAATTTCAAAATTCAAAATTCAAAAAGATTCAAAAGTAAGCGGGAAAATACCCCTTACCTTGGCAAACAAGTAACCGTAAGACGGATGCGGGTACAGTGTAAAGGCAAAACCCTTCACATACCTAGCACCCGCAGGGAATTGAAGCCAAGTATACCTCGGCAACCAAGTAACTATAAGACGGCTGCGGGTACAGTGTCAAGGCATAACCCTTCACATACCTAGCACCCGCAGGGAATTGACGCCAGGAATACCTTGGAAGTAAAGTAACCGTAAGACGAGCGCGGGTACAGTGTTAAGACAAAACCCTTCACATACCTAGCGCTCCGCTGGGAATTGAAACCAAGAAGGATCTTCTGGGCAATGCTTGCGGAAACGGAAATAACATCCCCGCATAGCGGGAACGTCGAGAACTACGTTGTTTGAAGCTCCAGGATGGAATTGGTGGTTTTAACATAATTGATCACTATGTTCAAAACTACCAAAACCTCATGGAGAATCCACACAAGTGGGACTCAACGCTCCTGACTTGCGAGGAGGTTACAGACCTACCCGCTTCATACCCAAAGATCAAGCAGAAAAGTCGGGAATTTCTGCGTGACATCAGGAAAACCGCGGGATGAATCACCACGGAAAACCGAAAAACTAAACCCTTTTCAAAACCCCTTGCTAAGTCCAAAAGTTCACCTCACTTATTAATAATTCATGAGAAGAACATTGGACTGGGGGGACTTGAAGAGGTAGGTCCCAGCAGAGCCCAGTTGGACCCGCAAGACTCACCTTGAACAGGGACGTCTGCGCAATGACCAACTGCTCCAGCAGGACCCACAATACTCAAAGAACCTTACGCGCAGTACGCCAGCTGTACCCGCAGGGAAAGCCTCCCAATGGTGAAGTACCCCGCCTGTTCCCGCAGCTGCGGATACAAGCCATCAGGGAAGGCTACCCGCACTAACAGCAAGGCTACACGCACAAGGCATTCGTTACTTCAGTAGTCACATGAAGGAATGAGCAAGGCGGGAACACTCCCGCCTAAATGAGCCAGTCCGTATGCTTCTGGAAGGTCTTTCGTACTATACGTACTAAGGTATGGGCGGAACAGACAGTTTGACCAGAGCAGCCCATGAACTAATCACAGGGTGACAGCTCACCGACAACAATACGAGGAGGAGCACCCTCTAGTACTGTTTGTCACTATTAGCCGCTGCCTACTCACCAACCCTTACGATGGGACGTGCGCAGCCTACAGTTGGTGGAACAGTGCGTAGCCGGCAGTAAAGGAACAGTATACAGCCGACCTTATTACTGTTGGCCGTAACCTATCCACCAACCAGCATGGCCTGTGCGTAGTCCACTGTTGGCAGAACAGGAATACTATTCAGCCGGCTGTACCTGCTTGGAAACCTACCTTCGGCTATAAATACTCCAACACCTTGGAATGGTAAGGACATCATCTGATATCTCAATCTTATCTAGCAATCTCTTAATATACACTTATATTCAGAGCAATCTAGTCTGATTCTCACGCCGGAGGGTGGTCACAAGGAGGAACCCCCCCCTTCTCAGTGACGAGCTTACGGTGTCTGTTTTGCAGGTCTCCAGAAGAACAACCTTCTCTGCTGGACCTCATCCCCGTGGGAAATATTACTTAACCCCCAGATTATCTATAATCTGTCCAGGGTTCACTTAGTGTTTCTTCATTGTCCAAAAGATTGATGCACGATTTAGATTTTTAGGATTCATCATTTTTGAATTTGTTTGATGTTTATTCATAAACCATAAATGTGCCACCAAATAGTCCGGGTGTATATATTTCAAGATTTAAATACGCATGAGTTGTAATGAAAGGAATCAATAAATTGTATACTGAAAGAAACCAAATAGTCGAGTATATATATTTCAAGATTTAATTACGCATGAGTTGTAACGGAAGAAATCAATAAATTGTATAAGTTGAAGGATGCATTATATCAATATCTAATGTTTATTAGTTCATGCTAAATGTTAAATGGGATATAAAGTATACGACACCCCTCTTCTAAACAAATATATAAAAGATGTACTTGTACGCGCTTAACTTTTTTTCCTAGAGTGTCACTAATCACATTACCACTCATGATCTCTTGTTTAAACACGTTTAACTATAAAGTTCTGATAATTTCCGGTGCATTAGTACTAGTATAATCACAACCTTGAACTTGTTTATTTAACTTGGTTTATGAAGAAGCGTGGATCGACTTACTTGTATTCGATCTACGTTCCTCGGGTATGAGTGTGCTATATCACCGATGGTTTTCCGATATACGAGTTCTTCCACCTACAAAACGAACAGCACCGTGAGCTTACCCCTCAGAAAGGGACAGAGGGGTCCTCTTTGGGGTAACCCTCCGGTGTGAGAATAAGATATTGCAGAAGATAAGAATGTGAAAATGAGTATAGGATTCAGAATATATTTCTTGCTTGACCCCAACTGTGGAGGTGGTGTGGTATTTATAGTATTAGGGTTTTCAATGATTGGGCTCAGACCCAATTAGGGCCTTTTTGGCCTCCTCCTATTGCTTCGCGCCACGTGTACTTAGGACACTTGGTGCTTTTTCATTGATTATTCTCTGACCAAGGTATTTTACCTGACCCATGTGCCATCACGTGGTGGCACATGGGTTTTGCTGAGTTGTCCACCCTTCATTGGCAGCTGTCAACATCAACACATTCTTTATTCCTTAAAAGATACCTTCTGGAAGGTTGTCTGATGAGTACAATCATGGTTGTCCTTATCCTGATTTGGATTAGACTATTGTCTCATTTGTTGTGTTGTCCTTTATGCGCCTATCCCGGGGATGCGCAAGGTCTTCTCTTTATTCTCACGCGCAGATGTTTCATGTGCAGATGTGATATGCGTGAGCATGTGATATGCGTAAGCATATGTAATATGCGTGGGCATATGTGATATGTGCCACGCGCAGATGTGATATGCGTGAGCATATGTGATGCGTGAGCATATGTGATATGAGTGAGCATATGTGATGCGTGAGCATATGTGATATGCGCCACGCGCATAGGTTTTGGCTTTGTGTCTTCATGACATCCTGATTTCAAGCCTCTTGTCTATATCTTATGGGTTGACCCGCCCGCTCGATGTTAAGGTGGGTGCATACCCCTTCAAGCCCCCCCAGTCTAATGTGTGTCTTGTCTCGCGCGAGCGAGGTAAGATAGATATTAGACTTAATAGTTTGCTCTTTTAACAGGGTTTGTCTTTTCTTTTTCATTTCTCATATGTGCGTTGCGCGAAATTCTATCCCTTTGGTTAAAACGAATCGTCAATGCACGTGGTTGGTTGATGCTGACATGCATCAGAGATGGAGACGTTATGTGTCAGACCTTTCGCGTGCTCGAGGTGCTACAGTTGCCTTTCACGTCTCCTCATACAGTGTCAGGAACACGTGTCGCGCTTATGTTGGCCTACGCCTGCGCGTGGGGGTGCGTGAGCGTAGATCTGATTATTACTTGTTTCTCTTTCTCTCCCCTGGGCCTATAAAACCAAACCTTTTGAACGGTTTTTTCTTCATCTCCATTGTCATTTTCAGAGCTTTTGCTTTTTCAATTTACATTCCGATTAATAGACTCTATCTTTGCTTCCAGATTTCCGTGCTTAAAGTAATCATATTGTTCGATTCGCAATTGTATGTCTGATAACCCAGACACCACAATTTTCCTTAGTAAAGGCCGTGTAAAATCAGTGGTTATGTCTACTTTGAAGAAGACCGGCAAGGGTAAACGGGTTGCCGAGGCCTCGTCGGAGGAGGGAGGGAAGAACAAGGCGGTGAAGAGATGGGATGAGATTCCCTGCAAGTTGAAACAATCTGACTTTGATAATCTCGTCGCCTCTCAGGGTTTTCTCCCTGAGTATGGCTGTCTGCTCCCGACGACCGGGCAAACGGCGGCGGATCCTCCCGCCGGCTATATCTCTTTATACTCTCATTTTTTCACCCACTGTAATCTTCGTCTTCCAATGACGAGGTTTATAGGTGCGCTCCTCCAGTTTTACGGGATTCATATATCTCAGGTTCATCCCTGTGGACTAGTGCGCATGACTCATTTTGAGTTCATGTGCAAAGCTCAGCGCGAGGAGCCCACCCCTCGGCGCTTTCAATATTTTTATAAGCCGAAAATCCAAGATTCTTGGTTCTCATTCACACCGCGCAGTCAGAAGGTTAAGTGCTGCACTGTTTCCTTCAAAAGCCTTCATGACTGGGCTGAAAAATTATTTTATATCAAGGCTGGTGTGATTCCCATCCGCATGACTATGCGCACGATTACTTCCGCGCCCGCGGATGATGACGTTCTTAAGAATCCATCTGGCGCGTGGGTTAAGAAGTTATCTGCTGAACCATCCCCCGCCAGGAAAATTTGCGAGGAAGCGTTGGTGGGGGTTGGCATGAGCAAGAGGTGGATTGACAGCGGGACTGAGCCTGTCATCCATGTTGATGGCTCAGGTGGGTTGTTTGTTCATTGCATTAATTTTGCGCGAGTATAATTCGTTTTGCTGATATCACTTGTCTTGTTTTATGCAGAAAGCAAGGAATACATCCACGCCGCCTATGACGAGCATACGGAAGGTGGCTCTGTCGCGCTGAGCGCTGGGGAAGTTGCTTTCCCTGATCGCTTCGATGATATGTTCATCCCTGTCGATTTAGAATTTTGTTTTTACAGCGATGCGCCTGGTAAGCCTTTGTATTTGTGCTTAGGCCCTTAGAGTACCAAATTTGGTTTTAACATTTCTGTTGCGCGTATTGTAGATGCGCTCGCTAATTATGAGTTGGAGCTTGTGGAAGAGGAAGTGGAGGAGGAAGAAGCTGAAGCGCAAAAACTCAAGCGCAAGGCTAAAGGCAAAACTGGCGCAGGGGCCAGTAAAAAACAGAAAAAAGATGATGCCTCTGTTGCCCAGAATCTTCCTCATACTCAGGCGAAGGGACTTGAGAAAACCAAGGGTTTTACTTCCAAGTTTTCCTCGTCTTCTTTGCCTCAAGGTGTGGGCAGTCCTCCCGTCCACACGAGGTATGGTGCCGCCACCTCGTCTCTGCGCGCGGCGGACAAGGGAAGCGGTGCTGTGCCTGCTGTTTCGTCTTCTCCAACAGGTATACTTTGTTTATTTTTTGTGGTTTTATGAGCGTGATTCTGATAGTCATTAATGAAGCTTTGTTCAGTCAAATGTTTGTAGAGCCGGCAACGTTGGTGGCTCAACCTCAGGCGCAGCAAGGTGCCAAAGCTACGTCGAAGGTTGTTTTGAAGTCCCCTGTTTTACCCTCGAAAAGGGGGAAAATGGACTTCATGGCGATGTTTAATTCGCGGACTGCGGTGCGCCAAGGTATTTATTGCGCATTGATTGTCTGATTTTTTCCTTTAGTTCAAGTCATGAATCATTTCTCCTTGTTGGTTTTTTAATAGGAATTATAGCTGGCACACAAGCTGCTGGTGGCACTGCTAGCGCTGGCGCCGTTAGTTCTGCTCCTGCTCCAACAAGTACTGAATCTCCTCTCATTGGGATCACTAAGGAGCAGGAGACTATTTTACGCGCTGATCTAACAGCGTCAAGACCTCCCTCACCTCCTCCTGCGCGCAGCCCTCCTCGTGAGACTATTTTTTATTTTTCCAAGTCGCAGGAGAAGAGACCTGTTATAGAGGATGATGAGGAGGTTAATTTTGAAGATTCTGATGGTAGCCGCGTAAGCCCTATAGCGCCACGAGATTCGTGGCACAGCCTTTTTCTCATGGGGCGGGCAGGAGCTCACCAGCTGGCGCTAACATTTCTGCCGGTTCTCCGCAGGTATAAGTTTATTTTGCTCCGCTGTGCAGACTTCCAAATTAGTGTTTAGATAACTAAAACCTTTCTTTGCGTTGCTTTGTGTTTGTAGGGAGCCGATCACATATACCGCCCGAGCTGGAATATCACTGAAGAGAGCTCATTCCAATCCATGGGCGTATGTGAAGACTTTTGGGCTCACTCTGTTCCTCCAGCTGAAAGGAGGTTTCAAGAGGACCGCGCTCGCGTGGACTTGCTTAATGACCACCTTTTTGCTGGGTCTGCGTTCTTTGCTGCCTCCCAAGAGCTTCGCAATGATTATATAAAGGTACGTGATGCCCTTGCGGAGGCCAAGCAAAAGGCTAAGATTTCTGCTTGGAATCTTTCTGATGCCCGAGAGAGGGCTGAGAAACTCCAAGCAGAACTTAGCGAGAACCGGGCAAGTGCCAACGCTGCTTTTGTGAAGCGCGGGCTTGAGCTGCAAGCTGCGCGGGAGAAGCTGCAAGCGGCAAGGGCAGACGCGGCCAAGTACGCGCGTCGAGCGCGTGACCTGGAGTTGGAAGCAGAGGCACGTGACCAAACTATTGCGCAGGTTAATACTGACAAATCTTTATTGGAGAGTGAGGTTGCGCGCCTGAAGAAAGAGCTCGATGCTGCGCGAGCGGAAAAGAATGAAGCCTTGGCGGCAGCGGCGTCTGACAAAGAAGAGCTAAAACAAGCCAAGGAAACTGTTGAGTTGTTAAACTCTCAGATCCCTGCTCTTGAGACGTCTGTTTCTTCCCTCGCGCAGGACCGTCAATGGCTGATTTCACAGGGTGTGACTCGTTGCGCTTATGAGATGAAATACGCAGACGAGTTTCAGACCCTTGTGATGGATTGTAATGCGGCGTCGCGCTTGGTGGGTCGAGCTGAAGGGTTTAAGGATGGTTATGAATATGGCATGCTAAAGAAGAATCCATCCGACTACCCTTATCAGCTCGACGTTGTCTGCGCTGACATGGCTGAGGTGGGGGAGAAGTACCTGAATACTCCAATTCCCATCCTTGAGCAGGTATTTTAACCTTAATGAGTTTACTTGACTTATTTTCATAATCTTTTGTACTCATACTGTTCCTTGTGACTTGCAGATAGCCGCGCTTGCTGACCCGCCCGATCTTGGCGCTTTAAAGAAGTTACTTGATGAATGTGAAGGGACTGGTGGCAATGATGATGGCGCGGGCAACACTACCTCTGCCAGTGGCTCTGGCGTGGCCAAAGGACCTACTCCTGACGCTATCATAATAGAAGACGACTATATTCAAGACGAACAGCTTGATTATGGTAAGTTTGGAGATGACGAGGAGCGGGCTGCGCCAGATGCTGAGGGAGGAAGTAATGATGAGGACGATGAAGAGGCTGATATTGATATAGAGACTTGAAAAGCCCTTCTTGTTTTTTTTGTTTTTTTTTTGTATTTGTAGTTTTTACCTCATCATTTGTAAATTTGTAAACTTCTATGTTTATGGAATGAAATTTTGTTTTTCCCTTATTCGCATCTTGGCATTCCCAATTCGTCTCTTTATATTGCATGCTTGTGCTCGTTGAATATAAGGTATGCTTACACATTGAAACTTGGACAAGGCTGTAAGGAAATTATTTTATTTAATCCTTAACAGTTGTCATATTTAAAGTTATTTTGCAATATTCTGAATATGCTGACACGTGCCTTAGCATTTCATTGTTCCTCTTTTGCGCGACGTTATCGTGCATTTATTATAGGGAATTATGAATGAGTTTTTTAGCCTTTACGTGTCAGTATGTGTTACTCTGCTTATATCCATTATAATCCCATGCGCGGCCCCGACCTGAGACCTTAACAACTATGCTTTGGCATGTGCTTTGCCTTAGTTGTGTTTAGGTATTTTTATGGTCCAGCTGCGCAATACGTAGGATGAATGCTATGAGTAATTTGAGCTAAGGCTCATATTATTGGGCTAAGGCCCTGAGCTAAGGCTCATATTATTGGGCTAAGGCCCTGACGTTTTAGAGTTAAAACTCGTTAACGCGTTTGAGCTTGAAGCTCGCGCATGTATGTTTTACTTCGTTTTATTTTTAGTTTGATGTCAATACAATGTTGTCATATTGCTCAAAATTAATAAAGGGAAGTGTGAAACATGTATGCAAAAGTTAATAAAACGCATATTAAGAGAAAATAGCGCGTATCATTATTCATAATGGCTTAAAAAGCCTTGATTACAAACTTGACAACTTTTACATGAAACATTTTCTAAGTTGTGCTGCGTTCCATGTGCGCGGGATCTTCTTTCCATTTAAATCTTTTAAAGCGTATGCGCCTTTTCCCAATTCTTCCGAGACTTGATAAGGTCCCTCCCAGTTGGGAGACATCTTTCCCGGGGGTATTGCGCGACTAGCTTCATTGTTTCGAAGGACAAAATCATTCTTCTTGAAGTGGCATTCTTTCACGCGCTGATTGTAATATTTTTCTAGTTTTTTCTTGTATTTGGCTTCACTGATGATAGCCGCCTCTCTGCGCCCTTCAAGTAAATTGAGATCCAACCTCCTTTCTTGCTCATTATCCGTCTTACTCATCATGAGCACTCTATAGGATGGGCATCCAATTTCTGCTGGAATCATAGCCTCCGTTCCATAGGTTAGGCTGAACGGGGACTCGCTATTGCTGGTTTTGCTTAATGTCCTGTGCGCCCACAGGACATTAGGTAACTCCTCGACCCATGCATGGGACTCTCCCTCCAACCTTTTCTTCAGCCCATTCAGCAAGCTCTGATTCGCGCGTTCCACTTGGCCATTCCCTTGAGGGTGGTATACTGAAGTGAAGACCTGGTTGATGCGCAATTCCTTGAGCCAACTGGATATCTTCCTGTCAGTGAATTGTTTGCCATTGTCGCTCACGATTTCCATGGGCAAGCCAAAACGGCATACGATGTGGCTCCAAATAAATTGCTTCATTGCCTCGGCTGTGATTTTTGCCAGTGGCTTGGCTTCAACCCATTTTGTGAAATAGTCTACTGCCACTACCAAAAACTTTACTCGCCCTGGCGCTTGCGGCAAGGGACCCACAATATCGATTGCCCACTTGTGGAAAGGCCATGCAGAGGTCATCGGAATCAAGTTGTTCTTTGGTCGCATGCTATTTGGCGCATAGCTCTGACACGCTTTGCATTTTTGGATCTCTTTTAACGCGTCCAAGTACATGCCTGGCCAATAGTAACCTGCGTTCATTGCCTTGGCGACCACCATGCGCGGGCCAGCATGTATTCCACAGATTCCTTCGTGTATCTCTCTGATCACATAGCTTGCTTCCTCAGCGTCTAGGCATTTCATGAGTGGTCCAAGATAAGAGCGTCGATATAACGTACCATCGAGCAGTTCGTAGTTCTGCGACTTGTGTCTTATCTTCCTCGCCTGTGCGCGATCGTCTGGTACCTTTCCCTCCTTCAAGAATTCCATTATTGGAGTTATCCATGATGAAGGTGTTGTATGAATTACAAGAATAGACTTCGCTCCCACTGACGGGTTGCTCATTACTTCCACCCTGACATCTTTGCCAAAATGATCGAAGCTGGTTGATGCCATTTTGCTTAGCGCGTCGGCGGACTTATTTTCACTGCGCGGAATGTGTATGATTCTGAAAAAGTCAAATTGTTCGGTGAGTTTCTTCGCCTGCTCTAGATACAGAGGCATGGTGTTCTCCTTGGCATCATAAAGGCCATTGACTTGTGCTGCTACCAGGTATGAATCTACATGAGCCTCTAGCTTTTTAACTCCGAACTTGTGCGCGATGCGCAAACCAGCCAGC
The DNA here is from genome assembly GCF_021521415.1 of Bidens hawaiensis. Lineage (NCBI taxonomy): Eukaryota > Viridiplantae > Streptophyta > Magnoliopsida > Asterales > Asteraceae > Bidens > Bidens hawaiensis. Next base: position 180,530 of record NW_027491069.1, on the reverse strand, counting down.
AGGGCTTCATACTCAGCTTCATTGTTGGTGCTCTTGAAATCCAACCTGATTGCGTAGGTATACTCATGATTTTCTGGATCCACCAGTTTGAGGCCTGCGCCGGACCCTTCGTTATTTGAAGCTCCATCAGTGAATAATCTCCAAACGTTTTCTTCATTATTGGATTGCGGAGGGTCTACTTCGCGCTGAGCCTCTTCGACTTTTCCTTCAGGGATTTCTGCGATGAAATCAGCTAAGACTTGTCCCTTGATTGCTGGACGAGGCCTATAGGCGATCGTGTGCTCCCCTAATTCCAGCGCCCATTTTATCAGCCTTCCTGAGAGCGCGGGACGCCGCAAGACTTGCTGGATGTTGTAACCAGTCAGGACTTCAATAGGATGACCATTGAAATATCTGTGAAGCTTGCGCGACGCATGCGTTAGTGATAAAACTAACTTTTCTATGATAGTGTAGCGCATCTCAGGATCTATCAGCACCCGACTTACATAATAAATTGGTGTTTGGATTCCCTTGCGATCCACCAACAATACTGCGCCAATGGCGCGTTCTCCTGCTGACAGGTATAACGTTAAAGTTTCACCAGGTAGTGGAGCTGTGAGCGCAGGCAGATTTATCAGACATTCTTTTATCTCACTGAAAGCTTGCTCGGCCTCAGGCGTCCACTTGAATTGGCTTTTCTTTAAGCAATTTCTCAATGTGTTAATGAATGGGGTAGATTTGCTTGCATGGTTTGCTAGGAACCTGTTAATTGATACCAATCTACCATTCAATTTTTGAACTTCCTTCATGGTGGATGGTGAGGGCATGCTGAGGATAGCCTCCACCTTCTCTGGGTTCACCTTGAAACCATCCTTGGTGACCATTATGCCGAGAAATTTCCCTTCTTCCATGCCGAATGTCCATTTGCTCGGGTTGAGCTTCATGTTTACCTCCTTTAGGCGCCGAAGGGTTTCTTCGATGTCTTTGAGCATTTGTTTTTCCTCCCTGCTTTTAATCACCAAATCATCCACGTAGACTTCTAAGTTTTTTCCAATCTGCTCGTTGAAAATTGCATCCATGAGTCTTTGGTAAGTGGCTCCTGCATTCTTCAAACCAAAGGGCATTTTTGGGTAACAGAAAACACCCTTGTCAGTTCTGAAAGCGGTCTTGTCTTCATCCTGCGGTGCCATTTGAATTTGGTGATAGCCCTTATAGGCATCCAGGAAACATTTGAGCTTAAATGGCGCCACAGAGTCCACCTTCGGGTCAATGTTTGGGAGGGGGTAACAATCTTTTGGACACGCTTTGTTGAGGTCTTTGAAATCAATGCACATTCTCCATGACCCATTGCTCTTCTTTACCATCACAGGATTGGCTACCCATGTTTGGTATCGTATTGGGCGAATGATATTCGCGCGCAGTAGATCTTCTACTTGCTCATTCATGGCCTTTGCCTTCTCGTCTCCCATGACTCTTTTCTTTTGAGCAATTGGCTCTACAGACTTGAATGTGTTGAGAGAGTGCTGCGCCAGGTCTCGCGGAACCCCGGTCATATCAGAATGTTGCCACGCGAAGACTGACATATACGTTGTGAGCAATCTTTTCATTCTCACTCTTGTGTCATCTGATATCGTAGCTACGATTGTGATTGTCTGTTCTGGGAATTTTGGGTTGAGAATCCATTCCTCTGGCGCGTTGTTTTCCACTGGAAGCTTCATTCTCCCTTCTCGAGGTATACTTGTTACTGCGCATAAATGATCTCGATACACAAATGTTACTCCTGTTGGTGTTGGGAACCCCAACGCGCCATGCGCTGGTGACGGTATGGCGTTGAATTGGGCAATCGTTCCTCTACCCAAGATCATACTATGGCATGAAGTGGTGGGCAAGACCAGGAAGTTGACAATTTCAGTTCGCTTGTGCTTCTCATCCCCCATAGTTAGTTCGAATTGTATCTGACCTAGGGGTGAATAATTTCGTTTGAGACACCCGAGATTGGTGCACTCACAACTTCGAGCCTTGCTTGGTCTTCTGGATCCAACTTCCTGAAACATTGCTCATACATGATGTCTGACTCACTACCGGTGTCCACCAGGACTCTTGACACCTCATAATGAGCGATGTGTGCAGTGATGACTAGAGGACTGCTGATAGACGGGCCTCCTCTGATTCTTGGAAAGATTACTTGTTGCTAGCGCCAATCCTCTTGGATTTGCGCGCTTCTCTTCCTCGATCTTTGCCCTTGCTTTCTTCCTTCAGCTACACAGATTCTTTTGAATTTTTTACTGGCTGAGGCTCCGTCTGGTTGTTCATTCTCTGGTCTTGGATTTTTTACCAGGTGAGCCAACTTGCCTGATTTCACATCCTTTTCGATTGCATCCTTCAAATGATGGCATGCATCGGTGTTGTGCCCTGTGGATTTGTGAAATTCACAATATTTGCCACTGTTCCGTGGTCCCTTATGGAGTAATGGTCTGGGGCTTTTAAACTGGACATTCTCTGTGCTTAATACTTGCGAAGGCGTTTTGGTGAGGGGAGTCCATATTCTTGGTAGAGGTCTGTTAGGCTCTCTGCCACCTTCCTTCTTGTCACCTTCTCCGCGATTAAGAATGTCTTTTTGGGGTGGGGGTGAACTTTGTTGCGCTTGCTTTTCTGCTGGAGAATAATTGGTTTGTTGCAACCTGGACCATACGGAGTTTTGTTTGCCCCTCCTTTCATTGTTGCGTGGTGCTTCTGTTCGATGCCCTTTATCTCTTGCTCTGTCTTGGGCAATTTGTTTTTCATTTCGCGCGAAGACTCGCGATGCTTCCATAAGCTTAGCCCAAGTGGTTGGCATGCCTTCTCTGCTCACGAGAGCTCTGCGGAGTTGATCACTGCGCGCACCTTGTATAAAGGCCACGCGCAAGAGTTGTTCAGTGATGCCTCCAATTGCAAGAGATTCCTGATTGAAACGAGTTATGTAGTCTTTAATGGTTTCATCATTTCTGCGTACGCAGTGCATGATGTCATCGGGGTCGCGCGTGTGTCTGCGCTGCTGTATAAAGTGAGCCTGGAACTTTTCCAATAGCTCTTCGAACCCATCGATTTGTCCTGTCGGCATGCTTTCGAACCAGACACGTGCTGCACCCGTGAGGCAGCGAGCAAACATGTGACACCATGTTGGCATCGTCCAGCTTTCTAAGTTTCCAGTGTTATAAAAACCTTGTAAGAAATCATCTGGATCTGTTGTACCATCGTACTTGCCTAAACCACTTGGCATCTTGGTTTTGTGTTGAATAGGAGCCTTCGCAATGCGCTCAGTGAATTTTGAATGTTTTACCAAGATGGCTGGCCTATATGGTGTGGTTATGTCCACTTGCGCTTTCGCTTGTGGGTTGTATGGCGTGTATAAATCCATATCAGCTTTGGCTCCAGGTGCTATGTTCATGTGTGCGCGAAGCTGTGAACCTCCTGCATGAGTATCTCGCGACTTCCTCATGCTGTGCACCTCTTCCTCATCACTAATATCAGCGTGTTTGGTGTGAACAGAATGACCGTCTTCCGGCGCGCGCGCCTTTTTTGTTGTTCCCTGAATGGTTTGTTTATCAAATGCGAGCCTTTGTGTTAAGTCGGCTAACTTTTTGTGTTTTACCAGCTCATTGTATTTGTCCATTAAACGCCGTTGTTCGTTTATGAGCCATTCTTTAGGGTCATTGGTTTCAACTTCCGGACCCATTGGTCCTTTTTGTTTTGTACCAGTCAGATTTTGGAACGTGAGATCGTCTGGGAGAGTTTCAGTCTGGCTATGAGGTGTTGTGTTGAAGGGATGGTTACTGGTGGTGCGCAGTGTCACGCGGCGCCCTCAGAACCTGATGTCCCTCATTAACATCCTCAAGCTCATTATCCTCTAGAACTTGATCATTGTTTCGAACACCGGAAACCATGGTGAAGATTTTCAGAGAGAAAACTGATGAAATAGTGGTTTTGTTGCCGTTGTAACAGGTGATGGCGCCAATGAAGAAGCGTGGATCGACTTACTTGTATTCGATCTACGTTCCTCGGGTATGAGTGTGCTATATCACCGATGGTTTTCCGATATACGAGTTCTTCCACCTACAAAACGAACAGCACCGTGAGCTTACCCCTCAGAAAGGGACAGAGGGGTCCTCTTTGGGGTAACCCTCCGGTGTGAGAATAAGATATTGCAGAAGATAAGAATGTGAAAATGAGTAAAGGATTCAGAATATAATTCTTGCTTGACCCCAACTGTGGAGGTGGTGTGGTATTTATAGTATTAGGGTTTCCAATGATTGGGCTCAGACCCAATTAGGGCCTTTTTGGCCTCCTCCTATTGCTTCGCGCCACGTGTACTTAGGACACCTGGTGCTTTTTCATTGATTATTCTCTGACCAAGGTATTTTACCTGACCCATGTGCCATCACGTGGTGGCACATGGGTTTTGCTGAGTTGTCCACCCTTCATTGGCAGCTGTCAACATCAGCACATTCTTTATTCCTTAAAAGATACATTCTGGAAGGTTGTCTGATGAGTACAATCATGGTTGTCCTTATCCTGATTTGGATTAGACTATTGTCTCATTTGTTGTGTTGTCCTTTATGCGCCTATCCCGGGGATGCGCAAGGTCTTCTCTTTATTCTCACGCGCAGATGTTTCATGCGCAGATGTGATATGCGTGAGCATGTGATATGCGTGAGCATATGTGATATGCGCCCACGCGCAGATGTGATATGCGTGAGCATATGTGATGCGTGAGCATATGTGATATGCGCCACGCGCATAGGTTTTGGCTTTGTGTCTTCATAACATCCTGATTTCAAGCCTCTTGTCTATATCTTGTGGGTTGACCCGCCCCGCTCGATGTTAAGACGGGTACATACCCCTTCAGTTTACAACATAGAGTAGCTCACCATGATGATTTTAACCTTTTAGGTGATGGCATCCTAAATTTACGATGGAATCTTTATCCTTTATTTGCGTTCACACGTTCCCCATGACTTTATTATTCTCATAAGCCCCCACGTTGAATGACAAATGACGTTTTTAGCCCCCTACGTACCTAATAATTTTTCCACAACTAAATCATACCTCCCATCAAACAATTAAATAATACATTACGCCCCAAATTAAATTATTTATTTAAAAGTACATTTACAAAAAAGATTACTCAATTATTATTATGATTATTATTTTTATATTTTATCATTTACATGCATGCCCCAGCACGGTCTTCTGGTATGCCTCACGACGCCCAACGAACACGTCCACAAGGGTAATTTAGTCAATACAGGCAACGCTCATCAATAAATGAAAAGCAAGTTATCATCGCCCAGAAACTTTTGATTTTATATGCTACATTTTCCACCAAACCCCACCGAAACCAATCTCGTCCGTTGAAACAACTATTGACCACAGATTCGATCCAACGGCCACAAATAACTACTGGAAACTTCTGTTTTTCTCCCGACTCAACCCCTATATAATAAACACAGTGCTTGTGGCTCTCTCGTGCTCACTCATCACACTCATCTAGGGTTTCTCGCTGATCGTACGATTAAACAGGTTAGAGTCTGTCAACGATCTATATTATTATGTAATCAAGTAACTTTGCTAGCTATTTGAATCGTGAATTGATCGTGCGTTAAGCTGTTGACTACTGTGTTATTTTGTTTTTAGTTTATATTTTGTAAGTTGCAAATTAGGATTTGTTTTGCGTTAACGGAGTGACTTTTTACTTATATTATATGTATTTTGATTTTGTTATAATTGTGAAATATATGTGTGAAATACTGACTTTTTACTGTAAACGTAATAAATTATTATTATTTTATTTTTTTAAAAATAAATGAAATTAGTAGGTACTCCTCTGTCATTGTATATATGACTGTGTCATGTAAAATAGTTAAAACTATTAGTATTCATTCATGTTTGATACTTGTGTTAAGTGCGGGGTTTCTAACCTTATTATACTTGTTTTGCCTGCCTGTTAGATTGTAGGATGATCTGATTGGTAGATATTTTTGGAACTTAGTTTTTGTTAATCCGTGGTTCAGATTTGACAACCATGGGGAAAAGCTATCCATGTGTTAGTGAGGAGTACAAGAAGGCTATTGATAAGGCCAGGAGGAAGCTTAGAGGATTCATTGCTGAGAAGAGATGTGCTCCTTTGATGCTCCGTCTCGCGTAAGTTTTCGATCATTTTATGCAGAAATATTTGATTGTTATCTGGAAATATTTTCAACTTGGTGATTTACTCCATGCTTATTGAATTGTTTAATTAACATGGATTATGGCTTTTTGGATGTAATCATTTGCTAATCATGAACCTTTAGTTTGAATTATATTTATATTATTGGTTTCTAAAACAAATATTTTTTTTAACTATAGATGGCACTCTGCTGGTACTTATGATGTGAACACCAAAACCGGAGGTCCTTTTGGTACCATGAGGTTCAAGGCTGAGCTGAACCATGGTGCCAACAACGGTCTTGACATCGCTGTCAGACTACTTGAGCCTATCAAGGAACAATTCCCCAGTATCTCATATGGTGATTTCTATCAAGTAAGTTAAAATCTTTTGTACAAAGTGGTTACTTTTTTTAATCTAGATGAACATGGTGCTGATATGCTTATCCTTTTGCTGTAGTTGGCTGGTGTTGTTGCTGTTGAAGTTACTGGAGGACCTGATGTTCCTTTCCATCCAGGAAGAGAGGTTAGTGTTATTGTTTACTTCATATTCGTTGTTAGTCGATTTTGTTTAAATTTCTAAATGCTTTATATTGTTACAGGACAAAGAAGAGCCCCCAGTTGAAGGCCGCCTTCCTGATGCAACAAAGGGTTAGTGAATCTGATTGATTTCTTTAATGTTTCTGGTTGTAAGTAATGCGAAGTTATTAAGTTGTTAGATATGTTAAATTGCAGGAACTGACCATTTGAGGGATGTATTTGTCAAGACCATGGGTCTTGAAGACATTGACATTGTCACTCTATCTGGTGGCCACACTCTGGTTCGTGTCACCAAATTTCTTGTTTTCATTTGTCTTTTTGATTCGATGAATGCAAATATTTAATGTGAAAGTGTAACCGTTTTATAGGGTGCTGCCCACAAGGAGCGATCTGGATTTGAAGGACCATGGACACCCAACCCCCTTATCTTTGACAACAGCTACTTCACGTGCGTTTTTCGTTATCCTTTCTTTATCTTCCTTTAATATTTATTTTTACATGAATACTGAGACATATACAATTTTTTTAAACAGTGAACTTCTTGCGGGTGAGAAAGACGGGCTCTTGAAGCTACCTAGCGACAAAGCTCTTCTTGTAGACCCTGTATTCCGACCCCTGGTTGAGAAATATGCTGCTGTAAGTACAACATACGTCTATGTATAAAACCGTGAACAAAAAATTGTTGGATGCTTAGTTGGTTTGTTTTTGATTTGAACCAGGATGAGGATGCTTTCTTTGCTGATTATGCAGTTTCCCACATGAAGCTCTCTGAGTTGGGGTAAACATTTAAACTTTTGATGTTTTAACCTCCACTATAATATTATATGTGTTTGTATTGATGAACAAACTTTGATTTGGTTGCAGATTTGCAGATGCTTAAAGTTTGTGATGGGAGTGGGAGAGTATAAAGGACAAGAAGGGAGACTTGTTTGTCAATTTGTTATGAATTTCATGTGTTTTTGTTTTGTTTTCAAGAGAAAAGAGAATATATTGTGGATTAAAAGAAACCTCTCTTGAAGTGGGGTTGCAGTTTGATTAATGAAGTATTCAGCCTTTATTTCTAATATCTAAATCACTTATATTATATTTTAGCTTATGCCACTTCAATTCTATCGTGTTTGTTTGTTGGATTATTGTTGGCTGCTTGGCCCACGTGCCTTAACCTATGTGCTAAGATGGTATACCGATGCCAAATGAAACGAACTAGTTCAACGGATTTGAGATACTGGAGTGAACTTAGACTTGAAATATCTGAAGATGAAAAGTTAAAAACCGAAGTTTGGTGGTTACATGAAAGATAACACCCAAATGCTAGTCATTTGAATGTATACTGCTGCCAAGCGGTTGCTTCGGCGGCTTCGGTCTACACGCTTCTTTGATAATTGGATCATGAAATTGCAAGTTGCCCTTTTCTGAAGTAATGGTTTTGCATAGATTTATGTAGACTTGTTACCTAAAGTTTAGCCCACTTTTTGCTGGCTTGTCTGAATACACATTGTGATTTTGAACTAGCCAGGACATGTGCTGAAACGAGTTCATGCCTGAATATGTTGCCACCCGATGATACAGGGCTCTTGGGCCGCTGTGCTCAACTCTTCACTCTTTAAAAGCTGCCGTTGATGCCTGGTGTGTTGGTTACCTGCTCATGAAACTCATGAAAAAAAAACTTTTGACGGCTGGTAAGATTATGACATTATGTGCATATTATCATATTTGTAGCCTTAATTTAATTACACATCAAGCTCCTTGCTAATCTGTCTCTCTCTGTGCATGTGCATTTTAATATAATGCTTTTATTGGCCATTCAAAAAAAATAAAAAAAGTTTCACTCTCCTTTCGAAGGCTTGTGATTTGTGTTGTACAGATTGTAAATCAGGTTAACCGATTTGTGCACCTCCATGTGCAAGCAATTGAATCCATTCATTTATTTATTGCAACCACTTATGCGATCTTATGCTCGTTTTATTACAATCAATTATTTACTTCTACTGTTTGATATAGATATATGAAGACAGGTGCATTGCCACTGTTTAGTATGCTCTAAACAGGCATATTGCAGAACTAAATGAACCCAAAAGAAAAAAAAAGTTACCCTTAGCGGGTCGGTTGCCACCGTTTAAGATCACATTATCCATTTTATCAAAAATACAAGTCCAAGAAACTAATCAAATGTAAAATCCAACAAACTAGAATCACATAAAAAATTGCATACATGTACACTTGCTCACCAACATGAGCAACAACTGATTAAAAACATCACCTTCAACCGCGACCATAAACGGGCACATGTTCTAGGACCGAACATAAAGCAAAACAAATACTAAACAATACCTACCATCTTCCATCAAAACCAACATACTGTTATTCATACTCAAATTGAACATCTACATGCAAATACTTCCGCATGAGACCAACAATTGAAGTGGTAAAATTAGCCAAAACCTGACACTCTTCATGACTCTTCGCCTCTGAAACCACCCCGTTAATAATCAACTTTCTCAAATGTGGGCACCGCTCCAAAAGCCCTGCCACCCACTGTGCAAACAAGTCAGTTATAACCGTCCACCCAAGCTCCAACATAATCACATTCTTCAACTCAAACGACCGTTGCAAAATGTACTGAAGCGATCCCTCTTTCAAATCATAACATAGGGACATCATCATCATCATCATCATCGTACTCAGTATATCCCACCAATAGCAATGCTATGGTAGGGTCTGAGGAGGGTAAGATGTAGACAGCCTTACCTCTATCCCATAGGGATAGAGAGGCTGCTTCCGGTGAGACCCTCGGCTCGATAGTAGTTTTGCATCAAGCCTCGGACATAAGGCACATAGCACTCAATCATCGGGACACCGGCTGATCGGTGCATGTGCCCTTGTCTTTCGGCTATCAACGCCACCACATGATGCCTGATTAACCTTCCGCCACTTTTAACGTTATTTTCACGAGATTAGTAAAATAACGTCAAAATTAGTGCAATTTTACTTTTGCCCACCCGAGGCTTCACACATATATACATTATATGCGCGCACCGCAAACTGGGCGTAATCATAACATAGGGACAAATGGGTCAATTGTGGAAAACAGACTGAAATCGTCTCCATATCAACAATCTCATCTTCATCATCAAACACAACCCCCCATAACCGAAGCCCTCTTAACCTTGACGCCTTTGAAATCATATGATGAAACTTAGTCCACATGATTGTAAAGTTACTAACATCCACAACTTCAAGATTCTCAGTATTGTCACCAATATCAAGATGAATCACACTGACATCATCAATCTTTAGCAGCTTTAACGTCCCTTTCCCGACAAGCTCAAAAACCTCGAGTGTACAATCTTTAAGTTGTAGTTTCTCAAGGCTATCGGCCTCAAGAATAAACTTCTCTAAACTTATTGCTTCAACTGATAGATCTTTTAAGGACGGGCTGTTTAACTCCATTGATGCTTGCGCGTCTGACATGGCGATGTCGAGGCTTAAAAGTATCAATATCTCAACTTTTGGGCATGCGGTGAGCAAATAACTCAAGTCGAGAAACGTGGCTTAACGAGAGAGTTTTTAAACATGGGAAACGTTGATAACTCGGCTCGATTCCAGTTATGGTATTGTGTGATAAGTTCAAAACTTGGAGTTTTTGACGACCGCATTTTTCAATAATATTAATAGTGGGTGATGTTCTAACATTATAATGCAACTGTCGCAAGCTCTCGCGAGTGTACATGAGCCACGCAATCACGGGGGCAGCTGAGAACTCGTCCACATCATCCATAATAATGGAGAGAGATTGGAGGCCCGTGGTTTGGAAGATGGTTTGAGTTATGAGGATCTCGAGCCGGCTTGTTGTGAGCTCATGGTAAACGGGCCAGTCGTTTGAGTTGAAGGAGAGTGTGTGGAGGTGGACTCGCCACGCTTCCCGCCATTTCCGGCAAGTGGCGGATGCGATCACAACATCACGAGCAGCACCGAGGCGGGAGAGGATGTTGCCAATGACTTCAACCGGAAGACGCTCCATCTTCAATCCATTAACCAACAAAACTTAAATCAATGATTAAATGTTGTAAAAAGAAACATAAGATTTGCAAAAAGTGACCGATCACATCGTTTACACTATATTGCAGTAATTAGGCTTGTAAATGAGCCGAAGGAACACGAGCGATTAAACAATCAATCTTCCTTGCTCGTGTTCGTTCTTTAAAAAAATGAGCATGCTCATGTTCGTTCTTTTTAAAAAATTAGCATGTTCGTTTGTTAATGTCATAAATGAACGGTTCACGAACGAACATAACTGAACATATCGAGCGAACACCAATAAAGGTAAACATGAACATCTGGCCTAAAATATTAACAAAAGTAGACTTAATAGTACCGTGCCTAAAAAATTAAATAAATACATAAACAAACGATTATAATTAAACGTAAGCGAATGAACATAAACGAGAGTAAACAAACGAATGTTCACAAACATAAATGAACAAACTAGACATGTTCATCTTCATTCTTTCAACTATAAAAACAAGAAAATTTGTTCATGCTGTTTTGTTTATTAAATAAACGTTCATAAACGAAGTTCCGGCCAAACGATTCACGACCTGTTCACTGTACGTTAGGTCCGTTAACAAGCCTAGCAGTGATGTAATTTGCACATGAACCGAATTGATTAAGGTGGTGTTTGGATGCATGTTTAAATGTGATTGTTGCAATTTTAAGCCCTTAAAATATATGATTATCTATTGGTTTAGTATTAGTAAACTAAAATCCTAAAGATTGCAAAAGAAAGTGGTACAGGATTAAACCAAGTGATCTAATGCTGCAAAAGGAAACATAGGATTTGCAATTGCATCAAATCATTAACATATATACAGAGTGAATTGGATTACGGGGGTGTTTAAAAGTGATTATTGCAATCTGAAGCCCTAATAATTCACAATTTGCTATTGATTTAGTATTCCTAAATCAAAATAAGTTGAGATTTAAACACACTGTCTATCTATAATCATAGAAAAACCCTAAATATGTAAAAAAAACACTGAAATCTATAGCAGTACTTGACCCGAATCAATGGAGATCCGAGACAGATTCAAGCAAATCGGGCAATTGATGCATGAATCAAGTGATATAAAATTTTAATAGAATAAAAAACAAGACGTAAACAAGCAAGTAGTATATGAGTGAAAAAAACAGGTATAAAAGTCAAAAGATACATGCATACATACATACCAGGGGTGAAATCAAGAAAGATTATTGAAGCAAACGGAAGACAGAAGAAGAAAAGAGGAGTTGAATCTTACAGAAAGAAAGAGATAAGAGATGCCTTGTGTTGAGTCGAGTTTAGATCGAATAATAATATTGTTGAAAGAAAGAAAGAAAGAAAGAAAGAGGGGTTTTTGATTAGGGATCGAATCTAATTTTATTTTTGTGGGAGGGAGGAGGGTATGTATGGCGGAAAGAAGAGAAAAGAAAAGGTTTTATTATATTTATATTGTATCGTTTTTGGATAGACTAACTGCCCGGCACTTCGTACGTGGTTTTTAATGGCTAGAGCCGGTCATGAGTTCATACGGACGGAGCCTCTAGCGGTCTACCTATTGAGGGATTCCCTGGATAAAACCCGACCCTACGCCCGTCAAACTGCATAACAGCGAGGAGCTGGTAAAACCATGTGAGATCAGAACTCGAATCTTGGCAAGTCAGGGTCATCCCTCGTATTTTCCATATAAATTAGAGTGAAGTTTAAACCTCCTATCTCTCACTAGTAAAGTATTGAAGCACATCCAATTTATTTATATTTATATTTATATTTATATTGTGTTATTACTACTTTCTCTCTCTCTAAAACTAAAACTAAATTAAAAGTTTTTATTGTAGTTGTTTGTAGTGATGATGATGGGGTTGTAGATGTACAATGTACATGTACATCCCACCCTGCACGTGACATATCCATACCTTCCTTCACTTCATTAATATCCTCACAATCAATTATGTGCCTTAACCAATCATTTTCAGCAGCATTTCTTGAACTTTATTTTCTAGCATTTACATAAAAAAAAAGAAAAAAAAACCATCTTCAATTTCTATATAAAAAAAACAAGAAAGAATTTGTTTTTATATCGTGAAAACGTGTTTGTCAGAAATACGGACTTTTGCTTTTACAATTACGAGAACCATCACAACATTTATTTAAAGCGGCGTAATATTTTCTTAATGTACATTTTTACATGGAGGTATTTTGTGGGCTTCAAGGAAGCAAATTTGCATAACCAATTCCATAAAAAGGCTTAATGACAAAGGAGCATTGTATATGAGATTCCTTTGTGAACAAAACATATATTCTATCAGGCATGATTGTTTTGCTACATTGGCTGAGACTTGTAGTGAAGTATATATACAATGGTAAGTCTAAACACTTAGATGTTAGACATATTTGTTGAGTTGGCGCATATACAACAAAATCTAGTCAATCGTTTAGCCAAAGGGCCAGGGAGATACTTAGGGCCCGTTTGTTTCACGGACTTTTTTTAAAGGATTTGGAATTGGAATTGGATTTGGAATTGGAATGAAATGGAATGTTTGAGAATCTCTTTCATGTGTTTGGTTGGTTAATATGTATTGGAATTGGAATCTTCTTCATTCTAGGGTTTTCTCTTTTTTTTTTTTGAAGAACGAGGACAACGAAGGAAACGTTTTAGTTTTTTTACATTATTCGTTTTTGATTTATATTTTGAGTTATGATTTTTTTAATTTTTTTGAATTTTTTTTGGAGGGGTTTTTATTTTCCATAACAATCCTTTAAAATATGTGGGATTTTGAAATCGCATGAAATGTAGGATTTGATGGGATTTAGTTTCCATTTCCATTCTTTCATTTAATGAAACGAATATATCAATTCATGGGATTTAAATCTTATTCCTTAGAATTCCTTTCAAATCCTTAAAACGAACAGGACCTTAGTGCACAAGTTGACTATGGGGTTGAGATTACAGTTAATTAAAATCTCTCATTGTAACGCCCGTTAATTTCCGACAAAAGGTTTAATCTTGTAGTGTTATGTACACCTTTCGGGCTTGACCCGGCATTCTCCCGGGAGCTCCTTGCAAACCTTGTAAACGTTCTCACTTAACTTTCCACCCAAGTTGCTACATACTTCAATTTGGAGGGACTTGGATGTAACTATTTTATATCATAAAACAAAAGAAAACTCAAACCCTAAACCTATTTGCAGCCGTCGGACCTGGACCCCCCTGCTCGTTTTTCTTTTGCCTAGCCAAGTTTCAGCCATGAAAACTTCAATTCAAGGTCGGTTTTATGATTCCCAATGTCTTTTACACCTTAATTGATCATATTAACGCGCTTATTGGTCGTTAAGATTGAGTTTTGATGATAACAACTTTTTGACAGATTCGTATACGTTTATTGTAGAGTCTGTAATGCGATGTTAATCCACTGTTTTTGATCGATTCTTGATTCCATGATGTTCTACTTTGAGTCTAGTTTCCAGAAAGGTATAATACGTAATTTTTGGACGAGATTTGAATAGTTTTATGAATTTATAAAATCGAGTGTCAAAGCTGATGCAGGATGACGGATTCTGGTCTGTCTTCCCGACGTCATAACCTTTTTTCGACAAGTCCAAATTGGTTGGTTCCACTTCTGGGAGTTAGTGTTTTGAGTTAGGAACCAAACCCATTTGGAATCGTTTAATTTGGTTCGGTAATGAATTTTATAAAAATAAAACCATTTTGTTGCGCGCTGAAATAGCTGCACATACCTTTCTATATTGGAAGAATTTTTATGATTTTTGGGTCTAATAGAAAAATATAATAAAAATATTTTTATAAACCTAAGACATTTATTAAAGTCTGGTAAAAATTTAATAATTTAATTCAAAGGTTATCCTATGTAATTAAATGCATCTTCGCATGCTAAAATCTGCACGTTTTACTCGTTATTAATCAACAAGTTCGTTTTAGGCTTAATCGGTGGTTTTGGTTAGTTGAAAGGTTTTAGGGGCCTCGGGCCAAGTGTTGGGCCTCGGGCCAAGTGGTTGGGCCTTGGGCCAAGTTTTGGGCCTTAGGCCAAGTGGTTGGGCCTCGGGCCAAAGTGTTGGGCCTTGGGCCAAGTTGTTGGGCCTTGGGCCAAAGTGTTGGGCTTGGGCGGCCCATTAGGCAAGTGTGTCCTTGCGGTCTAGATTAGTAACGCGTTGTATATAATTTACAGGCCCTTATTTGCGAGTGTGCACTTAGGGATTTCCTAGCTCATTACAGATGTTCGATCGATTCCAGGTGAGTTCATGATGCCCTTTTTACTCTTTTTACGTTTTGGGCTAGCATACACACCGAAATCCAATTTTATACGATTTTACCCGTTACAACTATTTGAATGGTACTACATGGTCTCACTCGTGATTGTGCATTTTGAAAGTCATATTTGAATTATTTTATAGGCTTTAGGATATTTTAGACTCGTTTATGGTCTTGTATCCTTTAAAGTTACATATATTATTTATGGTCTAGGCTCGAGGATACTATTAAGCCTAGTATTAATTTCTAGATTATCCATTATTTATGGATTGAATGTGATGATATGGTTTGGTTGAATGTTTAAATTTGATGTTTGTATGTGTGTAAGTGAATGTGTATGTGAATGTGAATGTGATGGTAAACTGTGACCGGGTCAAATATATTACTTGGGGAGGACCCGGGGTGAGGAGGCCCGTGTTGCATGTTTATGACACGACCGGGTCAAATATATTACTTGGGGAAGACCCGGGGTGAGGAGGCCCGCCGTATTATGAACCGTGGTCGGGTCAAATATATTACTTGGGGAAGACCCGAGGTGAGGAGGCCCGTATCACGTGTTTGGATGTTAAACCGCGACCGAGTCAAATATATTACTTGGGGATGACCCGGGGTGAGGAGGCTCGTGTTGCGTGATTTTGTTTTATTAAACTGTGACTGAGTCAAATATATTACTTGGGGATGACCCGGGGTGAGGAGGCTCGTGTTGCATGATTTTAACGGTTTTGTTAAACCGCGGCTGGGTCAAATATATTACTCGGGGAAGACCCGGGGTGAGGAGGCCCACCCTGCGTGAAAAAAAAAATGTTTAATGTTTTATTCACTTATGATTTGGTTAAGAAAAGCTATTTACGATTTTATGGTCTCATGATTTTCCACTATATTCCATACTCATGGAATTTAAATTTTTAATGAATGTTGTTTATGAAAACTTGAACTCACTCAGCTCAAGCTGACTTTGTGTGTATGTTAGATTGACCTTCAGGTTAAGAAGTGGATGCTACCGCTTGGACGTGCTGGATGCTACTCGGGAGGTTGAAGGCATTTCTGGTCGAGGAATTCAAATAAAACAAATATTTTATTTACATTTGATTTTGGACACCTGTACCCGTGTTTGGGATATTTAAATACTTACACTTTTTCCGTTGTTATATACTCTGAACTTGTTTTAATAAAATAAATCGATTGGTTTTAAATTTTTGTGAATTTGTGGACGTGATTACTAACTGTAGGATTCCCGGGATTCGGGGTCTTACACTCATCTTATGATACCCAATTCATGTGATGTTGATTTCAATGTGGGAAACTTACATCTAAAGATTGGACGCATGTGTTATGATCTCAATGTATATGTCAGGACCCCATAGGAGGAGACTTGAGTTTCTTAACACCACCTTTGAAATTTTGCATGTGTAGACGCAAGATGAAATGAACTATCTACGTGAGTATGAGGTTTAGCCACTTCAGAAAGCATGGACTTGGCTTCTAGTCTTCTATTTACTCTCACCAAAATGATATGGGCAATAGGTTTCCGCATAATAGTGTCAACTAAAAACATATGACTATGCTCAACTTATATTTATATTATTTTCATGTATTTACTATTCATAGAAAGGGTATGGTTGGTTGGAGGTAATGAATGAAGGGGGAATGGAATAGACAAAGGAATGAAATGGATCATTCCATTCCTTTGTCTTGTTTGGTTAACCTATGGGAATGAAATGAATTATTACTTTATGTTGTTTGGTATCATAAAAAATTGTATGATTGAAATAGAAATAATAAAAACACTCCTATCTCAAAATAATTTTTTTTACAAAAAAAAAATATCGCAATGGCGATGGTGGTGGTGTTAGCTCCGGCGAAGAAAATGGTGGTGGCAGTGGCGATGGTGGTGATGGGGGTGGTGGTGGTCAAGCGATGGTAGCATTGGTAGTGATGGCGATGGTAGGGTGGCGGTGATGGTCAGGCGGCGGTGACAATGTTTCTGGTGGTTACAGTGACGATGGTGGCGACGGTAGTGGCGGTGGTTGCGCTGGTGGTAAGGTGGTGGTGGCGGAGGCCGTGGTGGTGGCGATGGTGGCAGTAAGGTGTCGGTGATGGCGATGGTAGTGGTAGTTGTTGTTGTTAGGTGGTGATGGTGTTGTTGAGAAAGTAGGGTGAAAAATGAATGAAATGAAAAATAAAAGAATGGGGGGTAGGAAGGAGTGGTTTTGATGGAATGAGATTCCATTTGTAATGGATGATTCCCTTCCATTGAGCAACGAACCACCACTTTTTTCATTCCTACGTAATGAATCATTCCATTTCCCCTATCATTCATGCATACCAAACGCTACCAAAGAGTCTTAACTCCTAAGTGATAACCCTATCTCTGAATATTTGGAATCTTACTATCCTGATAAACAAAAATAATGATGTTTATTGCCTTAACCACATTCAATCATAACATGGAATTCCCCAATGCTGTTGAGACGGGAACCGGCTGGTCCGATCGGGATTCGGTCCACCAACCAGTCCGATTTTATGTAGATTGTTCGGCTCCCAGAAAACCGGCCGGTTCGAACCGGGTCACTGGTCTGACCCGGAAACCGGACCGGTTGAACCGGTTTATTATGATTTTTTTGAAAATTATTTTTTTCAGCCTTAATCGTCGTTTTTAGGAGAAAAATTGTTCGATCGTTCGACCAGTTACCTATACGATTCACTGTTTGATCCGGTTATGAAAACATTGGAATTCCCTCTTAATTTTCTAGTCTCTCTTCTCTTTAATCCATGTTATTCATGGATAATGGTTGAAAATGGTTTGACCAATGAGTTACAATATTTTCAATATATTTCAAGATATTATGTGCACATTAATGATTATTTACAACAAATTAATATCTAAAGATAATTATGCTCCATGTATACCTTACTTTTTATTAAAAAAATCAACATTTTTTTAACAATAAGGACTCGTGAATTAAGTTTGAATTATGCAAAGCTTCCCACTTTATATATATATATATATAGGGAGATGATTAAAAGAAAACTCACCTTTAAAGAGAAAACTTAAAAACTCCTAAAAACCCCTAAAGAATTATTTTTAATTAAAAATAAAAAAATATTTTCAAAATTATGTTTTAGCCATTATTCTTATATTTTCTTATATTTCACTCGAAAAATATAAAAAAATAAAAAAACCCGCTGTAATGCACATACATATTACTGTGCGATACCGTTGTATTACACATGTGTATTACTATGTATTTTTGAGTTTAATAGTGTTTTATTGCATATATTCAATATTTGTGTATTGTATATGTGTAGTAGTGTTAGATTATATGGAAAAAAATAACAATAAAATAAAAGTCGATGTGGTGCACATGTGCGTTAATGTTGTATTACACATACGTACTAATGTGTATTCGATGTGTGTATTAGTCTTATATTGCATATATACAATGGTGTGTATCAAATATGTGCAACAGTGTTGTATTCTATGCAATACAAACACTTTTGCAATGCACACTATTACACATGCGCACTATACGACGAGGTTACCAACAAGGTTTTTTTTTTCTTTTTTTTGAACCAATAACAACATATAAGAATAATGGAAAAAAAAGAAACTTCAAAATTTTTTTTTAAAAAAAGTTAAAAATAGTTTTTTAGAAGTTTTTAGGAGTTTTTTCTTTAAGAGGAGTTTTCACTAGAACCCACCCCTATATATATATATATAAGGGAAAGTTAACGTACAAATAAAATTAACGTGTTAAACGTGAGAATCAAGTAGAGTAATTATAAATGCAAGGAGAGTAATTATGTAATTACATTATAGAGTAATTACGTAATTACTCTATAATGTAATTACATAATTACTCTACTTGTATATATAATTACTCTACTTGATTCTCACGTTTAGCATGTTAATTTCATTTGTATTTGATCCAAACCCTATATATATATATACATATAATTGTGATGCTTAATTTAAATTTCCAATTAATGTGATTATTTAATTTTGAATATTTAATTTTATTTTCTAAAAATAATCGTTCTAAAAAAACTTTTTAAACATTAAAACCATGATTAATTATAGCTAAAAAATTTAGAATTCTACAATTCATGTTTTTTCTAGAAAAATTAAAAACAAATTTTTTTTTGAAAACCATCATTTCTGGAATATTTTTGTATTTTATAAACATTTATTTTTTAATCAATTTCAATAAAAGAAGTATGATCATATACAAAAACAACTTTTCATGAAAGTTGCTTTCGAATGACATGCACCAAATCATTATATTTGCTTCTAATTTTTTGGTTTTATTATTGTTGTGAATTCGTTTTTACTGATTCTTTGAACTCATAGCAGTATTGAACTCATAACACTATTTAATCTGTTTCTATGTTTTCTATAAAAATGTAAATTTAAGATTCAAGACTTCTTACTATTTGTATTTCATATTTAATTGCTTTTGTAGCTTTAGTTTTGTGTCTTTATTTCAAATAATGAATTTTATTAATTTTTTTATTTGATAAATCATGTGTAATATACAGATTTAAAAGCTAATTTACAATATAATAAAATGGGATTTCAATTATGGGGATATTTCCATTTATGGATTTTATTTATTACTAGCCTACATAAATCAAGGATCACACTAAATATGGAAAAAGTTGTTTGGTGATTTAATGTTATCAATATTTCATGATCATGATAATTCGCCATAATTGGATTTACCTAAGACAAAAAGTTTAGGGTATGTTAGTACAATTATTGGCAAATTTAATATTCCAAGAGCCACTGTATGTATCTGATCCCTAACTCCAAGTTTCCAACTTCTATGGATTTCATCATAAATGCTTGATGCTTCTTGGTATGGGTAATAGGATATGTATGTATCTGATCCCTAACTCTAAGTTTCCAACTTCCATGGATTTCATCATAAATGCTTGATGCTTCTTGGTATGGGTAATAGGATAGACGAGTGAACGAAATGGAAAAAAGAATGAAATTGATCATTACCATTCAATTGTCTTGTTTGTTTACCATATGAGAACAAAATGAATCATTACCCTTTGTCGTTTGATTGGCAGGAAAAAAAGAAGGAATAAAATAAAATTGGTGGTGAATGGCGATGGTGGTGGTGGGGTGGGGTGGGGTGGGGTGGTGGGGTAGTGGTGGGTGCTGGTGGCAATGGCCGTGGTGGGCGATGGGCAGTGGTTAA
The DNA here is from genome assembly GCF_021521415.1 of Bidens hawaiensis. Lineage (NCBI taxonomy): Eukaryota > Viridiplantae > Streptophyta > Magnoliopsida > Asterales > Asteraceae > Bidens > Bidens hawaiensis. Next base: position 160,312 of record NW_027491069.1, on the reverse strand, counting down.
TGATGGTTGGTGGCAGTGGCGATCACGGTGGTGGGTGACCATGGCGGCGGCGGGCGGTGATGGTGGCGTGGTAGATACGCAACGGGCAGTGGTGGTGATGGGATGTAACATCACGAAAAAAAAAATTTTGTCCAAATTTGACAAACTAATAAAACTTATGGACTAAAAATGTTCATGGTAAAAGAAAAAGAAAAATAAGCCAAAGAATGAAAATAACTTATGTTAAGGGAGTGAAGTAAGAAGACTTCATCCCACATGGAAAGTGGTAAAGAAAATAAAGTAGTTTATAAGGAGTGAACTTTCCATGATAATGTTCTTAAGTGGCTAACCACTCTCCCTAGTCCTAGCGGAGGGTGCGAAGCACCCGACGCGCAGGCGCAGGCGCACGGGCACGGGCTCGGGTGAAGGGCGATGGGCGCAATGTGGCGCTTTGATGGCGCACTTTGCACTTCGCATCGCCGCGAGCCGCCATTGTATTTTTGGACGACAAGATGAAATCAAAATATGGCAAGTTACCGAAAGACCAGGGACCGCTTGAAGACATGCTACGAGCTTGCGTGATCGATTTAGGCGGATGTTTGGATGATCACCTTCCTCTGATGGAATTCTCGTATAACAATAGTTATCACACAAGTATTCAAGCTGCACCGTTTGAAGCTTTGTATGGGCGGAAATGTAGAACGCCTGTATGTTAGTCCGAAACAGGAGATAATCAAATATCTGAACCCGAGATTGTACAAGAAACGACGGATAAAGTGTTACAAATCCGTGAACGACTTAAGACGGCAAGAGACCGACAAAAGAGCTATGTAGACGTTCGCCGTAAGCCGTTGGAATTTCAGGTAGGCGATAAGGTTTTATTAAAAGTATCACCATGGAAAGGAGTTGTACGATTCGATAAGAAAGGAAAGTTAAGTCCTTGTTTCGTGGGACCATTTGAAGTACTAGAACAAATCGGTACTGTTGCTTATCGCTTACGATTTCCAGAAGAGATGAAAGGAATACACGATGTATTTCATGTCTCTAACTTACGTAAATGTCTGGCTGACGAAACTTTAGCCATGCCCTTAAAGGATGTCAACGTCAACGAAAATCTAAAATTTGTAGAACAACCCCTACAAGTTGAAGATTTCCAAGTCAAGAAACTTAAACGTCGATGGCTAAAATTAGTCAAGATACGATGAAACTCTCGAAGAGGACCCGAGTTTACTTTGGAGCTACAATCAGAGATGAGAAGAAAATACCAGCATATGTTCTAAGCACATCTCGAGGACGAGATTCATTCTAAGGTGGGGAGGATGTAACATCACGAAAAAAAAAATTTTGGTCCAAATTTGACAAACTAATAAAACTTATGGACTAAAAATGTTCATGGTAAAAGAAAAAGAAAAATAAGCCAAAGAATGGAAATAACTTATGTTAAGGGAGTGAAGTAAGGAGACTTCATCCCAAGAGGAAAGCGGTAAAGAAAATAAAGCACTTTATAAGGAGTGAACTTTCCATGATAATGTTCTTAAGTGGCTAACCACTCTCTCTAGTCCAAGTGGAGGGTGCGAAGCACCCGATGTGCACGGGCACGGGTGAAGGGTGAAGGGCGATGGACGCAATGTGGCGCTTTGATGGCGCACTTTGCACTTCGCACGCTCGTATCGCCGCAAGCCGCTTAAGAGCCGCCTTTGTATTTTTGGATGACGAGACGAAATCAAAATGTGGCAAGTTACCGAAAGACTAGGGACCAAAAATGAACAGATTCGAAGTTTTGCATCTTCACGATACGCGAAGAATCCAAGTTGCATCTTCGTGATACTCAAAGTTGCAGGACACGTCACGAGACACGTGGCAAGCCTACGTGGCGACTCATCGAAGCTAGTGCATCTTCGCGATACGCGAAGATGCAGAATTTTCGCTATAAATAGGGCAGCCATGGGGAGGTTTCTCATCCATCCCACACACTCCAAAACACACACATTACCTCGATAAACGTGACACCACACCGATATGTCAATATCCCGACAAGTTTTGTCTCAAAATGCGTACCGTAACTCTACCTAAATACTCCCTCGACTTTCCTCCAAGTAGAAGTGCGGTCCAAGTAAAGCATAAACATTTCGTATAATAAGCCATTCAAGGTAGGGGTTTCTGCCCGATTATTATATTATAAATGGCTTAGACCCTAGTCAGGGATAATGCCCATACCTTGAATATATAATAAAGTGAGAAAATGGATTTTTTATAAAGTTGAGATTATAAATGAAATAATATTTCCTTATTATATATAAAGATTTCTTATAATAGGAGAAAATTGAAATGTAATTTCTTCATGAAGAAGAAACAAAGTTTATAAATGACTAACAAAGGGAAGGACTAGAGGTCCTTATATTTTATAAAGAGATAAATGTCAAGGTAAAGGTTATGCAATCAGAATAAAGGTCTGAAGCTAGATCATTGATCTAGTACTTATAAAACGTTATTCTCGTACTATAGCTCTGAGGTAACAAGACAAATTGGTGAGAAACACCAACCAAGAAGAAAGGTGAATACATCCAACTTTTTATAAAACAAGTCTTGAATGTTTGCATGGGATTATATATCCCTAAAACTTTATAAACAAAAGTAATGCTGGCCCTCAGGCTATTGTATACGTTTGTTTGGATCCTTACATATGTGGGTAGACGGTGGGCGCACCGCACCACACTTGCTAATGCCTCCGCCACGTTGGGCCAGACCTAAGTAATGTCCTAGAGGGGATTATCTCGTGTATATTGGTAGTTGCTAAGTCCTCGATGCTGCGGTATCGCTGATAGGTTTCAAGTATAACTGGATGTTTATAATAGTAAATTTAACTTGGTTGTTTCCTAAGCCATGATGGGCTGGGTTAAAAGATCCCCGAAGGGATAACTAAGTACTTAAATGTTTTGTGTCAACGTATTCACCAGCATGTGTTGCTGACGTATTTTTATAACTGTTTTACAGGTAATGGAGAATAGGTGTTTGGAGACGAGGGATAGCCGTTAGACGATCTGATGGCTCAATGGATGTTTTATTATTAATATAATGTAAATTGTGGTTTTATTTTCCAAACACTTTTGTATAAATCAAACGGGTGTTTTAAAATCCCGTCATATGAATATAATAATGTTTTATTAAATCTTCCGCTTTACAACCTTAAACTCTGATATATTTACAAAACAGGTACCAACTTACGAGTCACACGCCCAGGCCCTAAGCCAGGGTGTGACAGGGTTGGTATCAGAGCCATCGATCTTAGCGAATTAGGTATATAGGTATAACTAATCTTTAATCAGAGATAAGTTTCAATATTTTGTTATATTATTATATAGGGATAAGATACGTTGGTATTCTTTCCTATCCCTAATCTTAGTCCCGGTGCTGATCGATACGAGATCCGCACGAGGTCTAGGAGTGCGGAATCCTCCTAGACTCGTATATGGTGTATAGACGAAGAACACAAACACGTACACGATCAAATACACAAACAAATACAAGAATGGATAATCAAATCTGCAGATTCATATAATAATAAAACACGTTACATACCGTAACATAAACAGAAACACGACTGACCCGAGGTGAGCTCTACCTCGGGTCGTCTCACACGACTCTCACTCTCTTGCTCTCTCTTGACACTCAAACTGTAACACACACTCTCTGAATTACTGGATTCACTCTGCATAACCTAACACGACACATGTATATATAGACAATCTTCACGGGCTTGGGCTTCAGTAGGCGAAGTTGTTCATAACTTCGCCTAGGGCGAAGTTGTGATAACTTCGCCTAAGGCAGAAGTTGTTACAACTTCGCCGTTGGCGAAGTTGTTATAACTTCGCCTAGGCGAAGTTGTGCTAACTTCGCCTGTGACGATCCGCTGGTCAGAATTGCATAGCGACGGTCACAGAATGCACCAACAGTCTCCCCTTTGACCGTTGCTCTCAATTCTAACAAACACGAAAGATCATCTGTTACAAAACATGCACTAACAGACTCCCTCTTAACTGATGATCTTCTGTTTTGTTCATCAACCAGCCGTGTCTGAATCTGTCCTGTAGCTTCACAAATCTACCAATCACCCAGCGTCTTCCATATCAGATCTCCCCTTCAGTGTAAGCTTCTCCGACTATAACGATTGAGGTCTTTGAAATGCATGCATCCTCGTGCCAATAGATCATCTCAACCAATCACGTGAGTCCATCTGACTTCACCAACACATGAAGTTGGGCTTCCTCCACAACTTCACCAACTCGTCGGCATACGATAAGGTTTAATCTTCAACTACTCAACATCAGGTGATCAATTTCATCACAAAACCACCTTGACAGAATCTAACACATGACCATTAATTAATCCGAAGCATCTTCAATCACCAGGGATAACAATCAAGAACATAGAGACTTTAATTCCCGGTTAAATCCAACTTGTTCCAGAATCTTCACTCGTATAAATAAGCATCACGTTTCAGGATCCAATTCTCGAACGCCTTGAAAATAACATAAATAATATGCTCTGACCGCAATCCAGTAATGACGAAAACCTTCAGTTCAATTTGACTTTCTTCGGTTGGTCAACCACGAACAACAACAATTTCATTGCCCACAAACACCCGAATATGTGTCAATATCCAGTTTCAAACAATATCCCATTCACAACCTCAACTCCAAATCCAGAGTTGACACGTATTTGTTCACACGTAAGACCAAGAGATAACAAGATCACTCGTTGACGGAACAACATCTTTGGTCTCACAATAATCGTGTACACCCGGCCATACAGACGAAAACTCCAAACAATAATTTTTTTTTTTTTTTTTTTTTTTTTTTTAACTTCACCTGGCCATAACTTCGCCTGTTCATAACTTCGCCTGTTCATAACTTCGCCTGGCCATAACTTCGCCTAAACCCTAAAATTTAAGCGACAACTTCGCCTGAACCCAATAACTTCGCCTGCGGCGGCTGTTCGGCCGAAAACGCACAGAAACGTGCCAGAAACACCAAAAACGCAGATCTCGAACCATAGCGTAAGAGCCTAAGGCTCTGATACCACTTCTTAGTCCCGGTGCTGATCGATACGAGATCCGCACGAGGTCTAGGAGTGCGGAATCCTCCTAGACTCGTATATGGTGTATAGACGAAGAACACAAACACGTACACGATCAAATACACAAACAAATACAAGAATGGATAATCAAATCTGCAGATTCATATAATAATAAAACACGTTACATACCGTAACATAAACAGAAACACGACTGACCCGAGGTGAGCTCTACCTCGGGTCGTCTCACACGACTCTCACTCTCTTGCTCTCTCTTGACACTCAAACTGTAACACACACTCTCTGAATTACTGGATTCACTCTGCATAACCTAACACGACACATGTATATATAGACAATCTTCACGGGCTTGGGCTTCAGTAGGCGAAGTTGTTCATAACTTCGCCTAGGGCGAAGTTGTGATAACTTCGCCTAAGGCAGAAGTTGTTACAACTTCGCCGTTGGCGAAGTTGTTATAACTTCGCCTAGGCGAAGTTGTGCTAACTTCGCCTGTGACGATCCGCTGGTCAGAATTGCATAGCGACGGTCACAGAATGCACCAACAGTCTCCCCTTTGACCGTTGCTCTCAATTCTAACAAACACGAAAGATCATCTGTTACAAAACATGCACTAACACCTTATTATTCTAATCCTTATAGATGTCGACGTTCAAAAAGATAATGGAGTCCTTCTATAAAGAAATGAGACAGGCAGGCTGCCCGGAACCCATCATTCCTCCTGACGGTGAAAGTGATGACTACTACGCTGACTTCTTCAACCAAGACAGACCCATCATACCAGTGGTCCCATATGGAAGTCAACCCATTTACTTCCCAGGCACAGAACAAATGCCCATCAACGTTCTAAGTGACCCGCCAACCCCAAAGAATCATCCTTCCGATAAAATGGAGGTTGACGAGCCACCTAAGTCTGATCCCAAAGAGGGTACCCCAAGCTGGATGCAGATTTACTCTGACCCAAGAACCCCAGTCTATAACCCCATAGATTCTCCTCATGATTCTGTTTTAGATCCATCAAGGAGACCCAAGATGAGAGTGATGCAACCTCTCAAAAAAGTGACCATTCAGGTTGATATGAATGAAGGTAATGTGGGAGTTGAACCAAAAGAGGATCCCGAAGAAGAAGTTGAACCAGAAAAAGATCCTGAAAAAGAAGTCGACCAAGAAGAGGAATCAGAGGAAGAACCAGAAGAGGAACCGGAAGAAGAATCAGAAGAAGATCCAGAGGAAGAAGCTCCAAAGGAAACAAGCATTGATGAGAAGAGCCATGAGGTGCTAAACCACCCAGGATGTGACTGTCCACCCAGTATGGGCTGTCAACAACCATTGTTTCACCCGTCTCCTCATTATGACTCGCAAGATCCATAAGTCCAGGCACTTACAAATGGTTTTCCACCCTACACTGGTGTTGTTCCAACCATCTTAGAGCAAGCAGATGAGATCAGGCAGCAGGAAGAGGCTGCGGAAGTTTTTCATAACATGCCATTTGAATCAAGTCCTTCGCCACCATACTTAAGGAACCATTACATAGTCATGATGGGATATCGAGATCCACCACCACAATATGGGTATCCAAGTGTAGTCCCTCAGTCACAAGAAGAGCATCTGGATCGGGCACTCATGAGACTGACGAGCTGCGAAAGAAGGTAGCCACGGAGAGTAGCAGGAAAGAGAAGGTGGGAAAGAAATTACTACACAAATATAGTAAGTTGAAGAAAGCAATCAAGAAATACATGAAGAATTAAGAATCCCGCTCTGCTGTGATCGTACCGTCTGTTTCCCGCTTCGTTGTAGTTGCACCGTCTGTTTCCCGTTCCATTGTAGTAGTACCGGTTGTTCCTAAGAATAAGTCCGTCGTGCTTGTGATAGTATTGTTTGTTTTAAGTTAATGGTAGTAGAATGATCGTGATGTAAGATATTCTCATTGTATTATAAATAAAAAACTCTTAGTAATGAGTAAATTTCTTTATAATTTCAGAATGTCGAAACAAAATAATCTCTCTCAAAATAAAGGAGCTTCTGAAAGCAACAAATCAAAAACTGAGCATGCTCAAGGAAATCATGAGCAACTAATAACCAAAATGCAAGAAATGATTAATGCCATGAATACATTATTACCCACCTTGAAAGAAAAATCCGTTCACCAAAGTGAAAACCAACAACCCAGTAAGTCTGTTAAATCCAAAACCCATCCGAATCCTACCCCTCAAAAAGAAGAGAGTGATCAAGGATCAACAAATGGTGAAGAGTTCCACCAAACCTTTAAAAAGAAGTTAAGGATCAAGGGCTGTTTGTTCAAAGACTTTAAAAATTTTGGGCCGAAGGAGTTTTATGGCAACAAGGGTGCCATAGCCGCCATAAGATGGCTCGAAGAAATGGAGTCAATTTTTTTAATAAGAAAATGTACTGAGGAGGAAAAGATTCAGTACACGGCACAGATGTTTGAAGGGGAAGCTTTAGAATGGTGGAACACTCTGTTGATAGCAAGAGGAAGAAAAATCATGTATCAGTTGATGTGGGAAGAGTTTAAAGATCTGGTTTTGCAGAAGTTTTGTCCGATGCATGAGACCGACTTAATCCAAACCAAGTTCCTCAATCACAAGGTAGTCGGGACTAATTTGAGAGACTACAATACCAAGTTCCAAGAGTATTGTAGACTTGTGCCCCAGTTGGTAACACCCGAATCGAGCAAGGTAGCCCGCTACATATGGGGTTTACCAAGAGAGATACCAGACATGGTAAGGTTACATTTTCCGCAGATAGCCGAATCTGCCATGGAGCTAGCTGGTTATTTGATGAATGGTCTGATCCGCAACAAAGAAGAGGACAAAAAGGAATATTCAACGACTGACAAGAAAGGAAAGGGAAATAATTGTTTCAAGGGAAAAGATGTGGATAGGAGGAGGGTTTCAATTCCAACTCTTCGTTGTGCAAGATTTGTAAGAGGCATCATCTGGTTGATGCCGGTTCGTAGTGTCTTCATCTGCCATCTGTGATACATGCAAAAAGCCAGGACATGCCACTGCTCATTGTTGGAAGAACAAGATGACTTGCTTCAATTGCAAGGAGATGGGACATCTTAGCTTTGAATGTCCTAAAAAGAATGTTGTTGGGAGTGGAGGTGCTGGAGGGAGCGGCACCAAGAACGAAGGAAAGAAAGGGAATGCTCGAGTCTTTGTATATGACACCCAGAAGGCCGCCAACATACCGGAAACCATCGCTGGTACGTTCTTAGTTAATAACCTTTATGCGAGAGTTTTATTTGATTCTGGTGCAAATCAAAGTTTTATAGATAATAGGTTTTGTAGTCTATTAAACGAACCTTTAAGAAAATTGAATAAAACTATAAACGTTGAGATGGCCAGTGGTGAGATAGTCAAAATCTCCGAAACCTTAGAAAATGGAAAGATCTTGTTGGCAGCCTACGTCATCCCTGTACAATTACTGCCTATGACCTTAGCAGGCTTTGATATAGTTCTAGGTATGGACTGGTTATCCGATAACCATGCCCGTATCATTTGCAATAAGAAAACCATAGAACTCCAAGCCCCTGACAAGCGAACAATTCAAATCGCGGGCGACAAAGACGCTGGTCATGTTAGCAAAATTTCCATGATAAAAGCTAACAAATGCTTAAAACAAGGATGTTTAGCGTTTATAGCTTATGTGACGGAAGAATCAAAACCGAAGGAAATCAAAGACGTACCTATAGTATCCGAATTTTCCAACGGCTTTCCAGATGAACTTCCAGGAATCCCACCCAATCAAGAAGTCGAATTCAGAATAGACTTAATGCCCGGAACAACTCCAATAGCCAAATCCCCCTATCTTTTGTCCCCCGACGAAAATGAAGGAGTTGAAGAAACTGCTGGATGAGTTGTGAGAGAAAGGGTTTATTCGTCCAAGCTCATCACCTTGGGGAGTGCCGATATTATTCGTCAAGAAGAAAGATGGTTCCATGAGAATGTGTATCGATTACAGAGCCTTGAACAAAGTAACTATTAAGAATAGATATCCGCGACCTAGAATTGACGACCTATTCGATCAATTGCAAGGAGCGAGTTTCTTTTCAAAAATAGATTTATGTTCTGGATACCATCAGTTGAAAGTTCAAGAAGAAGATATTCCGAAAACGGCGTTTCATACAAGATATGGACATTATGAGTTCACCGTAATGCCATTTGGACTCACTAATGCCCCGGCCGCTTTTATGGACTTGATGAACAGAGTTTGTAAGCCTTATTTAGATAAATTTGTAATCGTATTCATCGACGATATACTTATTTACTCTAAATCGGAAAGAAGATCATAAGGTCCATATTAGGATCTTACTTGAGATACTCTGAAACGAGAAGTTGTACGCTAAATTTTCCAAGTGCGAGTTTTGGCTGCATGAAGTACAATTTCTTGGCCACGTTATCAATGCAAATGGAATTCAAGTGGACTCCACAAAGATTGAAGCAATAGCTAAATGGGAGATTCCTAGATCGCCAACTGAGGTTCGAAGCTTCCTAGGTTTGGCTGGATATTATAGAAGATTCATTGAGAACTTCTCCCGTATAGCAGTTCCCTTAACTTCATTAACTCAAAAGAACGTTAAGTATGAATGGGGAACCAAGCAACAAGAAGCATTTGACTTACTTAAACAAAAGCTTACAAATGCACCTATACTGGCTTTGCCAGAAGGTACAAAGGATTTCGTTGTATTTAGTGACGCATCTCAATCAGGTTTGGGATGGGTACTAATGCAAAGAAAGAAAGTAATAGCTTATGCTTCTCGTCAATTGAAAGTACACGAAAAGAATAATACAACTCACGATCTAGTGTTAGGCGCCATAATTTTTGCCTTAAAGTTATGGAGGCACTATCTCTATGGAGTCAAATTTATCGTGTACATTGATCATAAGAGTTTAAAACACATTTTTGATCAGAAGGAACTTAACATGCGTCAAAGAAGATGGATGGAAACTTTAAACGATTACAACTGTGAAATCATCTATAATGAAGGAAAAGCAAATGTGGTAGCTGACGCATTGAGCCGTAAGGAGCGTGAGAGACCCAAAAGAGTTCGGGCCTTGAGGTTAGAGCTACAGATAGATTTAATCGAACAAATCAAGAAAGCACAGAAGCAAGCAATTGAAGAAAATCATGTCTTCGAAGAAAAGCGTAACGGCACCATTGATTCTTTAGTAAAAGGAGAGGATGACATACTCAGACTTGGGAATAGAATCTGGGTACCAATTGTTGGTGATTTATGTGAAAAGATCATGAATGAAGCGCATAAATCAAAAATACATGATGCATCCCGGTAGTGATAAAATGTATCAAAATCTTAAGCCGAACTACTGGTGGAATGGGATGAAGAGAGATATTGCTTTGTATGTGGCTAAATGTTTAACCTGTTTACAAGTCAAGGCAGAGCATCAAAAGCCGTCAGGTTTGCTTCAACAACTTGAACTCCTTGTATGGAAATGGGAGATGATAACAATGGATTTCGTTACGAAACTCCCTAAAACTACCCGGCAGCACAATGCTATTTGGGTCATCATTGATAGATTAACTAAATCCGCTCATTTCTTACCTATCAATGAATCTTATTCTATGGATAGATTGGCCCGAATTTATGAGAACAACATCGTAGCATTGCATGGTGTGCCATTATCTATCATATCTGATCGAGACAGTAGATTTACGTCTCATTTCTGGAATAGTTTCCAAAAAGCGTTAGGAACTCACTTGAATCTTAGCACCGCTTATCATCCTCAAACAGATGGGCAGAGGAAAGAAAAATTCAAACGCTTGAAGACATGCTCCGAGCTTGCGTGATTGATTTAGGCGGATGTTGGGATGATCACCTTCCTCTGATGGAATTCTCGTATAACAATAGTTATCACATAAGTATTCAAGCTGCACCGTTTGAAGCTTTGTATGAGCGGAAATGTAGAACGCCTGTATGTTGGTCCGAAACAAGAGATAATCAAATATCTGGACCCAAGATCGTACAAGAAACGACGGATAAAGTGTTACAAATCCGTGAACGACTTAAGACGACAAGAGACCGACAAAAGAGCTATGCAGACGTTCGCCGTAAGCCGTTGGAATTTCAGGTAGGCGATAAGGTTTTATTAAAAGTATCACCATGGAAAGGAGTTGTACGGTTCGATAAGAAAGGAAAGTTAAGTCCTCGTTTCGTGGGACCATTTGAAGTACTAGAACAAATCGGTACTCTTGCTTATCGCTTACGATTTCCAGAAGAGATGAAAGGAATACATGATGTATTTCACGTCTCTAACTTACGTAAATGTCTGGCTGACAAAACTTTAGCCATGCCCTTAAAGGATGTCAAGGTCAACGAAAATCTAATATTTTTAGAACAACCCCTACAAGTTGAAGATTTCCAAGTCAAGCAACTTAAACGTCGATGGCTAAAATTAGTCAAGATACGATGAAACTCTCGAAGAGGACCCGAGTTTACTTGGGAGCTACAATCAGAATTGAGAAGAAAATACCCGCATCTGTTCTAAGCAAATCTCGAGGACGAGATTCATTCTAAGGTGGGGAGGATGTAACATCACGAAAAAAAAATTTTGGTCCAAATTTGACAAACTAATAAAACTTATGGACTAAAAATGTTCATGGTAAAAGAAAAAGAAAAATAAGCCAAAGAATGGAAATAACTTATGTTAAGGGAGTGAAGTAAGGAGACTTCATCCCACAAGGAAAGTGGTAAAGAAAATAAAGCATAAGGAGTGAACTTTCCATGATAATGTTCTTAAGTGGCTAACCACTCTCTCTAGTCCAAGCGGAAGGTGCGAAGCACCCGACGCGCACGGGCACGGGATCGGGCTCGGGTGAAGGGCGATGGGCGCAATGTGGCGCTTTGATGGCGCACTTCTCACGCTCGCATCGCCGCGAGCCGCTTAAGAGCCCGCCTTTGTATTTTTGGATGAGACGAAATCAAAATATGGCAAGTTACCGAAAGACCAGGGACCAAAAATGAACAGATTCGAAGTTTTGCATCTTCGCGATACGCGAAGAATCCAAGTTGCATCTTCACGATACGCGAAGTTGCAGGACACATCACGGGACACGTGTCACCACGCGGTGACACGTGGCAGGCCGTAGTGACTGATGTGCTAAAAGTAGTTTAATAAAAACACGCTAATCTAGACACTAAGTAATAAATTCTAGACTCTTAACTTAACTAAAACTACTAACCGGCAAGTGAACCGGTTGACTCTAGTACAGCTAAGTAAGTCCGGATATCGAACCCACGGGACTCTTTAAATTACGTAAACTAGCTAAATTAGACTCAACTGCATACACGACTATTTATTTATATTATTGGAGGATTTTACTAAACACTAAGATTAAACTAATATTAAAACTAATCAATAACACTAAAAAACGACTTCAAACCTAAACTTAATTCAAATGATGACAAACAACCACCTAGGCTAGAATCTCCTAAGTTTCAGTTATCAATTAACCGGGAAAATATTTAGTTATGGAACTCGGATCGTAAAATAGACGCTTAAGAGAAAACCCGAACAGGACCCCTGACCCTTCTCAAGAAGACACCTATGGGTTTCTAATAAGTTTTAACACTCACCAGTATTAAAAATCAAATTTCCTTACGGTCACCTAATTAATTACAAACTAGTTCCTTTATACGAAATCCTACATTACAGCGCAGAAATCAATGGCAGTCTAATATATTCAATTGACTCGATAGACAAAGTTAGTCTATCAAACTAGACGGACTCCTTACGTAGAACAAAATCTAGCAATCCTGATCAACAAAGACCTACCAATAACCTAACACCTTACATCTATTTAGGTTAGCAGCACACTTAGGTTTATTCGATTAAATAATATTATTACTATGATCTTATTCGAAGTCAATCATAAAATAGTCAAAGACACAAAGTAAATGACCTAATAGTAACCTATCTTAATGACAAACAATAATCAAGGCAACTATGGAATATAAAACTTAATTAAACAACCTCAAGTACACATACGCATCAACTCAATATAATTAAACCTTGTACTAGTTCATAAAACCATAACAATAAATAAAACCCAAGGCAAGATCAAACGTCAACAAAAGTTCATCATAAGCCTAGTCGGTCTAAGGGTTTAACCAACAACCATACTCAAGACCAAAAGAAAATAAATAGGCTCAACACCTAGGTTCATTATAAAAGTAATAAAATTAAAAATAAGAGAACAGTATTTAAAGGAGTTGGTGTGAACCCAAGCGCCCTTAAAATATTTGACTCGCGGCAGCAATTGCTCTCAATAAAAAAACTTTGGCTACTTTGGTCTTCTATTCAGCTCTCTCCTCTCAAGCCCCCTGTCACCGGTTGCCTTTCTTCCAATTAATATATTCTTCCAATGGCGGCTTCTAAAGACCCGTGACCCCCTGTGCACTCCACCGAAAAAAATATTTTCATATAAATATGTTTCTTTTTGTGTTGTAGGTTTCTTTAAGAAAAGTAATAATGATAATAAGATTAGAAAATCTTTTGCTAACTTATCTAGACAAAACTTTCTTTTTTCCTTTTCTTTTTCAACCACGTAAATCTTTTTTTTTTCTTTTTATTAATTTTTCAATTTAATTGTTAATGCATTATAATAATAATTAGTAATATATGGCATATGCTTGACCCTTCATTTGTCGGTCTCAACTTTAGTAAAAGTGTTCCATTTTAACTCATTGTCTCCATAAACCTTAAAAACCCACATATAAACTCATTAAGAATATTATTCAATAAAACCTGGCTCAAAAGTCTTAAAAGTTTTAAAAATATTTATGTAATAATATATATATATATTTTAGACCACATCAGTGACACGTGGCAAGCCTACGCGGCGACTCATCGAAGCTAGTGCATCTTCGCTATACGCGAAGCAGCTTCGCGATACGCGAAGATGCAGAATTTTCGCTATAAATAGGGTAGCCATGGGGAGGTTTCTCATCCATCCCACACACTCCAAAACACACACATTACCTCGATAAACGTGCCACCACCCCGATATGTCAATATCCCGACAAGTTTTGTCTCAAAATGCGTACCGTAACTCTACCTAAATACTCCCTCGACTTTCCTCCAAGTAGAAGTGCGGTCCAAGTAAAACATAGGCATTTCGTATAATAAGCCATTCAAGGTAGGGGTTCTGTCCGATTATTATATTATAAATGGCTTAGACCCTAGTCAGGGATATGGCCCATACCTTGAATATATAATAAAGTGAGAAAATGGATATTTTATAAAGTTGAGATTATAAATGAAATAATATTTCCTTATTATATATAAAGATTTCTTATAATAAGAGAAAATTGAAATGTACATTTCTTCATGAAGAAGAAACAAAGTTTATAAATGACTAACAAAGGGAAGGACTAGAGGTCCTTATATTTTATAAAGAGATAAATGTCAAGGTAAAGGTTATGCAATCGGACTAAAGGTCTGACTCGTACTATAGGTCCGAGGTAACAAGACAAATTGGTGAGAAACACCAACCAAGAAGAAAGGTGAATACGTCCAACTTTTTATAAAACAAGTCTTGAATGTTTGCATGGGATTGTATATCCCTAAAACTTTATAAACAAAAGTAATGCTGGCCCTCAGACTATTGTATACGTTTGTTTGGATCCTTACATATGTGGGTAGACGGTGGGCGCACCGCACCACACTTGCTAATGCATCCGCCACGTTGGGCCGGACCTAAGTAATGTCCGAGAGGGGATTATATCGTGTATATTGGTAGTTGCTAAGTCCTCGATGCTACGGTATCGCTGATAGGTTTCAAGTATAACTGGATGTTTATAATAGTAAATTTAACTTGGTTGTTTCCTAAGCCACGATGGGCCGGGTCAAAAGATACCCGAGGGGATAACTAAGTACTTAAATGTTTTGTGTCAACGTATTCACCAGCATGTGTTGCTGACGTATTTTTATAACTGTTTTACAGGTAATGGAGAATAGGTGTTTGGAGATGAGGGATAGCCGTTAGACGATCTGATGGCTCAATGGATGTTTTATTATTAAAATAATGTAAATCGTGGTTTTATTTTCCAAACACTTTTGTATAAATCAAATGGGTGTTTTAAAATCCTGTCATATGAATATAATAATGTTTTATTAAATCTTCCGCTTTACAACCTTAAACTCTGATATATTTACAAAACAGGTACCAACTTACGAGTCACACGCCCAGGCCCTAAGCCGGGGTGTGACATGTATATAATTTCGGCCAAGACAAATAAAACAACATAATGTAAATGAATGTAAAACATGTCTACTTGTTCCTATTATGTGCAAGTTTGAGTTCCTCCGTTACCATTTTTTTTATAAACTTTTTTTTACAACATGGCTAGCTATATACATAAAAAGCCCTAATTTGAATCCCAAAAACCTTGTACTCATGTTTATCCCAAAATACACACTTAATAAATAGCTCAATGGGTGACTACAAGTACAAAAAAATCATACAAAATTGAAATTTGAAACCCTCTAGCTAAATATACCGAATAAAGTTGTTAGAAATCAAAATTTTGTAGAAATAAAGTTGTAAGAAATTCAAAGCGGCCACATAATAATGATTTTAGCTGTCCTACTACTTAGAAAAGATCTATATTTGTACAAATGGAGTTATTAAATTCATATCTTATTCGTTTTATGATTGTTGATTACTTATTTAATTATATGTGATTTCTCTTATGTGACCACCACACTTCAGTTCATTTAAATAATAAATTTACCATTACCACATTTAGATCATTATTTCTATTAAGAGCAACGTATTAGAGAGTATAAATTACAAGAGGTTGATTGAGGCCTTCGTTTCCAATAATGCTAGGAGAGGTGCATGATTCATTTTAGTATTTGAATTAAGATCATTTTGCTATAATACTTTTAGTTTGTTAATTGTTATCACAATTTTATAAATTATATATTAGTTATTGAGTTTATATTATAGCATACCATTTCTTAACTGGCCAAGGCCTTGGAATTTTTTGGGATTCTCGGGGCGGCGCTGGTAGTAACTATGCCCTATATCGTCCATTAGTGACGAGTAAGATCAATAGCAGTTGATTGATTGTAACTTGGCAGCCAATGGTAACACATTGTTAACTGTTATCGACAACTAGAATGTTAGCGCTAACTAATTTACCACTAGTGGAGTTTTAGGCTGACGAGTTTCCACTGATATGACTTTCTAGTTGCTGACGGTTTCAACTGTCAGCAGTCAACTGCCAACTGAAATATTGTGATGGTTCATCCCCATATACAAAAGTCCACAATCCAATTTCGGTACACAGTGTTTTAATAACAAATTCTGCATATTCATCTTTGTTATTCTCTGTGAATTATACGATTATACTTTTGTGAGTATCAACGTGACATTTCAGTCTGCAAGTAATCTATACACTATTTAGTATTTACAAATATATTCATACCTACGAATTTCTAAACCTCTTAAAACCTACAAGGCTCGTTTTTTACAACACAACATATAACATATAGAATCAAGAATCCTAAAGACAACACACCATATGATTAATAAGACATGAGCTCAATCGATCAAGATTAGCAGATCTCATAAGTGGACCAAGTTTAAAAGAATCTTGTTTGAAGGGGTTTAATAGTAGATGTTATACTGTACATAGTAATGACAATAACAGTTGTAAATTCAACTTCTCCGGTATACAAAAATATGCAATATCAATACCACAAACCATGACATGGAAATTGTGTTCCAACTCTTTTACCTGCTTCTTTTCATGAAAGATTCACCACAACCACGTTGTCCTTTTGAGTTGGGGCTGATACTCGGACCTGCTTAAGAGACATGATATCCTGATTTAGACATATATATGTGACGGCAGTTGGTCAATCTTGGTAGTTAGTAAGGTAAACTTAGAAATTAAAAATTAAGACATGTGCGCTGGTTGCATGGTCTATAGGGATAAGATTTTTTCCCCGAATAGCCGTACCAGTATTTGTATCGGTACTCGTACATATTTATTGGATACGGGCACCCAAATTTACTGATTTTAGGTATAAGTACGGGTATTACGGGTACAGCCCGTTTAAATTATGTAGGGGCTTTTATCAGGTTTCTAACACTCATGACTTATATTGTGTATTCATATATTTTTATTTCATGTATGTCTAATTATTTATATCATTAAATAGCATGTATTAACTTTCTTTCTTGTTTCTATAGAAACTGAGGAAGCAATAAACAAAGAAAAAGGAAAGAGGAAATGGAAAAATGACTAGCGAAGATTAAACGAATGTTAACTTTCTTTGCATAAGTTAATTTTTTTTTAAACATTTCGATAAAAGAATTTTTGGGAGACTTTATATATTTTGGAATTCATTACTTGATTATGGATGGATTTTATATTATGGTTTATTTCATTTTTAGTTTTAGTATTATGCTTTGGTTTTGTTATTACGATTTTTTTCTAAAATAGTATGTTTAATATAAAAAAATGGTTTTTAGGTATCTACAATGAAGCAAATGGTATTTAGGTATCCAGCCATTTGAGATGTCTGGATTGGATTCCGCTCTCCTAGTAGCAATCTATGTAACAACAGCATATGGTGACTGGATCAGCCATCTGAGATGGCTAGATCCACCTTTTTTCCCTTTGTTACGTGGCATCACAAGATGAGATCAACCTTTGAGATAGCTAGTTTAAACTTACGTTCCAATCATAGATTACTTATTTTGGCTAAAAACACAGACTGTTGTTCCGAGATCAACCCGCCAATTACTACTTTTAATCTATTTGCAAGTACCTTAGAGATCAA
The DNA here is from genome assembly GCF_021521415.1 of Bidens hawaiensis. Classification (NCBI taxonomy): domain Eukaryota; kingdom Viridiplantae; phylum Streptophyta; class Magnoliopsida; order Asterales; family Asteraceae; genus Bidens; species Bidens hawaiensis. Next base: position 142,406 of record NW_027491069.1, on the reverse strand, counting down.
CCCATCCATTACTACTTTACTACACTTCCCATTGTTATAAAAGTGTCTGAATATTATTTCAACAATGCCCTCTTTCAGACATCCCCAAAACCTTTTCAAAAATAATAATAACCTATCATATAACATTAATTAATTTAACCAATTCATTAAAAACCAATGATGGTACTTAAACAAAGCAACAAACCATACGTCTAAATACACGCATAATAATTAATATAGACTAAATTACCTAAATCTAAACCTAATCCACACCACATCTGTTGTGATTCTTGAACAAGGAAAAGTGTTCCCGCAAGAGGAATTCGGCAACTGTATCGCGTGTGGCGGTGCTGACCAAACTGAAGCTCGATTTTCCCTTGGTCGACGTACCATTCGTAGTTGGCACTAAGTAAGAGATAGAACAAATCATTCCATGTCAACTTGTCCTTAATCACCAAAATTTTCTAGAGCGGGAGATGGACTGCATGATGGGGAATCACCACCCGGGTTGTGTTCGAGGTTGAAACAACAGTCCGTGCAAATCATGTTGCCATCTACAAAAATAGTACACCAGTTACTTGCTATGAATGGAAATGTAACTTCAAATCATCTCAAATAGTTGGTCTCAACTTGTGTTGGCACATGGCAAATGGAATAAAATTGGATCTAGTGATCTCAGATGGCTGATTCAGTCACCATCTACTTACACGCTATTGCTTAAGTGGATTGCCACTAGGAGAGAGGATGTCACAGCCCCCGTCCCCTATACCCCAGGAGGGGAGCCGCGAACATTGAGTGGTGGTATCGGTGTTTATTAAAATAATTTGCAACGGAATATTTCATCAGGACTGTAGTTAGGAAAAATGACCAGAGTTATAAAAACACCATGATTCTTATTTCATAAACTGGGATTAAAACCCATTTTTACACAAACATATGTTTTATAGGGATAAACCCTAGTTTACAAAACATGTTTCTTTATTCTGGTGACAAGCCACTTATTTAAGCTGGAAGCTTGTAGGCATCATTCCTTTGTCTCTAACAAGTCACCTGAAACATGTTTAAAAATATTTGATCAGCAGGAAATACTGGTGAGTACATTCATTTGTAAATGACACATTTTACAGTTACCGCATTAAGATGTTTTTACATCTGCCTGCTTACAAATTACCGAAAGGTACTTGTCACTCGATCGTATCTACGACTGTGGTCATATTACTTATTGGCTAACACTTGTCCAATAAGTAACGTGCAATAGCCCAATAGGCCAGCCTTATATACAAAACCCCACAATACCAGTAGCAACCATCCCATAAGTCTATAGAGACTTAATCACTGTAATGTACTTAAAACCCTTCGAAAATATATTTGAAAACATTTGGACTATCTGTCATGAGTTTAATGGGTTTAGATAGGGTTGTAAACGAACCGAACGAACACGAACAATGCATTGTTCATGTTCGTTCGTTAAGGAAATAATGTGTTCACAAACGGTTCACGAACACTTACCGAACGAGATTTTATGTTTGTGTTCGTTCATTAAGGAAATTACTGTATTCACGAATGGTTCACGAACACAAATAAAATCGACAGGACCTAGAGATTAATACTGGTGTATTCATCAATGTGAATAGTGAAAGCATGTAAAGGAATCGAATGAACATGAATAAGGGCATGCTCGTGCTCGTTCATTTAACTTTAAAAGAACATGGACACTTAATCGAATAAATATTTATGGTCATGCTTGTTTATTTAAAAATGGATATTTGTGTTCATTTATGTTCGTTTCTTTAAATCTAAACGAATATATATGAACAAATGTATTTGAATATAAACAAACATACACGGACTTAAATGAACACAAATTAACAAATATAAATCCTTTAACCAGATGACCTATCTAGATAATATTTAAGAAATACAAGAGGGAAAAAGTGCGCCATCAAAGCGCCACATTGCGCCCATCGCACTTCGCCCGAGCCCGTGCCCGTGCGCGTCGAGTGCACCTTCCGCTAGGACTACTTGGTGTGATTTGGCAAATAAGAATATTATCATGTGAGCTCTCTTCCTTATAAAGAGCTTACAAGTTTTATAATCTAGCGATGTAGGACAAGAATTAGAAATATCATTTATACCATGAGGTAAGCCTTCCATTTTCTTTCCTCTACCAATATGAGATGAAATTTTTACTTCCTTTACTTTCTATATTTTTCCTTTTATTTTTTCACTTCATCTTTTGATTATTTTATTTCTTTTTGATTTTTTTTATGGTTTGTTATAGAGGAATCTTCCAGCCATCTCATAAGGCTGGATACCTAATTACCATTTGCTTCACTGTCAGATACCTAAAAACCATTTTTTATATTAAACCTACTATTAAAAGAAAAAAAATCGTGTTATTACTGTTTTGGTTGTGGTACTATAGATAATTGTTACGATACTAATACCAAGTTTAGTGGAGATTTTTTTCAAAAAAAGAACAAAGTGATGCCAAAGCGAGTACCGTACCCGCACCATAAAATTGGTTAAGGGTATAGATACCCAGATTTACTGATTTTAGGTACGGATACTTTCGGGTACATATACGGGTCCGATGCCGATGCCGATCTCATCCCTAAATTGGTCAATATGCTGCGAGGATCCATCGACATGGTTCGTCAATTGTTGCAAGGATAGGGTGTGCGGTCTTGTGTAATTTTTGTTAAATTCAATGAGATCAGTCATCATTCAATGAATTTAAGCTCCGTATCTGTTGTCTGATTTCCTATTAAGCAGTTCTTGGTCCTATTTGATATATTAATTCGGATAGACAAGATTACCTTATTCTGTCATTATCTTTAGGCCCCAAGATAATCAAAACTTTGAGATGTAGGCAAGGAGTTGTTGCAATCAAACAGAACTTTGATGGTATCTTCCCAACTCTCTGGTACAAAGTGGGTGGAAGCATGGATGACCCAAGTTTATAGAAGGGTTTTTAATTAAAAATAAAATGTAAAATGATAAAAGTATAGAAAAACAGAATGCAGTAATGAGTAACCATTTATACTGCTTCAATCATTTAAGTTTGCTAATAAAGCAACCATGGAAAAATGATGGATAGCTAAGAACTACAACATACTAAGTGGTTAAGCAATATCTTTAAAGAAAACATAACTTACCAAAAATCATTACAAGAACATGATCCATCAACAAAGTGATGAAACCTGCTGTTATCTCTTAAAATAATCTTTCTCCCCTCGACTTTGGAGATCAACTTGATTGCAGAATGGCAATCAACACAAACCCTAATATTTTTCTTAACAATAATCGGTTTCCCAACAGGCAAACGTATAAGCGCATATGCTATAGCCATCCTCTCACTATGCCTATGAAGAATCTTCACCTTCATATCATCATCCAAATCAAGCGGGACCGACTTGATATCAGGAACATATCCGTTTTCAATTATCTTTCCCAACAATTCATCAAGTTTCAAGTCGATTTCTTTCTTATGTGGATGGCACGAATCTTCAGCTCCAAAAACATGAACTTTATTATCAACATCAACCCAACTATAACCAGGTAATTTCTTCACATTTTCATCTTTCATCATCTTTCTAACACTCCTTACATCTTCCCATTGTTGTTCTTTTGCATAAATATTGGAGAGTAACACGTGGGCCCCACTGTTTTCCGGGTCAACTTTTGCTAGACTTTCAGCTGCAAGCTTTCCCCTATCTTTATCACCATGCTTTCTACAAGCCACAAGAAACGAACACCAAGCATACGCGTTCGGCTCAAAGGGCATTTTGGTAATAAAGATTTCAGCTTCTTCAAGCCTACCCGCTCAGCCCAATAAGTCGATAACGCACGAATAATGTTCTGATCTCGGTTTTATACCATAACGTTTTCCATCGAATTGAAGTAACTTAAACCTTCTGTTACCAACCCTGAATGACTGCACGCGTTTAAAAGATTAATAAACGTTACCGCGTTTGGTTTCAAGTTTTGAATCACCATCTTATTGAACACGTCTATTGCTTCGTTACCTAGACCATGATGAGCAAAGACACCGATTAACGAATTCCACAAATACTCGTTTGCCTTATGAATCGTTTTGAATGCTTGAATTGAATGATCAAGCAAACCACATTTCCCGTACATATCAACAATGGTGGATGAAACAAAAGGGTCTTGACCAAGTTTCTGTTTTAACACCATGGCATGAAATTGAGATCCTTGTTCAAGTAAAGCTTGATTAGCACACGCCTTGATTAAGCTAGAAAATGTGAACTCATTAGGTTCAATTCTTTGTCTTTTCAACTTGTCAAAAACAGTCAACGCCTTCTCGATTTGATCAGATTCAACGTACCCGTCAATCAAAGAGGTATAAGAAATGATATTTCGGCATCTAGAGTCCATTTCAATCAATCTTGAACCGCTATCCGTGTCTCCTGATTTACAGTACATGTCTGTCAGTGCATTGCTTACAGAAACATGTGGTTCAAAGCCTAATTTGATCACAAACGTATGAAGACATCTTCCAATGTTATATGCTTTAAAAGATCCACAAGCAGAAAGTGCACTGCAAAGTAGATATTGGTCAATTATAACATCTTCATTAAGCATGTTTCTAAAGCCACCAATGCTTCTTCATAATATCCATTTTTTGCATACCCGTCAATCATCGAATTCCATGAAACTTCATCCTTGGATGGCATCACTTCAAACACCATACAAGCCTCAACCATTAACCCGCACTTCGAATACATATCCGCTAAGTTACTACCAACAAACAGTTCATAGCTAAACCCAAATTTAAGAGCAAAACAATGAATCTGCTTCCCAATTTCAACTGATTTAAGAGCCGAACACGCTTGAATCACACTGGAAAATGCAAACTGATTCGGGCTTTCACCGGAAACCCGCATCAGGCAAAATTTGGTAATCGCTTTCGAGAACTCTGAATTCTGAGAAAACGAAGAAATCATAGCAGTCCAAGAAACCAAGTTTCGTTGAGGCATTTCATCGAACACCTTGTGGGCATATCCAATTTGGTCACATCTTGCATACATAGACAAAAGGTGGTTTGTGAGATAAGTGGATGGTGGGTACCCAGAGGTGATGAGCTGCCCATGAAGCTGTTTCCCTTTGGATAAGTGTTTCGATTGGGCGTAGGTTTGGAATATGTGTGCCAAGGTGTTTGAGTCTTTGTGCAGGTGTTTGGTTAACGTTCGAAATGTCATAAGTCATAACAAATGTTTACAAAACATCATGGAGATCAAAGTGAATGCGCCGTCGTTTTATAGTGAAAAATTAGAAAAGGAACGAAGTGGTTGGACTGTGGCTACGGTGCTGCATTGAACCGTTCAGTAGCTGGTTATTCTTGAATCTTGATGAGGGTTAAAGTGTTTTATATTTTACAGAGTAAAAACGTTTCTATTTTTATAATGTGTTATAACACTTCATTGATAACGTGTCAAAACGGGTAATGCTTGTTGGATGGCTAAGAGGCCAAAACGGTTATTCTTGGTGTGGGATAAAACTGGTTAGTTTTTATAAGGGTAAAGGCATTTACATCTCTGGCGCAAGTATGAACGGGTCATTTTCTAACGTGGGTTTAAATGGGTTGTTTGTTTATTTACTTTTATTTTTATTTTTCGGATTCAAACAAGTTATTTTTTTTATAACGGGCTAAAAGGTTTTCATGCATGTAAAAACAATTTTCTCTTTAACGTAAAAACGGGTCTAACTGGATAATATTTTTATTTTTCTTGTAACATTTCTCTTTTTATTTTTCAATTTTTATTCAAGGGTCAAAACTATTCTTGATACGGGATAAACAAGTATGTTGTGTGTTACTATGCTAAATAATTCTCTATTATAATAAGAAAAGGTATGTGCTTATTAGGATTTCTCTACAACTAGTGTGATTTATTTATTTATTTATTTATATTTTAAGTTATGTTTTTAATTTCAATAAGATTTTTTGAATTGAGTATTCTAATCGATTGAATATCTTTCACGAAACACGAATTTAATGAGAACAAATACAAGAAGAAAGAAATACCAACATCTTACATATTCAATAACGAATCTGTGATTAATCTCTATTCTAAATCTCCACCAATTTGATGAGATTATAAAGAATTGTAACACAGAACAAGACGTACAAATCAAAACGATTAAGAGAAAACAAGACTACCATTATCAACTTGACAACAGTACACAAAATACAATAAAAAAATAGAGCTAATCCAGATCTTAGGCCTGTAAATGAACCGAACGTTCGGTGAACTATTCGTGAACCGTTCGGCGAGAAATTCGTTTATATTCGTTTATTTAATAAACGAACGAACATGAACAAAAAATTTGTGTTCGTTTAATTAAACGAACGAACATGAACACATGTTCCGTTCGTTCATTTATGTTCATGAACGTTCGTTTATGTTCGTTTATATTTGTTTATTTATGTTCATTTATGTATTAATAGAAAATAATTAAATATTATCTAGATGGATCATCTGTTTAAAAGTTTTATATTTGTAAATTTGTGTTCATTTAAGTTTTTTCATTTAAGTTTGTTTATGTTTATTTGCATTTGTTCATGTATGCTCGTTTATCTTTGTTCAGTTATGTTTGTTTAGATTTTAAACAAACTAACACAAATGTCCCTTTTTAAATAAACGAACATGAACATAAATATTTGTTCGATTAAGTGTCCGTGTTCTTTTAAAGTTAAATGAACGAACACGAACATTCCATTGTTCGTGTTTATTCGATTCATTTACAGGCTTTCATTATTCACATTGATGAATACATCGGTCTCAATCTCTAGGCTCTGTCGATTTTATTTGTGTTCGTGAACCGTTCGTGAACACATTAATTTCCTTAATGAACGAACATAAACATAAAATCTCGTTCGATAAGTGTTCGTGAACCGTTCGTGAATACATTACTTTCTTAACGAACGAACATGAACAAGGTCTTGTTCGTGTTCGTTTGGTTCGTTTACAACCCTACCAGATCTTATTAAAGAAGAAGAAGAAGAAGAAGAAGACATGAACAAATGAGATAAAAGACTCACACTCAAACACGCTTCTTCTCCTCTTTTAACTTGTGCCCTTTAAAACTAAGCCAACACGAATCTAATACAATAGTCAAAACTTAATAAAGCCAGTCAACAAATTAGATCGAGCATCCCAACATGAAAAGACAAGCAATTCCTAAAGTTACAAACATTTATAATTTTTTTTTTGAAAAACAAGCATCATTCATCACAAACGACCTGCAAGTCCTCAAAACGAGGGCCGCAAGGAAAACCAAGTTACATCAACCCAAAAGGATATTTACTCAAATCGTTCCATTCTATATATTTAAATATAGACCTATTTCGAATCCAAAAATACGAACAATATTTAATCTTGGACACCACCTTGAAAGCTTTTGCCTCTTTATCCTGAAAAATCTTCTCATTTCTTGCATTTCACATACTCCAAAGGTCGTAACCACTATACAATGAGCCACCCTTTTGTCGAGTTTCGTCTTCTTTAAACCTTTCGCTAACCCAAGAATATCCCGAACTTCAAACACAAAAATAGGATCAAACGGCACCACAGAGCAACCCTATCCCATATCTCAGCTGCAAAAATACAACCTGTGAAAATATGATTAGCGGATTCCTGATGCGAATCACAAAACGGACAATTGTCCTCGCTAAGACCCATCCCTCGCTTATTTAAAGCAATTTTAGTAGGAATCCTGTCCTGCTCTGCTCGCCACGCCAACACATTACACTTGATCGGCATCCACCCATCCCATTTAAACTTAAAAAAGGGTTCATATTGTCGGCTATCAATAATAAGTTTTTTTGCAGTAGAAACCGAGAACATGCCATCTTCAGATCCAGCCCAAATCCATTTATCACATCCAGCGGCCCATTCGTACTCATATATATTGGACAGAAGCCTAAATAACTCATTTATCTCTACCGATGATCTGGGATCCTGCCGCCAAGCTCATCTCATGACCCGATCATTATTTTGGAGACTCACTCTATCTGTCACGCTGCACCATTTTTGAGATTCCAATCTAAAAATATTAGGATACATACACCGTAAAGGAAATTCAGAGAGCCATGAGTCACACCAAAATCTAATGTTTACACCATCCCCATCGACGCCACGCAAGAAACTATTAAGTTTTTTACCATTACTAACCGAACGGTCCCCAATCTTCACTATCTCTCGCCAACATCCATGAGCCGCCGACCTTAGCGGTAAGAAGGACCAACTTCGAGTTTCACCATGACATGCCGTAACGAATTCCTTCCATAAACAATTCCCATCCTTTTTGAATCGCCAACTCCATTTAAGTAGAAGAGATTCATTAATATCTTTTAATCGACTTAAACCCAACCCACCAAATTTCCTCGGCCTCGCCACTCTCTCCCAAGCAACCCAATTGATCTTTTTTTCTTCACTAGATCCTCCCCATAAAAACGTCTCATAATACCTTCTAACATTTATAATTAGACACCCATACGCTTGATGCTTGATATTAAATTTCGACAATATCAAACATTATTCCTTTTATGCGAATATCTACTCATTGTAAATTTATTTTTTACAAATTTACTGTTTTATCTTGTGAATTAACTCTTAGTTCATATAACTTAATTGGGATTCAACATCTAAGCACACAAAAGGTCATTTGTGTTGACTATAAAAAAGAGAGATTTTCGTGGTTTCGCGATCAAATCATTATTTTCTTTTTACCTTTTTTTAGTTTTGGTTGAAACATGTACATTTTGTGTTATTGTTCTGAAACTCTTACAATTAAACATAGTGAAATCGGATATACCAAAAGGTAATGATATATAGACCTAAAACATTTTAGGTAAAGATAGACACAATTCATTAATTTATTGGTACATGGACTTAAACATGTTCTTGCTTCTCATAAGTCTATTATTATTGTTAGGCTCATCTTCAGTTAAATAGATGATTTAGGCCCATGTTAATCTAATATTCGTACTTATATATAACATGATAACATGGCGTAACAAATAAAGTATAAACCTTCAAAACCAAAGGATACGTTTGGTTTTTGGCGGTTTTGGCCAACCTGTGTGCACCCTTTGGTTCCCATGACAAACACATTAAGACACGTACACTTGCCAAATACCACACTTTGTAGATCGACGTGCATCAATTCACACCTTCTATTCCCACATAAATCTTCATGTTCTTCTCCACGAAAACAAATGCATCTTGAAGCAGCAAGCACAATTTCAATGGATGCCCACAAAAACCCTAATCTTGAAACCACCCACCACTGCCGTATCCATACTACACCATCAACATCTTCACAAGATTTCAAGAGAACCCATCAAGAGTTCTTCGCTAACAATCTAAACAAACCTTCTGACAACCATGCTGCCAGAGAAGGTGATCATCACAAGGCGGAGGAGAGTGGAAGAGAGAGGTTAAAGAGACACCGGGTGGAGATGTCGGGTCGGGTATGGATACCAGACACATGGGGGCAAGAGGATCTGCTGAAGAATTGGATAGACTGCACAGTTTTTGATTCGGCTTTAGCCAAAAGTAGCATAATGTCAGCCAGGGAAGCTTTGATTCAAGAAGCAGGAAGATCAACCCTGAGGATAGACAACAGTTGTTGTGCTTGTTCAAGTGGTTAATTAATTGATATGTAACGATATTTTAATTTTTATGTAGACCGGTAATTAATAATCAGAAAAGGTTTCAACAAAGTTGTTTCTTGTTTTGAAAGGACAAAGAAGATGATTATTGGTTAAAGTTTTTGGAGTGCGGTTACTTCTTTTTAATTGTTGTACGTGATTGTATACGTTTTATTATACTTTTATTTATTTTATTTATGGTCTATATAAAGTAATTATATATACATCATCATTCGATAAATACCTAAGTTTAATTATATCTAGATCCAGATACCTATACCTATACCTATACCCGTATAATCCAGTTGCATATATATCATTGTTTGACATGTGATAGATAAAGCGATTATTTAATCCTATTGTAGCAGCCTTAAAAGTCTCCGTGACTGGATTAAGACATCGGTTAAAACGGCCTATCTGTTGTGAACCTTCAGAGAAGGTACCTTATGTGGGAAAAGGTAGAAGCACGAAGCTACAAGGAGATGAGTGACGAAGCTAGTTGGGAGAAGGTGGAAACAAATACTTAGTTAAACTTGTATAACTTAGAAGATTACAATACTTGAAATTGAAATTGTCATGCATAGTAATGTTATGACTCCAAGATCAGCAAATGTAGTTTTTAAAAGATTGAGTTTTGCTATTCAAAAAGGGGATAGCGTTACAGCTTGTTGCCCGCTTGCCTTCTGTTTCGATGTAATTTAATTTTTAAAAAATTTTAATAAAATTTAGAAATAATCATTAGCTGGTTACAAAAAATTGAATGCAAACTAGCTAGGATTTAAAGGAAAGTAGATAGTGGAGGTAATTGGAAGATGTAAAGCATGCTTCTTCACCACTCGGTAACTTTGTAAATACTTAATGACCGAATCAAGCCAATTATTTATGTTCAAGTTGACCCACAGGGATCTGGTTTATGCTCTACGTTCTCTTTTTAAACTGGATCGTGGTCGAGCTTGACTACTCCCGGTTTGTTAATTTCTTATCTCAAGGTGACTTACGTACCCTTGGACACGATTTGGTAAGGATGTCCGTCCTTTGCCTTTACAAACTCACAAACTTTATTGTGATCAACCCGTTCTCTAGACATTCTCTAATGAAGTGAAACTTCATGTTGATATGAATTCACTTCTTCCGCATTGAGACCGATGCGCGTTAAGTAGCGTATTTTAAGACGCATTTGAAACATGTGATACTCAGAAAACCACAAAATGTGTCCAACCAACAAGCCTAAGTATGCGTATTATTTAAGGATTTGTCACTTGTGAGTATTTTAGTTGTTTGGATGGAAAGTTGCGGTTTTTAACAGACGGAGTGTTGTTTGTAGGGATACCATTTATAATATTAGAATCAAATATAATAATAAATGGAAAAACAATTACAATATGCAAGAACTTACAATAGGATTACCAATGTTGTAATGCGAAGAACAAGTAGAAGTAGAGGCTAAGGACCGTGTTTGGCATAATTACCTTAAAATAGATTCCGCATGTTCACAAAAATGCATACAAACTACAAAGTCTATCTACTTGTTTGGTTTATTTAACCTCTATCTAGTTACAAAAGTTTATGAAAGCTAGCTATTGTGTGTTTAAAGGAAACTATACAGTGGAGGTAGGAGGAAGAAAGGATAGCTATCCACTACTCCATATGTTTCATTCCCAATACTTAATGACTGAATCAAGCTTATTGATGTTTAGGTTGGCCCGCCCACATTTGGTTTAAACTTCACATTCCCATTTTAAACTGGAGGGTGCTCGAGCTTGACTACTCCTAGTTTCTTTCTCATTTCAAGGTGACTTACCTTGGTAATGCTTTGTGTAGGTCCCAACGCGGGTGGATCTAACAACGTGTCTTAGATCAACCAAACTTGATGCTAGCGGAATATCACACCAAGCACCTTGGTCTCGGATCTTGAGTGTTATTTTCGGATGGAGAGGTAAGAGTGAAAGAGAGAGAGAACAAGAGAAAGTAAGATAGAGTTTTTGGCAAAAGGTTCTTGTTTCTCATGGCATGCTTCCTATATATAGAGAAGCATGCATGAGAAGCATGTTTATATTCATCAATGCGAAATGGGCTTTTTACAATGGACTTTGGCCCAATACATACAAAATGACTAATATGCTCAAATACATAAACAAACCAATATAAAAGACTAAATAAACAAAATGGGACCTAACAATCTTCCTCTAGTCTTTAGTATTGGAACCCGTCGGTATCGTACACCAAGCATTCGTCCTCGGTCAGTGGAAGTTCAACAAGTCTCTTGATGAACTTGTTGAAAGCTTCAACTATCCGGTCGGTGTTCCGACGACCAAGATCCTCGACGGTTCCCAACGGTGAGTTGTAGAGCTTCAACACGTCCTCCATGTGCAATCCCATAGCTCGTGCTCGTCAAACACATGAATCTCATGCATGTTCTGGCAGTGGACGACGGCCCCACCTGTCTTGTTATCGAATTCCCAACCGATGAAGTCTCGGAGAGTGTTAGGAATATAGGGCTCACCATGATAAATGATGTGACAGTCCTTTGGTGCCCTATATCTCCACATGATTCGTGGCTCTCCGGTAGCTGGGTCGATTTCTTTCAGGTTCTTGAACTTCCGACCCTTATTCAGCTCAAAATCCTTGTAGCCGACCTTCGATTGATGATATAGATGAGTGGTGACCCAGCCTTCCAATGTATCATCATACTCACCTCGGCCCAGAGCTTTTCAAAGATAGTTGATGTCAAGTTCGGGCAACGACTTCAGCTCGTGATGGTTGAGGTAGATAAAGTCTCCGCTATACCTTCTGATAGCCCAGCAACTGTTCTCCCTGTTGTATTTGGCATATATAATCAGTGTGTCATCATGATATAGGTAGTTGAGGCAGCGGGTACTTGCATGACTTGACACTATGTGAGTTCTTCTTTTCTTCTTCGGTGTGGCTTGTGCCAAGTCGCCGGCTGGATCAATGACGGGGTTACTTGCAGGAGCCTCTGAAGCTTGAACTTGAACTGGAGGCGTGTCTGGATTAGGCGAGTAGTTGATGTAGTCGTCATCTTCAACTGCCTTCTCCGCTTGATGAATTTGAGCCAGTTCAATAGTTCTCCCAGCCTCAATAAAAGCATCCATCGTACCTGCAATGTTACTTGCAGGAAACAACTCATTATATACGTCTGCTATTCTGGAGTCGTCTTCCCTGACTTTGCTTGCAGAGTCATATGCAGCAGGGTCTTGAATGTGTTCCTGAGTATGTAAAGGTAATTGAGTGTTAACTCCACCTCTACCTCCCGCTGCACCTGCCCCTCCGTCTTTACCGTCGCCCCCATCGTTATTATCATCATCTTCATGAAAATCGTGAACGTTGTCGTCCACATCATCTTCTCGTTCCTCATCATCATATTCATCATCACTATCATCCTCATCGTCACCATCGTTTCCACCATCTCCTTCATTACCACCAAGGTTACCCACAGTACTTCCAGTCTGGCAGCCCTGTGGTGCAATATGACCCACAGTCGCCTCCCCTTGCAGAACCCACAACCCTTTCAGTTCGCACGGCCACACTCGGACCAGTGGTAGGATGTGATCCTCCCAGTCTTGAAGTCTCACCTGACCTTCTCCAGCTTCTGAACACAACATCAAGTCTGTCTTCCTGGTCATGAAAGTCATCATCACACATACCCATAAGATCAGAGGCAGCTTGATACTTGCTAACAAACTCCTCGTTCGTCTTAAGCTGCAGCTCGTTCAGACGGTCATGATCTTTACTCTTTGCTTGTATACTCTGAATGTCGGTTCTGAATTGGGAGTTTTCTGCAATGAGAGTACCAAGAGATGTCGACGAGGCCAACTGTCCTTCGAGCACTGACACCCTGGAGTTTGTAGCTTCCTTCTCAATATCCCACTTAATGGTGGCATCCTCAATCATCTTGTTCAAACGTTATTCAAGAATGGTGGCAGCAGGGAGATTCTTTTCTGGTATCTCGACCCGATCAAACACTTTCTTGTTCTCAGCTCTTTGATTTGCATCCGCTAGCGCTTCACTGTTGAGAAGTTGTTGATTCTGAATGTGAGTTTGGAGTTGATTGTTCAGGAGTCGTTGACTTTCTATTAGAGCATCATTTAGCTTTTTTGTTCCTCCAAAATCTGAACTCTTGACACCAACTTCGCATTCGCAACGGTGTCCTCACGTTCTTTCTTCTTTTGGTTCTTAATGAACTCGAGAAGCACCAACTCACGCTCATCCCTCTTGGCATTTGATTCCTCCAATGCCATGATCCTATCGAGGATAGGATCAGCGTAGACTGGAGGCGTCACAAAATTTCCTCTGGCAATGGGTTATGGTGAAAGGATTGTAGTTGGCGGTGTGTCGGAGAGGATGGGTGGTGATGTGGTTTGGAAAGGTAGGGTAATGAATTGGGTAGGTGGTGGTGATGTTGTTGAGGTGGGTGGTGTTGAGAATAGTGGTGTGTAGGGTCTGGGTTCCATGGTTGATGATGATGGTTGTGTTGGTGGAGAGGAAATGAAGGTTTGTGTGCATAAGCTTGTTGATTTTATGGGTGAGTTAAAGACGGGTGATGTGAATGGTAAGGTGGTCAAGGCTTCGGTTTGGGTTAGTTGTTTGGGTGGTGTTGTAACTTAGGTTGTTGTGGAGGTGGTGTGGTTGTTTGTGGTTGGTCTTTAGGTGGTGAGGGTGGTATTTGTGGCAGGAAAGTGGAAATAGGTTGGTCTTTTGGTGATGGTTCGGGTGATTCATCAGGTGAGTTGTGTAGCATGGTTTTGGTTGGTTTGGCTTTGGTTTTCACTCTGGGTTTAGGTTTCTTGTATACGGGTATTTTGATTTTGGCAACGTTTAGGTCTTTAAGGGTTTGGGCCTGGGTTTTTGGTGAGGCAATGTGTGGGTCAGGTGTGGAGGATGGTTTAGGTTTTGAGGAAAGCTTGACGACGAGCTTGGAGGACTTCTTGGAGTCTCCAAGTCTCTTCAACCGCTTCAAGGGCTGCACATCCGCCTCTTCCTCGTCTTCCTCCTCCTCCCCAGCCTTGTCCTTTCCAGAAGAGCCACCAACAGAAGGATTGTCGGCTGCCTTCCGCTTTAGATCGTGCTTGGCCTTGGTACGGTCCTCTGGAGGCTCATCAGATGAATCTTGTTCAGCTTCAACTTCTGCTTCAGAACCAACAATCTCCCCGCTTTCAACACCAGCCTCTTCCACAGTAGGCTTAGTTTCCTTAAACAATCCGAACTTGGGTCCCAGTCTCTCACCCTGGTACTGGTGACCCTTTCCCTTAGTGCTCAATAAAACCCCAAAAATCGACTGCTTGATTTCATTAACATGGTACGGCTCGGGTAGTGACTTCTTGTCCTTGGCCTTCTTATGAGGTGGCCTTGGAGGATCGGGAATCATATCATCAAGCAATAGTTGCACAAATCTAGGGTACATGAGCCAGGTAGACTCATTCTTCGCGTTGGCCATCATGCACAAGAACAACCTCCTAGAGTAGTTGAACTTCTCCCTGTGCGTCAGTGCATACATAATCCGTACCCAATCTATTCTCAAGCTATCGAACCCTCCACGTATGCCTGCTAAACAGTGAATCACAATATGGAATAGAAATCTCCAGTATGGTGGCAAGTGCTTCTTCTCTAGGCTCTTCCACTTGGTATCGTATCCCATCCTTGTCACAAACTCACTTAATTTTGCCCTGTCACCTTTCTCATACGTATAGTCTAGCTCATCCTTTATCTTCAATGCACGTCTTATGTCTTCTTCTGTAATGGACAACTCTTTCCCAGCAACCTTTGTCTTGATTGACAGTGCATCATCGGCAGGTTTTGCAAAAGCCCAAAAGTCTATGACCCATTTTGAGTAGATGGTCGGGTTAGCAGTGATGGCATACTCAAGAGGTGACTGCTTTAACCCCTTAATCATGGATGTGAACACCTTGTCTGCTTTAGCCTTTGGTTCCTCGAGAGCACAATATAGATTATGATCCTGAAATCATTCATTAAGATCATGAGAATCATCATTTAACTTAAACAAACACAAGATATTATATACAAATGTTTAAGGATATACAAGGTATTTAACTTAATTAATTACATAGAGTTAATTAATTACAACATTTTAGTTTTCATAAGTCAAAAAGTTAATTTTAGTCAATTAATAAGTTAATTAGTCCATAATATATTGTCTTTGCCTGTCCAAAACAGTCCAAGGGTAAAACAGTCCATATATTTTCAAACAGTCCAGTATCACTCAGTTCCAAATTCTGAAAAATCACCTAAGTATGAAAATTTCGCATGTTCCCTTATTTCGCATCGCATGGGATACGAATCGAAACAGATCTATCATTCGCTTCGCATGGGGTGCGAAGCGAACCAGAGATTTAGTCGCTTCGCATTGACTTGCGAAGCGAAATAGATTCCTATTGGCTTCGAATGAGCCATGCAAAGCGATCCAGGAAAGTATTTCGCTTCGCATGGTGATGCGAAGCAAGAATGTATTTCGCTTCGCATGATTATGCGAAGTGAAACAGAAATGTATTTCGCTTCGCACGTCCATGCGAAGCGAAACAAAAACGTATTTTGCTTCGCAAGGTGATGCGAAGCAAAAATGCTTTCCAAGAGAAATAATTTACTTAGCCCTCTTTTTGATATTTTGCCTTCCCACGAGGTCGCCTAGACCCGAATTGCTGATCTGGAAGATTTGAGACAAAACCCCCTTGGTTTACTTGGTCAATCGGACCCCAATACATACAAACTAACCCTAGATCTACAAACTTTATAAATCAAACCTAAAACTAAGATTTAATGATGATAATCAAGATCTAGAGGCCTAATAACAGTTGATAAACATGATAGCAACAACACTTTTGAAGATCTGAACTTAGATCTAGCCAACGGTTCATTAGAACCGCCGTCTAGAACTGTGTGAATCCAGAAACAAGAAGAACAGATAATTGATGGTGATTGTGATGTTATACCATGGGTGTGGGTTCCATATTCATGATCGAAAGTGATTATGAGGGCCAGATCTTAAAGGTTTGAGTGGAAAAGTTAGGGTTTGAGATGATAAGGAAGAGAGAGAAAATGAGAGAGTAAGATGAAAAGTTTTTGGTGAATAGTGAAAAATATTTTAGGTGACCCATATATATAGGGTCAGCCTATCACGCAATAAGGTCAAAACATCGCGAGTATTCACCGAAAGTACACTCTTAGTCCTAGGTCTTTAAAAGTATTTACACATTAAAACCCGAAAAATGTTTACCCACCGAATCCAAGCACTTGTTTATTTTTCTGATTTTTCTTTTACGATCCGTAACTGTTAACATTTGCAAGGTTAATCTCATTGACAAAATAAAGTAAAATATAACTTAAAAATAATAAAATAAAAATAATAAAAAATTAAAAATAAAAATAAAAATTAAAAATAAAGATAAAAATATAATTAAAAATAAAACATAAAATATTTAAAATACCAAAGTGTATAATATTTTAGAAAACAAAAACAAAACAAAATTAAAATTAAAATTAAAATTAAAGATAAAAATAAAACATAAAATATTTAAAATACCAAAGTGTATAATATTTTAGAAAACAAAAACAAAACAAAACAAAATTAAAGTAATTAAAACAATTTTAAAAATAAAGTTAATATTGAATTAATTTACATAATTTCGTAAAGAACGATCACAACGTGGAATCATATTGATTTGCAAAGCCCTAGATCGCGTTTCTATTTTGATATTATTATGTCACAAACTCATCACCTACTGTAGATATTGTCCATTTGTTTAACTTGACAAGTGTTTTGATGCTAAAGTGATATATTTTAAGTACAATTAGGCACGGTGCTTATGCGGTCCCCACTTAATCAGACATGTTACTGACTTAAACCTATCACCTACTTTGTGTTAACATATCACCTCAACTTGACTTAAACATTTCTTATTTGATCACAGTACTCTTATTAACATATTTGACACTTTGTGCTTTAATTTTTGCACACTTGACTCGACCTAGAAATATTAAAATAAAGCAGAAGATTCAGGGCCTTAACAATCAGATCTTGTATGACTACAAACAGAGAAAGACCAAGGCTTGAATCAAAATAAATGAAGAAATAAAACAAAAGTTAAAATTCCTAAGATTTTACTCTTTTTCGACTCTTTTTTTTATTTTTCTTTTTATTTTCTTGACTTTTTTCTTTTCCTTTTTTTCGATTTCTTTTCTTGACTCAATGAAAATTAAAAATTGACACGGATTGCATAAGACAACTGTGATCATGTAAAGAGAGGCTTGGGTATGACATGTATAATTACATTTCTGCCTTCATGAATATGACTTCACGGAATCATGCAACCGCTTCATAATTGTATATCCTCCAGTACCGGCAGAAATTTAAGTTTATATCACCCGACACTTACTTGTTTGTCAAGCTTATCTACACATCTGTGAATGATTTTATAGACTTTTGATATACTCTTTTCATGCGCTAGAATCATTGCATACCAATGTACTATCATTTTCCACAAGGTCAGATCAATCCTTAATTGAAAATTTTAAAATATCCGACTCCCTCTAAACAGGAGCTCCTTCTAAACGGGATAATACTTTTTGAATTTTCTAAAGTTTTTCTTAAATAGGAGTAAAGATGAAATTAATATTATATATAAAAATAAAAATCTTTTTGTTAAGTCAAGTGACTCGATTTTGGTTTTTCTTAAAGTAAATTGAAAATCTTTTTGACGAGTTAACATTAACTCATTTTCTCCCTCTAAAATTGTGACATATTTTAAAAATATTTACAATTTTAAAATAAAAGATAAAATTTAATCAAAAGAAATCATGCCCAAAGATTCAACGAGTTATAAAAATCGGGCACTACTAAAGGCTTTTGTAAAGAGATCTGCAAAGTTAAAATCAGAATGGACCCTTTTATGTTGACAAGCTTACGGTCAAAACAATCGCGAATGAAATGCATTCGGATGTCAATGTGCTTTGTCTTAGAATGATGGACCGGGTTTTTAACATCGCAACGGCAGCCTCATTATCACATTTGATCGTTGTATCATAGAAATTCAAACCGTAATCCAGCAGCTGATGCTGGATCCAAATGACTTGTGAGCAGCAACTGGATGCGGCGATGTACTCGGCTTCTGCTGTGGAGGTGGACACAGTGACTTGCTTCTTGCACTGCCATGAAATCAACCGGTCTCCCAGGAATTGGTATCCTCCCAATGTTGACTTTCTGTCTAAGTTACATCCCCCATAATCACTATCAGTGTAAGCATGAAGTTCGAAGGGGGACTCCTTTGGATACCAGAGTCCTAAACGTGGTCTTCCCTTCAAGTATCTGAAGATACGTTTGACAGCGGTTATGTGAGATTCTCTTGGATCTGACTGATATCTGGCACACCGACAAACAGGGAACATAATGTCTGGTCTGCTTGTAGTAAGATACATCAGGGAGCCAATCATGGACCTATACAGGTGTTGATCGACTGGCTTTCCTGATGGATCAGGAACAAGGACAGGTCTTGTGGCGATTGGAGTCATGAAAGAAGTTGAGTCCTTGAATCCGAATTTCTGAACAATGTCATGAACGTACTTTTCTTGGTGTATCAAAGTCCCGTCCTTCTTTTGCTCAACTAGTAGGCCCAGGAAGAATGTCATCTCCCCCAAGGAACTCATCTCATATCGTTGTTGCATAACCTCAGAGAACTCCTTGCACAGATTCTCATTCATTGACCCGAAAATAATATCATCAACATATACTTGGACTAGGATCAGATCACCCTTAACCTTCTTAACAAAGAGAGTTTGATCGACAATTCCTCTATTGTACCCGTTCTTCACCAAATGGTCAGCCAGTGTGGCATACCAGGCACGAGGTGCTTGGTGAAGACCATATAGTGCCTTGTCTAGTCGATAAACATGATCAGGGTGATCTGGATCTTCAAAACCTGGAGGTTGGCTGACGTAGATCTCTTCCTTCACCTTTCCATACAAGAAAGCAGTCTTCACGTCCATCTAATATACTTTGAAGTTCATATACGATGCGTAGGCCAAAAAGATGCAGATTGCCTCTAACCTGGCCACAAGTGCATAAACTTCATCGTAATCAAGTCCTTCACGTTGCCAAAAGCCTTGCACAACAAGCCGGGCTTTATTTCTGATGATAACCCCCTTGCGTCCTTTTTATTTCGGAACTCCCATTTTGTTCCAATCGGTTTCTTATGTTCTGGTTTCTTCACTAGCCTCCAAACATTCAGCTTCTTGAACTGTAAGAGCTCCTCTTGCATCGATTCAACCCAAAAGTTCTCTTTCAATGCAACTCTATAGTCCTTGGGATCGACCTGCGAAATAAAACAAGCAAAAAGACATCTGTTAATGGTACCAGAAATACTGCGTGTTCGAACGCCAGCGGATGGATCTCCAATGATATTCTCAGTCGGATGTCGATGGTGGATCGGTAATTGAGGAATTTGCTCGACATGCTCGACTGGTGTTTATTCAAGCTCGATGGATAAGCTCTCTATGGGATGAGAGACAGTAGACACATTGACAGGAGCATATGGTTGAGGATCACTTGCACCTTCTTCTTGATCAACCAAATGTTCTTGAGCAATGAGACCCTCCCATTGGTTGTCATAGAAGGGTACAACGATGGCAGAAATGGAAGTTGAGTCGGTGTTGCCAGAAGCTTCATTCTGAACTTGTTCAACCTGAGTAGCTTCTGTGTTAGTTTCCTCAGCTACACCTTGATTTTCTTCTTCTGAGGGAGGTGTGGGAACAGATTCCACCACACTTGGTTCAGCTGGAGGAATTTCGACTTGAACAATCTGGTCATGCTCCACATTATCTGCTGACACGTATGAATCGGTATCTGAATCTGTGGTGTCTTCGATAGTGGGCATTTCAATAGTGTCTTCGGCTGGCTGTACTTGAATTACCAGGGCTGGTCGATTAGCCACGGGTGGAGCATTGAGTACTGGTGCAGGAACATCTACTTGAATGTCTTCCAGACCTCTTAACACGGCTTGCATCAAAAGTGACTGATCATCACCAGGTTGAGCAGGAACAGAAACAACAGGGGAAACCGGAGATACAACTGGTGTCACGTACATCCCACGAAACTGCTTGAACAAAATTTCATAATCGAACATCCAGTCCGGATCATTGTGTGCATCTGTAGGGTTTAATTCTTGCCAATCAATGTTGAACGATTCCAAGATTACTCTGCTCTTCTTGTTATAGACACGATAAGCACTTTTTTCAGCTGAGTAGCCTACAAAGTAGCGCTCATCCACTTTCTCAGCAAACTTGGAAGTTGTTGCAACATTTGTTTGGAGCACAGTGCAGGGGCATCCAAACGTTCTAAAGAAATTAACCCTTGGCTTCGTTCCATAGAAGACTTTATACGGAGTCTTGTTCAATCTCTTGTTCATAAGCACATGGTTCTGGGTAAAGCAAGCAGCATTGATGGCTTCACCCCAGAAAATCAATGGAAGTTTTGAATATGATAGCATTGTTCTTGCTGCTTCTACCAGTGTACGGTTTCGTCTTTCGGCCACCCCATTTTGTTTGGGAGTGTAATGTGCACTGAATTGTCGAAGGATTCACTTGTTGTGACAGAATTCATTCACCACTTTGTTGCAGAATTCTCTTCCGTTGTCACTTCTGATGCATTTGACTCTTTTCTCCGTTTGATTCTCAACTAATACGATGAACCTGAGCAGAAACTGAGATGTCTCATCCTTATGCCCTAGCAGAAAAGCCCAACTGAAACGCGAGTAATCATCGGTAATAACCAGGCAATAGGCTTTTTGACCTATTGCCAATGGTTAAATTGGACCGAAAAGATCCATATGTAACAGTTGAAGAGTGGAGTTTATGGAATTGACAGTCTTGGGTCTGTGAGGGAGTTTGTGCTGTTTGCATTTAGAGCAAGATAAACATTTTTCAGCACAATGAAAGGATTTCACAGGCAAACCCCTCACGTGGTCACCTTTAACCAATTTGTTCAAGTTCTTAAAGTTGACATGACCCAAAAGTCGGTGCCATAAAGATGAATCGTTCTCCGAGGCCTTGAACATCAAACAGGAAGTAGTACACATTGAATAATTACTTCTCTTGTCCAGAATGTAGGCATCATTGTGCCTCGGAGTACACAACATAATCCACTCTTCAGGGACTTTAAAACCAGGTTTGAGAATAAGACACTCATTTTCGGTAAAGAGAGTAGAGAATTTCTTAGCACAGATTTGGGAGACACTTAGCAGATTGTGGTTGAGTTCTTCCACAAGATTGACTTCATTAAAGGTCAATGTAACATTTGAGACCTTTCCTTGTTTCGTGATTTCTCCTCCTACGTCACCAGCAAAGGAGACATGTCCGCCATCGAATGGTTTCACATCAAACAGCAGGGACTCATCTCCTGTCATATGTCGGGTGCAGCCATTGTCCAAGTACCAAATACTATTGACAGGCCTTCCAGGCTGACCCTACACACATGAACAACTAGTTAGTAGAGGGGTCCCGAGACAAACTTGTCTCGGGAAAATTAAATAAAAAATCACCAAGTTTAATTTTATGATTCTTAAAAATATAGTATTTTGGAGAATCAGAATCTGAAGAGCAATCCCTCAAGGAACTTGAATTATGATTTCCTCAGTTTTGGAAAGGTTTTCTGGATTGCCTTCGTTTTGGTTTGGACTTAACAAAAAAGTCCTCAGTGTGCTTCTTGTTGAAAACATTTGAAGGGCTCTTTGGCTTTTCAGCTTCCGAACCCTTTGCTAACCTTTTTCTTTCTCTTTGGGTTAGCCAAAAAGGTTTCTTTGGTTTCTCACTTCTTTTAGGTTTTGAATCGGTCTCACTGGCAAAATAATGAGTTTGGTGAGTCATTTTCTTAGGTTTGGGATTAACCTTAGGAAATGCCTGAACGAACGCACTATTTAAATGTCTTTGTTGCCTGTGTCAGTTCTTGCAATGCCTTGCAAGATGAGACGGATTTCCACATACAAAGCAACACTTTCTCTAGTTGCATTTATAGACATCTTGCTCACTGAAGTGTCTGTGATTTGACCAATAATCTGATGTGGGTGGGTTAACATGTTTGTAACCTCTATCTGATTGACAATTATGATCATTTGAATATTGATTAACAAAATAACTTGAATGCCTAGGTTTCTGTCGAGAGTAGTAATAGGCACTATCAAATTGATCATAATGTTGAGAACTGTTGTTGTAATTAGTATTTTGGAAAAATGAAGTTTTCTTAGGTGGCACGTATTTACAAGATTTGCTTGATTTTTCATTTTCAAAATCGGATTTTTGTTTTCTCAAATTCTCAACATGATGATCAGTTGATGAGCAGCTAGGACCATTCTGTCCATCAACCTTGTTTTTGATAGTTTCATCATAAACTGTTTCACAATCAGAATCAGATGAAGAACATTCATTTTCATTACAAATATTTTCCAACTTTCATCACTTGAGCTTTCACAAAATACATCATTTGATCTAGACATTAAACTTCCAAACATCGATTCACAAACTTTATTACAAACTGGATTGTTAATTGATTTAGTTAGATCCACACAAGATTCAAAATGTGGTTCTAACTCTCCTTTTTGCTTACAACCCAAGTTAACCTTCCCACAATCACCATTGTTTAAATCACATGCTTCACAAGACACATTGATGTTAGATTTACTAGATGGTGGAACTGGAGCAACAGTTTGAGAAACGGGAGGAACAAATTTCACTGGTTTTGGTATTCTACCAATTCCATATGGCATTTCTTCTTCAGGAGAAGTATTATAGCTAAAGTGGGGCAAACTGGTGTAATTTTCATTCAAATGTGGAGGTACAGCAGTATAATCGTATCCCAGCCCTGCTTTTACTTTAGTACTTCTCTAGGCCCCACTAATATCATCTAATCTCTCAGATGATGTTTCAAACCTTTCGACTATCTTTTCTTGTTTCCTTTTATCACAAGCATCAAGTTTCAAGCTTTCAATTTCATCTTTTAATTTTGAAACTATGTTTTTATAATATATTACTTCTTGCTCAGCTTGAAAAATTTTAATTCTAAAGTTTGCTACATCATCACGGTGAGTTTCAATCTTTTCAATGTAAATCTTGTCAGCTTTAACATACTCAGCATTTAATTCTCGAAGTTTTGAATTTTCTTTCAGGACTTCATTTTAATGATATCTGTAATATGTAACCTTATCAATGCAAGCTTTAGAACATAAACTGCTGAATACCTCATCGCTATGTGATGCCTCTGAACTTGTAGCTGAAGATGAAGATGCTTCATGGTTTGAAGTAAAAGCCATTCCTGCCATGTTGAGGTGGTTCTGCAGCTCTTGAAACTGATCATCCCAATCCATACCAGCCTGGACCTCTGTCTGAGAGACAAGGGCTCTTGAGTTTGAACCTTGATTGCCCTTGTGTGGATGATTTCCAATCTTTGGAACTGAAGAGCTGGGTTTGTCTACAACATGCTTCTTCCCAATTGGCTTGTTGTTATCTTCATCAGTCACTTTTGTCACACGAATGTAGTTTGCTGGTTTGGGAGGATTTGTGCACTCCCTTGGAAAGTGGCCCAATTCACCACAGTTGTAACACCGAAGCTTCTCTTTATCAAACCCAATCTGTTTCCTGTCGGAGTCCTTGAAGCTGTCTTTACCATAAGTCTTCAGGAAGTTTGTGGCTCTGTGTACTGCCATGGCCATTTGGTACTTGATATCCATCTTCTCGAGATCCTTCTGGTTGATGTCTTTTAGATCTCCAGTCTCAAATTGTGGTGGCAACAGATTTCCTTGCATAAACTCTTTATAGCTTGACAAGAATGCATGAACCAGTGATGCGTTGAGTCATTTAACAATGGAAGAGCTTCACAGTAACTTGAACTTTGTACTTTGCTGAGTTTTTGAAGAAGATGAGATCCCATGGGCTTTTAAGGCTTGTTCAACCGCACTATCAATTGCCTTCTGAAAAGAGCCTGATCCAGATTACGCAGATTGATTGATAGTTGAGATAACTGTTGTCGTCTGTGGTGGCACACTTGAGGAGTACTTTGGAGTAGTCACTGGATACACATTTTGCTGAGTTTTGCTTATGAAAGCTGTTGGCATTGATGAAGCAGTACTCATCCTAGCTTGATTAAGAGAACTCAGATGATTATTCATTCTCATTTGCTCATCCATTTCAAATGATTTGATAGTGGAAATCAAATCAGTATTAGTCATGGCATTCATGTTGGTAGTTCTCTTGATTGTCATGGTGGGTTGGTACTCCAGCTGTACGGCAAAGAATTCATCAGCTTGTGGTTGATTTCAGAGTTCGTGATGTTGACACTAGCAGCTTTGATTCTTACCATCAACTTTTCAAATCTCTTTATCAAGTCCAACACATTCTCACCTTGACGAAGATTACACATATTGAATTCTTCTTTCAATAAAGCTTTCTTGTTTTCCCTTATCTCAGAATTACCTTCTACCTTTTCAACAAGTGCATCCCACAAACCTTTGGCACTTGTGTGTTCACGAAGATTCTTAGTAATCTCATTGGAAAGACAAACAGTGAGAGTGAGGTACACCTTCTTGTCTTGCTCAATAAAGGTCCTATTATTTTGATCATAGTTTTCAACGGGTTTTGGTCGTTCCCCATTTACAGTGGCTATCATGGGAACATGAGGACCTATCTCAAAACACCTCATCAACTCAGAGTCAGTCAACGAAATGAAGTTCATAAACCTCCACTTGAAATCAGCAAAGTTATCATCTAAGGTCATGTATTTTGGAGGTTTGGTAGGGGTTCCCACTTGGTTCTCAAGCAACAAATACCCCTTCAACAACTCATAATCAGTACTGGTCATGGTTACAATAGTCTCAAACACTAACAGTCCTTAAACAGTTGAAATTTTAGCAAAAACAGGAATTTCGCGCGAAACAGATTGTGCGAAGCGAAATGATTCCAGGCGAAGTGAAACTGTGTTATGCGAAGCGAAAACTGTATGCGAAGCGAAACTATTCCAAGCGAAGCAAAACAGTGATGCGAAGCGAAAAACCTAAGCGAAGCGAAATGATGAACAGTGATGCGAAGCGAAAAAGGTATGCGATGCGTAATAATCTTATGCGAAGCGAAACACAATCTCAAGCGAAGCGAAATCCTTTCAAGCGATGCGAAACAGGGTGGTGCGAAGCGAAAAAGTTCAAATCTTCCAGAAACAATCTTTTTCGGGATTTGTGACACCTAACTTGTCAGTTTTTGTCTAGAGTTAGTACAACAACCCCATTTTCATGCGATGCGAAATTTTAACCTTTTAGTTTTTTAACAATTTTAAAACCCGAAACTTTTAGATCTTAGACTTTTATACTTGTTATTATCACCAAGAACACTTTCTAAGTCATGGTTGTAAACTGGAAGCCGATACTTTTTATATTTTTGTGGTTTTTCTTGCAAGAACACTTTCTTTCCTTTATTTTTTAAAGATCAAAACCCAAGGTTGTGATCCAAAAACCTCAACTAGTGAGCCGAAGCTCTGATACCAATTGTAGGTCCCAACGCGGGTGGATCTAACAACCTGTCTTGGATCAACCAAACTTGATGCTAGCAGAATATCACACCAAACACCTTGGTCTTGGATCTTGAGTGTTATTTTTGGATGGAGAGGTGAGAGTGAAAGAGAGAGAGAACAAGAGAAAGTAAGATAGAGTTTTTGGCAAAAGGTTCTTGTTTCTCATGGCATGTTTCCTATATATAGGGAAGCATGCATGAGAAGCATGTTTATATTCATCAATGCCCAATAGGCTTTTTACAATGGACCTTGGCCCAATACATACAAAATGACCAATAGGCCCAAATACATAAACAACCAATACAAAAGACTAAATAAACAAAATGGGACCTAACACTTTGGTAAGGATGTTTGTCCTTTGCCCATACAAACTCACGAACTCTATTGGGATTAACTCGTTCTCTAAAGATTCCCTGATAGTGAAACTTCACGTTGATGTGTTTGCTTCTTTCATGGAGCGCCGAGAGCCCAAGACTAATGGACATTAATGTGGTGTTTTTCAAGATACGTTTGAGACAATAGGTGATACGTGGAAAACAAGAATGTGTTGAGCCGACGAGCTTAAAGCCACTTAGCAATAGAAAGCTAATCAGTTTGTGTTTGATATGGTTAGATTCCACGCGTTAGCCTCATCATCTCCATGCCCACTTCCACGAATCCACACCCCATGGTCTTATGCTTCTAATTTCCAACCTTCATGTCCAAAAAATTACTTACATCAAAAAAACCTAGACATTTAATTGGCCGTATGGAGGAGCTACCTGGTCATATAAGGCTAGATCTGCCCATTATTTCCCTTCGTCATTAGCCAACTATAATGCTATTAAGAAATATTTTTTTTTCAAAAAACAAAATAATAGTTATATTTCAAGAGCTGAATTGGAAACACGAATTGTTAGCAACCACCCAAACGATTATTGTATTAAGAAACTCACTCAAAACTTAATTCCAATAATGAAAACCCTACACGGTTTACATAGACCAAACCTAGACACGTTTGAGTCTAACTAGGATTCCTAAACAATAGGTAAATTAATTAAAATAAACCTAACAATCCTAAACCAACATGTATTAGGAAGTATTAGGATCCATATGTAACTTGTGCATTGCTCGCCAAGTTACTTGCCTTGCACTCCAAGGCTATGATTAGAAATTGTCAACATTCCCCCCCCCCCCCAATTTCTGAGTCGTATAGGGTAGGTCTTCCAATTTCAGTAGGTCCCACATCTCCTTGAACTTAATTCGCGCGAGAGCTTTGGTCAAAATATCAGCCCGTTGTATTTTGCCACTTATGTGTTCGACTTCCACCTCCTCTCCTTCAACACATTCCCGAATGTAGTGGTAACGGGATTTAATGTTTTTAGTCCGACTATGAAACACCGGATTTTTCACGAGAGCAATAGCGGATGTGTTATCTATATATAACACCACTTTCTGAGGTGGTTTCCCGGTTAACTCGCTTAACAACTCCCTAAGCCAAACCGCTTAAGACGCAGCTGCACTAGCTGCAATGTACTCTGTTTCACACGAGGATAAAGCTACGGTCCCTTGCTTTTGAGAACACCAAGAGATCGGTGAAGATCCATAATAAAATATATGACCCGTAGTGCTCCTTCCATCGTCTTCATCAATATTGTGACTACTTTCACTGAACCCAGTTAACACGGTTCTTTCTCCTCGGTCATACTTGATACCATAACTCAGTGTCGTTTTCACGTATCGAAGTATATGCTTTATAGCATTTTCGTGTGACTATTTTGGCTGCTGCATGTACCGACTAACAACCCCAACAGAATAAGTGAGATTGGGTCGGGTTTGTAGCAAATACCGAAGGCATTCGACTACCTTTCAGTATCCGGTGGCTTCAACATCTGTCTCGTCTTCAGCTTTTGACAGCTTCAAATTGGGATCCATGGGTACATAAGCTGGGTTACAATTTTCCATAGCCGCTTCTTTTAAAATTTTCGAGCATACGACTCTTGTTTAATTTTGATCCCATCTTTGCTTTGCGAGACTTCGATTCCGAGGTATAGTAAAGTTTTCCTAAATCGGACATATCGAACTTTGATGCCATATTCTTCTTGAACTCGTTTATCACATTCAAGCAAGAGCCTGTTACAAATAAATCGTCAACATAAACCGCGACAATTAAAATGAAATTCCGGATATTTTCCGATAAACGGCTTGTTCTTTCATACACCGATGGAAATTCATCATCCTCAGTATCCCATCGAGTTTAACATTCCAAGCTCTCGGGGCTTGCTTTACACCTTATGCGCTTCTTTCAATTTCTCGAACCCCTCCGGTTGGTAAACATAAACGGTTTCTTTTAAGTCACCGTGTAGAAACGCCGTCTTCACGTCTAAGTGGTGGATTTCCCATCCGTCATTGGCTGCAAGAGAAATTAAGAACCGTATCGTCTCGATTCGTGCTACTGGGGCAAACACTTCGTCATAGTCAATCCCGTGTTGTTGCACGTAGCCTTTCGCCACAAGCCGCGCCTTGTGTTTATTTATCGACCCGTCAGGATTTTGTTTTACTTTGAATACCCATTATAAACCGATTGGTTTAACACCTTTTGGTAACTCCGTTAAACTCCAAGTTTTGTTTTTCTCGATTGACTCGATTTCGGCCCGCATCGCTTTCATCCACTCGGGTTTCGATTTCGCTTCGTTAAAATTGCTCGGTTCATCATTCGTTAACAGTAACAACTCTTCGAAAAATTCGTTGGAATTTAACTCATAATCACCATATTTTACGGGTAGGACCGAAGGGCGAGTGGACCGTCTAACCGGGGTTTGCGCAACATCATTCACGGCTACATTACTGCTGTTTGTGACGGGGCTGCTGCTGTTAGCGGTAGTCTCGTTGCTGCTATTGCTATTAGCGACAGATTCATTGCTGCTGCTATTGCTGTTTGCGTCAAAAGCGTCGTTGTTGCTGCTGTTTGCGACAGATTCGTCATTGTTGCTGCTATTTAGCCCAGAATGGTCGCTATCTGCTACTGATTGGTCGCTACTGCTGCTGTTAGAAATTCAAATCCGGATTCGGCTGGGTTGAGCATGATCAGCCCAGTTCCGGTATCAACGATATTGCCCCACATCATAATGAACATACCCGGTTCTTGGTTATTATCGGGTTCTTCTGTTTTATCGCAATTCCACCCTTCTTTCTTGTTAAAATTAACGTCTCGACTGACGATAATTTTCCGGTTTCGTGGGTCATACAACCTGTACGCCTTGCTACCCGGCTCGGTTCCGAGGTGAACGAGACGCCTCGATCGATCATCTAATTTTTTCAAGTAGTTAGCTTCAATTTTAGCATAAGCAACACACCCAAATACGCGAAGATGTTCGAGGTTCGGTTTCATTTTCTTGAACATCTCGTATGGGGTTTTTCCTACCAAGGTTCGTGTAGGAGAGCGGTTGATCAAATACGTCACGTGTCGAACCGCCTCGCCCCATAAATAATTCGGAACATTCATTGCCTTCAAGATGCTTCGGGTCATCTCCATGAGAGTTCGGTTTCGCCTCTCGACCACACCGTTTTGTTGTGGCGTGTACGGTGCGGTTAAATGTCTTGCCACGCCTTCATCTTCAAAGAACCGATTTAGTTCATGTGAAGTGAACTCTCCGCCCCTATCGGTTCGTAAAGTTTTAATCAAGCACCCGGTTTCCTTTTCGACAGACGCCTTGAATCGTTTAAGCATCTCGGAAGCTCCGTTTTTTTCTTTCAACAAAACCAACCATATAAAACTTGAAAAATCATCAATTAAAACTAAAACATACTTATTACCCGTTAAAGTTGGAGGAGTAATCGGTCCACATAAATCTCCATGGACAAGCTCGAGTACTCAGGATGCTCGATAAGATGTTTTGTTCGGAACGGTTTTCTCGTCTACTTTCCCACCATGCATGATTCACACCATTTATTTTCTTGATGAATTTTAGGGATGCCCGTAACCATTCCACTCATCGTCCTCAATGTTTGGAAATTGAGGTGACCGAGTCTCGTGTGCCATAACCATGAGTCTTTGTTTATTTTTGACAATAGACAACCGGGCTTCCCACTTTTAATTTAATCTTCTAGAGCCGACTTTTGTTTCTTGTGACTTTCATTAACAACACCCCATTTTTGTCATGCATTGTTAAGTAATCGGCCCTCATCCGAACATCACACCCGGACTCGGTTGCTTGCCCAAGACTTATAATATTGTTTTGCAAGTCCAGGATATAGTAGATGTCGGTCAAGAGATTTTTTTCTCCAGTTTTGCCATCGAATAGGATGGATCCTTTTCCTTTTATCATGACACACGATCCGTCCCCGAATTTAACCCGACCGGTAATACGATTGTTGAGCTCGGCGAAATAAGCTCGGTTCCCGGTCATATGGTTACTCGCGCCATTATCGAGATACCAAACATCTTTATCACTCGAATCGGCTTTGAGTTTGTTCGGCAACACTTTTTCTTCGTTGAGGTGGACGGTCTCTTGAATGCTATTCATCATAAAAAACGCACCGTCAACTTTCGGTTCATCCTCGTTCGTTTTCGCCATATTTGCTTCTTGTTTGAACTTCTCCGGGCACTTGGAAACGAAGTGCCCGAACGTGTCACACCGATAGCATTTAATATGTGAAAGGTCTCGTTTTCCCCTCTCGTTTTGATCGCGCCGGTTTTGATTACTTCGGGTTTTGGTTGGTTCCCGGTTTCGGTCTTGCCCAGCATCACGGCCTCGACCACACCCCCTGGATGAGGAAGCTCCTCGTCCACGACCTCTATTCACTTGATCACGAGAGCTATTTCGGTTAGTATAAGAATCGGATTTATGAAACATCAACTTACCTCGGCTGTCGGGTTGATCCTCGTCTCTTGTTCTCTCTTCATAGGCCTTTAAGCGTCCCACAACATCCTCGAAACTTACGGTTATGAGATCTAAAATTTGTTCGAGCGAAGCAACGATGTGGATAAATCGTCTTGGCAAGCTCGTGAGAAACTTCTTGACGAGCCTCTTTTCTTCAAACGGTTCTCCAAGCGTTGATGCTTTTGACTTTATTCCCGTTATCTGCGTGGCGTAGTTGTCAATTGTATCCGAATCCTTCATCCTCATAACATCAAACTCTTCAATCAATGTTTGAAGTCTAGCTTCCTTTACCCAATCGGCTCCGAGATGTCGAGACTTGATCGCTTCCCACATCTCCTTAGTCGTGTTCAAATCACCGATTTGCAAGATTTGATCTTTGGGAATTGATTGAAACAAGACCGCGGTTGCGATATTGTTTTGCTTCGAGTCGGTATTGTCGGGTTCGATTGCACCCCAAACACCATGAACGTTAAAAATTACCTTCATACGCATCGCCCAAATAGTATAATTTGTTGCGGTAAGCATCAGACATTGAAACGAGTTCGGGTTCGTGTTCGTTTCTTTGGCCGCTTGACCCTCCATTCTTGGTTTTCGTCTACTGTAGAAAATCGAAACAGATTTTCGTGAAGAGGAGCCTTGATCCAGCCCTTTGAATCACAGCTGGTCGTAGTCCCTGAGCACAGACTCGATCGGTAATAGATTCCGAATCAATATATGCCTCTTCCTTCGTAACTTAATTTAAATCCACAAAAGACAAAACTATATTGTTTAACTTTTTCATGATTTAATTAAAGCTTCAACTAACTGGAAGTCTCTTGGTCATGGACGCCAATCTTCAAATCACGGGATCGTAGCTTAGTTTCTTGATCGTGCTCTGATACCAATTCAAGAACTGAATTGGAAACACGAATTGTTGGCAAACACCCAAACGATTATTGTATTAAGAAACTCACTCAAAACTTAATTCCAATAATGAAAACCCTACACGGTTTACATAGACCAAACCTAGACACGTTTGAGTCTAACTAGGATTCCTAAACAATAGGTAAATTAATTAAAATAAACCTAACAATCCTAAACCAACATGTATTAGGAAGTAGATCCATATGTAACTTGTGCCTTACTCGCCAAGTTACTTGCCTTGCACTCTAAGGCTATGATTAGAAATTGCCAACAATATTGCTATCAGGAATACAAAAGGGTATTTAGCCTAGCGAAAACAAAGTGTTGAATAATTAATGCTTTGTTTTCTTAAGAGGTAAGGGCTTAAATACCATGGTAGCATGGGATGAAGCTGTGTTAGCTGTTATAATAACATAGATAATTTCTTAAATGTTTATTGTCTCACTGGCCCACCACTTATTCACAATTATCATAAGTATAAACTATAAAGCTCACCATACTTGTGAATGAATCATGAGTTTTGTTTTAACTATACTTTTTTTGTTTAGCCTTTGGAGCTGATTCTAAACTAATGACTGCAAATGCAATTGCACTTTTAACTGTTTCTTTTAGATCTTGTAAATCCTATCATAATTAAATGAGGTTCTTTGTTATTTCTTTCAGTAACTCCATATTGACATGAGTGGTAGCATAAACAGCAGTACTGAAGAGGTAGGTCCCAGCAGAGCCCAGTTGGACCCGCAAGACTCACCTTGAACAGGGACGTCTGCGCGATGACCAACTGTTCCAGCAGGACCCACCATGCTCAAAGAACCTTACGCGCAGTACGCCAGCTGTACCCGCAGGGAAAGCCTCCCAATGGTGAAGTACCCCGCCTGTTCCCGCAGCTGCGGATACAAGCCATCAGGGAAGGCTACCCGCACTAACAGCAAGGCTACACGCACAAGGCATTCGTTACTTCAGTTGTCACATGAAGGAATGAGCAAGGCGGGAACACTCCCGCCTAAATGAGCCAGTCCGTATGCTTCTGGAAGGTCTTTCGTACTATACCTACTAAGGTATGGGCGGAACAGACAGTTTGACCAGAGCAGCCCATGAACTAATCACAGGGTGACAGCTCACCGACAACAATACGAGGAGGAGCACCCTCTAGTACTGTTTGTCACTATTAGCCGCTGCCTACTCACCAACCCTTATGATGGGACGTGCGCAGCCTACAGTTGGTGGAACAGTATACAGCCGACCTTATTACTGTTGGCCGTAACCTATCCACCAACCAGCATGGCCTGTGCATAGTCCACTGTTGGTAGAACAGGAATACTATTCAGCCGGCTATACCTGCTTGGAAACCTACCTTCGGCTATAAATACTCCAACACCTTGGAATGGTAAGGACATCATCTGTTATCTCAATCTTATCTAGCAATCTCTTAATATACACTTATATTCAGAGCAATCTAGTCTGATTCTCACGCCGGAGGGTGGTCACAAGGAGGAACCCCCCCCCCCCCCCCCTTCTCAGTGACGAGCTTACGGTGTCTGTTTTGCAGGTCTCCAGAAGAACAACCTTCTCTGCCAGACCTCATCCGTGGGAAACATTACTTAACCCCCAGATTATCTATAATCTGCCTGTGGGTTCACTTAGTGTTTCTTCATTGGCGCCATCCGTGCATAAAAGCTAAAACTATTTTAGTTTTTTCAAAATTTCTGAAGAAATGGTTAACGTTACTCCGGTCCTAAAGCCAGTAACCGACCAAGAAACCCCGGTAACCACAACCCCAGCAACTGGGGGGAGCACCGGCGGTTATACAAATCTTACGAACACTACCCCGACTACCCAAGCCGGGGCAAGTGCAGTAAATATTCCACTGGGGTTCACTGATGCCCAGTTGGAAAAACGACCGAGGGCCCCTCGCCAAACACTAGATCAAGTGAAGGCCTGGGCCGAAACACGTCAAAGAGAATTCCAAGCTGAATTGGATGAACGCTTGCGTTCAGTTCAACAGGCTGACGAATTCGGCAGTACTCGCCAACAGCTCAATATGAACAGCGAGTGCGAGTACTCAGACGAGGAGAGAGAGGAATCCGACACCGACGCAAACCCTCGCCATAAGGCGAAAGGGAAGCGTAAGGAAACGGATTCCCAGCCAAAAAGGAATTTTGGGGAAGCTTTTAAACCAACAAATGCGGAGAGAAACCCGCGTGACTTCTCAAAAACCTTTAGGCCAACTGCTACAAATGCAGGAAAGTCAAAGTTTGCAAGGGACATTGCGGAAGCAATCGCCCCGAGAAGTGCCAAACAAATGTCTAACATTGGCACTTATGATGGTCTATCCGACCCAGACGACCATTTGAACAGGTTCATTGCGGGGGCTACCGTCAGCAACTGGACGGAACCCACGTGGTGCTACATGTTCCAGATGACTCTGGTCGGAGCGGCCAGGGCATGGTTCGATCGTTTACCGGTCCACCACATATATGACTGGGCGGACTTTCAGAACAAGTTCAGCCAGCACTTCAGCCAACAGAGGAAGTACACTGAAGAACAGTGGACGATCCTCAACTGCGTAAGAGAGGAGGATGAATCTTTACTAGACTTCATCACCCGCTTCAACTCCAAAAAGCTAAGTCTCGGCAACATAAGTGAAGATCTGGTTCGCGCCGCTTTCATCCAAGGCGCCGAATACCCAGAACTTATCCGCACATTGACGGGTAAGGATGGCATGCCATCAACATGGGATGCCATCATAACGGCGGCAAAGCGCTTTGCCGAGACGGAAAAGCAACTGGGAAGGGATCTTCCCCAGAGTACACACCTCTACACGCAGAGGACAAGAGAGAACAATGTCCGGATCGCCCGGCAGAACAAAAAAAGGAAGCTAGGTATCTGGCAGTCAAGGGTAAACTTTGACACCTCATCTAGCTCTCGCCCTCTTGTTGGCGGAAGAAATCACACACACCCTTCAAGCCAAAAGCACCGGTGGACGCCACTCACCAAAAGCGTCACGGAGATATTTGCCACTGAAAAGCTACCGTGGCCAAAAGCTCCAGTGATCAGGCACAGACCTAATGCGGATCAGAGCAAATCCTGTGACTTCCACGGGACAAAAGGTCATGGTACGGAAGAGTGTACATCCTTGAAAGATATCGTTGAAGCGTTCGTCAAGGATGGAAGATTGGCACACCTGGTGGCATCAATCAAGAAGGGAGGACGGAACGACAACCGGTACCGGGGCAACGGACGAAAGCCCGTTGACATCAGCATCAACATGGTTCATGGCAACATCAGAGGAAGAAAAAGGCGAACGCCAGAACCATGCGCGTGGAAGGAAGCTGAGGTGCGCTTCCCGCGAGTGCCAGGAGGACCCAGCAAAGAAGGCCCTATCGTCATAAAAAGCCAGCTGGGGCACTACATCACTTCTCGCACTCTTGCTGACAACGGCGCCTCGTCAACGGTGATGTACAGGCAGTTCTTCGACAAGCTAGATGACGAAGACAAGGAGCGCCTGGAAACGATCTGCGCCTCGATGGAAGGGTTTGATGGCAGCACAAGCACCTCCCTGGGTATCCTATCTTTCCCCGTCACTCTTACAGATGGAAAACACTCCCGCACAGAAGATGTGGACTTTGTCGTGATGAGGAAGCCACACCACACGTACGACATTCTCTTCGGGAGAGACGGGATGGCAAGATTCAACGCCGTGGTATCCTCAGTCCACGGCATGATGGGATGGCCAACAGCTGAGGGTGTAGCGATGATCACCGGCATTCCCCAGGTATGCATCGCATCTGTCTCATCTAAACCCAAACCAAAGATGGCTAAACCAACCATCACCGAACCAGAAAGATGGGCCTTCAATGGCAAGTACCCTGACCAGGCCATAACCATTGGCCCAACAATTGTTGATCCCACACGCACCTTACTTAAGCGCTTATTACAAAAGAACGCCGACATCTTCGCGTGGACACCAGCTGACATGACTGGTGTACCCCGGAGTAAGGCAGAGCATAAGCTCAAATGCGATCCGGCTGTCACACCGATCGTACAAAAGCGCAGAGTAATGGGGCCAGAACAAACTAACGCGTGTAGAACCCAAGTCAAGGAACTTCTTGACGCAGGCATCTTACGCGTTAGTAGATATCAAACTTGGGTTGCAAATCCCGTTATGGTACCGAAGAATGACAAACAATGGCGCATGTGCATAGATTTCAAAGATTTGAACAAAGCATGCCCCAAAGATTGTTATCCGTTACCTGAAATTGATCTTAAGGTGGATTCGTTGGCACCATTCCGCCTTAAATGCTTCCTGGACGCGTATAAGGGGTACCATCAAATCCACATGGCCGTTGATGATCAGGACAAAACCGCTTTTAGGACGCCCGATGGCACATTTTGTTATCAAATGATGCCATTCGGACTTAAGAATGCCGGGTCCACATACCAACGCCTGATGGACAAAGAGTTTCATTCCCAAATTGGGAGGAACTTGGAAGTCTACATGGATGACTTGGTCATCAAAAGCCCTGACCCAGAAGCAATGTTGAAAGACATCGAAGAAACTTTCAACACGCTCAGGAAGATAAACATGAAGCTTAACCCGAGCAAGTGTGCCTTTGGAGCGGAAGAAGGGAAGTTCTTGGGGGTCATCGTCACTAAAGATGGCTTCAGAGCGAACCCTGAAAAGGTCGAAGCCATTATCAAAATGGAATCACCTACTACCATCAAACAGGCTCAGACACTGAACGGACGACTAGTAGCACTTAATCGCTTTTTGGCAAACCACGCGGATAAGTCGTTTCCCTTCGTGTCAACGTTGAGAAACTGTTTGAAAAAAACGCACTTCCGCTGGACACCAGAAGCAGAAGCAGCTTTTCAGGAGATTCGGTCACGCTTGATCGAACTCCCAACACTCACAGCACCAGAAGCGGGAGAGGAGTTAATCCTATACCTTTCCGCAACTAATAGAGCAACCGGGGCAGTCCTGCTAGTAGAGCGAAAAGGCATCCAGATGCCAATCTATTATGTCAGCCGTATCCTAACAGACGTAGAAACCCGGTACTCTACCCTCGAAAAATTAGTCTTAGCACTTTTACACGCCTCACGCAGGTTAAGAAGATATTTCCAGGGTCACCCAATCACCATCCTCTCCAACTTCAAACTTGCAAACGTTCTAGGCAAACCCGAGTTGTCGGGACGCCTAGCCAAATGGGCAATTGAGTTGGGAGAATACGCGATAAAGTATAAGCCAAGACCAGCCATAAAGGGCCAGGTTCTGGCCGACTTTATTGCAGAAGTGCCTACATCGCGGGAAAAAGAGTGCCAGGAAGAGGCTCAACCCTCTCCAGCACAAGACATCAATGATGTCTGGCGACTCTACACTGATGGGGCAGCCAATAACGAGGGTTCAGGCGCAGGGCTAAAGCTAACCAACCCAGCGGGCCAAGAATACACATACGCTATTCGATTGGATTTTCCAAGTACGAATAATGAAGCCGAGTATGAGGCATTCCTGGCTGGGCTGAGAATTGCGCGTAAGATGGGAGTGAAAAACTTGGAAGCCCACGTGGATTCCATGTTAGTAGCCAATCAAATCAACGGGACGTACACGGCCGTGAACGACACAATGGCCCTGTACCTCGCACAAGCAAAATCCCTTATGCGCGATTTCAATGACTGCAAAGTCATACACGTCAAGCGAAGTGAAAACAAATCTGCGGATGCGTTAAGCAAGCTTGCTTCATTAGCCTTTACCCACCTAGGAAAGGATATCCGCATTGAACTCCTCGAGACACCTTCGGTCCCGCACAAGGAAATTTGTGTCATCCAAACCGGCACGGAAACGTGGATGACACCAATAATAAAATACCTTGCGACAGGTACACTACCGGAGTCTAAAACACAGGCAAGAAAACTACGCTGTAAGGCACTGAATTATCAACTCGTCAATGACATCCTTTACAGACGTAACTTTCTTGGCCCACTCTTAAGATGCGTGGACAACCAAGATGCTGACTACCTCCTAAGGGAAGTACACGAAGGCATCTGTGGAGTACACGCAGGTCCCCGCGCTGTTGTAGCCAAGCTAAACAACGCGGGATACTTTTGGCCGGGGATGCATACGGATGCACTGGCATACATCAGAAAATGCAGGTCTTGCCAGCTTTACGCACCCAACAAGCACCGCCCGAAGAATGAACTTGTTCCAGTCACTTCTTCATGGCCATTTCAGAAGTGGGCCATCGATGTGACAGGCCCATTTCCTACAGCAGCAGGAAATGTTCAGTTCCTAGTGGTAGCCATCGACTACTTCACCAAGTGGATAGAAGCAAAACCTTTAGCCCAAACAACCGCGAAACATATCAAAAAATTTATTTGGGAATTTATTATTTGTCGTTTTGGACTTCCACAGAATTTGGTGAGCGATAACGGCACCAACTTTGCTGACAAGAAGCTACAACAGTGGCTAAAAGAACTTCAAATCACCCACACCTTTACCTCAGTGGCACACCCGCAAGGTAATGGTGAGGTGGAAAGAGCAAATAAGAGCATCGTCGAAGGCATCAAGAAGAGACTATTGGAACACAGATCCGGCTGGGTGGACGAGCTTCCGCACGTCCTTTGGGCAAACAGAACGCTGAAGAAGGCCAGTACGGGAGAAACCCCGTTCAGCCTCACTTATGGCACTGAAGCCATGGTCCCGGTCGAAATTGGTCTACCCTCACCAAGGGTCTTGATTCAGCCAGAAGACAATGATGCGGAAAGACGGTTGGATCTTATGCTAACCGAGGAACGCAGAGACTTAGCCGCAGTGCGTGAAGAGAACTACAAACGACAAATGCAAAAGTACTACAACACGCGGGTAAAACTCTGCAACTTCAATATAGGAGACTACATACTGCGTAACAACGAGGCTTCAAACCAAGAGCGCCCGGGAAAGCTGGCCCCGGTCTGGGAAGGGCCATACATTATCAAAGAAGTCCTGGGAAAGGGCGCATACCGGCTCGAAAGGCTCGATGGCACTCCCATCCCAAGAACATGGAATGGAGCTCAATTACGCAAATGTTATATGTAGATCAATTCCAAAACTTGTAAAGAAAAGGCCTAGAGCCACTTCTAATGGAAATGATTCTCCTTTCATAATGTGTTTACCTTTATACTTATGAACTTCCCACTGGTGCCGGTATTCACCGCATAAACGGGAAGAAGTAAGTCGTTACGTGTGGAAGGCGGCAAAACCCGCATAAACACAATGTTAAAAATAAGGGAAACCTACACGCAGGCCAGAGGTAAGTAAAGTTTAGCCATCCTTGTAAGTGCAAGTGACGGTCTTACCCGCACAATCACGAACAAGGAAGCAAAACTTCAACCTATCATCTACCACGTTCAAAGGTTATCCTAAAAAAAAAAAAAAAAAAAAGGATAAGGAAAACCTACACGCAGGTCAGATATGGGTAAAGTTTAGCCATCCTACTAAGTGCAAGTGACGGGCACAATCACGAAAGAGGAAGCAAAACTTCACACCTATTATTTACCACGTTCAAAGGTTAACTTATCCTCAAAGATGAGGAAAACCTACACGCAGGTCAGATATGGGTAAAGTTTAGCCATCCTACTAAGTGCAAGTGACGGTCATACCCGCACAATCACGAAAGAGGAAGCAAAACTTCACACCTATTATCTACCACGTTCAAAGGTTAACTTATCCACAAAGATGAGGAAAACCTACACGCAGGTCAGATGGTAAAGTTTAGCCATCCTACTACGTGCAAGTGATGGTCCTACCCGCACAATCACGGAAGAGGAAGCAAAACCTCACACCTATCTACCACGTTCAAAGGTTAACTTATTCTAAACACTTGGAAAATTGCTAATTTAAACTAAGGTATGTAAGTCATATAACGTTTATAAAGCAAGGAATCCAATAAAACAAGCGGTCTTAGCCGCACAAAGATTTACATTTCATAAA
Organism: Bidens hawaiensis; assembly: GCF_021521415.1. Classification (NCBI taxonomy): domain Eukaryota; kingdom Viridiplantae; phylum Streptophyta; class Magnoliopsida; order Asterales; family Asteraceae; genus Bidens; species Bidens hawaiensis. The sequence goes on along the minus strand of NW_027491069.1, from coordinate 102,444 downwards.
TATTCGTTACAAGAATGGCCGGGTAACTACCCGCCTACAAGAAAGTAAATCTATACAAACTAAATCTATCATAGCAGCGAGAAGGGATCTTCAGGATCAGGCTTCAGGGCCACTTCCACTTGGACCAGCGCCGTCAGTAGAGCGTGGCTGTTCAAGGAAAGCCTTAAGGATAGCTAGCCCATCATCAGCAGCAGCAACTTCAATCACCTTCTCCACCACCGGATGCGGGAAGGCAGCATACTGGTTCACTGCTTGGTCATAAGCAGCTTCAGTATCCACATTATACAAAGGGAAGTTGGAAGGCGGGACGCCTTTCTCAACGAACCCTAGACCAAGCAGGAAGCCGACCCGTTCCCCATCCTTGTGAGAAGCGTTGAGGGCTGCGCTCATAGCATCGTCGTAAGATGTCTCTGAGAAGACCCGATGCACAACCTACATAAGGAAATATACAAGTGTCAACACCCTGTTTACAAAGAAAAGCGTGAAGACATGAAGATAGACCTACCTGAGACAACGCTTCTCGAAGAAGCCATTCCTTGGAAACCAGAGCCTCTTGGAGGGCAGCTTGAGCTTCGTTACGGGCGCGTTCGGCTTCATTCTTGTTGAGGTTGGCAAGCAACACTTCTTTAGCCGCAGCCTCTTCGACGCCCTTTAGCTTACGCTCGGTATGGTCAAGCACCCCCCTCTGGTCCAAGATTTCTTGAAGCTTCTTAGCATCCTCCATCGCCAAGGCATCATTAGCCTGCTGGAGAGCCTCTAATTTGGCTTTAAGTTCTTCATTCTCCACGCGCAGAGGCTCAGCAACAGCTTCAGCCTTGGTGGCCCTCTCGGTTGCGTTCCTCGCAGTTTCCTTAGCCAGCCGAAGCTGTTCATTAACAGCTTGGCCAGCCTTGGAACGGGCCTCGAGTCGTGCCTGAACTTCAACCTCAAGGGCCTTGAAGGACTTCTCCTTTTCCGCAGCTATAGCGGAAAGCCTTTGGTTCTCCTCCCGGATGGCCCGCGCCTGAGCAACTTCTTTAAGGCGAGCTGCTTTTAACTTGTCGTTTTCACGACAAAGCAGCTCGACGCGCGGCTGCATCCGAGCAAGGAGAACCCGAAGCTCATTGGTTAGCCTACCCTCCTGGTAGCTAGCCATGGCTTCCCCCAACGCACCACTAGGAGCAGCGTGACGAGCCCATTCCACGCACTCCACAGGGGTGCGAAGGGTTGTTCCTCGGCGAATGTTCCATCGTGGAACATACACTTCATTGGAATCCGACACTGCAAAAAACAAAAAGCAGTTAGCAAAGGATGATAAAAAATATATGTAGAAAAATGGGCCAAAAGAACCCTACGCACCTGTAGGGTCAATTACAGGCCGATAGCCGCCGAACCCATCACCTGAACCCAATGGAAATCCATCCAAGAGGTCAGGCAGATGGGGAGGTGGCGGAGAGATGCGAGAAGCCCCACGCGTACCTGATGGACCGGCCGTCGTTGCCGATGGTGGGGGCATGGTTGCAGCCGCCGTGGTCGCCACCGCGGTCGCTGCCGCAGAATCCGCAGCAATAGTAACCGCCGGCTCTGTGAAGGATGCTGTAAAAATCGCACTCACAGCCGGCGGTGACGTCATCTCGGCTGGAACAGTCGGCTCAAAGGAGTGAGCAACTGATCCAGCGGAAGCAGGCGCAGGCGCCTGGGTCAACGCCTCAGGTAGGCTGACCAAGCCTACCGTCATTGGCGGAGAGGTACTACTAGGCGCTTCACCCTGGAATGCGCCAACATCCACGCCTGCGTAAGAAGAAAAGTGTTAAAACAGATTAAGCTATGAAGATAAAATCTAAAGGAAAGTTGTACTTACGGGTTTTCTTGAGCCTAAAGGTACGGAGAGGCGGGGACGGACCCGATGGAGCCGGCCTCTTTGCGCCGGTCACCGTCGTCTTCTTTGGCTCTCCGGAGGTGACAGTCGCAACCTCCGGAGCTGTGGTCTTACCACCACCGGGATTCCCCGCCACCTCTTCGCTGTCAGTCTCCGAGTCAGACAGAGGCACCGGATCGGCAGTGGAGGCCACCTTCTCCTTTCCTTTCCCGCCGGCAGCCTTCTTCTTCCGCACCAACGGAGGACCATCTGCGGATTCCTCATCAGAACATACGATTAGAGGAATTCCAGCAGAGGTTTCAGCATTGAGAGGTCGAGGGGCGAAGAGCGCCTTACCTGGCCGACGGGCACTGAGGATCTCATGGCCTAGCGGATAGACCTCCACGAACCGATCCGCCGTTTGTTCTAGGATGGGCAACTCGTTCTCGTCTAGAGCGCGAGTACCCATCCGGGCGGGACCGTCAGCCTCCCTCGGATTAAGGAGCGACTGCAGGTCGTTCCCCTCTGAAATAAACAAGAAAAAAGTTAGAAGAAATTCAAAATCAACAAAAGGGAAAAAGGCATACCGTAAGGAACAGAGTTCGAACCGTATTCGAGGACGATCGGAATCTTGCGCGCATCAGCCTCCTTCCACACCCGGCTCATCCCCAGCATCACCATCCCGGACTCCGCAAACCGGTAAACCGGAGATTGGACCCGAGATATCTTGGCAAACCATTCCGCCTCCTGGTAGCTGGAAGCGTGAAGGCTTGGGAGCGCTTGCCCATTCTTGAATTTCATGGCAATGGGGATGGCTCGGGCGGATATGAAGAAAAACTCCCTCTTCCACGCGCGAAGACTGCGCTCGGTCGCACAGATCTTTAAACCCTTAATCCGGGTTGTCAACGTGTACCACCCCTGGATGCACCTCCAAGTGTAGAAGGTCATCAGGCGGTCAACATAGGGCTCAACGCCCAGTCTCCGGCACACCCACTCAAAATGGCGAATCTTGGCGATCGCCATGGGGTGCAACTCGGTCAAATGAACACCGTGCCTCTCAAGGACACGGTAAACAAACTTTGTCAATGGGAACCTAAGATTCCCATAGACAAAGAATGCTGCATAAACCCCGATCTTGCCTCGGGGGGCATCGTACACGGTCTGATGGGGTTCAGGAAACTCAGGCTCGAGAGACTCGAGCATGAACTTCCTGACAACATACCGGTACAGATTGCCAGGCAGAGCACACTGGCACTCGCCAGCAGTACTCCTGTCGTCAGCTATAGAATCGATATCACGAGACATCGTGTAAAAGAAGAAAACGATTTCGGGAGAATGCTTGCCTGAAAAGGATAAGTATTCGCCGGAAATCGCAAAGATGAAGAAAAGAGTGAAAGTGTGGATTACAAATAACCCTCTCCCCCTTTATATACTAATCGCAATTAATGCGATGAAATTAATGCGGAAGAGAGAGAAAACGAAGGTGCAATGAAACTATGACACGTGGCAAAAAGCAAGCTGGCAACAGCTGTTGATAGGACGCATACCATTAATTTCGCGGCCACGCGCCCGAAAAATCGCGCCCACGCGCCTGAAAAAGCGTCTGGAATGACCATGTACCGTCACGTCACCATAACTTCCTGCACGTCCTGACACAGTCAGAAGAAACCGTCGCACGACGTTTCAGATGTTTGGACTGTTCCTATCTTTCCACCAACTCTTCGAATTTCAAAAATTCAAAATTCAAAAAGATTCAAAAGTGAGCGGGAAAATACCCCTTACCTTGGCAACCAAGTAACCATAAGACGGATGCGGGTACAGTGTTAAGGCAAAACCCTTCACATACCTAGCACCCGCAGGGAATTGAAGCCAAGAATAACTTGGCAACCAAGTAACCATCAGACGGATGCGGGTACAGTGTCAAGGCAAAACCCTTCACATACTTAGCACCCGCAGGGAATTGACGCCAGGAATACCTTGGAAGTAAAGTAACCGTAAGGCAAGTGCGGGTACAGTGTCAAGGCAAAACCCTTCACGTACTTAGCACTCTGCAGGGAATTCAAACCAAGAAGGATCTTCTGGGCCATGCTTGCGGAAACGTGAATAACATTCCCGCACGACGGGAACGTCGAGAACTATATTGTTTGAAACTCCAATATGGAATTGGTGGTTTTAGCATAAATGATCACTATGTCGAAAACCACCAAAACCTCATGGAGAATCCACACAATTGGGACTCAACACTCCTGACGCGCGAGGAGGTTAAAAACTTACCCGCTTCACGCCCAAAGATCAAGCAGAAAAGTCGGGATTTCTGCGTGACATCAGGAAAACCGCGGGATGAATCACCACGGAAAACCGAAAAACTAAGCCCTTTTCAAAACCCCTTGCTAAGTCCAAAAGTTCACCTCACTTATTAATAATTCATGAGAAGAACATTGGACTGGGGGGACTTGAAGAGGTAGGTCCCAGCAGAGCCCAGTTGGACCCGCAAGACTTACCTTGAACAGGGACGTCTGCGCGATGACCAACTGTTCCAGCAGGACCCACCATGCTCAAAGAACCTTACGCGCAGTACGCCAGCTGTACCCGCAGGGAAAGCCTCCCAATGGTGAAGTACCCCGCCTGTTCCCGCAGCTGCGGATACAAGCCATCAGGGAAGGCTACCCGCACTAACAGCAAGGCTACACGCACAAGGCATTCGTTACTTCAGTTGTCACATGAAGGAATGAGCAAGGCGGGAACACTCCCGCCTAAATGAGCCAGTCCGTATGCTTCTGGAAGGTCTTTCGTACTATACCTACTAAGGTATGGGCGGAACAGACAGTTTGACCAGAGCAGCCCATGAACTAATCACAGGGTGACAGCTCACCGACAACAATACGAGGAGGAGCACCCTCTAGTACTGTTTGTCACTATTAGCCGCTGCCTACTCACCAACCCTTATGATGGGACGTGCGCAGCCTACAGTTGGTGGAACAGTATACAGCCGACCTTATTACTGTTGGCCGTAACCTATCCACCAACCAGCATGGCCTGTGCATAGTCCACTGTTGGTAGAACAGGAATACTATTCAGCCGGCTATACCTGCTTGGAAACCTACCTTCGGCTATAAATACTCCAACACCTTGGAATGGTAAGGACATCATCTGTTATCTCAATCTTATCTAGCAATCTCTTAATATACACTTATATTCAGAGCAATCTAGTCTGATTCTCACGCCGGAGGGTGGTCACAAGGAGGAACCCCCCCCCCTTCTCAGTGACGAGCTTACGGTGTCTGTTTTGCAGGTCTCCAGAAGAACAACCTTCTCTGCCAGACCTCATCCGTGGGAAACATTACTTAACCCCCAGATTATCTATAATCTGCCTGTGGGTTCACTTAGTGTTTCTTCAAGTACTTATTGGTTGCACGAATTAATGGTGCTATACATCAACTTGTATTTTACTATAATAATTGATCATGATTAAAGTTAACACCCTTTTTGTTTAATCATGGATGATGTACAGTAATATGGAACTCACTGTTTTAGTTACACTAGTCGATTTTCGTGTGTTAGTCGTAAAAGATTTACCTCTTACTGATTGAGATTTTTTTTTGTTGGTAACTATGAGAACCCATTAACGGAAAACTAAGGGGAACCCACCCCGCCTATAACCTGCTAACTAATGGAATCATGTAAATCACAACATACGTGGGCAAGGTTGTTTTCAAGAGGTTTGGTAAGAAACCAGTAGAAGCAAGATTTGAACCTGAGACATCTCCTAGTGGGGGTATCAAGTGTTACTAATGCAACACCCCTTGAAGGTTCTGATTGATTATTTGGAATTAAGGAAACTTCTAAATCATTAACCACATAACATATTCAATTTTATATAAAGCAAACAAGTTCACATGAAGAGAACAAAATATTCATGTAAAACTACCATCTAAAATATAGAATGACATAATGTAAGACTGCTTGATAGAGACATTTGCCTTTTAGATAAGAGGTTTCCAGGTTCAAACGTGGGCAACGTTATAATTTATATTTATTTTTGTGATAATGTAACATTATACGAGTAAGATTTGCCGTTAAAAAAAAAACAAGTAGAATGAAAAACATATCATTATCTTAGATTTCTTTCATGTTATTACAATTTGTGCTGACCAACTTTGACTGCATCTTTTCAGGCTTACTGACTGCTACACTTTTTTTGTATGCTAAAGCTATAAAATTATATAAATAACCATGAACATTAGCTAGTTTGATTCAGGTATGCTATCTAAAACAGGCTTCCATCTTCCACAACTTCTATTGTCTTCAATCACAACATCCTCATCTGAGTTTTCTTTCTTCATATGAGAAGCCAAACCATCTACTGAAACCACTCCTTTTTTCAGCATCACCTCCAGGTCTTGTTTGGTTATCATCAGCTTAATCCTCACGACTCTATCCCCGCCTTCTGTTTCCACCTGATTCAGAAGTGGCACCGGATAATACGTCTGGCCACCTAAATCTTGGTGAACTTTCATGGATTCTTTATGATTAGCGACTTCTTGACTCGTTTGCATGGTCTTGTGTTGTCTAATTATACAGTTACCCATTTTTTCGCGTTTTGTTTTCAGTTTTTCGAATACAAAGAGAGCGTTTTTCGGTATCCAGACATGAAAGGATTACAGATTTTTTGTTGTATTTATAGAAATAAAAGAGGAAGATGCCCTTGTAGTTTCCAACATTACAGAAATGTTATGTTGCACTTTGGACCCCACATGGATTCTTTGTTGGTGCTCATGCTCAGTTGATCTTCTCATATTGACTTGCAAAATTCAATTTTGATTGTTGCTTTGACCAAAATATGTTACTGAGCTATGCAGTGTATAAATTAGATGATAGTTCAATTTACTGCATAAAAAATATGGGTTAATCTGGGTTATGTTCAACGGGTCGGATGAATGATATAAAATATATGTGTCGAGCCATCAAAGTGTACGTACTTCCAAATCATTTTATTCAGAAATTTAGGTTTTTATCGAACTAATATATTTTTGTAATCGTATTTACTTCACTGATAATTTATAGACGTCCTAATTTTGTTTGATAAGAAATATTCTACGCCAATTTGTTTCCACCCGAAACAAAATTTACCCATCTTAACCGAACCATGTGACCTAACTCACTCATTTTGCCATGTCTAAAGTTTACTGTAAAGATTAATTTTCCTTTCTGTATACAACTTGCTGGCTAGTTTTACACTGCATCTCCAGTAAGCAATAATGGTGCCTTAATGGTTTCCTAGCTGGTTAAAAGATTAAGTTGGCCATTAATTAATTTGGTGTGGTTTTACTGTTATTGTGGCTCTTTATCACTTTATGGTAACCAGATTGTTTTCACACGCTAAAAACTACATCGGTATGGTTGGTCGGTTTAAAAATGATATTGGAGGTAGGACCACTAAAGCTTTACATCAAGTGGTTGACTATTGCACTTACAATTATATTTCTTTAGCACTTCTGTATCTGCACAACATTGGCCATTTCTTAGTTTCCTTTGGGAAATACACTGAATAGGAATTATAGGATATTGATACTCAAACTTGTATGCGCTCCGCTTGCGGTGGGCAAAAGTAAAATTGCATTAATTTTGACGTTATTTTACTAATCTCGTGAAAATAACATTAAAAGTGGCGGAAGGTATAAGGCATCATGTACGTGGTGGCGTTGATAGCCGAAAGACAAGGGTACATACACCAATCGACCGGTGTGCCGATGGTTGAGTGTTATGTGTCTTATGTTTGATGCAAAACTACTATCGAGCCGGGGGCCTCACAGGAATCAGTCTCTCTATTCCTACAGGGTATAGGTAAGGCTGTCTACATCTTACCCTCCTCAGACCCTACCATAGCTTTGCTATTGGTGTGATATACTGAGTACGATGATGATGACGACGACGATGATACTCAAACTTGTATGTTTAAGCTTTATATAAAAAATAACGGGCGGGGCTCAAGGCTAGGCCTGTAAATGAACCGAACCGAGCCAGAGTGGGCTCAGACTTGGCAATACGCTCACCGACCTTTGGGTGATATTTCCCCCCTGATCAAAGTGAATAAAGGATACGAAGAGGAGAAAGTTGTCACGTGCAACTATAAACTTGCCTAGTAAAGACAAATTTACATGAACATTATTGCAACTCATACCGCGTCCACCACACAAAGGAACGAGTATGTGGTTTGTGACGTTGCGTTGACAAAAGCTATGATATAACCCGTACGGATAATAAGGTTATGCATGACCTATTTATGTGTAGTTTGGTTGATTAAATTTTTTTTTTGGGAAAGTGAATACGGTGCTGTTAGTTTTGATCTAAAGTTTCCTAATTTATCTAAAATCACATATGATAGTGAAAGATTTTATCAATTAGTTACTTGCCAAAAACAAAAAAAAAAACTTACATCTATATAATCATCTTTCATTCATGAATAACTATTATTTTGTGAATAAAAGATGTAAAGACTAATGTTGCAGAAATACAAACAAAAGCATTAAAGATCTTTCTTGAGGTGGCGTATGATATTTTTTTATGCTTGATTTCATTCGAGTTCAATTCTTTGATAATTTACATGAATCGTGCACACATACTAACAAAAAGGGCTTTTCCCAGATTTGATAATTATACATTAATTATGAAAATCATTCAAATGTATCGTACACGAAGAATAACAAACAAAGTTTTTCCTAATTAATAATTATTAAGGTAAAAAAAATGCATGGCAATATAAAAAAAATGCATGGCAATACAAAGTTTTTCCTAATTAATAATTACTTTCTCCCAAAACCTATTGTATGGTTTTCATGTGAAAGAGCACGCTAACATATAAAAAAATATGTAGAACCATCATTTGAAGCTTTAAAAAGGCTTCAGATTCAATGTTTTTTTTAACTTAAATCTTTGCTTAAACAGGTTCATCATCTAAATCATTATTTCTGACTACTTTTTTTATTGGAAAATTTTTTTTTCTTATTTAGCCCTAAAATTATGCAAGTATCTGTGTAATAATTGAAGTTATAAAGCATTAGGAAGAACATCGACCTCCAACTCTTGTTCTCAAACAAATATAATTTAATTAAATGTATTTTAGGAAACTTTAAATCAAAACTACGTTGTTTTAATAGGTTTTTCGTATAAGTTTAGACGGCTAACAGCACCGTATTTACTTTCCCCATTTTTATTTCACCTTTGGTATTCTTCCAATCGGAACAAATCAAGAAATAACGTGTTTTCAATTGCCATTTAAATAATTACTTTAAACTGAAAAGGATAGGGATCGTGAGTTAGCTCCTTAAAAATTCAGATTAGTTCATTCTCATTTTGGATAATGGTAAGGTGGTTAAGGTGTGACATGAACATATATAAATATGACAAGCTTAAAAAATAATTACTTTCATGATATTTTGTGTACGAAACACCCATCTATAGGAGGGGTTTTTTTTATACACGATATCATGAAAGTAATTATTTTCTAACTTTGTTATATTTATATATGTTCATGTCATGATAATTTCACAATATAATAATGGGAGACGTGAATATATAATCATAGTTTGTATATTTATTCCCCTAAATGCTTAATGCAAATATCTATACACGTGTTTACCAGGTGTTAACATGGCATGAAAAAAAATAGCATTTTTTGCTTCTTCACTACGAATGCCCTAATATACATATAAAATAAACCAAATGAAAATTTGATATGAGAACTTAGAAAATAGAAAACAAAATTATCATATTAAACTAACATGTTATAAATATCATTTTAGCAAATACTAAAAATAAATTCTATGATAATTGTGTTTAGTTTTCTACTTTTAATGCATATTCATTTTCGAGATTGGGTTTATCCAATTAGGGAAAACGAGCAATGTTTTACTATTTTTTATATCAAGCCTAGAGTCTCTATCATCTGTTGTCACTCCCACTCCATAAGAAGCAAAAGAGAAAATAAGCGGCATTTTTCTACTAGAAATCATTTTTTAAATAGCAACTCATGCTAAAAGGGAAAAGTTTAGGGATAACACTTTATTAAGAATTTGTATGGCAACTTCTAACATATACGAAGAAATTTATCTATAAACTTTATTTACTTTTAAAAATCTCTTACATCTTATCATCGTATATATCCATAATCAATTATACAATACAGTAATACACATTTAACAAAAGATATGGAATGAATAGGACGTGAATCCCAAAATATACTGATTTACTTTAGTTTTTCATATAACTTTGGGTAATGGGGGTATGGGGATGGGGACTCCATTGTATGAGTGAAAAGTGAACAAACTCTCATACGTTCCCTTATAATTTTATGTATGTGGAAGGAGATGTTTGGATGAGAACTCCATTGTGAATGCTTGTCCCAGTTATGTAATAGGTTGTTAAAAGGGTCGTTTCACATGTTAACATGTAAGCTTGATACAAACACAAAAATTTGATATGTCTCGGGACACATACTAAGAATACGGAAATTTTGTAAAGCACATGAACTTTAACACAACGTGAGTTTTCACAATTGATACGAACATGGCATGTTAAACCTTTTTTTAAAACTAATACTCAAATTGGGTTTTCATGACCGGACCAAACCAGCCGGTCAAATGTGGAATCAGATCTATCGCTAGTTCGGTTCGATGGTTTATACCATTTTTATTTTTCTTTTCTTTAGAAAAGTCTTAAGATATTTTTCATTAGTCAGGATTTGAACACAGGCCTTTTTTACGAGTGAAAAAGAGCTTTTGCTAATTCTATTAAGAATTTATTAATGTCATAATTCTTGATATACATATAAACTAAATATATTGTAAATCATTAATTACGTTTATATTTTCTAAATTTAATTATGATGTCATTAGTTCTTAAGTATGGTTCAACCGGCCGACTAGTGAACCAACCGCACTTTCCCTATGAATAAAATATTTATGTTTAAGCTATCAAACTTTATACTCATTTCTCATTTAATCTTTTAAAGGTGAGCATAACATACACAATCAACTTAAGTTGCAACATAAAAATGACTTTAAAAAGTATAAAGTAAATAGGTCAATTTGTGAACTGTCAAGTGAATTGAACCCGAGATGTTTAACACAACATAATTACAAGTTAACCGTGAATTGACGTGAGCATGCTACCAAACTCTAATCCATTGTGTATTAATTCGATGCTTTAATCTAGATTTCTTTTTACTAGATGACTCAACTATGCACAATGACTCTTACGAACCTATGACACACAAATCAGTAATTTGAGTTTGAGGTACAAAAGCGGTTTTAAATCCAAACCGAACCGGTTTATAAACCAAACCGGTTTGGTCAACGACTGGTCAAAACGGGTTTGACTCAAACCGGTTCGGTTTATAAACCGGTTGGAAGCAAGATAGGCCGACATGGTCACGTCAGTTCGGTCCGGTTTATAAACCGGTTTAACCGATTTTTAACCTGTTTTAAACCGGTTTTTCTCAAACCGGTTCGGTTTTAAAACTGGTTTGCTAGATCTTAAGGGGAACCGGTCCTAAAACTGGCGGTTTGGGTCGGTTTGGGAACCGGTTTGGGTGAAACCGGTTTTAAACCCAAATCGGTTCGGTTCGGTTTGCCTAAAACCGGTCCCAAACCGGTTTTTTTATACACCTCTAATTATATATATAGTATAATTAAGAGGTTTGGTGCCACAAAAGATTTTTTAATTATTTTCTTTGCTTTGTTTGTACTTATTTAATTCATTTCGATGCATAACCAATTGAGATGTCAATTGAGATGTCTTTATGTGTTGGTTGTCTTGCAAAACCTTTAGAAATTTGAAGAAACTATGCACGTTAGGCTCACATGTTGCAAAATTTCTTGGGTTTTTTTAGTGGAAAACTAACTCCTTTCTTCAAACAAATATATTTTTTGTTTTCTTTTTTGTGTTGGTTTAGTTATTTTATTTGTTTCTTTTGTTTAAACATGTTAATATAGAAAAGAGTTTTTGGTGTCATAAATACACTATTTGGCCACTTGACAACACTTTATTGGTGTAAGAATTTTTTTGTTTTCTTTTTTTAGTTTCCGCCTATATCGAGCGTAAAGAAGACAAACATAATGCCAATTTTGTTTTTATTTTATAATTTTAATGTTTTGTTTTAGTTCCAGTACCTTAATAATGTGTCGAAACTGCCCGAATTTCACCGCGTTGTTTTAGTTTAGGTACCGTAACGAATGTAACGAAACCGACCGAATGTCGATTTTGTTTTTTTCAAGTTCCGGTACCCTAATGAACGTGACGGAAACCGGCTGAATCTGCGTAGACTCATCGGCTTAATGCCCGGGATCGACAACAGTTGGGTTTTACCAACGCTCAAATTTACAAGGGGTGTTCATCGAATAGAAATAACGAATTTTCAAGTTAAATCGAATCGAACAATCTGAATATTTGTTTTTTCGCCAGTATTCGTATTCGATTAAAAGTTGAACTATTCGATTCGTATTCGTATTCATATTATATGCCCAATTCGAAATTCGATTCGAATTCGTATTTGAAACTCGAATTCAAATCGAATTCGAATAAGTTTGATTTTAATTCGAATAAATACGATCTAATTCGAGTTTACCTATGCCTAAAATTCAAAAACCATAATCATAATTGCAAAACAAACATATAAATTTAAAGTATCTACAATAACACATGATAATAAATGCAAAACTAAAGTACAAATAATCTAAAATTCAAAATATTCAAAACGAGAAGTAAATAACACCCATATTAGTATGGGCTAAGAAACAATAATGTTGCCTATTGGGTTAATTAATTTGTAATTGATATTTATTATTTATGGATTTGACACAAATATAAATAAATAATTATATATACACACACATATATATGTATATATGTATATTTAATTTGAATTCGAATGTCGAATGGAATCGAATAATAAATCATAAATTCGTATTTGATTCGTATTCGATTAATATACTCGAATATGAATCGAATAGAATTCGAATTTTGTAAAACCGAATTCGAATCTTAATAATTGAATTCGAATCAAATCGAATTTCGAATGTTTCGAATGCGAATCAAATTCTGAACACCCCTAAGTTTTACCAACCGACTTCACCATTTATTTTTTGTTTTAGTTTCGATACAATAACGCACGTAACCAAAACCGACCTAATTTGTGTCAAGTTACCAACTTAACGCTTGAATTTTACCTGCCCGGCGCAACGCGTCAGGTAAAACTCTAGTTTGAGACCAATGAAAAGTAAGAAAAGAAGGTTAAAGGTATTAATGGTCCATTTCAGTTAAGAAGCACCCCATTGCAGACTGCAGTACGCCCACTTCCAATTTTCAAAGGTCCATTCATGAGGTTCAAATCTTTGAACGGTCCAGGCCTAGCTGATCCACATGTTTCATGGCCCATTTTATTCGGTTTTTTTTAGTTCTCTCTATTATCCATATCTATATTTATATCTATACTATATATAATGAGGGAGAGATGGGCAAATTAAGATATATGATTTTAAGTAAAATACAAAATTTAATACATAAGTTACAAACCTGTAAAAAAAGGCAATATAGTCTTTTGAATAAACTTCACATGCAATTTTAAATCATTAAATATAGTTACAATTTTGACCCCTTAACTTTAATCATCTTTTATAAATTTAAACAAAACTTACAACTATGACCCTTAAGCTTTTACACATATACTCTTTTTATTTTCACTTTTAACTCAATTTCCCCCACAAAATTTGAACAGGCGTAACGTTTTTCTACATTAATATTTTATATAAAACATTGCACTATAAAAACGAGAATTTTATTATCTTTAATTTGAGTATCATATTGCTATAGTTTTTTCAGTTAAAAAAAACTACATTTTATGTATGGGTGTTTGTGGGTTTTTGTGGGTTTTAAATTAAACCGTGATCCAAACCGTTTGTAATGTTTTTTTGTCGTCGAAAACCGAAACCATCCCGTTGAAATTTGAAATCGGCTGGTCAAAGTTAAAGAAAAAAAATCAATGTAACATCAAGCCAATGACCGGTTTGAATGGTTTCACAGTTTCAAACCGAACAATGAACACACATAAACTTGTAATGTGATTACCAAAGTCCGTGTTTCCCGCTGCATCGTGCGGGCACCCGTATAGTTTATATAATATATGCGAGTTAGGACTTCTTAAATTTTAATAGTTACTTAACTTGTTGCTATAAGTACAACTTCTAGAGTATCAATTTTTAAATTTTAATGGCTATATTTGTCTTTTCATCAACCAATACTACGTAACATCTACCGATTTATGGATATAATTACAATATTTATCGTTTATCTCTTTTTTTTATAAATTTAACCAACATTTGCATTTCAAGCCCATCATTTTTATCCACGTATTCCTCAAATCTATTTTTCTTACTATTTTCTTTATATCTTCGAGTATATTATGATTTCTAAAACATTCAAGCATGCCATTGCAATGTTTTTATTTTTATCTACGTTTTGATATAAATTTTATTTAAAATCGAGGTGCGGATTGTAGTACAAATTATAGTTACATCTATTTACAAGTGCTTAAGCATAAAACTTACAACTTTTCATATATAATTTTAGCATTAGCAATTGTGTTCTCTTAAATGCAACTACCTACATTTATAAAAAGATTTAAATAAATAGAATAAATTAAATATGTAAATTATTTGTTACATATTTACTTTATTTATTAAATTACTTATTACACAACTAAAATAAAAATATTACACACCAAATTAACTCAAATAACACACCATATTACAAATTAAATAAACTTGCAAAAACTTTTATTTAATTATGGACTTGATGATCCTAGCATGTTATCCACTTTGGTGGCAGTCTGTCTTTGTGCATCATTGAAGTAGGTTGCACAAAAATTAAATCAAAATGTTAATAAGTTATTTTTTTCCGGATTTCATATTCCAATAAAAATGGTTCAACAGTGAAGGACTCGAAGAACTACATACAAAGCCCTCCAACAATGGTCAGCATGGATAATCCAGTCACACTCGCATCTAGGCAAAGTTACCTAGCCACCAACACCAAAATAATTATAAAAATAAAAATGATGGTTTTAACTCAACCTTTCTTGACTCAGCTTGTGGTTTAGCATTTTGGGAGGTTACCCAAACGTCAATTTTTGCTTCCTCTCTTTAATACCTACATAACACATAAGACTATTTGGTTATATAATTTGTTTTCAACCTTCAAATAATATTACAATTTCAAATTACTTTTTGAATAATCCTTCTAAAACATAATATAAAAAACACACAAACTCAACAAAAGTAACAATTTCTAAAAGCTACAAATTATAGTCACATTAAAAACCGTCCAATGGAATTGCGTGTTGCCCATAAATTATTATTATTAGTTACATTATCACGATCTGTATCATTTAACTAATTAAAGAAGCCCGTATTATGTATAAAGTTTGAAATTTTTTATTCCCTCTAACAAATTTTGACGCAAATTAACTGTTAAACTATGTCACATGTGATTCAAATATTATTATTTGTTACACATGGTAGAATTGTATTTGTTAGGCAAGTGTAAATGAAAATTAATTAAAGATATAATCAGTTGTTAAAAACACCCCTGCAATGTCTCAATCTGCTTCTACGATAATGAAGATAATCCTAAAGAGAACACACACAAATCACAAGGTAATATTTAATCCAAGTTATTCATGCTTGCATAAGTTATACTTTTGCACATTTTTCTAACTATTAGTTTTTGTTTATCTTGTATGTTAAGTAAAAGCAGTTTAAACGGCTACAAAACATGACGCAAAGGAAAAATCAAAAATAGCAAATAACAAAAGAAAAGTTGAAGCATTCACCTTCCATAAGTATAAAGTCTGTTGGTTTTTTATCTCATTTTTTACTTTATATAACTTTTGTATATCCACTTTTTGCAGGCTACTTCTGATTGTGTTGATATCATTTCATGTGATCTTAATTTGGATCCTCACAAATCTCCTATGCAGCGTGGAATGAGTTAAAAGGTAGCTATATTTTTTTTTCTCATTTGCTGCTTTAGAAAAATGCTGACTATATAGATTCAAGAGTTTGAAAAAAATGCCAAGAGACTCGAAAATCTTTCAAAATGGTGTGGGAATGAAGTTATTAATGTTGATGACAATAATGACAATCAAGATAATGATGGACTAGCTGATAAAACTGACTCGGGGTTAAATCCTAAGATGAAAATAAAAAAAAAACTCATGTCTCTGTCCAGAAGCAAAAGTAAAATTCAAAGTTTTTTCTATGTCAAAGTTTCTAGGCCGGATGAGTCGGGTCAGTTTGATCATTCTATCAAATAAATAAAATTCAATGTCACTATAATAGCAAAAGTAAACCATCAACATTCAATAAAATACAAAGTTATATCAGCACTTGCCATTACATGTAGAATTAATGCTAGTTACAACAAACCATAAACCAACAGATATTGGTGACTTGCGATGGTTGAAACCTTAGAAGAAAACCGGCGAAGGCGATGGCTATCTTGATCGGTCGCTAAGGCAATGACCGTTGTTATTGTTTTTCAATTATTGTTAAATTGTTATATAGGTATTTTGTTTAAGATTGTTAATTGGGTTGGGCTTATTGACCCATTCAATGAATAATTTTTTTTTAATAATCTATATATAAGTTATTATTGGCCCATTTTAATGTTTGTTAGTAAATTTTGTAGATTTTGTAAGTTTTTTATATTTTATAAAAAGGTATTTATTACTAAAAGAACTTTTAACTAAATTTTTCATAAGAGTTAAATGTCATTTTAGTACCAGTGGTTTGTTCAATTACGCAACTTTAGTACTGTCTTTGAATTTATTGCAAATGGCTACATCACTTTTCTAAAACTTGCAATTTTAGTACTTTTTTCTAACCCCGACTATTTTTTCGGTTAAGTCAAGGATAAATTAGTAATTTTGATTATTTTATTTATTTTCTCCTTTAAGCTAATTGTCATTTCATACCTGTGGTTTGTTCAATTATGCAACCTTAGTACCTTTTTTCAATTTATTGCAGCTTGATACTATGATTAGTTTTGGATAGATAGACAAACCAAAAGAAACATTACATATTACAATTAAAAGATAACTAAATACATGATATAAGATGAAAAACAACCATGAAATGTATAACATATTTTTTAGCCTTTTGTTCTTGATGTCAATTTACTTCTAGTAGCTCAAGATCTGAATTCGTCTTAGCCATTTTTCTTGCATTTTCTTTATGTGCATTGATTTTTTTTTCAAAAGTTCGGGTATAATAACAGCAACTCTTTAACACATTGGAGGATCAAACCAAATAATAATCAAACAACTTCGCACCTCTTAGTATAACATCAATTGAACTTGTAGATGAATGGCGGTTAACGAATCACATAGACAAAACAATATATCGTAATTAATTGAACTTGAAGATGAACAACGGTTAGGGTTTGAAGGATCAATGAGCGCGGGAAGGGGGGTTGATCTGTTCATTTAGAGTTAGAGATGATATTTTAATTGTAATATGTAATGCCTCTAATGGTTTATCTGTCTATCCAAAACCAATCAAAGTATCTAGTTGCAATAAATTCAAAAAAAAGTACTAAAGTTGCATAATTAAACAAACCACATGTATGAAAATGACAATTAGATAAAAGAGAAAATAAATAAAATAATCAGAATTACTAATTTACCCCTGACTTAACGAACAAAATAAACGGGGTTAGAAAAAAAATACTAAAATTGCAAGTTTTAGAAAAGTGAGGTAGCCATTTGCAATAAATTCAAAGACAGTACTAAAGTTGTATAATTAGACAAACCACATGTACTAAAATGGCACTTAACTCTTTTCATAATCAATGGGTTCGAATTTATTTTTTTTAAATGATATCGGGTTCGTTCAAAGTAAAAGAATGGGTTCGCTCATTAACTCGATACTATATGTTATATATAAAACTGGAAAAAGGCGGGGTTCCACCGAACCCGATGCACACTATGTGGCTCCGCCACTAGCAGTAGGCACAGATTAAAATAAAATTATTTTAAACCAATTCAAACCCTAAAACCATCTATAAATCAAAAACCATCACAACATTTAGTTCAAATAAAATTAGGGAAAATTCTCAAAATAGGTCATTTGAGGAGAGAGGGTCTCAAAATAGGGCGCAAGTTTCAAAACTTCCATTAATAATCCACCGAAACTCATCTCTTCTGTGACATTTGGTTTCCCACTTATGATTTTCGTCCCCCAATGAAATAATGACACGTGTAAAGATGTTGACCCCCACCAATGAGATTTCAAAGGAAATCCGTCTGACCCATGAGATTTCAAACCAAAATAGTCTCCTCCGTGAGTTTTTGAAAATAATAAATCCACCTCATTCCACCATTGATTCACCACCACCACCGACGCCGTGCCCGCTTGCGGGAAAAAGGAGAAAACGACAGAGCCATTGATTCACCACCGCCACCATTTGCTGGAAATCGAAGAAGACGACGGAACCATTGATTCACCACCACCGCCGCCACTTGTCGGAAATCGGAGATGACGACGTGATGCAGATATGTTGATGTTGGAAGACGACGGAGTTGATTCGCTACGAAATGGAGGCTAGCACGAAGACAACGGTGGCAGGATATGTTGGTGTTGGATGGTGAAGGCGACGGTGGCCAAATATGGTAATGTTGGATGGTGAATATGAAGATGATTGGAGATGGTGAATGCGGCGGTGGTTGGAGATAGTGTAGCCGACGGTGGCCGGAGATGGTGATGTTGGATGTTGAAGGACGGAGATGGTGACGAAGATTAATCGGGATTATTTCAAAGAAATGAGGTGGTGGTGGTGATGAATCAATTGTGGATAGAGGTGAATTCAAACCTTTTTTCCAAATCTCATGGAGTAGATGGTTTTTTAGAAAACGGTTTTGGTATCAAAACTCACGGATCAAACGGATTTTGCTTGAAATCTCACGAGTAATACGGATTTGGCTTGAAAATCTCATAGGTCAAACGGATTTGACTTGAAATCTCATGGATCTGGCACGAACCCAAATATGACCAGCCAGATAGATTTTCTTTGAAATCTCACAAATTAATGAATCATTATAAGATTTTTCAAATTTTTTGAATTAAATTAAGAGTCTCTCTCCTCACTTAACCTATTTTAAGAATTTTCCTATAAAATTATTTTGTGAAGTTACCTTTTCATAAACCAAAAAGTATCTATAGACTAGGCAGTGGGCACGTATTAAACTGATGATTTACATAAATACCCACGGGACCACATCAAATGTAGAAATCACCCAAAATCCCAAAACCTAGGGTTGTTTGATTGGAGGTAATGGAATAAAAGGAGAATGAAATGAAAGAAGGAATGGAATGAACAAGGGAATGAAATTCATCATTCCATTCATTTGTCTTGTTTGGTTAACCTATAAGAATTAAATAAATTATTACTTTATGTTGTTTGGTATCATAAAAAAATTGTATGATTGAAATAAAAATAATAAAAACACTTCTATCTCAAAATAATTTTTTTTACAACAAAAAAAAATAAAAAAAAATTCGCAATGGCGATGGTGGTGGTGTTAGCTCCGGCGACGAAAATGGTGGTGGTAGTGGTGACGGTGGAAGTGGGGGTGGCCATGGTCAAGCGGTGGTAGCATTGGTGGTAATGGCAATGGTAGGGTGACGGTGATGGTCAGGCGGCGGCAGTGACAATGTTTTCGGTGGTTACAACGACGATGGTGTCGATGGTTTCGCTGGTGGTAAGGTGGTGGTGGCGGAGGCGGTGGTGGTGATGGTGGCAGTAAGATGTTGGTGATGGTGATGGTAGTGGCGGTTGTTGTTGTTGGGTGGTGATGGTGTTGTTAAGAAAGTAAGGTGAAGGAGGAATGGAATAAAAAAAACAAAGAGGGTAAGAAGGAATTGTTTTAATGTAATGGGATTCCATGTGTAATAGATGATTCTATTCCATTGAGCAACCAAACACCACTTTTTTCATTTTACATAATAAATAATTTCATTCCTCCTATCATGCATGCTTAACAAAAGCTACTCTAGTTCCCACTTGTGAAGTAGTTTCAGCCATCGACACAAGACCACCGCCAAACGTATTCCCAAACACCCTCAATCCCCAGCCAACCACATCTCGCCACGTCACCCCCTAATCCTCATCTAAAAATCCCACTACCACGTACCCTACGTCCCGTCACACCCGATCCCTCCCTTGTGCACACGTGTTACGGCAATGTGACACCAGTACTTCCCACCATCTCCTCTACATATCATCTTCTTCTTCCTCATATTATTATTATTATTGTTGTTCTCTCTCTTAATTCTCTCTCTCTCACACACACACAGTACACCTTCATCCGGACCAACTATGGCGGGTAGGAAGCGAAGGAAACTCAGATTGTAAGCTTTCTTCAGCCAATTCCATTCAATTGATTTGAAATTGGATTAGGGTTTTTGGGTTTTAGGGTTTGTAGATGTGAGATCTGTGTCTGATTTTGCAATTCAGCTACTGGGTATGCTCAATTCGAGTGAATTTGGGCTAGAATGTGTTTTTATTGATATCGTGATTGGATTATGTGGGTTTTTGATGGTGGTGATTTTGATTGGTTTATTGACTTGTTGCTATGAAGAATTGAAGATTGCCCAGTTTGGGTTTTAGGGTTTTTTGGTAAAGACTAGATTTTTAGGGTTTTGAACTGAGTTGGTTGTGTTTGGGCTTGTAGCAAGATTTGATTTGTGTTTGGTAGTTGAATTCAAGGGTTTGTTAGTGGGTTGTGTTTGATGTATGCAAATGTAGGTTCTTAATTTGTCATTTGTCAAAGTTCAAGACTTTGTTCTCGAAATCTTTGTTTTTTCTCTAAAAATTGAGCCACGGTTCTGATTTGAGCACGCCGCAGTGAATTCTGTATGTATAAATGTAGGTTCTTGATTTGTCAAAATTTAAGACTTGTTTCTCAAAATTTTGTTTTACATCTAAAAGGTGAGTTATGATTTGTTTTGAACACACCCCAATCGATCATCAATGTATGAATGTAGGTTCTTGATATGTCAAAATTCAAGACTTGTTTCTCAAAATCTTGCTTTTGCCCTAAAAAGTGAGCCATGGTTCTGATATGAACGCGCCCAGGTTAATTATAAATGTGTAATGTAGGTTCTTGATTTGTAAAAATTCAAGACTTTTCTCAAAACTTTGTTTTTTTCCCTGAAAAGGCGTGTCATGATTTGTTTTGAATGTGCCCCATTCAATTTATAAGCGTATAAATGTTTTTGATTTGTTGAAGTTTAAGACTTGCAAGTCTTTCAAAATCTTGTTTTTGTACCTTAAAAGTAAGTCATGATTCCTTATTGAGCACACCCCAATAAAATTAGTACACCATATCACCAATGTTCCTCTTTTGAATCTATGATTTTGCATTTGTAGGTTGTCGGAAACAATTAAAGATGATAAAAGATTGGCAATGAGAGAAGATAACGAGGAGGAGCATCACGAGTCATGGTCAGTCCTTCCGGTAGAACTTTTGGAAATAATAGTATCTCACTTAAATTTAAAAGACAACATTCGCACCTCTTCTGTTTGCAAAAGATGGCTTTCGGTCGCTCTCTCTGTCAGAAAAGTGAACAAACCACCATGGCTCATGTACTTCCCAAAACTCGGTCGAGTTTTTGAATTTTACGACCCGTCACAACGAAAAACATACTCTCTCGAGTTACCCGAGTTGCATGGGTGTAGAATTTGTTACAATAAAGACGGCTGGTTATTGCTATACAACCCAAGAACGCAACGCATTCTATTCTTTAACCCGTTCACACGGGAAATGATTAAACTACCAAGATTTGAAATGACCTACCAAATAGTGGCATTTTCAACTTCACCAAAGTTACCTGACTGTATTATTTTTACAGTTAGACACGTGAGTCCAACCGTTGTTGCTATAAGCATGTGTCAACCGGGTGCAACCGAGTGGACCACAGTCAACTACCATAACCGGTTGCCATTTGTTAGTAGTATTTGGAATAAGCTTGTTTTCTGTAACGGGCTTTTTTATTGTTTGAGTTTAACGGGTTGGTTGGGCGTTTATGATCCGGTAGAGCACACATGGAGTATCCGTATTGTGCCACCGCCTCGGTGCCCCGATAACTTTTTTGTGAAAAATTGGTGGAAGGGGAAGTTTATGGCTGAGCACAAAGGGGATATTTTTGTTATATACACTTGTTATAGTGAAAACCCGATTATTTATAAGTTAGATCAAGTGAATAAAGAGTGGGTTGAAACGAAAACGCTCGAGGGTGTGACGTTATTTGCAAGTTTTCTGTCGTCACATGCGAGAACCGATCTTCTTGGAGTGATGAGAAATAGTGTTTATTTCTCTAAAGTTCGGTTTTATGGAAAACGGTGTATATCATACTCGCTTGACCAAAAACGATATTACCCTAGGAAACAGTGTCATGATTGGGGCGAACAAGATCCGTTTGAAAGTATTTGGGTCGAGCCGCCTGATGATCTTTCAAGCTTCGGCTGGGAAAGCTAGTGTTAATTTGCTACTTCTATTTCTCTTTGTATGTGGTCCTGATTTCTATTTAATGCTATATGTGTTGAAGTTTATTTGTCAACGGCATTTTTCTTTATATGTGGTTAAAACCGTGTTTATTTGTTCTTTGCAGCGTTTTGTGTTGATGTTCTGAGCCACATGAAGCAACTATGAATAAGTAGTCCATTGGCAAATGTAAAACCTGAATAAGTAGGATGGAAGTAATCTCAGCATTCATGTGCATTAGAATTTATGCTTAAACTGGAGCAGAGCAGCCCCCAAACAAGATCGCAGCTTCTAAAATGGTTCATAATGCTGAGTAGTAGCAGATAAGATAGCTATATGGTTATATAATACTTGTTTATGTACCCAGTTTTGATCAATTGATTGATGCATGTCAGTTTTGGTGCCAAATTATTTGCATCTTTGTTAACTGGAGAACTTGTTAGTAATTTGAATTTGTACTATGCTTAGATTAGTTTGATATCAAGGGAAACCAACTATTCGGTTTACCGCACCTGTTTTCTCTTTGTGTGTTTTGCAAGAAACCGGTAGACTAACGGACTTGTGTAATCATGTCCAAATCATCACAAAACAAGACTAGTATGTTGAAACAAAAGGGTGCGCAATGTAACTAAACATATTTTTACTGAACCAAATGTCACAATAGTAAATCCCAGTAAACAGAAAAGGAAATAATATTTAAGAGGTTAAAATCAACATAAGGGAGCAACATAACATTCATCTCTTCTGATCCAGCTGTTGAACACCATACTCCTCAGATAAACAAATGCCTGTACTCTCCATTAGCAAGTTGGCAAAGCATGTTGAAGTTATTTGTATCTGTAATGTCAGTATGCATAGAAAAATAAATACACAATAACTGCAAAAGAGAATTCAACCTATCAAGAAACAATCAAAAAGTAAATACAATGAGTGCAAAAGAAAGTTGCACAGATCATAAAAAAATCATCACAATACATCATGAAAGTTTATTTTGCTTTACTGCAGCTCAGATAACACAATGGGTAACTGGGTACTTGAATTTATTATCATCTCATTATTGTCATGTCAATTTTTAAAGTCGAATTTTAATGCAGGACACACTACACCTGGTCCATGAAAATGCCACATAATTGTCCTTTTTGTGATGTCCAAAGAAGAAACATTTTCCTTGGTTTGCAAAATCGTAGACCATATTTATGTGTAGCTAATGTAGCTCTTAGTTTTCATAGTATCCGTGATTTACCACTCATGTGGAGCAGTGTGACCAAATACTGTGTGACTCAGCCTGTTTAATTCATTGCAGCAACAAGAATAATAGATGTCTTTGGTTTTAGTTGGTACTCCTTGATTTGCAAATTGAAACCAAACAACCAACTAAAACCAGAAAACCTGATGGCTGGCACTTCAAACTTCTTATGGATGCTTCATTTTGAAGAGTTAAATAAGAACATGGTCCCTCGTAAATGGTAGTTAGCCAAAAGTAAGGATTTAGAAAGAATTTTTCAAATCATGCCCTAAGGAAACCAAAAACAATCCGGCGTTTATAAAAGAGCACTAAGGTTTTTTTTCTGACAAGTAGTCACATGAAGCCACTTATATCAAGACTGAGGCATTTTATACAAAACTTAGTGAAATGGCCCATGTAAGATGGTGTATGGTCTAAATAAGATTGACAACATTTCAAATTTCCAATAGCACAAATAAAAAAAATCTTCATCTTTTATGTGTAGTAAATTTAGTGATATTTCAATTAAATGATAAATAAACAACATATTAATTAATGCATACTTCATTCAGAACCAACATTTCAAAAAACAAGAGCTTAAACTTTGAGCAAAAGGCATACCGAATGAATCACCAAAGTTGGTCGCTATCTCTGCATGAATGGACTGTGCACTGTCAGCAACACCAATTACTTCAACAAACGTAGTAAGAGGAGCTGGCATTTGACCCTTCACCACAATTTGCTTTTCATCCGTTGATCTCCCGGTCAAACCACTAGCTTCAGGTCGCACTACCTGAATCACTGTCCGCACTCTTTGGCCGACATAACTGCGAAGAAGGTCACCATTCACAAGGACAGCTGGGTTTGAAGTATCCATATCCTAAACACAATAAAGTTCATCAATTTAAAAACCAACATTCTTAAAACAACAAATAAAACTACATAGCAAAAACCCACAGAGGACTTTCATCGAACATGTGGTGTGCATAAATATAAGATAAACCATTGTACCAATTTCTTCAAAAGATCAACAAAAGGTCATGACCATAGCCAATATGATTTCATTACTAACACTGGCATTCAGCAAAAATATTACAAACAAGTGAGCAAAGAAAGATTATCAACATATCATAAGAACAAACAATAACCTAAAACAAGAAATTAAACAATTAAAAAGCAAAAATACACTGAGGACTTTCATCAAACAGGTGGTGTGCATAAATATAAGACAACCCATTGTGCCAATTTCTTCTAAAGACCAATAATAAACAAAACCATAACCAATATGCTTTCATTATCAACACTGGCTGGCATACAACAAAAAGATCACAGGCAAGTGAATAAAGAAAGATTATCATCTTATCAAAGTAAAAACAATAACCTAAAACAAGAAATATAACTACAACGCAAAAGTACTTTCATCAAACAGGTGGTGTGCATACATATAAAGTTCACAGCTGTACCAATTTCTTCAAAAGATCAACAAAAAGCATAGCCATGACCGGTATGATTTCATTTCTAGCACTGGCATCCGACAGAATCATTACAAGTAAGTGATTAAAGAAAGATTATCAACAGATCTAAGTACAATCAAATAAATTTATAACACGTTAATAAATACACTCGTAGAAGGATTTACTACACACCTGAAGTTGTGCGTTGCGAATTTTGCAGAGGTGATCGGAAATAAACAGGAAGTCAAGCAGGTTGAGATTTATAAAAAGGGTTGGTTTTATATATTTAGGGCATATGGGCGGTAAAACTTCCCGCCAACCCGTAACTACAGTGGACTAGGTCGCCTTCGTAATAACCCGACCCGGTTATCAAGTTTTAGGTTTGTGTACTCTTTTATAAGTGTGAGTCTATGTCGAAAAATATCGAAACTTAAAAGAAATGAAAGTATAAATTGGCTTTGCCCTCGATTTTAGCATGTCTTATAAACTGGCTTCACGCTTGATTTTAACATGTCTTGTTATGTTCAAACATGAAATTTCTTTCAAGGGGCACAAAACATTTATCAACTTACCACACCTCTTGATTTAAATAGCTAAAAATAAAAAATAACTTGATAGCCAATGGTGGGCAAAATCAATTAGTTTTCCGAAGTCTTTTTCGTATTTTGTTTTCTTTTACATTTTTTTTTTTTTGTGATTTATATCTTATGAATGCACTCGATTTTTTAACTCATGATTCGTAGTTTCAAATTGTCATATTAGCTTTTTCTTTGAACGGTCTGGTTATAATAGAAAGAAAAAAGTATCAGCTAGCTATTCTCACAGGTACATATTAATTCAAAAAACAAAATACGCCAAATTACATGCACACCTGACTACATTAACTCGTAACGAGAACACTAATATGATATTGGGCCCGTAATCCAGCATACCCAACACACCACAAAGGTCGATTACCCAACCATAATGAGGGTCCATCAAATAGTGTTCAATCCGGCCAAAATAATGTTGCATGACAACCGTCAAGGATACATAATTCAAGGGTTCAACATTTTATTCATAATATTTTCCATAATATTAGTATTTCATTTAATGCTCGTATTTTCCATTGCTATTTTCGTTTAGTATTTATTGTCTTGTAATAGGAACAAGAGAATACGTGAAAGAATAAAATTGTTTAATTCTATTCTTTAATATATCCCCTAAGATATCTCCATCCCTCGAAGTTGCGTTGTGGACTTGTGGTCGTTGGTTGAGAAGCACGATCAATATTTTATGACCACACTCCCCAACTACGCATCACTAATTAAATAGGTTGCGCTACCATCCCGGACCCTAAGCTAACACCCACACGCACACAAGGAAAAAAACCCCAAAACTAACCCCCAAGCGTCCCACTTCCACCGCCTCTAAACAACGCCCAAAGCAGTGCCTATCAAAACCATAAATGTAACCAAAACCAACCAACAAATTTGCTTCTGCACCTACCAAAAATCTAATCCGCAGCCACCCCCACCACACCCAAGTTGTGTCATGATGTAACACAAAGTGTACATCTTATTACATCGAATTATCTTCATATTTATCCCGAACTCTATGCAAATTCATTATTTTAAGTACTTATTTGAGTTATTTGTGAATTTGCAGGTCTGGGCGCCCGCCCTGACAAAGAAAACATGAAAAGATGGCGTTTCGGGGACAAAAACAAGCAATCTGCCAGACCTGCACGCCCATGCCAGCCCGTGCATGGGCCCGTGCCAACCTGGAAATGTGTCGGTGCAAGCCAGTGCATGTTCTACAACTGAGAAAGTTCAAAATAACCAGCCCGTGCACGGCCGTGCATACCAGTGCATGTTTTACAGCTGAGAAAGTTCAGTATAACTAGCCCGTGCACAGCCGTGCACGCTCGTGCAAGCCCGTGCCAGAACAGAGAAATCTGACTTTTTGGTCAGACTAAAGCAATGGGTTGACTTTCCACATTAGTGCACGGTCTGCCTGTGCCAAACATCCAGAATGCATAAATACACTTCCATTGTCCTCATTTCAAGTGTGGAGCCTTAGGGGAATTCTCTAAATTGCTGGAAAATTATTGTGTATTTGCTAGAGAGAATTCAAGGCTTCCATCTTGTATGATCATCCTTGCAAGTAGCATTCATCATTCATCTTAGTTTGCAATTTCTTGTTCCTAACAATGCTTTGTAAGACTACTTTGATTTTGTTTGTTGTATCAAGCCTTATGGGCTAAATACTATTGTTACTTAGATTATGTTGAAGCTTTTGCTTATGTGATATTTATTTATGCATGATTTTGACAAGTTGGTGTTCTTCAAGTTTATGACATATTATTGAATAGAGTTTGATGGTTGAATGCTTGTTTTAATTCCTAGTCTTGTTAGTTTGATAGATGTTTAACCATAATATGTTGGAAAACTATGTATTGAGCATTTGTTTATGAACTTAGTTTGTGTATGCATACTTTGTTTATATCATTAAGTTAGGAATGACTAGTTGAAATTAACTTGGTTATGAATTTTAAAAAGCATGAAACCTATCACTTGATATTGGAAAATTGTATGGTGATAATATGATTCTTTGTGTTGGTTAATATTTGCTAGGGCTTAAGGCCATAATTCTTGGTTCATATTTTGCTAATTAAAAGTTTCATGTGTTTAACCAGTGTTCTTGAACTTGTCTATTTTACATGATTTTAGGTGGTTAGTTTGTTGTTTTCATTCTAGCTTTCCTTTGATTATGAAATTAGGTAGTTTTGACAAACTTACTAATCTATGGTTATTAACTTGTTGAAAACCCATCATGTTGTTTTGATGCTAGTATCAGGTTGCCTTGATTGGTATTTGATGTTGGTGCTTAATACATGATGTTTGTCATTATCATTGTTATTCTGTCACTAAGTTTAAGTGGATACATAGTCTAAGTAGCTTTGTTTGGATTGATTGTTAGTTGTATTTTATTTGCTTTGTTATTGTTGTATGCTAGTTTAGTTACTTGAAAAAATTATTTGGATTGTTTGTTTGGTTAAATTAATTACAAAGATTTAGTATCAAAAGTTAGCCGTGCCCATGGATTAACACTCGGTTCTTATCGATACTTTACTACAAACGATAGGTACACTTGCCTTTCGTGTGTGGTTTGGTTGTTGGTGAAAACCATTTTTAAAACCCGATTTGTGTGAAACTTTTATTCAAATTTTATATATATATTCGCATACGTCATGTCATTAACCAATGAGGCACTAAAGGGAATAGAAACCTGTGAATGGCGATCACCGTGGCACTACGTCACCAATAATGGTGACCATCTTGGGGGAAACGATCCCGTTATTGAGGACAACGACGTTTTTCATGTCACACCCCAACCTAAGACGGAAATACCGGGGCGTGAGCATGCTTGTTCACAGCTCGAATATACTATCATAAAATAAAAGTGACAATATCTATAAGTTGATTATTTTATTTCAAGCAATGCTTACAATATCCAAATATGACAGAATATTCCAAACAAGTAAAGATAATTCAAATAAACTTAAACAATGATTGTCTTCGTTAAATCCTAAGGTCTTGTCTAGGTGTCCAAACTTCAATATTCAATTTACATGTTAACCTGCATATGCGTAGAAAATAATAGAGTTTGTCAACATAAAGTTGAGTGAGTTTACCACTAGTTTTGCAATGATATGATATAGTATGATAAATAAGCATAACGTAGTAAATTGCGGTAAATAAATCAAATCATAAGCAAGTAGTTAGACCGTTAACAAGCGAATCGAGCGTTGGTCAATAGTATGATCACACTATAAATGAGAATATGTTGGACCCCTCCGAAATACAAATGAATGAATATTAGCACATAACAAGTAACACATAGCATTCGATCGAAATACACACAATTACACGTTTGTTATGTTTGAGATATATAAATAATACGAAATACGGATAATACGCATATGTCCCCAAAAACTTGTGAAAATTTAGTAAAACAGGGGAATGATAAAACTCATCTTAGACAAAAGGCAAGTGAATACAATTACGAATAAACGAGTTAAAGATTAAGCGAATCGTCCACTACGCGTCAAACGAGATAAACAATAAGAACTTGAAACTTTGAGATATGATAATATAAGTAAAAACGAACTCATTGCCGCTGGAATCAATCCAAACGGATGTTTAGAACTCAACTTATGTTAAATTTAAGATTTAAATGAGTCGGTACTGACCAGAATCCGAACAACGAGTCGGAAGTCAGTTTTTGGTAAGTAGCCTTAAAATTTCTTTTCGAGAATAAAATTCTTCTGGACCGAACGTTGAATCCGCCAAGAAGTATGAGAAAACGTAAAGTCAAATTTGTTGACTGTTTTGCTCTTTAACGAGTTTTAAACGAATTAACCAGCCAGC
Source organism: Bidens hawaiensis (assembly GCF_021521415.1). Classification (NCBI taxonomy): domain Eukaryota; kingdom Viridiplantae; phylum Streptophyta; class Magnoliopsida; order Asterales; family Asteraceae; genus Bidens; species Bidens hawaiensis. The sequence continues at coordinate 72,920 of NW_027491069.1, read as the reverse complement.
ACCCTTCAACCATCGAAATTGATTGAAGGCTATTGACTAGGGAGTATGTATGAACGATTACTCAGTTTACAACTTACCCGAAAAGTAAAAGAATCAAGAGAAACAAATAGTCAAAGGTCCAAAAGTAAGCAAAGTCAACCGTGTGTGCTTGTATCTTCAGCAATAATGCAAAAACCGAAGAGTTCTAAGAGGGACAGAGGTGAGTGGCGGCTGGAGGAGCTCTATTAGGGTTAGGGTAAAGTTTGTGGCAGGTTAGAATGATATGTTTATATAGGAATTACAAAAATGAACCAATTATAGTCATTATGCTCGTTAAAGCAACCAAATATGAATTTAATGAGAAAATCGATGAAATAAACCAGAGATTTCGTGCTTGATCATTAAGTTATGAATATGGACTTGTATTTTAGTTAAAATCTTTTTCTTATACCTTAATTCACTCAACTTATGCCTAAAATAGTGGATTTTTATGCCAAAAACGAGTTAGGAAAGGAAATTGAGTGTGAAATCTGTGTAGGTCTTCCACCATGCCACGCGGCCAACTAGGGAGGCTCCCATCGCGCGGCGTCCTAACCGCCATGGGGTAGAATTTTCAGTTTTGATGATTTTGGTCATTGTGGTTTGTTAAATGGTCAATTATTGAATCTTTTATGCATAAAATAAGAAATGAACAACATGTAAAGTATGAAGGGCATAAAGTGAACATAGAAACTTAAATACTTATAAATATTTTATTTTTGATTAATAATAAATATCTAAAGTATTCCCGGGTCAGGTTAAACGTAGACGAATACGAGTTCGAAAAATCCGAGATGTTGCATTTTGGGTCAAGAGTATTGATACGATATTGTTTCTCATTATATTAGTCTTTCATTGAATGCTCGTATTTTCCATTATGATTTTCCTTTAGTATTCACACTTCACAGTCTTGTAATATGAACTAGAGAAGGCATGGAAGAATAAAAATGTTTAAGTATATTCCTTGATCTATTTTTTTTCTTACATGGTGGTTATCTCGAATCAACCGTATCACGCACTATGTACCTCCTCTAAACCCCCCATCTTCCCTTATTATTAACCCACAAGAACGAGAGACGTCTAATGTCTTTCTTTATTCTATTCACTAGTGCTTGTGTATTATTGAAGAGTGATTCACTTATTGTCTTACACAAACACCAACATGTTGTAATAATGGATTTGATAACCTTCTTTTTACCTTCTAGACCCTTTATATCTGTATGTTGTTTAAGAAGATCCCGTACCTCGAACGCATATACCGACGAGATTTGACATCAATCTCTTATAAATTGCCAAATGATCGACACCACATAAAAGTATACTAAAACATGCTCCATCGATTCGAGTACCTCTTCACGTAATGGGCAAGTGTTGTTTACATTTAAAATGCAGTGCCCTTGTAATGTATCCAATACATCGAATGGTAAATTTTATGACACGTGTGTGTGTATAGAAATAGGATCAAACACATTTTATTTTTTAACATTAAAACAGTGAGAACCAATTTGCTGTTATTATTAGGTTTATTTTTATAGGTTTTTGTTGTTATTTTTTTATTATGAGACGTTATAAGTATTTGCTGATTTATATTTTGTTGTTATTGTTAGATATTTTCTTTTGCTGTTGTAAATATTTGATGGTATTTGCTGTTATTATTTTGTTCTTGATTTTGGTTCTTTTGTTGTAATTTTTAGGTTTTTTTCTTTGTTATTATAGATCATTGTTTATGTAGATTGATATCGTAGTTGGTATTGTTTCTTACGTTCTTATGTTAAGATTAAAATGTACATGAATCTTCCCCATATATATATATATAGGATCATGATTATGTGATAACCTTTTGGGAATTAAGAACTTCGAGGACAAAAAAAAAACCAAAAAAAAATCATAAAACAAAAAAAACACAAAAATAAAAAAAGTAAAAAAAAAACTTATTTATCATCCTGGTTTCAAAAAAAGAAACATAAATTTTTTTTTATCGGTTTAGCTAAATTATACATATATGCATAACTAGCTTTAGAACCCGTGTGATGCACGGGATGCTAAAAAAATACAATAAACTATAGAAATTAAATAATTAAATTAAAAAACATATATTTTATCAAATTAAATAGTTTAACAAATTAAGGTTATATTTTATAAATTAATATTCATACGAATACGTGATTAATTCTCACGCAATTTCTTCATAATAATGAAAAAGATGAACATAGTGATTTTATAAGTTGGAATTATATTTTTTTTAATGGAATAATGAATTATAACAAAAGATGATATAAAAAGGGAACATTATATATAAATTAGCATGACAATAGAAATACAATAAACTATAGAAATTAAATAATTAAATTAAAAAACATATATTTTATCAGATTAAATAGTTTAACAAGTTAAAATTATATTTTATAAAGGAATATTCATAAGAATACATGATTAATTCTCACGCAATTTCTTCATAATAATGAAAAAGATGAACATAGTGATTTTATAAGTTGGAGTTATATTTTTTTAATGGAATAATGAATTATAACAAAAGATGATATAAAAAGGGAACATTATATATAAATTAGCATGACTAAATCATACCTTTGTATTACAATTTTGAATGAGAACTCTATAGATTCATGAAGATTGAATGCAAACGTGACAATAAAATTGTTATTCATTCATAATTTCTTCTTGTTTTTATCTTCTTATATAAATATCGTTCATTATTGTTTACTACATTCAACTTTTACACTGAAAAGTATGTATATATTGATTTAATAAAAAAAACAGATATGATTTCATTAATATATAAATATTTTTATTATACTGACATAAATATTCGTATATTTTTAATCTCTATAATTTAGGTAATTAGTTATTTGATTAAATTATTTATTGATATGTTTTGATTACAAAGACATAAATAAGTTTAATTAAAAATAGAAAAATAGTTTGAGCGGGAAATTTTGGCTAAGAATGATCTCACAGTGACATGTGTCTTGGTTATTTTATTTTATTAGAATAGGTAGATATGTACATATATGTACACATATATTTTTTATTATATATCTATAAAATATATAAACGAAACTCCTAAAATCCTGCGTGTCGCGATGTGGTCGCTCCCCCTTTTTATGAAAGTCACCAGATTGCTTGATTTTTAAATGAATGTTTCTCATTGATTTAACTCAAATTCATGGGTATGGGTCTTACCAAAACCAGATAGCTCTTAAATGGGTAATAACATCTCATTAAATTAAAAAGCAATCTTACCAATTATTTGATATGAAAATCCTATAAAATAGGGATATACTAAAATTTAATATCCAATTTAAAATGAAAAAGATGTTATTTATAATTAATAAACAATTTTATAGTAAAAACATAAGCGGGTTACGGATCACCAAATCCAGATAGCTTTTAAGCAGTTTATAACATATCATTTATTTATGAAACCCTTTCATCATCAAACCCTAAGTATATTATTAACTTTCTAACAATAAAGAAAATTAAAATCCAAAAAATAAATACTAAAAAACGAAAAATGTAAAACAATTATTCTCTCAAGCCATCAAATTGTTTTATTTGTAAATAATGTCTTCTCACGCATTTGACCCGAATTCACGGGTAAATGTCTCACCAAACCCATATAGCTCTTAAACGGGTTATAACATCTCATTATATTAAAAATTAATCTCATCAAATATTTGATATGAAAATCCTATAAAATAGGGATATACCAAAAATTAATATCCTATTTTATTTAAAAAAAAGATATTATTTATAATTAAGAAACAATTTTATAATAAATAAAATAAACGGGTAATGAGTATCATCAAACCCAGATAGCTTTTAAACCGAATTATAACATATTATTTATTTGTGAAACCACTTATCATCAAACTTCAAGTATATTAATTATTAGCTTTCTTACAATAAATAAAATTAAAATCCAAATATACATATATAAATATTAAAAACGAATAATGTAAAACAACCCCCATAATACGAGGAATCAAATCTAGTATATGTATAGTTTAAGGTAAATGAAATGTACATATGTGTATATTACGTAACTAGAGATTAAATGAAATTATACACATGTATATAGGTATAATACGAATTAATTATTTTTTTTTGTTTTTTTATGAAACCTGAATGAAATATAAGAATTTTGTTTTTTTTACTTTTTAAAATTTTTGTTTTTTTTTGTTTTATAATTTTTAAATATTTTTTTAGAGATTTTTTTAATAGTTCAAAATGGTTATCAATTTGCAAAGGATTCTATTTGGATCCTTACTATACACACACACACATACATACTAGGTTTTATAACGGGTTGTTTTACATTTTTTTTTTTGGATTTTAATTTTCTTTCTTATAAAAAAGTTAATAATATACTTAGGGTTTGATAATGAAAGGGCTTCACAAATAAATGATATGTTATAACCCGTTTAAAAACTATCTGGATTTGGTGGCACATGGCCATCTTTTTTTTATTATAAAATTGTTTCTTAATTATAAATTAGATATTTTTTTTTTAAATCGGATATTAATTTTTAGTATATCTTATTTTCTAGGATTTTCATATCAAATATTAATTTTTTAATTTAATGAGATGTTATAACCCGTTTAAGAGCTATCTGGGTTTGGTGAGACCCATACTCGTGAATTTTCGGGTCAAATGCATGAGAAGTCTCAATTTAAAAATAAAGCAATTTGATTGCTTGAGAGAATTTAGGGAACAACTAGAGAGTTTTTAAAGGTTTAATATATATATATATATAAAGGATAAAATACAATAATCCTTTATCGTACATTACATACGCGACACTTCCAATCGTTAGATTTTCAAAACCCAAAATCACAATTACACTCATCTGCTCGTCCCTCTCCCTCAATCAGTCTCCACCACCAGTCGCTGACATCAACACACCTCCTTCACCTTCGATCGCTGGCGCCATCAACACTCTTCGTCACCATCATCGTCGTCGACAATTAACTCATCGGAAAAACCTGTCACAGGTTTGGTTAGTTGAATTGAAATTGAAGCCAATCGATCGGTTAATCTTGAAATCGATTCAATTAATCATTTATTTGAAGCTTCAATCGATCAATTTTGAGTTATGGATGATGGGTTTTTGACATTGAAGTATTGAACGTTTAAAGGTAAAAACGTTTTAGTTGAACGTTTAAAGGTTTAAAGCGTATTAGCTGGAACGTATTATACGTTTTCGTATTATACGTTTTGATAAACCGTTGTATTAATACATTCTAGTTTGAAATAAAATTGATTTCTTCTTATAGTTTTGATAAAACGTTCTTTTAATACGTTCTGGTTGAAATAAAATTGATTTTTTTAATACGTTGTGAAGTTTTAATACGTTCTAGCTTCAATCACCTTTAGTGTCCTTTTTAATACGTTTTGTTGCTGTTGCAATCACCCTTAATATAAGTTTTGAATTGCAATCACCTTTAATACGTTTTTGGTGTCCTTTTATATGTTTTAATAAGTTTTAAAGAAAGTTTTAATACGTTCTAGTTTTAAAAAGGGGGCTTACAGAGGTTGCAGCGGCGGTGGTGGCGACGGAGCTCTGGCGGAAGAGAAGAGGATAGAAAAGGGGACGAACACATACATACCTAATTCCATGTGCCAAACAATGACACTTTTAATACGTTCTTCAATTTCACACTTAGGGCACAAGCTGTAGCTTTGTCAGTTTTGAAGTTACTTACAATTATGCCACCGCGTGAAATTGAAATCGACGTTCAAAAAGCTCGCGTACTAATGTACGATAACCAATTATTGTACGTTAACCTACCCCTATATATATATGTATTGAATGACGTTTGGATCAATTCTTAATACCTGAGTGAGTTTTTCTTAGATTGATACCAACCCATCACTGTAGGAAAACCCTATTAAGCCAGTTTTGAATCTGAGACCTTAAGGATCCAAGTCTTAACCATCAGCCCGCTCATTATCATTGATACAGGAGACCAGTTGCATTTTATGACACACATTAATAAGTATTTAATAGTATTTGTTATTTGAAAGTAAATTAATTGCTTTCTTGAAGACATAAGGTACGAAAAGGATGTACGAAATTTCCACAATTCGTGGTGAAGACTCTTTCTTAGTTCACTTTCATTGTCGCACGTTACGGAGACCTTCTAAACCAATGAGATTTTTTTAGTGTTATTAATCATTTTATAAAATGGATTTTATTATTTGTGTCCACGTTCATCATCCCACCCGTCTTCAACTCCACATCTTAAAATATATTATAATTTATATGTTTACGTAGTATCCATTAATTTATTTTTGACCCTAAAATAAGTCAGAATAACACTCTAAATTCATTCAACCAGCACAATATCATAGGCCCACGTTCATTATTTCAAAGATAAAGTCAAAAGGTTGACTTTGTTTAAAAATATTCCATCCCACCCACCATATATGATACAAATGCCTCCACCCAACTTTGCTCAGTCTTGCCATTACACAAACCATCTTTCTTGTTGTCAAAAAGAAAATGTTGGGGAAGAAGATAGGTTCGGTGAAGAACCTAGCCAAGAAGGTTAAGGTTCGAGGTGCCAGTGAGCCATCACTATCTGAATGGTTACTTAGGGATGGTGAGGAAGAAAGAAGTTTAACGGCTTCTTGTTCTTCACCATCATGCAAAACGCCGACTGGGTTTTTCACTCTATATGTAGGCGACGAAAGACATAGGTTCGTCGTACCCATGGGCTACCTGTCTCACCCTCTTTTCAAGATGTTGCTAGAGAAATCATCCGAGGCGTTTGGGTTTGGCCAGAAGAACGGATTGGTGGTTCCATGTAGTGTCAATGCTTTTCAAGAGGTAATAAGTGTTGTGGAATCTTGTAAGGGAAAATGTGATTTGAGTAGCTTGGTTGAAGAGCTTATTTAGAGCATTTTGCACCAAGAATAGTAAATACATGTCATAGCATTGTGTGTTGGCCATTGATACAAAAATATGTTTTGTCGACCTTTTGGTTGGTAATTTTTATTTAGAAATAAATAAGTGACCAAGAACATTTATGTTATATGGGTTATTCTTAATGAACTTGGTTTAATACAACAACTTTAGTCATTATTGTACATGGTTTGGTGCTTCAATATTATTTGTTTGATGACTTAAGTTTCATTTATAGCCCCATGAGACAAATGTATGTATTTTGATTCGAGTCGTATTCTACGGTTACGATTATACCATACACGTCTCTATTGTACCGTGATCAAGTCTCAATGAGAAAAGAGGTTTAGTTAAGGTAAATACGAGTTAGAATTTACACAATTGTATGAAATAATTGAATTTCAAATCCATCAAATGACACAGATCAAAGGGTTAGTGGAGTTTGATTTATAATTGCTTAAGAATAAGGTTTGGTGAAGTTAATCATATATCGATCAGATTGGGGGACCAACCCCCCCCCCCCCCCCGGGGTGCCCGCACAAGTACCAATTGCTTCGCAGAAGCAATTCTTCTTTGGTAGCAAATGGTTATCCATTAAGCGGAGGAAATTTTTGTTAACATAGACCACTCTTGCAAGAACGGACTAATGGGGGTGGGGGGCTGGGGGGCTTTGTCAAACTAGAAAGCATGGAACCATGTGGTGAGGTGAGTATAAATGGAAACAAAGAAATACCCTACTTTGACAAAATTGTTGGAAATAAGGTCAAAGAACACATAATTTGATCTCAACCAATGTCGACTCATTCTGTTTATTATAATTCTTGACATACTTAGATACCCTTAACCATCTATTTACACTGAATAACTTCCTAAACATATTAGGACTCAAGCTCCTAATATATAGTAATTCACCTAAGTGTAAAACATTCAAAAACTAAATAGATAAACATCCTAAATTTTCAAATTATTAATTAAATTATGTCTAATCCAAGCCTTTCAAAATACCCATACAACTTTCGTTTTGTTTCAAAACGACCCATTAACTTTCTTGATGACTCATTTCAGTATTAACTTTCAAAAATAGACACTTAGATAGGGTGAGATGGACCGTGATGGGAGGGTGATGTGGCGGTTCGGGCACCTCCCCACCCCTTTTGGCACCGCATCTTATCTGTCTCATTGCCGTGCTGTTCTGTGTCTAAAACCACGATCCTAACGCTCACCTTCAAAGTCGACACTACAAAAGCAAATCGCCCGGGATAATTCAATCACAAAAACTTCATTTAAACAACCGTCCCATATAACCAACTAGTTATCCAGACAAAACCGAAAACATGTTAATTTCCGTTAGAACAATCTATCTACGGACAATGACTACTAGTAGGCTAGCATCTTGAACTTGAAGTAACACTTATGTTGGTCGTATACTGGCCCATTGGGCCAGGATGGTTCATTATTTGGAAGCTAAGCCTACAAATGTTAAATGAACGGTGAGATCAAAAGCCTTCAAATTTCAAAAGACAAAACTCATCCCGCTCCATTTCATTTCCATCTTCCTCAAATCAAACACAACACCTCTGTGTGTGTGTGTGTCCAGAGAAAGAGAGATAGATCCAATTTGTGCCTAATCATGTCCGGTCGTCACGATAAGGGCGTCAATGTCCAGGTGCTTCTGCGTTGCAGGTACGGCCACTGTTTATTATATTATACGATCTACCACTTCTTCTATCTAGGGTTTGTGGTGTAATGTGTGTTGTATTTGTTTAATAATAATAATAGGCCGTTTAGTAACGATGAATTGAGGAACAACGCACCTCAGGTGGTGACCTGCGACGACTATCAGAGAGAAGTCAAGGTTTCTCAGAACATTGCTGGCAAGCTAACCGATAGGGTTTTCACTTTTGACAAGGTACCTTATTTGCTATTATTATTATTATTATTATTATTATTATTATTATTATTATTTTATTATCAATGTTGTAAAAGTAGGTTTACAAGGCCGAGTAGTACTCGCTACAGGTATGTCGCCGAGGCGAGTTTCTTTAATTCCATCTAGTTACTAAGAATCTATCAAAGGTTGTCAACCTCTGTCAGAATCACATCTAGTCGCTGAACTTGGGCCGATTTTGATTTATAAAAGTAATTCGTATTTCGATAATATTAAGGATAAATACCATTTTTTTAACTAATGATTAGTAGTTTTTAGAATAATTTATCATTTAAAAATGTATTTCTCTTATTTATATTGATATTCACCTATTTTGTTATAAATATTAGTAAACTTATGACATTTGATATATATATAATATCCAAAAATTAATTTCCGTTATATTTACCATAGGATCCGCCTAGCGACTTTTGCAACCTTGATTATTATTATTATTATTATTATTATTATTATTATTATTATGTCTTTACTGTTTAATTTTATCCATGAACTCTGTAATTAACAACAAAATTATTCAAGGAATGGAGATATGTTATAGTTTTGTTTTGAGTTTTAACATAAAAGGGCTATCTAATTAGAACATTGTTGTATCTGTTTTTGGAATTAGACATCTACGGGAACAGTAAATTAGTCGCTTGTTTATGGTTGATAATGCGAAGTTAATATGTAAATTTATGCAGGTATTTGGTCCCACAGCCCATCAAAAAGATTTATATGAGCAAGCTGTTATTCCAATTGTAAAAGAAGTGTTAGATGGGTTCAATTGCACCATTTTTGCTTATGGACAGACCGGCACAGGAAAAACGTACACTATGGAAGGAGACTGTAAGAGGTCTAAGGTATAATATATTGCAGAAGATGGTAACCTTAAATTATGTATTAACCATATGTTTTTACTTTTGCTGTTAACTATGCATTACAAATTGATTCTCAGAGTGGGCCAAATGGAGAGTTGCCATCAGGAGCAGGTGTGATATCTAGATCTGTGAAACAAATATTCGACACACTGGAGGGTCAAAACGCTGAGTACAGTGTCAAAGTAACGTTTTTAGAGCTTTACAATGAGGAAATCACTGATTTGCTTGCTCCTGAAGAAATATCAAAAGTTTGTATTGAAGATAAACAAAAAAAACTTCTGCCTTTAATGGAAGATGGTAAAGGTGGAGTTCTTGTGAAAGGCTTAGAAGAAGAGATTGTAACAAGTGCCAGTGAAATATTCACATTACTTGAAAGGGGATCCGCCAAACGTCGAACTGCAGAGACGTTATTAAATAAACAATCAAGGTTATAAGTCTTCTGCAGGATATTCTGTTTTTTTGGTAACTTATAATCCGTTAATGCTATATGTAAAGCTTATTTTTTTTACAGTCGGTCACATTCACTGTTTTCTATCACCATACACATAAAAGAGTCAACCCCAGAAGGTGAGGAACTTATCAAATGTGGGAAGTTAAATCTGGTTGATTTAGCTGGCTCAGAAAACATTTCTCGTTCAGGCGCAAGGGAGGTAATACTATTTTATTTTTTGTTTTCAAGTTACTGAAAAGAGTACACATTTTTTAATACATATGGTAAAAGTTAGTAACATTTTGTAACTTTTAGGGTCGTGCAAGAGAAGCTGGAGAAATAAATAAAAGCTTGCTTACTCTGGGACGGGTTATAAACGCTCTAGTGGAACATCTGGGACACATCCCTTATAGGTTTGGATTATTTTTTTGACTCATGTTTAGGATTCATTTATTTGAGCTGTCAATGTCTGTGAACAAGTCTACAACTGATATAATACCTTTTTCTGATTTTTTAAAAAATTCAAATTACAGGGATAGTAAACTGACTCGTCTACTTCGTGATTCGTTGGGTGGAAGGACAAAAACTTGTATCATTGCCACTGTGTCTCCTGCTGTTCATTGTCTTGAAGAGACCTTGAGCACATTAGATTATGCCCACAGAGCAAAGAATATAAAAAACAAGCCAGAGGTATTGTGCTACTGTCTGTGCATAAATCATGTTATTCTTACTTTTGTTTATTATTTGATCACTTCGTCTTCATTCATTTGTTTAGTCTTAACTGTTTTAGTTAAACAAGGAAATTTAATACTTCAATTGCACAATTTCTGTGTTATGTCTTGTTTTATAAGTAATTATTATGTTGGTTTTGAGAAAACTGTAATCAGGTTAGCATCTTTATCTGTGATGATGTTGCCATGTTTGCCAGCTAGATCACTCACTTTTAGTGCATGAGTGATACCCTAAAATGCTTATCTGGTTTGCTTAAGTTTCGCAACTTAGTTTTTTGTTATTTTGGAGGTCACTGACCAAACCAAATATTTTTCTTTCAGTTTATATGACTTCTTTTGTTTTGTCTATCTGTAGGTAAACCAGAAAATGATGAAAACAACTTTAATCAAGGATCTTTATGGTGAAATTGAAAGACTCAAAGCTGGTAAAAACATGTGTTGTTTGATAATGTATTTTGAGATTTACAATGAGAATTACTTTGGAATAACTAATGTGTAATTCTTTTTTGATAATTTTTTTCCCAGAGGTTTATGCTCAACGTGAAAAAAGTGGTGTTTATCTACCAAAAGAGCGTTATGACCGAGAGGAAATGGAGCGAAAGGTATCAAACCTTTTAGCTGTTATGAAATATATATTGCATCCTAGCATTTTTGCAATGTTCTGGTGCTGTTATAATTCTGTGCATTCATTATTTTCTAGTTTTTAGTTTCAACTAGGAACTTTTGCTGCATTGTTTTAAGTTTTAACATAACATGAGCCTAATCTTATATTATTATACTTGGTTTAGGCAATGGCAGATCAAATAGAAAGAATGGGAATCAAGATAGAAAGCCAACAAAAGGTTTGCAAATTCTGGTTAGTATAGTTCACTTGTTTCGGCATTTTTTCTTACCTTTTCTTTCGTGACAGCAATTTGAAGATTTGCAAACTCAGTTTATCGCTCGTGTAGAAGAGTGTTCTGACTTGAGCTGCAAACTTGAGTTTACACAGGTATCTTAAAACTTGAGTGATTCTTTAACTTTATAATAAATCTTTGATAAGTAAAACCTAATCTTATTTTTTTCCTGTACATAGACCACATTGAACCAAACCAATAAGGTGTTGGCTAATACAGAGGAAACATTAAAGAAATGTCAGTATGCTCTCAATGAGCGGGATTTCATCATACACAAACAGAAACAAGCAGGTACATTTAGGACTTGATTGTTTTTGGTGTCAATACATTTGCCACCTTGTATTTTTTTACATACGTTTGAATATTGTATACAGAAAACGCATTAACTCATCAAGCATGTGTTCTTCGGGCCGACTTAGAAAAATCTCTTCACGACAATACATCATTGTTCATGAAAATTGGTATGTACAATATTATACATACATACACATACATGTTTGGATATTTTACTATAATCTTTTCAATTGTACGCAGCAAGAGAAGATAAATTGAACGCTGGTAACAGATCAATTGTAAACAGGTTGGAATCTGAGCTGGCACAAGATGTTGGCTCTCTTTGTAACATGGTGGCTACATCTGTATCGAAGCAAAGCGAACAACTGAAGTGCATTGAGAAGTTTTGTGACACGTTCATTAATATTAATGATAAGGTGCTACTCTATTTCTGTCATGGAATATATAATGTGTGCTTACAGTCTACACACCATTGATATTTAACTATATTTATGATTTTATAACACAGGCCATCTCTGACTTAAAGAAAAATGTATCTGCATCAAGAAATTTATATATTTCTCATATTGAAGACATGGAAAATGTTGTACGTTTATACAAAGCAAGTGCTAATGGAAGTTTAGAAGATATTTCAGCCAAGGCAGTTTCTAATGCTCATTGTGTTGAAGAAGTAAGTACAGATAATACTGCAGCATTCATAAAACTTAGTATCTAATTTAAGTTTTACTTGTTTTCTGTATTAGCTATTGGCAGAAGAAGCTGCAAAAGGGCAATCTGTATTTGATGAGCTACAAAGTACTATATCAACTCAACAAGGAGAGATTGTGGCTTTTGCTAGAGAGCTTCGAAAGGTTTGCATTTTTGAGTTTTCATGAGAATTTAAAAGGTATTTTTGATCATTAATTTTGAGTTTGTGTTAACAGAGATTTGGTGATAGCATTCATCATACAACAAATATATCTGAGTACATAAATGGTATATTTGATAAGCTAATAGAAGAGTCAAAAGAGTTAGGAAATAATGCTAGTCAAGTAGACGCGATACAAACAAAGAATATTGTTGAATTTCAGAAGGCGTACGAGGTACATATAAGTGAATTTTAAATAAAATAAGTGAAATATGAAATAACATCTTTTAAATAAATTCTTTCAGGAGCAATCAAGGTCTGATGCGCAGAAGCTAATTGCTGATGTGACAAGTTTGGTCTCGAGTCATATGAGTAGGCAAAAAGAGATGGTTGATGCTCGCTTAGTTGGCATAAGAGAAACTGCTGCTGGAAGCAAGACGGTTTTAAACGGGCATGTTTCTTCAATTGAGGGAATCACAACAGACGCCAAACGAAAATGGCAAGAATTTGCTTTAAAAGCAGAACATGATGCAAGAGATAGTGCTGACTTTTCTGCTGCTAAACACTGCCGATTTGAATTATTGTTACAAAAATGGTAATTAACAACTTTCAAGCACTCATATTTATTGTTGTTAATCAAATTAACTAATCTTGCATTCTTGCTAACATTTTGTTTCAACTTGCAAATCCAGTGTTGATAATACAGAAATGGCATTGAACCATTCAAAAAAGACACAAGAATCTGTGACTAATATGGGTCAAGAACATGTTTTAGCTATTGAGGAGCTGGTCAGGTGAGCTATGTACCCAAAAAAAAAAAAGAAAATAGTAAGTACTTAAACTTTTGAACAAATGTGTAGTTTTTAATATTATTTAAATTCTGCAGAAGCGCTTCTGAGAACAACGAGCTTCACGATGCTGAGGTTAGCGCCGCAAGGAAAACTGCCGAAGAGGACATGTTAAAGACCTGCGAGGACATCATTAGATACATGGAGGGTAAGTTTTGATGGATTATATGTTTACTTTCGCTGAGGTGGTATTTTGACTTTGAACTATTTGCCACTAATAATGTTTACATGTATGGATGCTCTTTACAGGCTCATCACAACACGAGCAAGTGGCTGTTCATGGAATATTAGAAACCACAAAAACACAAACAATGTTTCTTGAATCTTTACAAAAGGACCACACTACACAATCTGGTTCAATACAGCAGAAGACACATGATACCTTTCAGCAGAAATATACGGTAAGATTTCTTAATGAGTCATCCTTTGACATACTGGCATTTGATATTTGATGATCATAAAACGTTATTTTCGTGCAGGATTATGAACCATCTGGAAATACGCCTGTAAGATGTGACACCGAAGTTCCAAGTAAGGTTACTATAGAGTCACTTCGGGCATTGCCAATGGAAACGTTATTGGAGGAATTTAGGGAAAATAATTCATTCGAATCATTTGAACTTAAGGACGCAAAGATTTTTCCTACCCCTCGATCACCTCTTGCAGAAATCAACAAATTAGCTTAGTGTTATTATTGGTTTTGGCTTATATGTACGTGTTACTATGTATACTGTCAAGAATGAAGAGATAGTGTGATAGATGGATAGTTTTACATAATCCCTGCTTGGGATGTGTTCTGTTTTCACCAATTAGTAGAGTGGGGTTGATTAAGAACTGCATTTGCAATGTTTTATTTTTATTAAAACACATGGTGAAATTCCATGATTTTTACTAGTGTGGCTATGACTAAACAAAACTGTACAAATAAAACATATCCACATGAAATGCAAATGTGCTAGGACATATGAAAATTTCATTTTTCTCTTCGTTTAATGCCCTATGAATTCACAATTTCTTTTTCCTTAATCTATGCACTTAAACTATGCGTTATACTTACCGCCTCACTGCCCAAGTGTCTAATGTAGCATTGAAGGGCTGCCTAGAGTGATTTGTGGGGTTTTCTTCTATGCCGATCAGACGCCCAATTTAACCCTTTTCCACCTATAATCTATTATTTTAATGTAAACCTAATTCTTGTTTTATTTAAGGAGCGAAACAGAAAGTTGCTCACGTATTTTCAACTATCTCTCTCTCTTGTCTCTTTATCTTTCATATCTCCCTCCACCTCACCTCACCTCCCAAATGCATTGTAAATGCAATGCATGAGTGATGGTAGTACAATTCAATTTAGTGTAAATTAAGCTTTTGGCCCCTATTTGGCATATTTAACCAATTCAGTTCAAAAAGAAATGTTTTAACATATCATGGTCTTAAGCTTAAATTTCATAACCTTATGGCCCCTGTTGTCGACTCCGTTTAAATACTTTCCTAATACAACACAACACAACACAAGTTCATCTTGACATTGATTTTAGGATGCCTTTAGCGGAAGCATTTATTTCCACTTTACATCAACAGCCAACCACTTCCCATCAAAGATTCCAACCTTGTCACATAATGGTGAGAATTTACAATGGATCCATTGTGACAATTTTTCAAATGTTATCTATCTTCAACTCTTCTGTTGCTATATATTTTTAAAAGCCGGTATGCAGTTCCCAACATATATATATTTTAGAACATAGTTATTTATCAAGATCCGAGAAGACGACGACGTAGGTGAAAAAAGAAAAATATAAATTCCAATTCCAGTATACATATATATAGAACTTATGAATGAAACTATTGTGTGTTTTCCTCGTATTTGTCACGCCAAGAGTTTGTATTCTTATCACTTGAGTTAAATGAAGACGATTGTATGATTTTTAAAGCATGGGTTTTTTTTTTTCCATAATATATGATTGTTTATTGGATTACATCGAAACAGAAGACAAGCGGGCAACAAGCTGCGCCGCTACCCCTTTTTAAAGCATGGTTGAAGAAGACAATGATGGAGTAAAAACTAAGATATCAACGCTAATCGACAATATATAATCATGACTGAAACTTGATCTAGTAGATGAATTCCACAACAAAACCGTAAAATAAACAATATGATTATATGAAAAGCCTAATACGCACAAGGCATATAAGAGATTTAACGTTCATAACAAACGACCGTCGACCACACTAAGAATCAAAACCGTGACAAAATAAAAAAACCATTGAGACTGAAGAAAAACACATTATTGGTTAGGAAATTCATAAAAAGCATGGTGTAGTTATTTTTAAATTTAAAACAAAAGCATGAGTTATGAATTATCAGAGAAATTGAATAATGAGAATGAAAGTTTGAAAAGAGTGTATCAAGATTTGAGGCAACTGTCACCAAAGCTGACCAAACTGAATTGAAGGTACCATTTTTAGTAAACTGTTCGCATTTGGATAAGCCGTTCCTTGACTTTCAAGACAACAAACATCTTTTTTGATGTAAGGGTTACCAATTATTTATTTTATTAATAAAATGACAAAAGTAGAGAAAATGAAAAAGGGATGGGAGACGACAAGTCAACTGTTTTGAGTCGACAAAAGAAAAAATGAAACATTGAATATTAATAATTAATGTGTGATTCATACCGATTCCCCCAAGTTGCAACCTACGACCCTAACATGCGTTCACAGCTAAGTCGTAAACTTAATGGTCTTTTTTTTCATATCTAATTATTATAATAAAGTAACATGGTTTTCACATGGCCTTGGGCTATTCACATAAAATTCCACCTCAACAATTTTTAAAATTATAATTTATACCTAATAAGCTATTTAATTTTAATCTACTTATAAATCCATAAGATTAAAATATGTTATATTAAACATATTTTTAGACATATAAATATATTTTAATATGTTTTTGAGACGGCAATGTATGTTATTACGTATATTATTAATTTAACTTTTCTGTTGTATTTTTTTAACCATCCGTGTATTACACTGCTATATCCTAGTATTATAATATATTAATAACACTGTTATTAGGAGATCTAGAGTTTTACTTTTTGACTAAGAAACAGAATTGAAAGACATGTAAGGGAATACGGATTTTACTTTATATTTCTCATCATATTTAATATTTGGAAAAGTCTGAGCGTAATGTTTTATTAAAAAATATCAGTCAAATGAGTGACGGATTGATTATCGACGGAAGTAGCCGTCTCAAATTGGCCCTTACCAATAAACGGAAAAGCTTCCCTGGATGTCTGAAACTAGTGACGAATTACCGGCTGATCTTCGGTCGATAGAAAGTTGTCACAAAAATCAACCAGACGCGTCATTCGTGTGACACCCCGTCCTAACATGCCGAGCCACGACAATATTTGTTTCATAGCTAAAAGACACTAAAATAATACAGTAAGCGTCAATATCTAATTTATTTCATTCATTCACATCAAAGTACACAAGTATATAAAACAAAAGAAATTACAACAATTTTTCTATCCTTATTAGTTTTCCTAAAGTATAATTATAGCGTCTCCACTTAAATTTATACAACCTGCATTATGCATGAAAGTAATTTGTCAACAACACATGTTGAGCGAGTAACCACGGTTTAGTATGATGATGATGATGATGATGATGATGATGCTGCTGCTATTGATGATAAATAAAACAATTCCATGCGTTAATGAATAGCATCAATTAACATAAACAAATAGATGCGTCTTTTAAACATGTCACTCGATTTCGGACATGTTTACTCAGATAGACTCGCTACCAATAAATAAATGTGTCTTTTCGATCATGACACTAGATTCGATCAAGTCTACTCGGACAACGTATGAACATGCTATGAGGATGTGGATGGGAATGAGATACAAACCAACCATAAAGCAGTAAACACATAAATCATATAACAATCAACAGTTAATCGAGCAACATCACAACCACGCAACTAATGGAATTGCGTTTTGAGTATAAGCGTATAATAGTAAATAGTTTTAGTACGCATAGTGCCCCCCAAAATATGAAATAGTGAAAAAGGGGATGTGATTACTCACCTTAGAAAATAATGTAGATAGCGACGTAACAGTGGAAACGGGAAGGCGTTAAAGCAAACATGTTAGTTAGTTCCTAGAGAAGTCTTGGCGACAAGTCCTAATTATAACGGTGCAACTAAATCAATAAACTAATCATAAAAACGAACAAGAGTTGATAACAAAGGTTTATAATGGGTTTGAGATTTATAAAACGTTTAATAAGTTTTATGTTAATTTTATAAAAGTCAAAATAAACCGTAAATGATCTAATATTATTAGGAAAAGATATTAAGTATATTTATTTAAATGGTTTGTTTAGATGAGATGAAAACTATTTTTAGTTTATCATATTAGGTTAAGTTGTAAAAGAAATCTATAGATTTATAAATAAATAAAAAGTTATATATATATATATATGATCAGGATCATGTGAGAATCTTTTGGGAATTGAGATCTATAAGAACTATTTTGGATCACAAAAAAACCCAAAAATAAAAAAAAAATCATAAAAAAAACACAAAAGTAAAAAAACCAAAACTCTTATTTATCATCCCGGTTTCTTAAAAAAAACGTAAAAAAAAAATCTCGGTTTAGCTAATTATACATATATGTGTAATATGTACACATATGTTTTTTTCCTATAGACATATGTATAATTTAATGTAAATGATAATACACACATGTGTACATTACGTAACCAGAGATTAAATAAAAATTTACATATGTGTATAGGTATAATACAAATTAAAAAGAATTTTTTTTTGTTTTTTTAATGAAACCAGAATGAAATATAAGAATTTTGGTTTTTTTACTTTTTAAAAATTTTTGTTTTTTTTATTGTTTTATAATTTTTAAAATATTTTTTAGAGGTTTTTGTTAGTGGTCCAAAATGTTCTCAAAGTTTCTCAATTTGTCAATGGTTCTCATATATATATATATATATATAAATATATAGAGAGAGGATCAAGAGAAAGCTCATCTTTAGAGAGAAAACTTAAAAACTTTTAAAGAATTATTTTTAATTAAAAATAAAAAAATATTTTTAAATTTCTGTTTTTGCCATTATTCTTATATTTTCTTACCCTTTGCTCAAAAAAAATAAAATAAAATAAAAAAACCTGCTGTAATGCACATACGTATTACTGTGCGATACCGTTGTGTTAAACATGTGTATTACTATATATTTTTGAGTTTAATAGTGTTTCATTGCATATATTCAATATTTGTGTGTTGTATATGTGTAGTAGTGTTGTATTATATGAAAAAAATTAATAATAAAATAAAAGTCGATGTGGTGCACATGTGCGTTAATGTTGTATTACACATACGTACTAATGTGTATTCGATGTGTGTATTAGTCTTATATTGCATATATACAATAGTGTGTATCAAATAAGCGTAATAGTGTTGTATTCTATGCAATAAAAACACTTTTGCATATATGCAATGCACACTATTACACATGCGTACTATACCGACGAGGTTACCGGCAAGGTTTTTTTTTTGAACCAACAACATATAAGAATAATGAAAAAAAAAAGAAACTTCAAAAAAAAAAATTTTAAAAATAGTTTTTTAGGAGTTTTCTTGTGGGAATTGTTTACTTCAATGATTTCATTTAAAAGAAACGAGAAATCTCGAAATTTTCCAAGTTTGTTTTTACGTTCCATAACTTCATTTTTGCGATTAGAAATACAGGTTCGGAGTCGAAGAATCTCCTTAAAATGTTGATCAACAACGATAATCTTACACTGAATCTCAGTTTTGAGATCATATGATTGCTTTCAGACAGATTTTGAATTTTAAGTGTTGATTGTTCTAGTAATTTTGATTTATGTCTATAGCATTCATTGATCATAAAATGATCTTTTGTGAGAGTAGTGTTCTGATTTAACGCTGTTTCAAGTTTAGCTTTAAGATCAGCACATCCAGAGCACTCAATCACAGCAGCCAAGGATTCAGTTACATTAACCTGAGGTTTAGGACATACCTCTTCGATCTGAGCCATGCAAGCATAAGATTCAACTTGATCAGGATTTGAATTATCAGATTCGACTTGCACAGATGAATTGTCAGATGAACTCTGATCAAAATCAGTTTCAGAGTCTGATGTGTCACTCTCTTCAGATACTTGATTACTGCTTGCATCTTCAAATTGATCAACTGGTTCAAATACCGCAAGGTTGGCCTGATTTCCCAATAACCTTTGAGACCAATCAACCCCTTCATTTGCGACAAGAGCTTGATTGTTGTTTGACTTATTCTTGTCACCTTCAGAAGAACTCCTTTTACCTTGATCATTTCCCGATGAATTCTTTCCTTGAGATCTCTCAGCATTGCGTGGACCAGAATATTCTTTTCTTGGTTTATCACATTCTTTGGCAAAGTGGCCAAAGTCCCCACAGTTATAACATTTAACCTTCAATTTATCAAAACCGACCCGCTTATTCAGAGTCGGAAGGTCTTTTCCTGTTCTTTGCATAAACTTCTTGACCTTTTTGACAATCATTGCCATATTCCATTTGAGATCCATCAGTTCAAGGTCATCAGGATCAATTTGATCATAGTCTTCATCGGTTAACTCAGTTTTGAGATCATGATTGCTTTCAGACAGATTTTGAATTTTAAGTGTTGATTGTTCTAGTAATTTTGATTTATGTCTATAGCATTCATTGATCATAAAATGATCTTTTGTGAGAGTAGTGTTCTGATTTAACGCTGTTTCAAGTTTAGCTTTAAGATCAGCACATCCAGAGCACTCAATCACAGCAGCCAAGGATTCAGTTACATTAACCTGAGGTTTAGGACATACCTCTTCGATCTGAGCCATGCAAGCATAAGATTCAACTTGATCAGGATTTGAATTATCAGATTCGACTTGCAAAGATGAATTGTCAGATGAACTCTGATCAAAATCAGTTTCAGAGTCTGATGTGTCACTCTCTTCAGATACTTGATTACTGCTTGCATCTTCAAATTGATCAACTGGTTCAAATACCGCAAGGTTGGCCTGATTTCCCAATAACCTTTGAGACCAATCAACCCCTTCATTTGCGACAAGAGCTTGATTGTTGTTTGACTTATTCTTGTCACCTTCAGAAGAACTCCTTTTACCTTGATCATTTCCCGATGAATTCTTTCCTTGAGATCTCTCAGCATTGCGTGGACCAGAATATTCTTTTCTTGGTTTATCACATTCTTTGGCAAAGTGGCCAAAGTCCCCACAGTTATAACATTTAACCTTCAATTTATCAAAACCGACCCGCTTATTCAGAGTCGGAAGGTCTTTTCCTGTTCTTTGCATAAACTTCTTGACCTTTTTGACAATCATTGCCATATTCCATTTGAGATCCATCAGTTCAAGGTCATCAGGATCAATTTGATCATAGTCTTCATCGGTTAACTCACTTGTGGCAATTTTGCTACCAACCAGTTGCTCATATGAAGTCATGAATGCACGCACAAAGCAAATTGTTGTTCAGCTTCTTGTAGATTTACTTTTGGCAAAGAACTTGATGCATTGGCAGTTGACTCAGACTTAGCACCTTTTGCCATAAAGCATACATTAGGTGAGCTGTTTACATTAGAGGTCTCATCTTAAGCTTGAGCAAAGAAAGCATTAATTAGAACAGAGCTTGAAGAATTGTTTGCTGGCATTGCTCCCCCATAAAATGAAGGATTCTGGGTTTGATTATCCTTCAATGAGTTTTGGCATTTCAACTCAAATTCTCTTTCTTCAATTTTGTTAATGAATTGCACTGCAGTAAGCTCCATATTACGAAAGAAACCGTTCTCTTTTAACACAAAGAGAAAAATAGAATATGACGAAGGCAATGCATTCTTCAAAGTATCAATCTTGTCAGCTTCAGTTGATTCAAGATTTACACTTGCCATTTCCACAACCAGATGACTAAAACGATTAATCATCTCTTCTACTGTTTCATTCTTCATCAAGATAAAGTTTCTAAACTGAAACTTCACAAGTGTTTTCTTGCTCTCAAGCGTATTACCCAGGCTTCTTCTCTTCAGTGTATCAAATAAGGATACACAAATCTTTATGGTGCTATATTGGTGAAAGATTTGTTCTGGTAGAGCCATTGTGAGAGTCGAATACGGTTTTGTCTCATTCTCAAAATCTTTCAGTTCTTGTGCTTCATAATGTTTAAATTCCTTTGGAGTCCAACCCATATTGTCACTACCAACAAGAGGTGCTGCATAAACAACATCGAGATACCGTACGTTGCTTGGATGCACCGATCCCAAATGAGCACAAAACCTCGGTTCCCAACGAGCAAAATCCGAAAGTTTCAGAAGTTTAAGACACTTGTTGTGACTTCCAATCTCGTTGTCCATCGTCAACATTGTTGCATTAAAGCATTCTGGGATGCTAATGCATAGAATGAAGCATTCTGAGAAGCCTTGAGATAACAATTTTTGAAATTCAGGGACCAAACTTGTTCAAATGTTAAAACTTAGGATTACTATTAACAAATGAAATACTGTTCAAACGAATGAAAGAACATTAACGAATGTGAGTTGCAACGATTAACGAATGAATGATATTCGTTAATGATTCAAGCGAATGTGACTGGCTAACGAATGAAGTGATATTCGTTATGAAGTGTAACGAATGTGAATAAAGAATATTGTTCAAACGAATGGTGAATGAGTTTAGCGAATGTGAGGTATAACGAACGAGTTTAGCGAATGTGTATCACGAATGTAGAATGAATAGCGAATGGGATTAACGAATGATCAGTTACTTGATTAACGAATCAGAATTCATCAGTAACGAATCAGTATTCAAATCTTCATCAGGTCTGAAATTCAAACCTAAATCCAAATCCGCTCAAATCCGTCCAATTCACCCTAAAACCTATATCAATCTGCTCGGAACTCAAATCCGAACCTAATACTACTCGTCCGTAATCACAAACTTCAACTAATACTCTCAGTTAACCAATCCGTATAACCGCCATTAACATTCAATACCATTTCCAATTCAATTCTTATCAATTCAATCAACTTGCTAGCCAAATCACCTCAATTCAAACTCAAACATCTATATCTCATTCCAGATTACCTTAATAATGATCCAATACACTTAGCACAGTTCAATTATCAGTGAAAACACAAATCTCTGTTTTTATCCAAATCAATTAATACTTCAAATATGATCAATTCATCATGAAATTAATCTAATACATGATGAATTATACATGTTAAACAACGAGTAGCATCGAAGATCAGATCACAGGCCTGATATCACTTGAGAGAGCCTAATAGGATCTAGATCTCATGATTACATCGATTTCATCGTTGATTGGGTATACGATTATGGATGATTACGTTAACTGTGTGTAGTGTGTGTATCGAGAGGAGATTTGGGCAGAGTAACGAGAGGGTAAGCGGAAAATAACCAGAACTCTTGATTAGAAATAGATTACAGGGGTATATATAGAGCATGACCTCATTCGTTAAGACAGACTTAACGAATGAGTCATTTGTTACATTAACTTAACGAATAAACATACTTATTCGTTAATACATTATCATAGCAAATAGCCTTCATTCGTTATGTTCCATTCGTTAAGCTGGGTTAAAGAATGGGACTTACATTAATACGAATGTGACCCATTCGTTATGGAGTAACGAATGTGTCTTACAATTAGGCGAATGACATATTTACATTAAAACCCCTATAATACTAAACTATTACATTATCAGACAATAAAGACCGAGACGTACAAAACATGTATCAACACATACCAAATTTATGGACACACAGGTTCGTTAATTTCTTGAACAATATTCATTCTAATTTATTTGTTATAAATTTCTATTATCCATCGCAAGTAAGGTATGTATTATGTGCCTATTTAACGATTTCTTATACCTCTAATTAATTCATTTGTGTGTTGCAGATTCGATATGAGTTTATTCAATATGGGCTAGATTGCCTCGAGAAATTCACTAGCTTCCAAGGAAGCCTGTAAAAGATCGACGATTGTGGTACGTAATTGTAACATTCGATTTGATTTTAAGAGAATCACTACTATTTTACAGGTTGCAGGGTCCTACTAGCAGCATGGCTAGATGATAACATTTCTATCTAAATGGTTTATTTATTTATTTATTCTTCTTAAGTTTGTGAATATAAAATGTGACCAGGACCCAAAGTTTAATCTAGATTAATCTAAGACAATATGCTGAAACGCTATGCTGATTGCACAGTTTATATGTGAAATGCTATGTTGATTGCACTCGTGATGATGACAAGAGGCAATGCATATATAAAAGACAATGTGCTGAATTGAGTTCTGGCAATGTAATTTAGTAGAAGTGAACCTGGATTTGGTGAGAAAACTTCAATAGATATGGGCAGACATTGATTGTTAAGTGCTTCTAACTTGGTGAGATACTAATATTCAAGAAACCAAAAGGTGGATTAAAATCAACTGAAATTTTGATTGAAAGATTCAATTTGCTTTTTAGTGCATAGGGGCAATCTAGGAAATTTCGGTTTATTAGTAAACTTCCGAGAGAAAATAGATTCAGAAAGTCAGCAGGTACAACTACAATTCCAAACGCAAAGGGTGCAATTACTGATATAGTGTATTAGCTTTGGATACTTTTTGATCATGTGTTTCATGGTTTGTTAGATATTGGACGCAAGGTTTGTTAAGGTCAACAAGGGTATTTGATTAATCAATTCAAATTGTAGGTTATAGTTCTAAGGGGAAAAATTGGTAATTCAAGTTCCACCCAATTGAAATCTCATGTTTATTTTAAAAGTTTTTGTTGACTATTTGATAGTCAAATTGAAATTTGCCACCACTGTGTGCCATAAAAGAAAGTTTTGGCATAACTTAACTTAAATTGATATCCTACATTGCAAAGAGTATTGTTCATTTAACAGCTAACATTAGCCTGCTCGATTCAGCTTTAGTGCAGATCAATGTTGTGCCGAAAATTTGATACGTTGATGTGATGTTGCAATGTGATGCAACCCGCGTGGGTGAAAGTACCCTTCAACTACAACAATAGCTACACAAATACCTACACAGATATTGTCTAAACAATCTCTATGCCTAAGTAAATTTCAACTACCACTGAAGAAACACTAACCAGACCCCGGGCAGATTACTGGTAACCTGGGGGTTAGATAGATGTTTCCCACGAGGGGTTAGACCCTTAGAGGATGGTTCTTCTGATAACCTGCAAAACAGACACCGTGAGCTCGTCACTGAGAAGGGGGGGGGGGGGTTCCTCCTTGTGACCACCCTCCGGCGTGAGAATCAGACTAGATTGCTCTTTAAATATAAAAGTATATTAAGAGATTGCTAGAGCAGATATCAGGTATATTATGATGATAATGTGATAATGTAAATGTTGAGATGATCATACCATTTGGGGTATTTATAGCCGAAGGTAGGTTTCCAAGGAGGTATGGCCGGCTGCTATAGTGTTCCTGTTCATCAACAGTAGCCTACGCACGTGCCCTGCTGGTAGTTGGTGGGTAGGCAGCGGCTGATAGTGATCAGGCCTGCTGTGTACTATTCCCTTTCCACCAACTGCCGGCTATGCACGTGGTATGACAGTAGTTGGTGAGTAGGCAGCGGCTAATAGTGATACAGTATAGGAGCATGCTGCTCGCCATACTGTATCAGTGAGCTGTCGTATCTCTGATCAGATCTTTCGCCCATACCTCGTCAGGTACAGTAAAAGATCCTTCAGTATACGGACTGGCTTATTTGGGCGGGAGTATTCCCCCTCCCGCCTCTGTGCGGGATTGCTCCCGGCTTGGCTCATTCCTTCAGGTGACACTGAATGATCGAGAGCTAAGTGCCTTGTGCGTGTAGCCATGCTGCGCGGGTGGCCTTCCCTAATGGCTTGTATCCGAGGCTGCGGGTACAGGCGGAGTCCTTCACCATTGGGAGGCATTTCCTGCGGGACCAGCTTGCGTACTGCGCGTAAGGACGTCACGTCTCTGAGCATGGTTGGTTCTGCGGATCCAGTTGGTCTCTGCGCAGACTTCCCTGTTTAAGGTGAGTCTTGCGGGTCCAACTGGGCTCTGCTGGGACCTACCTCTTCAAGTCCCCCCAGTCCAATGTTCTTCTCATGAGTGTTTAATAAAGTGAGGTGAACTTTTGGACTTGAGCAAAGGGTTTTGAAAAGGGTTTTGTAAGGTTTTCCATGGGGATTCTTTCCGCGGAAGTCCTTGTCACTTGCAGAAATGCCCGAGTTTTCTGCTTGGTCTTTGGGTATGATGCGGGTAGGTCTGTAACCTTCTCGCAAGTCAGGAGCATTGAGTCCCAGTTGTATGGATTTTCCATGAGGTTTTGGTAGTTTTGAACATAGTGATCAATTATGTTAAGACCACCAATTCCATCCTGGAGCTTCAAACAACGTAGTTCTCGACGTTCCCGCTATGCGGGGATGTTATTTCCGTTTCCGCAAGCATTGCCCAGAAGATCCTTCTTGGTTTCAATTCCCAGCGGAGCGCTAGGTATGTGAAGGGTTTTGCCTTAACACTGTACCTGCGCTCGTCTTACGGTTACTTTACTTCCAAGGTATTCCTGGCGTCAATTCCCTGCGGGTGCTAGGTATGTGAAGGGTTTTGCCTGAACACTGTACCCGCAGCCGTCTTATAGTTACTTGGTTGCCGAGGTACTTGGCTTCAATTCTCTGCGGGTGCTCGGTATGTGAAGGGTTTTGCCTTTACACTGTACCCGCATCCGTCTTACGGTTACTTGTTTGCCAAGGTTTATTTGGCTTCAATTCCCTGCGGGTGCTAGGTATGTGAAGGGTTTTGCCTTTACACTGTACCCGCATCCGTCTTACGGTTACTTGTTTGCCAAGGTTTATTTGGCTTCAATTCCCTGCGGGTGCTAGGTATGTGAAGGGTTTTGCCTTTACACTGTACCCGCATCCGTCTTACGGTTACTTGTTTGCCAAGGTTTATTTGGCTTCAATTCCCTGCGGGTGCTAGGTATGTGAAGGGTTTTGCCTTTACACTGTACCCGCATCCGTCTTACGGTTACTTGTTTGCCAAGGTTTATTTGGCTTCAATTCCCTGCGGGTGCTAGGTATGTGAAGGGTTTTGCCTTTACACTGTACCCGCATCCGTCTTACGGTTACTTGTTTGCCAAGGGGTAAAGGTGTATTTTCCCGCTTACTTTTTAATATTTTCGAATTTTGAATTTTGAAATTCGAAGAGTTGGTGAAAAGATCAGAATAGTCCAAACCTCTGAAACGTCGTGCGACGGTTTCTTCTGACTGTGTCAGGACGTGCAGGAAGTTATGGTGACGTGACAGAACATGGTCATTCCAGTCGCTTTTTCAGGCGCGTGGGCGCGATTTTTCGGGCGCGTGGCCGCGAAATTACTGGCACACGTCCTTTCAACAGCTGTTGCCAGCTTGCTTTTTGCCACGTGTCATAGTTTCATTGCACATTCGATTTCTCTCTCCTCCGCATTAAATTCACCGCATTAATTGCGATTACTATATAAAGGGGGAGAGGGTTATTTGCAATTCACACTTTTCACTTCTTCTCTTCATCTTTAAGGCGATTTCCGGCGAATACTCCTTTATTCAATCGAGCATTCTCTCGAAATCGTTCTCTTCTTTCTCTGCAAGATGTCTTCTCGTGATGCTGAAGCTATATCTGACGACAGGGGTACTGCTGGCGAGTGCCAGTGTGCTCTGCCCGGCGATCAGTACCGGTATGTTGTCAGGAAGTTCATGCTCGATCATCTCGAGCCTGAGTTTCCTGAATCCCACCAGACCGTGTATGATGCCCCCAGAGGCAAGATCGGGGTTTATGCTGCATTTTTTGTCTATGGGAATCTTAGATTCCCGTTGACAAAATTTGTTTACCGTGTCCTTGAGAGGCACGGTGTTCATTTGACCGAGCTGCACCCCATGGCGATCGCCAAGATTCGCCATTTTGAGTGGGTGTGCCGGATTTTGGGCATCGAGCCCCATGTGGACCGCCTGATGACCTTCTATACCTGGAGGTGCATCCAGGGGTGGTGCACCTTGACGACCCGTATTAAGGGTCTGAAGATTTGCGACACCGAGCGCAGTCTTCGCGCGTGGAAGCAGGAATTCTTCTACATTTCTGCCCGCGCCATCCCCCTTGCCATGAAGTTTAAAAATGGCCAAGCGATACCGAGCCTTCACGCCCCCAACTACCAGGAGGCGGAATGGTTTTCGAAGATATCCCGGATCCAATCTCCGGTTTACCGGTTTGCGGAGTCCGGGATGGTCATGTTAGGGATGAGCCGGGTGTGGAAGGATGCGTCTCAGGTTCCCATCCTTCTCGAATACGGTTTGAACTCTATTCCCTATGGTATGTCTTGTCTTTCTTTTTGATACAAGTTTGTCTTCTAACTGTTTCTTTTCTTTCAGAGGGAAATGATTTGGAGTCGCTTCTGTTCCCGCGGGAAACCGACGGTCCCGCGCGGATGGGTACTCGTGCTCTGGACGAGGGCGAGTTGCCCATCCTGGAGCAAACGGCGGATCGTTTTGTGGAGGTCTATCCGCCGGGACACGAGATCCTGAGCCACCGGCGGCCAGGTAAGGCGATATTCTTTCCTCAATCCCTCAATGCTGTACCCGCTGCTGGAATTCCTGACCCGTCTTCTTCTGAGGAATCCTCAGATGCTCCTCCGTTGGTGCGGAAGAAGAAGGCTGCTGCCGGCGTGAAGGGGAAGGAGAAGGCCTCCACAGCTGATCCAGTGGTTCTATCTGACTCGGAGTCAGATAGTGAAGAGGTGGCGGGGAAGCCCGGTGGTGAGAAAACCACTGTTCCGGAGGCTACGACCGTTACCTCCGGAGAACCAACGAAGACGACGGCGACCGGTACCAAGAGGCCGGCTCCATCGGGTTCCTCCCCGCCCGTCCGTACGTTCAGGGTCAAGAAAACCCGTAAGTACAATCATAATGTCTTTGCAGATTTATTACTTCATAAATTTAACACTTTCTTCTTTGTGCAGGCATGGATGTTGACGCATTCCGGGGTGAAGCGCAGGGGAGTACCTCCCCGCCAATGACGGTAGGCTCGGTCAGCCTTCCTGAGGCGTCGACCCAGGTGCCTGCGCCTGCATCCGCTGGTCCAGTTGCTCGTTCCTCTGAGCCAACTGTTCCTGCCGAGATGACGTCACCGCCGGCCGTGAGTGCGATTTTTACCGCATCCTTCACGGAGCCGGCGGTTACTGCTGCTGCTGAGGAGGCGGCGACCGCGGCGGCGACCACAACGGCGACCACGGCGGGTGCCACCATGCCCGCGCCACCGGCACCTACGGCCGGACCATCAGGTACGCGCAGGGCTTCCCGCCGATCTTTGCCCCCTTCCCGTCTGCCTGACCTGTTGGATGGATTTCCTTTAGGTTCAGGTGATGGGTTTGGCGGCTATCGGCCTGTCATTGACCCTACAGGTGCGTAGGGTTCCTTTCTTTTTCCCTTATGTTTTTTATCATCTTTTCCTTACTGCCTTTGTTTCTTTTGTAGTGTCGGATTCCAATGAAGTGTATGTTCCGCGATGGAACATACGCCGAGGAACAACCCTTCGTACCCCTGTGGAGTGCGTGGACTGGGCTCGCCACGCTGCTCCTCATGGTGCGTTGGGGGAAGCCATGGCTAGCTACCAAGAGGGTAGGCTAACCAATGAGCTTCGGGTTCTCCAAGCCCGGATGCAGCCGCGCGTCGAGCTGCTTTGTCGTGAAAACGACAAGTTGAAAGCAGCTCGCGCCAGGGACGTATCTGAGGCGCGTGCTCTTCGGGAGGAGAACCAACAGCTGGCGGCAGCTGCCGCCGACAAGGAGAAGGCTTTCAAGGCCCTCGAGGTTGAAGTTCAGGCGCGACTCGAGGCCCGCTCCAAGGCTGCCCAAGCTGTGAATGAACAGCTTCGGCTGGCCAGGGAGACTGCGCGAAACGCAACCGAGAGGGCTGCCAAGGCTGAAGCCGTTGCTGAGCCTTTGCGTGTGGAGAATGAGGAGCTCAAGGCCAAATTAGAGGCTCTCCAACGCGCTCATGATGCCTTGGCAATGGAAGATGCCAAGAAACTCCAGGAAATCCTGGACCAGAGGGGGGTGCTTGACCACACCGAGCGGAAACTTAAGGGCGTCGAAGAGGCTGCCGCAAAGGAAGTTTTACTTGCCAACCTTAACAAGAGCGAAGCCGAACGCGCCCATAACGAAGCTCAAGCTGCCCTCCAATGGCTTCTTCGAGAAGCGTTGCCTCAGGTATGTTTAGTTTTATCTTCACGCTTTTCTTTTGTAAGAAAAGGTTCTAATACTTGTATTTTTTCTTTGTAGGTTGTGCGTCGGGTCTTTTCAGAGACCTCTTACGATGATGCTATGACCGCAGCCCTCAACGCTTCTCATGAGGATGGGGAAAAGGCCGGCTTCCTGCTTGGTCTAGGGTTTGTTGAGAAAGGCGTCCCGCCTTCCAACTTCCCTTTGTTCGATGTGGATACCGAAGCCATTTATGACCAAGCATTGAACCAATACGCCGCCTTCCCGCATCCAGTGGTGGAAAAGGTGGACGAAGTAGCTGCTGCTGATGATGGGTTAGCTGTCCTCAAAGCGTTCCTCGAACCACCCCGTTCTTCTGACGGAGCGGGTCCAAGTAGAAGCGGCCCTGAAGCTTGATCCTTAAGATCCCTTCCCATTGCTAAGACTTGTATAGTTTTATTCTCTTAGGCGGGTAGTTACCCGGCCATTCTTGTAATATATTCTTGAAATATTAATCTTTTTGCGTATAAGATTGTTATTTCCTTCTTTGGGTTCCTTGCTTTATAAACTTATGACTTGCATACTTAGTTTAAATTAGCAATTTTCCAAGTGTTTAGAATAAGAACCTTTGAACGTGGTTGACAATGTGTTAAAGTTTCGCTTCCTCCTTCGTGATTGTGCGGGTAGAACCGTCACTTGCACTTGGTAGGATGGCTAAACTTTAACCTTCATCTGACCTGCGTGTAGGTTTTCCTTTTCGAAATTTCTAAGGCATTAAGATAAGTTAACCTTTGAACGTGGTTGATAATAGGAAGTCTTGCTTCCTCTTTCGTGATTGTGCGGGTAGAACCGTCACTTGCACTTAGTAGGATGGCAAAACTTTACCCTTATCTGACCTGCGTGTAGGTTTTTCTCACCTTTTGAGGATAAGTTAACCTTTGAACGTGGTTGATAACAGGAAGTCTTGCTTCCTCTTTCGTGATTGTGCGGGTAGAACCGTCACTTGCACTTAGTAGGATGGCAAAACTTTACCCTTATCTGACCTGCGTGTAGGTTTTCCTTATCCTTTAAGAATTTTGTTTTGAACCGTTCGACGCGCGGTTGTCGATAGGTTAGTGTTCGGTTTCCTTTCATGATTCATGCGGATAGACTGGCACTTTCATTTAATAGGATAATTGAACTCTTCCCCTTCAACTGACCTGCGTGAAGGTTTGTCAAGTTATTGGGTTCGTGCGGGTAGGACCGCCTTCCCACGCAACGACTTCACGTAATGTGAACGCCGTCACCAGTGTTGCATAGTTTAACCGTTCGACGCGCGGTTGTTGATAGGTTATTATTCAGTTTCCTTTAATGATTCATGCGGATAGACCGGCACTTTCATTTTTGGGTGCTGAACTTTTTCCCAAACTGACCTGCGTGAAGGTTTGTCACGTTATTGGGTTCGTGCGGGTAGGACCGCCTTCCCATGCAATGACTTCACGTAATTATGCGGTGAAAACCGGCATATTAGTGTTCAGAAAAGTATGAATGTAAAATCATCAGCTTCGATGTTCTTAAAGAGAATCATTTCCATTAGAAGTGGCTCTTGGCCTTTTCTTTACAAATTGGAATTGATTTACATGCAGACTGTGTAAATGAGCTCCCTTCCATGTTGGGATGGGAGTGCCATCGAGCCGATACGCACCTGGTTCGGGATCTCGTTCTTTACGCAGCATGTAGTCTCGATTCTGAAGCTGGAATTGATTCGTGTCTTCCCCAGCTGAGGTTCTATACGCACCCGCCTGCTCAGCCTTTATTGTGCCACGAGGTGCGCGAGCGTCCCATCTCTGACAAATGCTTCGACCATGTCCTTTACGTCTATGCATTCTTCAGTGTTGTGGCCTTTTGTCTTGTGGAAGTCACAGTATTTGCTCCGATCAGCATCGTGACGATGTCGGATTATTGGAGGCTTTGGCCATGGGAGCTCTTCAGTGGCGAATATCTCAGTGACGCTTTTGGTGAGTGGCGTCCATCTGGAGTTCCGGTGCGACTATACATTATCCCTTCCGCCCATTCGATGTTGCAAGCCGGATGAGGTGTCAAAGTTTACCCTTGACTACCAAATGCCTAGCTTTCGCTTTTTATTTAGTCTGGCGGTGAGGACGTTGTCTTCTCTCGTCTTCTGAGTGTAGAGGTGTGTGCTCTGTGGGAGATCTCTACCCAGTTGCTTCTCTGTTTCCGCATAGCGTTTTGCTGCTGTCATGATGCCATCCCATGTGGATGGCATGCCATCTTTACCCGTTAGGGTGCGGATGAGCTCTGGGTCATGTGCGCCCTGGATGAAGGCAGCGCGAACAAGATCTTCGCTGATATTGCCCAAACTTAGCTTCTTTGAGTTGAAGCGAGTGATGAAGTTTGGCAGAGATTCATCTTCCTCTCGTAAGCATTTGAGGATTGTCCATTGCTCCTCGGTATACTTCCGTTGCTGGCTGAAGTGTTGGCTAAACTTCTGTTGGAAGTCTGCCCAGTCGTAGATGTGGTTGACCGGTAGACGATCAAACCAAGCTCTAGCAGCCCCAACAAGCGTCATTTGGAACATGTAGCACCACGTGGGTTCCGTCCAATTGCTGACGGTTGCCCACGCTATGAACCTGTTCAAATGATCGTCTGGATCAGATAAACCGTCATATGTGCCTATGTTAGGCATTTGTTTGGCACTCTTTGGGGCGATTGCTTCCGCAATGTCCCTTGCAAACTTGGACATTCCTGCATTTGCAACGTTTGGTCTGAACGTTTTGGAGAAGTCTCGTGGACTTCCACCTGTGCTTTTTGGTTTGAAGGCTTGTCCAAAATGCCTTTTCGGTTGGGATTCCGTTTCCTTACGCTTCCCTTTTGCCCTATGGCGAGGGTTCGCGTCGGAGTCGGATTCCTCCGAGTCATCCTCCCAGTACTCGAATTCGTCGGCCTGTTGCACGGAACGCAAGCGTTCGTCCAACTCAGCCTGGAATTCCTTTTGTCGTGCCTCCGCCCATGCCTTAACTTCATCGAGAGTCTGGCGGGGGAGTCTTCGTTTCTCAAACTGGGTATCGGTGGATCCCAGTAGGCGATCATTTACTGCACTTGCCCCAGCTTTGGTAAGTGGGGTAGTGTTCGTAAAATTTACTTCACTTGCCCCGGCTTCGGTAGCCGGGGTAGTGTTCGTAAAAACTGTGTTGCCGGTATTCCCCCTAGTAGCTGGGGTTGTGGTTACCGGAATTTCTCTAACCATCTTTGTAAAAGTTTGAAAAAACTGGAGAAAATTGTAGTTCTAGCTTTATGCACGGATGGCGCCAATGAAGAAACACTAACCGGACCCCGGGCAGATTACTGGTAACCTGGGGGTTAGATAGATGTTTCCCACGAGGGGTTAGACCCTTAGAGGATGGTTCTTCTGATAACCTGCAAAACAGACACCGTGAGCTCGTCACTGAGAAGGGGGGGGGGGGGGTTCCTCCTTGTGACCACCCTCCGACGTGAGAATCAGACTAGATTGCTCTTTAAATATAAAAGTATATTAAGAGATTGCTAGAGCAGATATCAGGTATATTATGATGATAATGTGATAATGTAAATGTTGAGATGATCATACAATTTGGGGTATTTATAGCCGAAGGTAGGTTTCCAAGGAGGTATGGCCGGCTGCTATAGTGTTCCTGTTCATCAACAGTAGCCTACGCACGTGCCCTGCTGGTAGTTGGTGGGTAGGCAGCGGCTGATAGTGACCAGGCCTGCTGTGTACTATTCCCTTTCCACCAACTGCCGGCTATGCACGTGGTATGACAGTAGTTGGTGAGTAGGCAGCGGCTAATAGTGATACAGTATAGGAGCATGCTGCTCGCCATACTGTATCAGTGAGCTGTCGTATCTCTGATCAGATCTTTCGCCCATACCTCGTCAGGTACAGTAAAAGATCCTTCAGTATACGGACTGGCTTATTTGGGCGGGAGTATTCCCCCTCCCGCCTCTGTGCGGGATTGCTCCCGGCTTGGCTCATTCCTTCAGGTGACACTGAATGATCGAGAGCTAAGTGCCTTGTGCGTGTAGCCATGCTGCGCGGGTGGCCTTCCCTAATGGCTTGTATCCGAGGCTGCGGGTACAGGCGGAGTCCTTCACCATTGGGAGGCATTTCCTGCGGGACCAGCTTGCGTACTGCGCGTAAGGACGTCACGTCTCTGAGCATGGTTGGTTCTGCGGATCCAGTTGGTCTCTGCGCAGACTTCCCTGTTTAAGGTGAGTCTTGCGGGTCCAACTGGGCTCTGCTGGGACCTACCTCTTCAACCACAATATCTGCACAAAATATTATAGCCTACACAAATGACAACTAATATATGATGTAAAATAGTAAATTGTCAAAGCAAATAGAACTAAACACATGATTAATACCTACATTAATGGTAAATCGCATGTACATCTGTTATGGACTAAAATCATTGCAAGGTATGGGACTTATCCCATATCGGTTGTATGGGCAACTGATGTGGGGTTTATAAGCCAAATGGGTTCCCTCACCTATCATACTAGTCTTTTGGGTTGAGTTCTTCTGTTTGGCTTGTAACAACATCCTACACAATAAATAAATAGTTCTCATTATCAATAACACTTACGACACCAAATAAAAGAACACATCTACAAATATGGCTAATAATGTTTCCCCGTAAAAAACACCAAAAAAACGGATAGATGTAAAGAAGCCCTATTTTTTTTCCCAAATTAGACTTTTAGAATCAAATTATGAAAAAAAAAAAAGAAAAAGAAAAGACATGAATGTAGGTATATATAGTATGATGTCGATGATGCTCAGAAAGTTTCAATCAAAAAATCACAAAGAAATTAAGTAACCTTGATGTCGATATAACTCCAGAGACAAAAGGCTAGTATGAAATCCCAGGTAGTTTAACACAAAAACATGATGAAAAACTATTGAGATTTTTGATTCTTAAATCAATGTAATGAGGCAACTTCCAAACGAATAAATTGTGTGATCAGAATTTTAGGTAGGAAGATTGTGATAATTGATTTCTGAGAGAAAAATAAGGCTTATGGAGGGAAATAAATCTAATGATATGTGTCTAAATTTAATAAGCTACACAAAAAGAACACGCTATCCTTTTAATTAAAAACCTGGTACTTTATTCCCATTATTAATTACAAGATTGCCATGGTTATTTTACATCATTGATTACCTATGATCAATAATCCAGATTTATTTCTCGTACTTCTCGCACTAATATCACTTCTCTTCTGAACCATCCCATATATATATATATATATATATGAGATCATTAATCACATTCTTATAGTAGTCTAAGATTTTGGATTCTTTGAGAATGATGAATTTCAAAGAAGCCGGATTGTGACGCCTCAAGTAAGTCTCATATAATTTTGTTTTGTTCACATGAGAGATATTGAGTTATACAAAGAATGTTATGCCTCAAACGTTGCCAATGCATTTTGGTGCATTGACATTTGACTAGAAAGAAACTCCACAGTTAGTGAGAGGTTACTACATTTTAGTTGGTGTGAGGAAGGTATATTTTGGTGCTTCATAAAATTAATCACATTATATTTAAAGACCAAAAATTAGCATGTAAGGGATGTATGATGGTTAGGAGAGACGTATTGAGGACGCAACATATTTTGGATGCTTTTTGTGGAGAAGGGGTCGTCTATAGTCACTGACCTTATATGCGCTATCATTGCAGTGGTTAATTTATGGTTAGGAGGGAGATGTCTGTTTACTTTGGCAGACTTTGTCGCGTCTGCTCCTTTTACACCGCTTTTAAAACCTGACAACGGGATTCGACCTATTGCAGTGGGTACAATATGGAGGCGTTTGGTTTCTAAGGTTTCTATGAAAGGTATTAACAAAGAAATGACCAAATACCTTAATGATTTCCAGTTTGGAGTTGATGTGTCGGGTGGTGCGGAGGCCATATTACATAGCGCCAACAAGGTATTAAGTGAGAGCCACACTGATGGGTCTCTTGCAATGCTTACAGTTGATTTTTCTAATGCATTTAATATGGTGGATAGATCAGTATTACTTCATGAGGTAGAGATCATATGCCCTTCTATTTCCTTGTGGATGGAATTTTTATATAGGCAGCCATCAAGAATATATCTTGGTGATGATCATATTTGGTCCAACACGGGGGTTCAACAAGGAGACCCATTGAGACCACTTCTTTTTTCCCTTGTTTTACACCCCCTTGTACATCAGATTCGAGACAATTGCAAGCTTTTTCTTCATGCTTGGTATCTTGATGATGGGACGGTCATTGGAGATTCAATGGAGGTGGCTAAAGTGTTGGATACCATTAAGGTGACGGGTCCAACTTTGGGTCTTGAACTGAATATTAAGAAAACTGAGTTATTTTGGCATTCTTGTAATGGTACGAAGTCTTGTGACGGTTTATTCCCTGCTGATATCGGGAGACCATTGTTAGGGGTGTAGCTTCTTGGGAGAGTTGTTAGTAAAGACACCGGGTTTATTAGGGGGTTGGCAAAGAAGAGAGCTACTAATGTTGTTTATTTGATGCGTCTTCTCCCAAAACTTGGTGACCCACAGAGTGAGTTACTTTTGCTTCGATCATGTATGGGTATTGCTAAACTTTTCTTCGGTTTGAGAACATGCCAACCTGCACACATGATGGAGGCAGCGACGTTTTTTGACAAGGGATTGCGTGAGGCGATCGAGGACATTGTAGTTTGTGGAGGTCCTTTCTTTGGAGACCTCTAATGGCGACTTGCTTCCTTACCCAATAAGAATGGGGGTTTGGGGCTATATTCGGCAGTAGAGGCTTCCTCTTATGCGTTTGTAGCCTTGAGAGCCCAATCGTGGGTGGTTTAGGATCATATTTTCCAAGACAGTGGTATATGTGGGATAGATTCTGATTATTCTTGTGCTTTGGCTTGTCTTCTTGATATGATTCCAAACATCGATTTTAGCAGTTTCACTAACAAAGAGACCGCCCCCTCTAAAGCCCAACATGCATTGACGAGTGCTCTTTTTAGTAAAATCGTTCACGATATGGAGTCACACTTTGACATGACAAGCAGACAACAAGCCATTTTTGAGTGTCTACGAGCACCACATGCTCAAGATTTTCTTCTTACTATCCCTATAGATGGGTTAGGCCAGCATATATCTCCAATGGATTATCATACTATCCTTAAGTATCGACTTATGATTCCTCAATTCCCGGTTAATGAGATATGTCTTGTTTGTCGTAAGGTGTGTTTAGACTCATATGGGGAGCATCAGTGCATTGTAAAGAGCTCCCAGGGTTCAATTACCGGCACGATCTAGTTAGGGATGCACTCTTTGATATATTCAGGCGGGCCGAAATTTCTGTTAAGAAAGAAGCACCTGTGAATTTCCTGACTGACCCGTTGGAGGGTAGACCATCTCTTCAACCGGCTGACATTTTGGTGTTTGGATAGATGTGAGGAAAACATTTATGTGTGAATTTAATTGAAGTTTCGCCTCTTGGGACTTAGGGAGTAGTGGTTTCACGGTCGGTCAAGCTGCTTCAGGTAAGGTGACAAGATATGAGAAGGCGTGTCTTGACAACCAACATGTATTTATTTCTTTTGCTTTTGACACTTTTGGTTTCCTCGCGCTTGAAGCTGTAGAGTTACTTACCCGTGTTCAGCGGGTCATGCATAGTAATGTTATGACTCAAAGATTAGCAAATACAATTTTTAAAAGTTGGGTTTTGCAATTCAAAAAAGGGTAGCAGTGCAGCTTGTTGCTCGATAGTTTTATGAACCCTCACAAATTTATGAAGAGTATTAATTAACGTAAGCTTCAAAGTCGACACAATCCTCTCTCTCGTTCTTGGATACTTTTTTGAAGGTCTCTTGCTTGTGCATGAAGGTTGTCATAATCTATAGCTGGTCCACGTTGGTTGGCACCTACAAGTAACAAAATAAACAACTACTTCTAAGAATATCTTCAATGTTAAAATCCCCAGTCACCATCTAGGCCAGTTGGATTGTGGATTTCTTAAACCTCTTTCCTATAAAATCCAATGGCCAACAAATATTTGCCATCAATTCTTTCACGTCTACGCAATATGCACACAAAATGTTTACTTAAAATCAATTTTTTTATTTTCTCTTTATTAATTTCCATTCATATCCTGTGCATTTCTCATACCAACGACAGTTGAAAGATTGTTAATGAAAGAATATACACATTACAAACAAGATAGAATTACGATAAATAAACCTTGAAGGGTACTGGAAAAACACTTAACTTAATTAACTTTCACATTTCTTTTTATAGAGTTCATCAAAGCATTAATACCTTAACACAAGAAGATTAAAAAACTCAAAATGATATATACATTTTTGTACAAAATTTAATACCACAGGAAAAAAGATAAAAGACAAAAACAATTAATTAAATAGATTAAAAAATATGTATAGTATTAAATACTTAAAAAAAAAACCTTTGATACCCATGTCCTCAATCTTCTCTATTTATAATGCTATTATACCATCCTCCAACTTCATCAAACTAGCTTCCAAATCCTTGTTAAACCTCCCTCCAACCACCATGCTTTCTCCACCTACCTCCGTCGTAGTGCTGCCTTCAATATCTCACAATCCACCACCACTTGCTATTTCCCTTGTGTTGTTTCTTATTTTGTTGATAGTTGCATATGATCTCAAACAGAGGAGCAGCCACCATGCCACAGTACCACCGGTTAAACTTAGGCTACCGCCAGGTTCAATGGGTTGGCCTTACATAGGTGAAACTCTCAAGCTCTACACTGAAAACCCAAACTCCTTCTTCTCCAACCGAGGAAAAAGGTCTGCTTATTTCATCCACACTTTCACTCTAATATAATATATATATCGCAAATTCACGACCGCTTAAGATGTCAATTTTGACTCCATAATTGTCTTTGCTTTTCTAACCATAAGTATAAGAACAGATATCCTACACAAACCGCCACATAACCAAACTTCCTTAAAAAAAAACCTACGTCACCAAATTTTTATAAACCCCATTCAAAATTAGTAAAATAATATATTATATATATGTATATATGTGTGAGAGAGATTTGATAGTGGTGGGCCACAAACTTGATCTGTTGCAGCTTTGCAGTTAGAAACGTCACCCACACAAACCTACTCCCCGTCACATTGGAGTTAGAAAGTTACGGACCTCCAAGGGACCAGGCGTTGGAAGTGCTCTAACTTCCGTGAGAACAAATGCTTAATTAGATAGCAAAAATAATATGTGAAACAAATATGCTAAAATATGACGTTCATGCTTCCCCATTTTACTAGCATAAAAATAGTTTATTCATCTCTCGATTTTATTGCATTGGTAATGCTAACAGATTACTTAATTATATCTTTTCCAATTTTTTGTTATTTTTTTTTTGTCATAATGCGTCAAAAATATGTCGGTAAATGCCAACGAGAACCATCTCATAGTAAATTTCCACCTCCATACTCATTTATTCACTAATAATGAATTAATCAAGGAGCTACGTACCTCAATCCATACGAATGCGAAAGTCCTTACAAGCTTTTTAACTGCAATTTATATAACAAATTATTGTTGAGCTACTAATAAATATCTCTATACGCTTTTCTTTTTTTTACTTTGCAGTGTGACTGATATATAGTTTCTACGCAATTGTAGGTATGGGGAAATATTTAAGACGCACATATTAGGATGCCCTTGTGTGATGATATCAAGCCCTAAATTAGCAAAGATCGTGTTGGTGAGTAAATCACATATGTTCAAACCAACATATCCTCCAAGCAAGGAGAAGATGATAGGCCCTGAAGCCGTTTTCTTTCACCAAGGTCCCTACCATTCCCATCTCAAGAAACTTATCCAGTCTTCCTTTCTTCCGTCCGCGATCAAGGGTTCCGTTTCCCAGATCGAAGACATTGTGCTCCGGCTTCTTCTCACTTGGGAACATAGTAACACCATCAACACTTTACATGAGATGAAAAAGGTATGTTGATTTGGTCTTATATATTTTCTCTTATGTCTAAATAAGAAAAATGAATAATAATAATAACAACAACAACAAGCACTCATTCATTATGTAATTTATGTTACATATATAGAACATTTCTTTCATATTCTATTTGTTCTATACAACACATTTTTATTGGAGTTAAATATAAATGTGCTCTATATTCGAATATCTAGTACAGTTATGAACAAATCCAACACTCTAACCGAATAGTCAAATTCGAATTCGCCTCAGTTACTTTTTTGACCAAATAGACCGAATAAGTTCTTTTTACTTGTATCATTTTTATGTTTTTGTCATTATTAGTTATTAAATTGATCTGGTTTAAATAAGGTTGGGCAAAAATGGTTATTGAGTTTAGCTAAATCAACTAATTATTATTTGTCATTCAATTGGAACAGAATTAGATTTTGTGAAACCTTAAATCCTAACCAAATAACTTGAAACCAAGCGGATAAACATTTGTAGCAGTACATAGGTTTCTAATCTGGCATTGTTTGGTGTTTTATAGTACGCTTTTGAAGTGGCAATGTTATCGGTTTTTGGGGACAAGTTAGAGTTGGAGATTGAAGGAATAAGGGATCTGTACCTATGTCTGGAAAAAGGGTACAACTCAATGCCTTTGAATCTTCCTGGCACCCCATTCAACAAAGCAATGAAGGTATAACAATTAACCCAAACTTATATATTTTGCTAGTACTTGAGCGAGAGGAAATCAAACATTTAATGTTAGTCTTGGACCGAAACACAAACCTCATCTCTTCCATAAGAAAAAAAAAAGTTTGTGTAACCTGATCATGGATCACGATGAACTGAATTTTCAGGCTAGAAAGGCTCTAAACCAGAAATTAAGGAGGGTGATAGAGAAGAGAAAGCCGATCGGTGGAGGTGAAGGATTGTTAGGAGCATTGTTGTCCAATGAAGTAGAATATGGAAAGGTGAAGATGAAACTGAATGAATCACAGATAGCTGATAACGTAATAGGAGTAATATTTGCAGCTCATGATACAACTGCAAGTGTTCTAACATGGCTCCTCAAATATCTGCATGACAATCCTCATCTCTTCCATGCTGTCTGGGTAATCTTTTCATTACAAATACATACACATTCATGTATGTTGGCTACTATGTGAAGTTGTGTTTCTGCGCAAAGCATGCGCTTGTATCACACATACCGTTGTATATTTATGTTCACAACCACATGTATATAATTACACAAAATATGCATATAATTTTACAGCATTGTATTGATAATTATCGACATAAAAAACGTCTTTTAAAAATAAAAATCTATAGCAATACTATTAAAATTAAAGAAGATAACGTCTAGATTTAATGGGAAAAAAAAGTTATCAATAGAAGTTTTTCTGTTTTTACCTATTTCGGTCAATTAACTATTATTATTATTATTATTTACAACCTTACAATCTTTTTAATCTTAATTATTTAAAAAACTTGATCACTGGTTCAGAAGTACTTTGCACACTTCTAAAAAGAAATCACTTCTCTCTCTATTTTAATACAAATTAACAAATAATTAATGTTCAGAGAGAACAAGAAGAAATACGGTGCACAAGACTTGAAGCCAAACGTAGAATTACGTGGGATGATACGAGACGCATGCCATTATCTACTCAGGTAGAAAATATATAGACCTTTCAATGTCTAATTAAATATATAAAAACAACTTTTAAATTATATTTATTTCTATTTTTGAAAGAAACTAATGGTTAGAAAACAAATTGTTTCATGAACCACGAATATATATCTTGTTTACTAGTCACATACGTCTTTACTTATTTAATATGATATATTTTCAAATAATAAAACTGTTTTTGGCAGGTAATTCAAGAGACGTTGAGGGCAGCCAGTATACTATCGTTTACATACAGAGAAGCAGTAGAAGACGTAGAAATGGAAGGCTATTTGATACCGAAGGGCTGGAAGGTCCTTCCACTCTTCAGAAGCATCCATTACTCTTCTCACTTCTTCCCTCACCCCCACAAATTTGACCCTTCAAGATTCGAGGTGATTAGTTGTTGCATAAAATCTATATCTAAAAATGTTTCGAGTGAATCGTTGAATGAACTGCTTTCGTGTCGAATGGTATAACTATGTGCGTGCTTTATCGAGTATACACGTAAATACGTTGTCATGCCCTCTTTTCACCATTTATAATGCATTAATAACCCGCAATGTAGATATACAAAAAGATAATACAAAGAACTCAAAAGAAAAGAAGTATATTTATCAATTTCTTTTAGGTCTCGTGTAACACACTTGCATACTTTTGTGTGCGTGCGTTTAGGCTTTTTCTGTATTTTTTTCTTAATTTGTGTAGCTGGTTTTGGTTTAAGTAGACGTCTACTAATTAACTTTGGATCATCTCCGAATTAATGCCAAAAATGGGAAAGGGATGTCGTGCCATTGAGCTCGATTAAGAAAGTCAATTGCATAAAATGATAATTAGTTAAAAGTTTATTATTTCTACTAATATAATCTAATTATAAATTTGTTTAAGAACTCGATGATGGATTACGCTCTACAATGTTTGTATCAGTATCATAGATGAAATCAGATGGAAGTCATCACGTGACCTAGTGGATTTGTTTGGTAGTGTAGGTGTTAATGAACTCCATGCAAGTGCATCTTCCTACATTACGCACATAACATCCCCACACCAACATTTGAAAACCGACAAATGTGTCTCTTATCTAGCTATATATTCTCTGTTACATATGCTCTGAATCCGAATTTGAAACTTGATGAATACTTTTTAATGCGTACGTGCTGCTGTGACGCATATTTGATGTTTATATACGTGTAGGTTGCGCCTCGGCCAAACACATACATGCCATTCGGGAATGGTGCCCACTCATGTCCTGGAAGCGAACTTGCAAAGCTCGAGATGCTTGTCTTGCTTCATCATCTCACCACCACTTTTAGGTTAGCGATCAAGTTTAAACACTCAAATAGTTGCATAAGAGATTATATTCCAAGTTGATCATATTATATGCCACCATTTGAAATGTTATATTATTTTATGGACAGATGGGAAGTGATAGGAGAAGAGGGGGTACAATACGGGCCATTTCCAGTACCCCGAGACGGGCTACCCATCAAAGTTTATTCTGCTAATAATAAGTAATAGCAATGTTAGAAGATTAAGCTGTTGTTTTTGGGCGTCAAAAGTGGATTCTGTTATATATCTTAAAGTTTTTAATGATGTACCGAGCTCTCCAAGTGCGCATGTTTCCCTTTCTTTCTTACCATGGCAAGTCTTTGTGAACAAACACTCTCTACATTTCTCTTGTTCAAGAAGTGTAATTACTAAGAATAAAGGAAATATGCAGAAACCATTGATGTGGGATGTTTCTTTGTGGTCACTATGGTACGGCCAATGTTAATGCCACTTGTAATTTGCTATAACATTATCCAACAAAGGAACAAACATGCTTGGCTTTGATATATTAAATTCATGACAAATGTAAATTGTTAACAATACCATTTCATATATCAAATCCATAATAAAAGTATCACATGCATTCAAACACGCCTCCCATATAAGCTATTCAATTCGAAAAATCGTTAAAACTCTTGAATTTGCATACCTATCACTATGTTGGAGCAATCAAAACCATACAAGTCGGCCAGTGGCAATAGTAGTCATCATCTTCGGTTTTTATGTTAATGTTAATGTATTTGGTATCCATGTTGACCATTTCATATTAATGTTAATTTGTTTTAAGTTGTTCAAATAATGAATCAAACCATCAACTCTCTACTTATCCACGATACTTAACATGGCAGGTTGTGTAATGTTTGTTAACAAATGGCCACCAATTACAAAGAAATTACATCTTTGACAGTCAATATCAAAATGTTGGGGGCCACTACCCTTTGAAA
Source organism: Bidens hawaiensis (assembly GCF_021521415.1). Taxonomy (NCBI): domain Eukaryota; kingdom Viridiplantae; phylum Streptophyta; class Magnoliopsida; order Asterales; family Asteraceae; genus Bidens; species Bidens hawaiensis. Next base: position 28,879 of record NW_027491069.1, on the reverse strand, counting down.
GTGATAGATAATAACATCTAATATGTATAAGATATAGGGAACTCATGGTGTATACACTACTAGAAAATATACCTTTAATTATGTGCAATACGTGTAATAAATGGGGGTAGAGGACATGCTAAAGTGCGTTAAGGAAGGTCTTGTCATAAATAAATATGACACGTATCTATGTGTCATCTGTTTATGGACACTCATTTATGACACACGTTCTTGATATGCGTTTTTGACACACTTTTGTGTGCCATGGTTTGAGGTGTTATATATATATATATATATATATATATATGGGAGAGATATTTTAAGAACCTTGTTGAGTTTTAAGAACTTAAAAACTTCATTCTTGACCACACATTTAATTAAATATATTAGATTATGTGGTTGAAATTAAATGTGATTAAAAATTAAAGTTGGAGAGAGAATAAAGACGTAAAGTAATTACACAACTTTAAACGTGCGTTACACATATGTAATAAGTAGGGATGACAATGAAACCCGAACCCGATGGAAAAACCCGAAACCCGACATAAATGGGGCGGGTAATACCCGACCCGTTAGGGTTTGGGATTAGATTTGAAATTTCTCGTGTGTTTGGGTCGGGTTTGGGATTTCTAATATACCCGATTACCCGATCTGATTACCCGATAACATAGACCCATTTATCCGATTATATACCCGATGTACCCGATATAGCTTATATATATCGCACTTCTCTTTATAATATCACTTCTCGCAAGATTCATTCCCTATATATATGCACACTGTATTCCAAATATATTTTTTGGTCAAAACTTGTTTATGTCAATTATTTGAGATATTTTACGTTTATGGTAACCATCTTTAGAATCGATTAATTATATTTTGTCAAAACCCTAGTAGAAACCCGATGGGTTTGAGCCGGGTATACCCGATGGAAAAACCCGAAACCCGACGGGTAATTATCCGATTAAAACCCGACGGGTTTGGGATGGACTTTTATAACCGGGCATGGGTTTGGGAATATCTAAACCCGACCCATTGTCATCCCTAGTAATAAGTTGACTCGCTACGTAAAAAATTCTGTAATTTTTTTACGTATATATAACCTACATATATTAAGCATATGTAAAAAAAATTCAAAAAAAAAAATTGTTACATTGAGTTCTTAAAACTCAAAGTAGTTCTTATTTAAAATGTAAGGCCCCGAACCCGGTAGCCCTACTTTAGTGTCGGATTTACTCATAAACACAGTTCTGCAAATCAGAGTTTATTAAAACTTTTCGCGCAATATAAAACATCAATAATTTGTTACAAAACATTAAATCTTTTCTTTGATACCATAACACAAAACTTTATATTTAAAACATCTTTTCTTCTTTCTTCAGATGCCAGCCGTTCAATCCAGGCCATGTGCCATCCTCATGCTAACTCTATAATCAGCTCATCTGCGTGCATACTAAAAGTCAGCTACGCTGAGTGAGTTCTAGTTAATCAAGCAACTTATCGTACAACCACTACATGCATCATATACGTGTCCGAAGACACTTAACCCACTGTCTAACCCGCTACTTCTCAACCACTTAATTATCCCTACAGCTTAGCCAATTAATTACCCCTACAGCTTAACCATTGATGCCACTTATGCCACTTTGTGCCACTTGTGCCACTTTGTGCCACTTGTGCCACTTTGTGCCACTTATGCCACTTGTGCCACTTTATGCCACTTATGCCACTTTATGCCACTTATGCCACTTGTGCCACTTTATGCCACTTATGCTACTTGTGCCACTTTATGCCACTTATGCCACTTGTGCCACTTTAATAACGAAGACACGCATAGACTCACTCTACCACGTGCTCACGTTATGCCCCTAACTCTATTACTAGACCCCTATCCACTTCTATCACACTATACTTCTACTTGTCTATAACCCACTTCCTATCAGCACATTATTTACATACTAAGCAAGTAACATCAACAATCATACACACATAATAACGATGGCACGTACAGGCTTTCCCTATCGCGCGCTCACGTTATGCCACTAACACCCTTACTAGACTCTTGCCACTTCTAACACACTCTACCTCTACCTGCCTATATCACACTTCATATCAGTTCAGTATTTACGTAATAAACAAGTCACATCATAACATTCATACACGCTATCAACCACTTGGAATTTACTATCCTTGGCGATACGTGCAATATCCGAAGATCGTTCACGTACCGACAAGCATTATAAAATATATACCTCGTATAACATCTATAGCATACACTTACCACTTAAGGAAAGTGTATTCACACTTCACATCGAGTATGCACACAGCCCCGAAAACATAACAAGGAAATGGGGCTAGAAACTCACCTGAACTCTGCTTCTTCCTCCGATAGTTGTAAATCCCTTCTTTAACTGAGCTCGGCTGACTGTATAAGTTACACGTATCAATACTCGCCTGATCTAATCTGGTGGCCTAGTATTAGCTTACTTTTACTTATCGTTTTAATCTATTCTCTAATCGAACTTGACTTTAGGCGAAGTTAAACCTTAGGCGAACTTAGCTTTAGGCGAAGTTAAACCTTAGGCGAACTTAGCTTTAGGCGAAGTTAAACCTTAGGCGAACTTGGCTTTAGGCGAAGTTGTCATCAGGCGAACTTGGCTTTAGGCGAAGTTGTCATCAGGCGAACTTGGCTTTAGGCGAAGTTGTCATCAGGCGAACTTAGCTTGCAGGCGAAGTTGTCGTCTGCAGCTACTGTTCGTTCCTAAATCCCTTAATCACCTTCGTTTCTTAACCAAATAACTCGATTTAGGTACCCACGGGATCGTCTGACCAGCGCCTACAAACCCCAACCATCAAATCGACCTAACATCGATGTTTAAAGGGTGCGATCTAGGCATATAGGTTACGGGTTCTTTTTATCAATCGATTAACCCATCAAATCATAACCATTTTCAGTAAGATTAGCTTTGTTGGATTCGTTTTTACCATACAAACTCATATCTATCATTTCTCAAATCAAACCGAACCTATACGAACGATTTCTAACTATAAACGTACCTTGAACGAGTCGAACTACGAACACGGTTAAGCCTTGATGTTGTTTTGGTCCGTCACAACGTTCCAGCACCAACAAGCTCGGGTTTTCGCCTTCGGATCTTGGTTCGGGTCGTGTGTGTATGGAATATGTGAGAATTAGGATTAAAGGGTGATTAATGGTATTTATATTTAGGGATCATGGGCTTAAGCCCATGGACTCTCCTTCCTTCTTTCATAACCCAAGTCCATAACCCATATCCATTACCCAACACTAGCCCGACCCATACCAACTCCTACTCTATTTATTAAGTAATATAATTAATATCATTTTGGAAATTTCGGGATGTTACATAAAATCTCCCACACACACACACACACACACACACATATATATGTATAATTACTAGTTTTCACATCATATGACAATTAATATCACATAATACTGTAACACCCCGACCGATGGCGGATTATACATCGGGGCGCCACGTATTGTTTCATTACTCGTGACACTATTTGGGTGTCAATATTTATTAAATACATTTTCATTGCGCACGCGCAGAACACAAATCGTAAAGTAACATAATTCACATATCATAACTCAAAATATTCAAACAACATAATTTGTCTTGTTACATTTTAATCTAGGTCCAAAGAAAAAGAAAACTTCCTACGTGTCCTTGAGATTCCCAAAAGCAGCTACAGCAAACCTGAACATGTGTTAAAATAAAACGTCAACACTTGGGTGTCGGTGAGAAATCAAGTTTAATAGATATAAATAGATAATAACAAACACTGCGCGCAACATGTGCTTAACTGGGGTTTAACATAGGGTGTAATCAGATTGTGATCAAGCCTAAATAGATCATAGCTCATAGTTCAATCCGTGCTCCCAATCGAGCACAAAAACAATTAATCATACGTGCATGTGTAAACAAAACAAGAAAACCGTAAACGATAGGTCTCCCGTGTTCATCTAATGGATCCATGAAAACTTCGGAATAGGCCGAACAAAGCGGTTAATGATTCACACATACAAATAAACAGCCAAGTAAACGTCCATAACACATGGGGTTTTGCGCACATAAATTTCATAAACATGTTTAAGACTCAAGTTGTACGAACACATGAACATCCCAAAACGTTAAAAATAAAAGGGGATTAAGTACGAGATTACTCACTTGTAAACGGCGCGAAGAAAGATAATGCAAGAACCAACTTTTAAACAAGCACAAGTTAACCTATAAATAAAAGTTTATTGGTTTAACGATTGGTTTTTATGTCTTGAATATATGCAGTAAGTATCGATTAGTTAAACAAAACAAAATATATATATTTATAATTACCGAGATCTGGGCAGAACAGAAGAGAAGACGGAGGCAAAGAGAGGAATTGGAGCTGCTGAGGAACTAGGGCAGAGAGCAAAGGGAGAGAGATTAAGTGTAGTGTGTGTAGTGTTAATAAACAAGAAATAAGCTTTATTTATAGGGAAAACCCAAGGGAACACAATCTCATGAAAAGGGGAAAAGATATTATCAAATCAAGTAAAAGATATTAAAAAGCATAAGAAAACAAAAGCAAAAGATATTAAAAGATATGCCGGCAGCTGCAGGGGATGGGGAAAAGCTGACAGGTTACAGATCAAAGCAATGGAGGTGTCAGATAAAGCACTGTTCAAGATATGCAAAAGAAGATTTCAAAAGATTATGTCAGTCACTTTTTCTGTCAACCAATAGGATTGGTGCGCATGCTGCGCCGAAAGTGGCTTTTCGGACAGATGTCGGAACTGACCTACAGTGCTCAAACAAAAGATAAGATATTTCAAAAGCATACAGGCTGACCTAACTGAAGAAAAGACTTAAGGTCTAGCGCGAGAAGACTCGAGCGCGAGCGAGGGCGAAGGCAGACAGAGAACAATCCTTAACGCGCCGCGGGAAGAACTACAATCCTTAGCGCGCCGCGGGAAGAACTACAATCCTTAGCGCGTCGCGGGAAGAACTACAATCCTTAGCGCGCCGCGGGAAGAACTATAATCCTTCGCGCGCCGTGGGAAGAACTACCATTCTTAGCGCGATGCGGGAACAGTTCGCCTCGCGTATTGCAGGAACAGTTGGTCTTCGCGCAGGCTTCCTTGTAAGGAGTCTGGCGCGTGGAGCTGCGCAGACATCCTTAGGCGGGAAGAACCAAAGGACAAACAAAGGGTTAAGAGAAAAAGGGTTCGAGGCTTAAGGGTTAAGCAGAGGGGCGGGACGGCGACAAGAGAGAAAAAGGGGCGGGACGGCGACAAGAGAGAAAGGGGCGGGACGGCGACAAGGAATTATTATTATTAGTAAGTAATATAAAAATATATATATATATATAATTTATTTAATGTTAAATTTACAAAGATTATTAATCAAATTTTAAATCATAAAAAGAATCGGATTCGAAAACGGGTACCTGGGTCGGGTCGGATTGGGCAGTTGTCACAGTCTCCCCTACTTTAAGAAATTTCGTCCCGAAATTTATCTCGAAGTAGGATGCGAAGAGAAAAGGTGCGGGTACTTGATCTTCATCTGATCTTCCCTTTCCCAAGTGAACTCGGCTCCGCGCTTGGACTGCCAACGAACTTTAACAATTGGGATGCGACTGCGCTTGGTTTGCTTTACCTCGCGATCCATAATCTCAACAGGCTTCTCAACGAAATGCATAGACTCATCAACTTGAACTTCATTAAGTGGTATGTGGAGGTTCTCGTCAGCTAAACATTTCTTGAGATTGGATACATGGAAAGTTGGATGCACATTGCTGAGCGCGGGCGGCAGGTCCAGTTTGTAGGCAACTTTTCCCTCCCTCGCAAGAATCTTGAACGGACCAACATAACGAGGTGCAAGCTTACCTTTCTTCCCAAAGCGGACAACACCCTTCCAGGGCGACACTTTGAGGAGAACAAGATCACCAACTAGAAATTCGAGAGGCTTCCGCCTGCGATCTGCGTAACTCTTCTGTCGGCTTCTGGCAGTCAGCAGATGATCACGGATCTTGGCGATTTTATCGGTTGTCTCTTGAACTAGTTCGGGTCCTGTGATTTGAACTTCACCCACTTCGTTCCAACAAATCGGTGAGCGGCATTTTCGACCGTAAAGTGCTTCAAATGGGGCCATACCGATGCTGGAATGATAGCTGTTATTATAAGAGAACTCGATCAGAGGTAGGTGTGAATCCCAATTACCTCCAAAATCAAGAACACAAGATCGAAGCATATCCTCAAGGGTTTGGATGGTTCGCTCAGACTGTCCGTCAGTCTGAGGATGATATGCAGTACTCATGTCCAAACGAGTTCCTAACGCAGTTTGGAGAGATTTCCAAAAGCGAGATATAAAACGGCCATCGCGATCGGATATGATGCTCAAGGGAGTACCATGACGGCAGACAATTTCTTTGACATAAAGATGCGCAAGTTGTTCAACACGGTAGGTTTCACGAATGGGCAGAAAGTGGGCAGACTTGGTCAATCGATCCACTATTACCCAAATGCTATCATGTTTGCTTGCGGTCAAGGGTAACTTGGTGATAAAGTCCATTGCTATACTTTCCCATTTCCACGTAGGAATTTCAGGTTGTTCGATCAAACCAGATGGGCGTTGATGTTCAGCTTTTACCTTAGAACAAGTTAGGCATTTAGCTACGAACACAGCAATATCCTTTTTCATACCAGGCCACCAATAAGAAAGGCGCAAATCTTTGTACATTTTGTCAGCACCAGGATGAACAGAATACCGAGTTTTGTGCGCTTCACTCAGTATGACAGAGCGAAGATTCTCATCATTGGGGATCCAGATGCGATTGAGATAACAGAGAATTCCATTCAGGTTAGGGACTAGATGCGCTTCTGCACCACACGTTAACTCGGCGCGTAGGTTGCCTTTGCTGATCGATGCGCGCTGCGCGTCGCGAATGCGCGATTCAAGATCGTTTTGGATCGGCGCGAAATGAAGCTGCGTGCGCGGCAAGATACAGTTGAGTTGACTGGGTTTGCGGCTGAGCGCATCGGCTACCACATTAGCCTTTCCAGGGTGATATCGGATCTCACAATCGTAATCGCTGATGAGTTCGTTCCATCGGCGTTGTCTCATGTTAAGTTCCTTTTGATCAAAAATGTGCTGAAGGCTTTTATGGTCTGTGTAAATGATACACTTAGTCCCATAGAGGTAGTGTCTCCAGATTTTTAAGGCAAATACAACTGCACCAAGTTCGAGGTCGTGAGTCGTATAATTCTTTTCATGAATTTTGAGTTGCCTAGACGCGTAAGCGATAACCTTGCCTCGTTGCATAAGTACACAACCGAGACCTTGGTTGGAGGCATCACAATAAACGACAAAATCGTCAGTACCCTCAGGTAACGCTAGAACAGGAGCTTCGCACAACAATTGCTTGAGCGTTTGAAAAGCTTCTTCTTGCTTCGAGCCCCAAATATACGGTTTGCCTTTGTGCGTTAATGCTGTTAAAGGCAAGGCGATTTTTGAGAAGTTCGAAATGAATCGCCGGTAGTAACCAGCTAAGCCCAAAAAGGAACGGATTTCGGTAGGAGTGGATGGTGTAATCCAGTTCTTGATTGCTTCAATTTTGGATGGGTCGACATGAATACCCATCTTGTTTATAACATGACCAAGAAACTGTACTTCATCAGACCAAAACTCACACTTGGAGAGTTTGGCATAGAGTTGTTCGGTTCAAAGCTTTTGCAACACCAACTGAAGATGTTGTTCATGCTCGGCCTTGGTTTTGGAATACACCAGAACGTCATCGATAAACACGATCACGAATTGGTCCAAGAAAGATCTACACACCCGGTTCATTAGATCCATGAAAACGGCGGGTGCGTTGGTTAAACCGAAGGGCATGACCAAGAATTCAAAATGACCGTAGCGGGTTCGAAAAGCAGTCTTGGGAATATCCTCTTCGCGGATACGCAACTGGTGATAGCCAGAACGGAGATCGATTTTGGAGAAACAAGAGGCACCTTGGAGTTGGTCAAAGAGGTCGTCAATACGAGGTAAGGGGTACCGGTTCTTAATGGTGAGCTTGTTCAGCTCGCGGTAATCGATACACATGCGAAACGATTCGTCTTTCTTTTTAACGAACAACACCGGAGCACCCCAAGGCGAAGAGCTAGGGCGAATGAATCCTTTATCGGTCAACTCTTGAAGTTGACTTGCTAATTCTTGCATTTCAGCGGGTGCAAGTCGATAAGGAGATTTGGCTACGGGGGATGCACCAGGGACAAGATCAACACGAAACTCGACTTCCCGAGCGGGAGGTAAACCAGAAAGATCATCGGGGAAGACTTCAGGAAAGTCACGCACGATGGGGATTTCAGAAAGTTTCTTCTTTCCTTCATCGGGTTTGACCACATGGGCTAAGAATGCGACACATTTCTTCCGCAAAAGTCTTCGGGCTTCAGAGCATGACATAAGTTTAAGACCGTTAGATGGTTTCTCGCCGTAGATATGAAGATCTTGACCATTTTCCCGAGGAATGCGAATCAACTTCTTGGCGCAGATTACTTCGGCGCGATTTTGCGAGAGCCAGTCCATACCAATAATAACATCAAAACTTCCAAGAGGCATGGGAATGAGGTCGATTAGAAAATCATGTTCATTAAGGTTAAGCGTGCAATCTTTGATCACGGAGTTTATTAAAATAGTTTCACCATTAGCCAATTCAACTGAAAAGTTTTCGTTTAAGTTTACTCGCGGTCGCGCAAGTTTTTGTTCAAATACGCGAGAAATAAAACTTCTATCGGCGCCAGTATCAAAAAGTATAGATGCATATTGTCCGTTAAGTAAAAATGTACCATTAACCACGTCATTATTCGCTTGCGCTTGGTGCGCGGTTATATTAAAAGCTCGTCCGCGAGTCACTTGGTTTGAAATTTGGTTAACCGGATTAGCTTGGGTAATTTGTACTTGCAGTCTCGGGCACGCGTTCCGGAAATGACTGGGGTCACCGCAGTTATAGCACGACCTGGGTCGTGGATTAGGGTATGTTGGTTGTGGGTTTAGCGGGTAAGTTGGTGGTGTTTGCGCGATTGGGTTGGCGGGAAGGACTCTACAGTTCTCAGCAGTGTGACCAGTACGGCCACATCGGTTACATTGTCGACACGGGACTTGAGTTGGATGGTGAAGTCTACAGGTTGGGCAAAAGGGTTGGTTTCCTGTGTAAGGTTTCTTAGTTGACGGGGCAGGGAGTGCGGGGTTGGTTAAGGCATAGTTATGGACTACAGGGGGTGTTGGGTAGGTTGACAGTGGGTTAGGAGCGTGTACTGGAGGTTGGTAGGCGGGTTGCTGGACAACGAGCGGGTTGGTAAGCGCGTAGGCTGGATGATTGGGTTTGCGCCTGCGCTTGAGGTTGTTACAGTTTGAGGGTTCTGGCTTGGTTTCTGTTGGTTCTGGGACAGTCTTGGTGAGTTTGGTCTTCTCGGCTCCCCGCAGGAACAGGGTTCCTGCCCTGACATGGTTGTCGCTGAGCACAGCGGCCAACTCGATGGCGCCAGAGAGGGTTGCTGGGTTTCTGGCCCATACAGAATCTTGAATTTCCATGGGGAGACCCCCAAGAAACTTCTCGATGGCTCGGCGGGAAGGGGTAACTAGGTGCGGGACAAGCAAACTTAGTTCGTGGAAGCGCATAGCGTACTCGCGCGCTTCGCCACTGTACTGTTTCAAGTTCCAAAATTCCTCCTCAAGGCGCTTTATTTCGTTGGGAGGGCAGAATTCTCTAGTCAAAAGTTCCTTGAATTCCTCCAGAGCATGCTAGAAGCAGCCTCTGCGCCACGCGCGTGAGCTACTCCGTTCCACCAAGTAAGCGCCCTTGATTCTAGGACACTTGAGGCGTATAAGGTTCGTCGGTCTGGAGGGCATTGGGTATGGAGGAAGGTGTTCTCAATTTTCTCGAGCCATTGGAGCATTACGGTGGCTCCTTCAAGCCCTGTGAATTTCGGAGGGTTACCCGCATTAAAGGATTTAATATTGTATCCGGAGGGGTTGGTATTATTTTGGTTTAAGGCTTGGGCTATTGCGGCGGCCATTTCCTGGGAACGTTGCTGCCTACGTCTGCGCGTGGCCTCTCTCCTCTGATAACGAGCTGATAGTGGAGGCATTCTATAAAAGTTTTAATTTTTGTTAATATCTTGGTATGGGAAATCGTTTTAGCGCAAAGTATATCGTCGTAAAGCTTGTTTCGCGGAGTTAAATGCTATCAAATTTTGAAGTAAAATATGAATTTAAATGCAAACTTAATACAGGTAATGAATTCGAATTGAAAATCGACAATTCATGCATCACCATGACTTTCCGAATTCTCAATTTAAAATATCGAGTAAATGAATATTGGAGATTGACAATTCATGTATCACCATGACTTTTCAAATCTTCAATTTAAAATATCGAGTAAACAAATATTGGAGATTGACAATTCATGTATCACCATGACTTTTCAAATCTTCAATTTAAAACACAAAGTTAATGGTAATTGAAATCAACTATTCATGTACCACCATGACTTCTCGGATTTTCAATCCCCATAACAAACGAATATGTAAGTAAAGAAATAAATTGAAATTTAATAAAAATCGAAAGATCGCGAATGAAACATGAAATCATGTGCTGCGTATGCGCAAGCATATTTTATAATATCGAGTAAATAACAATTAGCGCGCAAACATGAGATATTTCTCATACGCGAGAAGGGACTCTTAGGTATTCTAGGTCGTTACGTCTAACCACCTATCCTAAAGTCACGGAGCTCTGATACCAATCTGTAACACCCCGACCGATGGCGGATTATACATCGGGGCGCCACGTATTGTTTCATTACTCGTGACACTATTTGGGTGTCAATATTTATTAAATACATTTTCATTGCGCACAGCGCAGAACACAAATCGTAAAGTAACATAATTCACATATCATAACTCTAAATATTCAAACAACATAATTTGTCTTGTTACATTTTAATCTAGGTCCAAAGAAAAAGAAAACTTCCTACGTGTCCTTGAGATTCCCAAAAGCAGCTACAGCAAACCTGAACATGTGTTAAAATAAAACGTCAACACTTGGGTGTCGGTGAGAAATCAAGTTTAATAGATATAAATAGATAATAACAAACACTGCGCGCAACATGTGCTTAACTGGGGTTTAACATAGGGTGTAATCAGATTGTGATCAAGCCTAAATAGATCATAGCTCATAGTTCAATCCGTGCTCCCAATCGAGCACAAAAACAATTAATCATACGTGCATGTGTAAACAAAACAAGAAAACCGTAAACGATAGGTCTCCCGTGTTCATCTAATGGATCCATGAAAACTTCGGAATAGGCCGAACAAAGCGGTTAATGATTCACACATACAAATAAACAGCCAAGTAAACGTCCATAACACATGGGGTTTTGCGCACATAAATTTCATAAACATGTTTAAGACTCAAGTTGTACGAACACATGAACATCCCAAAACGTTAAAAATAAAAGGGGATTAAGTACGAGATTACTCACTTGTAAACGGCGCGAAGAAAGATAATGCAAGAACCAACTTTTAAACAAGCACAAGTTAACCTATAAATAAAAGTTTATTGGTTTAACGATTGGTTTTTATGTCTTGAATATATGCAGTAAGTATCGATTAGTTAAACAAAACAAAATATATATATTTATAATTACCGAGATCTGGGCAGAACAGAAGAGAAGACGGAGGCAAAGAGAGGAATTGGAGCTGCTGAGGAACTAGGGCAGAGAGCAAAGGGAGAGAGATTAAGTGTAGTGTGTGTAGTGTTAATAAACAAGAAATAAGCTTTATTTATAGGGAAAACCCAAGGGAACACAATCTCATGAAAAGGGGAAAAGATATTATCAAATCAAGTAAAAGATATTAAAAAGCATAAGAAAACAAAAGCAAAAGATATTAAAAGATATGCCGGCAGCTGCAGGGGATGGGGAAAAGCTGACAGGTTACAGATCAAAGCAATGGAGGTGTCAGATAAAGCACTGTTCAAGACATGCAAAAGAAGATTTCAAAAGATTATGTCAGTCACTTTTTCTGTCAACCAATAGGATTGGTGCGCATGCTGCGCCGAAAGTGGCTTTTCGGACAGATGTCGGAACTGACCTACAGTGCTCAAACAAAAGATAAGATATTTCAAAAGCATACAGGCTGACCTAACTGAAGAAAAGACTTAAGGTCTAGCGCGAGAAGACTCGAGCGCGCGCGAGGGCGAAGGCAGACAGAGAACAATCCTTAACGCGCCGCGGGAAGAACTACAATCCTTAGCGCGCCGCGGGAAGAACTACAATCCTTAGCGCGTCGCGGGAAGAACTACAATCCTTAGCGCACCGCGGGAAGAACTATAATCCTTCACGCGCCGTGGGAAGAACTACCATTCTTAGCGCGCTGCGGGAACAGTTCGCCTCGCGTATTGCAGGAACAGTTGGTCTTCGCGCAGGCTTCCTTGTAAGGAGTCTGGCGCGTGGAGCTGCGCAGACATCCTTAGGCGGGAAGAACCAAAGGACAAACAAAGGGTTAAGAGAAAAAGGGTTCGAGGCTTAAGGGTTAAGCAGAGGGGCGGGACGGCGACAAGAGAGAAAAAGGGGCGGGACGGCGACAAGAGAGAAAGGGGCGGGACGGCGACAAGGAATTATTATTATTAGTAAGTAATATAAAAATATATATATATATATATATAATTTATTTAATGTTAAATTTACAAAGATTATTAATCAAATTTTAAATCATAAAAAGAATCGGATTCGAAAACGGGTACCTGGGTCGGGTCGGATTGGGCAGTTGTCACAAATACAAACTCAAATACATATATAGCAACACAATCAATTTCATAAAATACTATAAAACATTAAAATTTAACAACATTTTATTAATGTTGATACAAAATTTCACCGATAAATAAAGATTGCCACAAAAGTCATTCTTCATGAATTCTATCAATATCAGCAGTCGTGTATTCATCTTTGCCTCCTCCAACCTGAGAAAAACTTTGAATCAGTGAGAGTGATTAAAACTAGTGGACAATTAGCTAGAGCAGCGGGCGCTGTAGCGAAACTGATTGCAAAAGAAGGGAATGCATCTTCACAAACCAAGAACTACGAGATCATCATTTCTTACAAGGTATAACTATAAATTCAACGTATTCCCTTCTTTGTTTTTCTGATTTGAGAGAGATCACTAGAAGTTTCGAATAGAAGATCAGACATTTTCTTTATTTTAGTTATCCATATCAAAGAAAGGTCTAACTGTTGGAATAGTTGTATCCATTAATAACCCAGAAATGGTATTCTCCATAGAAATAGAACTAAATAAAACTTAATTGCTATAAATAAGCTCGCATTTTATCTTTGTTACCTTTTCTTAATATAAGAAACTTAAACTTCAAACCAAAGTTTCTTAAAATGCCTTCGACCAGTTGTGATCTTTTGACCCTAAATAAGGTCGTTAATCTAAACTACACAAGCTTATCTACAGCTTTGACTATCAAAAACTCAACATTGACATTAAAATTTTGTAAGGACTAGTAATGATACCCTCACTAACATGTTCAAAACCCATAACAATAGTAACCACAATTTGTAATCCAAAGATATTCAAATCTGAACGTTTACTGTAAATTGACTACTGATAGTTTTTGTGGACGTTGATTGAAATTGTGACATGATGTAGTTGTAAGCTTCAATCAAGAGATTTTGTGTTGCATACATAGATTTTTGTAGTTTTGTAACTAGCGATTAGTTTTGAAACGATAAAACAATCTGGTATAAAAGTCAATGGTGAGAAATCGAGAATCACAACCGTAAGGAATCATGAATCGTCCCCAGGTCAAGTGGAAATGGTTAACCATGAATCATGAATCTTAATCATGAATTATGAATCCGTGTCGATGATTATATCTCTTATCAGGTCATGCCCTAGCTAGCATCCCGTGTTTTTTTTTAAATTATAAAGTGACACCTAAAGATGACACACAAATATTCAAAGTGTATCTTCTTCTTCTTCTAAGAAATGATGACACACAATAATATGTCATCGTTTCTTCAGATTTTATAGGAGGCAATAATTTTGTTTTATGACACACGCTTTTCCACGTCACAAAATTGGTTTGTGTCATTATTCACGTATTTTCTAGTAGTGTTTATCATAAATTCATAATACACTCACTTACTTTATATGAATATTATGTTATAATGATACTTATTTTCATATCGTATGGCGGTCATGACAAGGCATCCCTGTCTATGACAAGGATAACAATAATTTATTTTACAACTAGCAGACCTATTAGAGATGCTCGAAGCTTCATTCCATGAAGAGATGGATATACACGCTTATATATAGAAACTAAAAGTGACTTAAACCAAGAAGTTTCTCTTGCAAGCGATAGAGATACATGTTTTAGTTTTATCAGAAAGCATTTTTTGTGCACTTGAGTTAACGTACGAAATTCTTGACTAAGTTGCAAAAACAAGTGTTAATATTGCTAGCAAAAAAGGCAATTGGTATATAGCCACGAAGAAGTAAATTATATTAATATTTGTGAAACTATCAATACTGATTAGGATTGGCGGTAGGCATGATTGATCTTGAAGGGGCAATTTAGAGGAGATCATAAGTCAAGGTACTAAAGATATAGTTATGTTTAACTTGTTCGCTGTTTAGGAGAAGATTATGTTTATCTTCGTTTGTTAGATCTTGTTTTTAAATTGGACATTAGCATCCTATTTTTGTATAATACCAAGTAACATATATGGATCAACTACAAGGTTTTGAAGAGAGAGCACGACTCGGGTATGTGTGCAAACTAAAGAAGGCCTTATCTGGATTAAAGCAATCTCCAATAGCATGGTACAGGAAAGTTCTAATTTTCTAGAGTATAATGAATTCGTGGAAACAACGGTAGGTGCAAGTTTGTTTTTAAAAACTAATGGAACGAAAGTGGCAAGGGTACTCGTTTATGTGGACAATCTAATCATCACAGGTGATCTATTATAAGAAATTTTCAACTTGAAGAAAATCTAAATACAAGGTTTGGGATGAAAGAGTTAGGTCAACCACAACACTTTCTTGTAATGAAAATTGATTATGGAATACATTGTATAGTACTACACCAATGGATATACTCAATCGATATGATAATCAAGTTTGACATGTGGGAGTCAAAATCAAAAGTTACGCCGGTAGATGTTGTTGGATGATGGAAAAGAAATCGAGGATCAAACGGAGTGTAACATCATAAAAAATATCATACTAATTTTGGGCTAAATATGTCAACTTTAAAAGATATAGGATTTAAAATTTCTTCAAAATTAGTAAATGGAGATGGAAGCATACATATTGAAGAAATAAGAAAAATGGGTTCATCCCACATGGAAAGAAGGAAAAAAGTGAAGGCATTCCACATTGGTATAACTAGGAAAGATAAATTTCCTCCCACATTGGAAAATTTATAAAACTTGGGAGCTCTTTATAAGATAAAGAATTTCCATAGTAATATTCTAATATGCCAATATGCACCTAGTGCTCCTAGCGGAGGGTGCGAAGCACCCGACACGAACGGGTGAAAAAAAAACGATATTAAATAGGATTTTCACGGGTTTGACAACTCAAATGGATATTCATTCTATATATAGGTAATATATAAAATTGAAACCTTGTTCACTTAAGAAAACTTTAGAAACTCAATTAAAGGTCCAAATCATGCCACGTACTCATTATCCTCTGAAGTAACCAGGGGCATATTCATCCTTAAGATTACAAATTTTCTGTCTGCTACCAACTTCTCATATTGTACTTAAAATCACTTATTTCCTTTATACATGGATTTTAGTTTCTTTTTATTGTTTAGTACTTTATTATATTCATATTGTTATTTAATGTTTAATGTGATTTAAGATTTCCACTATATATTATTTTCATAAACAAACTAAGCATAAATAGTAATAATTATGACAAATTGTTTAACTTGCAACCGATTAAATTTTGTGTTTTTGGGATGGAAACAGGGTTAGAGGCTTGAAACATTTTGTGAAGGAGATAAAAATGTAGACGTGTGTGGCTGAAACATTTGTATCTTTTAAATATTAAAGTACCCCAAATATGTAACTAGTGATTTATCCGCGTGTTACACGGTGAATTTGGTCTGTTAAACCTGAGCGTTGCAGCGGTGAGACAATGCGAATTCGGTAGGTATTGGCTAGGTTTGTTACGATACCGAACCTAAACTTAAAAAGTAAGTTTGTAAAATAGAGGCTTTAAGACACCAAACTTCTAATTCAGTGTTGTTAGATAATTGATAATGTGTTTTCCTTTATTAGTAAACCAAATTTTTTCTATAATGTAATTGAGCGAATTAAAAACACTAAAGGCAAATGGCCCAAATCATAAAAGAATTTGTTTTCCAAGTCTAACACGAGTACATTTTCAACTATAAAATATGTAAGTTTATATATTTTATAAATTTTAAACTATGTAAACTATACTAAATATGTCAATTATATTAAATATGTAAATTAACATAATTTAAATTATGTAAATTATGTTAAATATGTAAATTAACATAAAATTTTAAACTTTAAAGTATGTAAAATTTTGTAAATTATCTAAAACATACTTTAAATTATGTAAATTGTGTCAAATATGTAAATTATGTACACTTTAAAGTATGTAAATTTTTGTAAATTATCTAAAACATACTTTAAATTATGTAAATTGTGTTAAATATGTAAATTATGTAAACTTTAAAATATGTAAATTCTGTAAAACAAACTTTAAATTATGTAAATTAACATATATTTTTGTACTTTAAATATGTTAATTATATTAAAATATGTAAATTAACATAAATATAAGAGAAGCCTTCACTCTTTGCGTTTTCGTTATTTGTAATAAAAAGTACCATAAAAATAAAAGAGAATTAAAACTTATATAAAAAATTGAATTAGTGTGATAGAGCTCAGGCTTATGCATTAAAAATAAAAGTTTTATTTAGTAAATGTTTTTTTGAAAATACCAAATGAAAATTGTTTTGAGATAGTGGTATTGTTGTATACGTGATAATTCCAAATAAAACGTTAGTGGAATTATCCTTTTTATTACCACGTGGGGAGTCTTGTAAAATCCATACATTAAAGCTTGTAACTTAGGCTTTCCTATTTGTGTGTAAGGCCCGTTCCCGGTGTCATACATTTGGCGTTGGATTTACTCATAAACACGGTTCTAAAATCATAGTTAATTAAAACTTTCGTGGAATACTTAAAACTTAACCATCACACATTACAAAACATAAAATCTTGTCTTAAACACAATACATAGTCTCAACATAAAGCACAAACATCACATGACTCTTTCTTCCTTCGATGCCAGTCTCTTCTTGTATGCCATGTGTCCCGCCTCA
Source organism: Bidens hawaiensis (assembly GCF_021521415.1). Taxonomy (NCBI): domain Eukaryota; kingdom Viridiplantae; phylum Streptophyta; class Magnoliopsida; order Asterales; family Asteraceae; genus Bidens; species Bidens hawaiensis. The sequence continues at coordinate 11,435 of NW_027491069.1, read as the reverse complement.
AGAAACCTGCCTCATCCTACTCACATGCGTGTATACTAAAAGTCAACTACGCTGAGTGAGTTGTAGTTTAACAAGTTACAGGATTATTCTTACATGTTTGTACCCGTAGGTACCGTTATTTTCTTTCGTCTTACATTCACATTATTTTATTCTTCCATTTGCATATATTTATTCTTACACGTTCTTTCATTTACATTCAAATATTCTTGTACCGTTCTTACATTATTCTTACACTTTCTTGCAAGCATACAGTTATTCTTACATTCTTGCACAAATATTATAAGGGTCTGTCATCCGACTTCTTGCACAAATATTTTAAGGGTCTACCACCCGACCTCTTGCACAGATATTATAAGGGTCTGCCACCCAACCTCTTGCACAGATATTATAAGGGTCTGCCACCCGACCTCTTGCACCGATATCATAGAGTCGGCTACTCTATTCTTGCCCAAGTATTACAAGGGCCTGCCACCCTGACTCTTACATTAGACTCTTACTATTCTTTCCCAGGTATTAGAATGGCCTGCCACCCTGACTCTTACATTATGTTCTTTCTTGACTCTTACAAACTTGTTAAATTAACTAACTAGGCACATACAGATTCTTACACCTTTCTTCATTCTTGCATTAATTATTCACATTAATCATATATGTGTATATATATATATATATATATATATATATATATATATATATATATATATATAAAATACTAGTCTTACAAGTATGCACACAGTCCCGAAAACATTTCAAAGAGAAATGGGGCTAGAACTCACTTGGGTCCTGTTTCTTTCGAAATTGATTATAACACCTTTCCTTTGCTGGGCACGGCTAACTATTTAACATGTATAGGTGTCAAATATTATTTTTTTTTCTGAGTCTTACTACATCAATTAGAAACTAAGCTAACTTAGCTGAGGGTCGCATATACGATCAAATCGCATCGCATGGCAAAACCATTTGCGTCGCATGGTAAACCAGTCATATGGAAACCATTCGCATGGAATCCAGTCGCATCGCATGAAAAAAATTCGCATAAAAACCATTTGCATCGCATGAAAACAATTCGCATCGCTTAAAAACAATTCGCATGAAAACAATTCGCATCGCTTGAAAACAATTCGCATCGCATGGCTATGCGATGCGATTCTGTATCGTGCTATCAGAATCTCTTTTTCTTCGCTTTTACCATTTTAAAGCCATATTCCTCGGAGGCCCTTCCTTAAGACTCGATTTTACCCTTTTTATGGGTTTTGGGCCGTACCAATTTTGTATACCCGTGTTTTACAAAGTCTGAATATCACCTTTTTGTCCTATATCGCACCCTTGAACCCTTTTACTATGAAGTTTATGTTTTTCTTACATGTTTCAACCCGATTTACTTTACTTTCAAATTTCATGCAAAACCGACTTCGTTTACTCGTCCTTTTCTAACAAACTAACCCATTTACTAACAAATTCATTACTTTATCACTAATCGTGGCCCGATCTATCATCCTACTAAGTTTCATGTAAATCCGTACACGAAAAGTAAGTCTACTTAATAAAAACACACCTTTGAGTTTTTTGTTCGAAATCACTTGAATAGCCCAAAACCATATCAAACGAACTCGGAAGTGAGTGATTCAAGTGTCCACGGAACTGTCTCGCCACGATCTACGAACCCATCAGCTCACTGTCACCTGAAACCGCCGCTACAATCGCTGGAAAACTTCATTTTCCACCGTTACGGTTTTGCTTATAAAAACCGGGGTTCCAGACCTCTGATCGAAGATCCGTCCAGTGGAAATCTTCATTTATATTCTATGAGCACTCAGTTAAAATTTGATCCGACGATTAGATCTCCGGGAATCTTCGGATCTTTTTGGGTTGCTCTCTCTAAAACGGGAATTTGGTGAAGAAGGAGTTAGAGGTGAAGATGATTATTAAATGAGATGGTGGCTATATTTATAGGAAGGGTAGGGTTTCATGTGTAACTTTTCATCTAATGACACTTAATTTCCTCATACTTTAGATAATTACACTTATCTTCCATAATTCATTTAAACTCGATTCTTTTAAATACCTTATGAAACTTGATGTTAGGCTAAGGGGTGTGGGGGGCTCTAATGGGGGCTCGAGTGGGGGCTCCAGCCAATAATATTGTGACGTGTGGCAGAGAGAGAAACTGGATAAGATGGGTGTTGGAGCCCCCGTTGGAGCCCCTGGCCCTGGTGTGGAGGGGCGCGAGCAGGGGCTCCAGCGGATTTTTTTTTTATTTTTTTATAAATGTATTCAAAAAACGTATTATTAAAAAAACTCATAAATTATTTAAAAAAACACACATTAATTAAAAAAACACATTAATATCTAAAAAGGGCAGAGAAAGAAAGAAATAATAAATAGAATAATTCCCAGATGTATATCAAATATGCCTCTTGAATAGCTACAAACCACCATATCTCACTAGCCCAGTTCCACTGGTCCCTGCACATCTCCTCTATCCCATTCTCCGCCCTACACCCATCATCAAATCAAATATAAGTATGTTAATATATTTTTTTTATCTTTTACAAATAAATAACCTTGGCAAACTGAAAAAGAAAACTTACTTCCAGTTTAAGTCACGCTCTGCTTTCGCTGTCGAAGCATATACCACCTCAGCATCACCGGGCCGTCTTCCAGATATTACCAGAGGAATTTTCTACAACAAATAAAAATTAACAGGTGTAAAAGTTGTAGCTATTCAACGGCTCTTTTGGGACACACCACCAGCTTTTTCTCTCTCTTCTCCCGCGACCACAGCCACGCCTGTCTGGATTTCCGCGCTCACGCCCCGCTCGCGCCCCGCCTCGCGCCCCGGTGGTGTGGGGTTAGCGCCCCAAGGCGCGAGCGGAGGGGCTCTAGCGCCCCGGTCAGCGCCCCACACCCCTCAGCCTTACATTGTGCCTTCCAAAAGAAACATCGAGCTGCACTCACAATCAAAAAGGACATAATTGAAGTATTGATATGATGGACTGGATGGCAGACGTTATGTTACCAAGAAAGGAAGAGGAGCTCTAAGTTAATTTACATCTTTACCCTCTTTTGTACTTTATTGACTTCTAAAATGTAAAAGTATATGTATTTTATGTTGAATGAATCTCATCCATCCATTTTAACGGATCAACGGTGTATATGGAGTTTTCAGAGTTTTCATAATTTATGGAAGTTTTTAATTTATCCATGCCCTATATATATATAGGGTTAGGTTAGAATAAAAATCCACCTGAGTTGTGAAAACTCTAAAAACTCATTCTCAACAACATGTTTTTAATTAAAGATTAAATCTTGTGATACACAATTAAAGTTAATAAAAAATATAAAAGTTTATTTACATTTTCTCTCTCCTGAAAACATATATAAAAATTACTAAAAAAATATTAAAAAAATAGCAATACATTTTTTTTATGTTTTTGATGTTTTGTATTAAATGTAACAACATATATTACATGCAACAAAAAAAACGATGTTATATAGGTTTTCACGGGTTTTCTCAACTCAAGAGCCACTTGAATTGTAAAAACTCTAGAAACTCATTCTAAACCACATGTTTTTAATTAAAGTTTAAATCTTGTGGTCCACAATTAAAGTTAATAAAAATGTATATATATATATATAAAACATTTTCTCTCTCCTGAAAACATATATAAAAATTAGTAAAAAAATGTTTTTTTTATTTTTCGATGTTTTGTATTAAATGTAACAACATATATTACGTGTGTAACAAAAAAAACAAAAAAAAACGATGTTACATAGGATTTTCACGGGTTTTCACAATTCAAATGGGTTTACATTTTATACTTCCCATATATATATATATGAGGGATAATTTGAGAATTTGGTTGAGTTTTAAGAACCACATTTTTAACCATACATTTAATTAACATAGGTTAGATTATGTGGTTGAAATTAAATCTGATTAAAAAATTAAGTAGGAGATAGAATAAAGATGTATATTGATTACATTAATTTAAACGTCTGTTATACCTATGTCAAAAGTCGATTCGGTGCATAAAAAATGTTGTAATTTTTCTACGTACATTTAACCTACGTATATTACATATATGTACAAAATTTCAAAAAAAAAATTATTACGTTGAGTTTTTTCGAGTTTTTAAAACTCAAAGTGGTTCTCAAAATAAATCCGCCATACACACACCCGCATCTAGATGTTGTGGGTACAGTGTGGAGTTGTATACTCGTACATAAAAGGATGAGAGAGTAGTGCCCACAAGATTGCCACGTTCATCCTTCTTCTTGCACAAATTTTTGTATCTTATCAGGTGTTCCATAATCAATTGCCTCAGTTCAAATAGAAAGAGATAAACACATCTTATCCAAACCCACAAGAAGTTAGATGTGAACTAGAAAGTGAGAATTGGGACTCTTGTTGACATATAAATCATGTCGATGAGGTTTTTTTTATAGTCAAACATAAATCGATCGAAAACAACCCATGTCACTTTCCATTCTGTCGGGGTATGGTACTAAGAACCCTAATTTATTATGTTTTGAGCTTATTTTATTATATGGGCTAATACATTTGTTATTGGGCTGAGGGGGTTTTGTGGAGGTAACCCTAACTGGGCTAGGCCCATTAGGGTACCATGATGGTGGCCATGAGGCTCCCTATATAAGGATGTCTCCACCTCCTTATCAAGGGTTGGTAAAAATAGCTCAATAAGAGCCACCACCATATTTTTGTGTCTGTGAACAAGAGATCCTCTGGATTTCTTAGCGGTCACCTCCACACCCCCAAAAGTCACCGCAGATCACAGCAGCGGTCGGAGCAGAAGCAAGCAAGTCGTGGTTCGTTCATCTCGAAGTCCGTGGAAACATCGTCATGGGTCAGGTCAGATTCATTTCACGTTTCTACATTTGGCGCCATCCGTGGGACGGCAATGAACCACACTTCGCTTCTCGTTTCGGCCCTCCGATCTGTCCATCAGCATCTCAGATCTACGGATCTGTTCATCAGATCTACGGATCTGTTCATCAAGATCTACAGATCTGTTCATCAAGATCTCAGATATACGGCTCAATATTCCAGATCTGTTCATCAATATTCCAGATCTGTTCATCAATATCTCAGATCTGTTCATCAATATTCCAGATCTGTTCATCGATATCTCAGATCTACGGTTTCTTCTCTCAGATATGTTCTTCCGTAAATCTAAAAAATATTTCCAGATCTGGAAATACTATCAGATCTGTTGGAAGAAATACACAGGAAGAAATACCCGATATTTTGGGGAAAACCCTCATATCTGTGCTGAATCAGATCTGGGTTCGCTCAAACATTTGCATGCTCACGCATCAAGCATGCTCAAGCATCAAGCATCCTCACGTATCGATGCTCAAGCGTCAAGCATGCTCAAGCATCAAGTATGCTCAAGCATCAAGCATGCTCAAACATCAAGCATCCTCACGCATCGATGCTCAAGCGTCAAGCATGCTCAAGCATCAAGTATGCTCAAGCATCAAGCATGCTCAAACATCAAGCATGCTCACGCATCGATGCTCAAGCATCAAGCATGCTCACGCATCGATGCTCAAGCATCAAGCATGCTCAAGCCTCAAGTATGCTCACGCATCGATGCTCACGCATCAAGCATGCTCAAACATCAAGTATGCTCACGCATCGATGCTCAAGCGTCAAGCATGCTCACGCATCAAGCATGCTCAAGCATCAAGCATCCTCACGCATCAAGCATGCTCAAGCATCAAGCATCCTCACGCATCGATGCTCAAGCATCAAGCATGCTCAAACATCAAGCATGCTCAAACATATAAGTATGCTCACGCATCGACGCTCAAACATCAAGCATGCTCGAGCATCAAGCATGCTCAAACATGCGCGCAGGCACCGAGCGCGCGAAAGGTCAACCCACAAGATACAAACCGAGGCTTAAAATCAAGATGTCATGAAGACAGCCAAAACCTATGCTCATGGCGCATAGCACATGCTCAAGCATCAAGCATGCTCAAACATTTGCATGCTCACGCATCGATGCTCACGCATCAAGCATGCTCAAGCATCAAGCATCCTCACGCATCGATGCTCAAGCATCAAGCATGCTCAAACATCAAGCATGCTCAAACATCTAAGTATGCTCACGCATCGATGCTCAAACATCAAGCATGCTCGAGCATCAAGCATGCTCAAACATCAAGTATGCTCACGCATCACGCATGCTCACACATCACAGATGCTCACGCATTCAAAATCTCTAGATCATGCGCGCCACCGCGGATCAACTTCGGATTCCGCATGCGCGCTCCCGGCGATCACTCTTCACCACAGCGGTTTGCATTCGCGCCACCGCATACATGTTTTTGCATACATGTTTCACACTTCCTTTTATTAATTTGAGCAATATGACAACATTATATTGACATCAAACTAAAAACAAAACGAAGTAAAACATACATGCGCGAGCTTCAAGCTCAAACGCGTTGACGAGTCTTAACTCTAAAACGTCAGGGCCTTAGCCCAAAAATATGAGCCTTAGCTCAAACTTAAAAGTTGGGAATCCTCATAAACCCACAGGCCTCGCGCCAAGGGTGGAATGCTCATAGACCCACAGGCCTCGCGCCAAGGGTGGAATGCTCATAGACCCACAGGCCTCGCGCCAAGGGTGGAATGCTCATAGACCCACAGGCCTCGCGCCAAGGGTGGAATGCTCATAGACCCACAGGCCTCGCGCCAAGGGTGGAATACTCATAAACCCATATGGCTACGCGCCATACTAAAAGGTTCGGCCACGAGCCGCGCAAGCACCTGTGACATCATTATTATTATCTGGCCGTTTGTGCCTCCATTATTATTTTGAAGACAAGCCGGGATAGTCATCCTGCGCAGAAGAGGCCCTTGGCCAGTCATTATCATCATATTACAGCTCGTAAGCCGCCTTGCGCGCCAGCTTAATTATTCTACAAGCTCGTAAGCCGCCTTGCGCGCCAGCTTAATTATTCTACAAGCTCGTAAGCCGCCTTGCGCGCCAGCTTAATTATTCTACAAGCTCGTAAGCCGCCTTGCGCGCCAGCTTAATTATTCTACAAGCTCGTAAGCCGCCTTGCGCGCCAGCTTAATTATTCTACAAGCTCGTAAGCTGCCTTGCGCGCCAGCTTAATTATTCTACAAGCTCGTAAGTCGCCTTGCGCGCCAGCTTCATTATTCTACAAGCCCGTAAGTCGGCTCGTGCGCCAGCTTCTTTATTATTACAGCTCGTAAGTCGCAATACGCGCAGGCTCTCATTATTCTACAAGCTCGTAAGTCGCCTCACGCGCCAGCTTTATTATTTTAAAGCTCGTAAGCCGCCTTTTGCGCCAGCTTCATTATTCTACAAGCTCGTAAGTCGCCTTGCGCGCCAGCTTCATTATTCTACAAGCTCGTAAGTCGCCTCGCGCGCCAGCTTCTTTATTATTACAGCTCGTAAGTCGCCATGCGCGCAGGCTCTCATTATTCTACAAGCCCGTAAGTCGCCTCGTGCGCCAGCTTCTTTATTATTACAGCTCGTAAGTCGCAATACGCGCAGGCTCTCATTATTCTACAAGCTCGTAAGTCGCCTCACGCGCCAGCTTTATTATTTTACAGCTCGTAAGCCGCCTTGCGCGCCAGCTTCATTATTCTACAAGCTCGTAAGTCGCCTTGCGCGCCAGCTTCATTATTCTACAAGCTCGTAAGTCGCCTCGCGCGCCAGCTTCTTTATTATTACAGCTCGTAAGTCGCCATGCCCGCAGGCTCTCATTATTCTACAAGCTCGTAAGTCGCCTCACGCGCCAGCTTTATTATTCTACAGCTCGTAAGTCGCCTCAAGCGCCAAGCTTTATTATTTTACAGCTCGTAAGCCGCCTCGCGCGCAAGCTTCGTTATTCTTTAGCTCGTAAGTCGTCGCGTGCGCCAGCTTTATTATTCTTAGCTCGTACGTCGCCGCACGCGCCAGCTTTATTACTCAGCTCGTAAGTCGCCTCGCGCGCAGGCTTTTATTATTCTCAGCTCGTAAGTCGCTTCGCGTGCAGGCTTTTGTTATTATTATAGCTCATAAGTCGCCTCGCGCGCAAGCTTTATTATCAGGCCCCGCGCCACTATTATTATGATGCGTGCTATATCTTATTCATACTAGTGCACCATCATCATCATAAGGATCACAACATGTCACCATCATGGAGAAAACCTCCCAAAACTCAAAGACAAGGCCGAAGGAAAGGGAAGAAACCGCCTCACGATCTAGCACACCTTATAAAGTCCAGTGCCCCACCTAAACGCTTGCACGCCTAGGAGCAACACTGGACTTGGGGGGCTTGTCGGGGTATGGTACTAAGAACCCTAATTTATTATGTTTTGGGCTTATTTTATTATATGGGCTAATACATTTGTTATTGGGCTGAGGGGGTTTTGTGGAGGTAACCCTAACTGGGCTAGGCCCATTAGGGTACCATGATGGTGGCCATGAGGCTCCCTATATAAGGAGGTCTCCACCTCCTTATCAAGGGTTGGTAAAAATAGCTCAATAAGAGCCACCACCATATTTTTGTGTCTGTGAACAAGAGATCCTCTGGATTTCTTAGCGGTCACCTCCACACCCCCAAAAGTCACCGCAGATCACAGCAGCGGTCGGAGCAGAAGCAAGCAAGTCGTGGTTCGTTCATCTCGAAGTCCGTGGAAACATCGTCATGGGTCAGGTCAGATTCATTTCACGTTTCTACACATTCGATCATGCATGTGGACTTGCTAGTGCTGTGAACTGGATATACCTAGCCTAGCTGACCCTACAAAGAGAAATTATTCAAGTAATTGACCATGATTCGGTGACCCATGAGCCATGATTCGTTACCGAATCACTAGAACCAGAAGATCAGATGGCGCGTGTGTGTGTTGCACAATTATGCATATTGTCATTTAGCAAGCTAATTAATAATTATTATGGTGAGCAGAAAAAATAGGCCAACAATATTTGTCACATTCATCTTTTAAATATCTTCATTTGTCTCTTGAAAACAGTGACGAATATAGTGTTATATTTTCTCGACTCTTCTGTGATGCATGCGCCTTACGAACTCATCTAGAAATGTTAATGACTTAATGGAAACAAAAGTTTTAAAAAAATATATGTTTTTTTTCCGTTCTTTGTTTCCCTAATTTTATAAAATATATATGTTGTTTGCAACATTTATCCAGGTAAAGTATTGTTGTCGCGATAGTCGAATAGACCACATCTAGCATTACCTAGTTTACTGGACGGTTAAACTCGAGTTGCAACATGTAAAGTATTCTTTAGAGCATAGGGAGTCTTCCTAACCATTTCTATTTTCTTCATTTCATCTTGCGCCGCATCAATTTTTTTTCAGTTTTTCCTAGTTTTGTTCTCACTTCTCCCAAATAGTGCGGTGTCATCCTATTTTCTTTCACTTTTTCTCGTTTTGATTTATTTTTAAAATAAATTATTTTTAAATTAAATTAATCTAAAACAATATGTAGTAAAGGTTCAATGATTTTAAAATTAAAATATAACAACAAACTTAAATAAGCGTTTTAAAATAAGTTAATAATTTAAAAATTAAAATAAAGAGAGAACTTTGGTTTTGATCATTGTGGTTTCTTAAAATTATCAATTTTGGTTCAATAGTTTATTATCGGCTTTTATGGTACAATAGTTTCAATTAACTATCAGTTTTAGTTCAACCCACTAACGTCATCCACCAACTGTTAGTTAATACAACTTTGAGAGGTTTTTTATATTTTTCACAAACTTTTAATTCATATGAATATTTCCTTTTTTACTAAATATAAGTTTTATATTTTTTATTATATTCTAACTATTATGGTTTATTAGATTTGTTTATATATAAAATATATACTTTTTTATTTTATTAATATTTTTTTCCAAAACCGGATATTTTATGCAACTGTGTATTTATATATTTGTATTTGAATACTTTTATTTTTACATTTTATAGCCGTAATAATATCTAAGCTTTACAAAACAGAATATTTATTATTTTTAAGTTCCATTTTAATTCTACACTTCTACTAAATATAAATGATTCTGAAAACTTAACTTTTCTGTTTTTATTTCTCGGTGGTAAAAAGAACATATATTTATTTATTATTGTTTTTTACTCTTCAAATGACGGAGGGTTTTTAAAAATCTGTTTATTAATTTTAATTCTTGGTTTGTATTTTTTTTTCATACAACTAAATTTTTGTACTCACTAAAGTTTGAAACAATTATTTCATATCTTAATCACCTTGCTAGCCCATCAAAATATGAATGACGTCTTGGTTTGCATTTATTAAAAATATACACTTGCATAAAAGTGTCAGTTTTTCAAAAAATTATATTTATTAAAAATAAAAAGTGTACAAATATTTATATATAAACAAATATAAGAAACCATAACACTAAAGAATAACAAAAAGTATAAAACTTAATTTTGGTAGAAAACTCAAAGATTCTTATTATTAAAAGTTTGTGAAAAATAAAAAAAAATAAAAAAAACCCCTAAAAGTTGTATTAACTAACGGTTGGTGAATGACGTTATTAGGTTATACTAAAACTGATAGTTAATTGAAGCTATTGTACCATAAAAGCCTAAAATAAACTATTGGACCAAACTTGATAATTTTAACAAACCACAGGGACCAAACTCGAAATTCTCTCTAAAACAAATTAGTAAGGGAATTGTTATCCCCACCGTTGTGCCATTTGTCGCTTTTTGGTTTAGAAACATATCCAATCTCAGATCGGAATACGCGTGGTGTTGGTTAAGATAAAATTCATGTCTTTAGCCTTTTGTTCTTCGTACAAAAGCTAGTTGTTTTCGTATCAAGTCTACCCGAACATTTTGTTCCTCTTGCATAAGACAGAACTTCACATCTAAATTTGGGTTCTTTGCTCAGATTCAGTTTCATTCAACATGTTAAACTTGTCACTCTTGCTTAGAAGCTCTTTTCTGTCTGACGATGATGTGACAGATCTCTTGCCCCTTCCTAGGGGGTTTTCGGGCTCAACCAAAATAGGTGGATCGGTTTCATCTTCTGGATTGGGATTGAGAAACTGGTCTTCCAAAGACGTCGTGTAGTCCCCCATTTCATTTGTTCTTGATCTTTTGTAGGTTATTAATCATCACCCATGGAGGAATAGCGGCACTTCCCACAATGGTATGTGTGAGAAACCCCTTTTTTTTTCACGAATTGTTTATAGTCCATACTCTCTCTCATCATCACATTTTTCTCGCCTTCACCACTGGCCCGACCTATTTCGGATTGTTAAAGGTAAAAAACATTCCACTTCTAATTCATATTAAAATAAATATCCCGCCATTTTTGAATAGCATTGATCTAGAGTTTGCTTCTCTCTCCCGAGCTCCTCATGAACTTGAACAGTAACCATAAAATATAAAAAATGACA